>NC_063281.1:10471161-11845124 GCF_910591885.1 Bombus terrestris | reverse complement strand
TCCTTCAAGTAGAATCAGCAGCCTCGCTGATCGCGCTACGGACTTCTGCGACATGCGAAGCAAAGAATTGCATATACGTGAAAAGCTTGCGAGCGTTTGAAACCGCATCTCGTTGGAGGTCGCGCACGTGGACGGCCGAAGCAAAAACGTCAAAACGAGAAAGGTACGCATCGATCGTAATTCGAAGTGCAACGATAACCTTTCGTGGTCATTCGTTGCGCGGCACGATTGCACACACGCGCAATCGATGCGTAAAAATGGAAATCGAGCGAAATGGATTTGTCGGGACGAAAAAGCGGAGCGGGTAATCGCGCGGGGCAGAAAGAGAGACAGAGACGAGCGGACGGACGGATAGGCAGATAGATGGGCGAAGGGGGAAAGGAGACACGCAACGAGGGTGGAAAAGAGAAAGAGAACGGGAACAACCGAACCGCCGCAGGTCGCGGCAAATTAGCGCCATCACGGCTGGCTAATATTTTTTTGCGTTCACGGAGGGTGACGCTTTTTTCCTTTTTTCTCGATTTTTTCCCTCCTTTTTTTTTTTATTTTGTCGTTGAATTTGTTTCTTGAATGACGTATGTATCACGATAAAACCCATAGTACGTTCATCGAGTGGCATGATTTTGATCAAAGAGTTTTTTTTATCGTGAAATTTAACGAATAAATATTCGAAATGGTTCGCTGACCGCCACGCTCGCCAGTGTGTGTCTCTCCGCGCAAGACGAAGTCTCGCTGAAATTGGTGGAATAACCAGCGGTTCAAGGGTCCCGCGAAAGTTCGTAATCGGGTCGATATCGGTTCAAATATATCCTCCTTTTTTTTTTTTCTTTTTAACAGTTCCATTTCCGTCCACGAGTTACAGACACTTGCTAATTTTGCACGCGAGCTTCGATGAAACGGATCTCTAAAACGAGATGTTTAAAAGATTCTAAATAACATGGTTTAATACGATCGAATAATCATTTTCCGCGTAATTAACAGGTGCGAGTTGGTAGAACGTTTAAAGAAGCAAGAACGTTACGCGATATGCTAAAATGTACTCTAATCGACACAATACTAGTTATAAATAAATTGAGCAATTTACCACGGAGTTTTTATACGCGCGATTATATTCATAAAAATATGAACTTTCATAAATCAAGTTAATAAAGTTAGATCGACTTTGTAATTAGATACAATATAGATGTATTCATTAATGTATTTATGCGTTATCTTAAGTATATTAAACGATCCGTGACACACACGCCTTTTTGCATATAAATATTGATATTTCCACCTCCGAAAAGATTATTTTCCTAAAGAACGTCAATGAATAACAAAATAGAATTACTTTGTCGAAGATAAGTCAGATACAAATGGAATATTTACTCTGCGCAATATTTACATATAGTTGTTGGAATAGGTCGATAATATAGTCGAGGCAAGGTGTGTCGAAGTGCAGGCCATAAACAACAGACACATTTTAGGCCAGTGGGGTTGGTGCGGTAAGAAGAAGGGAAAGTCAGTTACCGTGCGTCGCTCGAGCAACGCACATCGTCTTTATATTACGCATAGGCGACCAACAAGTTATCGTACGATTGTTATTCGACAATGGCGAAAAATGAATTTCTCTCGCACGACCGAATAACGTTGCTAACTGTCGCGTAAACGATCGATCGCCGAAACGAAGCTTTCGGAAACGGGAATCAAAATTGGATTGGTCAGGAGTTCATTGATACCGAAAGGTAGATGAAGATGGGGCAAACGAGAGGAGAGGAGCAAAGGGAAGAAAGAGAAAGAAAAGGACCGACGTAGTTAAAAGGAAAGCTGGTAAAACGCTAAATACGAGCGAAAGGTTAGCGATCGTTCATTGAAACGTTAGGTGGTGAATCGGGTGCGGCGTCCCTTGACAGTTTACAGCCACCGGCCGCGCGTTCGTTTACCTCGGTAATAATCTCGTCTTTCTCCTCAAGATCCTTCGTATCTCTAGACGGATGGACGTTCGCCGTTTACGAGATCTTTACGATCGGGCGAGATTTAAATGTGCGCGTAAAGCTTGGCTGCACCGCCCCTTCAAACGTCACGGAGCAGGTACGAGCCCGTAAACAAACCGTCGAATCGTTTCTTCGACGTGCGAATCGATCGAATTTTTCTTTGCCACGTCCCAAAGCGAATATAAACGGCGTAAATGCGATCGAAACGAAAAATCGATCGAAAAAGCTCGCTTACGAAGATTCGCATTGGCGTTTATTTCTGTCTGTTTTTATCGACGGACAAAGTACATAGATGCGAGAACAGGTATAACGTAGTTGGCATGATTTCGAGTTTATTCCTAACGAGGATGTATCGAGGACTGGATGGAAAGCGCGACGAAGGGAAGAGGGGAGAAAGAAGAGGGGGGTGGCGGGAGACGCGGCAGGGCGAATGTGTGTGCAAATGCTCGATGGCGGGGTAAAAGAGAGAACGATGGACCGAGACGGGGAGACCAAGAGACCGAGAGACTGGGAAGTTGAAAGAGAGCCCCCGAAGGCCCGAATATCGATCTCATACATAATTAAATACCGACCCGGCGGAGCATCACAAAGAGAGCTTACTTCGGCTTTGATCTGCTGACAGACGGGGCCCGTCATCGCAGACTTCAATAGGCGCTACTGAATCGCGGGGGTGTGCTATTGACGCGGCACAGCTCCAACACGCCAGCTTCCAACTCCGGTTCGCGTTCCCGCGGCTGACTTCGGCCGCGTACTCCTACAAGCTGTATCTCCACGCTTGTTTACCGTTCTACACTTGTCGCCTACTCTCCTACGGCCATGCATTCCCTGCTACATATACGTATCGGGTAAATGTTCGTTCATCCGGCTGCGAACGCCAGCAAATACGTTATACGGATTAAAGATCGAGCGAAGCATGACTTTGCTGTGTTGACGTAGCGCGCGATTTAGCTGCTCTTCGGCTATCCTCTTGCATAATTGAACCACGTTAGATTGCTGTACGAGTTCTCTTCGTCGTGACAGATTTTCTACAAACACGATTTATAACGTCCATCTATATGGATGTCTTTCATCAAATTTGATTTTATACGGCGAAACTTGGTTCGCGCGATCTCGTCCGAGGACACACGGTTCGCGTGATACAAGTTTAGGCGATTCTCCTCGCCGCGATGTTTCGTTCTCGCGTTAGATGTTCACGTTCGGTTTTCGTTGTTGCTCGACGCCGCTTTTCTTTTCCGTATTCTTCTATCTTTCCGCGTAATTCGATATGCAGAATGGGCCACTTGGTGGCTAATCCGTCGATAACGATCGATAACGACGATACAAACACAGAAGTCTGTAATCCGTCGATTTACCGATATCGTTGGTTAATAAATTATTATACAAGGGGGTCATGATCTTCGAGATTGATTTCTTCGTTCGTCCGTTTTTACGATCTATCGCGGGACGCGAATAGAAGCATCTCGTTTTCACCTTTGGCAGAAGCAGAGGTTTATTGCCTAAATTTGCTACAACGATCGTCGATGTAAGAAAGCATATTCCTAATCGAACTTTAGAATGACGTGCGGGTTTTCCCGGACACAATGACGTCAGTAGTGTCAGTCACGCGTCAAGCGCAGCTCTGCAGAATTGACGTCTATTAAAAAATGCAGAAAGCCATTTCGATCGCGAAGTCGTCGAAACAATAGGAATCTCGCGCTCCCAAATTCAGAATGCTCGATTAAATAAACGCCTTATACCCTTGGTCCTTCGTTTCTCGACGGCTCACACATAGACTCGGCGAGTAAGTATATAATACGTGTCTCGAAAGCGTCTCACGGTGACAGGACGGATTTAATCGCGTCCAATGACGTCATTCTTGCTCGGTTTTAAGTCGATGAATTTTAACGGTGCGCCTCGCTCGAGAATATGTAAATACCAATTTATGACCAGTCAACTCGATATTTTTCGATGCAAACCATACACACTGATTTCGATCGCATCATTCTGTCGAACAAGGAACAAAGTATAGTCGTGGGCTCGAATCTCATTTTTATCTGAATCATCGTCGTCCATATTTTCCCCAACGTTCGATCGTCCAGCTATCCTTATTTTCTCAAACTTTCTACTCGTAAAATTCTACTTGTTAGACTCTATACGTATGATTTGTTCCTATATATTCGACCGTACGTTCGAACGTATTCGTCAAAATGACACTTTGCCACAGATCGAGCATCGGCTGTGACCATAATGACCTTAGTCACGCAGTCAACCGGACTTTTAAAACCAGAGATATAAAGTGCTGAGATCTATAACTGCTCCGATGACACATGGATAATTGTTACGATATCCTGTTTTCCAGCAGCATCCATCGTACGAGAGGCGCGTATTAACCAATATAAATAACTATAAGCAAAATCACCTCGATATACGATAACTTCTTTTAAACATTATCACGCGGTTAATGCGACGCATCGTCGTTTTAATCTATGGCAATAGAATTAGACGGTATACCGAGGTGGAATAGGCAGCGAGTTTAGTTTCGAACGAAATTTCGCGTAGATGAACTTTCTACGATCGTGTCTGTTCTACAATAGCGTCTTTCGCAGACACCTCTCCGATAGAGCAGATATTTCCCGAGAACCTGAAATCACAAACGCGTTTCGTCTGTCACGCACCCTACCGCGATCGTTTCTTTCATCTCGTCACTTGGCGATCGATGATTGGATCGACGATTGGGTTTAAAATCGGATGGAAAACGCTAAGGAATTAACGTGAAATCCAATGGTGCACGTAAATGTAAAGGTAAAAGTACGAAGCCTTCTTTGTCTAGCGGGACGATGATCGTGAGACGCAGCCTTAGACGATCGCAACGAGGAAAGCTATATGCGTCGACAGTTATCTCCGTCGCAAATCACGGTGCGTGCCACGTGGCAACGCGTCGAGCATCTCGGCAAACAACGATGGCACGTTTGTCGCGACGTAACCGCCGCGGCGCGCCGCGCGAACACCACGGCCGAGTTCGTCGCCGCTTGTCTGACCAGTGACGGGCCGATCCCCCTTCGCGTTCTCGCGTCTTAATCTCCTTCTCCGCGTCACCGACTCGAAACGCGTTTGTCAAACACATCAAAGACGACGAGAGTCGCTGCAACTCGTACGAATGGACGACGCACGTGTGAGTCACCGACTACTACGAACGATTTAAAAATTTGTACGTAAAAATGATTCGAGTTACTCGTCGATCGACGCGTTGTATATAGTGGAAGAGGAAGCGTGTACGAAGGTGCGTTGTGTACGGTTGTTTGTTCAAGCGTGGATATGTATCCGTTCGAGTAGGTCATGTGCTCCTGTGGGTGTATACCCTATACGTATATACGATGGAGGGAGAGAAGAGGCGAGGTGGGGGGCAGTTAAAAAGAGAAAAGTGGGAAACGACGAAGAGGAGCGAAAATCACAACGACACGCATGGACCGAAATAAAAAATTGAAACGCGATGCCACGCGGCTTTCGATCGATAATGGAAATCGATTCTCGGCGAGTCGAGCATCGACGTTGCTTTCGTCGAAGTCGAAGGGGGATGCACGTTAAGAATGGAGCACGGTCACGAGGGTTAAACGTAGAATCGCGCGTACTGGACGTTGGCGCGCAAAATAATATCCCCGCTGACCTTATTTACGAATCACGCCCTGGAAAGAGCGAGGAAGAATCGACTACCGTCTACCAGCGGTCAAGTTTGTAGGTTGGTCAGAGAGATACCGAATGTCGTAAGAGAAAGGAACGGGTGTCTCGGTTCCTTCGATCAACCAGTGGCTATACTCGACGCGAGGAGAGTTACGAAGAATGCCAAAAGGGAGCTGGGCCGAAAAGCGAAAGAAAAAGGCGAATACCAGGTTGGAGGATGGATACCGAGAAAACAGACTCACCGTGAAGTAGTGGTTCCAGTGCGCAGGAAACGTCAGTCCCGATGAGTCCTTCGCTCCGTGGCTACGTCAGGAGCGATTATCCTCGTTACTGGTATGGGCGAAGCAACGCGGCGCTTGGACGACGAGCATCGGAACTCGCGTGTCCTCCGTGATTCCCTCGACACCATATCACCGCGTCATCCTCACGGATGTTCCACCAACGCAAAGACAATAAAGACGCACCACTCACTCAACTGGCTCGGCGTTCGTCGAGCCGCCTGTCACTCCCTCGCAACGTTTCTTTCTGCGTTCGGGTTCGCGCGCGCCTCACCGACCATAATAACTATCTCATCGTCGCGCGACTTTCGTCACGGACCGATCGAACGTAATTTCCCGATGACCACGACACTATCGAAGACGGACGAACGAGCACTCGGGCACGGGACGAGTCACGATTTCGCGGTAACATGCATGACTTGCCGACGAAACGGAGCGAAAGCAAAGACCCTCCCACGACGACAGCACGTGGCGCACTGACGGCTCCGCGGTCATCTTCCCCACCTCTGCCCCCTCCACCTCACCGTCGCCGCCGCCGACGATGCACCCCCTACCCGCCCCGCCGCGGCCAGCCAACCCCTACCTCACCTTCCCCTATGCCATCCCCTCGCCCCTGGCCACGCTTCCCCGCCGATTCAGCTCCCCTCGCCTCTCCCCGCCCCTCTGCCTTGCTTCTCTGCACGCTTCTCCTGCCACCCTTCTCTCTCGCTCGCTCATTCTCTCTTTCTCTCTCTCTTTCTCTCTCTAGCTGGCTCGCTCGCCCTTTCTCTCTCTCTCTCTTTCTCTCTGCATACTCTCGTCCCATTCCGAGCCCCGCGCCAAACCGAGTATCTTTCCCCGTCTGACCCCTCACCCACCCTAACGTCCGTACCCCTCTACCCGCGGCCCTGACCTATCCCCACCCCTGCCACGCACCGGCTCGACGTATTTCTCTCCCCACTAGCGCCCCATTCCACCCACGCCCCCATCCCACTCTTGCCTGTTTCACGAAGGAGACTCTTTTCCTTGGTCTCGCGACTTCTTCTCCGTGTCTTTCCGTTTATCCTTTCTATCCCTGCTTTCCTACCCGCTCATCCCTTTCGCTCTACTCTTCTCCCCCGTCTTCTCACGCTGCTTTTCACCTTGCTCGGTTCATCCCCCCGGACATCCCCCACCGTATCACACGCTTCCTTTGTCTTTTCCATTTATTCCTTCGTCCGTTCGCCAGTCGATCCGACTCGTTCGTCGACTCGTATCGCTCTGTTCGAGCGTCTCGCTGGCCGGCATTTTTCTCATTAGTTTAGCTCGTAAGAGAATTACGATGTGATCGATCATTTTTATACTCGTACTCGCGCGTCTATACGTATATGCGACCGTGTGTTTTTATTCGCTTATATGGCCGAGGTGTTTCCTTCGAAGCTGGTTTGCGCCTTTCGGCGTGATACGCAGCGCGGATGGGGTGAATAACGCAGGACTAACGAGGTGCAGAGCAAGAGAGAGAGAGAGAGAGAGAGAAAGAGAGGTAGAGAGAGAGGTAGAGAGAGAGAGGGGGGGGACGTGCAAGAGAAGAGGGCCGAGTCAAAACTTTCCAGTCGACGTGGCCGCGGTGGCCCGTTGACGAGGAGGACAGCTATTTCTAGGTGAGAATTCCCAAGATCAGAAAAGAGTCACGGTGACGCGGCCGCGGTCGAAATTACGTAATCCTTCGCGACGATCTCGTTAAAGTTGCTTTCCTTAAGAGTCAAATTTATAAACGGTAATACGATTTGCTTAATAATGATTTATTACACGCTTACGATACCGTTTGTAGCCGTAAATATTTCGGCGATGACATTTATTGCCCGAGTGTAACGGCAGTCGGTACACACCCTTTCGTCTCAGAGGTTTGCTAGCCAAAGTTCCTCCGCAGTTAGGCTTACGCGAGGCGGATTAACGTTTGACCAGATTCGAAGGGAGCGCATAACCACGCGGCACGCGTGCCACTGCGTTGGAAACCGCGAATCTTTTGTCCGGTCGCACGCTCCTTAATTTTCCCCCTTTTCGAGGTAGGAAAGCTCGCGACCTTAAGCGATTGCGGCGAGGCAGAGTGGCGCAGCGCCGAATTGTACGTGCGTTCCGGTGGCCCTTGTTAACGCAGGAATGTAAATCAACTCGTAATAGCGTGGTTGCCGAGGATTAAGCGGCGCGAGAAGACGAGAGCGAGCGTGCTATGACGCGGCGAGAAGGTACGAAGTGTCGGCGAGGCAAGACCGGCGTCGACGACAACGAGCACAGCTACGACTACGACAACGACGACGACGACGACGACGACGACGACGACGACGATGACTACGACAGCGACAACGACAACGACAACGACAACGCTACGGGCTACGATGACGTCGAGGGCGACGACGGCGACGACGTTGGCGACGGTAGTAGCGGAGGGACGGGGATGAGAGTCGATGGGTGGGAAGAACGGCAGCACCCTCTCCTCGTGCCCCGAAGCATTAGGAGTTCGGTAATAAATCTCGTTGAAAAAACACACGCGCGTACACGTACAGCCACGTACACGAGTGCACGCGCGTCCGTGCGCGTATGCACGTATTCTCGAGCAGGGATCTCAGACTGTTCCGCTCTCTTCCGCGCGCGTCTATCTCGTTCGGTTCGTACATCTGTGCTCTGGGAATGCAACGAGCGCGAGCAAGAGGAAAGCCAGTAAAACGTAAGGAAGGAGGAGGGAGCGCGACCCCCTCCAAAGCTTTAGATCTTTCCTCGTCTCTTCGTCGCGGAGCACCGCGTCCGACGGCAACGAGGTCGACATGATCTATGCACGCCGTGCAGAGGCGAGTGTCACCGTTTGCTTGATGCATCGGTCCTCACCTGAGCCCTCCCCTCGGCGTCGTTTCTTGGCCGTGCCCACATCGACGTCCGCTCGGTCCGCGGATCGCCGATCGCGCGTCGTCGATCGTTCCGTAATACCGCGTTAACGAGTTTCGTCGGCAACTTTTTCCGCTTACCTCGCCGCCATGTAACAAACGCGCGAAAAACCGTGGTTTGGTCTCCTCGTGGAAAATAAAGGAAAGGGCGAGGCGATAATTTGAAAAGCGATTACATCGTTTGACGGCGTGAGCGACGAAGAGATAGAGGAAGGAAGAGACGAGACGAGGAAGGGAAGAAAGACGAGGAGGGGCCAACTTGAAGAAGAAGGCCAGACGCGAATAGTACGACGACGATGGTTACATTCTACGGATCAGAGAGCTCGATAGCGTGCCGAAGTCGAAGCGAACGGCAATAAATCCATTTTTCGTGAAGGGTCGGTCGAGGGGCGAGAGCGAGCCAGGGTCTGATTAGCAGCCTGACTCGCCGTACAGGATGACAGCCGGTGAGTTATAATATTGCCCATCCATCTATTTATCTACTCCATCGCCTCTCTTCTCCCCAATGTTACGTTCCTGGCATCCCTCTGCTCCCTTCCTTTCAGTTGGCTCTCGCGCGCGCTTCTTCGCCTCGAACGTGGTCGCACCGATGCGACTTTACTCGGTGTACGCCAAATATCGAGAAGGTCCCTCGAGACCTACATGGATAGACGCTGGCCGAGTTTACGGAAATCCTCAAGATGGCCGAGCGGACGGCTGTTGTTCGCTATTTCGAAACGTTTCGTCGTCGTCGTCGTCGTCGTCGTCCATCGAGGATTGGCAAGGAAAGAATTAAGCTCGCGTGACATCGCATCGACGGTGACCCCTCGCAAATCTTGCCCAAGGCGAGCGCCCAGACACCTCTCTATACATTTTCAACTGGAAAGATGCGACGCGACGCGACGTCCGAAACTTTCGACGGGAACCAGTTCATATATCCAAAGTATGGCTGCCATAAATAAGCGACCTGTCCGTTTCCTCTGTTCGCCCAACCTCTTGCAAATCTTTCCTCTCCTCTTCGTCTAACGGGCTGCTTCCGTCCTTCTATCTCTCTCTCTCTCTCTCTCTCTCTCTCTTGCTCTGTCTCTCTCAATTCCCGAATTTCTTTTGACCGTAATATCGAGGTCGTGCGTAGCAAGTTAGTGGCCGAAGAAACTATCTGCAAGCTCTTACAGAGGAACGCGTTGATGGATATACGCGTGACACGAGCTTTTCTCTTCCGTGTGACTCTCCTCTTCGATGTCACGCACGAAAGCTAAGCCGAACGATCAAACGAGTGATTCGCTAATCGACGAACGTAATCGAGTGGCTAGGTCGATATAGTTAAATCAAAATCTAGAGAAAGTTAAGTTGGTCGCAGTTTGCTTCTTAAAATAGCGAGAATGTAGGAGACGGTATTAGAACGCTATCGATATCCGTTATAAATTGGACGTTGCTTTCACATTTTTGATTTACTTTATTACGAACCTGTCATTCCATTCTTCGTATATTATATAATGTAAAATAATTAATCAATTATTTACAATTGCCTCTCGTAACCGCGAACATATTTGCAAATTCTTATTCTTATTTTCCAATGTTTCTTATAACAGATCATTTCCGAAATTTTTCGGTAATCGATGTTCCGATAATCGACAGCCCGCCGCAGTTATATCGGGAATGTTATATTCGAAACGTTAAATTTATACACCTTATACTTAATTTCAATCCTTTCTTCCTGCGAAAAACAATATATAGCTTCCGAAAGTGACGCAATAATTTTCTAAAAGCGTGTCTATACGTTTCCATCGGCGTTCATATAAAACGTATTTTTCTCTTGTTAACGAAGATTCTTATACCTTCAGCTTTCAGCTTCGAGGGTACCAAAGCGAAAAGGTTTAACATTCCATCCAACATCTTGTACGGCCTTTCGTCACCCCTGCTCCCGTGCATTACCGTTTCTTCCTCGAAACTACCGCCGTAGAAATTACACGTGGCGTGGCTCGATTTAGGTAAATCATCGACGCGACATCGACAAACCCCCGGATCGCTATGAAACGAGTCGTGTAAAGAAGAAAGAGCAGGAGGAGGAGGAGGAAGAAGAAGAAGAAGAAGAAGAAGAAGACAGGACTCTGTGATCGCGGTGCGGTCGCGTTTCTGTAGTCAGATATCGGGCGAACGAGCGAGCAAGAGAGCGAATGGAGCGGAGCGGGAGTGATTTATGCTAAGTCGCTGATGCTGGTGAAGCGGGGGCCCGCGTGTACGTTCTCGGGCAGCCATCTTGGGGTCCCTTCGTTTCTCCGAGGACTCGGATCGATTGACAGACCTGTGCCCGATTGCCGCTTAACGAACTCTCTTTTCCTCCGCGACGCTTCCCTCGTTTCTGTTTTTTGCGCCCCGATTTTTCTCTTCTCCTCGAGAAGTTCCAGCTTCTCGAATCGCCTGCAGTTAACTTAGGAATCGAATTGCAAAGCGTATTTTGTAAAATCGTCGTTGCAAAGAGAACGCCGTGCGCAAAATAATCGCGCATTACGCGTAGCTGTAATTTCGATCGGTAAAACGGATCAAATTCCGCTAGGGTACGATGTAGATCGCTTAAGGCTATGGTTACGGTGGATGTACGTTCCGACGAGCGAAACATCTGAAAAGGGAAGTGCACTGGTACTCGTAGGGATCTATATGTTTGATTGCTCCGACGTATTCGCCGGAACAGCATCCACCAGCGGAACATTTGAAAACTGGAATGTATATAACTCGTAAGATATTTATATATTTGATATGTGCCATATATTTGATCGGTGGGACGTATTCGTTAAAACGGCAATTCGTCAGAACTGGTGTACACACTGTCACCGTATCCCATACGATACGATGCAATAGGAAGTAAAATTTGACTATCGAGCGGAGAACGTAGTAGGAGCTGTAGCTGGATTTTCTCGCAGGCCAAAAAGCAAGACCGAAAGTCTCGCATGTCCCCGGCATTCCATTCTTCTCGTCTAGCTGTGAAAACCGCGCCACCGTCCGTTCTGATTTCTATCCGTCAGCGTTGGTCAGATTTACGACGTCGCAGAGGGGCCCGTGTGGCCCTGTCGGAGGGCCCGGGGGTCCTCGTGCAACAATGAAACCACGCCATTTGTCACAGAGGCGCTTCCTCTGCTTCTAATAAACGTTCGTCCTACCGTCGTAGCATAGTCGTGCTGCAACGTGCAGCACGGATCGACCTTTTGCTTTTGCTCCAAGGATCGTGATCTCTCGTGCAACCACGTTCTTTCTCTTTCTCTTTCTCTCCTCCTCCCCTCTGCCCACCCCCTTTCACTCCTTTTCTATCGTCTCTCTTCGTTTCTCCCGTGCGACTCGCCTTTTCGTCCGCTCCTCCCTTCCATTTCACATTTCCTTTCTCCTTCCAGCTTCTCTCTTTTCCGCTCTCCACAGTTGCTGTCTGCGCGGCGCGCTCTTTCTCGCTCCCTTTCATACTTCGTAAGGCTGTTCGTCCACTCGCGGTTCCGAAAGAGACACCGAAACCAGGAGGAAGAAGGAGAGCTGGAAGCAGAGGTAAAGAGACACCGAGCACGATGGGATACACATCGTGCCCACGTTCGTACTTTCACATGCCGGCACAATGCACCGGACCATCGAGAGGAATTGTCATACAAATTGTCGCTTATTCAACGACGATGCTGAGGCGAGGATGTACGGCCTACGAGCTGGTAGCTTGAAAACAACGTCGTGCCGCCTTTCAGCCGAAGCCTACCGTTCTACGGATCCACGACGAAATCGATCGAACGCGACAAAAACTTGGATAGCTTGGCATTGACATCGGATCGACGAGAATTTTCTCGACGAAACGAACTTTGCCGTGTACGGTCCATGATAAAACGTGACAATTCGCAAGGATGAGAACTACGGCGGAGTTGAGTCGAATACCGTTCGCGAGTTTGCTGGAGCTTGTTCGCATCGCCAGCACGAGGGATGAAAGACGCGATCGCGGTAGCCTGCCTACCGTTGCTGGCTTCGTAAACTGAGGTCATCCATAGTTCCCAACCGCCAGATTCTTTTTTCTCCCCAAACGTCACCGCCGATATTTATGGCGAGCCATAGAAGCGAGGGGTTCGACTACTCTATGGGTCTCGCTACACGGTAACAGCCGAACCGGGGCCCCGACGTAATTCTGTCAGCGTCACGCTCTCGGACCAGCTCGACCTCGAAACAGCCAACGAAGAAGCGAGAGAAGGAAGAAGCAAGAGAAACGAAAGCACTCGCAACTCGGAAGCGAGGGAGAGGCTAAGAGATAGGGATTAAAGTCATTGGGATCGCTTCCAACCGGAATATCTTCGTGGTAGCAAACGAAAATTCTTCTAAGCCATTCCGTACGTACGCCGATGCTCCGTGATCATCGGTCAAGGTTATCGAGCAGGTATCACTGCGTGCACCTTGCTGCTGAGTTATAGACGCGTATGTACCAGTTTACCCCCCGCTTTTCTTTGGTTTGTTCCGTGACCTTTTCTTGCGTGCGGCATTCTCATGGCGAGATACGTCGATACCTTGTTCTTCGACGTCTGAGATGGGAAAAGAACGCTGTTCGGCATACGCGTAGGACGACGTGCTTCGTGTTTCTTGCTTCGAGGAGGTCTCGACTAGTCTCGAGCAAGTCGAAAGATTTATGCGCCGTGCACTTTTAATAGGTATGAAAGCCGAGTTACACGTCGTGGGTGAGGAAACGTTTCACCTTACTCCTCGAAGGGAATCGCGATAACGGCGTCGAGTTCGATACGTTTTCGACAACGTCGAACAAACGTCGTCGCAAAGTCGCAATGATGTTCGCTCTTCCTTCGGTGAAAATCTACTTTGTTTCTCGATTCGCGCGGACCGATGCGTGCGAGAAAAGTTTATCGAGGCGTTAAGCATCGGGCACGGGCGAAGAACGATGGCTAAACAATACGTAGCCGCGCCTTCTGCATCGAGATAAAATCACGATCGTGGATGATTGCGGTCGCCTGGCAGAATCCCGTACAGCTACGTTTTCGTATCGAATCGATTTCATAGAATTGCGATCCGGCTGGTTACACGATATTATAGAAAGGAAATCACGTGAGAAGGAACGCGCGAACGGATGGATGGATGGATAGATGGATAGAACGAGGAGACGGATAGATGGATGGATGGATGGATGGATGGATGGATGGATAGATGGATGGACGAGCGCGAAGGTGCGTACGGAACGATCAGGTTTGAGCAGCTGTCTGCAACCACGTCACTCAAGTTCACTGTGTCGGGTTCGTGGTGGAATGAATGCCTTTCATTATGAGTCTTATCTTCTGCCCGATCTCTCAACCCTTTCTGCCTCGTTCGTGCTCCACTCCTTTCTTCGTTTCCTCTCTTTCTCTCGGCCTCGCTCTCCGGTAGACTCGATAGAGCGGCACTCGCGTTCCCGGAGGATACGACGAAGAAGCGGAAAGATCGCGCCAGACGAAAAGAGAAGGAAAACGTTATCGTCGACCA
Source organism: Bombus terrestris (assembly GCF_910591885.1). NCBI lineage: Eukaryota > Metazoa > Arthropoda > Insecta > Hymenoptera > Apidae > Bombus > Bombus terrestris. The sequence continues at coordinate 11,830,862 of NC_063281.1, read as the reverse complement.
AAGCACAGCCCTCTTTATACCTGAGTACCGCGAGATTTATCGTGGGTAAACCTGCCGACTTTTTCTCTTTTCTCAACGGAGCATCGGCAGCGACGCACCGACCGGTCTCCAGGGTCGAGCAGAACGATAATTAGAAGGATATTTCGCGTCCCCGGCCGCTTCCACGCGTGATTCGATCGATCGACCCACCGACCAGTATCGAGGGAAAACCAGCCAACGACGTGTCGGAAGTTGATCGGCCCGCGCAACTTTTACGCTTCGAAAAGGAAACATCGATCTCGTGCATTACGGCTATCCCCAAGAAAATCCTTTACACGAATACCTCGCAGCGATTAAATATATCGCACACACTTACATTCACGTAGATTCACGAATAAACGAGTAAATTTCGGTCTTGGAATTCTTCGCTTGTTGGAACATGCCAAGTAAATACGTACAGTCTATAGTTGCAAGGCTAACGTCGTTTCGAAAAACGAAATTCATTCGTTTATACGTTTATTTACGCATGCAACGCACCAGACCGACAAATCGTTCGAATAAAAATTAACGCATAGCAGGAAGAAACGCGTTGTCGTACATGGACAAGTTAAGACGAAGTGGCTACGATAAGATACATTTTGAAATAAGCCAGCTCATAGAAATATGCGACGTACTACATGTACAAACTCTGTTTCACGTACGATCGATTCGACCGTCAAGATCTAGCACGCGCTCGATTCATGCGCAACAAAGATGTCTCGATCGTAACGTCGAGCAATCGGTGTCTCGCTGTAAGATTGATGGTTCGTCCAACGAAAGGCTAATTCTCGGTATGCGAACACGCGTGCATGCGTTATATATATACATCCAGCGCAGAGGCTGACACAGAACAGTGGCAAAGAAGGCTAATCGCGTATAACCGTACGCAGCTATGATCGATAAGCTTTTTAATAAGAAATTCGATCTTTTATTTGTTACGACGTCCGCGTCTCCCAGTTACAACTTTTGGCAAAAAAGTTGGAAGGACGAAGACGAATAAACGGAATTGGAATGTGGGGAACGAGCGATCGCCGAATGATATCGGTGTGCATCGTCAACACCTTTGATCTCGCGAAACAAACGTTTCTTGATCAGAATGCTTATTCTCTAGCCCCGTGTCACAGTCACCTGCGTTATATCACCGACCAGCACGAGTTCATCTTCCGGAGACAACGCGAATCTCGTATTCCCCTTTCGAGCGTGTAAACGCCGCGATAGCTACGGCGGCGTGCACGCGGTGACAAGCCGGACAGTTTGACACTCGACTTCCTAACGATCGGCGCGGCCTGTCGGAGAAAAAGGAAGCTTTGAATGCCGATTCTGCGGACCGCTTGATCGACGCGTCGTCTCCCTGTCAGGATTGTCTCTTTCTCTCTTTCCATATCCTAGATTTTCTTCTACGAGCCGCGGCTTTGTACGCCGACCCATTCGAGCTTAACGTTTATTGTTTGCGCGCGCCCGTCTTTGTCCTCCTCGTCATTCACCGTGAGCGCGCTCGCGGGAGCGCGCCCGGTGCTTCGCGTCGCACTGTTAACGCGCCTTGTTTTATCAACGAAATTCACGCGACGCGATGCTTCACGCGACACCAGCCCTTCCGAAAACCCGGTCATTTCCTACTTCCAATCACTTCGTCGCCGATTTTCACCGATCTCGTCGAAACGAAACACGAGACTCGACAAGGGGAATCGAGCAAAATGGGTATGCGATGATTATCGCGTCGAACATGTGTCGTTCGTTCGAGTTTTCGCGATGACGCGAATATAACCGTTCGCGGACTGCGACGAACCCAGAAAGCAATTGGTTTCGTCGTCTTCCTCGCGACTCCGTCACTTCGAACAATTGACTTTGATCCGTTCGTGCGCGCGTAACATTGAACGCAATTACGGTCAATTTACGATGCCTCTCGGTTTCCCTCGATCCCTCGCCCCGCTCCAGTAACCCGACCGTAGGTGGAACGCGATACGCGATATCGGTCGCCGTGAAATCTTCTTCGAAAATGATTTCCTTTTTTTTTTTTTTTTTTTTTGGAAAGAGTGACGAACGTGACAAAACGGTGACGAAAGTTCGTACGGTTGGATGTCGTACAACGCGGCAAATACGTTCCACGTTGCACGAAATCCAAAACGCAGGACGTAGGAATTAAACGAACAATTTCTTTTCGTTGGAAAGGAAAATGTGCATCTTATAAAAGCGTAAAATTGTTAGATAGCAGTAGATAAACATCTACAAATACAAACGATTTTTCGTTTAATTCAAAAAGGCATACATTTGCGTGCTACGAACGAGTCATACGAAAATGCTACTAATTATAAAAAAAGGAATGACAAGAAATTTAACATATTTGATCTGAATTAATCGATATGTAGATATTACGGCAAGTAAGATTACTTATCGATAGGATTTTCAACCACTGTATCTGCCGCATTATACCTTTCACTGTACTATTTTTGTTTGTTTAAGGTAACGATATGTTTGCGCATCTGCGATACGTATCGTCATACGCGTATATACGAAATCTCGTATATCGTCATAGAAAGCCAGTAGCAATTTTTTGTTCGAGTTCTACGTGTACCTCGTTATACGGGACCTCTTATATAGGTTACGTTTGTCTTTTAGAACGATAGAGTAAACCAAAGTCCCAAAGGGAATTGGGCAACTTTCCCGAAAGATGGTAGGTCTCGACGATCACAGGACTCCGTTTCCCTTTTCGTGATCGCTCACCGTTAGAGTCCGCGAATTCGAGTAGATGCGACTCTTACGTATGATATTACGTTCTATTAGGGTGGACGTAACTACCGAATGAAACGCGACAGCGTATGATAAAAGCGAACGGTTGTCCTGTATAACAAGGGCCAAGCTATTCAATCGGCGATGAAATTGCCGTTCTTGGACTTTTCCTCGTTCTACTCGTTTCTCGCTCGTAAAGTCTTGTAGAATTCGCGAAACCCGTGTCACTTCCGTCTTTCGTTTTATACATTTTTTAATCGTTTCAAGCGTATTTCGATATATATCGATATACCACGAATCATCGTAGAAATATTTTTAGCCATTAAAGAAGGCACAGTTTTTTTTCTCGGAGAAGCAAGAGAACGATCAAGTTTCCGGAAAAGCAAAAAGATTCAGTTGCTCTATTCGATACGTTCGAGTCCTTTGTTGAACGAAATATTCGTCTTATTATACGATTACAAAGACTTAAAGCCGCCTGACTCGATATAATTTAATTCGATTTAATCGGATCGAGTCCCTAATAACTTGTTTCGACGCCCACTCGAAGAACATCTCGAACCAACGAACAATACAATTACCCACTTCTCAATTATCTCGTTGTTTCTTTGTTTTGGTTGGCGGAAGGTGCGTACTAAATCAGCGGTGGCGAAAAATCGCGCGCGTTTGCTTCGCATTGGTAGGTGGCTCTTGTTAGGGAAGAATCGGTGGCGCGGAAGATCTCGTAATCGCGGGAACGAAGGGACGAAGGGGCAAACGAAAGAACGTAAAGGAAGAGGGGATAGATGCGAAGGAGACGGTTTTACGTTCTTTCGGGAGCGTCGGATAGGGTGGTCGGAAGGGGTGGTTCCTACCGAAGGAAAATTTCGACTATAAATAGCAGTGTATTCTAAACGAGGTACAGAGAGCGCATTGGATCTAAATTATGAATTTCATCAGCGGCAGTCTGCCGTTTCATTCCGCGTTTTAGCCTCCTACTCGGGCTGCCCCTACCCTACCAAAACACTCTTCTCACCCCTTCGCACTCGGGCGCGTTCCCTTTTCGCCGTCCTCTTTCCCACCGTATCCCCTCGGTACTTTCGTGTCTCTTCTTGGTCGTCCGCGTTCGCTTTAGCCTTCGCGAGGTTTCCACGGATAGCCGCGTTCGTCCCTCGACACCCTCCTCCGCACCCCCGAGCGACCCATTTTGCCGGTAGCGCGAGAGATGAAAAGTTCTGGCGAAGACATAAAAATGCGGCGCTGCATTTCCCTTTTAAAATAACGCCCTTTGCTCCTTTTTCAGTTTATTATTATCAAGTTGTGCAGGCGGTACGCGTTCGCCGTGGCCTTTCACCGTCTCGTTCTCGCGCCGCCGACTTTCCTTCTACCCCGGGACACTCGGGGCCGACCGTATCTTTGCCCATAACGCGCCAACCTCGCACCCTGCGAGCCAGTTTTCCCTCCCGTGTCTCGTCTCGCAACCGCTAGCGCAACTCTATTCGTAACTTCGCGTTTCGGAACTCGCCGTTATGAGAACGAACGTCCGATGTTTAGCGGAGTACGCGGCCACCGTACGCGTGCTTCTTCGACTTTTCGCCACGAAAACGGTCGATCCGCGTCGTACCTGGATCACCGTTTCGCTGCTCGGTCGCGCTGGTTTCGCGCGATCGTCGCGCGATCGATCACGCGCCTGCGCAGCGATCCACCGATTAGCGGAGCAAAATAAAAGTAGAAGGGGACAAAGGACGAATTTGGTTTCGTCAGCGTGGCGACCTTGAACACGATGACGAGCCCGTGACGCGAGAAAGCGCGTTCGGTTCGGTACCTCGGCTCTGCTCCGCGCGGCTAGCCTATTTATAGGCGGCCCGGCAAAAACACGAACGATGACGGCGGGGCGCGAAGTGCCTTCTCTGAACCACACGACTGAGTGACTGGAGAATCGGAGTCGGTGGAAGAGGAGGAAGAAGGAAGAACGAAAGAAGGGGCGAAGAACGGGCCAAAGAAGAACGAGGTGCTGGTAGCAAGATGATGCGAGAAGCGCAAACCTCGAGGAGACGAGTGGCGGAAGACGGGACGAGACAAGATGAGACGAGACAGCAGGAGAAGAGAGACGGGCGAAAGAGGGAGCGAGTCTGATCGGGAGCAACGTATGCGAAAGGAGGAGAGAACCGTCGATCAAACGTCGCGAACGTCCGAAGCGTCTGTCTGGAACGAAGACGTCTCCATCAGCCGTCAGATCGAGCCACACGTTCCTCGCTCCCCTCATTTTTATTACAGCATCAGGGCCGTACCTACTCCGACAAGCTCGTCGCGGTCCGACACAGGCCAACGACGTTCGTGTCCCGGAACGAAGCTGTCGATTCACGAGTCGCGCGCCTTTTTTAAACGAACGCCAGCGAGACTCGTCATCGTCACGCTGTGCGAAAAGTTTTCCAGGTATCTCGAGAAGAGAAACGCTACATCTCGGCTGTGATAATTCGTGCGTTTGTAAGATATTTATAAAAAGTACGCATATACATATACGCGTAGTAGAACTTTTTCTATTCAGACTTGGTTTAGACGAGGAAGGAAATGTTCGTACGTCTGCTTCGGACGTACGAACTACGACCTACCGTAACTTTCATTGTACTTAACGTGTATTTTTATTACGATTAACCGGTCGTTTATATCGTCGCGATCTTGGACGATAATCGTTGCTGCTGATTCGTAGGCAAGTCGAAAGACCGGAGTTGGTTGGTTCTATAGGGAGGTTCGAGGCGCGTTTAGCGAGATTTGGTGAGAATCGGCGAGAGTTGGCGAGAGTTGGCGAGCAAGCGAACCGATAAAACGAGCAGATACGTGGCTGATACGGGAGCGACACGGTTCGTCCCAAAGTGTTGCGGCTAGTTGCGACGCGGTTCAACGTATGATTATCCGTTCCCCTGGGGACCGAGTCGACGGAAGAGAAACTACGCGGAGATGATGGTGCGCGCGAAGGGGATCGGAGGAAGAGGAGAAAAGAGAGGAGAAGAGAGAGAGAGAGAAACGTGGTAGGAGCAGGAGGTGTAGGATGCAGGGACGGTTATTAGTTGCCACGCCGTTGTCGTTTTATCTTCGTGCCCAATTAGCAAATATCATTCCGTAATGCAACGTGACGGGGCCTCCTCTGAAAAGAGTGCAGCTGCATCGGCATTAAAAAAAGGGTAGAAGAAAGCGACGCTCGAGGGTTGCGGGTAGAGACAGAAGCGGGGGAAAGGGAGCGTGAAAGAGGAAACGACAAAGATAGCGGGTTCGTTCGAGTTTTTTATTGACATTTTAAAAGGTGGCCGAATAATACCAGCCGACATACGTAATAATTATTGCCTTGCTCACTCGCCTTGCTACCGATCGGTAGGTAATAGGTGGAACGATTCTCGCGGCCGAAGAACCACGAGAAAACGGCATCGATCGACGATTTTAAGCCATCCACGGACTTGCCCTGCCCCTTCCGGAACTTTACACCGAACGTCTCTCCACGCTTGTCCACATTATAAATTGTATAAGTAACGGTCGATTAATTACCAACACCGATGCGCCGAAACTCGTCCAAGATTCGATCGTTACGCGAGTCCCTCGGACGTCCCACGCGTTCTCTCCGAGAGATCGTTTCTTCGTTTCTCCTCGTCCTGCTTGCACGACCGTCCTCTTTCGAGTCGAATGCCCGTTTAAAATCATCCTTGACGAAACTCGAGGAGCACCGACGGTGATTTTTTTAGAGGACCGACTAACCGAAAGAGCCAAGGTGGAAAGGGAGAGAAAAATGGAGAAAAGCGAGAATTCGTTCGGTGGGCCGAATGAAACCGGCAGCGTGACTTAGAAGTCGTAACAGATCGATGACGATGACACCGGGCAGACGAGGAAGGCAAACGAGAGGCAAGGATATGGCCGAAGAAACGACTGGTTGGCAGTGCACGGTGGTCAGTCAGGTCGATGTCAGCCCGCTAATTGGCAGCCGTGTCGCATAAAGGTAGCTCGAAGCCGGTTTGTGTAGCTGGCTGCTCGTCGCGTAATTCGTAAGCGGTTCTTGCCCCTTCTTTCGTGAATACGCTCCCACCCAAGCCTATCCTCCCTTCGTTCACCTTTCCCTCCTCCTTCGTTTCGCTTCGTCTCGTCTCGGGCTACTTGCCATCTACCCAAATATCTCTCTGACCGTTCGAAATGCGCTCGCGCTTTCGTTCTACACCACTGCGTCCCGACGCACCCCGTACCCGTCCCTCTCGCGAACACCTTTCGGCTCTGCTTCCCTTTATGCGTTTACGCGTCGCGCGTGGGCGAGTTAAACGGAATGGACAGCCTGACAGAAAGAGCGTCGACGGCAATAGGAGACCGAGTGAGTGACTACGAGAGAGAAAGAGACAGAGACGGAGACAGAGACAGAGAGAGAGGGTGAGAAGGGATAAGGGGAGGTGGAGAACCGCGAGGGAGAAAAGGTGGCAGTGCACCGAGCGAACCGCGTATCCTCTGTGTTACATACCTACACCTACATACTCGAGCTCGATCACCGTTAACTCTTGTAGAACAACGAAACACTCTGGGTGGTCCTGGACGCGTACCGCTCCCACTTGGCGTGTATTAGTGGCTCGGTATCGAATCGAGCGAAAGAAACTGTTCGCGTTCTCTAAAGCGAAAGTCGAGCTAAACTAACGCCAGTATATAGAAACTGGAAACATCTGTCGTCATCGTCGATGTATCTTTATCGTTGTCGTTTTCCTTGTCACCACGGCCGTCCTCGTGATCGCCGTCGGTGGTGAGCGAGATGAGCTGCGGAGAATAGCGGAGGGAAACTGGGAGAGTAGTAGGTGGAGGCGGCGGCTGCTATCTGCACCGCGGCTGACACCTGACGGATAGCCTGGCGTCGGCAACGCGGGATATTAATTTGGTAATTTATGAGGCCCGATTAGGCAGCGCTATCTGTCGAGCTAATGCGCGAACCGTTGGCAGGTCATCGCCAAAGGGCCTGTGCTTCGAGCCGCTAGAGGCCCTTCCACCGCAGAGATGTTTCGAATCTCGACTTCCGTTTCTCCGTAACATTTCCAATCTTTCGAACCAATTGCCACGTTCAGCTATTCCAGCCGTTCTTGCGTCTCGCCTTTCATCGAACGTTCCATCGATTTCTCTGGCGCGTCGTAACGAAGGAGGTGCGAACGGAAAACGCAACAACTGCCGCGAGTATATCTGCCGGTATATCCGTCCGCAGGATGCCAGTGGGGATAGGGGAAATGGAGAGATCGTTGCGAAGCTATAAAGCGGGTCTAGCATCGACCCCGATCGAGGTAGCAAAGCCGCGTTACTTCTGACACGTGATAGATGGACGTACAATGGAAGAACACGCGTGCCTGCGTGCGAGTTACCAGCTCGTAGCGTGTGGGTATCAACGTAGGTGGATGAGGATGAATGGCTCTCGTCAAACGGAAGGGACCGCCCGTCGTTTCGCGCCGTAATACGCGACCGCGTAAGAAGCACAGTAGGTCGGCTTATCGATGACCGGACGGCTACTTACCCACGAGAGAACAAGCCACTTACTGGGTTCAAAGTCTCGCGAGTTGTTTGTCACTCGACCCTTGACAGCGTCTCGGCCAAAGACTTCAAGGTTACTTTCTGCGAGAAATTTCATTCGCCCGGTACTTTTTTCACCAACCACGGTAAACGCTTCGATCGATACGACGTTTCTTTCCCGATGCTTCTTCTCTTCTACGGTTATACGTCGTGGAGGTATATGCGTCGTTGAATGAGGCGAAACGTCAGCGATAGGAACGACGCGCGGACGCTAATTACGAAACAACGATTGACGCGTGTCGTAAACTCGGCGAAGATGCCGATTTCCTGGCGCGACGCACCGGCTTGCATTACCGACCAGAAAACCGACATCCTCGTCTTAAGCACTATAGTTATCCTCGACAAATTACGTGCTCGCTTCAACCTGGCGTCGCCCCGTCGTTATCGCGTCATCTTGGCAATTTATCGATAGCCGCGAGCCAACCGGCGGATCAAAGAACGCAGAAGGGGAACGCGTTGCGTGTCGCGCAACGGGCCGCGAATTTTCCTACGGAAAAACCTACCGATTAAAAGAATAATCTGTAGACGATAGACGATAAAACGGAGTGAAACGATCGCGCTCGACTCTGATTGAAATTAGTGCTCGCGCGCCAACGAAGCGACGCTCGATTCGGTTTTGCGACCGATCTTTTAAACGGATCGCGTCGGTGGCGCTGGAAAAATCAGAAAGTTCCGCGTTCGAACGGGAAAGACAATAATCGTGTGTAAACGAAAAATAGAAAAACGAGGGGAAAAAAAGGAGAGAAAACAACAGTGAAAAAAAGGAGAAAACGGGGGGAAAAAAAGGAAAATACTTTCAGCAGAGTGGTAGCGCGAACAATGGTAGCCACAAATCAACGGGATTATGCCACTATTTCACGCATGGCTATGGCCGGCTCGCATGATAAATCAAGCTGTCGTTGGGCCACAATAAACAATAACATTTGGACGGCCGGCTGGCGGGACGGCTGGTACGACTCTTCTTCACTTAACTCGGTCATTCGCTCGCTCCAGCGCACGCTCCGATCGCACGTGTTATTTCCTCGGCCTCGACGCTCCCGAACATACACCGGTTCTCGATAATAAATCGCTTCGGGAGGACATCGACGAGCGCGTGGGCATCTCGCCGGGCCCTGTCGTTCAACTTCTCGCTGCTCTTTCTTTTTCCTCATGCGCGATAACCACGTTATTAAATCTGTTCCGATAAAGAGATCCCCTGAACTCGACCAATTTCACCCATTACCGATTTCCTTGCCATTCGAATGAGACGAGAAACGTCTGAAAGTTCTTCTCTCGGCGTGCAACTCCTCTGAAAAGCGTTTTCGATGCTACGCCAAGGCTGTACGGTATCTACCTGTTATTCCGTATGGATAGAAACGTCGAATCGAAGAATTTGTTCGTCCGAGTATCTACATCAAGCACGCGGACCGGTCGTATATGGCGATCGACCGAGTGGTAGACCGTACCGACCGACTAATTATAGCCTCCTATTTATTTTATTTACGCGTATGCGCGCGAGCGCACTTCTACTCTCGCACACGCACACCGGGAACGGCGCAGCCATAAATCAAAATTCCATTTCAACGTTCTAACGAAGGATCAAATAAAACACTTTAATTGACGTTTTTACGGCGGCCGGCAGCCCAAGTCGAACTGCTGCCTACCCGCTCGACGGCTGACCCCGCTCTGACTCCTTCTTTCCCTCTCGAGAACGCGCTGAAGAACGTGTCGGTGCGGCGTCGTTGCACGAAGATACGCCGGTTTGTCGCGCACCACGAGTCTTTCTCGTTTTTCACCGATTTTTCTTCCCTTCTTCGGTTCTTCGTCCCTTACATAAATTTCCCATTCTCCTCGCAGCGCAAAGACCTTTCTTTCCTATTCTTTTGTTCTTTCGGACACGGACGAGGAACGCAAAATTGTTTTAGATTTAACGTATAGAACAGAGATTATTGGCTCGGGCTATTTCAAATTCGACAGCCAAACGCCATTCGACGAACAAACGAAGAAAACGAAGAGAAAGGTTTGCCTGGATCGGGGGAAAGAACAAGGAGAAGCCGAGAAGAGAAGGGAAATGTAAGACGAAGGAGGAGCAAGGATCGGTGATTATAGCGTCGCGGTTATTGTTAAGGGTGCGTCTAGCCGCGTTACTTCCCGCTCACAGTGATTATCGGTAATTTCACGGTTTTCGGAAGAACCAGCGTAAATATAGAGAATCCCCTCTGGCCACTTTAATATCGTTGCCCACCGATCAATAATAATAACGGAATACGCGGTTCTTGTCCCGGCCTCGATATACCCGATGTATTATAGTAATTTTGTACCATGATTTCTGTTCCTTCTCCCGCGCGTCTTGGACCGCTGCCCGCTTCGTACGTTACGAAAAATACGGTAAAATTTTCGTGGTATCGGAGGAATCACGGAACTCGCGTCGATATTTTTATTTACTCTCGCTTCCCATTTAATTCTGCTCGTTTCGCCGGCCGGAGACATCCGGATGGTAAAAGGCATGGTGAGTTAAGAGGCAAAGAACCGTCGTCGCGGTTAAGAAAGATCGCGTTAAATCGAAAACGCGAATCGAATAATTTGAAGGGTATCGTGGCGCCAAACGGACGGGTTTCACTTTGACGAGTACCCAACGAAGCCTGGAGGAATTTGCCAGGCAAACTCGAGACGAAACGAGTGACGAAAGGCCAAATGAAAAAGACCTCTTCCCTTCGACGCGGAGATAATGATACTCCACCTTCCACCCCTTTAGATATAAACACACACCCTCGTAGGTCCCTGCCTATCGTTCCTCCGCGTTGCTCTTCCTCTTTTGTCAGTTTTTTTTCGCCTCTCTCTCTCTCCCTCTCTCTCTCTCTCTCTCTCTCTCTCTCTCTCTCTCTCTCTCCGTACCCTGTTTGATGCTCGATTCTAGTTGTTTTGCGGTTTACGACGGTTCGCGTTACAACTGATTATTAGCCGCCCTTCCTACCCTCTGCCCCTTTCTTCCGTCTTCCTCCCTTTCCTTTCTCTTTTCTCTCCCCCGTCTCCTCTGCCCTGTCCATTATTATACGCGGCCATATACGGCCATTATGCCCAGGCCCCGATATACAACACAATCCGCCGTAATGCCGGCCATAAAATTAAATTAGGGTTATAACACGATTTTTCACAAAGGTTCTGTGGGCCGCGTCGAGAGAACCGCGCCGCGCCACGTTTTCAGCCGTTGTCGATCTCTTCTTGAACGTCTTCTCCTGGCAACTACCTGCCTCGATCGAAGGTTGATACCTGCCGATATAACCTGATCGGTCGATCACGTCGTTCGTGTTCGAAATCCACTTTCCAGTAAAGAGTAGAAACGTCGAAATATTACCCGCCGTAATTCAAAGTGTATCCTTTAGAGCGTAACGCGAAGCGTAGAAGAATTTAGAATAAGAAAATAATTATCTGGTCGTAGTCATAATTTGTTGCGTTTCTAGCATCGGACGAATAAATTTCTGGCCAAGGTTTTACGTTCCATTCAACTTTACTTTCACCGTGTCACGGAATAAATAATTTCTCATAATTGCGTTAAGATGAGAAATTAATGTTATTAATCGACGATTCGTCCAAGTTTCTCTCGTCCTTGCGCGGTAAAAGGATTAGACGGTTTTTAAAAAACTTGAAAATCCTTCGAAACCGGATCGATCGATTACTACGATTTCTCGATGACACTTTGCAACTTGGTTGCAACGCATCAATTTGCAAGCGAAGAATCGAATCGACCGAGAATTAAACGTCTGACGATTTTTTCAAAACTATCTAACCCGATTTTAAACGGATCTATTCGTTAGCATAGTTTCCTGATTTTGTTGATTACAACGCTGGAACGTTTCCAAGCATCGATGGTCTGCTTAAATTCATAAATAATAATTTACAGACTGTCCGAAAGTCTGAACAGTTAGAGACGTTTATCTTCCGTCTCGTGCGCATTACGGATTCATAAGATGCAACGGTTTGCGATCGCGGGTCAACAGTGATCGTCGATGTATCGGTGTATCGATGAATCTATATACGAAATGCCGCGTATTAAGGTCAATCGGTAGAAATATCTGTCGCGGGACGAATCAGCGAGGAATCGAAAGCAGAATCGAACCGTTCGCTTGACATTCGGCGAAACTTTGCACGTTCGCGATGAATCGCTTCTACGTGCGTAGTGAATGATCCGCAACGCGTACGAGAAAAAACCACGAAGAGCGCTATCCTTGGACGATCGTCTAACGACAGGCTGCAAACGACCGGACGCACGACCGAACGAAACTAATTAATAACTCGAGCACCGTGCACAGGGATGATAGAATCGTTTCCAAGAACATTCGTGTTGTCTACCCCTTATGAAGAATTCAACGAACTCATGGATAGACGAGCGACCCTGGAGCTTCGAATAGAGAGATAGATAGATGAAGAGGGCGAGATAATAGACCTATGGGAGAAGCGAGAAGGAAAGAGGCGAATGGAAGGTGGTTTTTGGACGGAGAGAGACGTAGAGAAAAGGAGGGAGCGAGAGAGGCAAAGTTTCGGGAAGGAGAAGCCCGCGAAGAGAATTCGAGAGGCCACAAATCACAGAGCGCTGGTGTGAGGCGTTGGAAGTAGGGTTCGTCGGAAGGTGGAAGAGGGCCGGAGAGGTTGGAGGCAGCGATAACAGGGGGGTGGACGGGTGGACGGTTGGACGGGTGGTCGGGCGGTCGGGTAACGGGGTAGGGTGGCGTAACCGGGTTGGGAACGGGGGCGAAGTAAGAGGTGGAGGCAGAAGCAGCGGCAGAGGCAGAGGCAGAGGCAGAGTCAGAGTCAGAGGCAGAGGCAGAGGCAGAGGCAGAGGCATAGGTAGAGGCAGAGGAGGAGTGGCAGGCTACAGACGCGGGGCGCGACATGCTTTATGACGTCTGTTCATCACATCGCCCCAGTCTCATAAATTAGAAATCACCCCTTAGATAGCTGGCACCCATCTACGATGGCGTCAGTGCCGTATCGTGGGAGGCAGGGATCGCCTCCGACTCGTCCGACCCGCAAGAAGGCGGAGGAGCGAGACGGAGAACCGTAGAGAGGGAGGCAGAGAGCGGCCAGAGGGGCAGCACGGACGACGGCAATAATTTTCACCGTATGTCACCCCGGTGGAAGAAAAAAAACTGGCCATGGCTCCGGAGGATCGCGCAAACTGTTCTCGTTGACCCTATCTCGTTCTTCTCCACTCGCATTCTAAACGTACGTACGTAGCTAACTGGCTTTGACGCGTAAACGCGAACGAAAGACCCGTTTCGAAGTCGTTGGAAAATCAACCGGCAAGCTACGAGAGAAACGAAGCAACGAAACTTTGGTCGATTAACGTGACGGGAAATCCGAACGACACGTCGCGTCACAGACATCCGACGTTCGTTGTATCGATCGTTCGTCGGATCGCGACAATCGGCGCCGATTAAAATCGATGCGTAGCGAGCCGACTGATCAGCCTAGCCGACTTCGGCAACCGTTTCCCTCCAACGTACACGCGCCCCTTCTAGTTTCTTTTGCCTCGTTGCTGGACCGCTGCAACGCGCGTTACGTCCACCTTTTTCCCGGCGAAAAGAAGGACAAGAGCGGCAAACTGTCACCCGTGCGAAATATCTTATCTTCTTTCCTCTACTCGCTGCTATCTATTTCCTCCGCTTTGCTATTCATTTTTCCTTTCTTTCGTAGATACTACTTCTCTGCCTGGCTTATCCCATCTGTGCTTTTTCGTTTTCAGGATTCTCGCCGGCTGATCGTGAATCACCGGGTCGTCAAACTTTCGAGCAACGCGTGGCAACGTAGAAGATTCGTCGCGTTAAAGCTGAGCGATCGATGTCGTTTCGAAAGATCGAAAGGATCGCGCGCGGCAAAAATTCGTTTCGGGATTCTCGATATCGCGACGATTTAGCAAACGACGCGGACACGAACGGTGTTTCCAAGCGGAGTTGGGTGGAACCGGACGGGTGAAAACAAATCGGAATCTTCACGGTGCTAGCGAGCAGACGGATTCGTTGTCGAGAAAACTTTAATTGGTTCTCGAATCCGAACGATTAATTAATCTTCGATTGACTCTCGACTACTAATGACTCATTACGGAAGATCGTGGCCGATGCGGCAGAGAAGTACCCGACGCGAAGCAAGGAGAAAGAAGAAGAGACGGGTAATCATCGCGACTTTTAGCGTTTGCAAGCTTGGGAAGAAACCCGGCTCGATAACGAAAGCTCGAGCAAGCGGCAGTTACGAGATATTTTTTCAAATATTTCCTATGCTTTGTAAGTGGAATTGGTTTCTGGATCTGAAACTCATTGGCGGGGAGGCAAGGTGGTTCATCCGTGGAAGGAAGGAATGACAGACGGGAAAAGCAGAGCGGTGACAGGACGATGGTGGCCGTCATACACGGTCGGTTCGTTCGACGCGAGAGAATACTTGCGAAAAGCGAGGGTCGAGATACGGTGTCGCGAAGGGGTAGAGGATGTGGTGCAGCGGTAGCAGCAGTAGCGCTAGTACCAGTAGCATGAGAAGGAGAAGGAGGTGATGGAGGAACCGAAGAAAGGGTAGGAGAAGGTGGAAGAGTTGGCATCGGTGGTAGTAGCGAGAAACGAGTGGCGATGGTAGTGGTTGACGAAGAGGACGGTGGCGTTCACCAATACCTAGAACCGTATCGTTTATGTGAACGATACAGAGGGGTGAGCGAGTTTGGAGTGCGGATTCGACGGTGAGGCGAGGCTGTCCATCTCGCGGCACGTCGCGGTAGAATGGAGTCGTGGAGTAGGTCGAGGGGTGGGTGGATGGTCGAAGGTGGAGGAGGCAAAGAGGAGGAGGTGGTAAAATGAGGGTGGTTGGAGGTGGGTGTTTGAATGGGGAGGGTGGTAGCTGTCGCTCGCCCGGGCAGCAGACGTCTTCTGACCCGGCCGGTGGCTCAACTCGACTCAACTAGACTCTGCTTGCTGGCAGGAGGCAGCAGCCGGAGAAGGAGGAGGAGAAGGTGGCGGAGGAGGAAGAGGTGCGGGGGTCAGGGGAAAAGGAAGGTTCGCGGAGGAGACGCGAGCAGGGATAGAGAGTAGGGTGGGTAGGTGATGGCGATGGTGAGGGGCGCGGATGGTAGGTGCATTGC
The DNA here is from genome assembly GCF_910591885.1 of Bombus terrestris. Classification (NCBI taxonomy): domain Eukaryota; kingdom Metazoa; phylum Arthropoda; class Insecta; order Hymenoptera; family Apidae; genus Bombus; species Bombus terrestris. Next base: position 11,815,468 of record NC_063281.1, on the reverse strand, counting down.
TTTTCACAGGAGAAGGTGGAGGAAGTTGGGGTCGTAAGGGTGGCAAGCGTATCGATCCGGACGGAGCTTGGCTGACGGCTGACGAGGCCGTCACGCGAGACGAGTCGAGTCGAGACGAGACGAGACGAGACGAGACGAGACGAGACGAGACGAGACGAGACGAGACGAGACGATACGGCTGGACGGAACGAACGGACAGACGAACGGACGAACATACGGACGGACGAACGGAGAAGACCCCACTCCGATCTTCCCTTCTCCCCCGGAGACTCGTGGAGAGTCACGGCGACGGGGTGGATGAAGCGGCGAACAGTGGTAGTAGACTTGCCATAGAGAGAGAAAGAGAGAGAGAGAGAGAGAGAGGACATAGGGAAGATCGCAACAAGCAGAAGACGAAGGACGGAGGACGGAGGACCGAGAGCCGAGAACCGAGGACCAAGGACCGAGGACCGAGGGGCCACGAGGGAAACTCGAGAGATACTGCTTACTTCCCCTTCGGGGCCTTCTCGTTGCGAAACAGTACCTAGATTGTACGTGCATGGCCGAATAGCTTGGCTACTGTACCGCGATACCACCGTACTTCCCTTCCTACCATTCTACTTTTCCCGCGTCTGTATATTCTTACACGTACAAGCATGCCAGTGTGCGTGCATGGCTCCGTCGTCTCGTCTTTCGAACACGGTTATGCATGCGTGTGCGTTTACGAGTTTTGGCTCGGTATTCCGCGATCGCTATTTTCCAGCGGGATCTTTCCACTCTTCCAATCTTCCTTCGTAGACGTCTGAACAAATTCCTGTCTCGCGAGTACAACTCTCGGTACTTGAACGTACTTTTACGACCACGATTATTCTTCTCGATGAGAGCCGCGTTTCGCGTAACATCGATCTCTCTATCGACGATCTCGATCGTATCGTTCAAACGGATTAAAAGCAAAACGAAATATACAAACGCGACGAGTACCAACGTTTGCCGATTGAAACATCGACGAACGTGTTTGAACCGAATCTCGAGAGATATCCGTTCTATGGAAAGACGAGCGAAAGAAATGGAAGATGCGTGTCGGTAGTTTTACTCGACGGCGGCCAACCACGGACCGACTTTTATTTCACCGAGGCACAGGCCACTTTCTCTCCGCACCCTCGAGTCAACCCAGTTTCGCCCCTTTACCTACTCACCCCGATCTCGGCGAGCGTCTCCGCGAGTCTCTTTTCGCGCGTTACGATCGTCTCGAGCAACGCAACGCGGCGATTTAGTTATCCGTTCGGGAAAGCGAGCACGGTACAGGTAGCCCGAGGGAGGCCGCAAAGGGAAAGAAAAGTCAGGGGCGGCAGGAGCGTGCGGTGTGTGCTCGAGAGGAACGAGCGAACAGGAGAAGGAGAAACGAGAGGTCAAACGCACTGCCGCCTCCGCCTGGTGGTTGGTTCGCGAGCATAGCCGCAAAGCGAACGTTGTCGCAAAGGCAAAACACTCTCGCCGCGTGCAAAGGCCAAACACCGAAAGTCACTTAAGCGTGCCGGCACGTTCGACGCCAAGCGCTGCAGCGGTAGTTCGTTTTCGAGTGGCACGCCGTGTCGTCGCTACGAGGACACGCCGTTGCGTTCTCCGTTGCCCGATCAACGCCCAAGTGGTAAAGAGAATCGGAAAAGGAATTCGTAAGAATACCGCTTCTGCCAACACTCTGATAGTTCAACGGCAACGTCCAACGAGAACTTTCTGTATAATTTTACTCTTTCTCTCTCTCTCTCGTCTTCTCCTTTGCGTCGACGAGGCGAAAGAAATTAATAATTCGTCCGATTCTCGTCGTTGTTGAATGAACTGGAGTTAGCCTGTTGTTCCTCTTTGTAAGAATGACTGCAAGAGTATCGCGAATTTATTCGAGAGTATGAACCGGCGATATATAACTCACTCGGGTGTTTGTCAGGCAAACGGAGAGGAGCAACAAATCCCCTGGTAAACATAAAACAACGGTACTGCATCGAGTCGGTACGGATACGCTTTGATGTGCTTCCACCACCCGCGAGCGTCTCTACCAGCTCCTTTATGGCAGCCATCGGGCATCTGTCGTACCGCCGTCTTTTTCTCCGGCTAATTTATTAGCACCGCTTAGAGAATGGCGCGGAGAAAGATCCGGCTGCAGGCGCTAGTCCCGAGCAGCGACTCGTCGCTGCGTCTCTCGGTATAAATCGGGAGACGGATCAGTCGGATACAGCGACGCCGGTTTTACGAGCATCGAAAATAGGGTGAGAGGACGCGAAACCGGGCGCGCGCGTTCCCGTTCGAGCTTAACGCGATGAAAACTCTCTTCGCGTTAAATGATTCATTCCGAATGAGAATATCGACGATGGCTACGCTGTCGTCGACTCCAATCTCGCGTTAAGAGAACGCGATCGAACTTCTGCTCTTCTGTTCCTGGGTGACGCGCTACGCCGATTATATTCCAATAAGTCAGCTGTAACTTTTACGAAGACAAATCGTAGGAAAAGGTGGCAAGTAGTGCAACTATTCTACCTTTCGTAGAGACTAAAGTTTCGCGCTACGCTAAACTCTAAACGCGCAATTCCGAACGCGGTAAGTGCGATATACGTACGTGGTAGGTCGTACGTGGACCGCGCCCCTCGAAACGAATCGGTCGCTGCATCGAAACATCGTAAGAGATTAAACGACAAGCGTGCCTAATAAAAATATTTGTTTTTCACCAGAGGCAGGACTTTATTCCGCGAAGGAAACTGTCGTTCGTTCTGTTCGTTCGCTGTTCGTATACCGGTAAACACGCGCGTTATTCGAGAAATATGTTTGCGACCGAAAAGCCGACAACGAAGCGAGAACGGTCAAGTTCTCTCGCGTGATCTCATTTGTCCAGATATATATCGTTTTTTGGCATATTTGCTCGTCGATGCGATATCCCGAGTGAATCATGATCGCCGGAAATAACGAAAGCAGATTAGAAAGCTGGTTTGCATACGCTGCACGCGGAAACCCCGAACTCCAGTCTTTCATGCATGGCTAATTCGTTAGGCATCGAGAACGATCGCGCGTTTGTCGTCGAAGTATCGACGTGTATCGGCCAATTTCTTAGAAACGAACCGACGTTCTCGGCCGCGAACTTTCCCATCATCGATCCATACAGGCCATTTCCCATGCTTCTTCCGGATGTGTTTCGAAGGATGGACGATAAAGCATCGGAGGGTTTTCCGTGTTTAGTCGCGCAACTTATGCGGGTGCCTCGTTTCCGCGTCAACCCCAAGCCTGAGACGAGCAAAGGACACAGCCATGCTTTTTTCACAGAGTTGAAGGATTTATGGCAACGGAGGAGTGAGGCTTGGAGGCCGAAAAATGCGTCGGCATTGTTTGAGGCGAAAGTTTTACGCAATAGGCGTCGTTCGCCACGGGTCACCAAGGGTTTTTACAACGATAGACAGGGAAATTTCTTCTTGTGAGAGGAAGCAGGTATATAGTAGGAGTGCGCAACGCATGCCCTTCCAGGACGTTAGAAACCATCGTAAATTTTTTTGCGCCACGTTTAGCAAACCTCCCGCAGGTATACGCGTCGTTTTTTTTTTTTTTTTTTTTTGTCTATCCGAGGTTTGCGTCTTTAAAAGAAACAATCGTCGACCTAGAAACACACCATTTTCGAGTGTCAACGATTCGCTCGATTTCCGTCTCTCCGTATGCTGAATGGGAAAAAAGTCGACTATTACCAAACGACAAACAGCCGTTTCTAAATATAATCGAAACGGGAGAAGTTTGGCTTTGAATACCCGAAGTCCGTCTGTCGTCGAATCGATCATTTTCATTCGGTTGCGCGGAATCTCGCGACGAGTCTCGTGGCGTTTCGGATGAAACCATATAGTACCGCGCTGGCTTTATAATTCCGGACCGCCGAAAATATCTGGTAGCGAAGACGGACGACGGCCGTTAGGATGCGCGTGCGCCAACTTAAAGCACTCTTCCTGCTTTATGAATGGAGCCGTGGATCACGAGTCGTGGAGAAACGCACGGAACGGTAGCCAACTCGATCGTGTCCTCTGAAGCTATTCGAGCGACGCTTTATAATTAGCGCGCCGCTATCGAACCTTCTCTTCTCCGAAGATTCGTTCGATCCCCTCTCTCCCATCGACGACGTTTACTCGTCGTCGGACGAATATTAAGAAGGCCACGACGTTATCGGCGATTCTCAGGGTGAACGATCGCGTGGCGAGCAACTACGCTTTCGGCTTTAAAACGCATCGTCGCTTCTTTCCTGCCGTTCGCACGATGTAACGCGACTCGATCGAAAGCGCCGCTCCAGATCGAATTACCCACGAGTTTACTTTTTCGGACATTAAGAAGAGAAGATGCCTTGAAACTGCACCTGTTGCGCCAGCTACGAATTTTCTGATAAATAGCCAACGCGTTAGACTAACGCGATCTTGAATCACCCGTCGTTCCTCCAGTCGAAAAGAGCGGCAATAAATAATGCCAGCTTTCCACAACCGATTACTTTAAACGATCCGCTTATCGTTCGATCGAAGCTTACGCGAGCGCAAAAATTTGACTACGAGTCTGCTTGCCAATCACCATTCCCTTCGCGGTTTCGACTTTTCCACTTTTGACGACGATCGTCCACGTAACCCGTCGTTTCGTCCGCCTATAATTTTATCAAAAATTTTACTCGCGCCACGAGAACGGCATCCAGCGGCGATCTTTTCGTCATAATATACTGCTAATTAACTTCCTCGGAGTAGCGATCGTATGCTCGATGGCCGACTCGATAGACGAGAGATCGATTCGTACGGATCGGCGCATTTCTCGGGTCCTTTCACCGAGACATCGTAAATTAAACGGAGAAATTAGCTCAAGCTATGCCGCACGACTCGAATGCCACAGTATATTTTGTCCTTTCTTAATCTATTCGCGCCTACTTTCGCTGACGGCTTCATCGTACTCCGTACCTCGTTTATATTTGCCTCTTTATGCTTCGTATTTTTATATTTTTCTACGCAGGTGTTAGAAAACAAGAAAGAGAGAAAAGAAAAAGAAGAAAACACTATAGGTCTCGTGACTTTATGCTTTTACCCACCAATACTTATATCGAAGAGGAGCGAAACAGCGAGAGAATGAAAATTCGACGACTAAGATTCGTCGAATTTCGATGAACCGATGCGCGATGAACAGATCCGCGTACGTTCGACGAGGAAGAGACGCGGTTCGTGGCGGAGAATTCGGGGAAAAAACGTCATCGAAAGGTGAATTCGCTCGGAAGCCCTGGCACCACGGAAGCTGGCGAAAAACTGTGGCGTTTACGGCGCCGAAACTCCGTAGACTGCCGTGGATTTATGTACGCGGCGTGTATCCGCGCGCGCGCACAACGAGATTTATCGGCGCTTGGCCGAGTTTCGGTAGGGCAAGTTGAGTGAATTGTAAATGTTTCCGGCAGAACTTCACCAAGATGGCGTCCTCCACCAGGGGCGAGTTTGTTTACGCCTCATGGCTCCCCACGTGGGAAAAGCAGCATGGCGCGCGTCGAGCATTCAAACCCACGAATCCACTAGCCGTTTGACGGCTGTTTTTCTACCAGCGCCCACGAAATTTCGTCGGCTCTGCTTTCATTTTATAGCGAGATTTTTTTTTTTCTTCTTTGTCGCACACACTGTACCGTGTCTTTGTTTGTTTCAGAAAAACATTCTCAAACTTTATGAATTAATCATCCGTTAGAATCTTCTCGTATACGTATACCATACATAAATGTCACGTAAAGAACGGTAATTTATAAAGGAGGATTATTACTTTGAGCGGTTTCGGTACTATTCGATGATCGTTTCGTAAAAGAAAATGAAGATTTGCAAGGGTATTACGCTCGCATGCCTGTTCGTTACACGCGAGATAATTTACGTTGTTTCCGTGTAAACGGATACCTTCGAAACTCCTTAGATACTCGAGGATGAGAGGGACGGATTTAACGTTATAATTTCAACGAACGGCATACTACGAGTCAAGATAAAATTTTCCTCCGACTTTATAGTCAGTTTAGATTAACCGATGCGTAAAGATGTTTAACGTATGCGTCGCGAACAACTCGATAAAATAATTTAGACGCGTCACGGGAATAAATAATACAGCGGTCGATTACGAAATCGAAGAAAACGAGGAACGTGTGGAATCGATGAAATTTATTTCTTCATTAGCGAGCTTTCCTGGTCGTGAGAAAAATGTCGTTTTATCCAGAGGACGAATACTCGCGCGTGAAATTACTCGGAAAAACGACTCGTAGTACTATCGAGCGACGTGCTTCCACGTGGTCTCGCGTATACTACGCAGGAAAATAACAACGAACGAACATCGAATCTGAAGATTTTCAAACTTTTCCTCGAGACACCGCGCCTTTTGCTTTCACGGAATTTTTTTTTTTTTTACGAAACTATCGACACCCTAACGTTACCTCCGTTGAAAATTTATTTTCTCAGCTGGTCAGAGTTCACCGTTTCGGGGCCCTTTCTCGCCGATAAGGATACGATACGAAGAAGCGTTTCACTTACATTTCATACGTTGTGGAGCGTGCTGTTTCCTTCGGGGCATCTGCGTCCTTCGGGGATGCTCGATTCTCTCTGTGGCCTCCAGGTCTTCGCTCGTTAAACGCAGTCGATCGGAACCCAAACATGTGACGGTCGTATGTCGCGATCTCACTCGAAGATCCGGCGTAGATCTTCCGCGGGAAACTGTTCCAAGTTTCCCTTTTGCTATGCACTACAGTCACCCACACGCGCCCACGCAACGAGCACTACCTCATCGCGATTTCCATAGATCGTTTCGTTGTTGCGATCGATGGATCGACGATCGGTGTCATTCTCGTCCTCCGATTCGTTTCTTTCTCTTACGAGGAAACCACACCTATATCGGTGCCCGTATACACTACTACGTAACCACGAAGAACGCAACTATTATCGGCTAGATCGTATACGAGGAGAATATTTTCTAGTTTCGGTGTTGAAGTTAGATTCACGGAATGTCGCGCACTCTGTTTACACTTGAACAGCCCAGAAAGTCGCCAAGTTTCGTGATCCATACGCTATCAGCTCACTCTGAATCTGAATCTTGCGATCACCAAGCGTGATTATTATCGTGTGTACATCACTGCCGTATTGGAATCGAGGAAAATCGACGAGGCACGATTTTTTGCAACTTCCAGTATACTTCACTGTTTGAAAATGCAGGAACGCTTGCTCGAACGAAGGTTAGAAAACAACGTCGGGTATGCCGCACCTACGGAAGATCCAAGACAAACGTGAGAAACGTGGCGTCTTCTGGAAGTTGCGCGTCGCGAGGGAGACACCAAAACGATCGGAAAGCGATCGTTCGTTCCTCCGCGTGTATCATCGAGGTAGAAACGGCACGAAACGAACGTCGACTCCGCACTTTCAACGTGTTCACGCGTTATCGTCGACCGACTCCGTGTAGTGACACTGGCAGATACTCGCGGGTTCACTTTGCGCGTCTTTCGAAAAGTTGCAACGGTGACGGTGAAAGAAGAAGATGGGGACGCGCGGCTCTCGAAGACGGAGGAACGAGCCGTTGCTGCGCGAAATCCGATCCTCCGCTGGAGGATCTAGAATTTCGACGATCGCGCGATAACTTATCTATCGGGACGTGTGCCTCGCGACGACGCCTTGCATCCACTCGGGACGCGCGCACGACACTCCGCCGTACGTACTTACGTTCGTACGTACGGAGCTAGCGAAAGCTCGCTCGACAGAGGAAAATGGAAAAGAGCAAGAGAAACAAGGGGAGAAACCGATACGCGATCGCATCTGTGTGCGTGCTCGTTTCTGAGTGTGTATACCTCGGAGACCAATTGAAAGCGCAAGGGTGGAAAAGAGGAACAGAGAGAGAAGAGGATCGCGAAAAGTGTTGAGAAAGATAAAGATAGTGAGTGAAAAAGAGAGAAAGAGACAGAAAGAGAGAGAGAGAGAGAAAGAGAGAGACGAAGAAGAAACGCGGATGGATATCGATGAAGAGAGAAACGAAGAAGGTAAAATAAAAAAAAGGAGGAGCGTGGGACAGAGCGAGAAAGAATGCAGGGGTAGAGGGCAAGAACGTGAGCAAGGTAAAGAGAAAAGAAGCGGAGGTGGAGGAGGAGGTGGAGGTGGAAGTGGTGGCTACCGTCGTTCGTGGATCGCGAAATCGAGCGGGCGGCGGTCCAGCGCTGACTGACTACGGACTGGCGTCGCGGCGGCAGCCCGCGTGGTGGGGGGCCCCAGGAGTAGTAGTCCTCTTTCCCTCTCGTCTCCACCACTCGTTCTCGTTTCCTCGCTTGCCAGCTCTTCCTTGCTATGCTTTGCCTCTTGCCCTCTCTTCGCCGACTTCTTTTTTCACTTCTTCCACGCTGTATACTCGCGTTCGCGTCCGCGTTCACCTTACCGACCGATACGCGGCTCGCGGAAAACCGAACGATTATCGAAAGTTACGGTCGAATCGAATAGTCGAAGCGACGCCAGTGACAAAATGGAGACAAAAACGAGAGGTTCGCGATGCAGGCGGAAAACGTACACACGAATGGACGGACGAAATCAGAGAGACGATTCTCCGCAACCGTCGGTTTTCTTCGGCTACTTGTCGATTCGACACCGCGGCAATAACGGCCAAGGGGCTGGTAGAGAGGTTAGCGGCGGCGCAATGACAACCACTCCACGTCGCTGGATGCACTCACCGCTTCAACGTGATCGCACATTGCCACAAACGCGTTTTCCTTTATCTCGCTATGCGACCTCTCTTTCGTGGAAAAAAAAAAGAGCAACGATTCGCGAATGACCGGAAAGGTGCGACGAAAGTTCGTCGATGGGCCCGAGGGACTGACGTTGCGCTCGCGCGCGTAAGAGATGGTCGAGAAAGGAGGCGGGGTCCCTAACCACCTCGGCCCCGCTCCAAACCGCGAGAGGGGAGAACCGCTCTGTACGAGTGACTTTTGTTTCCGCCGCTAGAGGCGCTGCCTCGCGATGTAGCTTGCCATCGTACTACGGCGTCACGGAGCCACACCTACGAGTTTCTCGACAATTTCAGCCCTTTCAGATCGCTGATCTTCACGCAGAGTTCGGTGAGTGCGTCGTAACAATTGTCTTTTATCAAAGTACGATATATTTCATCGCGAATTCGTTTGCACTTTGCGATTAAATCGATATCGAGGAATCTTCGAAGCTAACCTCAAAAGTTGAACGAATGTCGTCGTTCCACTTCGTCGTGTATTCGATCGTATTTCTAGAACGTATATAACGTGGATAAGAACGTTTGACGGATTAAAGAAAACGAAAGATAAACACATTGCAACGTCGATAATAGAACATATAACGACGATAACTTTGAATACGTATATGTAAAAACGATTCGTTTTCGATTTAACGTTGAAGCGATATTAATAACGTGACTCGATATCGATGCGTATGTAACTGTAAACAAAATCAACGTGTAGATATGAAATCGACTAACGTGCTCGAAGATTGAATTGTAACGACATCGAGACTTCCATGCAACGAAAACCTTTTCCACCGTCTAATAGCGATAGTCGGTCTCGAATCTCTGACCGTTCTAACCTTTCCGATATAAACATATCTAATGATTTTTAAGAAAAGAAAGTGCCACAGCTTCGAACACTTTTACCCCGCGAAGCGTATGGTCAGCATAGCGAATCTGTGTTTCAGAACTAGCCTTCCCATTTTCCTATTCTCAAGCTCGAAAAAGCGTAAACCTCTTTCCACGAAGGAACGAGAAAGGCGGTCGTTTTACAAGTTCGGAGGCTAGGGTATCGCAGTTATGATCGTGTCTGTTTTTCGGAAAAGTCCTCGGTTCCTCGAAAGGTTTCGATCCGTCACCGTAGTAAGGACGAACGTTACCCCCATCCGGGAATATTTTACGGTAATTCGGGGCGAAGATTTGAGTTGGAAAAGAATCGGAAGGAGGTCGAAGGATACGAGTTCGTCAGGCTATAGATAGTTGGTGAGCGGAGATCGTTTTGGCGGGCACCGGTGGCGGCGCTGCCAAGGTTGGCGGAGCCGAGGGGAAAAGAGCATTGGCGTACCAACTACCAGGTTGTGCCCGCCTACCAGGCGGAGCCCGCATGATCTATAGCGTCATAGAACACCCCTGCCGTTGTGGTAGGAACTCGATGGCGACGCCCACGGTGTGGAACGTGCGCGCTGCCCCCGCCGCCTCCGCCACCACCGCCGTCACCGCCGCCGCCGACGTCGCCGCCACCACCACTGCCGCCACCGGGATGTTTATGCTCCTGCCGCTGTGTCTCTATCTAGTCGCGGTCCTGGCGCTGCGCTGTTCTTCTTCTGCCGTTCCTGCTACCGATGCTGCCGTCGTAGCTGCCGTCGTTGCTGCCGTTGCCGCCACCGCCACCGTCACCACTGCCACTAACATTGTCGGTCGCCGTTGCCGTTGCCGTTCTCGTTCCCGTTCCCGTTGCCATCGTACTAGCTGTCCTCTTCCTATCTCCAATTTATTCCGACTCCTTCCACCTTGCGTTCATTACCGCTAAACATTCCTGTCAATTAAAACTGCACCCGATTTACTGCCAATTCAACGTTCGTCCTTCGTCGGACCTTTCTCCCTCTGCTTTTTACAAAACTGTGTATTGCTTGTATTTTGCCTAAGAGCGTGTTTCTTCTAATTTCTTTTTTTTTTTTTTTTTTTTTTTTTTTTTTTAGAAAAATGTTTGTCCTCACGGTAGCGAAATTAACTCGTTCCTTCCTTTTTTGAGAATCGTTCTTCGTAGTTTCAAAAATAGTATCTTTCGTCGCCTTTGGTAGCCGGCCCCTTCTTCGTCGCTCGATCCGCGTCGAACTCATCCGCGTAGAACCTAATCCGTAGAAATTCGAGCTTGGTCCGTCGAGTGATGAATTGATTGAAAGGATCCGATGAAATTTCGAAATTTTGCTGCCTCGTAAGCTTCGTCAGGCGGTCGATTCAATTGTTGCAACGTTTGTATCGTTGAGAGGGCGCTGCGTCTATATATCGAAAAGAATTTCTTCAAGGAGCTGCGGATATTCGTGGCAATTGTCACGCCCGAGTTTTACGCCAATGGTGTTAGGGATTCGGAGCGGCGGCGACTGTCATAAAAAGTATTTTATTTCGACGATCGTGGTGCCGTTTTTGTTCTGGGGTTGCGAAGCGATCGTGTCGTTTCTACGCGCGTCAGACCAATTCAACGCCGCCGACATTCGCGGTCCGACGTTTACGAGATCGTTTATTAGGTGACGTTTCCATCGAGTAGTTTTGTTGCGAATCTTTTTCTTTATTCCAGGATCCACGTTAAAGGAGATTCCAGCTTATCGCGATACGCTATCGTAAAGCTGTTCCAATATTTACGAACGTAAACGTCCTAAAATTAAGGATTATCGTGAAATTACCGTCAAATATCATTTATACCGATTTCCTACATCGATAGTACATACTCGTTAAATGTTACTTGTTAAATCAAATTCTCCGAATGATTAAACACGTTCAACCTGTCCACCTCTTTTGCTATAATAATCACTATCCTTATATATATGTATTTGACAACATTTATTTACCGGCCAAGCATCGTTAAGATAATTTTCGTCGGTTGGAACATGAGGGATCGTGAATTCGATAGTCGGAGAAACGATGCTTTCACGCGCGTGGTAAGCGTCAGTTGCGTTTGTGTCTCTCGGTGACTGCGGGGGTTCCATTTACGAGCGTTCCTGTCGTCGGTGGACGAGACCAAAAGCACTAAACTTGCGAATATTTCGAAAGACGTCCCGTTATGCAACGACAATGTGGGTCAGTGCACAAGTCCACGGTGTACGTTTGCTCATTTTGTACAGTCAGTTCCCCGCGGGACCCGAAATAAGTGCAGCTCGTAAAATAAAGCACCGTATACACCGCTTTTCTCAACTATCTACGGTGGCCCACTATCGTCCATCTTCTGACAGTTTCTGACATCTCGAAGCGTGTTTATACATTTAGCAAATGATACGCTTTACGTATTAGCATCACTTTTCCGCCTACTGATCGCTCGATCGATGTTAACACGATCGCTACTACGGTAGATTGGGACAAAACGTTCATCACGCACGATCGCACGATACATTTAACGATACGATAGGCTTCGATCGTGAACGTTAATCGTTGGGAATTTTTCGTTTTAACCACCAAACGCGTCGATTATACGTAGCTGTACTCATTCGTTTCGTCGCATAGAATTAAATCTAAATTTATCTCGAAACGTCACATTGACATTACCGATCACGAGTATTAGCACACTGGATATTTACTAATTTTCTCTTGTTTCTATCGTCTAGTTTTTTTTCTAAACAAGTATTAACTTGTAATCGACAGTGCATGGAACGCCGATGGCGGACTCGTTTTAAAGCGATGTCGATGATTTTGCTGGAAGAGAATTCGATATCTGCCGAAACTGTTTAGAGATCACGCAACGAACTCGAAATTGAAACAGCCGAGATTCCGTGAAAGCGAAAGATTACAGGGTATAAAAATTAGAACGAATCAAAGTTTGATCTAAAAGTAGTTGAATCGTATGTTGAAGAAACTGTTTTTCAGTTGATATTCCTTTTGTTCTTCGCAACGCGTTTTTCGTAAACCTCGACACCTACAACGGTCAGCGTATAAATAGAGGAACGCTTACTCGTAATATCAAAAATTGGATCTGCATTCGACTCTGTAACGTAGAATTTAAAGGTACATTTCTTATACTTGGTGCACGCGCATCTTTATTTCGTTGACGATACAGAGCCTTCGAATGTTTTCCTTCTTAACAATTACAAATGAAGTTAAGTCACATTTAGTAGAACTTTCGCCATTTGCCTCACCTGGACTTCGATCCGGCACGCGACCACGATGAATACGTGAAATGTACTGTTCAGTTTAATGATACACGTACACTACCAAAGCTACGTTCTCGAAGCCTGTAATAAGTCACGTGTACAAGATAGCGTATCGATGTTAGCGTCAACTTTCCGTACCTTTTTCTCGCCGAATTATTCCATCGAGAGAACCGAGTGGCTTGTACCGATTAATCGCATTTCGTTTCGTAAAATGATGTCGTTAGAAACGTCCGATAAGAAGGAAGGGGGCTAAGTGAACGAATAAGCCAAACGGTACCCTATAGCGCTTGAACATGATCTCGACGTTTTATTCTTTTATCGGATTACCTCTGAAAACAAAGGTAGAAGGTTCCTTTCCGGTTTCTCTGAAAGCTCGGTTTCCACGCGTAGGTCAGCCGACAAGAATAAAACGGGTAAAAGAGGACACATAGACGGAACGGAAGAAAGAGAAACACGTCAAAGGGAGGCAAAGGCAGAGAGATTGTACGAGAACAGAGGGACAAGATTCGTCTTGTTCGAAGGGGTAATACCGCACCAAGACCTGTCCGAAACGAAGTTAAGCTTCGCAGTTTCGAAAATAACTCGGGCAATAGACGATTAGAATCCACTGGCAGACGAGACGATCGCTGACCAGGCACCACTTGTTTGAAAATAATTTCTTTGGTGTTTTAACGCGGAGAAATCACAGACGAACCCCCCACGGTCAATCGAATTACAAATGTTTCGCGCTATACTCGCGTCTGCGTTTTTTCATGACGATCAAAGTCCGCGCATTCTCTGATGGTTTCGCGATGCATTATTTCTAGCGAAGGATACATCAGCCCGTTATCGTCGATCGAAATATCAACGTCCCGCAAAACCTAGCGCGGCACGAGACGCATACGATCGTACTTTAACGTTCTTTCCTCGTAGTGCTCGCATATTTCCGCGCTCGTTGAAATTTTACGAGCCCGATAAACTTTACGCGTTGCTAACGTAACGAAATCGGCTCCGGTTCGATTCGTGAATTATCGGCTATCGAAAACGTTTCGCGTTCCCGACGAATACACGCTCCTTACCGTCCAATATCCTACAGCTATTATCGTCAAATAACGCATATGGAAAACATATAGGCTCTCGTACGTGGAAAAAAAGTCGCTCGTACATTGGACGTGTTGACACTTCGCGGAATCCGTACACGCATAGAAGAATACGTATGAGAATATATATATATATATATATATATATATATATATATATACATTTTCCAACGAAATATCCTTCCTTTTATTAGAGTATATTACGTGAAACGTGTAATCGAGTCGCGTGAACCGACGTGAATCGTCCACCGCATATCGTCGACGTTGTTTTGCCACCGAACCGTGTTACGATGGTTGGAGGATTTAAACAAGAAGAAGTAAATTTAGATAAATGGACCGTACGCACAAAGCGTTTCGAACTGATTCTGATGGCGAACGAAGAGCAAAGTGGACGATTAACGGCGGGCTGACGAATCTCGAGCAAAGCGACTGGTTCGCTGTGCCAAGATTTCCGTTGCGCGTATTCCGTGCTGGTGGACGATACGCGAAATCGAACGGAGAACGAGGCCGTCTTAAGGAGCGTGAAAAGTCGGCGGGTAAAAATGACGGAGATCCGCGAGACAGCATCGGAATTCGATGAAATGGAAAGAGCGATCGCTGGTTGGATAAAGTTGGGAAGATTCTCGGGACAGAGTCGCGACGACATGGGAGAAAGACAGGTTTCTTCGGCAAGGTTGACGGAACAGGGCGTCGAATGGTTGGCTGGCGTTTGCCGGCTGCGATTGGCAAAGTCTCGGAAACGAAATCTCCTTTGTAGTCGAAATAAGCGCGATTCTCTCCGTGACGGTGGCAGAACGGGTCATGGGTCGAGGGTTGGCGTCAGCGTGTATAGCAGCGGCAGCATTCGCAGAAGGTTCGGTATAGGGAGTGTGGCGCGTGGTCGTAAGGGGTCGCGAGGGACAGGCGAAGAGGAGGGGAGGGGGGGTTGGCGAGAGTTGGCCGTGCGAGCTGGTTGACGAAGAGGGTGGGGTGGTATGGGGTGGTTAGGTGGACGAGGATGGGGTGGTTGTCGACGATAGGGCGAAGAAAGAGGTGGAGGAGCGCAGAGAGAAGCCGAGGTCCGTCGGTATCGATCGGGCGTCTGCGGTAGATTGACACGTGTCATGGCCGCCTCTCGGTGTTCGAGAGAACCAGGTGGCGGGAGAAAGAGGGAAACGTGGAGAGAAAGGTGGCGGAAAGGAGAAAGGGAAGAGAGCGTAGAGGATGGTAGCGAGAAAGAGAAGCAGAAACGAAGAAAGGCTGGCGAGACGAGGAAGGTGGCTAGGCAGCGAAGCGGTCGAGGGGATAGCAGCGTCGAAGGTGGAAGAGGAGGTAGAGACCGGGGGTTGGTTGGCGCGGGGGGGAGGCGAGGGAAAAGGACATTAAGGTGCGTAATAGCCAGCGGGGCGAGCGCGCACCGCCGCGGCATCGATTAGACAGAGGCTCCCTCGTCCCATTGCTAGGATGCAGCCCTCCCCTTCTCCTCTTCCTCGTCGACCCACCGACATACTCACCCTCCGCGCTATATCCACCCGTCCACCACCCGCAACCCATACTCTCGACCGAGAGGTCCCCACGACCACCCAACCACCCACCCATCCACCCGCCTCCGCCTACTCCGTCGAACTGGAGAGCCCCCGAGTACGTGCTCTACATACACACTCGTGCGCTTATGTCAGTTCCTGTCCTGCCGTTGCCTCTGCCTCTGCCTCTGCCTCTGTCTCTGCCTCTGCCTCTGCCTCTGCCTCTGTCTCTGCCGCTGCCACTACCTCTGCTGCTACCGTTGTTACGACTACCGCTGTGTGCCACCGCTGAGAAAGAGAGCGACAGACGCGAAGAGAAAGAAAGAACGGGAACGGGTGAGATAGAGACCGTGGCCACATGAACACGCAGAAAGAGAAAGAGCGAATGAAAGCCGGTGAAGGAGAAGGAGAAGATACAAGAGCGAAGGATAATAAGAGGGAATGAGAGACGCGGATGTAAAGGGTGAGAAGGGAGGAAGCAGAGGCTACGCTGGAGGGTAGGCGAAGCCACCTAGCTATCCTATGGCACCTATACACGCGCTACCGGGGACACCAACGTCTAACGTCGTTATAAACATTAACGGAGCGGCTCAATATTCCCCGGACCTTGCATCCCCTGCGTCTACCTCCGGTCCATCTCCCTTCTAGACCAACCTCCACCTCTTTGCGCTCTACGCTCTATCTCGGACGTTCGTCCATGGCTATCTCGCCTACCTACGCTCTTCGGACCTTTCGATTCGCAAATCTCCGACAAGATTTCCTGTCTCTAGCCATTCCGTTACGGATTCTTACACGTTCTCGTCTGTTCTTGCTCCTTGTCAATTATGCACGTTAGCTAAAGATCGCTAAGAGTATTCGTATACAGCTCGAACGAAAGTAGATACGCAGGTCGTAGATCACAGGCGACCACACCGCGCTACCAGGTCGAACGAAAAATCGATCTCGTTCGATAGACTCGAAAGCCGTCCGCGTTACGGCGCGCGTTACGGAGAGCGAAGTTTAGCCGAAATCCTGAAATTGGATTTGCTCTGTATTTTAAAGATCGATTTCGGCAAGAGAGACGAGCGAGAAGGGTGGTCGGTCCGTCGAGCGAATTCGTACGCGAGGGTTCGTGCGCTGATTACCGTTAATTGCGGTTGATATGGAGGAACGAAGGGACGTACGACACCCTCGACCATTTCGATCGGATTAGCGACACCGATCGGAATCGTCGTGAACGGGGACACCTCGTACCCCGTTTATAAACCGTGCTTCTGTTCGATTCATCTTCCGAAACGAATCCACGACGTAATAATTACGACACGCATCGTTCGAAAACAACGTTGAAACGAAAGTCGCGATTTCCATATATCTGACACTGTGACTACACGTACGTACATATACATACACGTACATAGTTGTTCTTCGTTGCAGTATCGTACGGTTTCACGTTGCATGCGGCACGTGTAATTTAGCTTCGCATGGCATCGCTACAGAGGGAATTCGTCTAGTTCGTACGTTCAACAAGTATCCATCCCTCCTCCACCTTCGGCGGCTCTACTTCCTGCCCGTGTCTGCAGTTAGATCGCAAAGTGGCCTCGCGTTCTTTTTAACCAGACCGACGGCTGGTTATTTTTCGCGTGCGAGAATCGAACGGAAAGCCGCGTTTCCTTGGTAGCAGGTGCGCTGTACTTTTTCCCATAGCACGATGGGTAATAAGGGATTAGTCATCGGTGATCGTCGATCAACGTTAACGCGGCCATCGGTTGGTTCGAAGTCTCCGGCGCGATATGTCAAAGTTGGATATTATATTGACGTATCGACGTCTCGATGCTGTCCACGACCAGCTAGCCAATTAACGGGCTTTCTTGTTTTTCCGGCAAACACTCGTAAATCTCGACGGATCTGTCCACTCGATTTAGTCCTCTTCTGCCGTGTCGTGGGTCGTTCGCATCTTTGTCCATGTTGTACGCGCTCTTCCCCACGACGACGTACAATTAATATCGTTGTTCGAGAGGTTGTCCCTGCTCGACAAATATTTAACATGCTACGGCCATCCTAAACTTAATTGGCACGCGTTTGCTCTGCTCCGTTTGCCTTTGCTTGTTCTATCGCGGCGAATCATTGCGTCACACGTTCGTCGCATCTGTATACGCGGTAAGATCTTTCGAAGGTACGAGACGTTTGGAAAAAGGAAATTCCACTTGTCCAAGCTTTTCCAAATAATTACAGATTTTAGAGTTACGGATGCCGGAGAGAAAGGTTCGGATCGATGGTACACGCGGTCGAATAATCGAGGATAATCGATCGACGAGTGGTATCGTTCCGATGAATGAACGAATCGACTCGCGTTCCTTTCAACCAGTTCCAAAGGGAGGACGCGAAAAGAAAAGGCGTTCGTCGAAGAGGCAAGCTTTTCCCTATAACTCGAGAGTTCCGCTATCTCGTTACAAATCGAATTTTAGTCACGTCAAAAGTAAACGATCCGCCTAGATCCGCGCGTTAAGCGATCAGGTCGCGAGAAGCGTGTTTCGAGCCGGATGGAAATCTCATTTGGTAGTTTTCTCCGTTTAATAAGACGAGAAGGAGACGAGAGAAAGAGTGAAAGGGAGAGAGAGAGAGAGAGAGAGAGAGATTGAGAGAAAGATAGAGAGAGAGAACGAGAAAAGACGGGAGACAGGGTGTAGGGAGACGGAGCCACGAGGTCGCTGCCGGTTCGCAGACTTCGGAAAGGGGAAACGGAAAGGGCGCAACAAGGCCGGGGGTAGAGGCAGCGGAGGGCGTCCGGACGAGGGAGGAGGACGAAGTGGAGGAAGAGGATGAGGCGGAGGAGGGAGGGAGGTAGCAATGGGGTGGCGGTGGATGGTTGGAAGTAAGCAGGGGTGGGTAACGGGCCGGGGAGGACGGGAGAGGGAGGCAGAGGGCGGCGGAGGGTCGGCCAGGACTGGGAGGCGAAGTGTCGTCGTCCGAATAACGGCCAAGCGGCATCGACCGATCTTCCTACCCCTAGCTCGTACGAAGCGTCAACTTGTTTCCCTTCTGTTCCGCGAATATCGGACCTTCAATTTGCCCGGTGCGGTTCGCTTACGCGATGCACTGCCCTTTACGCGTAATCCATACACGGTCCGTCAGTTGTCCCATCGATATCGTTCCCGTCCTCGTTCCCATTCCCAGTCCCGTACCTGTTCCCGTTCCCATTCCCGTTCACGCGTTCTCTTCCTTCCTTTCTATGCTACTGTTCGCTTAACTTTGAAAAAAACAAGTTACTTCACGGATACCCACGGCTTTCTTCCTTTCTTTTTTTTTTCCCTCTTCTATTTCGCGTTTCGCTTTAGTTATCCGACTAGATGCGGCAAGGAAAATGCCACCTTTCGTTATTTCGTACATATAGCGTACGTTTTCAGATTAAACGGATAACCTATGGAAAGTTACGAGGACGACGACGACACTCACTTTTGCATCAAATGCCATCTGACGATACACGGCCTCGACAATTACGTACGACATCGTCAATCCGGATGTCGGCCACCGGACGACAAGAACGTAGCCGTACGGGTATCACCCACGACGGCCGCTTCGCCGACCACCGTTTTCTATCCGGAGATACTGAACGCGGACGCGTTCTTCAGTTCGCTGGAGCTACAGAGTAGCTCCAAGTCGAATCCTCGAAAGGCATCCGGTTTGCTCGAGGAAAGTAGGAAGTTCAAGAAGGACGACAAAAGGAAAAAGAGTCAGAAATCGCAGGTGGACGCGGACGAATCGACGGTGAAAGAGAAGCTTCACAATATGTTGCCCGGAGTTTCGGAGCTCGAAAACCCGACCGACCATCTCTGCATGCCATCCCTCGTTGGATTTCCCGACATCGTTCCATCCACGTCCAATAAGCCTACGGTTGCGAGCAACCGGAACAAATTAAGTCAATCGATGAACAACGTCGCCACGAACATCGACAGCGGTGGATTTTCGGTGAAGCCCGAGCCGGAAAATTCCTTGGAAGGTCTGATGACGTCTCAGGAATCCAAGCAGTCGGATAGAAAACGACAGGAAGAATCGCAAAGGATCGAACAGGCTCATCAAACGTGGTTGGAATACACGATATTGGCCGAGCTGGCAACGAACAACGAAAACAAGGATTTGACCAGATACGAGTACGAATATCAACAGGACGAGGACTCGGAGGACGATATATTGGAGGAAGATTTGGGGGAGGATGACTCTTACTTCGAGTCTGACGATGGGGAAGATCGAGAACGTCCACCGCGTGGTCACATCGGTGGCAAATGGAAGCCAGAATTGGACGATCTTCCTCAAAATATGTCTCAACTTCAGGAGGACGACGTGGAGCCCGAAGACGAACATCAAGAACATCCGCCGCCGACTTATACAGGGGGCAAGTGGCGACCCTCGGACGCCTCGCAGGTACGTAATCGTCGAAATTGTTTTATCAGACGCGCAACTGTCGCGCCTATTTCTCTGCTATCAACTTTTCCGAGCCTTCTGTTACGCCTATTACAAATACGTCCGCGAGTCGTTACAAACGAAACCTCTTGTTTTGACAAATTTCCACTGGCATCTCGTAGAAGACGGAAGAGTACGAGACTAAGAGCAACGTCGGACAACCATCGCCAGGACACACACAAGGGAAATGGGTACCGGGCGCGCAAACGGATATCGAATCAGGATATTGGTGCAGTCCTTGCGGCAGGAAACTTGCCTCTCGATTGGTCTACAACAGGCATCTTCTCTCTGATTTGCACGCTAGAAGGAGCATCCGAGAAATCGATGGCGTTCTTTGCCCGCCGCGTGCCGCCAACTTGCACGCACTGAAAAAATCATCGACTCGTAATCAAGTAACGATCTCGATCTTTATCCTTTCGTCTCGTTGCTTCTTCGATCGGTTCCAACTTTCTCTACTTCCTTTACCGTTTTCCTTCTTTCAGTTCCTTCAGTTTCCTTTTTATTATGTTTCCTTTTTTCCTTTCTTATTATCTCGTTTAGTTATATGCTTATGTCTCTTTTTCACTCCATATATAATAAATACATATGGGAGAAATTTAGACGAAGATAGAATACTGACGGATATGCTTGTTTGACAGAGAACTAAACAAGTGGGGGAAACGAAAGAAGCGAAGAAAAGTTTGCGAAAACGAGAAAAGGAAATACTTTGTTGCGAAATGTGCCATGCCCGAGTGAGAAGAACGCAAATGGGCAAGCATTTGCTCTCTCATTATCACTGCCGCGTGGCAGGTGTAAATCCTTGCAGCCCACGGGCGCGTCGCTTTTTACTAGAAAATATGGCGAATGTGGTTCGGCAGTGCCCTTTTCAGTGTTTCTCTTGTCGTTTTTACTGTAACACAGAGGAAACATTCCTGCGTCATTGGCGATCCGATCTTCATGCAAAAACGCTCGACCAGGTATTCCCTCTACATTACGATTTCGATTTACGAGTACAATGGAATTCCTTTCGTATAAATTCTGTCTATTTCTATCTAGTATCCACTTATTTAGAAAATGCTCGAAAATATTTTCTCGTCTCGTCGATCTCTGTTTCCAGATCGCCGGCAGTTACAGATGCACTCCTTGCGACTTTTGGTGCGAGGACAACGAAACGATGGAAGCGCATCTGGTCGATTCGAGTCATCGCGACGTTGTTTCCATGATGAATGGTTCGGTGCCGATCAGGATAGGTCGTCAGCGAACTCTGACTTGCGGCGGTTGCGATCGTCGATTCCGATATAATTTGCAACTTCGATTGCACATCAAGGAAACTGGCCACGAAGAGAGTTTGACCGCGACGGACGAATATCAACAGCGAATCAAATGCAATCTGTGCCCGCAAATAGTTCGATCGTTGGTGGCACTTCAGCGTCACCAGTTGTCTTCCCACGTCGCGAAGATCGAGAAACACGAGACGAACGATTCGTCCCAGCCAACGCCTTATTTCTGTTCGTTCTGCTCGATGAACTTTGCCACTGCTCGAGAAGCCGTGTTACATCGAAGAACGTCCAGTCACAAGGAGATGGTGAAGGCTCGGAAAAGCAACGAAGGCCCGTCGACGTCCACGGTTCGCCAGTGTCCTCATTGCAAGCAGAAGCAGGCGAATTTGTCGGAGCACAAGACACACCTTCTCGATTGTCACCCCGAGCTTTGTTACAGGTAAGAGAATCGAAGTGGCGATAATACGCATTCAAGAGTCCTTAGTTCAAATGTTCTACCTCTTATTTCGAAGTCGAAAGAGACTAAAGTTTTATCTAGAAACCGTAACTGTGCGATATGATACTACTCAAAGGGTGGAGAACACGGAAAACTTGAAATATTTCATTGGCGTATGTATTTAGAGAAACGAAAACATTCTGGATGGGATGCTCTAGTTAAAACGGACAATACCGTAGACAGAAACGATGTAACGAGCTGGTATAATCAACGATATGCTAAAGTTAGCGATGATTAATAATTAGGACGCGAAGTGTCAAGACGTTTCGTATAATACGCGCGACACGTTGATGAAAAATTTCTGCGATCGTTGGAATATTTTCGCGAACCATCGTACATGTACCTGATCGATGTTTACAGATGTCCCAAATGCGGTACGCTGTTTGCCCTCTCGCAAGACGTGACGAGGCACACGAGGGAAAACAAATGCCATGACTCAAACGATGAATCGAATAAAACGAAAACAGCGAACGCGAGAGACGAATGGAAATGCAACAGCTGTGGCTTCTCGACCAACATTCAGGCGGAATTCATCTTCCACGAAGCTCTTCACGCCGGGATCGTGCGAAACGATAACGAAGACGAGAACTCTGGCAAATCATTGGCGAAGTATTCTTGCCCCATCTGCAAGAAGGCATTCACGAAAGTGTCATTACGGAATCACATCAGAAGCCACACCGGAGAGCGTCCGTTTCCGTGTGCCAAGTGTCTCGTGCCCTTTTCCAGAAGATCCGACCTAAACGCCCATCAGAAAGAGTGCACGGCTTCGACATCGTCGGGATGGTCGGAAGGTTTGGGACGGAAACGCAGCTTTGTTTGTTCCGAGTGCAACAGCGCCTTCTACACAAAGTAAGTACCGTTTTATTTAACGCTATTCTACCGTGTTGAGTCGAGAAAGCGTACCTGCAACTCTCGTTTAAATCAAGTCATGCCAGGTAGCACGAAAATATTTTATCTACACCGAAACCGAAGATATAACAGTTTATGCTTCGGACGTATGTGCGTTAAATCGATGGCCGGTTGTTGCTAAAAGTCAACTTTTCTTAAAAAAGCCCCTTTGACCTATCCGACCTGTTCGAATTAATACGTGCGGAATTGTGAGGATGTTGGATTTTACAGCGAGTTCTCGATCATACGGTATACGCTTTATAACGATAAATCGTCCGGGAACTCTCAACTTTTAGACGTTGCGTTATATTTTTTTGTACGTAACGCGATGAGAAAGGAAGTAAGTACATGCACGTTGAGACGTCATGTTGCGAATAATTTATCCTTCTGTTCCTCAAAACCGAGATATTATATTCATTTAGAATGGTAAAAACGGTAACAGCTCTTTACTAGCTATCCGAAGCATAAATATTCGCTCGGATCTCCATCATCTGCGTCGAAATGAAAATAAGATCTGGTCGACTATCACGCACGCAGCTATCCGTACGAATTCCCAGTCCCACACTATTTACAGCGAATATCGGCACGCTTCGAAGAAGCTGTCTCTGTCCGGATGAAAATTATCGTGCGATTAATAATCTTAAACGATCGTTCGAAAATGGCGCGTAAAAGTAATTGCTCGGGCACGTTCTTCGTGTACGAAAGCTCTCGATGGCTCGTATGACGTATAGCAAACGTTGTATCGTGACAACAATGGGTTTAACGTAGAAAACTTGCTGCATTATCCGGCTAACAAAAGGATCGCATTTATCACGGGATTTCCAGTTAGGTACAATTATATCGCATCGATCGTAGATCGGTAGGTCGTCGAACGAACCGTGACCGCGTTCGATGCAAACCGCTCTGTACTTCGCTACCTTTCACCGAGCTATTTATCTTTCGTCGAGTTACCTTTGCGAGTGCGTTAACATCGACGCGAGAGTAATATCGTAAATATTCTAGGCTACGCCCCAAAAGTGGGCATCGCTGCTTACTCGAAAGTAGCCTGAATCGAAATACAGAAGGCTGTTTCCCCTCGTATCGTATGTATCGTTACGTAGTCGCGACACCGCGTAGATCTCGTATCGCCGCTGGTAAATGTTCGCCTTGTTATGAAGCCAGTATGGATCAAATTTTATTATAGCTAAGATATCAGGCTCCGAACACGTACAACTGCTATTCGCTACACTTTCCATTAATATTGTCCCGAGTAATGATCATATTAATTTTATAATCACAATAATCGCGTGATCGAAGACCCCGGCTAAAATATACGATAAGTCACGGCACGTGTTCCCATCTCGCATAGCACAGGGTTTTTAATCTCTTCGTTTAATCAAACGAGTGCTTTGTCGTTTTCTTGGATCGTTTTGAAGAATACCGATAACGTTAGTCGCTCGGACTAATGTTAATCGAACGAACGTAACGCAACGACTAAACCTTCCGACAACGAGACCAGCGAATGAACGTATCGATAAAATGAAAGGATCGTTGAACGAAAGAAGCCTAACCCTTTGAACTCGAGTTAAGAGTATAATCACCACCTTAAGGGACTCGATGTCGAGAATGGAAGAAAACGCTCGCTTATCGTAACGCAAATATTACAGCGTCTTTGAGACGAGGGACCACCGTGCTGCATCGTGGCTACGAGCTCGACTTCCGTTCTAAGTAAAGGGTGTTGCGTTCGCGGATAAAAAGTGCAGGACAATAAAAGCCGGGCTCGCGTGCTGAAACCACGAAACGTTCGCGGGTTCTCGTAGTAAAAGTGTCCTCGCTGCATAACTATAAAATAAAAGACCGTGTCCATGGACAAGGGTAGCGAGAGACGAGAGGGAGAGGCGAGTGGCCGAAGAAAGTACGGAGATGGAACGGAAAACTCTGCAGAGCGGGAGAAGAGGGGTGGCGGGGGCGGAGGAACGAGAGTAAACCGTGGTGCGAGAAGGAACTCGGCTCGCTCTCTGCCACCGGTTCGTATTAACATCTCATAGTGGCCTGTAAGCCCACGGGTCATTCTAGCATTTAATGGGCTTGCATTATGGCCCGTGCAAGTATGCGTCCTAGCGGCGCGCGCGTCCACCAGTACCAACCTACGTAACTAGAAACTTGCACTCGCTAATGCTTCGTTACACTAGCGAAATTACTAGCGCGGATTAACGCCCCGTGGGTCCTATTAAAAATGCGATCGAATCCAATCCCGCTAATGCCAATTTACGCTGCGGAGGTCGCGCGACTCGAAGGACCACGGATAGGAGGCAATGCCGAAACGACGTAGACGAATCGTCGATACGTTTAGCAGATGCTCGAGGTGGACCATGGCAATACGTATTTAACGATGCTATTTGAATCGGCTTGAAGAATCGATACCTATTGCATATAGCGTAGATAATATTTCAGCATCTAAAAAGCAACGAAGGAGAGCTCATAGAAACTCATATCGCCGTTTGGCGTTGATAGCGGCACAACTCGAACGGTTTCAAATTTGCTTACGTTCGATAGGAGATCTGCGTTATGTTTCTATATTTATCGTGATATAATTTTATTATAATTTGGCATAGTTGATATAGTTTACATCGTAATTGTAATTTTAGAACGTTATGATTGCATCAGTTTCGCGTCAAAGGGGAAAATTATTTCTTCAAACTTATTTCATCAATCTGACCTCAGTTTTACAGCGATATTCGCTCATCTTCGGCTGTTTTACGACGCTACAAGTGGAAGATTATACTGGTTTCGCGAATAGTGGCGTATCTTGCGTTAAGTCAGCCTTATAATGTCGTTGAAACGACTCACCAAGGTTCCTTTGTGAATTTTACAAAGCCTCTCTTTCGAAATTTACATTGTCCGAGTTGCGCCACTATCAGTGCCAAGCTGCGATGTAACGTCTCATTCGATGTTATTCAATGAGATTCTTTAAATATCGCCCACGTGTTACCACGGACACCTTCCATATTTTAATAAAAATATAACACGCGAACGTAACGAAGTACAACAGGCATTCGCAAAGAGCCTCGTGAGTTAGGTTAATTGCGCGCGGAGATACGTGTATCGCGATACGCATATGATAGATATCAATGGTACATGTACCGCTTATAGGAACGTTTGTACGACGATTCTCATGAGATACAGTGTCGCGATACTGATTTTGCGTATCTCGAGCTGCTCGGTTACCGATGATTTTACTCGCACGAAACAGACAGATGAAGTTATGATTTTAATAACTTCGATAACTATCGGATCTTAAGATTTACATCATACTTTCATGAACGTCTTTATATTTATGAAGTAATTAATAGAATAATACCTTGTAATAAGTACTTGCTGCATCTTATTTTACACGATAAATGATCACAGTTACCAGTTAAAGGTGTAGTATTATGATATTCAAAGTCACTTAGTTTTCAAACTGGAACAGTAATTGAAAAATGTTACTCAACACATATATATATATATATATATATACCTGCTTAGAAAGAAAAAAAAAATCGACAAAGAACCGTACGTTTTATCGAATTCCACAGAATCTTGGAGAAAAATCTGCGCGAATACTTTTATTCGTTACGTGATACGTGAATCCGAATAATATGGAGGAAAGTTAGCGTTCGTAGGTTCCCGCGACTAAACATCGCCGCACACAGAACCGGAGACATTTCTCTGGCGCGTCGTCGATGCTGGTATTAAACCATTGCCCGAGCGATCGCTATAAAGCAAATGTTAACACGTATGCTCGCTCGTTCACCCGGCTCGATTTCCTCGTCCCTTTTTCGCTCCCTCCTCGATCGTTCCTTCCGTTCGGTCCTCGTCGTTCTTGCCACTCGTGCTATCCCGTCTCGTACACGCGTTACCTTCTCAAACCTAGCCGTGTCTTCGTGCCGAATAGTCGGTCAGAAGTCTCCGCGTCTCCGCCCGAAACGACAAGGGTTTCGCTTAATGTCACGATTCCGGCCATTTCCAGGGATTAGGCACCCCTATAGTCGTTCCTACTATATCCCTCGTGATCTTTTCCGCAGTCCACTCATAACGTTTCGATACAGGCTCGATCGAGTTTTCGCGATACGCTCTCGATCGCGGTTAAGATCTTCGAATTCGAACGAAAGTCGAAGGACCGTGTATTTCGAGATTAGCTGTTGGTGGTCGTGCGAAGCGAAAGGAACGAATCATTTTAATTGTACAGCGAGTCGGTAATTGATACGGTGTGGCAGGTCAATACGTTTTGGAGATAGAGAGTTGTTTGGAAAGCTGGCAACAAAAGAGAAGAATTTTCGTGGATTTATACATCGTTGAATAATATATGGTTGGTTTCTCTCAGTGACCTGCTGTAACGTAACTTTACTTTTTCAGAAACAATGCTCTGTCACACATCTGGCGACGAGCGTTATCTCGTCGTATACGTTGACGTTACGTATGCATTGCTTTTTATTCTATAAGGCGTGCTCGTTGCAAGAAGGTGAAAAATTCTTTTCCACGTCGAGACTAACCGACTGACCTGGTTCCATCGTAAATTCGACTTGTCTATCGGGAAAGTTTCCGCAACAGTGTCTTGCCGCTCGATCATTGTCCGCTGTCAGAGGCACAAAGCAGGCGCGTACGTAGAACCGCGCGTCATCTTTCGACCGCAGGTTGTTAAAACTTCCGGTCGGGCCACGTTGATTAGGACTTTCTCCGGCTTCATTTACGCCAAGAATCGAGGGCAAGGCGAGCGTCGGTTGCGCGTCAGTTGTCGACAATGTCGAATCCAAACTCTGTCTCCGTTTTACCGAGCAAACGGAGACAATCTAGCAAGAGGCGTTCTACAAACTTGGTAGGTTCTCGGGGATGCAACAAACTGTTATCATCGATTATACGAAGCTAGCGTTTCGTACCTTTTGCTCGGTCTCAATTTCCAAAGTTTTCAATGTCGTTCGTTCGGTTCTGGACGTGTGTTTCGTTACGAGATACCGGAGGAAATTGCGAGGGATCGGTCGAGAACGTGACACCGGTAAGGAACGAGATAAAAGAAGAAGATCGAAAAATGGAAGAGCACGAGGCGGGTAGCGGCTGCAAGAACTAAAAGAAGGAAGAATAGGAAGAAGGAAAGCGAGGAATGGCGCGGCGAATGGGCAAGAACGGAGGGTTGGATAGAAGGAAGGAAGGAAGGAAGGAAGGAAGGAAGGAAGGAAGGAAGGAAGGAAGGAAGAAGAGAAGAGAGATAATTACGAGAAGACGGGCAGCTCCCGCGCATTCGATCGCCTAACCAATTCTCAGAATAAGCGGGCAATTCTCGATGTATGCGCATATTCAAGATAGTATGTTACATACGCGAGCTACTGACCGTACGTTTCGTTCGTTCCACCCTCGGGCCCTCCGCCTCTCGTACCGCGCGGCCTTTTCTCCTCGTCGTGCTCTGGTCAGTCCTTTCCAGCGTTCTACCCACCGGCAACCCTCTCGTTTCTGCCTGACGATGTGTACGCCAGTTCCCCAGAGGTATTTACATATATGGACCGCGGCGTGGCGCGCGCGTATCTTTTATCTTCCGTAGCAGTAATGGCGCGTCCACCTCCTTCGTAGCCGGTCAGGTAAACGCCGTAAAGATAGGCATACTGGATGAGATTGGCGTAACCTCGCAGCCTGTTGACGTTTCACCGGATCACTTTCCCGATACTATTTACGAACGAAAGCTTCCCGCACGGTAGTTGGGTTCGAGGGGTAGAAACGACGCGTTTCCTTTTTCACGGGTATTAGTTCGATCGTTCGATCGTTACGCCGACTTCTGTAATCGTCGAATAAATTCGAGTGGATCGAGGACACGCGTCCGTTTGGTCCGCGTTGATTCTAATTCGATCAAGCTTAATTTACGTATGTAAATGACGGAGTTTGTTTCGCAGAGGGACGAGAACGAAGAAACAGGGGATCTCCGAATAGAACGAACGTAGCGTCGAAGACACTGACGAAACGAATAGCGAATTAACCGATCTGCCTCCGGTTAATGGATTAAAGTTATACCGATCGTTCAAACGATCGTCTTAATCGTTGTATTCGAAACGGAAAAGGAAATTCGAAACTCCGATAGATTGGCCGTCGTATCGTAGAGGGAATGTAAAAAGTAGGGGATTACTGGATCCGAGATAATGACAAAACAGAGTAGGAAGCTTGGCACGGTTAATTCGAACGCGAGGCATGTTCGAATTGAAGCGGTACATAAATCTCCGATCATCGTAAATTTCGAGGGGCCGAAGAGAGCGAAGAGAATGGAGAATCGGCGGCGAACCCTTCTCGTCTCTTATCCTACCATTGTCTGGACGGTGTGCGTGAGTGTATCGTTTTCTCTCACCTCCATTGGCGCTGCTAATGAGGCACGGTGTCGTCTTTACGGATCACCCCGTAGGCACCCTTAAACATCCGGCCTGCTGAATCCTACGAGGGATTGTCCGCGCTGCCGGAGAGCAAAACGGCGGAGACCTGGCTCGGGCTGGCCTCGCGAGAGAAAAGAAAGAGGAGGAAAGATTTCTGCATGCCCCCCTGAGGAACAATGCGACGACGCTGTTGCACCGCATTCGTCGCATTGAAATGTATTAGTGAGGTGTCTCTCCGGTGCGCGCATTGTGTCGCAAGAACGCGCCTGTGTACGAACGTACGTACGTTAAGCATGGGTTTTCTTCGTTCCTATGTGGTGGCAATGGTGGTCGGTAGCGATGGTACGCGGTGTGGTATGGTTTGGTATGGTGGCACGCGGTAAGCACGGCCCCCGTATGCAGACAGTTTAGCGGTGACCGCCCCGCGAGTCCAGTTGTCGCGTGAAATATTGCGATTCATAAAATAAAACAGGCCTGCGGTCGAGGACGCGTAGATATAGCCGCAGGCCGCTAACCCAGACCTAACCCGCCCCTCTGTCTCTCTTTTTCTCTCCATCCCTTTACAAGCTCTTTTCGAAACGCCGCATCCCCCCGAGCCTCCATCCACCGTTTTTTCTTCTCCATCCTTCTGTTGTTCGTTTGCTCGTTTGGTCGGCCGTCTTTTAACTTCTCCGCGCGTCTATCCGTTCGTAAAATACATGCACGCACGCATACAAAAAAAAAAAAGAATAAATAAATTATATATATATATATAGGTACGATAAACGAAGCAAAGAATCGTTCGACTTTCTTTTTGTCCACCATGGACGACGCTTCGTTCGACGTTCTTTTTGGCTTTTATCGTCATTGGCGTTGACTTGGCGGGCCAAGGTGCGAATACATTGGGAAACCACAAGCATCGCAACTAGATCTAACGAGGGAAATTTTTCGGTATCGCGTCGCAGCACGCCACGGGTCGCTGTTCTCGATAAGTTTGGCGCGCGGTGTGCGGTGCTGTACGATGCGGTGCGGTGTAGTACGGTGCGGTACGGTGAACACGAATACTCCGTGAAAGCCGCTTCAGCGCGTTCTCGTAATGCGGTAACGAGGGAAGAAGGCGAATCCAGAAGCGAAATAAAAAATATGGTCCGCTCTCCGGAGCAGCGAGTTGTTTTATTTAATTAAAATTTTTTCCACCAGCCCGAGACTGGCGTAAAGGCTGGAAGAGTAACGAATGGCTGAGAACGCGGATATCCGCGTAGAAATTCGGCTCGTAATCTCTGGTAAGGTTATCCTCGATAACGAAGAACTCGCGATCTTCCCCTAACGAATGATCGTCTCCGGTGAACGAGAAGGCAGAAACGTCGACGTACGTTACGGTTAAGACGCTCCTCCGTTCCGGAGATTCCTCCTTTTCCACCGACGAAATTAGCGGAGGACATGTTTATTGTAAATGAATCCTACTCCGGGAGCGGCTCGTGGAAGACTGCTACATGTTCTAGGGGGTGGCGAATCGGAGAGACGAAGACGGAGGTAAAGAGAGAGGAAGATGCGGGGAGGGTAGTTTGGAGGGCGCGCGCGCTCGCTGCTCCGATTTATGCGCCCGTTACCGAGCCCTCTGGCGCAATTAAGCTCGCGTTATAATATTGTTGTTTATTCTGAGCCTCGGCTGCGAAGCGTTAACCACCCCTCCGCTCCGTGCCCACGTTGGCTCTACTGGCAACAACCAACCCTACGATCCCCTAATCTCCCTGACGCGGCAGCTAGAATCTCTCGCTCTATCCCATTTCCTTTTCCAGTTTCTACCATCCTCCCTCCCTCCCTCCCACCCTTCTACCCTTCCAACCTATCCCTACCCCCCCTCTCTCTCTCTCTCTGCCAGCCTGATCTCTCCCTCGCGCCTCTCCTCGTCTCTCGCTCGTCGTTTCTTTTTTATTCTCGCCGACTTACAGCATCAGCGCCAAATACGGGACTAACAAACCACTCCCTGGCGGTCGACAGAAGCGAAATTCCAGTTTTGTTTGTCCCTGCAGGGCAGCCTTTGATTGGGATTCGCGAGTTAATTTGAACTTATTTTGACGCGCGGTCACGTACGCGCTAATGAAGCTGGCTTTTCGGGGTCGAGCCTCTGACGTTCCGGTCGTTCGATCGTTTGTTCCGATTTGGCTTTCCATTCGCGCCAAATCCAAACGATGGCCCGCCGCCGATCGAGAGCCCGCTTTGACCGGCCTTTCCTCCGAAAGATTTATCGTCCGAAGGGTTGCGGACGATCGAAACTGCACGATCGATCGATTTATTTCGGGCTTTCGACTCGGCCCGTCAAATCACTTCCCCCACCTACCCACACACACACACACATACACGCACGATAGAATCGATCTGTGTTCCTCCGTGGATTTATCTGCTTGTTTACATAAATTTGAGAAATCTATAATTAAAGCCGTGATTCGTCTTACGAGCTTTTATCTCCGCTTGGAATCGACCAATTTATACCATTTAAATAACGCGTGAATCACTTCTTAAACCGGTTCCCGGACTCGATCCTGCTGACTCTGACGAAACGAGGACGGACAGAATTCGTTTCAAGCGAAATCGACGTTAAGTCGACGACAACTGCGATACGCCGGTGGTCCTGCGTGCGCACGCGTTCGCTCGGCAAAAAGCTGTTTTGCTGGAATCGCATCAAACGGAGGAGGAATTTAGACGTGGCAGAGCATCGAGGGTACGGCGGGGATGCCGAATTTCGTCTGGCGACTCCACGAAGATAAGATTTCCTCTTGGAGCGCGATACGCGCGGATCTGACTCGAACGCGATCGTTTCGAAGCGTATCTGTTCGATGCGTTATAATTAAATCGTCGACTTTCGCGCGAATCTATATTTTTCCGTATAAAAGAAAAGAGATAGAACGTAAATAGAAATTCCTTTCGTCTACCAAAGATCACGACGACTGTTCTACTTTGAATATTCTATGTACCTTGGCACGTTAGATTTTCCCCTTTAAACTTGCCACGGATGCAGAAACATCGGTAAAATTCGATCACGACGAAGATATCGAACGCCGATAGGAAATCTTCGAACGTCGCGTCCAACGAAAAGCATCGGAACGCGAATGCTCGCAGGAAATCTCGCCTTAACTGGCGTTCGTCTTATCGACGCTGTGGTGTTTGGACGCGAACAGTGCGTGCCGCGTATCTTCCGTGGGACGTACCGGTCGATCCATCGCGAACACGAAAAAGTCACACAGCTGGCACGAAAATCACCTGGATGGAATCTAACCTGAGCGAGGAAGAAGATCTCCCGATGACTTTACATCGAGAGGGTATACTTGGCCATGATCAAGATCGAGCTCCGAGAAAGACGGATAGAGATGAAAAGAGAGGACTCGATGTAAGCAGAGAAGTCGGAGAAAGAGCGAGACGAACGCAGGTGCAACCTGCAACGGTACGGGACAGACGTACGGACGTACGAACGGACGAAGGTGGGATTGAGTTATGACAGCGTTTGCTCCAGGGGGCCGGCTCTGGACCCGACGAAGCGGATATTCTTCTTATTCTTTATTTCTTCGTCTGCGGCCCCGCCGTAGAAACCGTCGGCCATGCATCACCTTCGGTTCACTTTGGTCCTGCCTCCTCTTCGGCATCGTTCCACGGCCACACCACCATCACGGCCCATCACGATCCCACCTTAGCCATCGTCCGCTGGAAACGTTGATTCCACCCACCGCGGCAGCCTCGACTCTCCAGCCAGCCGTAGGCTCTCCGAGTATTTACCTTTTAACCGTTCGTTTCTTCGTTCGGCCGCTTCGCTCGATATCGTCGCGAGTTTCCCTCTTCGCCAGGTTCACCAGGTGTCTCGTACGTACTTGAACGAAACCGAGGCCCGTCTCGTTGTCTAACCGAAACGAGCCAGACGAACCTGGAAGAGGAAGAGCTAGAGAGAAAAAAGAGAGGGAGAGAGGAAGAAAAGGGAAACATTGTTAAATCACGGAAAGAAGCGACTCGCTAGTTTCGAGGATGGGGACAGTCTAGCCTCGTAGATATGTCGCGTCGGTGACAGAGTCGAAGAAAGAGCTCGGGCAAGTCGCGCGTAAATCATTCCCGGTAATAAAGATCCACTTGTCGTGGCTCGATATTTATGAATCGCCCTCGGTTCTGCTGTACGCCAGAAGAGAATCGGCTTTTAGCTCTCGTGGCTAGTCGGAATGAACGATCGTCCGATTTCGAGATAATCGAAGAGGTCAGGGGCGGAGGGGACTAGGCCGCGAAGGACTTGGCACGGCAGGAAAGACCGTCGGTGAGGAAGGCGAGGAAGGCGTGGAGGACGTGGAAGGCGAGGAAGGCGAGAAAGGCGAGGAAGGCGAAGAGAAAACGAGCCGAGAAAGCATCGGGGAAGGGGAATCGGGGAGGAGGAAGAGAAGGAGAGGCAGAAGAAGAAGTCGAGTCCGAGTCGACGTTCGTTGTAGAGGCCGCAGACCGACAGACCGAGCGAAGGACCGCGAGGCCATAAATACCTCAGCGCGTTCAGCCAATTAAAACAAATCATTTTAATGCGCAACCTTTTTAATTAATGCCCGTGCTCGCTCGCTCTCATCCGCTTCCCTCCTCTCGGATAGTACACGATCGCCGCGTTGGCTCCGCCATTCCCATCCCAGAACGATCGAGGCTATATTAACCTGTACGTCGCTATATCCTGTCTGACTTTAGCTTCGTGAACGAACGCGAATACTTGCCTCGTTCTGTGATCGACTCCACTCGATCCGACTG
Source organism: Bombus terrestris (assembly GCF_910591885.1). Taxonomy (NCBI): domain Eukaryota; kingdom Metazoa; phylum Arthropoda; class Insecta; order Hymenoptera; family Apidae; genus Bombus; species Bombus terrestris. The sequence continues at coordinate 11,781,857 of NC_063281.1, read as the reverse complement.
TTGCACCTTTCTCTGCCAACTAGCTCGTCCTCTTCCTTGAGCCGAAGAGTTTCAGTTTTTTGCCAATCTTGCCTTGAAAATTGCAACTCGCTGCTCCTTCTACTCTACGTATCGTCGAACAGCTATCGTCGCGTAAGCGATTTACGTCGATCGATCGATTCGCCAGAGACGAGAAGGATATCATGGCGGTTACGACGTCCGTGCGCGTTCTTTGGGTTCGCGAGTTCTCGAGGCAACGTATCGCCGCCGTTATTGACGAATATAAGGACGATCGTACCGCCGCGGATTAGACTTTTAAATGACCTCGAGCCGGACCGGCGCATATTTCACGAGATGACGGTGGACGTCGCGCTAAATCATCCGGAGTGACCGCATCCGCTTACCCAATCGGACCGAGACTCTTCTTAACGGCCTCTTGTCACGCCTGCGACATTCCACCGAAACACACGCCGAGAACGTGTCTCCTCTCTCTTTCCCTCGTATTTTAACCTCCTCCGTCCCTCTTTCGTCAATGTCGTTGCCGCGAGACGCGCTTTTGTCGACCACCATATTAATATTGTTCTATCGGAATTCCAATCCCCCGGAATGGGCCGGCAACACGAGATTTCCCAACGCTATAATTCACCGAGGCGACGCGTTCCTCGACGCCGTCTCGGCGTTCGCTTCGTCCCGACAAATTTTTACCTTTTGTTCGAATTACCCTTCCACTCCTCCGCGAATCCAAATCGAAACCGCGATAAATACATTGATCGACGATTTCGCGGCGGGAGTTTGCACTTTCTTCGCCAATCCTACGCGTGACGATCGTCTAGACGTCTATAATACGTTTCGAGTATTGCTCAACGACCGAGGTTACTCTCCTCCGCTGTTTCTCCTCGCTATGTTTAGCAACCGTGAGAAAACACAGATGCATATAATGCGCTATATCGATATCTTTTTTACCTAGAAGCAACCACTTATTATTATGTACATAAATGTTTCCTAAATTTATTAATGGCAGTGTTGTGTTACATCCTTTCACGAAGGAAGACGACTAACGATGCAACGTGTATCAACACATTTTTGAGAAAACCCACTGCCGGTCGTTTATCGCGTTTATCAGCATCTAGCAAATTTTCTAAGACACACGATGCGAATGAGAGATCGCGATCGCTAACTGGAAAATAAAAGCGATAAAAGTACTTAATTTCTACTAAAAACGGATAGCTAGAGGCGTGCGACTGAAACAATCGTCCAAACTAAAGGCCATCTATGCGCAGCGGATAATCGTACGCGTTAAGTTTATCGATTCAGCGTAAAATGTGCTATCTTATTAACATCGCGATTTTTCGTAAAGTTATCGGAACGATAACTTTCGATATGGCAACAAAGTACAATGGAAAGTAAATAGCACTCTTGGCAGGAATAATACGATAGTCGTAAAATTGGCGAAGCTTGAAAATGCGCAGGTTTCGATCACCGAAACAGAAACTTGAAAAGACAAACAGAAAACTTAAAAAGAGACGAGGCGTTCGAGCAGAACTCGGAAACTAGTTGTTTTGCAGCGGCAAATTAATTTTTACAAATGCGGCGATTACTATACGGTAGAAAGTTTATACTCGAAATAAATTATGCTTTTATTAACTTTCAATTCCTGATTATAAAAGTTTCTAGTTAAAGGAAAACTCGGTTAACAGGTTAACCCATTAAGGACCAGGCAATAATTTGTCGTAATGTTGTAAACGCTTGAACGTCTTCGAACGTCATAAAATTCCAGAATCTCGGCGACAGAAAAAACGACGACAAAAGTATCAAGCGAATCCTTACGTTCCTTAATTTCCTTTCATAGCCGCTTCCATTTCCTTCCACGCGGAAAAAAGAAAAACAAAGAAAGAAAGAAAAACAGAATCTGTTGACATAAATTCGATGGAAAAGAATTTGCAAATAAAAAGTTGTCTCGCATAACGCGTACGAGTAGTTTCGTATAAATCGATCATAGTTATATCCTTTCTATAGTACGTAGAAGGATACGTCGCGTGTGTTCGTTCTCGAAGGATCGGTCAATTTGTTTGGACGATTCGCTGCCGTAGCGGTAGGCTTTCGGCCGATCTGCTCGAATACGACTTGTCCTTGACCGGCAGTACGAGCCTGGTAAAAAAGTCGCGCGAAGAGGACGAACAGGGGTCGCGAAGGAAACAAGAGGCGAAGAAGAAGCGCAGCTTGGCGAGTGGGTGCAGAGGTTGGTGCAACGGGTGACACGGGAACGTACTTGCAAAGACTATTCGAGTGCAGGTGTAAGAGAAGGTACGTCCTAAGCTCGTGCGAGGGCGTGTATATCCTGACATTGTAAAAGTTGCCGTTACACTTGCGTAGCCAATTGGGTAGGCCGGGACTCCCTCTAGGACGGCCCAGATCTCGTAGCCTCTCTTCTGCTTCTGCCGTTCTTCGTCTCTGTCCCTTTCTTTCTTTCGTCCGCTTCGAATCTCTATCCTCCTCCGCGTCCCTTTTTCTTCGATTTTCTTCTTCGATCCGCCTGTCCTTCGTCCACGTTCGGATCCTGGCACTGCGTTCGTTCTGTTGCGCGCTCGCGGAGAGCCCGCTGCCGGTATCGTCGAGCTGCCATCTCGAAAAATCCGTGTCCTTCGTTCTGTTACCGCGGTAGGTTTCCCTGCGCCGGTGACCACGTTCGTTCGCAAAGATCTCGATACAGCACCGAGAGATACGTACGCGAAGATCGTGGCTACCACGTTCGGAAATTTGCTGCCGATTTCGATAACATCGACGAGCTTTCGCTTAGTTTTATACGTCCCGAGGAATGCCGGTATTACCCGTGCCTTCTCTGTCGTTTTCCTGCCGTTCATTCGTCCCCTCCTCTCTTCGCCAAGTCGCTACCTGGTTCGCGGTTTTCGCATTTACACGGATGGCACGGACCCGTGCAACATTTCCAGTCGACCATTCGCCAAGAGTAACTGTCGCATCGGAAAAGAAACGAGGAAGGAGGCAATGTCGGTAGCGAAACTAGAGTAGGAACGCGAACTCGTCGAGTTGCTCGACTATCTGGTTGTATAAGTTCAGTAACCGTATAGATCGTCACCTCTTGACAGAAACTATTTAAAGTGCAGCTCTTGTGTGCGCTCGCCGGCAGGTTGATATAGGATGCAACAGCTGCGATCGGATCGTATGGCGTGCGAACAGCCGATGGTCACACGCGTACCATGCATTCGTTGGGCCATTGTGCTGTCTTATTACGCGTTGGATTTAACGAAAACGTGTCCCTTTAAGTCGCGAAATCATTATTCCGCGCGCCGTCGTGTCGGCCAATCGTTCCACTCTCGGTATTCGAAAAATTATACGAATTCTACGGCGAAATATTTTTAGAACACGCTAAACACCCATATACGAATGGTTTCGCTTCCAACAACCATTTCTCTTTTCTTTCAGGCACTCGCTGCGACAGCATATGCTGCGCCACGCTGGGAAAAAGTACAAGTGCGGACTTCCGGGCTGTCCAACGGTGCTCCGAACAGCCTCCGAATTGAGATCGCACAGAACCTTGGTACACGACAGCACGCCGTCTAATAGACGATACAAGTGCTCCGATTGTTCTTACGCGGCCAAAACGAAAACTCAGCTACGCCGGTACGTACAATTTCTTGTAATCGCTATCGTATCTCATCGATAAGAAATTCCAAACGGCCAATTCACGCTTTTGCTTCCTTACAGAAAATTCTCATCTTAGAAAGCTGTTTCGCAGCTTCGTACTTCTAGCGTTAATTCCGAATTAACGAGCTTGGTGCAATAGGTGGAATAGGTGCAATGGGAAAAACGATCCGAATTTTCTTATCGACCAAGCACATGTATTTTGTACACCGACAATGTACGCTTCTCGTACCTTCGTGTTACTTTATTCGGTGGAATAAAGGCAATCGCGGAATAAATGAGACAAGCAACGAAACGCAGAAATTCGTTCGTTAATATTCGATGTCGGATTCAGCATTAATTATAATCAAGATTCCCGCTGGGAATGATGCAAACCTCCGTCTTGTTCATCGTGCTCGTGGATCGCGTATGTACGACGCGTGATCGATGTCTTTGCGGAAGTAGAAAATTAATTGCTATGGGCGTAGTAGTACTTTGGGCCCGAAGACGCGCCACTTGGTACGCGCGCGTGATTCCTCGGTCGCCACACGATCCAGCAATCTCGAATATATTATCGTCCAATATTATCGATACAATTTATTTTATCTATACTGCAGGTCCGTACACGTTCCGTGACGCTCCTTTCCATGCAATTTTCCATTCGCGCTGATGCATCATATTTATTTTATAATTGAAACTACGAGGAAACTTACAACGCATCCTGCAATTATGTTTAAATCCGATGATAGAACTCTGCCGCGGTGCTTAAATTTTGTCTGCTCCGATCTGACCTTAAATTCAGCTGAAACTTTCTGTATTTCAATGTTTCGTTTGGGAAAATTTTTGGCGCAAAGTTCGGACGAGAGATCGGGCATAGATCTTTAACGATTCTTCCCTGTTTTTTTCAAATGAATAAACTTTCCGATAATAAAAGTTTGAAGCTTTAACAGAATCTTCGGTACAATGTTCGGACCACAGGTCAGGCGTATCAACGACGATCGCTTCGTATCTTCTTCGAATCGAACAAATTCTCTGATAACTGAAAAGATTGGAGGGAAAGCGAGAGAAAGGGGCGCAGCAGAGCGAAACGCTAATTATTCGACGAACGTACGCCGGTATCCTACGTACGCGCGTTTTAATCGGATTAATCGATTGATTCTTAGTTGTCCGAGCAGACAGGTGGTTGGACACTAATACCGGAAAATATGCGATGCGTGTGCCTCGTAGATTACGCACGAACGCCAGCGATTCGATTTAAATTAAGTCTTATTAAGGACATTGTATCGGGGAAGACCTCTAATAAATTTCATCTCGTTTGATTCGTTGTTCATTTGAACCGTTTTGCGCTTTTTCTCTTTTGCCAAACGAATGGCCAGAGAGGAAAAAGGGGAGGAAACAGAGAGTACGAAGAGAGAAACGAAAGGGGCGAAAAGCGAAACAAGAGAGAGAGAGAGAGAGAAAGAGAGAGAGAACGAGAGAGAGGGAAAGAGCGGCGAAAGCGGAAGTTGCGTGCAGCAGTCGGCCAAGTGCGGGCAACCCGTTATGATCGTCCGCATGGCGATGGTCGGCGCGATATTTCATCGCGAATTGAGTACTTACTACGTGAGTCGAACTCAACGCAGCCACAGAGTGTCACGGGTCTCTCTTTCTCTCCCACCTCCGCGTTCTCTACGCTCTGCCTCCCCCTAAACTCTCGTTTCTCTAGCTGCGTCCTGCTCTCCCTCTCTTTCGCTCTTTCCATACCCTGTTCTTCCCCTTTCCACGTTTTCCTTTCGTTCTCTTTTTTCGTCGCTGTCCTGTAGTGTCACCTTTCCCTCTTTCTCCCAGCGCGGATCTTTCTCCCTCTCTTTCGGCCTCGCTCTGTGCGGCGGAGTAAATCACAGAGGATTTTAATTAAACGTGTCACGCATTTCGAACCTGATATACACGTAACCATGGCCAATGGCTCCCTCGCAATATCGCGCACGCATATCGCATCGTTCATAATCACCGGCCCTGATACGACGATGAACTCGTCGATGGTACCGTGTTTTTTTCCAACTGCGTGTCCTTCCTTCTTGCTCTCTGCTCTGATGGAACGCGAGACACGAGAGAAAAAGTCGACTACCGATAAACTATGTTTCTGCCGAATGCCAACCAGCTCCCATCGATCGTCTGGTGTTCGCGTTTAAGATCAAACCAATTCGCATGTACATTCAGATTGAAATTTACATGTAGATTCGATCGTAGCTGTAGACGTAAATTTTAGTACGGTAAGTAGCGCAGTCGAGTTCGTCAAAGTAGATAAACTGGAATGTGTAACCAGCAGTGGATCGTGTAAACATGACTTGCGAATTCTTTGTTGCAGACACTGCACTCGGCACGAAGAAGCAGGGAACGTGGCAAAATCAGAACTTCGCGCATGTCCCTACAGTGGTTGCGCTTTTAAAACGAAGCTCGCTTCTCATTTGCAGCGGCACGTGCGTCTCCACACGGGCACAAAGCCATACAAGTGTCGTCATTGTCCGTACGCCAGCAACAACTTGGTAAGTCGAACCAGTTGCTAAGGATCTATACTGCGAGCATCGTGTCGAGTTAATCGAGGTAAATAAAGCCACGTGATTAAACTCAAAGTATCGTAGAGCAGAAAATTAGACGAAACGTACGACGATGTAGTTGTTAAAAAGTTCGTAATGAAAGTCCACGTATACGATATATTTTTTGCGAAATATATCGATTCGTAAGATGTAGCTCTGATTCTCGAAAAGGAAATTTGAAAAAAAGTAAAGCGTTGGAGATTTGCGAGTAGCGTGAGACACAGTGGAATCAGAATTAGTTGTGCCACAGTCATAGGCTAGCTTTTATAAAAGCAATAATTAGCCTAAAGTAGAAAGTCATGGGACATCGGTACGGTGTAATATCGATGGAAAGTAACAAGCAAATATTTATCGACTCATAAATCAGCTTTTCGGTAGCCAAACTGACCAAACTCCACTTTCGATTAATTTCTTAATTCCATACGATTTACTTCCATAAATTCGCTTGTCGCGATACGAAAAAAAAGCACACGAGCAATGGTAAACTAGAAAGTAGATCTCTGAAACAACGTTTGCCATATCATCGTCCTATTTTTCAATTTGTCGACTCGATCGATGCGACTTCCGATCGGTTCGAATAACGTTTGCAATATGAAATCTCGGATTTTACAGTTACTCGTTGCAGCTGCATCCTCGCTGCGACAACCCCTTCGAACGCGGGTCGAATCGAAACGGAAAGATCGGTCTCGTATTGCGAACTGTTACGGCTGTACACGGTAGGAAGGTTGACTCGCAGTTCAATTTTTGTAGCCGCGGTGACTCTGCGGCGTAAATTAAGCAAAGTACACCTTAACGTTTGGACCATGCCGCCGCCTCTGCCGCCACCGAGGCGCGATAAGATAACGAGTTAATTGTGCTCACTGGATGCCCACACACGCACGGCCCAGTCATACCGAGCGGCCGGTATGCTAATGCCCTTTGAAGCTTTAGTTAGGATGCGACTCGCATACGAGGGCTCCGTGTCTCTTTGATAGCGACATAAACTCATTCCAGTGGCTCTCAGCCTGGGATAACTTGAGCCAAGGTAATCTCGCGGCACGGAGAATTGCGAACGGTGTACGTCTTGCATCGATAATGATACAGCAGGTAGGCACTTCTGAATTGTACCGAGTCGTATGTAACTGTACGGAAGACGTGGCAGCTTCTGGGCTCGTTTTGCTCGTTTTCGTTCTTCCGGGGATACGATCGGTCGGCCGTTTCGCCGGTATCGTAATATTACGATTACGATCGGCAATCGAACGAACGATTAAATTCGTACTCGATCGGATTCGAGTTCGTACGTCAGGCACGGGATGAAAAATCGGGACGAGGATGTAAGAATCGATTTAGCTCGCGAACGATATCGAGTACGATGTTTATTTGCTGAGATTTCGAGCTGTTAACCACGGAAGAACGAGTTAACTCGTCACCAGGATACTCCATCTCCTTCGATACAACGATTCTTTTATCTATGGCTCTTTCGTTTTTTAATCGATCGTATCAATGAGGTGGCCGGAGTCTGGTCGAGTTTATCGACTTTTAATTAGAATTATAGAAAATCCTCGTCAGGGAATGACTGGTTCGTACGAGGGAAACGAAGCGGATTGATACTTTAACACTTTTCGATCGACAGTGACAAATGTTTTATCGAGAAATAAACAAATTGATCAAACGAGGCGCTTCTCGATTCGATGGGTTTCGTACGAAATTAATAATAATATTAATTTAAACTATTCGAAGAAAACACGAACGAAATTGTTACTCGGATAGACGAAGGAAAAAAGAAGTAATCACGAGAAGAACAGCAAGTGAATTTTTACTCGCTGTGTTCTTTTTTTGCTTAATTCGTGATATCATTAGGAAAAATTACGTTTCTCCTTGTCCGAGATACTGTAGCTTTGCCTAACAACGTGGTGGTAGCGTTAATGATAATCCTCGAAGGCATCGTTGGTTTAGGATTCGCTACGCGTTTCCACGCATCTCCTCTCATCTCCTCCCAACTGCCATCGTTTTTTATCTGCCTCTTCAATTTTCTTGCCGACTTGGCCCCCGCCCCACGGTAAGTAATGGCGAGTCGAAATAATAAAGATTTAATAATTCCCACCGATCGGGCGTTTGTGGTAGGCGATCGAATGGAAGCGATACGATCGATTTATTCGGTATCTTGGGTGGAAATTTACCTGAAGGGATGGTTTCGGACGGGCTCGGATACGCAACGGGATAAACGTTGGCCGGAATTTATTAGTTATCGAGTAAAAAGTGGAAACGCGCATCCATTGGATATCTCATCGATAAAATCTTGATCTGGGTTAAAGATCCCGGCAGTTTGCGCTTACAATTTTACAATCCTCCTCGGTCAGCGGCCGGCTAACAGAATATCGAACATTTCTTTTTTTCTTTCTTCCTTCCTGTATATTCGATAATTCCCATAGAAGTATTACATACGTATAAATGTATATGCGTTATGTATATGTCTACGTATATATGTATATATACATACGTTACGAGAAACATTTACGTTCGAGTTACGATACAGTAGTCTACAGGTAGAAGGAAATTAATATGACCCCGAACCGGCTGGAATCCCGAAAGAAATAAAGAAGAAGGAAGATAAAGCGCGGCGATTTGAAATCCTAGAACGAAGCCTCGTAAAACGGAGTATTCTACGGCCGGTAACATACAGACGAGCGTGTACGGTCTCGATGCAACAGAAAATTATATCCGAAGGAATCGGAATCGATCGGATTAATGAAAAGCGTATACTAGCGATTTGCGTGACGGCGCACACTTTCCGCGGGCTTGTAGAAAGCGTTTCGCGCGGAGGTGGACAACCGCCCATGACGGTGTGAACGGGTCTTTATCCGAGAGACCGTCACGGAGCGCTGCTCGTGCAGAAAGATTTACTTATGGGAAATTAAATTTGATGTTGCCGTTGCCATCAACGGCTCGTATAAGCCCGCCTGGTAGGAAGATGTTTACGACTACGGCCAGCTACTTAGCTCGAGAGGGTAAAGCGCCTTTAAATGCTCCATGGCATAGCCAATGAACGCGTCCGGTTTGCGGCAGACCGATTCTGGTCGCAGGTATTCACCGTCGACCGATACCGGCGAAAGCTCGTCCTGAACGTTCCTCGACACCGAATCCAGACTCTGACTCCGTCTCCAACGTCCTCGACTTCCCGAATGTCGCGCGTCTTCGCGCTGTTCACCTATCCGACCACGCTCTTTAATCCCGCGCCGATCTTTCCCGCTACGGTGACATCGAGGAGCGATCCATCCATTTGCTTTGCTTCTCCCTTTGCGTGCATCTTCGGTTCGATTTGTTGCAATTTTCTTCCGCTAGTTTTCAGTTTCGCGCGTCCTTTAGATCCTCGTTGCATTATGCAGTGGCTACGAAAAGCATCTGCGCTTTAATCATAGATAGAACGCGGATTTTTATGCATTCGTGGGAAATTTAAGATGCATACGACGATAAGACACGCGATATAGGAGAACTACGATATCTGCCGAATAAGGTACTAATTGTAGTTTTCGGTGGATAACACGGACAGACGTTCGTCCGTTAGTTGGGGGAGGTTTTAAACGATCGAATTTCGGTCGTTTGCTTTGTGAGTAGAAACAGGAAAGAAACATTATGCAAACGTAAGTCTATAAACGCTTCGTAAAAAGGTTGCGCAAGAAATGCGAAAACTAATCAATTCGAGTTAGGTGTTTGCGTCACACTCCGAATCTGATGCTTATTTTGCTTCTCATCGTCGAATATTTTGTATCAGTTCTTGTCTAAAATCAATTCTTCCACGATATACTATCTATCAATAGCGTAAGATGTGACAATCTAGCGAGCCAAACGATGCAACCTCCCCGACCAAACCATCTTTCATCGTAATATTCGTCGATTGACTTTAGGTTTCATATTTCTCTTATAAGTCTTTTACGAAGCATTTGCAGACATACGCTTGTACAATATTGCAATACCTTGTCACTTTGTTATCACGTTATCCTGGAATACCGTCTGTCCTTAAATTAACAGCGTCGGTGTCATTCAGAAGAAATCGTAATTTTCTGCATTAAAAATCTCGCTGCGCTATCACTGACCGATTTGATAAACGATTATGACATATAGATATATAGATGAAGCTCGCGATCCTCCTTCAGTTACGATGCTAAAAGAGTATTGTCACCTAGAAACTACTTGTAACCGAATCGTATACCAAAGCGTTATATACCTCTGAATAATAACAAGGCTGATAGTAATGGTTTGTGTTGCAGGAAAACCTGAGGAAACACGTGTTGTCCACTAACTTGCATCCGGGCAAGACGATCTACGAATGCGACGTTTGCCAAGAAGACAACCCGGAGCCGTTCCAGACGAATTTCGCGAAAGAGCTCCGCGCGCATCTGTTGGAAGTGCACAGCGACGCTTTCCCAACTCCTAACCATGCGAACGATTACGCGGTCGGGATTTTTAAGGTTCGACGAGACTGCGACGAGTCAAATTAAAAGCGCCGCAACCGTCGTTCGAATATATATCCCGCGGATCGTCAGCCGCGGCGAACATAGCTCACTGGACGTTGGTGGTATCGACGTTGCTTCTCGTTGTTCGTGATCGTGCGAACCGGTAGGCCTGTACCGTGCCAGGAAATAGTTAAAGTGATGTACGGTCACGTGGCACGGTACGTACTTTGGACGCGTACACGACCGAATCTTTATGTCCCTAGCGTCGAGATATTACGAGAATCGTTCGAGTCCACCTGCTGATTTCTCGGATTCCTCGACGCGCCCGTACGCAGCAGGTACGTAAGTTCGCGAGTTGTCGTCATTGTATTACGTTTCGCTTCGTCATACTCGTGTAACCAAGGTAGACGTATACCGTCTCATCGTCTATTAGAAATAAAGGCAAACGTGACGAACGAATTTACGAAGAACGGCTCGCGCGCGTTGATCCCTCGCGACTAATCGTACTGTTTCTCGTCTTTGCTTTACACGATATCGGGAACGCGGACAAGAGAGGATGAAAGTACCGAGGTGTACGAAGGAGAGAGAAGGAGGAAGAGGAAAGAAGAGAGAAGGGAATGGAACGAAACGAGACGAAACGGTCGTTGAAAAATTCATCGTGGCTGAAAGCCAGCGACGGACCACCTCGTGGATCGTCTTACAAGACGCGTTTCCGTCTTCGAGGGTCCTGATTGTGAGAAATGCATCGTGCTGTCGCGCGAGATAGGTGTCGTAAAGTATGCGGCCCTTGAGTTCTCCTGGGCAAAAAGGACGAGACCGAGCTGGAAAGACGGAGAGAGGAGAGAGAGCACGGGCGTCGTGAGCGCGAAGGATAATTTATTGACTAATTAACGAGGATGTCCTTCATTACGGGTCGAGCAGCAGTCGTGGTCGCTTGCTCTCGCTCGGAACCGGCATTATTTGGCGCCCGAATATTTACGACCGCGTCCTCCTTCTGCCCGTGGACCGGGCCCTCCGCCCCGATACCGATGCCGATGCCGATGCCGATGCCGATGCTGATGCCGATGCCGATGCTGCTCTGCTGCCTCTGTCCCCTGCTTGAGAAACACAAACCGTGAGGGAGAGGCCCGGGGTGGACAAGGAGAAGAGGAAAGAGCGCGCGGACCCATAACGACGTGTCCCGATCTTACGGCGATTCGGGGACTTGGAATTTCCTTGCCGATGGCGATCCTACGGCCTACTCCGACACACGAGCACGAAATTCGCGGGCGTTACTCTTCGGACAAAGGATCGCGCTTAAATCTTGCGAAACTCGCGCCGCTTCTCTCGCCGCGAGACCCGCGTCTAAATCGATTCAACGACCGAACCAGAGCTTATCGAAACCACCGTGTGATCGCGGCACGATTCGCCTTACAGCTATTGGTAAACCTACGGCTAACGCAGAGGCGATTTATACGCGTATTAACTTTATTTCTGTCCGGGTATAACTGACAGTGTACACGCGGCGTCCTTATAACGGCCTCCCCTACAAATTTCGGAACATACGTACATATATATTCTGCTTTAAGCGAGTATGGCATTAGCCAGAGTGTCGTTTACTCAGTCACGTAACTTTCAGTTAATCTTTGGAAACTTAGTACACGCTGCGAGTTCGTTCTCGCGAATCTTCAAGCTGCGTCGCTCTCCTCGTCCACCGTTCGCGGCAAACGGCTAACGTTCCGTTCGATGTTCGAAAAGCTAGCGGATATAAAACGACCCGTAAGGAATCGAGTCTACGCGGGCAAAGAATCGTAAAAACTAGCGCGAAAAGGGAATGTACGAGGTCTGCGTGGCTGTCTTTCGAGCATCTTTATAGCGAGTTTATCACGGAGAACAAGGAAACCGATACGTAGAAAGAAAAAGTAACGCGAAATTAGTGTGAACTGCAAAGTGCTAAGAAGTCGCGACAGGATGGTTAGGTACACCGCTTAATGAAGATATAACGAGCCTGGCGCCCCGTGGGGTTGGCACGACGACGTCGGCACCGAGACGCCCCCCACCTTCATTCCCCAACGCGTCCTCGTCGTTTCTGCAGCAGCAGCAGCCCCTTCTCGCAACGAGTCTGCGGGCCTCGGGTTACGCCAGAACACTCGTCCTCTTTACGATCTTAGCCGGGCAGCGTGGCTCGCGAAATTCCGCGGACTTTATTCCCCTAATTACACTCGGCAACTTATGTCACTGCCAGCCAGAGATTCCCCTCGCGATGTCGCTTCACCGCGTCATTTATTTAGACAGTTAATAACCTTCAACGGTTAGCTGCGTTAGCTGCGACTTTATGGATGCCGATAGTCATCGAACGATCGTGGTGATTAATCGTGATCGGCCGTGGCTGTGATTGGTCGGTCAGTTCGTCGAAAGCGGCTTCCCCGCGTTCTATAAGCGAGAAGATTTTGTCGGTGTAGAGCGGCCGTGTCACCAGCCGCCACGTCTTATCTTATCCCGAAAAAAGCGCTATAAATTACGCTGTTCGAGTTCAATTTCGTAGGCAGTTCGGTTAATCGCGAGGTGATTGATCGTACCAAGGTTTATCCAGATGAATCCACGCAATACTTTCTACCGTGACAGCAGAGCTCTCGCATACGGCACTCGACGGTCTCGCTTTGCCTCTCCCCTTCTCCTCTTCTCTCCTTCTGTTTCCTCGTCGTCTTCCTTTCTTCCCTCGCTCCCCCCTCCCTTTTTTTTGTTCGTTCCTAAAGAAAGAACCGAGAGAGAAGAGAGGATCCTTACCCGTTACGATATTCGATGTCCCAGAGTTCGCGACGATTCGCTGGCATTCTATCCCGCGAAACGACGAACGAAGCGAGTGTAGAGGATCGAGGCGGAATGGGCCGAGGGCGGACGATATATTTTCCCTGGATGGCTCGGACACGGCCTCGCGTGTCTACACGCGTGAGCTCGATGCCACGTCGCGAAGAGACAGCGGGTGTCGGCCCGTACACGCACAAGCGCCGAAACGCCATCTTAATTATCGGCTGCGATTATTTATGTCGCGTCACACCATCGCACCAAGACTCTCATAGCAGGTACCTACTCCTCGTGTTGTGCTTTGGCGAACCTCGATGACCGAACGCCCCCGGTCGTCGAGCGTTTCGACACCCGCGCTCCTTTCGATGACCGTTTCTTCTTCCAGCGGACAACCGGTCGTCGATTCTTCTCTTTTAGCCGTGAAATTTCGAAACGATCGCCAGGACGGAGGATCGCGCCAATTAATACCACGAATCCCGTATCGCGTGGAAGGGCCGCGTGGCCTGCGAGAAGGACGTTGCCGGAGACAGAGAGATACCGCGTAGGGAAGACGACGGAGGATAGGAGGAGGCGAGTTGCCAGGACTGGAAAAGGGGACCCACGGGGATTGATGGCCACCACCTTTAATGCCGTTTGTATGTAGCGGCGCGCGTAAGCGCCTCGCCTTACAGTAATTAGCTCAACAAACGCGCCACCCTGTCCCATCAATTGCTACCCTACGCTTTCGGTTCTCTTTCCTTCCCATTCCCTTTCCCTGCTCGCCTCTCTCTTGCTCTCACTCGCTCTCTCTCTCTCTCTCTCACACACACACACTCTCTAGGACTCGCTTATACGCACGCAACTTCTGTAGCTCTTCGCCCTTACCCCTATACCGCAGAGTTTCTCTCTCTCTCTCTCTCTCTCTCTCCGTCGGTGCAGCAGTCTTGTTCTTCCGTGCTCTCCTTCTTTCTCTCTCTCAGTCTCTCGCTCGGGCTCGACACTCTCACGTATCTTGAATTAAACATTCGATGCCTCCTGTCTTGGCGGCGTGCGCGCAGCTCTTGCGTCGAGAATGCAAATGCAGAAACGTGGCCCGTTCGCGTGTGCGTAGATGCACGTACGAGCGAGCACACGGCCGGACGACCGTGGCGAAGAGTAGGAAGGGGTGTTATCCTCGAGCGACGAATTAAAGGATACGCCGAAACCCGATTGAAAAACCACGATGCGCGCATTCGTGCGTGTATAGCAAGTTCGCGGCTCCACGATCTTTACTCCCCACATCGACTCGCTTCACCGGGCGTCGTCGTATCTCCGCGATTTAAGACCACGTGCTCTCGCTTCGACGACCACGGCCGCACCAATACGCGCGAACTTTTCATCCTACGGATTGCTTTTGTATATTAAGAGCGAATCGACGAATCGCGCGGCGTAAATTACTTGGTAATCGTGAATTCGGGCACAAAAGCGACGAAGGTTTAAACCGGTTGCCTCGGTGGTTCGTGGAGTCACGCCACCGTTTAATAATCATTCTAGCGGTAACGCGAGCAACGCGATTATTGCACTCGCCTAGGACGCAGTGTCTCGTGCATGCCAGCGCGTACGTCCTGGCTACGCGAGTCTGCATCGACACCACCTACGCGATCCCTCCCCTTCCACAATGAGGGAGCCATATTGCGTGGTCTTGATATTTACGATTGAAACAAATCAAACGTTATCAAGCATTCCGGGACGGTGATAAAGAACACAGAGGGGACGCGGAGGCATTTGCTGCTCCCAAGGGGGATGTCATCGGAAAATCTTCCTCCCGGCGTTCCCAGTTAACGCGCCGTCATATTTGCTCTATATCGTATCGATCTTGCCCGTTCTCGGCGATTACATCTTTCACCGTATATAGCCACGTCGATACGAGTGAAACCATTGGCATCCTTTTAAATGAAAAACATACCGGCTAGCTTCGTCTGGGTTTATCCGATAGTAAGACTGCTAGATATCGTATCGATTCTAGGAAAGATCGGAAGTAACCGATAACCGATAACGATAGATGCACGAGTAATAAAGAGCCGAAAAGACGATTAGGTAAAGGAATACAGGTCTGAGTGATTATGTCTGATAAACGAGACTCGACCGTAGGGGTAAGTACGAGTATGGACTCAAAAGATGAGCAGTTTACCAGTCACGTCGATCGACTTCATAGATCGAAAAATACGTGGAAACGATGAACTTGCAAACGTTGTTCTTTAAATCTACCTTCGAATTTACTGTTATTTATATCGCTGATCGTTTACGTTGCATAAGTGCCCTTATGAAAGTTGCTCGTGAATCGAACCTTGATAATCGCGTACCTATGTAACGAAACGAAGAAATTAATAAAAATCGACGTCACTCTGACTTGCTAAAAACGTGTACAAAAGAAACTATGTCGAAGCAGTTACTGCCCTTGTCTCTGTCCCGTTAATCATCCTCGCAGCCTTTCGCTACGTACGTCCTATACCTAATTGTCGGACGAATGAGAACGCGAGTCGCTAGTGGAATCGAGCAGGAATCACCGAAACTGTGCGTGGCCTGCCGTTGGGCCCTTATAAATCCATCTTTCTTTTAAGGCCGAAGGTTCTCTGCGTGGTCAACGTGGTGAGCCTTCTTCGGAGTCGCCAGGGAAGGAAAAGAGGAGAAGGGTTTGGGGCGGTCAGGGAAAGGGGAACAGGGGGCTGGGGAGGGAAAGGGAAGGAAGGATGTGGCGTTCGGGTCCGTGGTGATTTAAGGGCGTCGCTTTACGTGTATCACACCGCGGCTCGTCCGTTACGAGAGACCACGAAGAAGACGAAGGTTCGGTGTTGTCTCTGGGACCGTTCATTCGTATCTATCTGAGAGCGTTCGTTTGTCTTGGTGAAGTAGCGCGAGACCATAGGTACATTCCGACAGATATAGCCTGGTTACACCACAGACCGCTGAAACACTGGGCCCAAACGATCCAGTTGAGTTGATTTGTGACTACCAGAGAATCGCGGTCGGATGCTTTATGAACCGATCAGCTTGCTTCGAGCGACCACCATATGGGCCCATAAACGTCACGGCTTTCGGGCAAGAGACGCAGCAACGGAAGAATGCGTTTCGTATTCGCGATCTCCTCGACTTTACGATCGATGCATCTTCGATCCATCTTGCGGAGAAAAAATATTAAAGCAACGGAAGAAACCTATTAAACTATAATTGGAAGTTTGATTTTAAAACCGTGAAAACCAACGGGATCATATTTGACGTAGAATTTCGTATAAAGTTTACGACCACGAGGATAAGTGGAATATCTTTGGATTCGAATTAGGGCCAATTTAGCATCCTTGCCCGTGGTAAGTCTTCGCCACACGAAGTCGATAATCGTCGCCCGAGACAATTCCACGGTTCCTAGCGGGGAACGTTCCGCGACAGTCTCTGTGTTCGATAATATATGCGCCAAAGATTCAGCAGACGATTCGTAGTGCGATACCAGAAGCCGAAGGGGCTGACTGTTCGAGAGCGGTTAAGTTAGGTTAGTCCGGCTCGTCGGTAGAACGCGGATTTCTACGTAAACTCGCTCGGCAGATACGATCTGCGGGACCCTAGTGCGTCCGATCCTCGTGAACTTCGATGCTCGACCACCACCTTATACGTGTGCTCCACGTGTGTACAGTAACGTATCGGTTTAGGTCGCTCTCGAGACTTTGTACGCGACCCCGTATCCGTATCGCGATTCTAACGAATTCGATGTTACGCCAAGTGGAAAAATCACGCGGATTATCGGCGGTTAACGACGTGGCGTTGGAATTTTCCCCGTAAAGGAAGATTTTCGGCAGCCGAGGCACGCGTTGCAACGCGTCGAAGAAAGAGAGACAGCAGTCGGAGCAGGAGCGTGCGTCTTCTGCAGGCAGAACGGTCACGATCTGTACGGCCTCCGCCCGTTGTCCGGGATCCAGAAGCAACGAGGTAGTATCTTATTATCCTATACCGGCAACCACGGTGACAACCCTTATAAGGGCTGTCCGTGCTCCTTTTGCCGTACACGCGTGAGTTCGAGCCAGGTAGCAGCTACGCCGACGACAACGAGAGTAGTACGAACGAGAGTGCTTCGCTGGCTACAACCTCACGGAAAAATTGCTATCCCCATTAACATCGCCGGTCTACAATGAGACTCGGTAACGAGCTATTATACGACGGACTACGTAAACTTTTCCTATAATCCGACCATCCAGCTTAATTCGAAATACGATCGGATCAAGTTGGACGAGTACTGATCGGATGCGGCGCGAACGAGTGTCTTTAAAATTTGGCGTTTATTTGGCGTTTTAAAGATCCAAGACTATCTTTCACGGGGGAACGATGTTCAAATAATACGCTGTCGATCCAATCTTACCTGAATTTATTTGATTTTGGAGGGTTGAACTCTACACCCTCTCCGTAATTTTAAACATACCAACCTGGCGCGATATCGAACTATCGAGAGATACTAAAACGCTGCTTGTCCTACAGCGTCGTCGTCGTGAAATCGTAACGACGTGACGTTACGTTTTGGAACTGAACCTACGACCGTGTATCTATCGAACTCATAGAAGCAGGAGATTCGCGTTGATCGCGATGGTAATCATACGTGGACATTCGTTCGTCTGAATTTTACTTCCGTTCGATCGACGCAACGGCTACGTCGTTTAGGAAATCCGACAAGTCCGAGAGCGAAATTCCTTTGCCTCGTAGATCTCGCCGAATGACTCATTTCTCGCGTCCATTCCAGTTTCTTCCTCGAAGAGGACGATCCGCGAGTATTCGCATAAAAGACGAACGTCGATTATCCGTGCGTCTCCGGGATGACCTTGAACCTGCTGCCGCCGACTCGGGTCGACGTATATGCGAGCCGGTGTTTCTACTTTCTTGGGTGTTAATCACAGCCAAGGTCACCCAGGCTTCACTCGTATAGGTGAAAGAAGCTTGAGAGAACAGAAAGGCAGAAGAGAGAGAAGAAGAGGAGGGAGAAAAGGGGACAACAGAGGGGAAGGATCGACCAAGAATATACACCGAGTTCCTCACGGACACGCTGTTACGACGAACGGCCGATCCGTTACGTCGAACACTCTAAAGACCCACTTTAATCATGATCGCTGGAAAGATCGGTGCGATCGTGATCCATCGATCGCCCGGCCGGGACGTGTTTACGTGCTCGTTGGCGTCGTTACCTTATGCTAATCGATGCCTACACCTGTCGGGCGACGTGCTCCGACGTTTAAACGACTCCCCCGTCTGAATTATTCGCGGCCAAAACTGTCGTCGCTGTCTTCCTTTTTCCACTCGGCGCCTTCTTCGCCCCCTCTTTCTCTACCACGCCGTTCTCTTCCTTCTCTATCGCCTATTCCCTCGTCTTTTCTCGCCGCGCTAAGATTCGGCATGTTGTCGCGATAAACTATAACGACAAATGAAATAAAACTGGCGGGAACCGAACTGGCCGAGAGCGAAAGTATCCGAGACGGGTTACGTTGTCGGATCTTTCGAATGCGTTTCGACCGGTGAAAGAACGTGCCCCGACGCTAACGTTAACGTTATAAATAGATTATCATCGACAATGTCGATACGAGCGAACCGAGGTAATCGAAATTCTCGTGCAGCGAGTACGAGAGGTCGACAGAGTCGTGGAAACACGGGCGAAACGTAGGACAGGACAGGGGTTGAAGCGTCTCGAGCGACGTTTTAGTGCGGAGCGTTGCACCCGGACGATCTAATTTACGAAAGCGAACGCGGCGCGCGTGTTTGGAGAACGGCTCCGAAGCTAGCTTATCGGCTCGTTAGTTTTCGGTAGCCGAGCCGGCATTTAAACGAAGCATCCCGTGTGCTAGCCGCGAGAGAGGCAAGAGAGAACATCGAGGTGCCCGTTGGCTCGGTAATGATCCTTTCGTGGGTCATCAACGTTACGCCGGTGGACATGCATGTGCGGAGGCGAGTCCTACGGTATGGAGGGGTGGCAAGGAAGAGGGGTGGAACGGTGGCCGGTGCATTATATGCAGAACAGGGTGCACCATAGTGCGCCCGAGCCCAGTCAAGTGGCGAAGGGCGAGAAGGGAGAGCGAAGAAGAAGAAGATGGGGGCCACAGATAGGAGAGGGACGAAGGGGGAGACAGTGTGGCATTGCTAGGGTAAGGGGAAAAGAGAGCGAGAAAGTGAGCCAGGGACGAAAAGATAGAGATAGAGACGAAGATGGAGACGGAAGAAGAGGCGGAGGAGGACGTGACGGAGGTGGGGAAGAGAAAGACGGAGGTAGCCACTGGGCAGTCTCCTCGTGCGAGGATTTATATCACGGTGCCTCTACTCGCACACAAACACGCCTGACTTATGCAAAACGAGAAGCCCACGTCCCCTTGCACCCAAATAAATGTCACCGGGAAACAAAAACGTTCCTCCTCCTGTCTTTTCTGGCCATAGGCCCGCGCGAGTTCGCGCAGACCCGTACCAACGACCATTCGGGTTCTGCATCGCGTACGACCCCTTCGTGCCTGCCTTCGTTCTACGCACAGGCCGTTTCCACTCAAACGAGAAAGGGCCAACCATATTTCAGTGACGTCACTGGTACAAAAGCACGCGTGTGGAGGATGCGAGCCGCGCGACTCGCAATCTGGTAGGAGCGCCCCAGAACTCGCCGGATCTAGTCGCGCGCGGTGACAAAGCACCTGCTGTCCCTTCGTGCCACGTATTCCACTCCTTCGTTCTTCTCTTCCTTCGCGATCGCCTACTGCCCTTTCTCCTTCGACTCCATACAACCTTTTTCCTTTGCTCTTTTTCTTTCATCCGTTCCATGCCTATCCTCGTGCGTTTCTCGTCCACCTCCTCTTCCTCCTCCCCTCCGCCCGCACCTTTCAAGTTCTTCCTACACTCTCGCACCATCTTGTTCCTCGCTTGTACTCGTTGATCTTCGAGTATACGATCGTACTTTTATCTCGTAGGATTCGTGCGTCCTCGATGTCCTCGAGAATCGAGAAAGGAAAAAGGATGCTGACGAGGAAACGGAAGTGGAATCTCAGCGTACCTTTGGCGCCATCTTCCCGAAAGCTTGCCAACTGACGCATCTGTGGCGTACTCGCCTGATGTCCGGCCCTCTTTTACCGTAGGTAACTCCCACGTCGGTTTGCCCTCCGTTGCTCTTATTTTCTACTGGCTTTACCTGATTCTGACGGGCGATCGAACACCGACGTAAATATTGAGTATTTCTACGAAACGGCTGCCAAACCCAGTCGCATCTTCTCGCTTATCGACAGATTCGGGGAATACCTTTAGGGTAGCCTCTCCTCGCGTCGAGAATCAGATAAAGAATGCGATTTTACGTTATAACGCCTGCAACGGGGAAAGAGAGCGGCAAGAAGAGAGAGAGAGAGAGAGAGAGAGGTATCGTTCGAATTCGTGGATAGAACTTGATTTCGCATGCGACCTTGCGGTCGACGTTGAAATAGGCGAGGAGAACGGTCGATTTACGCGACGAGAACTCTACGACAGCGCGTGATCGTGGAAAAATTTCGTCGTAGAGAAACGAGCGGCCGGATAGATGGGCGGACGAGAGGAACGAATGGTTCTAATGCGAGCGACGTGGACATCGCGAGGGCTCACGCGGTGTTTGGTCCGAGCCGGTGCATCGTCTGATGAAGATAACGCCAGCCTCCTTTGAATTACGAGCCAGGCCCGGTAATAATAAATTCCAGCAAACATTCATTTTCGTACACGCAACTTTATGTCGTCCTTAGCCGGACTAAGCGCTCTCCACCGATGTCATTTAGCATCCCGGTGATGGTCCTAATAGCCGGGTCCTCCCGGTTCAATGGACGGTTCTTTAGGATTTACAGTACACCACCGACCGCCGGTACATCTTGTCGATGATACTTTGTTTGCCTTTGCTGTCCGTTTCTCCTTTGCTTGAAAAGAACCTTCCGTGCGCGTTGCCCGAGCCAATATCTTCACGACGGCAGGTGTTTACCGTGTTTCGCATACTCCACGAACGGTTACTACACCGGATAATCCAGCGTGGTAAAAGTGGCTGGTACGATATCGATGGAAATCCATTTTCGCGTACGTTCGACTTATTACGGTTTCGCTTAACCAAAGCATCGACGAACGTTTACCGGGTTCTCGGCTCGATTTCCAGACGAACGATCGGCTTTCGTTTCCACAGAAACACGGCTGGACGGAGGTCATGGGAGTTAGCCGAGGTCACGAAATCCTCGTTCTTAAGATCGTTAAGATTGAATTCTCTCTGTTCGGTGGTTGGTCGTGCATCCGCGGCAAAAAAGCAGCGGAGAAATGTTTTCGCACTAATTGGAGAGCAGTTATCGCGGTCAGAGCACGGAATCGTTTCCACGGAATCGTGGATCTAGCAGCACAGAGACCGTTCGGTAAGCTAGCCGTGCGCGCAATGAAAAGCGCAACGACGCCTCCCGGAGATAATGCCGATAAGAAGACGGCGGGGTTGGCGAGGGAGAAAGAAAGCCGGTCCTGATTTTAATTGAGCCCCCAAGAATTAAAAGAGAGATCTCGAGGATGCCGAAGGAGGAGAGCGTCAGGCGGCAACGGCGAACCAAGGTAGGAGGAAACGACAAGGAGGAAAGGAAAGAGGGAGTACAGGGCCAGAAAGCGTCGGGAACACCCGTGGCTACGGCCAATCGCCTCCGCGGATGGAGGCCTGGCACGATGGACGGACCAGAATTATGGGCTCCTCGCACGAGAATCGCGCGCAACCACTCGCGAGACGCTTCAGCTTTTGCGCCAAGTCGATTTACGTTCTCCACCGGATACTTCCGCCAAGATTGATCGATAAACGTCCTTCGGACGCTCGTTCCCCTTTCCTCTTTCCGAGTTTACACGGCGCATCCAGCCATCGTACAGGGGTGTGTTCGTTTCTTTGGTTTCTGTTGATCGATCGAGACGGTACGATGACACGATGAATGAATTTCGCGCGTATAGTTGTTGCACAAAAAAAAAAAAAAAAAATATACGTATAGACGCGGATGAGATTTCGTTAACGAACCGGAGAGACGGATGGGTGAACTGGCAGGAGAGGATGTTGGTTGAAAATTAAAAGCGGCCTCGCACGCACGGTCAACGTTTTAAAGGCACGTTACATCGCGTAAAAGAAAATGCAAAGTTACCGGGAAAGAGAGAGTAAAGCGATAAAGGAGGTCGCGAGCCGGGGCAATCCCGTCGAAACAAACGTTTTAATCCAGAAAACACGAGGGACTCTCGAGTGGAAGCAGTCTGGCGCGCGCGTGAATATCCCGGGGTAGATACGCGTGGGTGTTGGCGACGACGTATAATTTAAGGCTGCGAACGCAACGATTCAATTTCACAAGACCACGAAGTACGGCGCGGCGTATAAGCAAAACCAAGGTCCAGCGAGGAGGAAATAATCTCTTGATTTGTGCCGCGAATAAAATCACTCGATTCATTTTCGTCCGTGCTGGCCTTATCTTGGTGCACGCTGGGAAAACGATCGGAAGTCTGACGTTGCGGCACGTTTCGTATTCGCAATATTGTCAAAAATATCCGTATTCGCTTACCGCCTACAGCTGCCTTAAATTCGTATCGGATTCGCGTGCTGTCGGAGATATTAACACATAAGTATACGCGTATACGTGGCTTATTTTACGAAATAGGGGAGGCAGCGATGCCACAACGTAGCAGTTATTTCCTCTATCGCGTACATCCTCCGCTTATTCCGTTAGACGTATCGTTTCTTATCGTTTTATCTCTGCATCGCGTAAACTTTGACCGATAGCAGATCGGCACGATAAACATAACGCCGGTTGTCTTCGGATACTTGGCGTATTCGCGATCGAGTACGTGGACGAGGATGAGCACGAACACGATCCTGGATAGGTGTAGGACGAAAGGAGCACGCGGCCGATGGACGAAAATAATTCGATTGGCAGCGGATTCGATTTAACGTGAGAACCGGACCAGTTGCAACCAAGGTGAGGCCGAGGTATCCGGGGCCGAAGGATCATGTCATACATACACGTAAGTGTGTGGTATATAGACAGATACAGGATATAGGTGTATACATACGTATACACAACGAGGCGCTCCACCTCGTCGGGGCTCATATAATTGCTGGCATCCATAACGCTGATGTATTTATGGCATTAACTCGCCTCTTTCTCGTACACTGCCGCCCCCGACCCACCCCGCCGTGGCCATGCCCGTACCCGTCATGCAACCACAAGTAGAAATAATTGGTTGAAAACAGCGCGCTCTCAGGCGGCAATATATCCAGCTTACTCCCCGCTGTCGCATCGCTTAGATCACTTCCCCGCCACCAAAACTCGCTGCCAGCCCGCCTCCTTCGTTCTCCACCTTCTTCGACCGATTCTCTCTTCTTCCCCCCTTCCAAGATTCTTCTTCGAGCTTCTTCGACGCCTTCCCTTCCTCCGATTGCCTTTCTTCTTCGTCATCCTCGTCATCTCTTTCTTCGTTTCCTCTTCTTCTTCTTCTTCTTCTTCTTCTTCTTCTTCTTCTTCTTCTCCTTCTTCTACTTCTTCCCTCAGCGTTCCCTTCTTCTTCCTCTTCTTCCTTTTTCTTCTCTCTGTTTCTCCTCCTCTTCGTTCTTTGCTCTTATCCACCGCTTCACCTCACCCCGCTCATTTGAATAGCTCTTATTTATGAAAATTGAATTGAATGCTTCTCATTTATGAAGGTAATTGGTACCTGTCACGAGTCCTGCCGTAGGATATCCTACTTTATACGCGGATAAGCGGCGATAATTATTCTTGCAATTGAATTTATTTCTATAAGTCTCGTTTTCTTTCCTACGCGGTCACCGTTGCCGCGGCGTTCCTGCGTGCCGATCGTTCAAACCCCGTCGCGAAACGTCGCGTGCTCCGAGAGCCGTGCTCGATCCGCATCGAACGAGGGTGCATGCTTTTTACCGAGGCGGCCCTCTCTCCGCGGTCATCGCTTCCGCTCAACAGGAACAACCTCTCGGACGGAGCTCCGGCTTTCCTTGCGCGAGTTCGATAGTCGCTCGAGTAAACCAGAACAACGGAACTAATACTAATCTCTGATAAATTATTGCCGAATAACCACTATTTACCGTACCAGCGTTCGTGGCCGAATAATCAATGGTGCGTAATCAATTTCTAATACTATCCCGATAATTTATCGTTAGCCCTAACAAAGTTGGGCTAACGTAACATCGATAACGCGATCGCTTCTCCTACGTAACCGCGCCATAATGTACCAACCATTTCTTATTTTCCTCTTCTCTGCCTTCCTCTTCTTCCCAATGATTCAAGTGGGCGCCAACCCTCTCGAACAACGAAGCAAGTGAATTTTTGTAAGGCACGATCGTGTTTACTCTGTCCAACGAGTTCAAATGTCTTATCTACTATCTCTAAACTCAAGAAAACTAAGGTTTCTTATCGTTTGCTTTACGCGATCTCCATCATATCGTTGTTTGGATGCGGCTGTTACGGTAAACAGAACGAACAATGTACGGTGACAAAATAAATCTCGACGCCGAAAAGCCTTCGCTCTTTCGTCGGCGAAAAGGAGCAAAGAGCAAAGGATATTCGTCGAGTTGCAAGCAGTGCCGGCCAATCGCTGTCACGTAACGCGAAAATTATCGTTACCTGATTGCCGCGTAATGCGTCCCGACGATTTCGCCAACATCGAGGCATTCGACTTTATCTTCTTGCCATATTAAAGTTACCCGGTAGCGGGAACATGTACGATTATTCCAACTTTCGTCGTAAAACTACCATCGACCATTGGGAATAACCGGTGTTATCCAAAGGCCTCCTTCTCCTCGATCCTCCATTTTTTCGCCACGCCGTAATGTAACGGAAGCTGCCGCGATTCCGTGCGATTCGGACGAATTCTCGAATTAAAGATTCTTTTCTTTTTATATCGCGATAGGCGATTTCGGTAGAAAACGAAAGAACAGAAAGGGATTAAACAAGTGGATAACGAGCCACTTCCGTTTTCCTTTCCTCTCTCCCTCTCTCTCTGTCCCTTTTTCTCTGATCGTGATATCGACTCCGAAGCACAACGTAGTTGCACGGACTCGTAAAAACAGTCGGCGCAAAAGGGACGAGTAAAGAATAAGTAGAAGGAAGAAAAAAAAAAAGAAGATGAAAATGGTTCACTGGAAAAAGTGACGGCAAAAGTTTGCGAAAGTTTTTCGGGCGGTTGTGGTCGGTGATCCTGTCGAGGAAGAATTGGGCGGTAGAAAGGAATAGCGTAGGGACGCAGACGTGGCGATAGGGCGTCAAAGAGGATCGAATGGCAGTAGGAGCGCTCGTCGTGGCGTCATCGGGACTCCTCCGTCATTAAGCACACCGGTCGGCCGGTGTCTAATTAAGCGGGACGTTAAGTGGGGGCGTTCGATAAAGCCAGGCCGTCCGATAAATTCGATTCGCCGGACAGCCGGTTAATACCTGGTGTATACGGGGGATACCAGGGGCCAAGATAAACCGCGCGTTTTTCAGGAAGGTCTCGTTTCGCGAACAGAGGCGGAGGATGACGGACCGAAGTAAACGGAGTTCTCCTGCGAGGGGAAGACGACGGTGTGTGGATCGTCCTTTCCTGTTCTTCTCTTTCCCCTGGTACGGTTCGTCTCCACCGGAGACGTTGGTTCGTATAGGAGAGCGAAAGAGCGGAGATATGCAAACGTCTTGCCGCGAGACGGTTGAACATAACTCAGACACACGTACGCGAGCGAACGACTCACACATGGCCGTACCACTGAGGACACTATAAACCTCGATACCGGGCGAATAAAATCCCGGATTTACAGTCCTGATACCGAGCGAGACGGTCCTGTCCTGTCCCGGTGCTGTCCTGTTTGTCGCTGTCGCACGGTGTGGGTTGGCTCATCAGTGATGGCCACGTCCCGCAGTATCTTTTCCCTCGGCATCGAGTAGACCGGCCAATCTCGGACTCGTACACGCGCGTGCATTCGACTTACGCACACATTTACCCGGCCGAGAGAGTCGCGCATATGTCCGTACGGAAATCGACGTGTACCTTCGAGACGATCTCGAACTGTGCTAGTAAACGCACACTCGCGTCTCGTCGCACAGGACGTTCATATGGTGCGCTTCCCTGGCCCCGTATGCGTACTGTAGATCGTAGTAGTATGGGTGCCTTTCGCGATACTTAGAGAAACCGCTCCCTCTTATCACCCCTCCCGCGCGTCCCAGCAGAACCTTGTTCGATACCATTTGAGGACCTCCAATAACCTATCCGAGCCATTCCGATAGGAGCTGTCAGCCCGCACCCACACGCTGTGCGCGCGAGGAGCCGCTCAGGGCAGACCGGATAAGCCTGAGCGCAGGTGTGCCGCACAAAATCGTCTGATCGACGTGCCGAGTGCGCTGATCTCGATGACCTTCGCCAAGGGTTTCGATTCGACGACGCCGCGGTACACGAGGCACGCCCCGGATACCATCTCGACGAGCTGCCCCGGTACCACGGTACCACGGTACCACGCTACCCTCGTATCTTCCTGCCTCTTTCCCCTCCCGTGCTCTCCTCTCTTTCGCAGCACAGTCCTCTCTCATTCACAGCATTACTAGCCTTTTCCATTATTTAACTGTACTATCGTAAATATCTGGAACCGAGATCGTTCGATCGAACGCTATTTGAAGCGTGAATCTTCAACTTCCGTAACTTAGCGGAATACGCGAAATACGCATTCTCATTATACGTTTGGTCATAGTGTTCGACGCTTTGTTAACTCGTTTGCGTTTTGGGAGTTGCGTGAGTCCCTTAGGTCGGTCTGAGTGATGAATCGGGTATCGTTCGTCGTCTTTGTCGTCGTCGTCCTCGACGCTGACTGTACTCGCTATCCTCGCTCGACATTAGCCACGAGACTACTCCATCAACCATGCCAGACGATACGACTGTGTCTCCGAAACTTCTCTGGTTGACTCGTTCCCTTCCCTCGGGACGAGAATGATCATTCCTACCTTTCCGCGGTCTCAGACTTTCAGGTGAAATTGAACTAAAACTTCCGCGTGCTTGATCACTCGGTATAGGATATAAACCCGATCACTCAGGATGGAATAACGGAGATTTAACGATGCGAAGTCGTCGGCCGTGATTCACGACGATATCTTCGGTCGATCTGCTGAAAAGAATGTTGATGATCGAGGATGATTTCCATACGCTCCTATTGGCTCTTCTTCTGCGAGATGGAACGGTAAATGAGGTACGGTGACTATCCTCCCTTTCGCCGCGTAAACACGAAGCATTGCAGAATACACGGGCATTAAGCGGAGGAGAGCAGCGCAGATTCTGAGAATGCATATAATTAAGCACGTTGCATCTCGAGAATGTTGTGTACGTGCGTGCGTCCAGCTTTGTATAGTGACTCGTTCGAGAGGCAACGTGTGCTCGTGTGTACCTTATATAGATACACATAAATATATGCCTAGCCATCGTTGGTCCCTCCACCCCTTCGAACCTCTCAGCCCCTGAACTCCTCATCCCTTCAGTCCTCGTCTCTCCCTCGCTCTATCTTTCTCTTTCTCTCTTACAACCCTGCCCGACTCTTCCCCCTTTTCTTGCCCCGCGTTCAGCGGTGATCTATGTATCAGCCTGTGCTCGCCGAACCGGGCAACGTGTGTCCGTCCCCCTCGTGTGCTTACTTTATTATCGGGGCTCAAATGAGAATTTATGCAGACATAAACGCTCGTGTCAGCAGCATGCCGCGTAGGTGGGGAGACACACCGTTGAACGGGCATCTGTCACCCTCTATGCTCTCTACCTGGTCTGCCTTCAAGACGGTACCTTGCTTTTTTCGAAGACCATGCGAAATTTCAAGAATCGACCGGGTAAACTAAACGAAAACTCGATCTCTTATTTGCTCGATCATCCGAGCGATCGATCGATAGGTAGACCACGCGAAGCGAACATTTCTCAGCTTACTTTTTTACTCGATCATACTAAACGTTCGATTTTGCTCATTTGGTTAAGGAGGGCAGTATATATTCGACATAGCGAAGCGTGGGCTACACGATTCCCCTTTAAGCTCATAAATAAACGAAACCGACAAGAATACGTCGTAGTCGAAACTTATGTAAATAAATAAATATTTCGTGAAAAAAATGTGTATTCCCCTGTCCGATGAATCATCGTAAAACTGTCCGCCTGTTCGATGTTACATATTTTATTCGAGATCTCTCGCGGATCGAAAATAACACGTAATTCTTTTCGATTAAAAGAAAATTCTCCTGTATCGAATGTTTTAACAAGTTGAACCAATGAAATATATGAACGACTTTTTAAAGTATTTATACAATTCTCGTATATAAACGTATAACGAATTCAAGATACGCAGATGACAGTTTATTGCGAGTTCGATATTGTCTCGAATGACGTTTCACGCGGTTGCCACGTTCGATATTGCGAACATTTGCGGTAAATCGATCGAGATTTCGTACGCGACAAAGCATTTCCTTTATTTTCGAAATTATACAAAATGTAGTTATTGCTTGTTATTAATTGAAAGAACGGGAATATATTTATATATTTCAGGAAGCTTTGCGCTTCGATATTTCAATATCGACACGATGATGTATTTGAAAACGCGTTTTCCTTTTTTCCGATTATCCGTTCAATATCAGCGTTGACATAAAATGTATCATCACTGTACGGAACGGAAGGAACGGTACCGCCATCACGCATCCGAAAATTAATCGGCGTGGGCGCAGCCGATAACGAATGGTGTTCCCGCCAAACGGCCAGTATATTTTACTTTGGACTCCAGTGTCTGTTATTTTGTGCGCATTCTAGCTGTCTAGCTGCACGATTTACTCCTGAACTCGATCAGAAATTCTCGACTACCGTGGATGGACAAATACCCACGAATCCATTAAAAAATTGCCATGTCCTAGGGAATTGTCTTTTAATTGAAATTGATCTCCCCGACTGCAGCATATTATCCTTCAGTCTTCGTACGCGAGGTACTGGGACATTATAGAGTATCGCTAGTTTCGCCATCTGGCATATTTTTTTCTGACATACCGACAGATCGGTTTCATTCTTTCCGATCACCAAGTATATACCAAAATACTCGCTTGTATCCGTAAATTTATTCATACACGATACTTACGAAACTCATGTAAATTGCAGATCGATTAATTTCAACTGGAAAAATAACTTGTACGTTTCACCATGTATTTTTTATTTCCGTCGAGTTCAATTTGCATATAACCTTAAACTTAGAATGCAACGAGCGAGTATGCACATACTTACAGATGCGATTCTCGCGTCGAAAGGTGCGCATCAGTTAAAACAAGTATAGGATTCGGGGGAAATAAATTAATTGGAGAATTCTCGGAAGTGAAGTAAACGAGTTTGAGTTAGATACGATCGACTATTCGCAAGGGGTAAAAATCGATAAATATTCTCCTACGAACAACCGAGCTAATCGAGGTTACATTATGGGTATTGAGCACCACTGCAGACTCGAATCAGTGCAGACGACAGGTGGCGGTAGAATCGAAGGTTCCGCGTCGTTTTCCGCCATCTTTAGTTGACGGATTCGAGGCAAGAAAGGCCAAGAGCTCCGTACGGAGAAGAGATAGGTGGATTGAGCGTCGGGGACAAACGGGAATTTGGTGGATCGAGCGTACGGTAGTGAGTCATTCGTGTCCTCGTTCGAGCACGATTCACGAAGTCGCCTTCGGTCGATCCTCGCTATACGGTAAGCACAGCATTATTTTATCATTCGCCATTGCATCGACCGATAGGAAAAAAATTGTCATTTCCGTGACGGCGGTGTTTACGCTGGGTGTGTCAAAGTGTTCTTCCTCTCTCTCCTTTTCTCGTCCCCTTTCTCTCTTCCATTAATGTATCGTAGTCAGCTCTCTTGTTGCCCCTTCCTTCCGTTTTCGCTTCTCTGCCACTCTCCGCACTCCACTCTCTGCCGCTCGTGGATCCTCGGAAAATGGTGATGCATTGCATTCTCAGAGCCTTTGTTGTGCCGCACGCCCACGCGCGTCCCTCTACCTTTGGAAATCGAGTATCGTTCGCGGCCTCGTGTGCATCTCTAGAGATACGATTTCCTACCGTATTCGATCGAACCACCGCGTCCCCCGCTCGTGTTCCAATGTAAAAGTGGAAGCTGCGACAACGCTCAGAGGAATCTTTCGATCATGCCCACATTCCGCGTAGTTGCATCCTCCTTCCATTCTTCGCAATACAGTGCACTGACCCTATGCGCGTCGTGGCGTCTTCAAAACTTTGAACGAGAAGACGAAACTTTCCCCCGTGTGATCGAAGACATTTTTTTTTCTTATTAGTTGTGCGCCAACCGACACAGAGGTGTATTCCAGTTCGTATTATATTTACGTATTCCCTTTCACGATATTCACGCCACATTGAGCATGTTTGAATATCGTGATAACGTCGTGATTACGCGTTAAAGTACTTTATACGTGCTTTAATGTTTCGTTTTCTCTTGTCCCTTTAAACTTATGTTAACTTTATGCAAGCGATGGTTGCGTTATACATGTATATAACACGGTTTTCTTCTATTTTAGGTGTGGATAGATTCTCCCGTAGGAGCCATGAGTTATCAAATGTCTTCGAATCAATCCAGACCAAGTGAGTAATCTTTTGTGGGCAACCTATGACATATCGTGTATGTTATGTGGAACATTTGTATCATTTTGTGCAATTAATTTTGTAGTGTCTCATGGAAATTATCAGGGTTTGGGTGATCTACCCATGGGATCTGCCAAAGAACAAACTTTGATGTGGCAGCAAAATTCTTACATGGGTGATTCAGGAATACATTCTGGCACTGTCACCCAAGCTCCATCTTTGTCAGGCAAAGAGGATGACGAGATGGAAGGTGATCAGCTGATGTTTGATTTGGATCAAGGATTTGCACAGGGTTTTACTCAAGATCAAGTTGATGAAATGAATCAACAATTGAATCATACAAGATCTCAGCGTGTTCGCGCAGCTATGTTTCCTGAAACATTGGAGGAGGGTATAGAAATTCCTTCGACACAGTATGATCCGGCTCAACCTACAGCTGTACAGAGATTGGCAGAACCGAGTCAAATGTTGAAGCACGCGGTTGTCAATTTGATAAACTATCAAGATGACGCAGATCTTGCAACACGTGCAATACCAGAATTAATAAAGTTGTTAAACGACGAGGACCAAGTTGTTGTGTCTAAAGCAGCGATGGTAGTTCACCAACTTTCCAAGAAGGAAGCATCTCGTCATGCTATTATGAACAGTTCACAAATGGTAGCTGCTTTAGTTCGTGCCATTTCAAACAGTGACGACCTAGAATCGACGAAAGCAGCAGTCGGCACCTTGCACAATTTGTCTCATCATAGACAAGGTCTGTTAGCCATTTTCAAAAGCGGAGGAATACCAGCTCTTGTGAAGCTTTTGAGTTCTCCAATGGAATCCGTATTGTTTTACGCAATCACGACTCTCCATAATTTACTTTTACATCAGGATGGTTCTAAAATGGCTGTACGGCTTGCCGGAGGATTACAGAAAATGGTTGCACTACTACAGCGGGATAACGTCAAATTTTTAGCTATAGTAACTGACTGCTTGCAAATTCTTGCATACGGTAATCAAGAGAGCAAATTAATTATATTAGCTTCTCAAGGACCAATAGAGTTGGTACGCATAATGCGTTCTTACGATTATGAGAAGCTTCTATGGACGACTTCAAGAGCCTTGAAAGTGTTGTCCGTTTGTCTTAGTAATAAACCGGTGATAGTCGAAGCTGGTGGTATGCAAGCTCTTGCTATGCATCTCGGTAATCCAAGCCAGAGACTCGTCCAAAATTGTTTGTGGACGTTACGAAATTTATCGGACGCTGGCACCAAAGTCGATGGATTAGAGGGTTTATTACAGAGTCTTGTACAAGTTCTTAGCTCCACCGACGTAAATGTCGTTACATGTGCCGCTGGTATCTTGTCGAATTTGACTTGCAATAATCAACGTAATAAGGTAACAGTATGCCAAGTGGGAGGTGTCGACGCTCTTGTACGTACAATCATTTACGCGGATAGTCGGGAGGAGATCAGCGAACCAGCGGTATGCGCGCTTCGTCATTTAACGTCACGTCACGTGGAAGCGGAAATGGCACAGAATTCAGTCCGCCTAAATTACGGAATTCAGGTTATAGTAAAACTTTTACACCCGCCCTCACGTTGGCCATTGGTTAAAGCTGTAATAGGATTAATTCGCAATTTGGCGCTTTGTCCCGCGAATCACGGGCCGCTTCGTGACCATGGCGCGATTCATCATCTGGTCAGGCTTTTGATGCGTGCTTTTCCCGAGACACAACGAGTAAGCATCCCTTTCGAAGCGATTCCGTATATTTGATTATTTAAGTTAGAACGTGTGTAAAAAAGATCAATTCCACTTTAGCAACAACGTTCATCCGTGGCAAGTACTGGAAGTCAGCAAACATCAGGCGCGTACGCGGATGGCGGTGTTCGAATGGAGGAAATAGTGGAAGGTACTGTGGGAGCGCTTCATATCCTCGCGAGGGAATCACACAACAGGGTCATTATCAGATCTCAGAACGTAATTCCGATCTTCGTACAGGTAATTTTAACATACATTTTCCTCAAAACTTGATTTCCTTTAGTTTGCTCGATGTTAATCATTTGCTCTAATGCGCTTGTATCTTGATTTTAGTTGCTATTTAACGAGATTGAAAATATTCAACGCGTCGCAGCTGGCGTACTTTGCGAACTTGCCGCGGACAAAGAAGGTGCCGAAATGATCGAACAAGAAGGTGCTACTGCTCCTTTAACGGAGTTGCTTCACTCTAGAAACGAAGGTGTCGCGACTTATGCGGCAGCTGTGCTATTCCGCATGAGTGAAGATAAACCACAAGAATATAAGAAACGACTCTCCATGGAACTCACCAACTCTTTGTTACGCGAGGATACAAACCTTTGGAATAACGCTGACTTTGGGATGGGTCCAGATCTACAGGTATCGTAATCCATACATAATACCGATGCATGCTTCGCTTATGCCGTGGTTAAATTTATTCGTTTATAAACACCTTGTAACATAGCCCCGATTGTTTTTTTCTTTTTTGTTTTCATCTAGCGGCATGTGCTGCTGCGATAAAATTTTAGTATACGCTATACCGTGCTAGCTTTCGAATAGATTCTAGGAATAAACGCGTAAGCCGATTTTTATAAGACAGATTGTCATCGGTTCGTAAGCTAATTTATTCAAGCATCGGATTTCCCTTTCACATTTGGTTACATCGTGTTAAGTAAATTAAGCCACGAGGGCATAATAACGATACAGCAATTTTATCTGACTAGTAACAGGTACTCGCATACGTAATCGTCCCCTTCATGTAAGTTTAGCAATATATAATTAGATAGTGTTTGCAAAACTGAATGTCGTTATCCATTATTCCAGTTCGCACAACTTAGGCGACAATTATGAAAATTAAATCGATTAGAGAGTAAAAACTTCGAACTTTAAACCCACATATCATAAAATTGGCAAAAAACTTTCGAGTATCAGCCATAATATTTGGACAAATTCTACGTATGTATTCACTATAACTCTCGTTGAAATCGATGCTTCAACCTTTCACGCTATTCCATATTCGCTGAAAAGTTTCAAATGAAATATGCCTAATGGAGCAATGGAACCTGTAATAAATGTACAGCGATGATTTTATTATGATATATCCTTAGATTGCAACATTACGTTATGCATGAGAATGCGTTTCATCATCATTCGTGTTTCATCCCCCACCATAATAGGTTGAATAACATAAAGCCATCCGCGATTACTTTTTCAAACGCTATAAACGCGTCACACGTTTACTCATGTTCCACGTATTTTGTAATGCCTTTAAACGATGTTTTCGTACGCGGAGTTGTCGGTGATACTGCGACACGAGTATCTTGACGTATTACCCTCGCCGGCTGTTAAAGACACGCCTGTAAAGGAAGATACGTTTTGTGTTGATCTGAGCTACCTAATCTCTTCAGGACATGCTTGGCCCTGATCAAGGCTATGACGGTATGTATGGACAAGGACCTCCTAGTGTACACAGCAGCCACGGAGGTCGAGGGTATCAACCGCAAGGTAAGTTACGAGCCTTATCCTTTTTATCCGATTAATTGCTTTCGGACGATCGATACGGTCGATCGGTCGTAGATGAATTTACAAGTGAATTTTTACGGTGTTCCTTCCCCACGGTATTAACGGTGCGATCTTCGAAACTTTTGATACGCCTTGTAACGAATGTAACCCAAGAATCACTCGCTATCAAGACCTCTTTCAAACGAAATGTGTTCCCTTCGTTTCTGCATCAGAAAATCACTGGTAATGCGAATTCCTGTGCTCGTGTTCGTTTCCTCCCCCTATTTGTGCGATATACGAAATGAGAAATTTGGTAACACCTTCATTTCTAAAAAAAAAAGGAAAAAGAAAAAAAAACACAACCGATGATAAGAAGAAAGCATTGCATTTAATTCTATGTTATTTTAACAGCAGCTTAACCCACGGACTTATATTAAAATACAGGCTATCAACAGTATCTCGCAGTAACATAGGTGATACTCAGCTCTTACGTACTGTTCTGTTATCTGCTTTAGTGACTAATCGCTAAATGTCCTCTTTCACACGCTTTTCATAGTTTATACATTGTATCTTATATATCCTGGCCATACGATACACGTTTTATTGAATTTGGTAAATATTACACATAATGCACGTTTTGTGAATGTTTCAATTTCTTTCTCATTTTTGTTACTTATCAAGAGTAAGACAGATTCATACGTAGCGTGTCTATTTATTTATTTTTTTTATCTATTTATACAATGTTGTGCATGATATATTTGTATTTTTATCATCTTTCCTCTAAGTGAACGTACTTTATGGTGGAAAGAAGCATAGATAAGTATTCGTAAGTAATTAGATAAGATACGTTTGTCAGAAATGTGCTGTCGCGGAAACGAGTATTGCGAAGAAAGTTTGTTATCAATTATTATCAGTGATACGCGCGAATTTAAACTTTGGCTTCCTATTTGTCCTTTTTCATTTACGTTCAATCGAATGCATCTCGTGGCTATCATTTTACTCGTTACCTGTCTCGAATTTAGTTGATTTCACGCAGTTTTTTAACCTATTAACCGGGGAAAACTTATTGAACCTGTTCAATATAATTCTTTTACTTAGAAATATCCTATCTCTTCGTACATCCTACTTTTGTTCAAAATTAATTATACCATATTCATATTCGCAAGGTCTAAAGTCGATGTAACTGAAATATTTCTCTATCATTAAGAAATGTATCTTTGTCGTTAATTTTTAATTTCATATTGTAATTACAGAACATTTCTGTTCGAGGGACGACCCGGTTAATAGATTAAAAGTGTCGGTATCGCAAATCAAGAAGAAACGAAACTTCCATGATTTGGAATAATCGTTTGCTTTCTGTTCCTGCTTCATAATATCAGAGAACGAAAAGCAATGGTATCTCGGCGAGAGAGCCTAATGTCGCGATTATCTAGCAAGGTTGTGCTTTACTGGGTTGAGAACATTTTCACAGAATCATTGACGCTGTAGTTATTTTCGATTAAATGTAGTAAGCTAAAGGGCTACACATTGGGTTCATTGTAAATTTTGTACGAAACAGGTTATGACCAGATACCAGTAGATTCGATGCAAGGGTTGGAAATAGGTGGAGGGTCGACATATGGCGCGATGGACACTATGGACGTAGCGCACGAGGGTGACCTGAGTTTCGATCATTTAGGAGAGCTTCCTGCACCCCCGCAAGATAATAACCAGGTTGCAGCTTGGTACGACACCGATCTATGAAATTGTGCCAGCATCGTATCTCGCCAGAGAAACGGATCCGTGAGGCTCTTAAGTAATTTCAATACGGACTAGTAGTATCATTAACGTAACTACGCAATCGTGGCGGTACTTTGCTTCGTTCGATGCTCTGTACGCGCCTCCGATCGCTGTCGATGTATTAGACTTAAGTGAGAGACACGTAATTCATACACACCATGTATATGTATCATTTAATTGCTCATACGAATAAACTGAACGATTAAGTATTCAAATCGCGTCAGCCGGTTTATTCACACCTGTATTTTCCTTTCGATTGGAATTTATCAGAAAGCGTAACGTAACAAGATGGTTAAAGTCCTTTTGGGATACGTCGAGTTGTTTGTTAACATAGTATATGCGAGTTAAGTAGTACGTGTGAGGTAGATTTAAGCCGTATAAGTTAGTCGTAAATGAATTTCTCGTTTAGGTATCTGGTAGTTTCTAACCATCGGATCGAGCTCAAGTTACCGATCGTCCATCAAACTAGTCCATAACGAGCATATATGTAGGTGAACGAGCGAACGTGTACCATCGGTATTTAGTGAATTATTTAGAACTTATACGCGTATGGAAAGGATTTACGTGTATGGTGTATCAGTCTTACTAGCGTAAACTTTGAGCAAATGTTTGTACATTTTCTGAAAGCGAAGACTCTCGTAACTGTGTCGATCAAACAATTTCTTCCTACTCGCTAGATTAATAAAGTTATCGTTCAACCGTTTCACGATCAAATGTTTTTTAAACATATTTTAAAGATATTTCTCTTTATGAATTATTGATAGTATACGTTATACATAATACATGATTATATTATACGTTATTTTATAATACTTATGTAACTTAAATACATTTACATTATAAGAATAGACCTAATTGTAAACAATTAGTCGGGCAACAGGTAAACGGTATACGTATATACTTGAGGCATTTCTGTGAAGGAGAAGGGCGCGTGTACGTTTCCCGGGGTCATTAATCGTGGCGGTAGTCTGTCGAGTGCACATTCGTGTGTATACCACGCTGCCCGAAGGTTCGGCTGTCGCGTTAACGGTTATTTCTTTCTGTGATACGAAGAAAGAGGATCGCCTTGACGAGCGCACGGTTGCTTCGTAGAGTGTGAAAGGCCAACTTAACGTTCCCGGCAGTCGAAGAGGGAAATGTTTCCGGTACGACCGACACAGCTGTCATCGAATAACAGCCAATCTTTTCCCAGTGAAACGAAACGGTGATGCTGTATGAATCTTGGTGTATATCTCACGTGTACGATCATTTTCGTGAATAAATAAAATCCGATTGTGAGAAAAGAAACGAATAAAAAGAATGGCTCGTAACAGTGATACAGATTGAACGATCAATCAGCGAAAGATTTACGCACACGAGGATTTACAAAAAGAAAGGTACGTTTAAAAATATATGTATCTTTGTATCTTCTTATTTTTCTTCCCCGTGTATATATATATATATCTTTGTTTTTAATGTTATATTTTATCTTTTCGTACTTTTATTTCTAATTCTTTTCAGTACACTCTGCATCTTGTAATAATTTCTATAAAAATCACGTTACTCGTGTGTTCCTTTGGTATTTTTTGCCTTCTTGTATTATTATTGTGTCAGTGATTTATTTTGTATTTTCCAATGTTTATTTTCAGCCCTTTTTAATAATTGTATTTAATAATTTTTTTACACTGTTCATTTTTTTCGCGTTCTCGGAATATTTCTCAAACGAGTTTTTCAAATGACATGCTACAAAATATATTTCTTACGTTGTTTACTTATCTTTCATATTAATCCTAATCGTGTAACGCAGGTGGTACGGCCTTAGTCGTAATCGAAATCGATACTGTTTAAAGACAGCATTAATTTCCATCCGCGATCTACCCTTGAAATTCGATAGTCCACTTATACGTCAAGAATGCGATATACTATAACGTAGAATTAAGTTCATTGACAATCTGCTGTCTCGAGGATAAGAAAGATAGTAGCCAATGTTATTCCACGGAATTCAGGATTTAAGTAGTTACCCTTGAAAAGTTAATCCGAACGAGCAGTTTCGAGCGCAGCCAAATTCCTTGGGAACAGGTTAAAGCTAAAAATATTCGTTAGATTTCTTTTTTTTTTTTACAACCTCTCACATTCGAACGTGGCATGAAATTTAACATAGACCACCGTTTCGCTGGACTCTTAGATATTGCGCGTCTTATTTATCAAAATAAACCGACGTCTCGACTATCTGATACAATTCGACTGCGGATATTTATGCAAATTTGTATTCTTCCCAATGCCACCAAAGCTCCACTTGTTAATTATTCCAGCGTTTATAGTTAACACGTCGTATGAAATTTAAGATATTTTTTAGCGTAAATCACGCGGACTAATATTAATCAACCCTGCTGCGTTCTTTGAAACATTTCGACGCGTAATCGAGTTTTTCAAAAAATTCTATAAAAGATGAGAAATGTGATTTGTCATATTTCCCACTCGTGGCCTTCGTACATATTTTCCTACACGTGTTCCAATGCATTTTTGAATCTTTGAATCTCCCATAAACGTATAAAAATTCGCGATCTATGGGCTACCATCTCGCACAAAATCATAGGCGATTCGGTTATTCTGTTTTCTAGCGAAGCTTCGAAAAACGTCGCGTTGCGTCGTGTCGTATCGTGTCGTGCAGAACCGGTAATGACGTGAAAGTGCATCCAGGAGCGAAGGAGCGATCTAACCAGCGGGCCTCCGTTCCCCTGGCAGTCTTGTTTCGTTCGACACAGTCTCCTTGGCTCGTAGTCGGCTCCGACTCGATCGAAGAAATTGTTCCTCGCCAGTCTCGACTATCGATCCGTTTATGCAATCGAACGTAAAAAGAAAATAAAAAATTTCTCGCTAATCTTCGACTTTATTCGTCTGGGAAATCGAGTCCGAATTTCTCATGACAGCTGTCTATGATCATTCCCGCGCACCTGTGTTATATAGCGCTGGCCGATATTTTGCATCGCGTTATTAACAGGCACGTTACGGAAGAAGATAACGATTAAAAAATTGATAGAAGAAAGTGAATTATCTGAAATCTGTGAAGACCGACTATACGTGGTAAAAATTAAAGAAACTAATAAAGGCGCAACGCGACAGTGTCAAGTGCATTCTATCGGATAAAATTTTCGGATATCGCGTAATTTTGCGCCAAGTGCACTAATTTCTTCGCTGCTGGTATTTCTAATAGCAGTCGACGGCGCGTCTTAAATACTCGAGTTTGTGTATACGTGCACGCGTATGTTCGTGTTTGTACGCGCGCGTGTTTCGTTCTATTGTAATTGCTGACTTTTTTTGCATAGGTATCAAGAAGCGAACGATATTGAACCGGAAGAAGAAGAGGACAAAGCGTGGAAGCGCAAGTACATGGAACTAATCTCGTCGGATAAAGGTTGTTGCCTCGCAAAGAACGGACGATTATCGGAGGTATTTGGTACAGTGCATAGAAACTAAGAGCGTAAATCGATATTCGGGGGATAGTCGGCAAAGGCTAACGAAACGAAACGAAATTCAGTTTTACGATGACGTTGGCGCGCCTTCACGCGGCAAATATACCGAAGAAACGTTGATGAAGCTGAAAGGAATCGTTTCTACGGCTGAAAGATGACCGTCGCGATGGAGCACAAGCGTAAGAGCTCGTGGGATTCGAAGGTGAGACGAATGTGGCGCACTTTCCCCCTGTACGCGCTTTCCTCGTTACCATCTTACTCGAGTCTCGCGGTTAATTAACTAGCTGGTCCCCGTGTGAAATCGTACGCGAAAAGAAAACGTAAAATCGATGAGAAACGATGAACGGTCGACAAAAATGCCCATTGTCTCGAACGAAAGTGTAACGCGGAACGATGTTTCCTCCCCGGTAGAAACTTTCGGAATGGCATTAACACGCTTTAAAATAGCAGACTGCAAACGCGATCCGCGAAGAAATCGTAAGCTAAAGCTACGTGAATTATTTTTGCGGTTACGTTGCACGTGCTCATTAACTGAATTACTTGCGCACGCTGCGGCAAACTGATAACTTGCGCAAACGGCCGAATCACCCTTCAGGCGGAACGGCGAGGTGCAAAAAGGAACGAAAAGAACTTTTATCGCTGTTATTCTTCAATCGGGAAGATCGCGTTGTTAACACCAGAACTATCGATTTTTAATACGTGGCAATATATTAATACTAATATTTGATATTTAATATTTGATCATAGATACAATATACATACTTGCTTAGAATTAACTCTCAACGTTTATAGAAATCTTTTCCGGGTATACTATGTATTACGCAAAAGATTTTATAAGACGCGTGATATGGCATGGTTATCGTCATTAGACTGGATTTTTATGTAAATTCATATTTTTGTAAATATAGTTAAAAAAGAGAACATGGAACTTTAATCGAGAACTCTTTTACTCAGCAAATATTATTAGAAACGTTATACCTTGGATATTTTTCGTATTACGTGTATTTCGTGGAAATTTACACTTTTAAATTTCGTATAAATGCATAAAAATCCACAGTGTAGAAACGACGGTTTGATTGGCTGGGTAATTTTTGCGTTAATATCGGAGGAGCGTCCTGCAATGCGTCGTTTCTCCGCAGACTCATCGACCTTGTTCTCCATTGACCCCGAATGATGCGGCGTATGATGCCGAATACCTACGCACTCGATGGAGAACTAGGTTGACTGAAACAAAGAACGATGTGTTAGCTGGGTTCGGTTACCTTGGGTTAAGCCGACATCTCCTCTCTTCTCGATATACCGTTACTTCGCTAGTAGCACCCAATCTGTCGATTGGTATTCCGCTCGAGTTGTACGAATGACATTTGTCACGTGCTGCGTGATGGTTTTCAGAGAATTCCCCATTAAAACCTACGCGCTTAACGCTCACTTTTCGTTACTTGACCCTTTCGAGGCTAATGGCACAATACGTCTCGTAGTAACTGTAATAACTTCTAAACAAACTGCTGGATTCATTTTTAAAACTTTTCCGACATCGCTGACACCTATTTTAAGACACCCGATTCCGTGACAAATGGAAAAGAATTAAAAATTATGCCGAGTCTATGCTTTTCAAATTTGGCTGAATCACGGGTGTCTATGTTACCATTATATTAATGTGGTTGCTTGTTTTCCTAGTTTAAGTTGCTTTTCTGTAACAGACAGAAGGTAAATTTACCATGTTCTGTCCCCTTTTGAACGATATATTTAGACAAATTTATTTTTGAAGCGAGTTTATTCGTCACACACAGGTCTTTTCGTATTGTTCTTGGTTCATTGCTATAAAGTAGGCATTTGGAACTGCCGATGAAAGTGATTAATATAGAAGGGTTAATAGGACTTGGCGGGTCAATATCCAATAAACTCTATCGATATCGTAAAGTGGAAGAAGGCGGAGGTTACGAAAGGCGCCAGACCTTCCTCCCCGCCCGGAGAAAACGAGAGAAAACGATTGTCGTTAGTAGATAAGAGTCGCTTTAAGGCGATAACGATTGCTCTGCATTTAACTATTGGTCTGTTATGGTTAGGTGCACGCACGTGCTCCGTGTACCGGCACACCGCTAACCGATTGTAATTTCAAGCAAGCAGAACTCGTTCCTAGATTCTTGCTCTTTTGGAAAGGTAGTCCGACGTTTGGAATAACGGTAATAACGGTCAAGAAAGTCACGAGGAACCGGGCGAGCCAATGAAACTTGGTAGATTCTTTCCGTGGGTCGATGACACCGTTTCTTTCTTTCTGCGACAGACAGTCGTTCGATCGACGTCTACCTTTATCTCGAATTTAGAGAAATTCGTGCGACTACGCTTCAATCGTAAGAAAGTGGTAGAAGAGTACGTAGTACCGTCCATAACTTGTTGTCGCGTATTGTTCATATTTTTATCGCACTTTCAACGTTATAATAGAAAAACTCTGCAGCAGATTCTTTACCTTTTTGCATATCCAAGCTAAAAGATTGAAACGAGAAATATATACGCATCGTTCGGGTTTCACGCTTATCTTTGATTTTGCAATAATTTGAAAGCGTCGGCTTGGCTGACGCCAACGGCGAAAATCGACAAAGAAAAACCGATCTGACGATCTATTCTTACGGTTGGACGATTATCGTTCGACTCTATCCTAGCGGAACAAGAATGATCGAACTGACTTTCACGAAAACATCGCCAATGGAAAGCGCTTTTCTAACGTGCTCCGTCAGCTCTTGATTTTTCTCGGTCTTAAAGTCATCGACCGTGTCCATTAACGGAAG
Organism: Bombus terrestris; assembly: GCF_910591885.1. NCBI lineage: Eukaryota > Metazoa > Arthropoda > Insecta > Hymenoptera > Apidae > Bombus > Bombus terrestris. The sequence goes on along the minus strand of NC_063281.1, from coordinate 11,739,345 downwards.
CCTTCTCAACTAGTCCGAGCGCATTTTAATCTCTTCGACCGATCTCTCTGGGCCTCGTCGTTTACCGACACTGAATTCTACTTTCCACACCTGATGCGCTCAAATTTCAATTGACCATTCTCGCCGCTAAGCATTCGATTAACCGGATGGCGAAATCATCGACAGCGATACATGTCGAAGATACTCGAACTATTTGATGCCTAAGTGCGGGAAATTCGTATAAAACGATACTCTTTAGATCGTTTCGGATCTGTGTAACTTCTTATCTCGCGAAGCAAATTCTCCAATTATAATCGTAATCGCTAGATACCTTCGCGATGAACATTTATCCGTAATTTTGTAATGTAAGATATCAGAAATGAGCAAATATTTGCATACTCGTAGACGGTAGCACACGTCCTCGACACAGTACGATATAGAATTAAAATTCGTAAATTGACATCGATACGGTGTCTGTGTTCCAATACTCCAATTATATCGAACTTCCAACGTGTTTATGCCACTTATCTTTCTTTTAATCTTTCTCGTTGTTTCGTCGCGGATCATGGGTTGCCTTTCGTCAGAAGTTGCCGTTCCTTTAGCGAGAAAAGATCGAGTCTCTTGACCTTTTCGCTGTATTGCATCGCCAAGGAAAGAATTACTTTTACCAACCAACAGTGAACGCGTCCGCTAGAGAATTTTCGTTTGCCACGGTATAATTTTACAGCCACGTATCTTCCATGATTGATCATGCTCGATTAGCACAAAAGGTATAAGCCTTATTGCGAAACGTTGCTTTATTAAATGAGCATTTCCTACGAAAACCCTGATCGAAGGCTATTATCGAATTAGGTTCGAAGAATACAAAGGTTCCGTGCTCAAACTTTCATTCGACTTTCGTAATATCTCTGCGCGCTATTGTTCGCCAAATACACCCCTCGATCGCTGTTTCTTACGTAACACGCGAACAAAATCCCCGTTTGCTTCGAACGCTGCCAGATATACTTCTTCGCTTCTGCCGATCGTTGCAACCTGTGAGTCGCGGTTTCCTTAGAAATAATCGAGACGAGAGGATGGATTTTACGCAATCGGGCGTAGGCGCGACGAAAGAGAAGGAAAACTCAAAACTTTGGTATTCGATTTGCGAGGCAAGGGAACACGTTTGGCTTTCGGACTACACTGGAATTCGCTCACACTACGTTCGAGTTTGAGTGGAACTAACGCTGTAAGCGTCAAAATGCCTTAGTCGATTTGCGACAGAAGCACACGGGTGTTGTTAGCACCTGTAGTTTAAAGTTTCCCTTCAATAAATGGAATTCTATCGTACTCGGTTAAAATGTTCTATCTGGCATTTATTCGTGTTTCCAGATACGTTCTTTGCTTTTCAATCCTTTAGAAATGGGCGACGTCATTTATTGATAACTGCATTAGTTTTGTCATTTTTCTACTTTTGGGAGGACGGTTTTTGGAACTGTATGAATACTCAAACAATTAGGCAAATATATACGTGTCGTACAAGCTGTTACAGAACGATAACTCGAGTTCTTTTAATTGAATGAAAAAAAGACAAGCGCGTCACGCACGATAAAACTTTAGTTTCGCTCCGTTTCAAGATGATCAAGTAAGACATCGTAGGAGAGCAGTTTAGTATTTGTGCGATGATCGGAGCGCGTCGAAAGGAGCATCGAAACTTGGCATCGGCAGAAAAGGTACGATTCGCCGGTTCTTTGGTACGGAGCGTGTGCCAAGCGTAACATTTGAACGAGGGCGTAGGCCCGTTTGTGGCGCGCCGAGTATTCGCGCGAGTGCACGCGAATCGCGCTTGTGTTGGTGACGAATGTGTACGCGCATCGGTGGCGGAACGATTACACGGCCGCTTACACAGTTAGCGCGCACGTCACAGAAGATAAGCTCATTGCTCCCGACGCTGAATGTGGATTGTTCTACCGATGATCGTACACTGTGCACGATACACGTCAGTCACGAAAACCTACGCTTTTACTATAAATAATAAATAGGGGATATAACATATCCCTTAAATACAAAATATTATAGTAAAAGCGTTAGCTGTACGAATTCTGCGGGTACATCAAGACACATATCGTTAAAAAGTAATAGGATCTTTTATTGAGAAAAGCAAGTCGAAAGATATGAAATATAATGCGTTAGAAAAATCATATACGTAAAGTTGTTATACGTGAAAATATTCGTAAAAGTAGTAGACTTAACATTGATTACGATAATTAAGATAGTTATTAATATCGCCTAGGTGGCCTACATAAGCGGCGATAATGTTCTGTTATGTCAATGACGTTGAACAAATTAGAGATTTTGTAACTTGTAGTGTAATTTTATCCCAAGATTCTTAAATCTTTTAATTCGTTTCATTCCTTCCAGAAATGTATTAATAATCCTGTTGGTACGAAGGTATAAATAATTTTGCGGTTGCGAGTTTTTAATTTCTTCCATAAGACAGATACAAGGTCCGATAGGTATACGTAGACTTTCGTGACTGACTCCGTAGCGTGTAAAGACTATATCGTGTATCGTGTACTTGTACACTAGTTGAATGCACGCGCAAAATCGCACGCAACTGGGATCTGACCGAGCGCATGAAACGCGGTTACGTAACGCTTAATAATATTTCGATAATTAGCACGATGATTACCCTGCCATTTCCACCGTGATATGCTTACTAGCGTCTTAAATTACTAGGTGTAAAAATTAGCTCGATGCGTTAGTAGATAAACGAATTTCTGCTCAGATTCCACATATAAGTATTTCTTTGATCATATTCATAGAGACACCGATCCTTCGCACGCATCCTCGCTCTAATTACGTCGTATCTGGAAGAATTAAAATCGATCAACTTGAAATTAATTTGTTATATTTTAGTTTCATAATTGTAGAAATATCTAGATGAAGATTATCCCGACTGACAGGTTAAGCGACGTTCATTATCTCTAATTAACACGATAAAAATCGCTTCGGTAGGAATTCTTTCGCGTAGTCCGTAAGCGGAAGTAGGAGAATTGTTAATGCGAGTCGTGCCTCGCCAAGAAATCTTAGTAATCCCTGCTCTGTCGTGTCTAATCCAATCTAGCGAGAGAAGAAAGGAGGGGTACGATGAATTCCCAACGTTTCTCTAAGCGAGAAAAGCAGTGCCAGCGACATACATATTAAAATTTCAACTCTTTGCATTCGGAATGCAATTTATTTTGGTAGAAATTTTTTAGGGCGTAAATACAGGATGTGTTATAAGACGATGGAAGCCACTTTTGGCGCGAACGGGATGCGGGAAAAGCAATGAAAAATATTCATATGCACGCGTGTCCCGTATGATCTAGTTTCAAATTTATAGCCATTTTTGTATTTCAATGATCCGCAATTGCTCGCCTTCGTAGAAAGTGCTCGAGATATCCTCGGTCTCCATGCAAATTAGCAATCGTCGTATCAAAGAATTCCGCGATCTTTTTATTCCTTTAATCTGTCTATTCTCGAAGTGGGCCACGTATCATATCATGTCATGGTACACCTTGCATATCTAATTTATAAAGTTATTATACATGAATTCCGGATTGAATCCGAAACTATGCTTGTCGAGTGATAAAATAGTTTTGCAAGGTTTGGCAGTTACAGACGTCGATTGCATGTTGGTCCTTAGAAATCAAAATACTCGTCACGAGTAGCTACGATGATTGTTAGACGGGAAGAACTATAAATACGTCGTTCGATAGTCATCGTGGAAGCTTAAAATCCAAAGTTCTCTCTTCTTTCGTAATCGACGAAAAGGAATGTTAAAAATTCCCCGAGTACACAGGGTTAATCGAGCTTTCTCTTATAACCTTTTCCATCTTTTTTCACGCTAGCAGCGACGAATCGACCTTTCTTTTTCAGATATCGGTAAGCACGGTAAGCACGAGAAGATTCAGCCGTGCAGGAACCCCGAGTTCGATCCTGTCGTCGGACAGTGACATTCGATTTACGAGGAAGCTCGGTGGACAGTATCGTTGCGGATGCTGCGTGTTAGCCGCATTCTTGCTTTTCCTCCTCTTCTCTGGAGTCTCCATATATCTTGGCTGTAAGTATAACACTCGAGTTTCGAACTATTTACGTAAAATAGGAAGTCTGTATAAAGTTGCTGGAAACGGTGTGTTTGCCTAAATTTAAATTTGCTCAGCCAATACTCATGAAATTTTATTCCGTCGTTAATTATGAATCAGACCGAAGAAGAAAGTTAAATATATAATATGTATAATAATTCTCCGGCAGCATTTTTCGTCCATCTCTTATATTATATCTTCGATTAAAATATATCCGATATGTAACATAAATCTTGTTAGCTGTCGTTGTGATTATCGATGCTTTTCAAGATTATGTCGTTTCTTCTGCTAATTTATGCTGTGTTTCGTAAATATGCCGGCTTAGAGGCTTAATAATTCTTAGTTGCTGTTTGTCAAGCACAGAAGGTGCAGCACGAGCGAGTACGAAGATCACTCAGCCAAGGAATTCGAAGTGCGCGGAAGGTTTCGTTCGTACGCTTTCTCCGCGGACTTATACGCGATACGACCGATGCCGTAAATGAAATTACTGCACGGTTAACCGACGCTCTGGTGGACGTGAAACTACTTCGAAATGCATGACGCTTGTTTCGCAAGACGGACGAACTCTTCACGCTGTACGAACATTTTGTCAAGCGTAAAGTGTGATCGTCTCTCCTCGTTTGCAAGAACTTGCGTACGTTCCGCTTTACGGATACGTGTACTTCACCTTGAAATTGCTTTCGATCGTACGATGAAGAAGCAAACGAAGCGTAGCATGCGTCAGAGAAGAGTCTTCGTCTAATTGATGCAGATTCGTTGTTAATATTCATACGTAGATAACGGCGAATCCTAATGAAGGGAAGGTTTGACGGTGGAACAGGTGGATTTAAAGATTCAAGTTATAGTATTTTACGCGACAGATGGTCTCTAAAGTGGCGAAATTTCTAGATTGTTTAAGCGTTTGAATAGCTGCCTTGGTACAGACGAATAATATACATTGGCTTAGTGGGAACTGCGTGCGAATATTTATCATGGAAAACTTTTATGTTCGCATTGTACGTGTTATGTGAAAGGTTTTCAAATTTTGTTAGCATTGTAACGCGACACGGCTGTCTGCAAATGTATATAGAAATTATATAATATTCATTACAACATGTCTGTATTTAGCAAAGAGTTAGTATGCAGCGCGAATAATCGTGCAAATATCGATTTATTACTTTTTTTTGTCTACAACTCTTGCAACGTTTGCCCAACTTTTATCGTATATTTTGCTTTTACTTTCAATTGTTAACTTTACCATTATCTGGTATAAATCCAAAATTCCGATCGGTCTGCTACGCTTGCCTGATAATCTGATTGTACTATCGTGTTTCGTACGAACCCAGCAGGTGTTCTAATGCCTATGAGCAGGTGTACCTGGCTGTATCTTGTCGAGGAATCGTTGCTACGATCTGGACGTGCGTATCCTTTGGTAACCGAAGAAAACCGAACAAAAAGAGGGAGAGGATGATGCGGCCAGAGCCCATTGAGGTCTTTCAGCGTGCAAACATAACGGTCCGACCGAGTTACCGAGAAAATACGTTTACGTACACAGATCGGATCTTTTATTCGCCAACGATCTACGTATCCTTCGATGAAGTTACTAGAATTCTCGGACGGGAACCGATTTACGAGAAAGGAAAGCGAATACAGTCGTGACGAAGCGTAAGGCCTGCGCTCTATAATTCTTGTAGTATACGGGCAAAGAGAGGCAAAGGTCGAAGAAGATGCACGATCGCGTGGAGGTCCAGCAAAGAGGCCTTGAAAGTAGCGAAGCTAACGGTCTGACCGAGTTGTCGAGCCGTCCTGCCTGTCACCCCTCCAACATTCGACCTCAAAGGGGGGATCCGTGTCCTTGAATCATTTCGATGCTTCATCATACTAACCGAATTCTCCTTTCGAAAGTATTTCGCGTTCAAGGAATCGCGAAACGACGTGGTACAGACTGTCAAACTCATCCAGTGACTCACGAAACTATTCGAACACTTATTTACCGTAGCAAACTTTTATCGTACTTATAACTATCTTATAGCTTCTATATACAGTTCCAGATTGGTTGCAAAATTTATCGATTCGATCCTGATAGTCGTGTGTCGTTGTAGTATCGATGGAATTTCAAAAAAATTTCGTACGTCATTGTATTTATTATACTAGAAATCTGTTTCTGAGTATAATGAAAACGATGCTATTGCTGTTGACGTTGCTTGGACGATAGAGCCACAAGCCGCAGAAGATCGCTCGCTTGCCGCGAGAAACTGTATCGCCGAGCGAAAAAATAATCTCTGTGGAGTAAAAATAATCGACCAAAGGCACGGTGAAAGGTGAGCCTCCAGCCGTATTGCTGTTGGTGGCCGATTGCCCTCGATACTTTAGTTTATGTTTACGGTATCGGTCGAATATTAACTAGGAAAAATTGATAGCGGTTTTTAATATAGAAGAACGGCTGACGCCGCGTTTATACAGACACGTCTCATTGCTATCACGTTCGAGAGAACGCGTTGTTTCAAGATGGAGTATTAGAAAGTATCATTTAGCAATCTGATGGTCGCAAGATGGAAATCGGCCGATTATCCCGCAGTGAAATCTGTTTATTTCCCTTTTCCCGCGCCCTCGGGTAACTGTCAATTACGGTAAATGAAATCGATCGATAATTATCGACATTGTAGATAACAGCCGGTTTTCGTTTCGTTCTTAAGGACAGCTCCGTGACATCGATTAATCGCTACCCTGTACTTCACAATGTAAATTATTGATATTTACGGGAAACTGCAAGGTTTCACATGTAAAGTTACACATAATGTAATTATGCCCTATCGTTCAAGAGTATCATATTTTTAATAAGATGTATCTCAATTATAAAATTACCATCATCGTTTAAATTCGAAAATTTGGAAACTCGACAGTCCAAAGTCTGAATATTTGGAAATACAATGTTGCGTTAACTCTTGGCCCTTAACAAGTTGAAATAGTTGTTCGAGTTTGCGATATCATTCGGTAGCGTTTAACCTGTGTGCTTTCAGACACGTTCCTGACATCGGATCCCCCGGGTGATCAGATTTTCTTGGCGACATTCCGAGTGATCGAAGGCGATTCCTTCGTTTCGGAATTGGCAGACCCCTCTACCGAAGCCTTTCGAATACGAGCACGGGAGTATCGCGATCGACTTAATCTTATCTTCCGTCGCAGCTGGCTGAGAATCTCTTTCCTCGCTGTGGAGATATTGGCGCTCGATGGGTAAGTATACTCGCGGAAGCAAAATAACACGATCGTAGGTTTACATGTTTCAAACATCGAAACGGTAATTTAACCTTCTATTAAAACTAATATTAAAAACTGAACTCACGGAGGAAAGTTTAATTTAAGAAATTTCTCTGCCTACGAACAAGAATACAAATTTATCGGTTTGCGGTGATTAAGGAAGATTAGCCTTTATCATTTATACACCGGTTTATTAGTTTAGACTTTGATATCTTTAAAACAGACAATCGAAAGAGCAATTACGAAGAGAAATTCACTTTTCGAATGATGTCATAGATCCATTAAAATTGATACATTTCATTCGAAAACGAGATTGTAATTCGAAGAAAGCCGCTGATTTGCTCGAATCCGAATCGTTATTTTCATATTGAAACATCGAAAGCCGAGTTATCTTCCTTGAAATTTTGCCGATCTCGCGAACAAGAGAAACCCAGCTATCTCCAGACTTTCTCGTGATTTCACACTATCCATATTTTTCTAACCGGCAACCATTTGTCGCAAATAAACTGTACAGATCCGAAGGTGAGAATTTGGCGGTACATTTCGAGATTCGATTCGATCCACGATACCAGACAATCAGCACTGCCGATGTCGTGGAAATTCTTACGCGGGAGATCGATCCTACAACCTCGAAATATTTAACGAATCTAACGATCGACTCGCAGAGCCTCGAAGTTCAGGAGAGCTTGACAGCTCTGAACGCTCAAGTGGCTCAACAAACGACAGTTTCGACGCCACCACCAACCACTACACCACCGCCTCCTAGAAGATGCACCAGTTTGGATTTATCTTACTGCAAACATCTCCCATACAACGTTACTTCGTACCCGAATATATTGGGACACCGTTCATTGGCTGACGTGGAGGAGGACGTGATCGCTTTCAGGTGAATATCAAGCAAAATTTCCCAAATAGATCAAATATGGCAGAGGCGATGCATTGTTATCTCTTAAAGATAAGACATGAAGATGACAGTTCTCTTGCTTTTACATAGACTTAGTTAAGTTAAATTGTCCGAAACGATGCCATTAATACGTAAAATGGAAAAGGATATTTTAGAATTGGAAAAAGCAGAAATAATATATTCATTCTTCCGATATTTCATTCTTAATCTAATTCTTATTTTACTAAAAGAAAGTCAAAATAATCAAGAAATTCTGATGATCCAGTGTGCAACAATCACTTTACTCGATCGTTGTTAATACGAATTTTCCGTCACAGGGAGCTAGTGGATGCGGAATGTTACCGATTAGCGTACGACTTTGTGTGCCAAGTATTGCAACCAGCCTGCGTATCGAACCAACCGGAAGACCTGCTACAGCTGCCGTGTAGAAGTTTCTGCAGAGAATTCTGGAGCGGATGCGGCAGCCGACTTCCGGACAGAATTAAACGCCTACTGGATTGTTCGAATTTCCCGGAATACGCGGACCAAGGTGGTTGCAGAGCAAAGCCAGGTGAACGATCGTAACCTTTTGCTTGCCGAGCAACGCGGAAATTATCAAGTGTCACGGACCTTTGTAATTACCGCATAATCGTTATCGTAGGATGCGTGCAAGCACTTCAAGCGAAAGCATTGTCACCGAGAATTTGCGACGGCGTGATCGATTGCCCTGACCTTTCCGACGAGAAAAATTGCGCTTATTGTCGCGACGGTCATATGCATTGCGGTGTAGGTAGAACTTGCATTCCACGTAGCAAGAGATGCGATGGAAAAGCGGACTGCGCCAACGGCAGCGACGAGAAAGATTGTCGTATGTATGGTCAGTGGAAGCGACATAGAGAGATCGTAAAATCGGGCCGAAGTTAAAGTTTATGAGTTTCAAGAACCGACCCAACTGGTTGATAACGTTGGCAGAACATAAGAATTTCTTATGCCATTCGCGTAATCAAATACTCGCGTGCACGGTTTAACAACGATCGATAATAAAGTGCTAAAGGGTACATTTTTATAATTTGTTCTCTTCAAGTGCTAATAAATGACAGAGTTAAACACGTCAATAGCTAAATATATCTTAATTTTGAGATACATGTTTCTGGTGACTTTACACGGGATCACACATATATACAAATACTTATTTTCTATATATGATTAAAAGAACTAGAGAAATAAATGTTAATGCGTTAAAGAGAAATATTTTTGATGTATCGTGTAAAGATCATGTACGAGATCGTAAGACTGATAGCTGCGTGACGTTCGAAAGAGGAGAATTTAATAAACAATAAAATATACGTGATTTATTAATAATTGCGACATTTGTAATTCGATAAAAATCTTACTATCGCTCATTGACGACAGACGCGTTTTTTACGACCTCGCCATGTATATCGTTTCCACCTATAACATCGTTCGGCGTCATGCATCGCATACTCGTTCTTGACACCATATATTCTCCAGTATCCCTAGCACCAAGTATTCGATCCGTGAAATCACAACCTTCGGATACACCGTTTGCCGCAAAGTATAACAGCGAAGGGTACGTGGTGTTCAACGAGAAGGGTACTATCGGAAAGCTTTGCACCGCAAATCTGAACGCGACACTGCCAGGAACGGAAATGGAAACCGTTCTTCAAACTGCCGCCAGCTCCCTGTGCAGTTTACTGACTTACACGTGAGTATAATACCCCGTGCTTTGTCTTTTGCAATGTACACAAGCGAGCTGTAATTTAAGACGCTGGAACCAAAGAGATGCGAGTGACATTTTTCTGATATCGAGCGAAATGTGTTGAGAAATTGAATTTAATTTAATCGAAGCTTCTTACTTTACTCACAGAGGGGTAAAGTCCGTGGAAGTTCGAATCGACGACGAAGAGGATGTTCAATACGTACATATGGAGGATCCATCGGCAACAGAGATTACGTTTGTTAGAGCACCCTGTCCGAGCAAGGAAGTCATGTACGTCCGATGCTCTGAATTGGGTACGTTGTAAGAGCTGTTATTTTCCTCAAGTTCACGCTAATGTATAAAATATAACTTACGTTTAGAGTGCGGTGTACAATCTCTACATGCAAAGAGCGGTAGCCGGGGACTTAATAAAATGGCCGAGCCAGGAGACTGGCCTTGGCACGTGGCTCTGTTCAAGGAAGATGTACACGTATGCGATGCTACGCTCGTGGCGGAAAATTGGTTGATTACAACGGCGTCCTGTTTTCAAGGGTACGTTCCGCTATTCCTACATACTCCATTAAGAGGTTGAAGTATTTGTAACATTATAATCGGCTATTTGATTTTCAATGGCTCAGTGGAAATACAAGGGATGATTTCTTGCGAGAAAGACTGGGAAACAAGTTACGGTTTTATTCAAAACTTTTTTAATTCGTGTTTGATATAAAGATTTATAAAATAGTTTAAAAAATATGGTGTACGTCTTATATGAAAAGGTCTTACGTTAACAGCAGAATAGGCTGTCCTTCTTTTTAACCGCGTTACATTAAGATACTCTAGAATCTAGAAAATTGTACTTCTTTCTCGTATATTCGTCCAGGATATTCATACGAAGGCGGAGTTATTTGATTATACGAATAACGCGTGGCATTATTATAACCAAAGTTCTGCTGTAGCAATCCATTAACAATTTCTTCTTATATAATAACTCAATTACAGTCAGCCAAAGGCAGAATGGTCCGCAAGAATGGGTACTGTGCGCCTCTCGAGCACGTCGCCGTGGCAACAAGAACGTAGAATCGTGGGTATGATTAAATCTCCGGTAGAAGGGAGTACGACTGTCCTATTGAAACTCGATCGACCTGTCACCATGTTTTCGGATTTCGTAAGACCCGTATGTTTGCCTTCGAATCAGGATCCACCAATGAATGCTACTCATTGCAACACCCTCGGATGGGCCAGAAATCGTGAGTAATCACTAGCGTGATGCACGAAATTCTTGGAATCGAACAATGTACCTCGATGCAGCAAGGTCGTGTTATTTATTTCTTCGATGGGTTACATAAGAATGCGTAATTATGCGTGCCACTTATTTGCCTCATTCGTTGCGTCGACCTTACAATTAGAGGGATGCGAAAGTGAGATACTGGTTGCACAATATCGTTGACAAGATCTTCTTGATTTTATCTCAAAGTGTTATGTAGATACTATTACCTTATAAATATGTAAGTACCTTGTTGTGGTACTGATTTATTGTCTCGATATGATGAAAACCAGCTGTTTGTTATAGTATAACCATTGTATAACGAAACCAATAGACACGCTGAAGCTCCATTTGTGAAAAGTGTGATAATATTAGATATATTTTTGATTGCTTACAGAATTGTATTCATCTGTTTAAGTTTATGTATTCTTAGAAGGCTTATTCTTAATTTCTGATTTATTATAAATTCCCTTCCCATTCATTAATAGTCAGTAATTATATATAACATTAAACTGTAACTGATATTGATATCAAGGAATTAATGATACAATTGTCATCTGTTTTCCGTGCTCTCGTCGCATTATTTCACTGCTTGCTTCTTAGTGTATTAACAACACATCAGAAATTGAGAAAGCTTGATATTAAGGAAAGATCAAAAAGTATGCATTTAACGTTTCCCTGTTTCTTAAGAAAAACCTCTTCTTTGATCAGGAGATCTACTACAAAGGGTACAGCTTAAGCACAGCGCGATGGAACAATGCGAAAACATCAGTATCGCGTCCGTGAATAGCGTCTGCACAGAACCGGCCTATTCTACTGACGATTGTAACGTAAGTGACCCACAGCACATATACAAAAGACTCGTTTATCCTTTGTTTCTCGTACGACCTGATCTTTCGGTGTTCATACACAGTCGGGAATATCTAATTACTGTTTATTGTACATAGGAAGAAGAGGTCGCCGGCAGTCCTATGTTATGTCTTCAGCCGGATGATCGCAGATGGGCGCTAGCGGGTGTCGGAAGTTGGCGAATAGCTTGCTCGAAAGCTGGTGTCGAAAGGCCACGATTATACGATAAAATTTCCTCGAATATCGCTTGGATAAAATCTACGATAGAATAGATTATTTCTTAAAATAGTATTTAACAAATTAATATGAACTGACTGGGACTGAAATTGATATTACAATATACATACGCGATGTAGAATTAATTCATCAAATTTTCCTATCGTATCTAACAGACTGTAAAATACGTATTGTAAATTAGCGCGTTAGGACGTATCATGTTATCGTGGGATACATTTCTCGTCTCTATTGTATAGTTTCGTCAAAGATTCGTTGTTGTATCCATTGTTCGTAAAATATCTACATATGTGTTACAGCGTTGTAAAGAAAACTATTTCAGTAAAGTATAAGTAGTCGAAAAACGAATAACACGAAAAATTCCTTTTCTCTGATAGACTTGCGTTCACAGTGCTCGGAAGGTACATTTTTCTGTTTAATTACGTTCTTGATCGTTATTATTATATAAGACGATTTGCCTGAAGCTCAGATTTGTCGTGGATTGTCGATGGTGAATGCGCATGGTTGATATGTAAGGTTTCTATATCTATCTTCGGTGGTGTTACGAAGAAACTTGTGCGCAGAGTCAAGGTAGGGATAGTGGGAGGTTTTAAGTAGAGTTGCTGAGTAAATGCTCTTCAGTTGCATGGCAAACATTGGTCCAGTGAATACGTTGTTACGACGGGCAATAGCGCGTATACAGATTGGAATTAACCGGCTCGGTGGCATTAGAAATATGGTAAGGAAAACGCAAAGAAAACGGTTTTTCCAGCTTTTGCTTTGCTTCCGACTGCGAATAACATTACATAACCTACAGAGGCATTTTCTCCCTAAGGTTTTAGAGGGTGTCGTATTTCAAACGAGTTACGAGTCACGTTTCAATTGGATTTATTTTATTTTTGTTATAAACATATACTGAAACAATATCTTTCGGGCAATGATAGCACACATGACAAATTAACTGTGCTCATCGGTACTTTTCTATCGCGATATCTAACATCAGATTGTAGTACTACTGTCAAATTGCAGATAAAATGCAAATCATTCTATTTATATTTTAAGTTTGAAAAACGAGTCAATCGTTGAGTCGTTGATTCGAGTGGCTGATGTTTTATCATAATTGAGACCTTTGCGAGAATCGTTGTTTGCTAAGGAATCGAAGAAAGGGTCGGATCTTTCGGACGTGGCAAAAATCGAGGAGTTGGTCGATCACCCGGTTGAGTTGTTCAGAATTTGGCGCGACGAGGCACGCAGATACGATGCAACGCTGGTGGACATTTGCTGTTTGTCCACCGTTTCGAAGTTAGTATTGACCATTTCGATCAATCCTTGATCATTCCTTTTTCCAAATTGTATCAGTATAGTCGTGATAGCTATATGTTGATATAGTGCTAGCGAAATTTTAAAATATTTTTATCAAATACAAAGTCGCACAAAATCTTCAATGAAACGTCTTTATTTTAGAGATTGTAAGGTGTCTGCGAGGAACATCGTTCTGCGAGAATTCGATAACGATGGTTTCGTAATTGTAACGGACAGTCGCAGCAAGAAAATCGACAATATAGTAAGCCTGCATGAAAATTTTACAGTTTCGCATCGATCATATCGCATCAAAGGGGTAACGATTTTTTTCTCACCACTGATTGAGTTTTGTCGTTTCAGAACAATGTTCCATACGCTGCCATGTGTTTCCTTTGGTATCATGTAAACGAACAGCAGCAAAAGATCATGAAACAAGTGAGCAAAAATCCGACCGTCGTCGTTTCCCTTTCGTCGTACTTTTCATTTTAATTAAAGCATTATGATCGTCGTTCCTTTTTACTATCATATGATTATATTTTCACGCTACGACGGGAAAAACTATATTCGCCTTGTGAAAATTGATGATTAGAGAGCCACGTGGAACTATTCCATAGCATGTACTAGAATATCGTTTACTGGAGAATATTATCTTGTTCAGTATTATTTCCGGAAGAATTCGTACGGAAAATATGTTTACGCATAGAATACAAAGATAACGTTGTTTTATATTTACCGCGGTGTTTATATTAGCATGCATCGGTGGTGCGTTTTGTAATTAGGTTGCGGATTTTCATGCATTTATGGGAAGACGCAACCCTTTAGAATATTTAACTTAAATTTGGAATACTTTCCCAAAATATACTTAACATTGAAAGAAATCTTTGCGCAGATTCCAGTTTTTTAATTACCTTCGTAAAACTGAGAATTTGCAGAAATATTTGCAGATTATTTATGAGTGATGCGATTGCGTTTATAGGTGAGAGTAGAAGGTACCATGAAGAGATTAGAGAGAGAAAGTTTCAAGCATCTATACGACAGAGAGCCATTGTTTTGCAAGATACGATCCCACGTATGCAATCAAGGACGCGATGTCGATTGGGAAGAACTGAAGCAGCGACACGATGAAATATTAGACTCGGTTCGTAGAGGGGAGAATGATTTGCCGATGCCGGATCATTTGTAAGTTTATCTAAATTGCACAAATACACAAGTTGATAAGGAATATTCAATATTTAAATGTTCTTCCAGCGTTGGATATAAACTCTTTCCGACGATGATGGAATTTTATTTCGGGAGGGATTATCTAATAGCTGATCGTATTTTATATCAGAAAAATGCATCGAACGATTCCTGGGAGAATCGTCATATAGCTGCATAATACATTACATCGATGACAACCACGATCTTTTTCTATTTGTTTTGTAATAAGATTTTAAAACAAGTATTTCAAATATTATGAAGTATTATTTCTAAAACCCAATCGCCATATATCCGATCCTTCTTCGACCAATTTCCCCCGATTATCGAGCGATCATAGCCGAGAAATGAATGAGGAATGAATTGACCGTAGTCTGCAAGGGATTGGTATAAAATACATAAAAGTACGTAAGCGCAATAAAGAATAAAAGTAGAAGGAAGAACAAATAAGATAAGTATATCTCTGTTAATTTTTTATATAACCATAATGTAACCGTAAAATCAAAAATCAACAAAACGAATGTAAGTACTCGTCGCGTTTTTCTCCTGTGATTTTCATATATGTATCATTAACCGAGTCCAAGGCGGAGAATTCTGCATGATACCGATGCATTTAGGCGCGCGTTTCAAATTCAAATCCGTTGAGGAGTTACAACATGGCGCTTGCTCTGATCGTAATATTCCTGAAATTAAAACCAATGTATCGGACTGATACAGATCACGTGATATGCGCGTAGAATCGTACGCGCAACAAGCGGGTGGACAGTTAGACACCTATCGGCTGGAAGCAGATTTTGTGGCGCTGCATGCAGGCCTTGACCAGGCTAAACGATCTCATACTCATGAGACATGACACTCCAATATCTGATACTCAACGTATAAAGCGTATCTACGACCCATAGTACGAGCAGTGTTCAGCGGGTCGAGAACACGCTCAGTACTCCGTGAAGAGTTTGAAAAATGTCTGAGCGTGCGACCGTTTCTGATCGTATATCTAAAACAGTCTATCTTTTACTCGAAGATGGTTCTGTCTTCGCGGGAAGACATTTCGGCGCGGAAAAACCGGTTGATGGTGAAGTAGGTGAGTGTCGGAACACGTGCTCGTCCATTGTATTGAATATGTAGCACGTGCACGATTCTTGTAACGATCGTTTCGACCGTCGTCGTCTTTTTCGTACTTTTCATACTTTTCATTTCATTATGATCGTCGTTCCTCTTTACTACCATGTGATTATGTTTTCACGCTTCGACGAGAAGAACGATATGCGCCTTGTGAAAATGGATGATTAAAGAGCCACGTGGGACTATTCCATAGCCTGTACTAGCTTATCGTCCGCTGGAGAACATTATCTTCGCACGTTCGGTATTAGTTCTGGAAGAATTCATACGGAAAATATGTTTACGCATAGAATACAAAGATAATGTTGTTTATATTTACTGTGGTGTCTATATTCGTATGTATTCTAAAAATTCTAGTTTCATCATATTAAAATTTGTGTGAATTCATTTCGTACGATGTATACTCGATTGCTTCTCTAAATATATTCGGCGATTTAAAATCATAGTCGTGTATGTTTACATTGGATTTTCGTATTTCAGTAGATCAAAATCGAAGATAAAAGCGCTGTCTCTAATTACACGGTTGTTTTTATCTGGTGTTTGTATAGTTGGGAAGTTACGGCTGGAATTTTTACAAGGGATATTGTATACGAAACGTGTACTGTCCACACTGATACATTTCTTACAGTGTTTCAGACTGGTATGGTGGGCTACCCAGAATCACTCACAGATCCTTCTTACCATGCTCAAATTTTAGTGCTGACGTATCCGATAATTGGAAATTATGGAGTATTTGACGACGAGGTGGACAACCATAAAATACCATAGTAAGAGTTTCAAAAGTAATAACAGCCAGTTAATAGCTCGAGCAAAAAATTTCGTTTGGAAATCCATTCGTTGAAAATCTGTTTACCTTTCGCGATTACCTTGATTTTTCTTCGATACTCTGTTATTGTTAGAAATATCTAAAAATAGATAAATTTCTTAGCATCGATGATCGTAATAAACATGTTTGCCATTACAGTTGGTTCGAATCTCATCGAATTTGGGCGGCTGCTCTGGTGGTCGGTGAGATATGCGAAACACCGAGCCACTGGCGGCAAACCAGGACGCTGTCCAAATGGATGAAGGAACAAAATATACCAGGCATATACGAAATCGATACCAGAGCTCTGACAAAGATTATTCGCGAGAAAGGCACTATATTAGGCAGAATCGTGTTCGATCCATTAGTTTCTAATCCCGTTGCTTCCTTGATTCCTCCGATAGCGGACCCGAACAATAGACATCTCGTCGCGGAAGTGGTCCAGGTACACAACAACACTATATATCCCTTCGAATTCGACGCTTTATTTCACTTCACCGTTTTTTATTTTAACGTACAAACCGTTTTTTCTATTTTTAATTTAAACGCGTATTCTAGTTTAGAATTTCTTTTTAATTAAAAATCGATGTTATGTCAGTTTTATGACACTTGATACGATCTCGATCATTTTTCATACGTGTAATTTTCAATGTACTTTAAAAAAAAAAAAACTATGAGATCTAATACGAACCATTTGAAATAAGGTATCGAACGCTGTTCAGACAGCAAAGGGTTAAACTTCAAAGTTATTCCGAGCCTTTGGTCTTCCGTTCAAATTGATTATCGATCATTGAATTTCAGCCTATACAAAGGACATACAATTCCGCTGGTTATCCTCGCATATGCGTAATAGATTGCGGTCTAAAGTACAATCAATTGAGATGCTTGATTAGTCGAGGTGCTCGCGTAGACGTTGTGCCATGGAATTACGATTTAAACAATGCCACTTACGACGGCTTGTTCCTTAGCAATGGACCAGGCGATCCGAGCAAGTGCGAAACAACGGTGGAAAGTATTCGATCCATCCTGAAATCCGACATACAAAAACCGATTTTTGGTATTTGCTTGGGCCATCAGTTGCTCTGCATCGCCGCCGGTTGCGTCACATATAAGATGAAGTATGTATTCTTCTGCTTGCCCCTAATTGCACGAGTGTGCGATTAGTATACCGTTTCAATTCTCGTCTTGGTGATCCTATTATTTTCTCAAAAGTAGCTAGCATACGCTAACAGGAAAACGATGTTATACTGACTTACGAGAGTATTTGAACACTTACCATACAAAACTTTTACGTACATACATTCATAATACATTCGTACAAGTGTATCATACTTTCATATAAAATGAATTTTTCTTCTATTTTTATTTACTCGAAGTACTATTCGGTTCAATAATAAATTTGTTTACTGGCTTAGACATGTTATTTATTCGTTATATAAATAGCTCTTTTAATAAAACGCGAGTGAATTCATTATATCTACTTAGTAATTCTATTTTGTGGAAAAATTCTTGTGTTACATACATTTGTTACATATAGTTACGGCAACCGTGGTCACAATCAACCAGTCACGCACCACGGAACCGGTCGTTGTTACATGACCTCGCAGAATCATGGATTTGCAGTCGATGCAAAACAATTACCAGATAATTGGGAGCCACTCTTCACCAATACCAACGACAATAGCAACGAAGGTGTCGTACATTCGACGCTTCCTTACTTTTCCGTTCAGTTTCATCCGGAGCACACTGCCGGTCCTCAAGATCTGGAATGCCTGTTCGATGTATTTTTGCAAGCCGTGATCGACAATGCCAGCGAAAGACAATCAATTTCTATGAAGGAAAGACTTATTAAAAAACTGAGATACAGTAGCAACAACATGATAGATTTACCTATACGACCGAAAAAAGTGTTGATCTTGGGATCGGGTGGTCTGAGTATCGGTCAAGCTGGTGAATTCGATTATTCCGGATCGCAAGCGATCAAGGCGTTACGCGAAGAATGCGTGCAGACGTTACTGATCAATCCAAATATAGCGACCGTGCAAACGTCAAAAGGCATGGCGGATAAGGTTTACTTTCTGCCGATTATACCGGAATACGTTGAACAGGTATATTGGTATAATTGAATCCTGAAGAATTCTAAAGAGCAGTCGCTTTTCTTTTCTGGCAAATTTTGATGAATTCGGAGTGGACGTAGAATTTTATGTCTTTGAATATTTCAGGTAATACAATCGGAGCGACCCGATGGTGTCCTCTTGACATTTGGTGGACAGACTGCTCTCAATTGTGGCGTTGAACTCGAGAAGAATGGAATATTTAAGAAATATAATATCAGAATTTTAGGAACGCCTATACAGTCGATCATAGAGACGGAAGATAGAAAGATCTTCGCAGAACGTATCGCGGAGATCAATGAAAATGTGGCGCCAAGTGCGGCGGTCTATTCTATCGAAGAGGTAAGAGAATCGCAAGTCTGACGATTAATTCGGATGTCAGGTGGCGGATCTGAATCGCGAGAACTCATCTTCGGCGATCTATACTTTCGGAAAATACAGATTCCTACACAGGCTATCGGTGCCTTTCGAAAGTACAATCTATTCGCTGAGTTTTGAAATTTCACAGTTTATTCGTTATCGATATTCAATTGATTATTCACTGAAAGGAGGATATTTATTGATTTTTCTGGAAATTGAAAAGTAATTATAACTATTATTATTTACGATACTATCACTATTATTATTTCAATCAGGCATTAGATGCAGCAGAAAAATTGGGCTACCCAGTAATGGCTAGAGCAGCGTTTTCTCTTGGAGGATTGGGTTCCGGTTTCGCGAACTCCAAGAAAGAACTACGAAACCTCGCGCAACAAGCGTTCGCTCATTCGACTCAAGTGATCATCGATAAATCATTGAAAGGCTGGAAAGAGGTGGAATACGAGGTCGTTCGGGATGCGTACGACAATTGTATCACTGTTTGCAACATGGAGAACGTAGATCCTCTTGGCATCCATACCGGAGAATCGATCGTAATCGCTCCGAGTCAAACACTGTCTAATATGGAATATAATATGCTTCGGACGACCGCTATCAATGTGATTAGACACTTTGGAATTGTCGGCGAATGCAACATTCAATACGCGCTGAATCCAAACACCAAGGAGTATTATATAATCGAAGTAAATGCCAGATTATCTCGTAGTTCGGCATTAGCGAGCAAAGCTACCGGTTATCCGTTGGCTTACGTAGCCGCAAAACTTGCTCTTGGTATTCGTTTGCCGGATATCCATAATTCCGTTACAGGAAAGACTACAGCTTGTTTCGAGCCTAGTTTAGATTATTGTGTGGTTAAAATACCGAGATGGGATCTGAGCAAATTTCAACGAGTCAGTACAAAGGTATACATATTAGACCAGTACATAAATTTGTACAATTTTCTTCTTTTTTTAATATAATTATTTAATGCAAGATGATGTTCGCAACTGAGCCCAACCATAGCATAAAAATTGTAAAACGACAAACTTAAAATGATTTTAGATTGGTAGCTCCATGAAAAGCGTGGGAGAAGTGATGGCGATCGGTCGCAAATTCGAAGAAGCTTTTCAGAAAGCGTTGAGGATGGTTGACGAGAACATCAATGGTTTCGACCCGTACGTGAAAAGTCCCAACGACGAAGAATTGGAAAAGCCAACTGATAAAAGAATGTTCGTCCTTGCAGCGTCCATAAAGGCTGGATATACGATCGATCGATTGTACGAACTTACAAAAATAGACAGGTGGTTTTTACACAAGATGAAAAATATTATCGATTATTATTTAGTATTGGAGAGTACAGATCATACAAAGTTATCGCACGAGGTTTTACTACGAGCGAAGCAAATTGGATTTTCCGATAAACAGATAGCGGCTGCGGTTAAGAGTTCGGAATTAGCAGTTAGAATACAAAGACAGGAGAGTAATATACGACCAATGGTCAAACAGATAGACACAGTTGCAGCGGAATGGCCAGCGACGACGAATTACCTTTATTTGACATATAATGGCACTACGCACGATGTAGAATTTCCTGGCGGATACACCATGGTTATAGGCAAGTAATGAAGAAACTTAATCAAAAAATGCACATGCAAAAAGACAGACTAAAATTCCTTTTCATGATCATAAGGAAATGTTGCGTTAACGTAGGATTGGCTCTTATTAAATTACTGATATAACGCTAATTTCTTACAAATAAATAGAAAGAACATAACAAACTTTTAATGCTATTAAATTATCTAGAATTATTTTTTTACTTGATTTTTTCCTTGTTTTATTAAAAATGACTTTTTTGGGAAGTAGAATTTATCTATTAACAAAGCAGTTCGAATGTCAAAAACAATTGGGGAATTGGGTATGTTTTTAATGAATAATCGTGAATAACATTTTCCTTAGGATCTGGAGTTTACAGAATCGGTAGTTCCGTAGAATTCGACTGGTGTGCCGTTAGTTGTTTGCGCGAATTACGAAACTTGGGAAGAAAGACGATCATGGTGAACTACAATCCGGAAACAGTTAGTACCGACTACGACATGAGCGATCGATTGTACTTCGAAGAAATATCGTTCGAAGTTGTGATGGATATTTACGATCACGAATGTCCAGAAGGAATAATTTTATCGATGGGCGGCCAATTGCCCAACAATATCGCTATGGATCTTCACAGACAACAAGCTAGAATTCTTGGCACTTCACCGGAATCTGTCGATGGAGCTGAAAATCGTTTCAAATTTTCTCGTATGTTGGATGGCATTGGAATTTCGCAACCCAGGTAAATCATTATTAATGCAACTTATGACGAATTATTTTTTTTTACGAAAATTATACAAAAATACACAGAATGCGTTTAGTTTAGAAATATGCATAGAGTAAACAAAGCATGTTATAATATTTAATCAATAAACCAAATCTCTATTTTAGGTCCTACATTTTTTGAAACCATGTTTTTTAAAATATAATTATCTGCGTAAAAGTCCGCGGTCTAATTATCGCATTTCTAATATTACTCGCACGTAGTCGTATATCAAAGTATTAATCTAATGTAAATATAATGATCGCTCAGGTGGAAGGAGCTGACCAACTTGAAGTCCGCGATCGAATTTTGCGAAGAAGTCGGCTATCCGTGTTTAGTGCGCCCTTCTTACGTATTGAGCGGTGCAGCTATGAACGTGGCCCATTCGCATAACGACCTCGAGTCGTATTTGAAAAGCGCCAGCGAAGTGAACAAGGAGCATCCAGTGGTTATATCAAAGTTTATTCTCGAAGCGAAGGAGATAGACGTCGATGCAGTTGCGTACGATGGAATTATTCTTTGCATGGCGGTATCAGAACACGTGGAGAACGCTGGTGTTCATTCGGGTGACGCTACTTTGGTCACACCACCTCAGGATATCAACGCAGAGACCTTGACGAAGATTAAAATGATGTCCAAGGCCATTGCCGCGTCTCTTGGCGTCACTGGTCCCTTTAACATGCAATTGATCGCAAAGGTAAATTTTTTGGAAAGAAGTTTCCAAATCAGAATGACGCGGCGATATTCATTCGGCGGTATTTATAGTCGATTCCTCGAAGTAATATTGAAATGTTGAGGAAGAAAAATAAATTTTGTCGACAGGACAACGAGCTGAAAGTCATCGAGTGCAACGTTAGAGTATCAAGATCTTTCCCGTTCGTGTCGAAAACACTGGATCATAATTTCGTAGCTATGGCCACGCGACTGATCGTCGGCGAGCCTGTGGATCCAGTGGACGTACTTGCTGGATGTGGCAAAGTCGGTGTAAAAGTGCCACAATTTTCTTTCTCGCGTCTTGCTGGTAAGCGCGTATCTTGCGACACGATGTCGTTTATGCCACGCTACGAACAAAGTATCTTGCCACGGTATATCGTTTCTGCAAGACTATACACGGAATATTTTGCGTTTATTCTTCGCTGTTTCCAATTGAATATCGTTTACTAGCTTTTGCCTAGATATTCTGTGTCTATATCGATTTATAGCCATCTTTTACTTTCTGAAATCCTTTTTTAAAAAATTATTTTTTCAATAAATGGTTTGTATTTTCTATATGCAACAAACCAAGTGAAAAAGCCTTATTGGATCCTGTGGCACGTTAAAATATTCTTTCTTAAAATATGAACCTGAAGAATAACGCTTTACGATTGTATAGGTGCCGACGTAATGTTAGGAGTTGAGATGGTATCCACAGGGGAAGTCGCCTGTTTCGGAGACAATCGGTACGAGGCTTACTTGAAGGGAATGATGAGTACCGGTTTTCATATACCACAGAAAGGCATCCTGCTCTCGATTGGAAGTTTCAAGGTATTTCATTCTGCCACGTAGAGATTTGATGATTATCAACGATTGGTGCAATGTCCCAGCATGGTTCTTGATTACAGCACAAAATGGAACTGTTACCCTCTGTTCGTAGTCTTCACAAGATGGGTTATAAATTATACGCCAGCATGGGGACCGCAGATTTCTACACAGAGCACGGAGTAGAGGTAATGAGTATTCTCTGTTAGAAACTTAAAATATATATTTAAATATTTACAGTTACAATTCATACGAACGTGTGTTAAGGTTGACTTAAAAGAATTTCCTAAAACTTAATATAATACTAACCGCTAATAGTTCGATACTTTCGTTAGAATTAATGCATACGTTGCGTCGCTTTAATCGTTTAATTCTAATGGCTTTAACGCAACTGTTGCGTGTCGACGAGATAACTGAGAAATATACAAAAGGAAGCGATAGATATGATCTACATCATTCCACATTGATCTACATTATTAATTATCTCTTATCTGATATCGTTAAATCGTTGAGAACTGTAAGAATTCGAAGAGTTAGATTACTTAACTTAGAAATTTGTAAGTTCATTTAAATTTGCTACTAATCTTATACAAAACTTATACAAAACATTACAATAATCTATAATCAAACGATACTATTCGAAGGTTAAAAGACAGTCATTCCTAATGACAAAAAATTATAATTACAAAAGTGGAACAGCTATATTTTAGCATTATTAAATGTCATTTTATCACGTTTGTCTTGCTATATTAGAAATCTCTTTATTAGAAAGGAATTTTAATTAATATTTGATTAACACTTCCGCCGTTACTAAAATTCTGCAAATATAAAAATTCTATTACATGTAACTTCTAGATTGTTTGAATGAATCACGGTCAGAAATATATAAATGACTACGTAGTATCATTGCACGATATTGCAATATCTGACGAAGACTAAAACTACATAGTTGCGTTAGTAATATTACCGAGACGATCGATGGACGCAACACATGCATAAAAAATAACAGCGTAAGTGTTAAACAAGTCGCCAATTGAATCCATTAATCTGGACGTGATCAATCATAATGTAACAAATAAGACGAATAGGCAGTGGGGAAAATTGGTGAACTCTAATTACAAAGTGTGTCCCAGGTTCTTTATCAGAAAACGTAGCTACCTTACTCTGTGAATAGAAATAAAAATACATCATATAAAATCATAAGCGATGATATTGCAAATCCCAATGATAAAATTCACTTTAGAATCTACTACTGTTTGTGCAATTATGTTGCTACGAACAAACTTATGAAAATAAGTGAACTGTTTCTTGAGAATTGAACGTTAATCGTGTGTACTTATGTAATGAAACTGAGAAATTGAGAAAAAAGTGTAGCTGATCAGTTTAACAACCGAGAGGTTCGTTTATTTGTTATAGTTGTACTTATACAATACACTAATACCATTTGGTTCAAAGAAACCTGGGATACCCTAAGTAAACTTTCCGTCCTCCAATTAGTCCAGATAAATGGAGTTCTACTTATGCGATTAATTTTTCTAGATAAGCAATTAAGAATCGCGTCCAATTATCTGTAAGTATAAATAACATTAAATAACAATAAATTACAGATTACTTGCAAAAGGTTGAGGAATTTATTAGGTAACGAAGGAATTAGTCGTGCATGTTCGCTTCTAAATGTACGTGGATTCACTTCCTGAAAGTTTTTGAAGACGAAGAGGCGGTTTGTTTGGTTTACGTTCATTGGTTTCCAATTTTGACACATGATTTTCGCTTATTGAACTTTGAGCGGCCACCTTATCATTCGTAACTTCTAAATTTAATTCGTTCGGCTCTTCGTAATGCCTTTCGTGAACGATTACTTTAACATCTTGAACATTAACTTGCTTTTGTGGCAATTTCAGGCTCGGCCTAGGAATTGGCTCGATGGTTTTCCGTCGAACTTGATTCGACGAATTTGATTCTTGCATGAAACGATTGTTTAACGATCCGACGTATATGGCGTTCTTTGGATTTCTCTCCGGAGTATCTGGAGGTTGATTTCCTGGCTCGGAAACAGCTACTTTCTTCCTGATAACTTTGATCTTGTCGCGATAAGCTAGCGCATCTTCCGTATATCTTTGACGCTCGAAAAGTAATATGGATAGCCTGTCCGCGTGATCAAGGTACACCTTTTTCTGTCGATATGCTTGGTACTGATCACATCGTTCGGCAATTTGGATGAAATGCCGTATGAAGAAGCCTAAAAGAATGCACAACCTCGGTCCCTCCAAGTCAGCGCAACGTGTCTGTAAAAAAATAGAGACAAATAGAGTAGTAGTTTTTCTATAATCCAGAGATCATCCTATATCATTGGCAGATAAGATTAAGTATTGCGGAACACAAATAACTGAATAGTATTGTTCCTTATCGAATATACAGCGAAAAATATTAATTACGTTGTTGGTCAAATCTTTTCAGAGAAATAAAGTCGTTGAGGTTGATCAATAACAATTTTGAGAAAAAAGGTATTTCGTGATATACATATGTACGACTCTCGAACACGGTACAACGAGAACGTACGTCCTCGAAATAAAATATGTCATTCGATGGCGAGTGTTTTAGATAAAAGCGTCGATAGAAACAGCTTATCAGAAAATAGATCTTACAGCGATTTCGATGATAGAGTCTGTGGCCTTGCGAGGGACAATTAACGACTTATTGGTGATCAACCTGATGGATGCGTTGTGTCCTTGTTCCCTCGCCATGTCCCAAAAGCCTCTTACATCGTATCTTTCATTCTGCTCGGTAGGATTCTCGTACGTTTGATATATCGGAACCGGAACGTGTTGAGTCAGTTTCGGATTAACCAACGTCAACGTGTCAGCCGTCAATATCTTCAGTAACATCTCATAGTCCAATCTCGGGAAGAAATCGTCACTGTATCGAATGTTTTCCATTGCATGAAAAACGTACATTATCGGATTCTCTGTGATGCGTTTCAATTGTTTCTGCGTGTGCAGCAAATGGTTAGAGGGTATCGTTTGAAAGAGATTCCTACTTTTGATGAAGTAATCGTTAAGCCTAGGTTCGCATTGACTAATGTTACTATACAGAGAATTCAGAAACATTAACAAACACTCTCCCAATCTACTATCTGGCCATTTCGATGGGTTCGCGTACTCTTCGATCATCCAAAATAATTTGTGCCTGATATGAGCAGTGGTTAGACCGAACATAGTATCAAAAATAGGTCTGAGGAAAGTCTTGTGAAGCATCAGAGCGATCAAATACACTTGTATTTGGGCCTGTGTCATGCAGGTTTCAAGGTATCTTTCGGCTGCAGGGAACGTGAGCTGCCATTGCAGATCCTCGAGGAGATTGATATTTCCACCCTCCGACACGAAGCCTTCCGGAACGACGTAGCATCCAAAGTCTTTAACCTTATCCACGTCGTTGTTATTTGGCCAGGTATGTCGTGTCCTCACCAGCCATTCTTCGGCGCAGTTAGGCCACTCCAACCAAATCGCAGGGATGATCTCGTATTGTTCCACTTTACTGTACTTCAACGTTTCGGCGATCATGATTTTGTCACAATAGAGTACGCACCCTCCTTGTTTGGTATTCTTCACGGATTCCTTATCAAAATTCAACGACTCTCCCAACCAATGTATAAACACCTTCATAAAGTGATTCATAAACTCGGTGCTGCTTATATAAAACAAATTATAGTTGTATCGGCTCAAGACCATTTTAATTCTTCGTTGTTTATGATCCAGCTTTTGCAACCTTTCTGCTTTCGGATCGTAGAGATTCCCATCGGACGTATACGTGATTTTCTTGAAACAACGACGCGGAAACTCTCCGTTCGTTATCCAACATTCGTCCAGCTCGTCGTAGCTAGAGCTCTGAGAGAATTGGGAGTTCCGACTCGGATTGCAACTGCTATCGCTGCTATATGCGTAATTGTCGGATCGATATCCAGAACTGTTGCTGCTCGTGGGATCTTGACTGTTAGGTCCTTGGATCTTTTGTCGCGGCTCTTGTTTTTCCCATCGACGACTCCCTCGGTTCAGTAATTCCTCCTTCGTCTGTGGTCTTTTGTTCGGACGTTTTCTTTCTTCCGCATCGGAGGACCCATTGTCGTAATCAGGCTCCTCTACGATTTTCCTACTACGATTGGAATGTAAAAAGCTTCCATTCCCGACTTCCTCGTCACACAGATTGGGCAAAGATCTCGAATGCTTGAAATTAGAGTTCTTAACCATCTCTGATTTAGATTTGCTAGAACTGATCGAGTGGACAGATAAATTTGATCGAGATTTTGGACTGTAGATGCTGTATAGTTCGTCGTCGTCCTCTGCTATCGATGTTAGGTCCACGTCGTCTTCTCTCGTTGCTTTCCTCGACGATGCAAAGTTGCGGAGAACCTGCAGTCGCACAGAACCTGCGACAATGTAAACGCAATTTGCTTACCCCTCGAGTATTTTACTTTATAACCAGACTACGCCACGTATCGTCACCTACCTTGTTGTTTCGTTGGTTTCAACAATATGTTATATACAGTTGCATTGTTCACGTTACTATAGTGCGACGGCGGATAGTTTTCTTCCACGATGTCAATGTTATTGTGAACCATGTAAATTCGAACCGGCTGCAAAGGTTCGATGGTTGGTCCAATAAAGTATTGTTGCATAGAAGTGAAACCGAGGTGATGCGCGATGTGCTCCTGAAGAATGTCTGGAAGCAGCACGTGCTTTTCAGGAGGCAAATGTTTGTTCATTTGCATCTCGCGCGACGATGCCATAATTTCCTTCACGTGCTTGATTTCTCTGAAAAACATCACTATGTATAAGATTTTATTTTCTGCTTAACCACTGATAAAATCGTATTATCACCGGTTAAAGTTATCGAGTTTGTCGTAATCGTGGCACCGATCGACGACTAAAGACTCGTTTATTTCTTCGATTATTCGGAAGAATATTTTTCCAACGTACACGCTACTGTTCACGAGTATCTGTACACTTTCTGCATTATTGCGAATATGTAAAATATATCTTTTACGTATCTTTATTTGCTCTTGCCTTCCGGCTTTGCTATTTACGTCGTGCAAAACGTACACATAAACGATAATCGTAATAATATATAAAAAACGCTTTCTCTTAAATAAAACCCTTCGGTGTAATTGAAGGGATCATAACAAGAACACTTTTCCAGGTGTGCGAACGTTTCCATCTTTTTTTTAAATAAAATATTCTCCGTGTTATGTAATTCTTATAAAAATAGCTTTAATTATATCACAGAAGTATTATATTTAACTGTATCAGCGAGTTATTTAATTGGTTGTTCAACCGATCGATCGATTTTCGTTCGGTAATAAGTGAAAAGATAGATCATTTCTTAAAATAATATTCCTATCGTGCCGTGAATCTAAAGCTTTCTGTTTGCGATGTGTCGTGCGAGACACGCGAAGAAATATCGCTTGCTGTACGCTTCAATGCGGCGACCAGTGTGAAGCCATTTCTGTTCCATTTTGCTACGATTCATAAAATAGCAAAAATATGTGAAACAACACACATCCACGTTTCATACACTGCACGCACGCGTCTCGGTAAGCTTAACTTCCGGTTCCGTAACGAGCTCCTTCATTTCCACTTGTGTCCACTTTGCCTCAAGTCAATCGTATACAGGCGGCGGACATCGATAGAAACGATAATTAACGTCGATTAGTACAAATAAGAGAGCAACAGCTGGATAACGTTGCGAATTGCGGCCGATGTCCAGATACTTGAGAACGGTAGCGTAACACAATTAGTACGCGAGCCTTAAAACGATATCTTACTTTTCGTAATTTCGAAAGAATTGGACGCACATCATGAGATTGTTCAATACGAACATCTCGGGATTCCTTTCGATAGATTTCCTCAAAATGATCAGTTCCGGATCGTTGTATTCCTCGCTTTTTGTAGTCGAGTTCTCGCTACTTTGAACGTTGTCGCTGCTGCCACGCTTCCTGTTTCCTTTCCCCCGTAACTTCCGTCTTAGCTTCTGATTAGAATTCCCCATTTTTAATTCTCACGGAAATTACACTCGGAAAACGATCGTTTATTGTAACTAGAAACTTCCTTCCGTCACCTTGTCCGACGACAAAACGTTATTCGTTGATTCTGACACTTTAACGGAGAATCAACGTCCGCGATCATGACGCATATAAACCCGCAAAGAACACGTATTCACTCGTCGATGAGACAATAATCCAATCGTGGGGTGCCACTGCCGATAAATACTTAGCTATCGTTATCAACAGACAACAGAATAGGTTTAATCGCTCGCTATCGGCTATCGACAAGTAAGCTAAGCACGAACGGGTTTCCTACCAACAATGTCACGACTTTCTTATATCATACGCGCGCTATGATTGGAGAATGATTTTTCAATATTTCAAAGACCAAGGGTGTTAACAAGTCGAAACAAACATATCGTGATCTTAGATCGTTCGTGTTTTCTCGCAATTTCAAAACGATCATCATCTTCGAACCCAAAGAAAAACGAACCTTCATATACCGTCTTCTCTTCCGATCGTTGTTCCTTTTTTTACACTAAAATTTCAAATATTTAGCCATCGTCTCGTAACAATCTGTAAAAGATAGGGGAATTCTGAAATACTTCAACATGTATATCGAGAAAAATGCTAAGATAGTACGGTTTAACCGAACGAGTTAAATGTTGGTCGATATTTTTCGCTACATTTATTTTCTAATTACATGGAATAACCAAAATCAAGCAAAATTTCTCCTGTGTCGATATTTATTACAACATATGTAACATACGTATGCGTAAAAGCAGGATAAATTTATATTGCAATGAAACGCGGCAAAAGTTTTCTAGAGTTTTTCAGTAAACGTAACTTACACATGTCCTAATCGCTATGAAGCGTAGTTGTATATGAAAAATCAGTCGAATGACTCGTATTATTCCAAAATACAAGATATTTTAATAAAAACCTCTTATTATATATAATCCGATGAGTGTCATAGATAAAGATATACTAAGAGGAAGATTGATATATCTAATCTTAATGCAGGATAAAGTGCCGGTCGGAATAATTGCGAATGAATTCTCATATATCGTATAGAACACGTTGGTCAATTTTAAACAGTAGATTACCATGTATTTTTCAGATTGGTATATGTGCTTAAATTCTCGCTGATGTATGTAAAAAATTTCTAACTCTGATATAATATTCGTTTATCACAATTCGATATCGTTTCAAAAATTCGGTGTAGCTCGTGCTATGTATTTTAAGTTTATCGTCGCATAGATACGTTAAAATATCTATCTGAAGAATGCGATAAGAAGAATTTATTGGGGGGGGGGGGGGAGGGGAAGTTTGCAAGAAAACAATATCCGGCTGAATAAAGGAACGAATAAATGTTTTAAAAAATAGGTGGAACCCGTTCAATGGACTTTCGAGAATATCACCGTCGATGAAGATTCCAGCCCCAGTGAACTTCGACACTTGGCTGATTTCCTTTCGAAGAAACAATTCGATCTCGTCATTAATCTGCCAATGAGAAACGGCGGAGTGCGTCGTGTTTCCAATTTCATGACACATGGTTACAGGACCAGGAGACTCGCCGTCGACTATTCCGTTCCTTTAATTACAGACGTTAAATGCGCGAAATTACTCGTCGAGGTAAGTACAAATTTTCAATATTCTTCCCTTGTAACTGGATTTGATGCATAGATCGAAGTTGTTTAATAAAAGGACAAACGCTTTCAGGCGATAACGTAAAAAACTATCTAATTCATTTGCGGAGAGTCGCAAGGCGAAATGGCGAATATATCGCTGACTAAATAAGATTTTTGTATAAAAATCACGACTTTCGATTCTCTTTTAAGCAAGGAATTTATGATATATTTATGCAAATATATTTTTACAAATATCTACAAACGTGGAAATAGAATTTAAGGAGGTTTGTTCCATATCAAGTTAACCATATCAAATGCTGGTAAATAATAAAAGCGGATTATAAAAACATTGGTTTTAGGCCCCCTATGTTAGCTTCAGTCCACTCGTTCGGTGTTACCGAAGTTCTTAAATCTCTTAGATCTCATTTTTAACACATTCTGTGTCTTATCGCCAAATAGCCGTAGTCGTGATATCAGATAAATCTCATGGATTAACGAAACTTGAAAAATATCCTTGATGTTTGATTCAAACAGATACGTGCACGTTTATATATCGTATATGTGCAACGATATTTCTGTCACGGTGTTATTCTATATGAATTAAACAAACAATAGAAATCGAAATACGCGTGACTCGCAAAACTATTTAAATAACAATTATCGATCATTTCTACGAATATCTTTTCATTATTACTTATCTGAATCTTATAAAGTTTTACTTAAAATGGGTTATTCATCGCACTATGATATGCCGTGTTTCTCTGGAATCATGAAAAGCAATAAACAAACAAAAAAGATACTCTATTCTAGTCCATTTCAGAGTTAATTATATTTGTAAAAATATGAATTTGCATAAATATCCGTAATCGGATTATTAGAAATTCACGATTATTTCAGAATATTTATGAATGCTTGTACGACGATATAATCGATACAGTGATCGACAACTGACGTAACAATGAACGTTGCTTCTTCTATTGCGTAGGCTATGAGAATGCTCGGTAGACGTGCGCCTCGTATGAAAACTCATACAGATTGCATGTCATCGCGTACGATGATTAAACTTCCTGGTTTAATCGACATTCACGTACACACACGCGACCCTGGCGCTGTTTACAAAGAAGATTTCGCTTCTTGTACCGCCGCTGCTCTTGCCGGTGGTATCACGATGATCTTGGCGATGCCTAACACAAATCCCGCTGTGATCGATCATCAATCCTTTGCCATGGCAAAAGAAGTAAGAAAATAATATCGGCTTCCTTTCCGTGACAATGGAATACACCGCTCTGACCATTTAAAAGAAATCTAAATCCTCGTTTCTTTTCCTTCAGTCTCCTGGAAATTTTATATATATGCAATATTATGTCAAAAGTGGATTTATCAGATATCGAAGCACTGACGAGGTTGTAAGAATAAATATGCTATAAGGAAACAGATTAGAGGAGAATGTTATCGCGAAACTTATCTTATATTTTTATTGAAATTCTGTTCTTTGACCTAGCTACAGCCAAGTACTTGGACGTACGTGTTTGATTCTTCTTAAATCTTGAAGGAATATTTTCAACTAAGTCTTCTACGAATTTCTGCGTCACCGAGGGTATTTTGTTATACCTACGATATTTCCTTAATTTCCTACCGATAGAAAAAAAAAAAAAAAAAAAAAAAACGGAGAAATAGGAAATTGTCCAAAAGGTGCCCCATAGTTGCAGATATATCGTTTTAGATATTAATCAGAGCGATGTACTTCCTCTAGAAATCTCATAAATTTCATACGAATGGAACGCGTGTATTCTTTTTGCAGCGTGCAGTTTTGAACGCGAGATGCGACTATTCGATTTACGTTGGTGCCTCGTACGATAATTACGACATAATAGGCGAATTAGCTCCATTAGCGGCTGGACTTAAAATGTATCTTAACGAGACGTTCACGTCTCATCCATTGGCCGATCTCACGTCGTGGCTTAAGGTAGGTCTCGTGGATCGGATTCGTATGAAAAATTATACGCGCAGAGATTTTGTACGATTCGTGGATATGATTCTTTGGTTATCCATAGTTTCGTTGATTTCAGCATTTCCAAAGTTGGCCAAAGAAATATCCTCTTTGCGTTCATGCCGAGGGCCAAACAACGGCCGCGGTCCTTTTATTGGCTGGTTTGAATAACAGGCCGATTCACGTGTGTCATGTAGCTCGGAAGGAAGAGATTCAAATAATACGCGCTGCTAAGGAAAAAGTAAGCTATTTTTACGAACTTATTCATTATCTCTAAAAATAATACGTCACGACTGCCATTATCATGAGATCACGAGATCTGTCAGAAAGAGATAGAAATCAGTAAAAAATATGCGAATTTCAAGATAGAGGACAATTTTGTAACTATACAAACATCAAACGATCCGAGGGTGTAAGCTATTACTGCGATGATTATCGAGACAATTTTTATACATTTCTTAATTACATTTTCCACATACATACTTTTATCAGGGAATGCCTGTCACTTGCGAAGTGTCTCCTCATCACTTGTTCCTATGCGAGGAAGATCTTGGGCGCATAGGAGTTGGTCGAGGTCAGGTGAGGCCATTGTTGGCCACCAAAGAAGATCAACAAGCTCTTTGGGATAATTTGGATATAATCGATTGTTTCGCAACAGATCATGGTTTGTTTTATTTTATTAACGTCTTCTCTAACATTATTCTACTATTCTATTAAAAAAAAAAAAAAAAAAATGAAATTTGTAACGCAAATTTAAGTCATCCGTTTCATCGAGAGAATTTCTCAACGCATAAATGGCTTTCACTGAATCTGTAAACGAAAAAGTCGTAATAGCTTCGTTGTAAAAGTCTTTTGATTTAAAGACTGATAATTCTTATAAGTGTCGGATTACAAAGTCGATTAGTCATTGGAAAA
Source organism: Bombus terrestris (assembly GCF_910591885.1). Classification (NCBI taxonomy): domain Eukaryota; kingdom Metazoa; phylum Arthropoda; class Insecta; order Hymenoptera; family Apidae; genus Bombus; species Bombus terrestris. Next base: position 11,705,759 of record NC_063281.1, on the reverse strand, counting down.
ACGCGTTAAATTACGTGGAGATTACTTGTATATATTAGATGTGCGATATTTTGGAGAGGTTCTGTTCGAAGAAGTAGTTTTGTTAAACGCGCGTTTTCGATATTCAAGCGCCGCATACCGTGCAAGAGAAATCGAGTGCAAAACCGCCACCAGGTTTTCCTGGACTCGAGACGATGCTTCCGCTTCTCCTCACTGCAGTTCACGAAGGAAAATTAACAATAGAGGTAATCGAAATCTATCTTAAAAGCTTTACGATAATAACTCGAGATCTCTATCGAGGCACGCAATATCGTATAAACACATTCTTTTTTAATGTTCCATTATTACGACATAAAAGGTATTCGTATCTTGTTGGAGCAAATTCGTTATAATCTTTGTCGATCGATAACGAGCGTAAGAAAAATTCTTTTCAGGATATAGTAGACAAACTGTATAAAAATCCAAAGAGGATCTTCAATCTGCCGGATCAGCCGAATACCTACATCGAAGTCGATCTTGACGATGAATGGGTGATACCGGAAGCGATGCCTTTCAGCAAATCAAAGTGGACACCTTTCGCAGGGATGAAAGTTCGTGGATCGGTTCATCGCGTAGTGCTTCGTGGAGAAGTTGCCTACGTCGAAGGCCAAGTTCTGGTGAATCCTGGCTTTGGCCAAGATATCAGAGAGATGCAAACGAAGATGAAAGCGCAAACGATTATGAGTGCTCCGGTCATTGATGTAATATCTCACAGTCGACCTAATTCGGCATTGGACTGGCTGTTGTCGCCCAATTACGAAAGATACAACGAACGGATGATAACGGACATGTCGGAAGAAGAACAAAATGGTATGGAAATCTGCTTCGATGAAAGTATTATGCGTCACCTGAAATAACGTTTTTGGAAAGAATGCTTTACTCTGCTTAATTAACACGTCCTACCTAGAGTTACTTTCTTTTTCTAAGATATGTTGAAGCGAGCGAAGGATTATTCTTTGCTTTAATGGCTAAGAATAGGCATATTATTATAAATGCTATCTTCCGAGCGACGAAAGGTATAGATTACTTTGTTGCGTAATAAAATTTCAAACGATTTATTCATTTTTAGTTTATTCGTTTCAGAATCATACGGGCATCTGTTGCAACCGATATCGCACAAGGTGTCGAACGTTCACTTTGCCCTGGACGTAGATTCCCGCGAGCACGCGAAGCTTCAAACGGTTCAACAACGCACCATCTCGCCGCTTCCTATCAGCAACGCGACGAAATACAAGAGCGACAGTAATCCGAATCTTGTATTGACTTCTATGTCGACGATTTCCTCGACTCACACTAGCCACAATATAATTGGACATAATATCTTGACCGTGGACATCTTCAACAAAGAATTGCTGAAAGACATTTTCAATTATGCGGAAATTCTTCGCGGCGCTGTTAGAAAAGAACGACATTTGGATCATATTCTACGGGTAAGAACGCACGCGTAATTTCGAAACTAAGATCCTATGCAGACGAGTGATTTTTTAGATAATATCTTCTTAAATGTGATACACAAGCGAACGAGGCCGAAGCTTTATCTCTTTGGTTTCTAGATAAAAGAGTTGCTATAGAAAAAGGAGAGCAGGAAAATCAATAATATAAGAGAAGAAAAGAGATATTTTCATACGCTATCTGAGCAACTTCTTAGCAATCCTAATAGATCTTATCGAATCGTACGTAACATTCTCAATGCTGAATGGTTCCACGCGATACCGTGATGAGCCGATTGTGCGGATGTTTATGCGACTTCGTACTTTTTATCCGATAATTAAAGAAATAGAATATAAACAAAAATTTATTTCAGTCGCTAAATGTTCTTCGTATACTATACTTTCGGTATCTTGTATATTTTTACATATCATATGCATTCTGTGCATGTTTACGCTTTCGAATCTCGCATAAGTGCATAAAAATTCGTAGTCTAGTGATGTACCATCCTGTATGGATACTAACACTCTAATAGACGATAACGAGCATTTGGTATTCATTCTATGCGTATCGCGATACACGTGACAGAACTCTTACTGTACAGGGAGCAATGTTCATACGACGACAAAACAACGTTCTTAGCCAGATGTATCAATCATGTATACCTAACCGCTAATAGATATCAATTCTCCCACATGTAATTCAAAGAATGATAAAGTATCTCCCTACATAACACGAAGGATTACTGAAACGTGTATGGAACGGACGTGCGACGAAACACGCTCGTCTGCATCAAGCATCTTGCACCTTGCATCGAGCCTAATTCGTCCCATCTCTTTGACGATAACTTTATGTTAATTATCGGTTCTGCACAGGGAAAGGTGATGGCGTCCATCTTCTACGAAGTCAGTACGAGAACATCTTGCAGTTTCGCGTCCGCGATGGAACGACTCGGAGGTCGAGTGATTTATATGGATGGTTCGACGTCGTCGGTAAAGAAAGGAGAAAGTTTGGAAGGTTTGCGATCACGTGTGATAGAGAGCGAAGGTTGGAGTTCGTTGTACGATGAGTTTGACACGATGATTTATTACAGATTCGGTAGCGGTGATGGCAGGCTATGCGGACGTAGTGGTTCTTCGACATCCTGAACCTGGCGCCGTTTCAGTAAGTTAATCTCCTATTTTCCACGTATTCTATTCGAACTTAAATTATTTCAGTCTCGTTCAGTTTAAGTTATCTGGAAATAAATGCGCTTATTAATATAAATGCTTCGTATTCAGAGAGCCGCACAACACTGCAGAAAACCTTTACTGAACGCCGGCGACGGTGTTGGGGAACATCCAACTCAAGCGTTACTCGATATTTTTACGATAAGAGACGAGATCGGTACTGTGAATGGCTTAACGATCACTATGGTGGGCGATTTGAAACATGGTAGAACTGTCCATTCACTGTCAAGGTGAGACGTCGCGTGTGAATTTTACGAATCTATTATTAAGTCATTCGATTTACGTTGTAATCAGCGACAACCTTCGAACACCTGTTTCGTGTTACAGATTGTTGACTTTGTACAATGTTGAACTTCGTTACGTGTGCCCTCCTGGCCTTGGTATGCCTGACCACGTGGTGAAGTACGTGTACGAACGCGGAATAACGCAGGAACAATTCAGCACCCTCGAGGATGCTCTTCCAGACACGGATGTCCTTTACATGACACGCATTCAGAGAGAACGTTTCGCCACACAAGAAGAGTATAATAAAGTAAGTAATCACGTAATGAAAGTTTTAACCAAAAAGGTTGCTAGATGAAGTTTTATTCACCTTGAAAAGTCCAACGTGCGAAATCAGCGTAGGATTCAGTATTAGAAGGTTGCATTCAGGTGTCCTACATTCACACCTGTTGCCTTGTTTCCGCGAAAGCTTAGTTTCTCCACATATCCCCTACTATTCGAAAGGACCTGTAGGGATATGCGAGTTGCCGAGGAAAAATTTTTAATCCTGACATTAGCTGCCTTTTACATGGTTTGGTTAGATACAATAAATTAGAGACGCCCGCACTAACTCGAAACCGAGAGCTACTTAGCTTAGACTAGTTTCTGTGTAGGAATTATATAAAAGACAGGTAAAATAGTTGATCAGAAACGAGCATACATAAAATATCCACGATTGAAACATGTAAACCGTAATACCACGCTAATCTGCTAATCTTCCAATTGTTACAGCGATCCCTGTTTTGTATCTATCATTAATCTTGCAAGACAGTTCGATTATTAAATGCGACCTCGATCAAGGCCTTATTATCAAGATAAACTTATTAGTTGTTACTTAAAGAAGAGAAAGATAATAGAGCGTTCATAAGATTAAGTTTCTTGCACAAAGCGATACTTCTTTAGCCTTGAGATTTGTGTATTTCGCCAGATCATTGGAAATCTCGAAGTATCGTTTGGATTAGCAAACTTAATTAAGTTCGAGTTTTTCAAATTTACGATTCTAGTATCTAATCATAAACATAATAAAAATGCAAGACATTCGATTAACGAAGATAAAAGTAAAGAGATTTAGAGGAATAATTCAGGTAGCAATAAATAAGTTACTTACTGAATTAATCTGTACGGGGCTTTAAAAGCATTATTTTGGAACGAAACGAAACGTCGTATCACGTTCGTGTATCTAAATGCTCGTATTTTTTACAGGTTTGCGGTCATTTCGTAATAACTCCGCAATTGATGTCTCGCGCGAAGAGGAAGATGGTAGTGATGCATCCCTTGCCACGAGTGAACGAAATCAGTACAGAATTTGACACGGACCCACGTGCCGCGTACTTCCGGCAGGCTGAAAATGGTGTCTACGTTCGAATGGCTCTTTTGGCAATGGTCCTTGGCCGTATGTGGTGACGCATTCCAGGGTGGAAAAGCAAAGTTGATTTAATAGGTCAAGATTGATTTGGTTTTAGAAATATAAGCAATAACGCACGAACCTGAAGAAAACAAACAAGACGATGCCAATCGCATTTCCAATTAGACTGTGATTCGCATAATACGGTTTTATTATCAACCAATATTTTTATATTTTGATAGATACGGATCCAGATGATATATATATATATATATATATATATATCATATATATATATATATATATATATATATATATGCTATCGTTGACTCGAAATAACAAATCGTTATACATGTTCATTCAGATTGCATGATAAGCAGGCAATGTCTTTTTATTAAACGTTGGTGTAATTCGATAAGAATGCGTTTTGATAAAAGTTTATCTCTACGTAAGACTTTTACGAAGACAAGGAAGTTTTACATCACAAGATTTCCACTGTGTCCTTGTATCATTGTATATGTGCCTGACCAAACCACACAAATGCAAGATAATAAAATCTTTTATTTTTGACAATAGATTTATATACATTTATCCTTTTGTATGTACACGTAATATGCGTATAAATAGATAACTGGTCTAAAAGTAATATACAATTTTCGTTGAGTACGCTGGTGTAAACAGGTATCGTACAATTAGTTGATAAGGGAATGTATTCGTGATTAACGTCGATATTTCTGGCGAATTTCTTAATCGCTGATAGATTTACGAAGCATTGACAAAATTACTGTGTCGTTACAAGGCCGAATGAATGACTAGACCTTAGGAGAGCGCTTGACGATAGTGTACAAATATAAACATTCGTATTCGATACAATTTTATTCAACTCCGTTTGATTCGATTCGCGGTAAAATGTGTTCATAGTGATTTGCAAAATTGTTTGAACGCTTATCCTAGAAAGACAACTTTCATGATCATATCGTGTGTATTATATTAATGATTTTGAAACTTTATTATCAGTGTAATGAATCACAATTGTCATGATTATATCAAACTGGATCATATCAACTGTCAAGATATTTACTGCAAACATATGGTTGTTTAAAAATTAATATACGACATAAATGGTCTTAATGCATAATCTTAAACGTATAATAGGCGTTAAAAGAAAGGCGATATAAATATTTAGGCTTATCGTTATAATGGACATTCGTCTGTTTAAAATTTACGTCAATCTCTGTGAACTCTGTAAAACACATGCTTGTACAAAATATCTTGTAATTTTTATATATACTTTCAGATTTATTTCAAACTTCATCGATATAATCATGATAGCAGAATATCATTACGACGCCAATGAAATTTCAAAATGTTTCATATAACGCACGTGATATTATATTCGTAAAAGATGTTTGTTAGTTGTCGAATACTTTCGTGAGCCACTGCACGTACCTTCGTACAGATTCGAATTCGTATTTTTTATTATTTTACGATTCCAAGATTAGACGATCGAACGAATAGTATTTAGTGATTCGAGCAATCACTGAGATTGTACGTACAATGTATCATCAGCTTAAAAGTTCTTCAAGAAATTTTTTCTTACGCTTCCTGCTCGTGAGGAAAAACTTTGCTGAGCAGCCACGATAAGAGATCGATGCGATCGAAAGATAAATAGAAATATGTAAATCACAGTTATGCGGATGACGTCGAATGATCAATGAACTTCTTCGATTGCTATGCACCGTTTGCAAGATTTTCTCGCGTCTCACTCCAAGCACGATAAGCCAGCTCCACCCACATTTAGTCAACGCGAACACCGACGTCGTCCTGGTGTATCGCGAAATTTCTTTTCGTCCATTTTTGAAAATTCTAACCTATCATTATCCCGATGCTTGCTCCCGATCTGACGACAAAGTTCCATGAAGATTACCAGTGGCTCTCATTCGCGTTGGAGATGGACGTACCGCAAAAGGTGTCAGACTATGGCATCGCGCGTTCTTAAATCAGCGTCACTGGCACCGCTTGGGCACATATCCGCTGCTAAGGATTTCGCGTCCTCCTTTTGGCTCTTCCTCGTTCGAGATAACGGTGGCATCTTCAATTTCAGTTTCTTTTTCTTTAAAACGTTCTTCTTCCTGCAACGAAATGAAATAATCGGTCGTTGCTTTATTTCGCCGATAGATAGAGCGAATTCTTGCACATTCGTGGGAAAATTTGAAAATGCAAATATGCCCAGGATATAGAAGAATATGTGAAGTGTCTGCAAGTATAAAGCTTCCTATAATATTCAATAGAAAAAGTAATCTTCCACCTGAGTTTCACTTTTTTCTAATTCGCTATTCCTACGTTCGTAGAAATATGAATTTACATAAATATCCGCGTAGCTCAGTAATAAGACGACGTAGGGTTATTCGAGTAAGTAAAATATTTGGGTCAAGGTGTACGTATATATAACGATGGAAAAAATATTAGCACGAGCCAGCTTATTTTGTCAACTTCCGCCTGAATTGCTGAAACAGAGCACGTTTTATTCGATTTTTTGCAAAGTATAGAAAACAGGTGTTGAAAACAGTTATAACGTCGATTTTACTTCCTAAAACAGTTATGAGCCTTCATCCGGAATAATTCTCTGTAACGAAGTAGGAAATTTTTGTTTAATTAGAATCTCTACGATGGTTCTTATATCGTTCCTAGACTATTTATTATAAACACATTACTATATCAATTTTAAGTTAATTGAAACTTTTCGCCAAAACTAATTCCCTGTATATGTATACTTTTTATATAGTTTTATTACGCAGCTGCTTAATGATCCTGCAAGATTGTTTATCGTTTAAAATGATTATCATAAAGATCACGTGCATAAGAAACTGCAAGTTCCGATTCAGATCTGAAATTTGGTTTTGCGCCGATAATTTTGCTCGTCGTTGTATATGCAATCTGTCATGTAATTCGCAAATTCGGTAATAAACAATTCTTAAACGATCTACATTTGAAAATAGACCACTTTTCTCGTTGTTAGTGACGCGATAAACAGTGAAATACGCGTTACACGGCTCATCCGCTGCCACCTCGATTTCTACGACGATATAACTTGTACTCGTCGAAAAGGTAGGAAATTTGTCCGACCGATACGAATATTCTTGATTTTATAATCCTTGTACAATAACAACTTCGTAATAATTCAATAGTATGCGTATATTACTTTATTCCTAAGTTGTTCGTTGTTTATTTTATTAATTTGTTTTACGTCATGTCTTCTCGAGTAACACTACCTCGTGCTAAAGTAATGTTAAAGAAGAAACGATATTCGATACTTGTACGTACTGGTGTTTGCAATCGATGAAAATTCCCATTGAAAACAGTACCACTATAGCTACTATGATACCGATCACGATTACCACTAGCGTTACTATCGCGTCCTCTTCCTCGGGAGTAAAAGGCTCCTCTGTCGTTGACCACGACACTTCTCCTGAAACACGAAATAAGTTCCTGAACGTTATGTCGAATAATTCATTAGCTGATGGTATTCGAGATGGTTGCGTTATCCGTCTGTAATTATATTCTGCAACGGGAAGCTATTGATATATATACGCTATCTTCTTTTTGGTATAAAGCAATCTTCTGGAGTTATAAGAATTTATTCTCAGATAGATATCAAGTATTATATTCCTTTTAACGAACGGAAGACGAACTCCGTACGTATCCATGGGAATTAATGGAACCTGAGAGAATTAAAAGAATCTTCTACCTGGAAAGGAATTGCTGAAAAAGTTTACAGACCATTTCGTGCCTACCTGGTGATAATTGCTCGAGTTACATAAATTTCCGGTCAACGACCGAACAACAGTACCGCGAGGTTCGATCGTTGCAACACACGCGTATGAACAAGCGTTGTCGGTGTATTTGATTTTCACGCGATAGATGCGCATTTGGACATAGGAAACGAGGATAAGAGATTTAACGATTCGACGCGATTGACGTCATCGCGCGCCTTCCGTTCCTGGGAAGAACTTGCGGATGACGTCTTTTCGGGCACGTACGCCACCCTGATCACATTCGACGACTGCAGGAAATGGAAGGGTCGGGGCTGCCCATTGAAACCCAGCCAGACAACTTCCACACGGGAATCTCATGTTAAAACTATTCGAAAGATATCATTATCGCGTGTTCGCTACCGCTTAGAAGTATTTGATCCTATAACAATAGCATGAGTAAAACATATAAGAAGAAACATGATAACAAATTAGTGAGAAATATGAAACATATAAAATCAAATAGAATAACGATCTAATGAGAAACTAATGGCCAAAGCAATACTTGTTATTTTCTTATAGAATAATGAACATGTATCATTTGAAAATCATGTAAAAATGCCGATGGGCAAATGAAATTTGAAACGCATTCGATCACATTCGATCTATATTTCGGATAGAATTGTAAAAAACATTAGAAAAGATTCGAGTGCATTTTCATTAGCTCGGTTCGCTGATACGTTAATAAAGGAAAAATGGTATTACGTCGAAGAATTCTGAAATGTATAAATTAAATTTGAAGCTTATTTTGCGATAAAACTGCGTAATAAGAAAGCACGTATGATTGGTGAAGCAATCGTTCGCACAGATATGTAAACTTGCCAGGCAGCAAAATTACGAAAGAAATTTACTTCTTATAGTTTCGTAGCGACAACTCGTTTATGATAAATATGTTATTTGTCCGTGATCGTATTGAGAAAAAGTGAAAAACGGCATGAAAAGACCTCTTTGTCGTTGTTATCCCTATCGCATAATTTTCTTCCTATCGCGTAAATTTCTTCCCTCCGAACTTAACGGCCTGACTGCGTGAAATTAAAGCACGTGTACCGAAGAGAATCAATCGATATTCAGATTATTTTACGATGAACTTCGTGACGTATAATAAATTAAATTAAAGAGATTACGATCGTAATATGTGACGTATTTTCCCAATGGAAATGGTGTTCAACGCCCCGCGATTAAATACAAGAGGCGTATATGTCAAACGCATTCGTATCAACGTTCTAGATAAGCAAATACGTAAAAAGTTACGTGTCATTAATAAACGGAATGGTTTACGTCTTCGTTTGATTTTACGAGCCTACTCTTGAAAGAAGAAAGTAATTGGTATATTTATATTTACCTCGCGCATTTCGCAGAAATGCTTTCGCTTATTGCGCATTATCATTAAGTACTACAACGATCGTGATAATAATTTTCATCGAAACGAATAGCTTGATCGCATAACTGGTATTAAATTTGTGCGATCACGACAAGTTAACAAAGTCTGAGATTTTATCGGCACCTGTACGTACCAGCACCAAGTCTTCCTCCAATACCACGATCTTTAATGCTCATACACGTACGTGTAGTACATCCATGAGTTTGTTACAAGCAAATATTTGTATGCTTTTCTGCTACTAACCTGATTAACATTTCTTTTCATTATGTCAACCTATATAGATCTAATCGAAATATTCTCTCGTAAGAGATTGATTATTTTAGAGAATGGAGCTGGACGTTGATTTACGATAATTCGCAATGATATTACATCATATACTTTCGTTCATGACAGTTAACAAATTGTATCTTTATTGAAACAAATATTTTTTAATTGGTGGTAACATATATCTTGCGAAAGCTGTTTTTTTTTTTACATTTGCTTTTTACATTGGAATTTACTGTTATTCCTCGTTCATATTATTTCTCGCAATTATCCTGTTGCGATGTAATAAACTTATGGACTGCATATTTGTTTCTTGACCATCGAATTTTAATCGAATATCGCTTATACATAGGCGATTGAATCATTATTAAATTAAATTTAGGAAATTAAGAGGAAGCCAAGTCGATCGGTTTAGCTTCCGAGAGATGCTCGAATAATCCTCAAATTCCACGAAACAGCGGAATATTAGTGCGAATCGGTGTACATCGACGTTGATTTAAAGCAAATAGCTACGCTCGTACCCAGAGAAAGCATCGATACCGATACAGTTCGATCTCGTGGTTTAACTAGTTTTTGCTTTGCAACTGTGAGAGGAACGAGGTATCCGACTAGAAAAACCGGAACAATTTTTTACACGCATACGCTTAACTACATTTTGCCCTTTGCACGGTCCCTTGCCTTACGTGGAAGAATGCGAACGAAAGAGAAGCGACGTGCCACCTGTTGAGCTTCGTGTATGAATTCGCGTAGGGTTTAGAGTAACTTTTTAGAAAGTACGGAAGAAAACCGAGCAGTTGACTCGAATTTTCCATTTTGAACGTGTCATATAATTGGCACCGTGTCGTGTTATAATTACATTAGATATTTATGCGAAAATTCACATTTTTCTTAACATAAATAAGAAAGACGAGTCTAAACAAAAATTTATTTCATCTCCTAAGCATTGTAACGAGTACTTTGAATATTTTGTATATTTGTATATACACACACACACATATATATACCTTGTATTTCAAATTGTTCAGTTTTTGTTCCAGAAGGGATCTAGAAGAATTTTAACTGGTTTCGGGCATAAAGCCGCGACAAGTAGAAGAAAATAATAGACAGAAATAATAGATGGAAAATAATAACAAACGAACGCCTGTTATATAGCAATATAACGTTAATTAAATTTCTTGAAAATACGTATTCCTGCCAGGATATAAAGTGAAAGATCCATTTACTTGAAAACTTTTACACATCACTGTGTATTATATAGATTTCTATACCTGCGAAAGGTGCATGAATATTCACAGTCTAATTATTTATATATTCTTCGCTCTATCGTATGCACTTGTTCCTTCTTTCCCTAATATACTGATACACGTAACGAGCACTGCCCATGAACACTGTCCAAGTTCCTATTATTTCCTACCAATTCCTATCGATTTCTATCGATTCCTAATAATACTACGATTTACGAAGCTTGTGAGGTATGTAAATGTGGAAAAATATACAGGACACGTACAATATAACTCATAGGTAGAAAAACGCGAATCCTTATTATTTCAAATAAATTACCTTTTGTCGAGGACGTGAGCCTGAGACTGTCATTGATACTCCTGACGCGTACCCCCATAATGATCGAACTATTCTTTTGTTATTTCACCTTGTTCACGGAGAAGCGTTCGGAATCGTCTATGAATCGACCGGTTCGAAATCACGAAGTAAACTGTCGACCACATGCCTTGAGTCGAGCAATACGCTTGGTGAGGCCTCTACGAGAGCAACGGAAACCGCGAACACGAAAGGAAGATAGAGAGTAACGGGGGAAGAAGAAGAAGAAAGAGAGGCTCTAGCTACGCTTCATGGATCGCGAGAAGAGAAAGGTGGGGCAGAGAGGAAAGAGAAACCTCACGGTCTCGATCGGAGAGTCCGTGAGGACCGACGCAACGTATAACTTCCATTCACTGTGTGCCTGTGATCCACGGATAACCTGGTACGAAAATTATTAAACGACCTGCACTGCTTTGTACAGTCCTCTTCGAAATTATTCGTCATCGTTCATCTTCGTCAGTCTTAGATTAGATTTATAATAGGATTAAAGCAACGATGTTCAACGTAGTTGTGTTCATTTTCGCTCGATTCGTTATTTGTTCGTTTTTTGCAACGAAACGTTAAACTTTATCTTGTACGACTTCGGTATGACATGTACTCGACATTCTACTTTAACAAATAGATAACGAATTTTTATACAAATTCACATTTTCATAAACGCGACTTAAGAAATGAAAATTACGTAGAGACTGGACGTCGTAATGCAACCGAAAAAGAGACGATTCTTTGACGAAGAATGAATGAAAGATGTAGAATAAAAGCTCGTGTCCCACATTCCAGATCCACACGTTCCATCGCATCTCACGTTCTATGTCATTCTATGTATCTCACAAACCAATAATCCATTTCGGTATCTAATAACCAAAAAGTTGCATATTAGATTCTACAATTTGTACGTACATTTTCTATGCAACTCGCATACTCCGTATCCTGTGTGTAGTGCACAAAACATCATAGAAATATTCTAACATCGAGCATCGATATTTGGTTGCTTTTTATGTTGAGGTAATGCGAAAAGGATTATCCAGGCAGCTAATGTTTTCCAAGTTTTTATCGCGAAGGGTTAGTAAAAATCGAAATTGGAATCTCGTTTGACAATTTTCACCAAAATCTAGACTTCCTATAGTAATGCACGTGAATGAGAAAAAGTGACGTACGCACGGAAGAAAACGCTCGAGGAATTCCTGTAATTTGACTCATGCTTCGGGGATTATCTCGCATTATTGAAATTGATAATCTTTAACCTTTGACGTTACTTACAAAGGATTAAGAATGAGAAGGATTTAAATAAATACGACGTTCGTTTTCTATATTTTTATAATACTTTCGTTCGTTACATAATTTTGGAATGCTATTCGTATTAATTTAACATAAGTATTTAAATAAAGGTCTTTCTCGATTGATCGTTGACGTAGATATAGTTTCTGTAACTATATAATTTCGTTTCGACGTTGAAATGAACCATGCGCGTAAAATGAAAAAATACAAATTAATTTTCGAAGAACAGTTTCAATACGATTAAGCAAATCCGCTGCTGCTACGATACGACTGTTTAAAGAACCATTCTTGAAGAATTTTTCTGTTTTCGGTATAACTGCTTCGCTCGTAGATTAGATTCGAACCATCTATGGGTATTTTGAAAAACAAGAGCAGCATACTTTCAACTAGATTCGAATCTAAATGCGACAGATTCGATTAAATGCAACAATTGCGTTACTTAAATAATTGAATGGACGCAACGTATGCGTCAGTAGCAGCGGATATGTTAAAGAGAATTTGGTTCGAATTATACGTATTACTCACCTTGTACATTGTACGCTGTATTTGGATCTTGATTCTGTCACGAATCGTGCGATGTTTTTATACATTTCACTCCCCTTCCAATTCATCTTCCGCTCTTATAATGCGTGTAAGAGAAATATGCATCTGCCCCGTGTAATATTCCGACAAAACCACTCATAATCTACGAAAGTACCAGCACGATATCAAGAATGAACGCACAAACAGATATCATTGTTAAGGATAGAATACGTACGTAAGCAGCTGACATTGCAGGATAAACATCGAACCCTGGCCTTATGTAATATTCTGGAAGGAGAAATAGCTTCGTGGAAAATGCCAGATAGGAAGCCGAGCTTAAATACAGGAAGGATGCTAACGCATTGAACATCAATTCCTAGAAGAGAATAAAATGTCATTTCTGGTTGTGTTAGTTGTCAACTACGGATGTTCAAGCGTTTAATAACGTTTAACAGCTTTGTATTATACGCGCGAATATGCGCAACATGCGCATACGATTCGTAGGAAGAGGATTCTTTACGAACGAAAAATGACGTTGTACAAGTTTAACGTACGAATAGAGATGATCGAATCAGTCTGTAGGATTTTTCGGACACGATGTAGCAGGCGAGTAATACCGCTGATGTTAAGAAACAGGCGGAAGACGTAGTTAAAGCTCCTTCGAAAGCTGAACCGATCGTTGTACTGTATCTTAAACCGTAATTAATTAACAAGCTTTGTATCAGTCCGCTGATAATCTGAAAAACAGATGTATCTCGTTGGTGGCTATTGTTATACCTATTAGATCATGTAATAAGTTTATTCACTTTCTCGTATCATATTTTGAGGTACATTATATTCTGATACATGGTTCACGAATAGTTCGTCGTCTATTTGTCGCTGTTCGCGAACATATTCGTGATATATGCTTCATACATACATACAGCATTAGGTTGTCTTAGGAGAAGCGTCTTTCTTTTACAGACGCGTCTTTTACAACGATGCATCTTTATACAAACATGAAACCTAATCTGTCAAACGTTGTGATATTTACCTTGATAGAACAAAATGGATCATACGTAATTCGATAAAATAATATAAAAGGAAAAATGTTGTGCATCCATTATTTCCTTACAAAACGAAAGAAACTTTTTGGACGACCTATATGTTTGTAGAGAAGCTCTATATATGAAATATTTTTATATATAAATAAAAGATCGTTTCTCGAATCATCGAACTCACCGTCTCGCCCAGTTTTAGAAGACCGGGTAGAGTTTTTAGAAATTCCACGTGTATACACGTGCAACATCTGCAGTAACAACATTCTACGCCTCCAGCAGCGTGCGTGCCCGTAGAAGACATCCGGATCACCGGACCAGTTCCGTTTCTACCCATAATATCGTCTCGTCGCCGATCTATCTACCGATTAACGCTGATTTCACGATTTTCTACCCGATCTTTCACGATCTTCGTTTCCACCTGTCTGGATCGCAGTTGTTGCAAAATGCACGTAGGAGGTGGCGATTTATAGGTTCGTTAAACCGTCTCGTGTTCACTCAGACTCTTCGTTCAATCACCCTAATTGGTTAAACGGCGATTAATTCGCATCATTACAACGAAGAGGATAAATCAACTCGATGATCCGTTACAAGCTCGAAACTGAGATCGTCGTTTGATCGACAGATATAGTTTGCGCGTACTTAACAGCCAACTATTGTAACAAGCCGGGAAAGAACGCGAGCCGCGTCGACGAGCTGTTTGCAACTAACTGAGGGTGTTTTCTCCGGTTGATGCAGAACGTTTTAAATGTCGTTGCACCCCCTACGTCGTATTCGACACAAGGGATACCGATGTCTATTTCTGGCACGTGCTGCGCCGAAATATGTGGCCGACCAGCTGTACTGTCGACACGGGAAACGTAAAAAAGAAACATGCGATTAGGAATGTTTTTTAAAGAGACCAGAGAAGCGAGACAAAATCTGCATTCGGTGCTGGTATACACAGTAAAGTAATTGGTAGAAGTCGGAGAATAAGACGAAAGGCAGGAATAACAAACTTGCGCGATACGTAGACGAAGGATCTATAGATCCGATTTATATTCGTAGATTAAAAAACAATCAAACTGCGACGAAGATTCTACAGTGTGTCTCGTGACTATAAAATCGCGTAGAAATGTTCACATCTGTGAGAAGAAAGAAGCTAATTACGTTCGTTCCAGGATATTGTACTCGACGAGATTTTCAAACTCGATTTCCCAAAAAATGAAGCCCTCTGTGCAATTTTCTTATTTCTCGATTTTCGTTTTGTTTCATGCCGCAGAACCGTTCTGGCTTTACTTGTAACACGAATCATCGTGGATATGGTTTGATCGTTTTTGGATCGACGAACGTAAATGAGATCTATAGATTCCTCGATTGTTCGCATACACAATGTAATTGCTTACATTATGCATCGCACCGCAGTATCCTGTTCTCTGTCTTTGTACAGCTTTATCAAAACTCCTCTCGCATACGTTGCTACGTGCAGACCCACGTCCTGTCAATGGCCGTGCGAAAGTTTCATTTTCGTCGACGCTACGCTCGAATTTTCTGACTCATAATTACGTCAGTCACACGCCGATGTGCATAAAGGAAAAAAGTTAGGCTTTCTCCTACAAACGAGTAGGTAATTGCACTTAGGTTTCGTTAACCTACTCGCACAGCTCAGCGGATTCCGTAGTTTTTTTTTTTTTTTCTTTTCTTTTTTATTACGTTACACATTAGTACAATAAATATATGTCTATGTAATTATATATAATTATAATAAATATGCGTATGTACTTGATTATACAAATATATGTTTTTAGAGTATATAAAAACGGTTCTTGCTGTTTTACAAATAAATAATTGCCAAATTGCAACAATTTTCAGAACGATATTGTAACACGTTTCAATAACTAGGAGATATATCGCGATTGTACTGTATAAATATATTTAAAATGTATAAAGTACCATACAAAAAAATATTTTTTATTATATTTGAAAACAGTGTATAAAAAGGCGTGTTGCGTTATATAATCGAACAATGCCCGACTCGATGGTTTGCGAAATATATGAAACGCGATAGTTGAATATATGATTTCAAAACTTGTCCGAATTCTTGTTACAAGGCGCTGTTAATGTATTCTGTACGTGCGAAGGGCAACGATCGTGCTGAGAAAATATAGCGCTGAATTTACAAGACCACAAATCTAAAAGAAAACATAGCAAACGGTAATATATAGTAAAATTTCGGATGGCTGTAAAAAGAGTGGCTTTATTCTTTTCACTTACTGCCGCTGCCATTAATACTTCGTATCCTCTTCGGCCTTTCACGTTATTACTCACATGCACTACGTATGTTAAAGACGCGGCTAAATATAATCCAAATGCTATAGAGTGATAAAGAAGTTCCTAAAAAAAGACGCGAGGTATAAATCTGATTGTTTAGTTTGATCTGATTCGTCGATTATTTCGTTTAATTAAAGCCGATGCAGACGAACGAAAACTTAGTTACGAAATTGGGAAACTCCTATGGAGTCCTACTATACTTTTAACTTTTAGCGTACAATATTTGATCATTTGTCGGAAACATTGTGTGGCTGTATGGTTAGAGTGTTTCGACTGCTGCGAAATCGCAATCGTACCGCATCGTTCGGCTACACCGGGCCTCACCGTAAATACACAATGTGAAACTTACATAAATAGTCTTCGCAATGATAGTGGACGTTGTTAGGGAAGCTAAGCAACTTAGAAGCAAAATAAAGGTGCCGATCAAAAATGTCGTTGTTATTAGAAGGAAGAATAGTTCTGCGGTGTATACGTAGCTGTCATAGTTGTTCGCTACTATTGCCACGCACACTACTCCAAGTGCCTAAAATGAAAGAATTTCGGTAAGATAAATACACTTATCGCACTTTTTTTAGACGAAAGCGGAACTTTGATAACGATATGGAAACCTAATTAGAGAGAAGAGATTAAAAATGTTGTGGATATTTGCTTGGCAAGAGTTCTGTTGAAAAATGTGAATTTTTTTTATTAAAATGTCATTCATTGTCGGAATATATCAAAATTTAGTTTCTATATGTACTATAGTATTTCCGCAATTCGTAATTCCGAGCATAATTTTTATCCAGATGAATATGTGTACATTTTACGGAGTTAATTACTCCTACAGTTTGATTTTCATGATTACATTTATCGTCGGGCTGAGTTTTAATTATACGTAGAAATATTGTATAATATTTATATGTACCAGTTTACGTTAGAACATTTCTAATAAATACTTACCACTTCAAACAATTTAAATAGACCGCCAAACGATTTTAAATAACCTGTATTGATGTTAACCGATGTGGAACCGCTCGTTACCGTTTGAGTTCTAATGGTTACCGAATGCGACATTGTCATCTCCTTCTTTATCGACTCTGAAATTTTAAAGCAGCACATTACAGCTGTGGGCGTTTCGTAGGGAAACAACTTCGGAATATATATTTAAGCGAAAGTTTGTGGGCAAGAAGAAGGCCAAGGCCAGCGATTTTTGGGACGTAACCTTATTTCGTCAACAGACTTTCTTCTTTCACGAAATTCGTTCGTTCCAAGAAAATGCATACTCTTGTATATTGATTTAATTTTTAAATGTCTTACGGTATGTTTAAATATTTGCCAAATAACGAATAAAAATAGAACGCAAGAACGACGGTAATTCAACGAGCGATAGTAATGTACGAGAAGAGGATTGTAGATGCGTTCACTTTCATTATCGTTTCTTTCATCCCGGCGCACCCTTAATGTTTGCTACTGATCGATACCGCGTCTAAACTGTCGGAATCACATCTCCTTCCGGTATTTTCAAGGATATAGAAGATAAAATCGTATAAAAAAACATTATACCTCTCTTATTATACTGAACGCAACCGTTAATTCCTTATATTTAAAAAAGAGAGAAATACTCATAGACCAGGAATCGTGCGAGTTTAAATAAATAAAGAAGAAAGATAAGTAAAATAAACGTCTAATACTTAGAATAATAAATTAAAGCTTTATGCAGAAAAGTACCTAAAATAAATATTTATTAAATAAATATCTCGTATCGAATTTATGTATACGAATTAATTTTCATAATTTAATAATAAACCTCATGGTCCATTCAAAATATACCGATACTGTTTTCGTGAATTCGAGTCACGAATACACCCGAATTAGCGTGGCTACGAGCGAGCATGTGTGAAATTTAGTCATCAGTTATTTTTAAATGAATGTGTGTCAAAGAAAGAATTGCACGATAATAATATCGGATAATTGTTGGGATCTCCTGTCAACTTATTCATAATATATTTATCTTGTTCCTATCTATTCCTGATAGTACATTTAATGACATATGATAAGGAAAAATCGAATTCTATAATGTTTTGATCTGACCAAACGTAGTGACATATTTTATAAAATGCTATTGTATGCATCAAAGATATCGTTTAAACCCTTCGCATAGAAAGACGAAATTATTAAATATGTACCTCGTCACGCAGCATTCGATAATGCATCGCGAAACAGGTATCTCGTACAAAACATCACACGAATGATTTTACGTTGCAACATATCTCGTCTAAAGTATATCACGAACGACATTGCGTCGCGAGATATTTCGTCTTGCGATGGGAAGAGGTTAAAAAATTCATGATAAGAATAACATCTAATATGAAGGCTCGTTAAAATTAATCAAGTGTATGAATAGAAACAATTTGAATTCAAACAGCTTGACAGCACGTAACAAGTGTTGTTTATTTAATCTGAGATATTCTTTGAAATTTCTATCATTCTTCTCATTATCAAAACACTCGAGCAATAATAAATAATAATAAGTTTCACATAATGATTTTATATAAATACTGTTTCGTATATTTTGTATAATAGCTGTGTATAAATACTTTTTTCCAGG
This sequence comes from Bombus terrestris, assembly GCF_910591885.1. Lineage (NCBI taxonomy): Eukaryota > Metazoa > Arthropoda > Insecta > Hymenoptera > Apidae > Bombus > Bombus terrestris. The sequence goes on along the minus strand of NC_063281.1, from coordinate 11,686,691 downwards.
AATTATATTATTGAAATGTATATCGTTAAAATTGTACTGCACTGATTCACGACTCACAACCGGCAATAATAGGCGGAATGTATACAAATCTCACACTGACCTTAATAAGGTAGGTGGTCGCGCCTTGATCGCCTGCGAATGACTGAGGTGCGGACTTACGTTTCCAACCATAGCACGAGTGACGTCATGGATGATATCATACTTGGATCCGTCTTCCTAACTAGAGAATGAACTTATAGTATACACGTATACCAACATTAAATTGAAAGAAAGTAACGAAGTTGTGTACATAATAAGATGCGCAGTCAAAGTTATGTGGATTACCACATAGCAAAATATCAATATATATCGATGAAATACAAACCTCGAGTTTAAGCATTAAAACATAGTTTTGGTAACTTAGTTATGGTTTCGTATTCTTGCAATTTTTTAGGAGTTTCCGCTGAATGAAATTTCAAGGTTCTCGATAAAATTTTCAATTAATTTTCTGACTTTATAGTCTGACGTAATTCCACGAGCGCAATGTTTACGCACCGTGTTCTAATTTGCATTTATTTATAGCGTGTTGCGAGTTAAGTATTAGCAGTCAAAGCAAAATATTTTTCATTGCCATTTAGCTTGAATAATAACCAAAATCAATAATGTGATATAAAATAAAAGGAAAAGTAAAGTAACGAGTGTAAAAACAGCATATGACAGCATTTGATCGTCGAATCAGACTCGATAACAATCCTTTAATTTCCACTCTGATAATTGGTTGACGTTAGGTGATTTTGAATTATTCATTAAATATAGGAAGACAGTCGGCGATCTTTTTGCAAGCCTTGTATATAATTTCTTAACTGCCTTTTGATAAATCCATTCCACTGATGCTTATCTTTCCACTGATGTTATTCTTGTAGATTGAAAAGGAAAAGTTATACATATTCCAAAATTTCTTTATTTTCCTCATCTGACTCACTGAAATGAGAGGAAGCATTATTCGAACGCTGTACAAATGGAATTCAAAGACAATGTCAAAAACGAACATATATTTCAATGGTAATGTGTACAGAAAAAGTACAATGTATCCAGGAACACACTCATTCACGTAGTAGCGAACAGCTCTTACATCAATGAAAGTGAATTACATAAGTGTGCTTTATGTGATTGACAGAAAATAAAAAAAAACAAAATGAAGAAAAAACGATGTATAGCGTTCAATTTGTGCAAATATATTAACTTTATAAAACAGATATTTATATATATATATATATATATAAACGTATATAACTAATGCGTGTATACATATAAATAAAAAGTCGCGGTAGTGCGAGAAAGGTACAGTTAGAAAATTAAATTGGACGAGAAGTGCCGCGTAAGGTACATCGATGATCAAACTATATAATCCGTTGCATATTATAAAAAAAAAAAGAGATCGACATCCAATATGGATTTTATCGATTCTGAAACACAATTTGCTTTTAAAAGGTAACCTTTACATTTTATTTTAACCGTAACATTTTCCTTATTATTGTATATTATGTTTGTACAGTGAAAAATTGAACCGCGTAACGAAGAAGATACACGAATCTCGTCAAAACAAAAACTTTAAGAATCGTTGATATCTCTTCGGCGCATTAACCCGTCCTGAACCAGTAGTAAACTGCATTCATCTTTGTTTTATAATCGTTCGAGTAGCGATCATGATCCCAGAAAACCGTAGTGGCAAACCTCTATCGATCGAATAGCATGATCGTCCGGTTTGATCGATTTTTAAGGCACGTATATTATAGAGTCTCTCAGCTACAACACATGATCAGGTAGAGGCCCCGTTGGACTAGCTTCGACTCATTCGTCTGTCCACGATCTTACTCTTGTTCGTAGAACGTACGATCGCGAAAACCCGAGTGTAGTAGCTGTGTCGTAGGTGCTCTTCAGGTACCTAGCGTCTCTTCGAGTACCTTTGCTTCTCTTCACTGTGTGTTACTGCTTCTGAATTCGACGTAGAGGAAATACGACCCGGCAGCGTACGCCAACGTATTAAAGATTCCAAAGACCTACGCAAATAGTAGAAGAATTTTAATCGTTATTCTCATTAGTAGGTGAAAACCGGGGCGTTTTATGACTTCGATTGGATCGTCAAACAGGTACAGTTGTTCACAAACGTATCTGGACACCTACCATAGAAGCTTTTTATCCACATATCGTGCGCGTTACATAAAGCATTTTGAATTTTTATTCATAAAAGATTTCTATAAATGTTTGAAAATTTTATTGAGCAACTGTACCTTGTTTTTTTCATTTGACGCATAGTTGAGTAGAATGGAATAAATAGATTGCAGATTTTTATGCATTCATGGGATATTTAGAAATGCAACTACACTATAGTAAAATTCATGTTACTACAATTTGACCAGTGACGAGGATACTTATGAGCGATAGTATAGATTCCACCTGTCTAATAATATTCATAGAAACATAAATTTGCATAAATATCTGCAGTCTAGCGACGAGGCACGATTATTCTTACCCCTGCGGCAATATTCCTTGAGACCGCAAAACCTACAAGCGAGGTCCAGACAGATAACTGAACCACGATGGCAATAAAATAAAGGAAGGTGAATATTCCTGTGTTCAAAAGTTCCTGCAATTGAACAGACGCTTTGTAAGTACGAGGTGAAGTTGCGTTTGCATAATAAAAATTGCTGTTCAGCTGTTTACTCACCGTTGCAATCCAATTGATAGGTAGCTTAAGCGCTTCTCGAAGCGACAGCAGATAGGTGAAACTCCATAAAAGAGTAGCGATAAAAGCTGTTACGGCGACGAATAGAAACCAATGGGACCCGCTTACCAATGCCGGTGAAGCACATGACATACATATTATACCAAAACCCTGAAACCAATTGAAACACGCATTCCTTTAATTTAATGATTTTTAATGTCGAATCGATATTTCAATCCTCATTGTTTACATATGGGATTTTCATGTTTAAACTAATTCGAACACGACACTGCACTTTTTACGTTCTAGTTGTATTATTTGCTATGGAGGATCCCATTTATCTGGTTCATATTAGCTGTATAATTGTCTATTTACATAAATTATTTGTCAAACATGTTATGGCATGTAATATTAAATTTGGAATGTTCGAGGACATTATACGAATTTTTTTAATGACCCACACGGAACTCCCACGTTTACACTTTAGAAGTACCATAGATAAGTTTATCTATTAATGATCAATTTACCACTGCTTTTACTTGTTACCGCATATGAATAGAAGAAAAACACGAACAGCCTAAGAAGCCAAATTGTTTTCTAATGCTTCGTTAGCTTTACATCGTATTTCAGTAAATTTCTGAACGTAATAATTAAGCGATTTTCCCAGTTCTACCGGAATAAATTCCTCGAATTCCGGGGCTTCTGCTTTCGTTTCGAGTAGTTCAGGAAATTTTGCAGACAATGTATTGAACAAATAAACATCCCTATGAGCGATCTTATCTTGAACTTTCCCCAATTTCGCGTCTCTTTCAGCTTGCAAAGCGACGAAAGGAATCCTCTTTGCTTCGAGTTCCGAGGGAACTAAATTCCTTTTACTCAAAAGAACTTCTTTCATTCTGTCGAACTCCTTGGATTTCCACGCGACGTCTTTTGGAATCGGAACGCTTCGCGCCCTTTTCTCCGCTTGCAACCTCAACCTTGTCTCCTGTTCTCTCCTAAGTCTTTCTCTCGCCTCTTTCGCCTCTCTTTTAACTTGTTCCTCGTGCCTTGCTAATTTTTTCGCGACTATAGCGGGATCGTTATTGAGAAAATCGTTCTGCCAACTGGTGAAAAGTTTTTTCCTTCGTGTCTCTTTCCAAGTATATTGTTCGAACCAATCCATTCTTTCTATCGTTTCGTTACGAGAAACCTCTGCTTCCGTGAACACACGAAACAATCCACCACCATCGCCTACGCCTATCTTCTTGAAACCATCGTTATATAATACAGGAGATTCTAACAAGGTTAGATAAGTAATTGGTTCCAATGAAACGATTTGGGTAAATATCGGCTGGGTCGATTCGTTCTTTATATCCCACATCTCAAGGTTCCCGTCTTGGCTGCCGACCAAAAATACCCCAGGTTCGTTAGCCCAACAACAACTCGTATAACGAGAGGAAGTTGTTCTCCAAAATAAAGGAGAATCGATATGATCGTCGTCCCAAATGGCAAACACTCGTCCACCGACTGTCAGGAGCACGTTCTGAAGATGTGCCGACCGCGTGATCTCTACAACAGGGCCATTGTGTGCGTAAGAACAGTTTAACATATCGCATTCGATAATGTCTGTTGAATTTTTTTCGAATATTTGCTTTTCCCATGCGCAAGTTATCAACCCTTCTACGCAACCTATCCATAGATATTTCGTTATGCAATCCTTCTCTCTTACGTCATTTTTATTCATATCCGGCGAATTTTCACCGTGTTCAGCGACGATAGGTGGAAAGCAGAAACATAAAGAAGTAAACCGTGGCTTTTCATCGACAGTTTGAATTTTTATACGAAAACTCGGGCGAAGAGGTTCGTCAGAATCTTCATCATTGCGAATAGAGTGTCTCGAACGAAGAGAAATATTCCAAACTGCTATCGTGCCGTCTTCGGAAGCGGTTAGTAGTTGCACGTCAGAAGAAACGAATGGCTTTGTCAAGCTTCCATCTGGCTCTGTGTTATATTTGGCAGGTATCCACCGAATGTTTCGAACAGGTAGCTGATGAGAACGATGCTTGTCCGAAACAACGATAGGACGAAACACTGGTAAACTGTTCCGTGTCGACGTTCCAAGTTTTATATTTCCGTCGTCGAGATTATTTAAAAACTCTTTGATGTTCCAGATAACTATCTGACCAGTGGAACGACCTCCTATTAAAAGATTATCGTCGTAAGGGCAAAACGAAATGGAGTAAATTTCTCTGTGGTCCTGAAGTGCAAGCTGTGGACGAAGTGGATCGTTTAATTTCCAAAGGAGCACTCTGGTTTGAAATTCGGTCTTGTTTCTGCATTCGTTCATTCGAGTTTGTTCAGAAAATCTCGATTTGCTGATGTACGAAATCGCTAAGTATTCCGCGAATTTTGGATGCAACGAAACGTCAGAAACAGTTCTATTGGCTGTAAAATTGAAATCTGTGAACGACGCCTGTTCATGAAATGCAGGCGTATTGAAGACTGTTGAGATATCTTCTTCTCGATTAGATAAATTTTCAATATCATCCACGTGCAAATTAACAGCTGCGTTATATTTAATTGCGTCTATCATTTGTTGCGAACGAGCTTCTAAAAATAATTCTAAAGCTGTTTTTTCCCTGGGTTTCTCGATTTCCTTGCATTGAATAGCGTCCTCTCTTTGTGGCCGATCGTCGTCATCTTTTTCCGATCCTTCTTTTAACTGTCCCTCTTCTTCGTTATTTCCAACCATAAACTCGCTCAAAATGTCTTCGCACGCGTATTGAGTCCATGCATTTTTAGGATACTCGGGGCACGTTTGAACAAATGTTTCACGAGGTTGCATATACGTCTGGACAGCCCTGCAAATGCATTTTCTATCGACGTTTTCGAATTTCTCGTCTTCGTTGATCAGCTGAACATAACTGTCCCTAAAGTCATTAGCGCTTCTATCGCATAACGTTCGACAAGAATTCAGAAATCTTCCAGGTAATACGATTTCTATTTCAAAATATTCTCTCGTGTTCCTCACGAATGTTTCCTCTACTTCCAGGTCACTACCTAAAGAGTTCCACGGTTTAACAGTCTTTATTACTTTGCCGATAACTTTTTTCCAAATAATACGAGTAATATTTCTATTTCGTTGTCGTACAAGGTCCCTCGCTTCTTCTGTGAGACAAATCACAAATTCGTCGGACTTCAACTCGGTAGACGAATAGCCTACAAGGAACGTATCAGCCTCGTAAATTTCGATATGTTCTCGAAAAACCGCCAGTGAGGAATCAGGTGATTTAGCGAACTTTGCGACAACGTCTCGGCGCACATACGCCCACGGATATTCCAGGAACACGTGTTCGCCGACCAAACAACCTAGTTCTCGTTGCGTCTTGGGATCGAGCTTCACGCGTTCTACATTCTCGATATTTTCGTCGACTAGCGTCCACCCGTGCGGATACTTAACCGCTTTCCTTCGCATCTCGTCTTTCTTTACGACTGTCCGGTACGATACTCGGTTAGAGTCATTAGAGATACCAAGCATCGATCAAACTTTCTTATATCCTAGAAACCAACCGACTTCGATCATCCTACGTTAGATTTCTTTCTAGCTGTTATTTGTCGCAAATGAAAATCGTTCACCTAAAGAAAGTTATATTTAAAGCTGCGCGGCCTTGATTCGAGCTACACTCGACGTCGTATTTTATTCCATTTGATACTCTCCTCATGCGACTAGTCATATTCCTTCCCTCGTACTCGTCAACTATGAACAATCTACGAATTTAACCTACTAGATATAAATCAGTCACGACAAAGCGTTTAGTGTTGCGAAGAAGTAAAAATAACGCGCGAACCTTGTTGGCATGAAATTTAGATACGAATGTTTATAATATACGAGAGGCTGGAATGTATGAAAGGGTGAACGGGCGCGAAAGTGCGAAGGATTGGAACGCTGATTGGAACTGTATACCGAAGGAAGAATTTCACTTTCACTCGTTTGAAAACGTCGTCGACCGCGATAAACGTTCGACTGAGAATTCCTAACATCGATAGCTTATGCAACGACCGTACAAGTTATTAAAATATTAGCGACATAATCGTTCGATTTGCTTAGAAATAGCTTGTGTTTTCTTTTATTTAATTTCTATTCTTTAATATCGGTATGATGTTTTTGAAACGAAATAACGACAATTCCTAAAATAACTTTAAAAGAGGATAACTAGCTGTTAGGAAATATAGGTCAGGCATCTGCATTATTCATTGGGGGAACGATCTACGAGCATTAATGCGCCACTTTTAATATACATACATAACATTAATGGTCGTAATAAAAATGATAGCGAACCGCTTTAGCCCCATTCACTTAAACTATGTAGTAGATATGCAATTGATGAGCAGGGAACTGAAACATGACATCATCGCATTGACGGCGCACACATTTGCCGCTGCATTCCGATAACGATAGTTTTCGCTTTTGCAACGTATCGGCAAACGTAAGGACTTGTAACGGTTTCGTACGAGGCTTTTCCATATTTCGTTGAAGCTTCAGGAGTCTCTTAACATTCGACAAGCTTAATTGGCCCGAAAACTTAATTGCCGTAAAAACGTGCAACAAATTTGACTTGAATGAAACATACAGAGAAGGCGGGCGGATGTGTAACGAAGAAAATTTTCGTGGAAGCGAATGCTCTTCTAAACTTAGCAACAAGTGTTCTACTAAATTCGAAGTTTCCATCGTCGAGTCAATGGTGATGAATGAGAACGCGAATTACTGAAATAATACATGAATTAGGTTATTGGCTACTATCGCTGAGTGTCAGACGAGTTTATCAAATAAGTGGAAAAAGTGTTTACGGCGGAAATAGCACAATAAACTCAATTAACGTGATAAAAGATATTTGTAAATAAAAAACGTATACGCGCGCGTGTGTGTGTGTAAAAATTTCTCAGCAATTCGGAGGCATTCATTTGCAGACGTATGTGTAACGTGATTGTCATTCGTGCATGTACGAAACCGCTTACTTAAAGTCCAGATAATTAATCGAAATGCTAAGTCAGTACTTCGAAATAGCAGATAAGATATAACTCGAGGAGAAACCTTACGACACACATGCGCTATTCGTGTACGATTAGTAAGTGGCTACTACCTACAGTTTGGACTAACAGTTTACAAAGCTAGATTTTTTATTCATCGCGTCACGATCAATTAATCGAAATTAAGAAGAAATCCTGAGAAAAGCATCATTATGTGAAACAGAGTTATGTAAAACAGGGTGTTTTCTAGTTCAGGATTTAAATTATGACGATAAATCACATGTTAGATGAGTTCGAAAGAACAGTGATTGGTATTGATAAATTCTCTTGGATAACAGTAACGAATTTGGCAATAAAGTAAAGGAAATTTTAAAAGTAAATTTTATTAATTCTTACAAGTCATCCGATTCGAGTCATCGCTAGAAAACAACGCGCAACTTATCAGTTTATTAATAGACATTACTTGTAAAAGTTGGGATATTATTGTGTAAGGGAACAACGATGTTAAAACTACAGTCATATCATTTATCGGCTTGTTTCACGCGTCATTTCTAAAACTATAGCGCTAAACTTTAGTATAATTCTGTCAGGGAAATGACGTATACTTCTTAAAACAGTGATGACTCTAACAAGTTCTCCGCTTTATCTTAAGGTTCCAGAAATAATACTTTTACAATCGGAGACGAACGACTTGGACTCGTAACTTCCGAGCAGCGAATAATTATGCTTTTCATTCTTGGCAATAAATGGCACCGGAAACTGTGACTTATATGAAAAAGAAACGTCGATCGATTCGCGTAGATCGATACGCCTCGTGTTCGTTCCACTCGTTTAAATTGGCAAATACTTTCAAAATTATCAGGATTTACGCTAGTTCACGGGCTGTTGTAACTTTTTTTCTGTTTAAAAGGCCACTGTTCGCGATACAGGTCTCTGTTTATCTATAAATCAATTTGTGCAACATTACGATTTATTAAACGATTACGTAATTTCAATGAGCCAACGTACGCTATCGCGCTTGTTCGATCATAATGAAATGCACACCGGTTATAGAGAAATAACTGCGTAATTAGTAATATAAACCGCGCTAAATAACGTTACGGATTTAACTCTGACACGAGTGTGATATAGAAGAACTTGAATAGTATTTTGCGTGTCGACAAATATTCCTTGTAACGCGTTAACTATTTCTTACGTCGTATTTCTTGTATTTCCTTTCCCATGTTGTATACGTAAATATTTTATACTCCCATGTAAATCACATCTTTCTTCATCACAGTTTGCGTCATTCTACGAAGAACAGACAAAAATTACAGATGAATAATAATGCTACTTATTATTGCTCTTCAAATATGTAAATCGTTTACTCAACCATCCACCCACGTGGTGTAATGTACGTGTTATATACCTAAGAGATTAGGTCGTGCAATACAATTGCAAGTACACATAGATATCGTCCAAGATCGCAAAACCAATAAGAAGAAGAAATATAAATCGACGCCCATATTCGATATATCTATAAGATTCACCGTGTGATCTAATCAATTGGCTTATACTTTCACAAACATGGAGAAAAGATTTATATGACATGAATTTGCCACTCGAGTCTCTTTCTCTGTGCTGCGAGGCGCAGCTTGTCCTTGCGTATAAGGTAGGTATTTGCGTGTGTTTACCGAGTTTACTGCATAACTTGTTGCACAAGGCGATATGCTTGGTGAACAGCTTATACACCATAGACACTCGTGAACCTAGAACTCTGTAATCGTCGTCGTGATCGATATTGCACAATTCCTTGTGTTTTGTTCGTCTGTGAACTAGCTAAAATTCATATCCTTCGAGTGTTTCTATCCGTCGAGTATTTTTCAAGTATCTAGTAATACGAGTATTATTGATTTCTCGAAATTTCTCAATAATATCTTACACGATGTAAGGAATGCAGTACGATGTTATTATCAGGACCACGATTAGCAAAACGATCGATCATTGATAGAATGTTTAAAGATAATACTTTACGAGAAATATTTGAAGATAAGAATAAAAATTCAAAGAAACTGTGACGTTTTTATTTATATTATACATATTATACATATGCGGACAAAATACGATTGATAATATTTATGGAATATTATAAATATTAGAAATATTTCAAATAAATGATCACGTGGAAAAAGAATTATTCTATTACCTGGAAAATTCAATTACTCAAACAACGTGTGTCGTGATCAGTTCGAATAATCAAGATTCTACTGTAGTTCGTTCGACAAGAATAACAAACGTTCATCTTAGCGAGGTTAGCAACAGTATCGATGACAGTTTGTTCCATATGCACGTGTTTTCCGTTCGGCTACTGTCTAACTTTTTTCGCGCGTTTTCTTTTCACGCTCTGTCGAAGAAAATTACTGAACGACTAAGTACGTATCACCCTGACCGAAATTCACCATTCAAATGAACCGATTTCTTCCCATTGTGTTCACTGTTACGAAGATTATACGATATTGGTTGTACGACACGATTGGGGTTATGTTTACTTGAAAGTCTTCTTAAATTCTGCCTTTACGACTCGACGTGGAACAAAAAGTTGAAACATGTAACTAAGATATCAGCTTGTTGGTAATGAATTTATTAATAGGTAAGAAACTAGAGACATAAGAAACGTGTAAGAACTATAGACTTGAACAGCTTAGAAAAGTTGTAGGATCTATGTCATCGGCGACCCTGAAATATGCTGGATTCATTCTGTTCGTGAGTATCATTGTACATGAGACATAATACATATACGAGAATAGATATGACGTACGTGAATGACACGGTAAATGACATTCATATTGTGTTAGTTGTACTATCTATTTCTTATTAATGCATTCCACATTAAGGCGTCTCGCTGCTAATGATCAGAGTCGAAGGCTGGAACAACTGGCTTGAATAACAAGCCACTTCACAAATACTAGACAGGATTAATAGAGACGATGTTTTTGGCATCATTCATCGTGGTTTGGGCATTCATTCATCAACGATAGTAATTGCTCGTTGCAATAATTTAACCTCTTGGAACTAAAAAACACGAAAAATTTCAATGAAATTTGATTCGAGTCGCATACGTGGATCCTATGAACGATAAAGTAGTTAGTAGAAGAACGAAAAATTATCGAGAAAAAGTCAAGGACAGCATGAATTTTTAATGAATCGTTCCGATACCGTTGGTACGGCCTCGACGTATGGCAGTAGGATGGAACTGTGAGTATGTGGGACGCCACGTATGGTCCCGGTCATCGGGATGAACATGTATGGTCATCGAACGTGTGTCTAGTTAGTAGGGACGTGTGTCGAGCGCATCGAAACTATGCCACCGACCGGGAATCATTCCAAGACTTAGGTCAATCACGCACGATCATCATCTTTAATAAAAACCGGTTCTCTTTCTCCTTCACATCATTGATATTTGTAGATTTGTTGCTTCTTCCTCTTTAAGAAAATATATTCGGTTTTTAATTTTTTTTTTTTTAATATTTAATCTGTTTATTTAAAACTTGAAATTGCGTATTTGAAAGTTAAGATGAAATAATATGTATACTTTTATTTAGAGGATTTAGACTCATAAAAGTTCATTGAATGCACCAAAGATGCGAAGATATATAAAATACTCGAAGTACCTATAGCGCTTATTACGAATGACGACCAAAATTTTCTGCTTAAATAGCATTTCCTTAGCAGTTACATAGTTTCTTTAGTTCGTAAAAGTATGAATTTATATAAATATCCACAGGCTAATAATTATGTAAAATTTATAACACTTTGCATACCACGTAAATAAATATGCAACCGATAATACACCGTCTGTATCGACAAATGCGATTCGAGGACAGCAAAAGTCTCGTGAAATAAATATCTTGGTTATATTTGGTTTCTATCTGCTAGTAATCTAATCGCACTGCTACAAAATCACCGTCAGGATTTATCACATGTATATTTTTTTTGCTTATGTCTCGCTATATAAATTAGCTCATTTATTTCGACGATAGAAAACAATGCGTATTTATTTACGAGCAAATATAAACCGGAAAACGTCAGCGGGCGTGTCTCTGATTGCACGTGCGTGAACCAAAGAGAAACGATGCTTGCCGATGCTGATCACTTAACGGTACCGCCGATTTCGAGGAGGAATCCATTACGCAGCCGGAAAATAAAAAACAATCAGCTCGTTTTTATTAATATTTCTATTTTAATGACATTTTATAATTTAGAAAAAGGAATATTTTAATATGTAGTAGCTAATAGCGGAAAGGATCTTTTAAATCCAGTGATATAGTTGAGGAAATATTGTAGAAGGCAAAGGTATATGTAACTTAAGACAAACAATATTTTAATATCTTTTAATATATTAATCTTGTTAACAAAAGAGATGTTTGTGGCGAGAAGGGCGGAAAAACGTTTGTGCCAAAATTAAATAAAAAGATAATTGTGATAACATGGATATGATAACAATCCAAGTAATGTATTTTAAAACTGTTCCCCTGCAAAATATGGAAATTGTGTCTTACCGTGTTCTTTCTCTAATCTTCGTATGGAAACAGAATTAATATTTAACGCCGTGATTTCATAAGAAATTATTATTACTGTTTCAAGATAGTGGATGATAGTTCGTTAATCGTTCCGTGAGTAGATTACCGTTATGCAGTTATGCCGTTGCAGGTTCAACGTTACGGTGCAAACAAAATTCGAAACTACGTATGTTTTCTTACTTTTTAAATGATAGTAAATTTCTTTACTGCATGCTCGAAAGAGTAAGTCGTATTTAGTAGACACGAAATTGCGCAATGCTGAAAAAGATGCGTGTTTAAAATAACAATACCGTGAAAAAAGATAATAGGATCGTAGTAGCAAAAACGATGATGAATGTTTGCCAAACTCCAATGAGATTAACAACATCGCAAAAATAAAACTCCGTCTAAACGACATAGTAGCTGTTCTTACTTTGCAATACACATTGAAAAACACGATGTGTACTTATATCTTGTGTGTGTACGATATGTACCTATATCTTTGAAACGTGGAACAAACATGCGTCTGAGGTTTACTAGTACGTGTTATTCTATTTTTATCAACATAAATGTATTGTGTAGAACCAGTTGCATAAGACTACATATTTAATCCATCATATTGTTTGAAAAATACACGAATGCAAGGAAATCGAAATACTCGGTGCGATAAATTCTACAACATATTAATTTCTCCGATATTGTTTGTTTTTATCATATGCGAAGATCTCAAAAATATCATTAATCATTATTATTGAAAAAAATTTTAGATTGCAATCAGCGCTACCTTGTTTTATTAATGATTAATAACCACATTTAATTCTGGCTGTTTGATTAATTAAATTTTGCATTTTAATCAGAAGAAGATTAATTACCGAAGTGTGATCGATAAGTTTTACTTACCACTTGTGTGAGTTTAATGATACCAGGTATCGTTCTGAAGTAGGACACGTTCAACGTAATGCCTAACAGAGGGTTAGGTTGAACCGGTTCCGTCTTTACGGTAGGCACCTGTCGAGGATTGTTGCTGGCGTTATTGCTGGAACCGTCCATTGTCACAACGGTCTCCGACATCATATTATGTTTTCTTCGCGCCAAATATACCACGACGTAATTCGACGTATATTCGTCAGTGAAAGGAGTACCGGTGTGAATATGAACACTAATAGAAAATAAAGATAACCGGTACCGCGATTGCCAAGTTCGGAACACCTGTTGGTTCACCACGGCCCGCACGGAGGCCTCACTATTGAATACTACCTACGTATTAGCCAACAACCCGCTGTTCCCCTACCGTATTCTATTTTCCCCCACTTTTATACAATTCCTCCTTTAACTTGTCAACGAAGTTGAAACCAATCGCCACGTCTTACGAATTTTCTGGCTCTTCCACTTCTTCCTTATCTATGCCAACCGATAAATACATTTCATTCAATTTTGTACCTCCTTTTTAAAAATTCCATAAATTTTTAATATTCTTCCCGTGTAAACTTTATCATATTCGCTTTAGATCTCGGTTTATAATTCAATACAGAATTGCATCATGAATATTTGATAATCATGTAAAATATCTCTTCGTATCCCTACTTTAGAAAATATGCGATTATTGAAATGTAGAATATCTTGTAACTTAATAAAGCGTGTTTTTAGAACAAAGTAGCTGTTAATTAAAATTTATGTGTGGGAATATCAATACTCTAGTAAATGTATTTTTTTCGAAGAATAAAGAATGATGTATGATCTATTTGACTTAACTTCATTAATGAAATTATTGATATGAGGATGTATTTTTAAATAGATGCGCCTTGGCATGGTTACAAGAGAATTTGGAAAATTATTGGTCACTAAAAGAGGTAATGTAGAGGTAATGGCGACCCAATAGCTTGCGATTGCGCGTTATATACAACAGCGTTAACCAATAAAGAAATTGCCCTAACGGAATCGACGTTGACACATCCCACTAGGAGAGTTGTTTTGTTCATCACTTGTGGCTTATCAATGATGCTTCAAGTGCCTCTCATGACGTTTAAGACGTGTAATTTCGTGTTTTTTACATAAAGTAGTGAAACGTTGACCAGAGGCTTTGTGCATCGTGATAGGAGTATTGTATTTTATCAATCATCTTTTTAGAGGTGTAGTATTTAAACTTGTATCTAGGTATAAACATTTGTGTAAGATACCTTAGATATCCAGTGCATTCATCGCATTGGTATGCGGATGATCATCGGCTGGATTACGATATTATATATATTATTTCATATTTACTATGTTTTAAATTTCATACATCTATTTCTGTTTTGTTTATACTGTCACTGTTTTAAATTACGATAAATAATTTTACATCCTTGTTTATTGCTTCATTTCACAATTAACAAACAAATTGCTCCTTAAAAACATATTTTATATAGGTACACTTTTTTTCAGCAAAATCTATACAAAATGTCTCTGTATCCAACTCTCGAAGACTTGAAGGTGGATCATATGATGAAGGTTCAAACTTTTAGCTATATATATTTTTAACTATAAAGTTATCCATTATTTCACATATTATATATTATATGTATATTAATTTATATCATATTTGCAGGCTCAACTACAAATGGAGTCGCAACACAATGTTCTACCCATATCGCAAGAACAAACTGAACCATCTGCACCTGCGCATAATACCCTTTCTAATATGTTATATCCTTCATTAGGAGAATATATGGGTTTGGAACTTACTGAAGAAATAATAGCACAAAATATGCCTGAATATTCTCGTGTTAAACAAAATGTAAGTGATATAATAGGACTTTAACTAACTTACAATTTACAGCAAAATAACTATAAAAAATCTATGTTTCAGATGATGGTACATACACCTGTAACATCAGGTCCTTTAGCAGGTATGGTTGCACCACTATCTGGCCAGTCCTTAGGATTACAGAGAGCACAAGTTACAAATGGTATAAGAGAAGTAAGTAATTTTCCATATTTATGTTATATAATACATATAAAATACTAGTATCTTATATCTCGAGAAGGAATAATCTTTTTATCTTATCATTACAGTTGATATTATGCAAGGATAAAGATGGTAAAATTGGTATGAGAGTTAATAATGTAGATAATGGCATTTTCGTATGCCTAGTAAGGCAAAATTCGCCTGCTGCACTTGCTGGATTACGATTTGGAGACCAAATTTTGAGTATCAATGATGTTTCTGTTGCTGGATATACAATGAAACAAGTTCACAAAATTTTCAGAAACGCTGACATTAACGGCATTAAAGTAATAGTAAGGGACAGGTCAGTTACATATTCTTTTTAATCAGTAAAATTATAATTTTACTATTTTTTTTTATTAAATTTTGTCAATTTTAGACCATTTGAACGCACAGTAACAATGCACAAAAATAGGATAAAATATATTGGATTTCAGTTCAGAAACGGAAAGATAGTCTCTTTAATTAAAGATTCTTCTGCTGCCAAAAATGGACTTTTAACAAATCATCAAATATTAGAAGTTAACGGAAAGGTTTGTTATGACATAATAAATTTATGTGTTTAATACAGTTAATAAGTTTGAATAATATCTTTTCCACAAAATGGTTTAGAATGTTATAGGGTTAAAAGACAAAGAAGTCACGGAAGAGATTGAGAAAGGCGGGAATATAATCACGTTGACGATTATTCCATCGTATATTTTTGACCACATGATTAAAAAGTACATTTTCGTTAGTATATAACATTATGTCTAACTATATTGCAAATATTTTATCGAAATAATATTTTTCAGAATGAACAGCAGCTTGTTGAAAACACTTATGGACCATTCTACACCAGATTTTTAAAATAGCCTTGAATTCGTATTTTAAAGTTGACTTCATATCTTATTTTTTTAGAGATATATATGTACGTGTTTCATATTACAATTACCATATATAAATCAGGTATAGTAGTGAGTTTATATTCCACATATATAAAAGGATATAATAAAAAGATAAAGATATAAATCATATTTAAAAAATTAATATCTTTATAATACTTATTATTCGATTTTTTAACTAAAAAGTTAATAGGAATAGTTGGAAGTTTTCATTATTTATCATATATAAAAGAATGGTAATATATAAAGGTATATTTAAATCATTCTTCATATTTACATAATACCTAACAAATATGTAATGCTTATTCATTTTATTATTTGGAATATAACCACTTTATTACTATGTCCAGGGTATCTTTGTTATTTAAATAAGAATGTTTGTTAATTCTTTTAACAAAAGGTTCATATCTTTTTTTAACAATTCAAGTTATATGAAAGTATTTTAAACAATGACGCTTAATTATACTTGATATGTTTGTGCATATTTAAACAATTTCCATAGTATAAAAACTGCACATTACAGTTTTAATCTGTTTTTTATAACATTTATGTAATATTTCATTATATGTATTTTTTCTATTGATATAATCTCCATAGAATCTTTAGGTAAAAATATAATATTTCGTATTATATTTTAGCAATGTGCCAATTCTGTACAAACTTTAAATAAAATGTATACTCCTTAGAATTAAAAGTTACATATTTACCTATATTTTGCTTTGTTTCCTTTCTTATTCTTTGTATTTTTGTTATTTGTTATCCTTATTTTGTGTTCTTTAACAAGTTTTCGTTCCTCTGTGATTACTAATTTCCTCTGCTAATACGTATGTAATATAAATATGATAAACATTTTATAACGCACGCGCATTTGATACGCCTTAAACATGGCAGTTTGTGTTTTATTTGTCGTCCCTGCAAGTGTAGTAACATAACAATTATCAAAGTGAAATGTAATATTAAATATTGTTATGATGAACGCGGGATATTATTGTCGGATTAAAGAATTATCATATATCCGTAATACCGCAGGCAAAGTTATTATCTATGTAAACCTAGGTACCGTAAAGTACTACTAGGAAGTGAGTGATATAAATGCGCTCGGCTATTAGTGTTATTTTGTCGAGTCCGGTACCCGACAACAAGATGTCTCATCCTGATTACGAGCAAACTGCTCATGATCATGCAGCATTGCTTCTACTTTTGAGGCCTATTGGCACACAAATCAAACAAAAGACTATTACCAGGTTATGTGAACGAATAATGAAAGCAGGCAGCAGATTCTCTGTGGCCGATTCTACTGGTGGAACGCGCGAAATTCTTGCTAGATTCGTTAGAGAACATCCTGTTGAAAATAACGATTGGGGAGATTTTCAAACTCACAGAAGATTGTTAGGATTAATTACTTTTGGCAAATATGACAATCAAGTGGAGTTAAACGAGTTGTGCAGAGTCCATGAGACTTTAAAAGTAAAGTACAGTGCAACATTGTATGATTCACGTGCTATTCTTTTTGGGCCATTAGAATCAAATAACCCTCATGAACCACCATCATCATATAGTACACCTTCGAATTTCAAAACTAGAGCTGTGTTTTATACAGATGAGACATGCCCTGATCTCGAAGTTCATGTAATGGAATGTCTCAATTCTTTATTCTGGATTTTGGAATCCAAAAGATTAGAAAGATCAAGAGAAAAGATAGACCGGGTCTCTCTTTTACTAGCTCCTTTTGAAAAGAAAGATTTCATAGGATTAGATCTTGAATCTAGGAATAATAGAAAAAGATGTGTAGGTCGCATGACAAAACATTTGGGTGATTTATGTCTCCAAGCTGGTCTACCAGCAGATGCTTTGAGCAATTATAATTCTGCAGCTAGCGTACTACAAGCTGTAAATGATTGGTTGTGGCTAGGAGCAGCATTTGAAGGTTTATGTGCTGCATCTGCTTTAGTGTTATATCCAAATATGTGTAGAAGTCTTCCATTGCAGAGAAACTCTTCTCTTCAGGAAGGAAGTCCAGGTAAGCAGAGGTATGTATAGAATAAATTAATTTCAGAAATGGAAATTTAATGCTGTGGATAAAGAATGGATAATATTTTACTATATATAGAAGAGGTTCACAAGCTGTGGCAACTTTGCTATCGCCGCCAGCTATAGAGGTGGTAAAGAGTAATATGCCACATATTTTGCTACCTGAAGAAATATCAAAAAAATATCGCGAGGCAATAGTACATTACAGTAAATATCAATATGCTGGAATTATTGAGACAGAAGCTAGCTTTAAGGCTACAAGAATTTCAATAGAGCAAAACTGTACTTTACAAGCTGCTTCATACTTAAATAATGTCATACTTATAAATTTACCATTAAGTGAGCAAGAAAAAGTATGTAGTTTACGCGAGAATGTTATTAATTTACTAAATGACAATAACAAGAAATTATACAATATTTTAGATTGATCGGTTCACTACATTATCAGATTTATACACAAGTTTTGGTTTTATAAGAAAAGCATCATTTTGTCTAAGATTAGCTGCAACAAGACATGTATCTCAAAATAATCCTAATCCAGATTGGCAACAGTGTTATAATTTAATGCTACAAGCTACTTCTGGATTTAAATTGTCCTTAGATCCTGTTGATATGTCTCCTGGTAATTTTTTTTATGACATAATTTTGCATCGCGTCGTAACGCGTTAGCGTTAAGGGAAAATTTGTTTGTATAGAAAACCATAGAGGCTGGCCAGTTATACAAATTCAGGTAATAAATGAACTTGTTACTGCCGCTAATCGCATGGGTAATCCAGCATTAGCGACGAGACACATGACATTTCTACTTCAAACGATGTACAATTACTTAACTCCTAATGAACGTAAAGAAACTGCTTTGCAACTTCAAAATGTATCTCAACAATGCGAGGGCGCTCCCGTACCTCTCGTAAGTTTTAGGAAAATGTTAGGATAATGTTTTCAGTGTTGAAAGTAAAATTGTTCCCAATAGGTTTTAGATTCTGGAACAGTTATACCGCCTGCTAATTTAACGAATATTCCAAAAACTAAATCGTTTATTTTAAAAAATATGCAACCACATCTTCAACCTCAAAAGATTGAAAGGGTCAAAGAAGATCATGGCCCATTTTTATTTACACCCATTAATTTTGGATCTTTAGAGAGGAAAAATATATCTAAGAGTAAAGTAGGTACGTGCATGTATCGACTAGATGTTGCCTACAAAATTATATTATTTATAATTTACTATATAACAAATATAAATGGTTACAGATTATTTATGGGTAGAAGGTGATATTTGCGAAGTATCCATGCAACTTATTAATCCCTTGCCGTTTGAACTTCACGTTTCCAATATGAGGCTTCTTACAAATGGTGTAGTATTCGAGTCAATTCCCGAAAGTATTACGCTTCCTGCTGAATCAGGACCAATTGCGGTAACATTAGCGGGCAGGCCTAAAGAAATTGGAGATTTAGAGATTCTCGGCTTTAGTACGCATACATTAGGGGTGAAATCAAATTGTAGATTAAGGTATATGGAGGGAATGGTTCACTCTCAATATACTGTCGAGGTAGTCCCAGCTTTACCGAGAATAGAAGTAGCCACAAGTTTACCTCAAACTGCAAGCTTTAGCTCCGGAGACAATATAGTGACTAGCGCAAGTATATCACTATATGGTGGAGAAAGGTATGTCTATTATAAATAATTATATTAACAAATATATGACCTTTATACTGGAACTTAATAGTCATTTCTACGCTGTAGTGCCGAATGTACTGTAACAATTACAAATATTGGCCAAGTTCCTATCGAAACAATCGAACTATCAATACAATCAACATTAGACACAATACTCGAAAGTAAAATATTTAAATGGAGCGATAAAAATTTTATGGAACAATTACCCATACAACCCGGCGCTAGTGCCAGTCTTACATTGTATTTATATGCGGCTACAGATTTTATAGCACCTACATCGCGAAATGGTAATATGATCAATTTTTTCTATCTTTTTCTTTCAATACAATGACAGTGTAATAAATTATTATATATTAAATATCTTTTAGATATTAGCAGCAGTACGTATCTTAGTCAGCCGAGCAGCTTAATGTCTCATTCAGGACACAGCTCGTTACCATCTAGATTAAGTTCCCCGTCGCATACAAAGAGACAATCCGAATTAACTTCCTCATTCAGATCAGGTTTAAGTTCTCATTCGGGCCATTCTTCTTTGGCAAGTTCGCGTTTATCCAAGCTTGCAGTTCCATTACATACTTCAAATGTTGTCGAAGGGCAATTGAAAATAAAGTATTCGGGTGGTACAGGTCTAACGGCAGGTTATTGTCGTATATCATCAGTTTTTATCACAATTGAAATGTTGCCTAGTGTACAAATTACAAATTGGGATGTACTTCCAGCAGAAACGTAAGCGCTTAACGAAAGAGTCATATCTCATATTTCGATCTCAATACGTATATGTATATTTCCAGGCCGTCACAATTTTATCTCGTGTTAGATTTAACAAATATGACTAATCATGAAATGGAATTGCATTATACACAAACTAAATGTATATACATGGAGGGTAAAGAGCCTTGTAGAATTCCTGTACCGGTTGATAGATGTCCACTTAATAAATTATCAATGGTAATAAAGAATATCTTTTATTCGTATTACAATTAAGAAATCTTATAATTAACAAATAGTTTCTGTTTTATTGATAGTTAAATGGGGCAGGTGATATCGGAGAACTACAAAAAGTTTGTTCCGAACATATTGCTTCGTTAGTTGACTTACGGTGGCAATTATTGGGCACGGAATCGATCGGTAAAGCAACCCTTTCTGGTATTACTCTCACCCAAGATATGTTGGATCTCGTTAGAATGAGTCCCTTACAATGGGGTATGTTTGAATAATTGTCGTATAATTATGATCCTTTAACTACTCTATATTAAATTGATAAATATTTTTCAGAAATCAAAATAAACGATGCAACTGTAAAGGCACAAGATGAACTTACGTGTAGTTTAGGTGAATGCGTTAGTGTCGGAATAGGAATATGTAATGCTTTGGAACATCCACTAAGTGATCTTATGTTAACTATAAATTTTTATCAAGATCACCATAATGGTGTAAATAATTATCAATTAGAAACGAGATTATCCATTGCTGGCGCAAATAAAGTCATGCTTCCAGCAGTAAGTTATTTTAGTGATAAAAATATATACAGTCCTAATAATTGCATTTCCTTCTCTTTCTTTCTATTCTTTTTTAGTTACAGGAATATGGACGAGTTTATCACGAATGTCGTGTAGTATTCTTTACAGCTGGACAGTATAAAATAGATATTCAATGTAGTAGTAAAGAGTCAACTCCAAATACGCCAGTTCTTTGTTCGGAATTGATAAACGCTGGACATACGTGGCGTTATATACCACCGATAGAAATAACTGTCGATGATTACTGATGTAAATGAAATTATTAAATATGTGATTTATTAGACAGAGAGAAAAATAAAATATATTTATGCTTTGTTATT
This sequence comes from Bombus terrestris, assembly GCF_910591885.1. Lineage (NCBI taxonomy): Eukaryota > Metazoa > Arthropoda > Insecta > Hymenoptera > Apidae > Bombus > Bombus terrestris. The sequence goes on along the minus strand of NC_063281.1, from coordinate 11,665,026 downwards.
ATCACTCTATGCAGTAAGATGTAAAAACTTTTACTTTTTTTAATAAACTATCAAAGAATAGTTGGTTTCTATGAATATTCCATTTCAATATATTTATATTTTACATATTTACTTTACAGATATGCCGCTACACGCGCTGCCGGTAAAAAGCACATTTTTACCACTGAGCACCGCACTCGAAATTCTATTTTATCCTTCTGCAATTTGCCCTATATAGATTTCAACGATAATCGTCAATAAGGTTTCCTTTTCTTTGATACAAAATTTTTTCGAATTTCGCAAAGATTATTTCTGACTAAATATAACCCCAATCCCAACTAAAGTTTCTGTTTAAATTTTCTTTAAAATCGAACCTTGTGAATTAGTCTCCTCGAATGTAACATACGTTACTGCACAACTGTCTTGATCCATTTTTGCTTATGAAAATAAGTTGATCAAACTGCGCGCCATATCCTAGGGACGTTTTTTGCTCTCCAAAAAAAGTCCTTTGCTGTAAATGGTTGGCCGTTCGTTACTAGTTACTAGTAGATATAGATATTTTTGGACTTTAGGTAAAATGGAAGGGTAGAAGATTACGGTCATATGAATCATTTATATGGCCGTGTAGGAGATATAGTTTATAGGGCAATCCTTTCGCTAGCTAATTCAAGGGCAGTGCTGCCAGTCACCTCAAGGCTACAATGCCATGTGATTTATAATTAAAGCCTTATCAATATCGCCCTTGTGTCGGAGGTCAGGGCAGGAATGGTTGTATGTGTTCATGTGTACGTGAAATGAAAATGAGAATGTGTGGTCTTCTCTGTAATCGACGGAACTGCCTTTGAGCAAACTACAGAAGGTATTTACCCCATAGTATATTGGTTTTTTTTTAAATATAAACTAGGACGTGTGGCTGATACTAAATTATTGTATTTCACTTTATCAAACTATATCAATACCACAATTTGATTATGGTATTTATGATTAATAGTTACATACATAAACTCGAATGAAAATAATAAATAATACATTTGTCGCGTTAAAACAAAGTACTGTATGTAACTTAACGATTCATACAAATCTAGTTATTTGTTTTATTATTATTTGTTAACTTATAGTTCAAAGATAATAATTAATAAAATCTTTATATGTTGGACAGATGTTGATAACTTACACGATACTTTTGTCATCACCATATTTACAAAATGGTGTTAATCCTCGTAACTATTCATTTAAATGGAGACATATAAATAGATGTACATATAATATACATACATATATTGTCTGACATTTAACATAGAAAAAATCAGAGTGCGGGTTATCTGCTTCAAGGCTTACTCGTTGAAAAAATACTGCGTTCTGTGATATGAAATTCGACTGGAACAACACGCGATTTATTTTCCTTCCATCGGCATGTTATATCATAATACCGCCTTTTACTGTTATTTTATTTCCATGCGCCTCGTTTGTACGACATGTAGTCTCTGGTAACTTTAAAGAGAAGCATAAGCCAGAAGACAACACAGTGAATTGTTTTTTTCCGAAAAATCGTTCGTGTGCAGAAAAATATGAGATGCATATATTTGCATGAAGTTACAGGCACTCAAATCAGCTACGCTGTTATTCTTTTTTTTTTCTCAATTTCTTTTTTTTCGGGTTTAACCCACGTCTTCGAGCTTATACTCTGAATCTCGTTTTAACGAGGCATGACGTTCTAAAGAGAAGTATTATTTGGCAACGGACATATTTAATGACACGATTATAATTGACTATCAGACTGCGTTACGCATACGTACAACTTAAAATAATAATGAGGGAATGTTAATTATTTAAAATATGCACTGGTTCGCTTTCATTTTCATTTTAAATCGCAAAATTTCCAACTCGTTAAATTAAACTGCACGTCATACGGAATCGTTTGAACTCGTCTTAAATATGGAACATGTACGTAGGACAATCGAAAGTTCGACGGCGGTATACTAGTATGTATACTTCGTACGACTAATTAATTAACTATGGTTACTAGCTGCTTGGCAAAATGGTCAAGATTATGGGCAACGATCATGCATACAATGCAAAAATGGATCACGGATTAATACTGTACATACTAATATGTATATCTGAAAATTAACAAATTCTAGGTTAGGAGATTCTAGGAGAAAAATGACATCACGAAAAAACATTTATCTTAACGTTTGTACACTGATTTGTAAAATGTAAAATTGACTAGTGCTACGAATGGAAAACTTTAATTTTTCGGGTGCCTGCGGCCTCTAGCTGAATATTATCAAATATTCTTACTAAACAGAGCGTTTAATTCAACAAAGGATACTTAATACGCACCTATATATATTGCACATGCCCTTTAACCAAACATAGCTTTGTTATCTTAAAACATTTTACGCGTAAAATTAACTGTTAGCCAAATAACCTTTCTTATTTGTAAGTATATCTAAAATTAAAATTATTACTATTGTAGCTCTAAAAATGATTAAAAATTATGATTTTTAATATTCAGCCTATGAGGTGCCACGTTGACCTTTGCTACTATATGGATGGATTACATGTATTGGGCCTTTGCGGGCATAAAAACTCTACATGAACAAGAGACCTCCCATGTTTTATCGTTTCTTTCACTTATGATATATATACTGGATCTATGATACGCTACCGCCATAAATATAATCATAGTGGAGACTTTTTGACTTCAATGATTCGTACCTTTGTTTTATACTCGCTAAAACGTCTTGGAACACAATAGTTTTTCTTTTATACACGATTGTACGTTTCGCGCGTTACAAGTGTCTCCTTTCGTGATGAAATTAAAAGAAAACTCGACACAGTTATCTTCATTGGTAGCTTTCTTAGATTCTACTCTAGTTCACGTTTACCGACGAAATTTCACTTAGAGTCATCTTTTTTTTTTTTTTTTTTTATAAAAATCTAATCTTCACAGAATAATTGAAACGTACTTTAATTATTCACATTGGGCACAATCACACACCGATTTCCATTAATATTCAGAATGCTTTTAACGTCGATCGTTACACTTCGAACTTATGGATATTCTATTTTATTTTCTATGCATATCCGTGTTCACAGTCGATGGCAGTTAAGCGCAGATCGGGCGAATTTTCTGATGTTATTATTTTGTATCTTTAAATATCGCGTCAAAAAATTTGAATAATCTAGCACTCCGTATTACACGTCTATCTACCATAGTATGAAAAATTATATCATTTATGATAAACCTAGGATCTAACGTATCGATCTTAATCGTAAATTTTTATAACATTCTATGAGACTTATTGTATACCACTTAAGACTGACAGGACGCATTCGTAGATAAAGGGTTGGTTATTCATTTCACTCGTGTTTGACTTGCGCTTTGGTATGAACATCTGTTCCATATGACTGCTTATTTCGTTATGAATAAATAAAACCGTAGAACAATCTTCTTAAACGAACCGGTTCAATATGAACTTTCCATGTATCTACGCGTTTCCATTCACTGATCTACCGTAAAACGTTTCTTGTACTACTACATTTATCATTAAATGTAAGTAGCAAAGTAAACGAGTAATAAAACGGAAATAATTAAATTATTATAGTTTAATGCAAACAATATAGTTTAATATAGTTAAAGAGAAATATTTTAAACAAGATACTGAAATAACGATAACTATGTTCAATTTAAAATCTGTCGCTGTAAACTCGAGTACTTCGCTGTTCTAATCACATTTGATATTGCACGATAAATTATATTAATTGCATAATTTACGATGTCGATACTTCAAAGAGCTGAAGACTTTTCATAATTAAACTTATTAAGAAGCACGTGAATGCACGTCAACGAAATGGATACGTTGTCTTCGATAATAAACGCGGTAAAAGATTAAGAAATTCTTCTAACTACAACGACGTAACATTTGGAGATCATAGGTGAAGAATATAATAAGTATATTTCCAATGATTCTCTGATTTTGATGTTGCCTCATGATTATAATTTATTAGATTCAAACATGTAAATCTTTTAAAATTAACGATGAGTTGACGATGTTTTGTGTAAATCAAAGGTGTAATTATTAATTTTGATATTACGACGAACAATAATTCTAAAATTTTAAAAACCAAATAAAAAGCTAATTTTGATAACACGAGGCGAACTGTTAACGCGCCGAATCTCGAAACTCTCTATAAAAAGTGTGAAATTTGACTTATCGTATTCTTCCCCTGCAGTCTTCATTTGGCATTAGGAAATTGCGTTTATCGATTGTTCGCTCCTCAAGAGCAACAGGCAAGTCTTTCGAAGAAAATCGATCGCTCGATTTCATGGAACTATTCGTGTAAAAATGCATAAAACCAATAAACGTACTTATCGTTTTTAAAAAATGTGTGGCGCTAATTGCAATTTCCACAAAGAAACGGGCCTCGCGAACACCGTCACCTGACCCTTTTCTTTCCCGCCAACTAAAAAAACATAAAGTGGCGCTGGTCCATACGATGGTGTCTCGGTTTCCTTGATGTCAGCCGCAGCAACCTTAGCTCGTTGTCTCTCGGCTCTCGACGCACTGACTGCTCTCCTCGACGGAGATCCTAATGGTAAACTTTTAGGCGGCGCTCTTGGTACCCTTTTAATTTCTTGAAGTTCTAGTAATTCCGCAAACGTTTGCGAGGCCGATCTGCCCGGTTCGTCCTCCAAGACACTATCCGGTGGACTGTTCAATAATCTCGCGTACTTGCCATCCTGAGGTTGTTGCTGTTGCTGTTGCTGATGATGACTCTTCGTTTCATCCAGTCCGAGGTAATTTGGATTACAAAAGCCGAATTGACCTTCGCGTATCGTCGATGGGGTAACTATGGGGCGATACTGTTTGCTCTTTCGTCCTGATTGCCAATCGTCGTCGGCGAGTGGATCACCGGGACTACGGGCTTCTATACTCGCGTAGTCCGACGTCGATTCTTCACCTTCTTCCAAGTCAGCGAATCGAACCGACGCGGACGTAGGAATTTTTGACGTGGTCGGTGTTTTTGGTGTTTGTAGCGCCGCTTCGTAAAGGTGCGAGCTGTAACTCTCGCCTCGTGTCGGCTGACAGGCCTGGTGCACAGCCGCGAAGTCTCTGGAAATTTCCAAGGATCTTCATCTCTGTATTCCTTATGTAACTTTCGTTGCGATTCTAACGTAGTAGATTGTAAAGTAGGTGGAAGCGATGTAGTAAAGGAAATTCCGTCGACAGCGAAAGTTGATAGATTTCAATGATGAAGAATAGATTGCTGAGATATTAGAAATTTTACTAGAAAAATATATTTCATTTGAAATGAATAATTTACATCGATTACCAAAAATAAGTAAAAACTAAAAAGAAGGTGCTCTATTTTTCAACGCAAGTGTATACACGGTCGTTGTTACCAATTAACACTTTATTTTACGGATTGTATCGCTTATCCATCCACCTAGTGACGCTTCCGCCTACAAAAATAGCAGTACGAAAGTGCACTTACCGCCTTTCCTCTTGAACTTCTATCAGCCTAGAGGTAGGAGGTTCCTTTCGTTCTTCGTTGTCGCTATTTTCGTCTGGGTCGACGAAAACAAGCCTGGCTACTTCTACAGGTGTCAGGACCGGAGTGGGCAAGGTCAGAGCACGGAAATTCGGTACCGAGATAGGATCTCTTGTCATGCCGGAACCACCGGTTGCGTAGTTGCAATTGTTCGTGTCCACGTTTTTATATGTTGTTTCCGGCTGTTTCTGTCTTCTACGAGCTAGCGTATTAGCGCTTCGTGATTTCACCATACCCGTAGATGGCTCGACAACCTCGGAGTCCACTTGCTGAAACGGATAGTACGTATTCGCCTGCAGGCAGGCTCATTTGTCACATGCGTTTTCTGTGCAGATATAAAGCTTGATACGTGTGCATATAATACGAGTACAAGGGAATGGTAAAGACAAACTATTTTTTTATAAGTATCCGGGCACTTTGTTTGACGTGTATTTCAACAGTATTCGATTTTGACCAGAGTATACAGATTAGGAGAACGTGATTATGTCGAAAATTCAGCAGGGTTAATTTGTGTTGTAATTTAGAAATTACAGAATTTGAAAATAAGAATCTTGTCAATTAACAAAATAATTTCGGAAAGTTTGAAGGAAATTGACTTTTAAAAGTCAATTTAAACGCGGCATAATATTCTATCGTACGTAACTATGGTAGTTATACAGGATAAAATTACAGCAGTTCGATTCATTCACAATTTTCTAATTAAAATATACCTTGTCCAATATAGATAAGTGTCCGGATACTTAATACAAACATAATTAAAGAGGAAACATACCTCTTGCGGACTTTCCTCGTTGTCATCTTGGCCACTTAAAACGGAATAGCTGCACTTTGTCGGATGACTTAGCCGCGATAGATTAATTTGCGACAATTTCGAAATTTCTTTAAGAAAGCTCGGTCTAGCCGGTGCTTCATTCGGTGATATCCTATTGTTACAAAGTCTCGTCCTTTGATTTCTCGGTTTTGGTTTCGAATTGTCGATATTGGTCCCTCGAATTATCAGTTCGGAAACTGCCAATGCAACGCTTTCCGCTCTTGGCTGGGGTTTAGGACCTGGCACTGATAATTTCTCCCACGTTTCCGTACCTTTCAAGAAGTTTCACACCTCGTATCTTTTTCGACGAACAAAATCGTTGTGCTACTAATGTTTGGATTTTTTACCGAAATGAAACCTCCATAGTTCGTTCGTAGCTAAACCACCGCTTTCTCCACCGAAAATTAGCATACAACTGGGAAGCCTGCAGGCTGCGTGTCCATGAAGAGGTCCTGGTCCTGGTTTGTTCTTCAACAGGCACCAGGAAGCGGTCTTCACGTCCCATCGCCAGCAATCGCTTCTCTCTTGTAGGTCGGTCATACCCCCATAAATGTACATGGCGTCACCGTGTAAAACTGCCGAGTGTTTGTGCCTCGCTGCTGGTCCGCTTTCGCTGGAGGAAAGAAGATGCCACGATTCCGTTTCTAAAACGTACATTATCGATCGTATCGTCAGCCACCTTTCGAAATATGTACATCATTAATAGATTTCCGATTCTTATGCACTTATGGGAAATTTCAAGATGCAAGAATACATAGAGTACACATAGTATATAAAATAAAGTATAGGAAACGAAGCGCATTAGGTGAAACTTTTTGTCTGTGTTATTCGTTTAATTGCGTCTACAGAGATATGAATTTGCATAAACGTTAACAGTTTAATCGTAAAAATTCTGAAATTTTACCGAAATGGAATGCCCACAATTCTGGAGAGCTGCCACGTAGATCTTGATAACCACCGTAAATGAGCATCTGACCACGATGAACTAAAGCAGTATGGCCTCTTCGACCTCTGGGAACCGCACAACCTCTCTGCGCTCTTACTTTCCTCCACATGTTGGTCTACAAATAACAAATTCTCGAATGCAAAGAAAAATCCTGATACTTTCTGTACTCGTCAAACGTCGAGTATTTGGTCGATATTCAAACAAAGTATCGTTTGAACTACATTTTGAAATTTCATTGGCATCGTAACAAACCTCAAGTGCTACGATTATATTGGTAAAGTTTGACGATATTAGGCTTTTAGTCTTTGGTAATCTTAGCGAGTATCAGAGGGTTAATCATTCGAGTCAGGTGACAATAGACGAGAGAATTCTCCAATTTCGACCAGACTGGGGTTGCACGTAACAAAAGGCACACAAGAGTTCTAATTCGTCACTCCCCCATTTTGTCGTTCGAGTAGATCCAGCTTGATACCTCTGGTCTAATGACAGCTTCTTCGGCATTATCGTATTTTGAATTATTCAAAAAAAAAGGGGGGAGGAATGACGTATAGAATAAAGAAAAGCATAAAATATCGCTAGTTGGTTAAATGCATCGATCTATTTTTAATCGTTTACCTTGAAAAAATACTGATGAAAATATGTAGGACATAAGCAACGCACGATTTATTTTCGAAGGATAGCAGGGCTCTCCTCTACTTACCTGTTCTATATTTAATAGAAACATAACCGATGTCCGTATGTATTATGACATGAGAATGAGAATTTTTGACCACATTTAAATACGAAGAACGTAACAAGTCACATTTTCTACCTCGTATAGAGGAACAACATTTAATTCCAATATACTGTTAACTAAATCTATGTATATCAAAACTATCTCTACATTTAAAATTCATCATTAAATGCGTATTTTATCATTCGTTCGTTTTCTCATGAAACCAATTACCAATATTTTTTCTGTCCGTTGTCATATGTGAGATAGCAGCGACGTTCGTATCTTTTGAAGCATAGTGGCGATCACAGCGAGCCTTTCGCTCCAGTCCGTCAATGTGTAGCGTCAAAGAGAAAGAAGCAAACGCGTTGGCTTAGCCAAGGGTCTGCGATCGTACATGCAAAGGAAGGAAGATGGAAGGACGGTATATAAGCTATATAGCAGGGGTGCTGAAAGTAATTACGTAACTCCAAGTACGTGCCTAAAGTTGATAGGTCTGTATAGCCACTTGCGTCTACCCTGTATTACGGTACGAGGGGGTTGCGAAAGGGTGGAATACTAGCTAAATTCGCCATCCACGTTAAAACGCTGTAAAATTAGCGAGAGAACAGTTGGGTATCATCAATTACGCGAATCGCTGTAAAACTTTAAACAGACGCGCGATATATCGATGAATCTTCGCGTCTTCGGACTAAATCGAGCGGCTGTCGTCAATTTAAAAAAAAAAAAAAGGAAAAAAGAATATTCGACGGGATGAAATTTCTCTTCCGACTTCGATTTACCGTACGCAAGAGAGAATTTTAACGAAGCTCGGAGGGAAGACGAGAAAGAGAGTGGAAAGAGAGCATACCACGAAGCAACCCCTCCGGCTTAACCAATCGGGTTCGCCTGACGGATTCGTAACGCGGATTTCAATAATACATTGCGAAGAGACAAGCAACGGGGAATATCCCAGGCCTTCGACATGGTCCAATGAATAAAAACAAACGGGCCAAGAGTAACCATAGCAACGCGGAAAAGAAAGTTCGGATTTTAGGGAAAATTAAAAAGAGAAAAGTAGGCGGTTCGTGTAATCTTAAGATCACGCGGGGAAAAACACGACAGGAGAAGAAATAGTCGAAGGAAGAGGAATGATCTGATAGATTCATAGTTTTTTCCATTTGCGACCATCGTCTTCTTTCTGTCCTTTCTCGATAATTTATAAAGAATTAAACAAAGACATCGTTTGTGTTTATACTTTCTAATATCCTCATCTTTCACAAGTGCATATTGCTGAAAGGAGAGGAATTATTAAGGTGAAACTGATACCACGTTTCATATGTGCCCCGGGTTTATCAATTTTTAATGGTATACAGGTTGAGGGAAGAGGAACCCTTGGGAGGATAAGCGCCATTCAATTTCGAGGGTACGAAATGGAAGGAAGGGCTGTTGACACCAGCTGTTGTCAAAAAAATTACTCTAGTTAAACTGCAAGCATCAAAGAATTGTCACATGTTGTCGAATATCGAATACAGTAAATAATCACATGGAAAAAACATGATAAACTTTATCGGTAGACGCTACAACTCTTTAAAAGATAAAAAAACCTAACTTATTATGTCTCTCCCTTGTAATCTTCAGTTATATCGATTTTTCACCTGACACAAGATAGTTGCCTGTCGGAACAAACAAATATATCGCACGATGTGTGCATCGATCGATGGAACTCGATACCTTCGAAAGGTAATGGCGGTAAATTGGAGATGACAGTGACGAATGATGCATCCACGACGGTCAATCATCACGAGAATAACAAGATGGCGACCAGAGACTCGTGATTGATCGCGATATACGTCGAAAAAACTTAAGTCGAAATACGAAAGAAATTATAGTTCTACGTTTTTAACCTACTTTTACGTAAGAAATCACTTCCTTTTCGAATATACCAAGATTTCTAGCTCATTCTGTAAATAGCACGATGGCACAGCTTGCAAAAGCCTTAATCGCGTTACTCGATCTGCAAGGAAGGACACGAGAAGCGGTGCATAGGGGCTGCTGATGACGCTGAAGACAGATGAAAGAATAATACCCAGAGGAAACCACAACATCGATAGAAACGACGTAAAAGACAAACTACGACCCGACGTATCGGATGTACATGACAACTTGTCTTCTAGGGGAGTGGAAAAAGAGAGGGTTGGGTTCAGGAACCAGTAAACTACAACTAAGGACAACCATGAGACAAGCATAGCGAACAATCGTACGAAACCTATCGTTATACTGCATGAAGTGGCAAGAACTTTGAGGAAGAGCTATTGTTCAATAGCTCTCGTTCCAAACGAGCAACCAAGAAGATTTCCCCTCTACTCGCTTTATGCGTAGTTCCTAATATCGTCGTTTTGTATCTTCGAACGAATTTCAGTAACGGGACTAGATGAAAAGCATCGGAGCAAGATATTGTCAATCAAGGCCAACATGGTCCTTCGTCTGGTTTGTTCAACCGAGGGTGTCGAAACCCTCGATGCCAGGAGCATCATAGGGCCAAATACCTCGAGGCTGCCACGGCTCCGTCAAATCGAATCGCCTAAATTCGAATGAAACTAAATCTTCTTAACGAATTTAACCGGTACGCATAGCTGACGGTTCGTTTACGGGAATCTCGTATAAATAGAAATCAATTTCCTACTGAAATTCATTTTCGTAATTATTTATATATATATATCGTCTTATATATACCTTATCTTACTTTGAGTATAGTTATCTTATATTATCTTAGTCACTTATAGCGTGGCAGTAAATAACATTGTTATTCGTTTGAGTCGTAGATATTAGAAGTCTCGTTACTCGAATTCCAGGAAGTTGAAACCACTCTACTTGTGCGAACTCGTTATTTACGTGGCTTGAACCATCTTTCATTGGATATACTTGTACGTATACAAACGTATATCCCGATTTTCTCAAGGAGCAAGTCCCCAAAGACATTTTATTATTTTTAATTTCCGTTTTACTCTGAGCTATAACATTTCCCCTGGTATAAGCAACGCAAGTTCGCAATCAAGACGCATCTCGATGCTTCCGATTCGATCGAACGAAGTTTACCGCGACACGTGTAACGTTCTTCGAGAGAGGGTGCAATCCGGTTTGCCTTGGGTGATACGTTACCTTGACATTGTAAACCCAAAGTGGCGTTTCCGTGCCTGCGGAAAAGCCGAGCTCGCCCCCGAAAATGTAAAGGCAATCCTTGTAAGCTACCGCGCTGTGTTCCTGAAGTGCTGGCGGTCTTTCTCCCCCAGGATGCAATTCCTCCCATTTACTGTCGGCTGTAAAGAAAATAAAGAAAGGGTTAACCCGTCAGCTCGTTATTCCAAACGTTTTCATATTCCAGACTCTCTCTTTCTCTCTCTCTATTTCTCTCTTTGCATCAAGCTGGATAAACAAGATTTACGCGACTCTGGCTTTGTGCATTTTTCCGCTAGGGGGGCGATGAAGTCGCGATTAAAAGAATTGCAACAGAGTGGAGGAACAAAGAGGCTCGTCTTATCGGTGTCGCGTGTTTCGCATCCAGACGGTATGCTTAATTTAGCGGCTGCAGTTTTTTTAATGTATGCCGTTGTTGCACGCTTTAATTACCTGTTTCCGCTGTAACATGCAACGTGTATGCATACAGTTGTCCTAGTTTTTGCTAGGATAAAGAATGCCGTGCCACTTAACGGCACAAGCGGCGCCCTTATTTTTCGGCATATCTTCAGAAACTCGCTTACACTGCCAGCCATAAATATCAGAACACCTGCTCGTTACATATTTATCGGTAAGCTCGAACAAATCAGATGTCCGTTCGAATATTCGCAATCGATTCGAGTCAGTTGTCGATGCTTTGTATGAGACCAGCCAATGTCTCGACACTTGCGAACGAGAGTGCACGAGTGTTCGTGTGAAATTACTACATCGATGCAACACCGTGCAAAATTAAAAGGAAGACACGCAAAGGGAATCGTAATCTCAGGGGTATCTAGAAATCTTTTTCGACGCGCTAAATCACACTTTCACCCGCCTCGGCAATCTGCTGCTCTGAAATAAATCCTCCAAGCGGTCGGGGCTTCTTAGAAACATAGGGACGACGGCGAATGTTGCAGTGTGTTCGAGGGATTAAATGCAAGCAGTGCCAAGGACGCGAAAAGAAAAGAACGAAATGTACGAGAAATAATTATACCGCGACTCGCGTATTAAAACAAAAACCACAGGGTGTCTGTGCAATCATGGTGCAACTAAGTAAGAAATGATTCCTCGTGAAAAAAGTAAGTGAAAAGTGCGGAATGAAGGTTTTGCGAAATTCTCAAGATCGCGTTTTACTCGAGGACGAAGCCTCAAACGCAAAATTTTATTCTACATTTACAATTAATTTTTTCATAAAGAATTGCTCCTTCTGAGTCTACATTACGATTGCAGGGACACCTTGTACGTTGACAGAACATGGTTCTTCTTTTTGCAAGAATCAGAGCATGATTTTTACGTAATCTACGTAAAAGGAGATCGAATAAATCTAAATTCATTCAACGTTAAGTTAATGACGCTTTGAAGGGTGCGTTAAAACTTGTTCCTTTATTGCATGGGTTTAACAAGAGATAGACGTTCTTTTTTACCCTTCGGAAGTTTTACGAAAAGAGAAAAGGGACGCTCCCCTAATCCGCTCAGAAAAATAAAGGCAAAGGAAATCAGCGGGGCATGAAGTTACGTTATATCGTATGAATAAAGGAAGGACGAGATTTTTCTTGCTCGATGCCGAACAAAAGATTCTTTCTTCCACTTTCCACCTCTCGCTGTTCTTCTGTATTTTCCAACGAAAATCAAAAAAGTGTTGCTCTACGGCAAAAACGTTCGAATCGCAGCTTCGCACTGGAACGTGCTCGAGAACAAAGCGTACGAAATTTACGTAAGAAGCATAATGTGTTAGCTGAAGTAGTTGCGGCTCTCTTAGACTGACACTAGAGATGCCCGACATTGATTACGAACACGTGTCGTATCTAGCTGGCTACGAAGCTATGCACCCTTTTGTTCGAAAAATGCTGTTCGCAGGATAAACTTGCGATGACTTTGATGACAGAGAAAGGAAATAATCGACTCGAAGCGAGTAGAAACGATCGATCCGCTATAGATCTCTAATCTTTATCAAAATCATCACAAAGTAGGCATTCGATGTAAAAATGGATTAAGCCACGTGAGTGGCTATAATACTAATTCATTTCAATACGTTGTATCAACGCGTTCTCGCACTTATTGCAACTCCAAATACAAATATTAAAGCATGTTTCTTCGCTCGCTTTCATTCGACAAATGTTTGTAATACGCTCGTTCGTGTTTAAGTTAACAGCTTGTTGAAAAATGTATTAAAGAAATCGATGTATCGGCATACAACGATACAAAAGAAATATCTGCACGCTATTGCAGTTTTACCATCGTCATTAAAGTTTTAGGATAGACATCGATTTAATAAATAGAAAATAAAGGACAAGAACCCTTTGAAATTCCCACCGCTCGCAAAAGAGGGTGAAACAAAACATACAAGGACGAAGTACTCTTACGGTTCTTCGAGGTATCACAATATTTTTGCAAGATCAAGTATCGACAATGCTATGCTTTTAAAACATACCAGGGGTTACTCTGATAGTATTTGCCCCCAGGAGACAAACCGCCAACATCCAACCCTTCCGATGCCGCTTTAATATTCACCCGAAGTCGTAGCCGAACAATCCCTTCTGATGAATAGGGCACCTCGTGGACGTACCATCGACCATTGCAAATTCACTTTAGGATTTCGCCTCGTATTTTGCGTACAACGTCGAATTATCCACAGTAACGTGTTCTGGTTCGGATCATCGCACGATTTAAACGTTTCTTTCCTAAAAGAACGTAACCAGGACTTTGACCAATTTAAAATCCGCTCGCGTGAATTCGCTGGCTGATTCCGATATCGGTCGATGTAGAGACCACAGGGAATACGTTTAGTGTGTTGCCAGTCAAGCAGATCGAAACTTGGCTAGGCTCTACGTGGTCGGCTATTTAAGCCGAATAAGAGATGCTTCTATTTGATTCTTAGTGAACTTTTTCTGCTAAGACTAAGCGTGGTTTCCAGCAAATAATTCGCGATTGAAAAAAACTGATCGATTTGAACGCGATGCTACGAAATGATTGATACGGTACGTCTCATAACTCTAAAGTCGCTTCGACATTTTCGATTCAATTTCCAATACACTGCCTCGCTTAGTATACTATCCTAACGTTTATTCGTTTTTAGATGATTCAGAAGGATAAACCTTGGCAACATAAATTTCCTACCGCTAAGATGCTTCTAAAATCTGTTGTTTCGGGTTTTATGTCTCGCAAAACATTGTTTACCAGAAGATTGCTAATGTCAAAAGCATGTAAAGTTCAATGAAATAGTTTTCTCCGTATTCGATAACTAATGAATTGAAAAACAAAGTTCATAAAAAGAAATGTGTATATAAATGTCACGTAACTTTTACCTCCAGACACTCTACCTACGATATTTTTAATTCTTCTGAACTTGAAATGCGATTTATTCCATATACCAGAGAAATATCACCTGCACTTTGCTTCTAGACGTCTCGTATAAGAACCGGAGTGTTTCGACTGATTTTACAGTTATGAGACGCAATGGCCAAACGCACGGTGCTGGTTATGACGCGTATAAGCCATGGATTATCACATGAGGGTGCAATTAATTCGCGTACGTCTGATCTCCGTGGAAACAGTCGTAATTGTGGAGTATCGCCGGCGGATTTAGTTGATATACGTGGGCTTTAATAATGGCGTATTATTGATCAGACTGAACCCCGTTTAAATTCCGTCGCGCACCCTCGTTCACCGAGCGAGATGGTAGGGTGCGTTGGTCAGAGATGTTGTTCGTGTACCGTATTCAAGTTACTCAGACGTCGTGTATTAATACCTCTTGTAATTACAAGGATTTTTTCCACCCACTAATTCCACTTTCCCTTTTCGCTTTCCATAATTCCGTCGTTAGTTGCAAAGCTCGCTACTAACTATTCGTATATATCGTCGAGCAAGAATTGAAAGCGATAGTAATTATCACTTACCGAGGCTGTATCGCCAGAGGTCTTTGAGAGGAAGATTGCCGTTTCGTCCGCCAAGGAGATATACGTGCCCTGCGAGCAAAGTAGCGCTGTGCTTGCTTCTGGAAGGTGGTGCGGGCCCATTTTCACTGCCAGCCGCAGTAACCGAGCTCCACATTTTCTTCCTGTAACAGAGAGATCTCGGAATTAGTTCTAGTGAAAGAAACGATTTAACGAGCGTTTTATTCGTGATATTCGCTGAAATTGAGTGAAACTGAGGAAACTAGATTCGATTTGTAGTAAAAAACAGACTGCGGATGTTGCTGCGTTTTGCCGCAGTAACAGATGGACCAAAAATAGTTCAATGAGAATTTAACAGAACAGGATGTTGACGAAATGCACTTTCAAAATTACTATGTGACCACTGTAACTTGGCTTATCGAGTATTTATCCATAAGACAACAAGAAAGATAAATTTATGTCTTGACGGTGCTGATACAGGAAAAATAAAATACAGAGAAACGAAATTATTACATAAAGTAGATTGTTTTGCTTCTCGTTTTAATAATCGTCAGTTGGACAGTAAGGAATATGATATTCTTAAATGCCTCGTATGTTGGCTTTAAACGTATCAACGGCTACGCAGACGTATTTGAAATTCAATTACCGAAGCTTCGAAATCGAGTTTCGGGTAAACGAATGCACCCTCACGCACCCCAAACACGCGTACGCAAATACGTCTGCCAAGCAATACGCTCGCCGGTAGACGCGCCGCGCCGGTACAAATGGGATTCCCCATGGTATACTCGTTTTGTACAGTACCACCAAGAAAACGTGGCGAAGGGAAATCTGTGAAAATACGGGGAAAATAACGAACGTACAGTGGCTCACGAAAGTATTTGAACGTTTAGATTGAAACTTCTTACGAATATACTATGTGTGTTATACAAAATTTTACGAAATTTCATTAGTACCATAACTAGGCACAACCACAATGATTATACTGACAAAATTTGTAATCAATTTAATAGCGCGAGTCACTTATTGCGAAGGTATTCTTAGTAAAAAAAATCAGTATAAAATCAATAAAAAATACAGTATAAAGGCACGTAATGTATTCATACAAGTTTTTTATATTTTCATGGGTCGCTTTATGACCTGCAATGTTGCTCAGGAAAATTCCAAAGCACGCAAGTATTATTTATCGTCTTAGAGTTGAAACGTGCACCAAGGAGAAATAGAAATATCTTTGCCAATGGAAATATTAATGAAAAAAAAGGGAAGATCGAATAGTGCGTTAAACGAAGCAATTCCGTGTTGACATATCAATCTGGTTGAATAAATTAGGCTTTGAGGTGTAACCTCTGTAGTGGGCGGTCTAATTCAAATGAATGGAAATTCAACGATTCCCCCGTGAAACCGTGTTTAAATATAGGTGGAAAAGTTTCTCAAATATCAGTCGCTATTCGCAACTTCCTCGTATTTGTCGCATCGTTGCATAACTTGTATTTTCACACTTTGTCAAATCGATGGCAAATGGTGTCTGACCCGGAAACAAGAAACGTACGAAAACATGTCGTTTGTTCTCGTTGCTTTCGACGTCCATCCTACTGGAAGTATACTCAAAGACACAGTCATTTTAATCTTTTATGATGCATCGACGCTACGTTTGCGTCTGCTTCGGCAAAAATGACGGCAGTGTTGAAGTTGTGAAATCACTGACAAGAAACAAATTCTTCAAGCGCAGACAAATTTTAGAACACGCTCCGGTTCATAAATAATAGAATAGCTGAGCTCGCTTGCGCAATAATCTACTATCGAAATATAAGTTCCTAGTGATTTTTTAGTTTTATCTTATCTTCTTCTAGTTCAAGTGCTCTAAAACTTAAGAACGAGCGTGTATAGTTGGACTCGATGGATTTTGTCCGGGCATATTTTCTCAACCTCTCTCGTTTGCTCGAGTATTGTTTTATCACAGCAATATCCCTTCGACTGCTGGCTCTTGAGCACTCTACGGGGAAGCGTTTTCTTCCTGCAGCCCCTAACAACGTTGGAAACCGGCGTGTTATCGACCGGTGGCGGGAATTTCATTTTTCCCAGGTTCGATATGCTACGAGCGCGACCGCCAAGATTCGACTAGATTTTGATCCCCCGACTCCCTTTTCGTTTGAAAGGCAGAGGGAGGAATTCTGCGTGGAGGGTGAGCGAAAAGCATCCTCTCTCGCTCGCTCTGCTTAACTCGATTCGCGAGGGGATGCGTTACCGCTACCGGCTTCCGAAAAGGGAGCGTAGTCAGACAATTTCCTCTATCGCGTCGACACTCGCACTTCTCTTGATTCCTGTATTACGTGGCCCGATGTTCCTTTCCCGGCTGTTTCGCGTTGTTCGTCCAAGGACCTCTGTTTATGGCGCGTTGCATCTTACAATCGTAAAATCGTCAACAAACTTTCGATTCATAAATGAAACGCCTAGAACCAAAGGAATGCAAGCGATACTCTTATGGCATCGCGTAAATCGCAATTTAACATTCAGAAGTGCTAAATCTTTCACTTTATAAATTATCGAATACGAAGAAGATCATTTTATCGCGCTTGCATCCGTTTGGCACTAACAATCTTTCTGTTCTTCCGTCAAAAAGACAGAGTATATTCACTGGAAGAAAGAGAAACGGTAGAGAGGCAGTTTATTCTTGTTTCTTAACTGTAGAACCAACGTAGCATTAAAATGGAACTACGACGATAACTTAGAGACACGTGTATCATCTGTTCTAATCGCGTGTCGTATCTATAAAAGTTAAAAAGTTTAGGGTTCTTCCACGATTATGTATTTTGAATGAATCGATCAACTTCTTGTGACGAGGATTATTTACCGAACATCATACATGCTGCCACTAAAAACACTAAAAAGCCTTGCTGAATTATATGTACGGTCGTTGCTCGTCGCCAGTTTTTGCTATACTGTCTGATCGTTAGCAAGTCGTCAACGTGGCAGAAAAAAGTTACGATTTTTTCGCGCGAAATTAATCTGTCGGACTTCATCACGTTACCTAGCCAAGCGTCATTAACTGCACGACTTTTTTCTACGTGATCTTTGAAATGGACGTAATGCACGGGGGAGAATCGAGCGTAAAGATCTTATGAAACATACGCGGCTGTCTGAACAGCGTCAACGAATACCGGGAGCGAGGAAAATACGACAACCGATATAATATCTGCGTCTAGAGATTTTAAACAGCGGGCTCGCACCCCTCGTTCGAATACTAGCGTAGAAGGCAGGATTAGAGAAACGTGGCTGGTATTTTTCAGCGATTTCACAGTATCGATTCTTTCGTTGTCTACCGCGGAAAAATATGTAGGTATTTCCAGCAGCTTATCCTCCTATACGTTCCTACACGCTGGTATACGTTCCACTATTTTTCCTCTTTTTTGCCCCGAGTTCATGTTTCTATACCAAACTCTGGTTACGGCGATAACAAATCGCGATAAGTGAGATTTATGAATGTTAAAGGCTACGGTTTTCGAATTCCTTCTATACACACGCTACTTCATAATCTGGTACGAGCGGCATATTTGGAATATCAGAAGCTCTTAGCCGCGCGCTAACAAAATCTTTTAAGCGAACTTTCACCTAAGGTTCGTTAACGCATTCTTACGTCGGAGAATGAAGACAGAGTTCTCATTACAGCGGATGCACGTGCAAAGAACCACTTTTCGCTGTACACCTGCCCGTGTAATCTTTTTCTCCCTTGCCTTTCTTCCGCATCTTTTCCTGTTTCTGTTCAGCGGACGCCAACTAAAAGTCATCCGGCGCATGCAACGTTGCACACCCCACAGGATACAGAAAACTTCTCGCGTATCGCGACGATCTTTGGACCCCTGTCGATTCATCGAAGCGAATGAAAGCATTAAAAATTCAAGCGTTACTTGAGTGGCAATCCCCTTTAAATTAACGCCAATTTATAGTATGAATTCTTAATATCGAGTTACGAGTCGATCGAGCTTTTCTTCTTTCTTCAAATCGTTTACAAAGTATCGCGTGGCGGGGAATAAGAAGGAAGTAGGGGAAGTCGTTCCCTGTCATCGCGTTACGATGTAAAACGTCCCTGCCGTTTGACGCGTGTTTTGAATGACATCCTCTAGAAACCCTCCAGCGTGTCACCAGTGTCACTTGCGGTAGGATCCGTGTAACCCCACGCATTCCCGTGTATAACTACGTCCGATGTAAATTGTCTAAACGAAGCTTATAAAACGTAATCCCAATCACCGTGCAACACGAACGTGTCCGATCATTTTTCCAGGACATTGAATTTCTCGTTTCGTTGGTACGTATCTATGATTAAATCTCGAAGCTTTGGTATGCGACTGTATAGATATTCGAGATTCGATTCAGTGTTTACTCGAACTCAACCAAATTGAAATCGCTTTACTAGCGCCAACTTGTTATTCGCTTCGCTTAAAATATTCTTTTAAGCCAGCACGCTCGTACTCGTTAAATGAGTCGCTCGAGTCGAAGCGTGTTGATCCATCTGAATGAGAAATAGATAAATTCGTTTGCAGGGAATTTTTAGAATAGAACGAAACCTTAAAATAAGATCACAGAGCAACGTGATGCGAATTGATAATACTTGTTTCTGGATGGTCGCGGTATCGGTGCCCCTGAATGGAGTATTAGACCCAGTTAGGTTTCAATAAATGAAATTAATGCGCCGACAACAAAGATTCCGACAGTGTGCCGTCTGTGTCGTTTCTTCTGCGCGATAGCAATTGCGTTGAGCGTGAGTTATTTCAAGTGCTACCTAATATTCGTCAGTGCGAAGATATTTATGTCAAACAAACGCGGTGAATGACCTCGATCAGATCAGAGAAATTCTTTTCACACTGAAATGCATATCCTTAAAAGACGACCAAACAGAAGTGCAGGATCGGCAAGGGATTTTCGCTCGACAAGCGAAAATTTTTGAAAATGCGAAACACTACCTTCTTGTCAAAAGTTTCGTTTAAATTAAAGCAAATTCATACTTGACTATTTTTTCAAACTGAACTATTTCGGAGACGATGTCACCAGTGTAACATTGTTAATCTTAATTTTTATTTTGAGCCATAGAATTTTCCTAACTTCGACTGTACCACGAGCTTTAGACTCAAATTTTAGTCTATGCATCGCACAAATTTAAATCTCTTGTTGCGTACTGTAGATAAAGTTAAAGAGTTGAATCTTCATCTTGTTGTTATAACTCGGATATAACGCGGTGTCGTGTTACGTATATTGTTTCATATATTTATTTCAATAAAAAGTTACTCGTTACTCTCGAATAACTTCATTTCATTCGTAGTTCTGCTGGAATAAAATTTTATTCGAACAATATCCAACTTTGTACGATGGTTTATAAAGAAGATAGAACAGCATACTTGGCTAACATTACGCGAAGAACATTGATTTTCCGTGAGGTTAAGGACACCGTAAACCGCATCTTCACCACGTGACTTCGACTTCACTGACTTCATAATTTCTAAATATCATCTATTTTAATCCATTCGAGCTACGCGTTTAAACACGTTTCCCATCTCGAACGTCATTTATATTTCACATTTCGCGTTAAGGATTTGTACAAGAAAAATATTGCACGCGATAAAGTTCCAAGTATCAGAGACAAAAGACCGCAATGTTTTCAGCTACTTCGACCCACGGTAAATCTCGAAGGAGCGGAAAACGTGACGAGCAGCGGGAACATTTGAAAAATGTTAAGAAGAACGAATTAATTATAAAGGTAGCCGGTAACGCCGGATGCCTGAGGGTAACGCAATTTTAACAAGCTTACCTCTCTACTCGGTAAACCCTCTATCTCGTTAGCTTTGGCGAATGCAACTTGTGACCCACATGCAAGCGACGATTAAATGCGACTAAGCCTGCCTTTACGGTGGTAAGAACATCGCTGAATGCTCCTCGGCGATTAACCTTTGATTCGGCGGAAACGCATCGTCTAATTGGTAGACCTTCGAATCTGTCGAATGACGTGGCCCAGAACGGTTAACAGAAGCAACAACGAAATCTCCGGTTCGTTCGCAGTGATCTCTTCAAATCGTCACAAACTCCACTTTCAACCTGTTGTTCCCAACGGCAGGTGTGACACGGTGAGCAAGAATCCAGCCGACCGCGGTATTCGAGTTTACACAGAACACACGGCGGACAAAAGACAGGTTCATCCTTAAACTGCTTCACCGCGACATATTGACTGTATCCACCACTGGATATATGGCCAAGATATTGCCAATGTTGACGAGGATCGTTCTATCGGCGCACGACGTACGAAGTGTCACTCGGGTCATTCAGTACCATTGAGAAATTCCATGCATCTTTTATCTCGCCGCGGCATCGAGTCATTGATAATCTTTGCCTCGGCTGCGATAAACGTCTTCTTCATTTACGGTCACTGCAAAGACGGGAGATGCATGGTACCGCGTAATGATCTCGTCAAACCGTGGGGTCACCGCGATCAATCTTCGACTGAGTGATTCACCGGGCAAACTTCGCCACGTTTCCTTGTTGCCATGGATCAAAAGAAAAGAAAAGCTAAGATGTGTCACGAGGACGGCACTCTACGTGCTCGACGTTTCTTCCGTACTGCGTCCGGGTCGAGCACCTACCTCGTCGAGTCGTCATCGAGGACTCGACGCAGGCGCCTATAGGGAAACCACCCCCTGCTACCCGCAAACTCCAACGCTTCCATCCCCTCTGACTCGGCCAGGGGGTGAACATCCGAGTGTCGAACGCTTTTACTGTATTCCACGGTGGCAACGATACACAAGCATGAGCGTCATCAAGAGGACAATCGTACAGTATCACCTGCCTTCTTAAAGTCTCTACCAAAAGGAGGAGCGAAATTTGTTTCCTGCTTGTGGGTGTTGTAATACGGGAATAAATAAGAAAATCTTATTCGCACGGTGTTCAACTCAGACTTCTCAAGGTTGTGCACGTCGCTCTAACGAACGCCGACACGTTTCGCTGGAAAGTATAGTCGAAGAAGATTCAAATTGGCGAACATTTGGATCGCTGTACATTTTGTTTTTAGTGCAAACATACATAGATGCACGTGGATTATAATATGTATCGTAGGAATGATTTAAAGAGATTCGAAGATCGTTGGTTAGTAGCTCCGCGCTGTACAGGGGTAGAATTGTGTCTGAGCAAATTTCTATGACGATACGAGGTTGGTTGGTTAGGTTGCACATGCGCCAGCGTCGGTCTCCATGGAAACGGGATGCTAGCCACCGCGTGTGAATGCGTATTGATTACTCCACTCTTGCTCCATTCCACGATCTCTTGTTACTCGTCGTGTCTTCTCCTGTCACCCCGCCGACCCTGCTCTACCTCCTCTTTCTCCACTTTCTTTTCTCTCTTCCTCCTCGTTCGCGCAACGAATCATCCCGCTCCATCCACGACCTTTCCCCCTTTTTTTCTTCTCCAAATTAGCTCCGTAATGTCTCTGCCCGCTCTTCACTGCCTTTGCATAGACCAGAAATCTTTTCTCTGCTAGCTTTTCTATCTCGCCACGAGTAACAGATCCCTTTCTCTAAAAGCCATCGTTTGTCTTTCGATTTCAAGTAAATCGAGCTGTATTCTGCGAAGAGATGATACACGCAGATCCATGACCAACCTGTACACAGAGTCACAGTAGCATTGGTAGCCTTGCAACTGGCTGAAAATCACAGTGACGTTAAACCAAAGTTTGGAGAATTTCAGCTGTTAGAAGGAATAATTTATAGAAGTACGAGAAACAGTTGTAACATGATTATAAACGCAAATATATAATATAAACGTAGAATACAGTTTTATAAGAACTAGCAGCGAACTGACGTATATTATTCTGATTCTCTCAGCCAGACAATCATCGAATATTAAGTGTTCAAGTATTGAATTATTATGAAATTTTTCTTTGTTTTCTTTATACAGTTCTTTTCGTTATTGTTAGAACTTTCAACGCAATTTCCTCGATTCGCCATTCTACCTTTTGCCAGAAAGCTCGTCAGTTATAATCAAAATAACAAGATTGCACCCATATTACGCTCTTTGACCTCTCAGATCTTTTCCCTTGTAAATTAGCTGATTCTAACTGCTTTCTTTCGTCATATTTTTAAAACCCGCGTTTTCTTCTCTTTCAACCTTGCAAGTGGTTCACGCACAATGGACAGACAAATTTTGCACTATGTTGTAAGGGGATACATTTACTAAGATCGACGATCACCGACACAAAAAATATCTAGGCGGAACAGATTGCTCCATTGTGCTTTGTAACGCCGATTATATTAAAAGAACGAAATTTCGATTCATCGACGATCGTACTCGATAGAATATTTCATAGAAAGTACCTTCCGACACATCGGATTCGTAACCAACTCGTCTCACTTTCTTATCTAATTTATATAAAATTTCCTCGATCAGGATCAAGTCAATCTGTCTTTGTATTTCAGTACCAGCGAATGTATTGATGCATGACGTTATCAAAAGTTGTGGGAAAAATCATTGAAAAGTTCCGAATAAAGAGAACGAAGAAAATTGCCAAAATTGGTCTGTACGATGAAAATAAACTGACACGATGCAATTCCTTTTATGCATGGGAAAGTAAAAAGATTGAAGACTAATGTGTACGTTTCCTGAACTTTCAAGAAAATAATGATAATATCGACCAAACTATGTACGTGCAATTAAAGAGCGCATTAGCAAGAACGCAAGCACGATCCAGCACTAATGTGAAAGCGATAGATGCGAGTGTCTATCGCTTTCAAGATTTGACCTGTTGTTCCTTGTTCTATCAGAATGTGAAATTTCACTTAAAACTATGGTAACAAACGGACGTTAATTAAACCCTTAGCGTGACGGTAAGGATATTGTTGGCTCACTCGCGACACTTATATTTTCACCGGCATGCTCGTATACATCTCTTGGTCATGCTTCGTGATTTACAGAGACGCAACTAAACACACAAATTTTTTCTATCGAAGAACACGAAGTATAAATGAAAATAGAATACAAATATGAAAGTTAAAGAAAAGAATTGTTATTAAAATAAGAATTTTTATCAACTATGACCAATGTATTTCTTATCGAATAATTTTTCCGATTGAAACGACGATGCAAAGAAAGCTTGGAAAGAGAGCCGCCAGTCCTGAAGGACAAACGCGCGACAATATTCCATGCGTGGCCACTATATAAAAAGGTGAAACTCGTGGAAAAGAAGCACTTTTGTTTCCCCAGTCTTTACGCTAAAACGTATCTAGAAATTTTACTA
The DNA here is from genome assembly GCF_910591885.1 of Bombus terrestris. Taxonomy (NCBI): domain Eukaryota; kingdom Metazoa; phylum Arthropoda; class Insecta; order Hymenoptera; family Apidae; genus Bombus; species Bombus terrestris. Next base: position 11,640,666 of record NC_063281.1, on the reverse strand, counting down.
TCTCGCGGCGAATTGTTACCTAAGTAGATTTTTCGTTAAGATGTCGCAACGATTCATTTGCGCTTTGCTAACGACTAGCGTTGTTTGCTGTGCACTCGCGGAGAATAATGAATTCGCCGCGGCTTCTGAATTCGTTAAGAAACAGCTCACGAAAGATAAACTGTTGACGGACGTCGTACGCGCTAAAAATTCTTCCAAGACGCCATATCTGTATAGCGTAGTGTCTGATAACGGGCAACACGAACAGAAGAATTTGGATAAATATCAGCGATTGAAATCTGATTCAAGAGATAAGTGAAATATTGAAATAAAAATCTTTACATTTTTGAAACGTTCACATCACGATGAATTGAAACGTGCAAGTTTCAGTTGCTGCGGATCCAGATACGGTTCTAATTCGTCAACGCGACCTGATTCGTATCACAGTAGGATCCCTGTGGACAACGGTCGATATCAAACTAAATTTCCTGAACGTTTACCCACTGATAGGTGATTCTTTAAATTAGTATTACAATGCAGGATTGGGCACAATTAAGTTTCGAATAAAACTTTTGCTTTGTTACTTTACTTCGAATAACATTATCTGAATGATAATGTATTTTGGAAAATGAATTACTTTCATATCTATTTTATTTTGGAGCAGTTATGTTGTCTCCTGTTTATTATTTCTGCTTTAAACGAAATACGCAGATACGGCTGGCAAACTCACGGACCACCACCAGGTTTAAGCGGAAGACCCGGAAGTGGAAGTTACGCTGGAACTGCATTTTACGAAGGAAGTCATACAGGAGATAGGTGAGCAGTCATTAGGTTGACTTCTATGAAGCGTCATTTTTTCGTTTAAATAAAATATTTGAAAAATAATTGTGGATTACCTCTTTTTTAACTTTTAATTTAATCTCATACGATTATTATTAGATTTGATCCACGACCGAGTTATGGGGGCGAAGGTTCACGCAAACCTGGTAGTTATGATTCCGGCGGAGGATATGGTTATGCTAGCAGTGGTTTCGGAGGATATAGCTTTAATCGACCAACTGGTTACGGAGGTGATTATGGAATTTCAGGGACCTTCGCTAATGGCGATGAATTCGGATCTATGGAGCCAAATCGTCCAGATGGACATCCTCCTCCCCATCCGAATATTAACGCGCAGAAGGTAATGGTTGAATTTTAGAGACGAACCGAGATCTGATTTTAAAGAGGCCTGCACACGATCAACGGTACTGACGATAAAATTGTTAATACAGTTTGACAATAGTGTCGTCAATCCGCTTCAATTCTTTTAAGACCGTATTTTCACCGTACTTTTTAGCTCATTATTGATTGCTATTATTTGCATTAGGCCGTCGCTTTAAAGGCATTGGCAGGTGTTGCGTTAATTGGTGCAGCCGCCGCTTTAGCAACGAATCCTGTTCTTCTTCCGCTCGGAGTTGTATCAGGCAGAAAGAAACGATCGAGTTTGTCCATCAAAGATAGAAATGATTATATGAATTACATTTTAACAAACTTGAAAAGTAACGTTACCAAGGTTGTTTAGTCGTATTTGAACGATATCCTGTCCGACTATTGAGAAAGAGTGTACCTATTGATTCTAAAGAGCCAATTCGTAGCAAATCGATATAAATAGACTGCAGATATTAGTACACATGTATATTTTCATAGAATGTGAGTAGAAAAATGAAACCTTGATAGAAGTTTGTTAAATTGTGCTTTTTTACTTTTACTACCATTCTCCATAGTTGGACAGTATTTCTATTGTAATTTCTCATTCATTGATTTTAACTAAGCATTCGATTTTAATATATCATACTGTGTTATCGTTAAGTAGAATGACGAAGATGGAAACAAAGTATCTCTCTCACCAACGTGTGTAGCTAGAGTCACGTGCGAGATTCAAAAGAATTACTGGATCAATCGTAAGAAGGACGCTAACTTTTTCAAAGAAATATCAGCATTGGAACATCGTCTTAGCAATTTGTATATATATTTTTGTTTTTTGTTGTTACATTAAACTATAGAAATAATTCCGTAAGTTTTAATATTATTACAGGCTTCTAAATAATGTACTCAACGATGAACTTGTGAATATGCGCATTAGAAGATTAGTAAGAGCGGCAACCATTGTTGCCGTGAATGGAGACAATTGCAACGCATTTACTTGTACTCTTGTACAAATTAAAACAAGCAAGAATCTATCTGTTCTTAAACTATAGAATTTGTCAAAGAATTGTAACTGGATATTCTTCTAAATATAAAAACCAACAGAAAAATAAAGGCGTCAAATTCTGCGCTGTTACGAAACACTATCATTATTATACCATTTCTTATGGAAACGGAGGAACCGTATGAAAATACAGGAATAAAACTAATATAACACAAAATATACATACGTATGCATGTTTGATAACTTAGAAAATAAAAACAAAACAATACCTTAACCTCTTGACGGCCCGCAGGCAACTGTGACTAAATTCTGCGAATGGTATCACGTAACACGTGTTGTGTATAATAGTGGGGTGCCATTCATGCGCGTAGTTATCCCCGCCAAATACGATTGACAATACTCTATTACATAATTTCTATAGCTAATGAGTTATTGTTTAAGGGCACACATAATATTACATAATTTCTTGAACCTTTTAAATAATGTTATTTTCTTAAGTAACAGTATTCTAAACCCGTTAGTAATTTACTGTTATACCTAGAAATATCGGTCTCGGTAAAAGGCGAGTTTCTATAAAATCATTGCAATGCATTGACGATTCGCACATATGTATTTACCCAGTTTATATACATTTGCTCTTCTATCAAATTGTTAGTTTTAGCAATAAAGGTTTCACACGTGGCTTTAAGATTGAAAAAGACAGAATATAACTGACGTGTCCTTAATGAGAAACAACGTGGCATTTACGAGTTGCTGCAAACTTTTGTATATGACTCTCAGCTGAACAATTTTGATGAAAGCGAAACAATTTGAGTTCATTACCATTCAGCTGCTGTTGCTCGTAATATAAATGTAAAATACTTGGTAATACTTATTTTTTACTAGAACCTCGTCTGTCAATTCCTCGAACAAGTGTAATATCGTTTTATATATGTAAAGTTAAGGTTATATCGGCAATGACTACGTTAATAGTGATACAACTGTCACAAGATAAATAATTCATTTTGTTATTGTGTGACTCTTCCGTTCAGAAATGTTTGTATGTCATTTGATCGGAGGATCTACGTTGGAGCATTTTGGAACAATATATCGATAATTATCGTATAATCCATGGAATGCTTGATAACGTTGTTAAAAGTAAGCATTAAAAATTAAAGAGTCGACGCTCGCATAAAAACATCATCGATTACGGCCAAGATTAAAAAAGTAAGGTGCATGAGATTGTTGTTGATCTCTCATATCGTTCTTCATGGGTACTAGAAGGAAAATGAATAAGGATGACAATGTGGAGGATGGGATCCACGAGTTGAAGCACGTCCACGAACGTTCGGATGTACGAGGTGATGAAAAGAATATAGCTATTCTTTTATTTTTATATCTGTTACAAGGAATACCATTGGGGTTATGCGGTTCTATACCCATGTTACTTCAGAACAGAGATGTGTCATATCGTCAGCAGGTAACTTGCTAGATTTATATTGGAATTGTTTAAAATAATATACAAATGTTGTTGTATCTCCAGGCTGAATTTAGCTTTGTGCAATGGCCCTTTTCTTTGAAACTGTTTTGGGCACCCATAGTAGACTCCGTGTTTTCACAAAGATTTGGAAGAAGAAAAACATGGCTAATTCCAACTCAATATTTAATGGGATTTTTCATGCTGCTATTATCCAGCCATGTAAATCAATGGTTGGGTAGTAAAACAATAAAACCAAACATAGAAATGTTGACTGTAATATTTTTTGTACTAAATGTTTTGGCTGCAACTCAAGATATTGTAGTAGATGGATGGGCACTGACCATGTTAAAAAGGTATAAATATAATTTGTAATTGTGAGACTCTATGAGTTAATAGTAGCTTCAATAAGTCTGTATTTCTGTTTTGTATATTTAGATGTAACGTGGGATATGCATCAACTTGCAACAGTGTAGGACAAACTGCTGGATACTTTATTGGTTATGTACTTTTTATGGCATTAGAATCTCCGGAATTTTGTAACAGTTATTTAAGATCTACACCTTCCAATGAAGGCATTTTAACTCTGCCTGGTAAAAATTTGAGCATTAATATTTAAAAGGTTGACATAGGCACAATTGTGATTTACTATTCATTTTTATAGATTTTCTTTATTTCTGGGGATGGGTATTTATAATTATTACCACTTTACTTGCCTTGTTTAAACATGAAGATTCAGAGAAAATGCACAAAGACGAAGAATTGAATACAGATATCAAACATGCGTACAGATTACTTTGGAAGATCGTCAAATTACCATCTATAAAAACAATCATTATATTTTTGTTAACTGCCAAGGTCAGTAAATATAATAAAATTCACATTTATATTATTAATAATAATCTAATTCTGCATCAATTGCAGATAGGGTTTTCTGCTTGTGATGCTGTAACAGGTTTGAAGCTAGTAGAAGCTGGTATACCAAAAGAAAAGTTTGCCCTTATGGCTGTGCCTATGATTCCATTACAAATACTGTTACCATTAGCAATATCAAAGTATACAGTAGGTCCAAGGCCCATGGATGTATACATAATGGCAATGCCTTATAGGTGATTAGAAAACAAATGTATAAAGTAGAATATTCCAAATAGGCATATAATAAATATTTGTAATTGATCCTCTAGACTGGCTTTTGGATTAGTAGCAGCAGTTTTGGTATATGTGACACCATATATCGTAACAGGGGGACATGTTCCAGCCTATTACTTCATAGTTTTAATTGCTCTATATTTGATACACCAAGTAAGATATCGACACGAGACGAACCATAATTCGATTAATAATGATAAGCGATTATAATGCGAATATAATTATATATATCATCTTTGTTTGTCATAGGTTTTCACAAGTAGTATGTTCGTGGCATCAATGGCATTTTTTGCAAAGATTAGCGATCCAGCTGTTGGTGGTACTTACATGACATTACTAAATACATTAAGTAATCTGGGAGCTAATTGGCCAGCAACGGCAGCTCTTTGGTTTGTTGATCCATTAACGTATCGGCAATGCAGCACCGATCCCTCAAATGACTGTAGCACAATTTCGAAAAGGGAGGTTGGTGTCTGTTGTTTCGGCTTATAGATAATCGTTTAAAAGATGCTTTTGAAAACAAAATTTTTTCATTTTCAGCTCTGCATGGATACGCACAATGGTGCTTGTAATATGCAATTTGATGGATATTACATAGAGAGTATCTTGTGCTTAATCATAGGACTTGCTTGGCTCAGATGGGGTCGACGGAAAATAGATCTGTTACAAACAAGACCGATGTCTGCTTGGAAAATTATTCTTTCGAAGCAGAACAGATAACAGTATTGAATTTGTGTTGCAGTTTGCTAATACGGTACCTGCAATTATTACGAAATTGTTAGAAGTGTGCGAAAATTCGAACATATCGAAAACCCGATGCTCGGGACGAGTCGAGAAGAGTCGCGTTCCAAAAGTATCCGTAATTTGAGATTGTCGGTATTCCTGAACATTTCGGGATTCTTGAGAAAGTTAGGATTTTCGAGAATTATAAAATTATATAGTAAATTATAATATTCTATAGTAAAATGTTATATTTATGATATATTTCGTTATTATTTTTACTTCGTATTCTAGTCTTTATCATTTTTAAATTTTCAAAAATTTCGAAATTATCAGAAATTCTGACAGTACCGAATTACGAGATACTTTCGGGAACCCAATCCGATTCGATATTTTTGGGTTCTCGCACATCTCTAGAAATTGTACAAAGTAAATACGCGTATGTTAATCGCGTATCGGTTGCGTGCCCGGGTGATTTTCTACACGTCCATCAAGTGTTCCAATTTGATCAACGCAACATGAACTGAATTGTTTTCTAGTTTCACAATGTTTTTTGTTTCGTGTTCTTATTTGTTTAATTTTTTTAACGTAACAAATAATAATCGCTATTTGTCGGAGGTTTGTTACCTAACTTTATATGAATAATTTTTATAACATTATTTCATATATTGGCACAATAACAACATCGAACAAGTACTGCATTCATTGTACAATTATTTAAATAGAGCACTGATGATTTTGGTTGTAGCATGTCGTTTATACTTAGTGATATGCCAAAAAAATAAAACTGTGTCTTTTTCTATTTATGTCCTCATCCTTCCATGAAGATTGGTGATTTTAATTACGATGTAATGTTGCAATATATTGCATTGACTTACTACATATCTGTACTTTCGATTGGGTTTGGATAACTTAACGATAAAAATCGCGACCGTTCGCAAACGGGTCTTGTAATTTATTATGTACGACTACATAATGTTAATAAAAGTTTTCCATACAAAGTATTCTACCTTTACTTTGCTTTTACCATATCCGTATTTTTTGAATTCATCGCGTAGAATTTAATGTGATGGTGCAAATAGGGATAATAGAAAAAGAGTTATCTTTCTGCGGCTTGATAGCCATTTTTTTATTTTATATGCTATCACATCGTGAAAGGAACTGAAGAGATAAAACGGTATTCGTAGTATGCATTTAAGCACTATCTAGCATTTGCACGTAAATATTTTTTAAAGTAGATATTTACGGGACAGGATCGGTGGTCGGTGAAAGGTGGTTCACTTAATCGCTTATCCACAACATCCAGGTCGTAAATCGGTTCGATGGTCTTTCTTGAAATTTGTTGCTCTTTTCTTGAGATGCGCCGATTCCGAATGTATCGACTCGTGATTCGCAACCGTTGGCACAGTTAACGAGGATGTGTATGTTGTAGGCAATTCAAGAACGTGTTCATCTCCCTGCGATTTATATCGTTGCGTTAATTTTAATTTGTACCGTTAAGAAGAGGTTCGTTAACGGTATATAAAAATAGATCTTTTCGAATGTAATTTTCTCTGGGAAAATTATACAAGAAACATAGCAAGATATTTACGGTTTTAGTCGATTCAGTATCCATAATGGTGCCGGGATGAGACTCAACGAACAACGATAGATGTTGAACTTCATTTTCGATACTCCGTACACAAACGAAGTTAACGAACGTGGCGATCAGAATCAACTTGATAAACATGTTGCACGTTTCTACTGTGACTTCAAAATTCTTTCTAAAGCTTTCAAGTGTAAGGTTCACCTTTTTATATAGGTTAATACTTCCATGTTTGCTCGTAAATCTCTGTCAGGCTGCATTATTAATGGCTCATGGAAGTTTAATCAAACGTCGATACATCAAATTTGAAGTACTTTAAAATCGCCTGTTTCTAGGAAATGCTGTCAAAGATATCGCTCGAAGAATAAACATATGGTTCATTTTGTGTTCGTGTACTTTGAAATGATACGCTGGTAGTGTAAAAGAATTAATTGCCATTGGAGAAATTCTGACTTTTCGATGACAAATATTTTATATTAGAAGACAAATATAGTACAGAACATTGACAATAATTTTTGGTACCATTCTTATGCATGGTTACACGAGCTTGATAACCACGTATGGTGCGCAGTATGGTTGCACGGCTAACTAGATTTTAATTCCACATATATTTTCACAATCTCTTCCTCGTGGCTGTTGTTTTTGTGTGTGTTCACGCAATCACCGATAATTAGTTTGCTGTACAATATGCGTCGATAATTGCGCGTACATTGTAATTGCCCTTACAATTTGCGGTACAATATTGGGATTTCGTCTCGCAGAAAATTTCTATGTAACGTTTCGATTGAATATTCTTTTCTTTATATGTATACTCTCTACTTTAATGGTGAATCGTTTTCGAAAATCTTCACGGATATTCAAGGCAGAAAGAAATGTTTCAAATATCACGTAAAAGTTTGCTGCATCGTAATATTCTAAGGATGAATCCTACTACATATTTACTTTCTTGTATAATAACTTGGCTTAGATAAGTTGGCTTATTTGAAACATTTCTAAGCGTCTGCAAATACTTGCATTTCTTGCAAGTTACTCGCGTAATCCTGAAGCGATGTATTCTTCGTAAATAAACGTTCACCTTAAATCTTATTTAAGATGTGATATTATGGTATTTGCTAGGATATTTTTCATCTATGTAACATCTACGTCACTTTGACGGTAGTAATCTTTAAGATATTAATAGTATATACTTTCTTACGTAACATCGATTATATTATCTGCTATGGTAGTCGATCCTTGCTGGATCTGCTGAGCGGAGGACTGTCAAAATAACATACGCCATTAGTTATTTAAATTATACGGAAAGAAATAATTCGAGATACAGTATTAATCGACGTTCGCTTTACGTCAAACATGTATTAAATACTTTTGAACGTAAGAGGTCGTGAATAAATTGGTGGACTAGAAACGGTCAACCCTAGAAACGTTTTATACTATGTAACAAGTGGAACAAGTAGAACACACCGATTTAATCTCATAAAACGGGCGAAATTATAAACGAAGACTACAAAGAGAAAAGGGCATGATAAGTAGTCATATTTTCTATTTTCTCAGGGGAGCACTTCCAAAATTCAATAGAGCAATCCACGAGCTTAGCAAATCCGTGTACAGATAATCTTAAAATTAATGCCCGCCATATAATAGCTGAATCTATTGTCATGCTTTTTTAGATTCGTATATCTTACTGTATAATTAGTCTATCCGTTCCCAAGGCACCATGTTTCGATCCTTGCAGCAGAACATTCAAATTTGCTCACATAGACAATTGTTCTGCATGCCTTTCCAAAATCTGGTCTCCAAAAATACATTCTCCCTCTCTCTGCACATCTTAACTTTTTTTGTGTTTTTTTTTTTTTTTTTTTTTTTGATTGCAACATCAAATTTATAAATGTTCCGAATATTTTATTATTCTTCTGGACCAGACGATGGGTTTCTAGAAATCAAATTTGTACTAAGAATATGATACCTTTCCTTCCCTTAGAGTCGGCTGAATTTTACTATTGTACTATGTCGTTAGATACACTTTGTTTTTTGTGCATCCGTATAAATACGCAACTAAACGCTCTAATGTACAATCAGCATACGATGAAATTTTGTATGCGCAACGAGAATTAATATATATCTGTAAAATATAAAAGGACTGTATATACCATAAACTTGTGCGCGATAAAATATAATTAAATATAATAAAATATAAGGATTGCAATACTTTCAACTAAATTGCGATATACAAATAAGGTACGACATAATCGATCGACGAAATTAGTTGAGATAAATTACTAAAAAAGCACAGTCTTGCCTACATTGAAATCCTTCCAGCATCCAGTTGCTTAATTCTTAAAGACAAAGTGACTTGAAAGGGATACAATTCGGCTTAGCATTTTACATAACATCGGTATGTACAAAGATCCCTCAGACACTCTAATCTCTAATTCAAATTGAGGTATATGTAAGAAAACAATGGTCAGATTTAGTAACATTTTTCCAATTCCCTACGTATTATAATTTACTTACATTCAGCGTTGATTGGCATAATTTTTACACAGTTCTAGCGAACTCTATGCTTCTAATGTACGAAATCTTCCTCGTTTAAGATGGGAACTTTATCGCTTTTCTGATTAACCCGTAACGTCGCTCCCCATTTCGCACCCCGACCAGCTTCCGAAGTCGCCATTAAGATCGAATACGAATTTGGACCCGCTGCTTCTTTACTGTAGTGAATCCCATACAAGAAGTATATTAACATTCCTGCAACAAAGGTATAACGAGCGTGCGACATTATTGTGAAACAGTATTGACGATACCATCGACTTGTATGCGACTTTGACATATCAACCTACCGACTATCATCCACACAAGAAATCGTAGCCACGTTAAAAGCGACAGGTGAAACATTAACCCAACGTTGAATAAGATACTCAGAGCTGGTACTATAGGTACCATAGGTACGCGGAATTTACCAGTAGGTGGACTTTGTTGATGCGCAGAGATAACGATAAGACCTACGATTATGCTCGATTAGTTAGAGAACAAATGCGTGACATGGAGTGAAAATTCTGAAACTTACTGCCAATCAGTAATGTAACAACGTTTGTCAGAACGAAGTAATCCCACCAGTCTGGTGCAAAATACGTTTGAGATATCAGTATTAACAGGTAACATAAAGAAATGCAACCTGCCGTATAAATCATCACGGAACCAGTGACCGCATCTCCAGGCTTGCAGTTGCCCAGGAAATTCACCAGCCAAACGTAACGTGACGTAAGTTTGCCAGTGCCCTCGCTCAGATCTAAGAGCTATAACGAACGTAAAACTTATAAAGAAGAGGATAGATAGGAAGACTAGATTTTCTTTGTATACTTTTAGTCCGTAAGAACGTGAATTTGCACAGTCTAGTTAGAACAGTTATAAATGCTCGGTTCCTTCTCTCTTATTTCTTTACCTCGGATTCGGCGGATGTGACGCTGTTACAATCGCTGTTGGAATCCGCACCCTCGGTAGGAGGCGATGTCAAACTGCTCGGTGTACCAGCGTTCGATGGTGGCGGCGTAACTTTCTCAGGACGATATCTCAAGATAATTACGCTCGCTGAAACGATGGTATAGGCCAAGAAAGTACCGATAGACATAAATTCAACTAGATGTTGAAGGTCGAAGAGCAAGGCGATTAAGGCACTGACAGAGCCGCTGATAGCCAAGTTGAGAACCGGAACTTGAGTGCGCTCGCTAACGTGGCCCAGAAAGCCAAAGAGTAGACCATCGTTCGCCATGGCATACATTGTCCGTGGTAATGAAAACAGGGATCCGAAGAGAGTCGTCGTCATTCCGCACAAAGCCCCAACACTGTTGCGCATGAAAATTGTACACGGAAAAATTATTCCAACAAAGGTGTTCCTTGCTTCGAATTTTAGGTAAGAATCGTTCGACGACTTTCTCACCTTATCGCGTATTTCGCCCATGGTATTCCTCTCGATGAGAAAGCCTCGGGAAGCGCTGCTGTTGGATTGATGTTCCAATACGGCACGACTAAAGTTAAAGCGGCGCTGACCATCACGTACCCGATGGTTACGATTGCCATGGAAAATAGCGTTGCTCGTGGTATACTGTACCCAGGATCGCGCGCTTCTTCGCCAGAGGTAGCTATAGAATCGAAGCCAACGAAAGCGTAGAAACATGTTGCGGCACCTGTTCGTGTATAGGAAACGTATTAGAATAGAAGAATAGAATTTATTGGAAATGAACATGTATGAAGGAAAGTTGTCCAGTACAGAGCAAAGATAAATATTAACATTGAACGATATTAGTTGCTTCCTTCTTTTATGAAGTTTCATTTATACTACAAATAATTGTTTAAATATTTAAATTTTACCAATCCATATTGTAGTAAAGAAGATATAGAATGGCTAGTACTATACGATTTTCCCTCCATGTATAGGTCCAAAAATACCTGCTAATACACCGCTGAATCCGTACGGTAAGAATCCTCCATTCTCACAGCTCCAGTTAGAGAATTTCGCGTAATATATCCCCAGACCGATTACCAACCCCATCACGCCTAAATTTACGATAGTGAGCAAAGAATTAACCGTTGCCGAACATTTAACGCCCAATGCTAACAACATCGCGTATGCTAGACATAGTCCAGCGGCTAAAAAATCTGGTATAGTTCCAAGTGGTTCTCCCATCGTGTACCCGTGCATTATTCGGCGGGTGTAATTGCTGATTGCTCCTCCTGCTAAAGAATCAACGTATCCGCTCCATGCCCTGGCCACGGACGCCGCACCTATTCCCGAGCATAAAAGTTCCGTGAAATTTATGAGACGGAATAGACCGTAATCGAGAACAAATAACTTTACCGATCATATGCTCTAATATGATGTTCCATCCAATTACGAAAGCCCAAAATTCGCCGACGGAGATATAGGTGTAAACGTACGCGCTGCCAGCTTTTGGAATTCTCGCACCGAATTCAGCGTAACATAACGCAGCTAACAAAGAAGCTACGCCAGCGAGCAGGAAGCTCAGGATTACGCCTGGACCGGCTGTGTCATGAGCCACCGTTCCTGTCAAAACGTAAATACCAGCGCCAACCATATGACCAACACCTGAAAAATAAATTCATATGCTTACATACGTAAACATGAACACAAAGAGACCATAAAGTTGCGCGAGAATTGTTCATTATGGCAATATCAGGCATAAACGTCTCGTCGAGTTACAACGTTATATCGCGCGTATGCAATTAACATTTTTCCGGTTTTGAAACTACTTTATCGCCTACGAGTACGTGATATCGCGCGAGGTGGTCGTGCATGTTCTTACGACTAAAATAGCAGAAAAAGCATACTTACCAAGCAACGTAATATCGAACGTGGAAAGACATCTTTTCATTGGAGTTTCAAGTAAATCACCTTGGAGCTTTTTCGTGCGATTCATTTTGGAACACAGGCCGGACATAACGTGCCCGAGGATCATTCGGCGAACCGATGGCATTCTGATTTCCTTTAAACAGATTCCTATTACAACATCATACTGTATCTGTATATGTATCATACTGATAAGAAGTACTTGAAAGCAAATGTTTATTTAGCAAACGCATTGCCATTCCGCTAAATCATAGGCTTCATAAATGGTTTCTCTACTTACGTGGAATTGACTATGTTCGTATGCGGAATTTTTCGATGCTTGACTCGTTGTGACAGAATCTCAACTGCGACGAACACGATCTTACGACGGACGCTGAAATCTACGGAGAAGTCGCATGGCGCCTCTGTTAACACGCAGGCTCGGATATCCGATCGATTCAGCTGTGATAGAACTATTTATGTCACTCAGCCGTCAGAGTATGAATGAAGAGAATCTTTTAATCAACATTTCCATGACAATAAGCATGCTTTTAAAAAACCTATTCTATCGTGTTCCTGCAGTCGCATTTTTAATCAACATTCGGAAAATTGATTTTCTTTTGATTCTATTTCTCAGCCGTTAATTTATTTATTTAGAAAACTTCCTGAATTTAGCTTTATCAAATGGTATAAATATCGATAGATCGCGATAAGCTCACAATCAATTTCTACTAAACACTTCTAACGAAATCTAATTGCTATTACATTATAATGTTCAATGTTGTGTAATGTTGCTCAATAAAATATGCGAATAAGGGTGAACAAATTGTATCTAATATACATCATCTTTTTTCTAACCATAATATTATACTTTGCATAAAATTTGTAAGATAATATTATCGAAGTTGCCTTTTTGAGAAAATGTATCAGTTACAGATTAAATTATTCATAACAGAGATCATATCCTTTTTGAGTCATTCTTCTGGAAACAATACCATTCGCTCAAGGACTTAACGCAGGATATCGATGCACCACAGGGGAGCAGCACCGTCTGAGTTGTTATAATATGTATACACGAAGAAGAAATGAGTGCTCACGCTTATGGTCCTGGTTGTCCCCGAACTAGTGCTGCACCACGCGGCCAATACTGAAAGGTGATCTACGCTAGCATATACAAGAACCTATAAAGTTAGGGATCTGTCCTGTTTGATTAGCATACACAAGAACCTATTTAATTGTACGGTCCTACAGAAATGTTTTCGTAGCTATCTGAAATAGAAAAGAGTAAGAATAATTAATATTTATTATATGATTTTAAAGAAGAAAAGAAAAGATGTAATAATAATTGTAATATATTTTCCAAACAATATTTAGATTTAACATTAACTCTTGGCATTCGACATGTCGTTTCGACTGGCATGAATATTTTTGATTATTGTAAAATATTTTTAATAAATTAATTTATTTTTTAAGGCACGTTGCTGGTTTTACAGTATACGGCTGATCGAGAGTGGTATTCTTTCGTTTGCGAAGGCAAGTTTGTAACATGTAACTAAATAGGTTCCTGTCTATGCTAGCGTGCGTGCAAGCAAACAGATCCTTCATTTTATAGGTTCTTGTACATGCTAACGTGGATCATTTTCAGTATTTGGCCGCATGGTACAGTATCTGTACTGTGAAACAACTGGAGCTGCAGGCGTGAGTACTCTCTATATGTACTTATTTTATCGTTCGATATTGAAGTATTTAGAGTCGCATTTTCTTAGATGTAAAGTAATTTCCTGAAGAGTATTCGTGTAAGTTAGATCCATTTCTCATCATTGTCTTAAAATATCGTGCAAATATTTAGTATTCGCAAATAAAAAATACGTATTTCAACGTTTCCCGTTATATTAGTGAGTTAGAAAGGTGTTCTAACCTCTTTCCTCCCGTTGAAATGAAAACAATAAATATATAGCGTTAGAAAGCAAATTTGAATAGCTGTAAAATAATACTGTATTGATATTAATCGATAGATTTTTGCGTTTTGTTTACCATACTTACTACCAGAATAAATATAAATGAAAAATAACAGGTCATGAATTTGGTTTTCTGTCATGTATGTTTATGTCTTGATCCAAAGTCTATTAACAATGTATTCTCTTGATAGTGTTAAGTGATTGTATCCAAAAGTAGGGCAAGCAGAAACAAATTATAAATACATGATTTGTTTGAGTTCCCAGCTATTTTCAGATGGCAATGATTCTGAGATACATAAATAACTGTTAATATATTCACATTGTAGAAAATAACAAGATAAATATGAGTTATCACCGTGGTGGTGGTAACAAGCCAAAAGGCTTTGGATTTGCTGGCTTTCAAATGACTGGCACAAAAAGAAGTGGGTCTAACATACCACCGCCTCCGCCAAATTCTACTCTAAGCAAGCAAGGCTATCACACTATGAATTCTATTACCGAAAATGCCTTATCTGCATGCTGGGGAATGCCAAAGAAGCGTAGCAAAACTGAGGAAGAGTGAGTATACGCTTTAAGAAGTTATAAGAGAGCAAAATTAAGAACAACTTAAATGTTAAATGCTACAATTAGGTACTTTGAGGATGATGATGATCCTCCACCATTTTCTTTGGAATATATTCCGGCACCTGGATCTCCCACTTACGATTGGATGAAAAAATCAACTTCGAAAGAAGATAGCGATAGCGAGGAAGATCCACTAGATGCATTTATGGCTGGTATAGACGCAGAGGTTAAGAGAAACAATTATGAAGCACAGCTGGCGGAGGACGAGCGCAAAGAAGAAAAGTCCAAGGGATTTAGAGCGGATATCGATGGCGAGGACGACGAGGAAAGTTATTACAGGTAAGGACTTTGTTGATTTTTTTGGCAAGGGAAGAAAAGATGCAGTAGTGTCTATTTAACTGTAGTCCGGATTCACTGACTCAAAGCTATTGATTGTGAGCAGATATTATGATATTGAGCCAAGATCAATTTAAAAAAATTAACTTCTCGCAATCCATTTGCGATTCTACCAAAATCTACTCATGAGCTACCAGTGGTTCACGACCCATATTTTGAGAACTTATGACCTAGCATATTAACAATCGTAATTCAGATTGAGCTCCTATAGTCAGATACTGGCAACTGCAGTTAATTAGCCATTGCTGTATTTGTTAAAAAAAGAAAAAAAAGAGATGAAGAAATATCGGGTTATTCCATTGACAAGGTATATGGAAGAAAATCCAACTGCGGGTTTGCAACAAGAGGAATCTGACCAAGAGATCGACTACGACGAAGACGGGAATCCGATCGCGCCTCCAAAAAAGAAAGATATCGATCCCTTACCTCCTGTTGATCATAGCGAGATAAAATACGAATCTTTCGAGAAAAATTTTTATAACGTTCATGATGAGATCGCTAATTTAAATAAACAACAAATCGACGATCTGAAGAAAACTTTGGGAATAAAGGTATCTGGTCCGTCTCCGCCGAATCCGGTTACCAGTTTCGGTCATTTTGGTTTCGATGATGCGTTAATAAAAGCTATTAGAAAAAATGAATACACTCAACCTACCCCCATCCAAGCTCAAGCAGTTCCAGCCGCATTAAGCGGCAGGGATATAATAGGTATAGCGAAAACCGGTAGCGGTAAAACAGCAGCATTCATTTGGCCAATGTTAGTTCATATAATGGATCAAAGAGAATTGAAGGCAGGCGACGGACCCATCGGTTTAATTCTTGCTCCTACGAGAGAATTGTCACAACAGGTACTTGTTACGTTAAAGTAGCCTAAACTATTATACTAAATTGATCGGAAGTTCTGTCGTCAGATTTTGCTCGTAGTTAGTATTTTATTTGGAGGTTTTCAGATAGTTAAAGCGTATGTATATTATCAAAACATAGACCATTAAAAAATGGTTAATATTGTTGGGAAAATTATCTTGACCCACTTATGCAATAACTCATCAGCTAATAACATTAGTAAGATTGACAAGTTGCAAGTAGAAGGTTTCGTGATCTTATAATTTTTCATCGATTCAATGCTATAGGAGCACCGAAAGAATATTTTAATTGTAATGTCAGTTCAGATATTTCATTTGTTTCTTTCCAAAGAATAAAAACGACAGCGCTCTCCAATCAAGCTAATATGTATGTAGGGATAGTTTTAGGCGCAAGTTTATTCGGTTCGTTGTTGTATTCGTAGATTTACCAAGAAGCAAGGAAGTTCGGGAAAGTGTATAATATTCAAGTGTGCTGTTGTTACGGCGGTGGCAGCAAATGGGAGCAAAGTAAAGCATTGGAAGGGGGTGCGGAAATAGTAGTCGCAACGCCGGGTAGAATGATAGATTTAGTTAAAATGAAAGCAACGAATTTAACCAGAGTAACATTTCTAGTATTGGACGAAGCTGATAGAATGTTCGATATGGGTTTCGGTAAGCGCACCGTTTGCAGTACAATTTTATAATCTTGGAACAGGGGAGAAAAACAAGTTTTCTTCGTCGATCGGTTGCGTCGTCGACGCGATTGTTGGAAAACTTTAAGACCTATTAATAATATTTTTATTTTGCTTGTTACCGCTCTGTTTGATTCCAGAGCCACAAGTGCGTTCAATATGTAACCACGTAAGGCCAGACAGGCAAACATTGTTGTTCAGCGCAACTTTCAAAAAGAGGGTAGAAAAGCTTGCGAGGGACGTCCTGACGGATCCGGTTAGGATAGTACAAGGGGATGTCGGTGAGGCGAATGCTGACGTCACGCAACACGTGATAGTGTTCAATAATAATCCTACTGGCAAATGGACGTGGTTGTTGCAGAATCTAGTTGAATTCTTGAGTTCTGGTAGTCTGTTGATTTTTGTAACTAAAAAGGTTGGCGATTATGACCGTGCTCGGCTAACTAGTACAACTGCTGATATTCATGCATTTGTGAGAAACTTTAATTCAAATTTAATTTAGAACTGTGAAAATGTATAAAATGTACAGCGAGAAAGAGCTATAATGGATATATTTAACTATGTCCATGAAACTATGAAATTATTTCTATTGCATAAATATCCGCAAGTTACTCAACAGATACAAATTATATATAGTGAATTTTTGCAACTGTATAGTATTATATTACCGTAGCTCAATGCGGAGGAACTTGCGAACAATCTCAAGTTGAAAGAATTTGATGTTATGTTGTTGCATGGTGATATGGACCAAATCGAAAGAAACAAAGTAATAACGGCTTTTAAAAAGAAGGAAGTTACTACACTGGTCGCTACTGACGTTGCTGGTAATTATCTTCTTGCCTTCAATCAGCTGGAACGATTAATCTTATTTGTAACGATTTCCTGAAACTCCTTTTGAATTTTCCCGTAGCTCGAGGTTTGGACATTCCACATATCAGAACCGTCGTTAATTACGACGTCGCACGAGACATAGATACTCATACACATAGGATAGGTAGAACTGGTCGAGCGGGTGAAAAAGGAACAGCGTATACCCTTGTAACAGAAAAAGACAAAGAATTCGCAGGTCACCTAGTTCGAAATTTGGAGGGTGCAAATCAGGAAGTACCAAAGAGTCTCATGGATTTAGCGATGCAAAGCGCTTGGTTCCGCAAGTCAAGGTTCAAAGGTGGGAAAGGGAAGAGTTTGAACGTTGGAGGGGCCGGACTTGGGTTTAGGGGAAGACCGGAAACATCTTCAACTTCGGTATTTATTCGTTGAAATTCCTCCAGTTCCCTTTTTCAGATCTTAATATAACGTTACAAATTTGTTCAAATTATTGTTTAGAGTTCTAGTTCCTCGTCGCAAGGATCTAAGGACATAAGCGAAGTTGTTAAAAAATTAGAAAGACATGGACCAGGTAGCGATCGGTTATCGGCCATGAAAGCTGCTTTCCGTAGTCAGTACAATTCTCAGGTAAGTCCTATTTCGTTACGATCATATAAATAACAACACATCATCGATCGAATAGCGTTCCTTGTGAGTAGTAAGAAGTGATGAGGTTGAATCATTTAAATTTAGACGAAACGACTTTCTTAGAATTTAAACAAACATCGCTATAATGTGTAGGATTTGGGATAATATATGTGATATGTGGGAATTTAATTGATTTTTAGTTTCGGGCGTCGTCGGATCATACGTGGGAACAAACTATTACGCGGCCTTCGGTGATAATGCCCCCACCACCACCTGTACCTCCGAAACCAAATACGGAACAATCAAAGACTCAGGATATACAAAGTACGAATATCGGAGGAGAAAGGAAGAGAGTGAGAAAGAGTCGATGGGAATAAACATTGATGACTGAAAATTGCGATTATTTTGTGTATATTAAGATATTATATTATTGCTGATAATATGTGAATTGCAGTGGCGTTGCCAATTGTTTTTATATTATAATAAGATTTAATTTTAGCAAATTTTTGCTTACCTCAAATTTCTTTTCCTACCTATACAAGTCGCCTATATAAGGCTGTATGACAGTGTTTCCCAATCTTTTTTGTTTGTGAAACATTGACGTAAGATGCTGGAGGTCTTCTCCTGAAGATCAAACTGGTATTCGTAGGAATTGAGAGGTATTAATTGGATTTTCTCGTGAAAGCTTTCTGAGACTACAATTGGCTCCGTTTCTTTCCAAGGCAAATAACGCGTGACATTTAACGGCAAGGAATCTTTATTGCGATATCTTCGATACAAAATTGAACAAGTCGTTTAGAATCTAAATGAAATACCCTATTAGACCGGCTTTAAGAAGACGCTAGCTACTACGATATAATTGAGTTATTATTTTCGGCGCACCAATTGAATCCTGATTGCTACTATCTAAAGCTTCGATGGGCAACAGAGGTAACAGAGATAATTAGTAGAGGCAAAGATGTATCGTAAAAAGATAATCTCTCGTGAGTGAGCAATTTCTTTGAACGCAAGATTCGCGTTTCTCGCACGCCGTACATTGTCGCAACGTTCCTCGCAATGTGAGTTAAGCTACAAGAAGACATTATCGATGTTTCCTTTCCTCTCGTTTTTATCGGTACCATATTTCCAGACGAAATTAGTTGCTTCGTTTTCTTGGTACCCACGTGTCCATCGATACTACGCACTTCGAAAAAAGTAGTTCTCGAAGGTCGCTCGATATGGAGATTAAGTCAAGGATAAGGCTATGACGATCAATCACGTTCGATCGCCTTGTTTGACCACACGACGCCCAGATGGGATGTTAATGACAGGTTTGTCGTTCGACTATTTGATGACACACGCTTGTAGATTATTTATCCGCCGGTTTGGTCCACTCGAACATGACCAACGTAGCTACGTTACTTAGTTAAGTCTTACGGTATTGTTTCACCAACGTTTGCCAAGGCTTGAAGATCGTTAAATCGATTGTCTCGTTTCTGTCAAACGAACTCGGTCAAAGAGTTCGCGAAAAGAAGTGTTCAGCTGTTCGATCTTCCGGCTTGAGTCACCGTAATATCGAGCAAGGCCAAGTTCTATAATCAGTCTTCGTGGAAGGGAAGTGTATTTCTACGGGTTGATGTATTGGGGCATGGCAGGACTGCTTTTCCTCCTAATCTTTCCATTTTGTTGCGATCCGTTTAGTTGGTTAATAGGTTTCTTGTTCGCGTCATTGTTTTTGCTAAACTTCTCCATTGCTCTGCTGTAAGAACCCGTACAAACTCTACCCCAAAGCCTTTTGTCATCTGCGCACTGCTTGTTCCTTCCCTCGCTCGAAGTTCTCTGAATCTCGTGCCTTCTCTGGATTTTGCTGGGATCTTCTTTCTCCAAGGACGCGTTAGATCCTGCTGTACCACGTTGAACGTCTTCCCAAGAAGTGTTCGCATCCGAGTGCACGCTAGAAGGAGTAGGGCAACTGCTTTCGCTGGACAAAGACGAGGATCTCGCGAAAGACGGTGGTACAACCAATTTCATCTTATGATCCTCCTCCTTGGGACTCAAATTCAAAGGTGGCTCGCTTCGAGCTCGAGTACTCGATCTATTTTCTCCCTCGTTTTTATCCTGATTGTCGTTCAAGATTACCTTCGCGATGGACGTCCTTTTTCTTAAATTTTCCAAGTTCTCCCTCGGATTATTCTGAAAGCTGTCTACCCGTTGCAAGATGTCTTTCAAATTCACGTTCGCGCACTCTGTATTGTACAGCGGTTTCGTTCGATCCGATTTTTGCACCTTCGAATTCGTTTTACCGTTCACGGATACAGAAGTTGTTTTCCTAGTCGAGTCCTGAGAATCGTCTTTGATATGGCACGCGACTTCTGGGTAGATATAATTTGGTAGCCTTTCTTTCTGACGAGGATTAGCGATCGTCCTCTGAGTTTTGTCGCTCAATTGTTCCATCGTGATCGACCTGGCTCCCTTCACGCATTGCTTGTATTTTTCGTCTATTGTTGTATCGACATTGTCTTGAACCGTAGCTTCTTCGAAGATATAGTCTTCGTTGATACCAATCGACGATGGACTAGACCACTGTTCGGAAGACGATTCAACCTGCTCTTTGTCCTTTCGATCCTCCACAGTTTTGCTATTCGGTTTCCTATCGTTTTTAGAATCGGAAGCAACCTCGTTATCCTCGTTTTCGTCCTCGTTACCCGAATCGACGAAGTTCTTCAATATTCCCTCGTCTTTCTCGCTTTTCTTTCTCAACTCCTCCCAATTCTTCCGCGGCTTGTAACTCGTTTTCCGTCTAACGATCTTGCTTTCGCTGATGTTGATATCCGGAATGAATAACCTCAGAGCTTTTGTGCCGGTAGGAAAAGTGACTTCGTTCACTCTTTTCTCGGTCATTATCGCTTCCAAACTCGACCTCGAGGCGACTTCCTGGTGCTTGTTAAACGCGGATACGAGCTGCGCCACGGTGTACTTTGGCTCCTCATTTTCGGACTCGGTCGATCGGTCCTCTTTGTCGTCCGACGTGCCGGAATTGTTGGAGTGACTGGAAACGTCGGAATGTTGTCGTTGACAGGGTCGTTTTCCGGCCACCAGATTCGATTCGTTATCGCGATTCACCGGTGTTTCGTCCGAATCTTCGGTCAACGTATCCGATTCGATCGACTTCAACGAATCGAAATTCTCTTCAGACTCGAAAGCTTGTTCCCTCGATGCTTGCAGATCTTTGACGACTTCTTCTTGCAGCTCGGTTTTTCTCGATCGATTGTTAACTCGCACCATGACTTCTGATTCTGTCGCGATCTTCTGCGAAGATTCTTTGCTCTCTCCATCCAAATGTTTTTTCGTCTCCGTTGAACTGGAAACATCGTCGTGGGATCGGTGTTCTGCAGTGTCGCACGTGGTTTCGATCGACGTGTCCGATACGTTGGACGTATCGATTTCAGCACCTAATCGTTTGAAAATGGGTACCACGTCCTCCGTTTTGGCTCGTTGGTAGCTCTTCCTTCTCCGTCTAAGACACTCGAGGCTTCTGTAGATGTCCAAAACTCCTTGAGACTTGGACAACGATCTCAGCCCGTACAGTTTCTCCCGCGACTTGTTCATCACAGGATTTATCGCCATCCGCGGTTGTAAAGAAGCCGAGGTTGCGGAAGAGTTTTCATTGAGCAAACACGCCTGTGACTGGATTCGATTTAGGCTTCGTATTCTAGACAAAAGTCCTCGACTAAGACCGTGATTTAAGTTCGCCTGTGACCGACTTTGCGCTCGACTGAGCAAACCCTGGGTCTGTTCTTTGTTCAGCAAGCAACTCTGGCTGGTGCAGCTAAGATTCGTTCTGGAAGAGTTGAGACTCGTTCGAGAATCGGCTGGACTTGGGAAATCTTCGCTACCCTCGAGACTAGATCGGCTTCCTGTGAGACGGTGACTCAGGCACATCTCGCTTTGACTTAGCAAACAGTCTTGCAAGCTCTGATCGGAATGATTCGCGTCCTGAACGTCGCTCGATAGATTCGCCTGACTGCTCGCCTGGCTCAAAAGCGCCGCTCTTCGCAGGTTTTCGCGACTGACAACCCGCTCCAGAAGCACTTCTCTCGACTTCGACAGGTATCTTCGGAGATGTGGCGACGCCTGCGTGGGCGCGCCGCGTAGCCAATCGTGACGCAGGCATTGTTTCGCGGTCATTCGTGCACTAAAATATAAGACAGTGGTTTTATCTTAATATCTACGTATCTCTTTCTCGAATAGGGTCGCAACTAACAATAAGTACCGTTGATAATCGAATAATCGTTAATATTTCAATAAACAGGAAGGCTTTAAATATTTGATCAAGGTTCGAAGCAAGAAATCGCGTACGTCCGTAGATCGAAGGATCGGATCGACGTTTCTCGCCCTTGTATCGTCCTGTTAGCCATCTTTTCGATTGCTTTTATGTTTCGTAACTCACCTCGGGTCCAGCACCAAAAGCTTCGCGACGAAATCTTTCGCCTGCGCCGAGATGTCGCCGAACAATTCTTCGGGAAAATCTACTTCGCCTAGAGAGATGTTTTGAAACGTTTCTTGATCGGTTTCACCGCCGAATGGAGAAAATCCGGTTAAAAGAACGTATGTCGTTACACCCACGGACCTTCAATCGAGTAATGTTATTCGAATATGATCGGAGAATTACATAATTGGGAAACTTTCTGGGAAAAAAGACCAAGATTACTATTTTTCACGGATTCATCTGTAGGCCATTCTTTTCAGAAAATTTCCCGACAGTGTTCTTCGTCGTTTACCTACCACATATCGGCGGCTAACGTGATCGGCTCGTAGTGGAGAATTTCAGGAGCTGAAATTGAGAGAAATCGTGGAACGTTAAGCGAATGTTATTTGGTTGAACGGCCTCGTTCGAATTCGTGATATCATCTAGGAACGTCATATATTTATTGGCAAACGAAAACTGATCGAACCTCGTGGGTGTCGGTGGTCGAAGGAATAATTGAATTCTAATTTACGCTTTAAACGACAGTGACGTACACGGTATACAAATTTTGTCGTACTTCGCCGTTAAAAATATCGAATTACGAGATTGAAATTCGTTACACGAGTAGAAAGTCTAGATTCGTCGTTTCCTTGTGGTCGCTGTCTTTCTTTATAGTTGGACGGTATTCCTATTATAACTTCTCCATTCATCGATCCTCGCTAAAGATCCCATTACAATTTTTACCTTCGCGTTAAGTAGGCCGACAAAGATAAAAATAAAATAATCTCTTTCTCTGTCCCATCGTGTATAGTTGGACGCTAGTCCGATATTTCATGTGCATAAATGTCAGATGCTTTTTACATATTTAACACGCGTGAACGTCCGTAGTTTAATTATTAGCGGATAAGTTTCCGAGGCATGAGAAGTTGATAAAACCCGCGAGGAGATCGAGTACGACGAGTTTTCTTGCGAATAAACCGAATAAAGAGCACCGGGACACGATCACGATGACTGTGCTCCTTCGTTTCGAGTGTTAAGCGCGATTAAGATATTCAACGATACGCGCTAGCTCTGTTATTCGACGAATCGATACGATCAACGAGGATAATGGCGCGCGTCAATTATATCGTTAACTATGCGGCCTACGACCGAGCTCTTTTCATTGAATAAGCTTTATATGCCGTTCTGCTGTTACGCGGCATATCGTTCTATTCGAGCGAAACGAGTCGCGAACAAAGAGAACGAGTCATCGTTCGTCCGAATCGAAATTAACGACCGCACGAAGAATGCGTGCGCATTTTAATAGTTGGCAACGATCCATGCGACGAAACTCGATTTAATAGAATTTCGATGACTGTTCCCCTTTGCTTTCGCTTGGAAATCCCAATGTCGATGGGCAACGCGGTGACGAGTTTTTAGACATTGAGAATAAAAGTGAGCAGAAGAACGTGCCTCGTATTTCCTGATCGCGAGATTTTAACATCGATTCAAGAGGCAAGAATCAGCAACGATGACAAGTTGGACAACGCGATCGCGCAAGGAAACTTAACGTGTCAGTTAATATCGATTATGTCCGCGATCTCGGTCGGACCAAAGATCGCCGATTAACGAGGCAAGATTATTAATTGCTAGCAATTAACTGGCAACTCGAGCAAAGTGCCGACACACCTGTTTACCTGTTTGATCGCAGTAAACTCGCGTTACAAAGTAATGCGCTCGATACATCATCCGTGTAGCGATAACGCGGATATTTACAGGATGTTTCAAAGATTTGAGGCGGGCTTTTATGTAAAACTCTTTAAAACAAGCAACGAACAAAGATGATTAAATTGTTATCGATTTTTACTGAAAGATACATCTGTTGTCGCGGCTATAAACGATTATCGAGGAGACGCTAAAATGTCGAACGAGTACTCATGCTCGTGATTAATATAAGAGATTTGATGGATCTGTAGAAATAATAAGCCTGTTTTACATTTTTTTCTCTCTCTATTTCATGCTTTTAGACGTACTTTAACTTTCTGAAACACCCTATATATTTTCCAAGAGAACGAAAATTCGGAGGAACCGACGAAACCAACTGGCTCGTTCCTTCGGATGGAAATCGCATCTCGTTTGTCGGTTGGGTTTCGTTCGAGCTGTTCTTATTGGCATGCCGTGAGATTGCGCGCGATAAAACTACAAAATGAAGTCGTCTGGCGAAAAACGGTTGCTTACCCACGTAATCCGGTGTGCCGAGGATTTCTCGGACCTCCGTCCCCTCTAATATCACTCTCGAGATCTCGAAGTCGCAGAGCTTCACCTCGCATTCGGGGAAGCTGCCCATCATTACCAAATTTTGCGGCTGAAACATAAAGCATCGGCCGGTGAGTCGTTTCTTATTAGCTCGTTCGTTTTTTCGGTACCAATTAGCCGCCGTTAATTGACTCGTTAATTCAGCCCGAACGAGTCGTCGCTTTTTCTTCGCTTTAATTGAATTTCGAGCGTAAGTAATGCGTAAACAACGCATATGCGATCGAGCGATATATTTTTAACTCCGGCAATGAACGAAAAATGAGTTCGTTAATATTCAGATGAATTCGATTATAAAAAACGGGTTCAAGCATTGTTCGAGTAATCTTCGTCGGGGAAATTCAAATGTCTTACGTCATTTCGATGGGTTAATTTCCATATTAATCGAAATTAATATTTAAATATTCGCTTCTAGAAGTTTCCCGAGTCTATTTTGTTTTCTAATTTTTCTGTAACTAAACCTAGTCAGGATATTCTATAGGAAGGAAACAGATTTGTTAAGTGGTTAAATAGGAAGTTAAATAGGAAGACAGTGGTGCTTGATCTTCCGATATAAAATCAAAATTCCGACCTGCTAGGATAATTAATTCCATCTCTGAAATGGAATCTAGATAAAAATCTAAATAGAAAATTCATTCCTCGATTACAATTTATATATATTCGAAGTTTAGCTATCGATCTTCTATAAAAACATGCATTTGCATCAACATCAGTGTAGCAATTACATCGATTGTAAATCTATCTTATCCTGTATAGCATAGCAATCGCAAGATCTTGTTACTTTCGTTATAATTTTGTCATTATTTTTTAATAAAACGTTCACGATAAAACTTCTTCTAATATTTTGTACGTTCGCTGGTACATTATTCTTCGCAGTTCGGCCTGAATAAATTGTCATTCTTATTCATACTCGGAGAATATGTTAACAAAGTTTGCCTGGAAAAACACCCTGTATAAAAATCCTCCGATAAACATTCTGCCCATACTGCGCCAGTAGATCGATTCCACTTTACGGTGATTCACAATTATCTTGTTCCGTGAATCTCGTACTCGATGCGATGGAAAAAAAATCAGCTATGCCCGTTCACGTTCTTCAACGTCGTGCGCTTCGCGAATCCTCGATGATCTACGCGATCGATAAAAGATCTTGGGAGACTTCGGTCCATGCAAACGAGGCTACCTTAAACAACATCACCAACTAACGCGAGTTAATCGCGTCGCGTCGGATGTCGTCGTTCCTTTTACGCGTCGCGTCGCTTGCTCAGCGGGATATCTTGTATTTCTCTACCGTCACAATGTCGAAGCTGTTGGAGGATCGTCGAGCACGTCGTTAAACGACGCTTTCGGTGTTGCTATCGCGTGAAAAGAATTTTGTACAACCTTTTTTAGATCGTTCGTAACAAGCGCGATCATTGCACGTAAATTACCAGTGTTTTAGATTTACTGTATCGTTCAGCAGATGCGATGGTTCAACGTCAATAGAATCTCATTTGTAGAACACGAACGAGGAATTAATCAACGAATATTTCTCGTTACAGGCTAATAAGGAAACATCAACAACGTGAAAAATTATTTAGATTAGCGTCAATTGCGGGAGATCTTTTATGCTTATCTTTTATGCATATCTTATCGTCGATGAGAATAAAAAATAACGTACACGTATACGACACGGATGGTTATTGTTTCAGTTAGGCGCTTCATCGTGAATGCATTCCTCTCGAGCGCAGCAGAGTTCACGCCTGCCGTCGACGTAAAGTTAGAAAAGCCGGGATGGAAACTGAGACGAAAGAATGGGAGAAAAGGGCCTCGCGCGAGTACCAACAGCGTGGTTCGTGATTCGCGCTTCATCGAGGAGTACATCGCGATCATTTACATAAACACGGTAGATGCTGTTACGATAAATTCGTGCGCGCACAGCGAACAGAATGGAATATTAAGTTTCTCGTTGAACAAGCTCGCTACGATCGAGGCTGCGATCTCTGCTGCGTAACTGTCGACTGTAACGCGAACGCGATTTTTCTCAAACGAGAGGACGCTTACGCGCTTTATTTGCACGACGAGAGTCGCATAAGAATGCAACCTATATTCGATCGAGCGCCGTCTCGCGAAGCCTAGATTTCCCAACGGCCGGTTCTTCGCGTTTCCTTATACACGTCACCCGTTGCGATTTCCCAGCCTAACAAGTACACACGTTAGAATCGCGATCGTTACGTTAGACCCACGCCTGTTGCCCGATCCCGCGCTCTCGAATCGCCGCTTAACGATCTCCGATCTACGAAATACACGCCGGTTACGTAAGCGGCTCTCTCGCACGGGGACACCGCTTATTCCTCTCGTAGAATCTTCCTGGCTTTAACGTCCAGGTCCTTGGAAGATGTGACGGCGTGGGCGAATCTGAATATTCAAAGTATCTCTCGATAGTCCCGGCACGCGGCTAATAAATAATGACAAAAGACGTAAAAATAATTCCTCGGTCCGCTAGATGCGCAATTCAGCGAACGACGTTAAAGAGGGACGTACGGTGGCTCGTGAAAGCGTTACTTAACACAGGGAAATTTTTACGGATACGTTACATGCGTCACGCGAAAGTATTTAAAATTTCATTATCGCTAATATATTTTTCGCTATATGCTGCGAATTACGTACATCTCTATTCTAGATTGCTGGATCGAGATTAACAGGAAAACGACTGATCGATCAGAATTTTAAATTTATGCAAACACAGGTGAAAATTGACAGAAATTGCTTGTAAGAGTTATTGAAAAATAATGAACGAATAATTACGCGTTTCAGGGTGTGCTCGGAATATCGGTATACGTTGTCGATATTTCAAGGTTTTCAACTAAAAAGATAAAATGTCGTCGATATTTATCGACAAGTTGCATTTTCGTCGAGAGCCTTGAAACATTGACAATGTTATTGATTGTCTAACAGCGCCGTAAGATTTCAGACGACATTGTAATTCTTAAGGATTATTCCAGTTTGCTTAAATTTGCATAAATGTGCTTATCTTATCCTCTATATTGAAATACACCAATAAAAAAAAAGTCGACTTCTACAGGCTCTCCTTAATGATCGATGATATTGTTTAAGCTTCATGACTTATAAGAAATCAGATCAATCATGACAAATTTAATCGTATTCTCGAATACACATGTCTCTGGTTCACCTCTCTCTCTCTCTCTCTTTCTCTCTTATTTCGGACAAGCAGTCTCGAAGGAATCGAATCGAACGCGTTTCGAACGGACGTAGCTGAATCCTACGCGATCGAATCTCTCACAAGATCGACTCTCGCTACGCTGACCAAACAACTTTTGGCGTGGGCCGGACCCTCGTGTAACATATCGAAAATCTCTCCTCTGCTCGATGTGTTTGCCTCGATAAGAAGGTATTTACACGACGGTGAACTGTTAATTTTGTTCCACGTTGCACGATTTTAATCGAGTTAGCATAGAAGCGGAGCGGCCTTATTAAACATCCAGGGTTTCCCTTTTATGCGTGGTCGAAACGAGTCGCCGAGGCGTTTGATTAAGTTTCCTCTCCTCCTCTGTTCTGGCAAATGTCGCGAGACACCCAGAGGTGCTCCAGTTACGGTGAACAGGTTAGCTGCCTCGTATCTACGAACAGAGATAGTGATTCATCGAGCTCCGACTATCTTGTTAACCAGAATGCGATTGTTCCTTCACGCTGGGAACGTGGGAGCTTCGTTTCTCGTCGTGGTATCTCTCGAGGATCGATCATCCCATTTGCCTCTTCTAATCGAGACGTAACAGCGAAGTCTCAGAGTCTTTCGATCAATTCAAATAACTTCAATTATTCTTTCGAATTTTTACTCCGGTTTTTAGTTGATCGAATCACGTTGATTCGAGCAGGAGAGCAAGCCACGAAACGCTGTATCAATCGCCTTGAAATATGCTTTAATCTTTCACGAAGGGAAATTGAATAAAATCTTCTACAAACGCATAATAAAATAAATGTTTCAGAAAATTCAGAATTATGGTACGTAGTTCACGAATGAGTAGATCATGGATGTTTATATGATGTGACTTTAGTAATACATAAACGCGCACATTCGCGATATCAAAATTGTAAAGAGAAGCATTTAGAAATTAACCTACGATATGATCATTCTACAGGCGACAGCTATCTCTCTAAACAAACAAGAGGTGGAGGAGCTGCGCGTCGCTCTACAGCTGTCCGTTAACGTAACGCGCGATTCCTTCCTTTCTCTTTCACGGGAATTTCGCGAGTTATCAACGGTTGCTCCAGTTATGGCGGTCAGACATAGGTATCGAGCGTCCAGCGAGATAGGAACCGGGTGTGATTCACCGACGAAGTCTGGGCGTGGTCGCTCTACCGCGAAGAGCGTGGGGTCTCGCCGCGCTCTGTTTTTCCTCCTGGGAATTGTATCGACGCGATAGCTGCGTTTTTAACTGGCGAAAACCTTGCTTGGAAATTGAATTTTCGATAGATCGGTAGGTCGACTCTGAAGCCTTTCCCGTGGCAATGTTTTCGATCGGTGAAAGTAGTCTTCCTCCGCTGTATTCCTCTGTTTATGTTTCCATCTACTCGCGGTATCTACCAATCTCCATCTTTCTGATACTAATCAATTTTTTAACACGAAAGAAACGACGCCGGAAGAAATATTGAGCGAATCCCTGAAACACTCCTTCCCACAACTACAAAGTTAAAGAATAGAATTCGATAAGGTAAATTTGCCGAAAAGAATTGCAAGCAAAGCGTTGCGTTTACGTAACATTGTCTTTTTTCTTTAATTAAAGATTTAAACTTGTATGTAGAAAGCTTATAATGAAAATTGAGAATTGTGTAACAGAACATAATGGAAATTATGACTTTCCCCGGTCAGACAGCCGGTTTCAAAGACCATAGCGAGGCGAGGCGAGACAGCGTATCGCCTGGGGTGCAGTTTGCACCGGGAGACAATGTAATTGCATCGATTCGGCAGTGGATACAAAGAGGCGCAGCTGGTTTGCACGTACGATCGCCAACACGGCAATGCATCGCACGTCCCTCGCCTGTCCTCTCCCTTTGATACGCGCCCCACTACATATATCCAAATACGGCGGTCGAACATTTATGGAGCGTTGGAATAATGCGAGTATCGTACACGACGCACGCAACGATCCTCTCGGTTCGTAGCAGCCCGCGAATCGTGAACCGTGGATCAGCGATCGGGGATAGCGCGCGATCTCCAACGCGCCCGAGAATTTGTACTCACCAAGGTTGTTCATTGCCGCGTTTCTTTCACGCCGGATTAAACTCAAGAGTGTGAAGATTGTAACCAATTGCCAAAATAGACTGGCAAGGAATAGACTCGCGAAGAAGACTCGCTGTTGCTTGGACTAAAGCGTTCTCTGTAACCGGCGTCCTTTTCAATTAATTTCACAGAGCTGTTATTATAGTCGTATATAGTCTCGGTTCTTGTGTGCCTCGAACGATGAATGGGCAGTGAGTTAACAATTTAATCTTACTTTCATGTACGTGCCAACGTTTTTGCCTAATCTCATCGTTAGTTTTAACGAACTGAAACAATTTCATCTTTTAAGGAAAACATTG
Source organism: Bombus terrestris (assembly GCF_910591885.1). NCBI lineage: Eukaryota > Metazoa > Arthropoda > Insecta > Hymenoptera > Apidae > Bombus > Bombus terrestris. Next base: position 11,610,025 of record NC_063281.1, on the reverse strand, counting down.
GCATAAAGTCGAAGCGAGATACCGTGTACTTCAATAATATACATGAGTTGTAGGACATTTATTGCAAATGTATACCTAGTAAAAAATTAGTATGCAGAATGAATATTGGTCTTAAACATGCAACGAACGCCGAACATGGTCTCGTTAAATATCGCGGCCTACTAATACAGCGAATAATCGACTGTCCAAGATCTTGAACATCTTGTAATTTCCAGGCACATTTTGAGATTCGGTGGTTCAAACTCTAGCAATATGACGATTATAGTTTTGTTTCGTTAGAGAGCCAATGCAAGGTCTTTTGTACGTATAATATATTCATAGAGAGTTTCTATGAATGTTCAAATACTTTCGTGAGCGACTGTATGTACCTGTAGCGTAACACAAAGCGTATATCAATACAAGTCGTGAATTCAGCTCGGATAGCTGAATAAATGTAAATAAGTTTGGAGATCCTTGATAAAGGATTCTCGACGAGATTTACGTCGTCGATAAAAGTCGGCACGCGCTCGCATCCACTCGCGGCGCACGTAAAACGCGCGGGCAGGCGCCTTGATCGAGGATGTTGTTCCGTGGCAAAGGCTCGTCGACCTTTCGCGAATTTCTCGCGAGGATAACAAGAAGGAGTCTTTTTTTATCCGTGGCGAAGAAGAAGAGACTCGGATGACCCCGTGAAATCGAGTCGTGCTTTACCGTAACTCTGATATTCCTCTTCTTCCGCCCAAACGCTCGTTGCAGTCGCTTTTATTCTTATAAACAGACTGCGGTCGTTGATGCGACTACAGAAATGGAACTTGGATAGAAATTTGTCCAATCCATCAAACGTTACACTAGCAACCTCATATATTGTAATTACCCGCAACATAGAAACTAGATTATTTTAAAAAAATGAACAGAGCAATTTTGAAATGAATGAACAATTTTGCCCAAAAATAGCTCGCACAATACGTAAGGTCGTCCTCGTCGTCGAAAAGTTAATGCATGACTGTGATTTTCGAGTCAATTGAAGAAACGCATACATCAGGTCTATACACAAAGCACAAAAGGCAAGCGCAGCAAATGAATTACAAATACTGCTCTTGTATGTTTAAAGCAATAATATGCTCTGGCGCGTCACATAGCCGTATATAGAATCTTTTAAAGATATTCTGCAATCGTATTATACGACCACCACATTATACGGGATCCTACCGCAATTTGAAAGTGTCCAGACACTTGTGCACATTAACGTATCCAAACACTCGAGTCTGCCACTTATACGAAATCCCACCTTAACAGAGAGAGACTCTGTTTAACGTTAAACGTCCTATCCCTTGTCGACGTCGAATATGATTCCGTACGCTGCTAAAGTATCATCAAACGAACATCGATATCCCCGTGATGTATCAAGTACAGTATCGATTTAGCGTCAATCGAACAAAGGCCAATATCCATAATAATCGGTACCAAGTACCAAAAATTTCGCTACTTCGCATCGATACTTCCCATCGAGTGCTTCGGTATCGAATCGATCGGACATCGTTAACGGTGATCGGTATCTGATCGCTAGTTACTGGTCGTAAGGAAGCCGTAAAAACTCGAGAGCAGTTTGTACCGAAACGCGAACCGACGAGTTCTCGCGAATGCCATATGCAACTCTTAATTACGTCGGCGCGATATTTTACGAGCGTTGTAGGTTCGCGTAAAAATCGTGGAAGCGGAGTTCGCCAAACTGGCTGTTATTGCCCGTTAAAAGAGACGATCGCCTCGGTGCGGTTCGAGCGAAAATACAGGACGCAGGCTTTATTCGACGACACGCGGCGCGTTCTCGCGCAAAGTCTTTTTTCCCTGAGAAGCTCGCCGGCTAAAAGGCGTTTACGTTTCCGCGATTGTTGAAATAAAAGGCGCTCGTGTATCGAAAGGACGCAATAAATTGGCCGGCAACGAGCTGGAACACAGGGCCGCATTGGGCTTTCGTTTTCAAGCCGCGTCCGAGTTCCAGTGACTTTTTTCGTCGCGTCTCGACGCTCGATGAGGGCCCGAGTCCGGCCGAGTCGCGCGCTCCGCGTATCTCCCCTTTGTCCGGATACCACGTAAAAGGCAATTCCAATTTGTTTACCGGCCGTTTATAGCGGAATCGACTTGCTTCCATCGGAACGCGACCGGTCGCAATTAAGAAGCTGCCTTTCTACTAGCTTCGCGAATAGAAACGCGTCGTCGATGGTTAAATGGGTTTTCTGTTAATTAAAAGTGTTCTGTTGCTGATCTTAAAGGCTCGTTCGAGTTAACTCGTGTAGGCCGGGACTGATTTATTTATTCGACTCTTAGTTACTTGTCTGTAGAAATATTCTTTCAAACTATCCTTCGTAAGCTTCGGATCAGCTGAGTTAATCGCTGAATCAAAGCAACGTGAGTTCGCATATCTTGAAATCTCTCAACCAGTACAAAATTTCAATGAAGTCGTAAAACGTTTCATTAATGTAAATCTGCCGTAAGTTTCAAACGATGTTGAGATCATTTTAATTATTCCCCGACATGAAAGCAATTTACCAGGTAATATAAAAGAGTCCTTTTTAACCGAAGTTCCGTATCAGCTTCGAACTTTATTATAACATTATTTCATCCGAAATTTTAGCACGAAGAATATGGTAGCGTAAATGATCAGGTATCGTGACTGCAGCATTTCAACGATCAAACAATTAGTTAAACCTACATATTTATTTAGGTTTAGGTATAGTAAATGTGCACTATGTTACGTTCAATATTTTCTATAACTTTGTTACACCATTTATGTGCACTAATAAACGTTTCCTTGTTGTTCAAGTTTTCGACAATTATCCGAAGTATGTTCGGCCCGCGTCACCTCGGATGATCCAGCTTCTACCGTACTGACAAAGTTCGTTCGTTAGATGTCGAGCAACCTTATATAGAATTAATTTTTAATACCACGTTCGTTACTATTATATAAATAAATCGTGATTCATCCACCGTACCGACATTCTAAACTTGTCTCTAGTTCTCGGAATACTTTTATTCCGGGCAGTGTTTCCACTTTGCAAGATCGCGGAGCGGCGATCGAATTCTATGAATTCTCCCGCGATGTTACGCTCACGCTGGACTTTGAGAAAACTCGAGTACGGATTCGGCTTTGAGGAGAGGAAATCGTCGGAACTATTGGGTGACGCGACGCCGAGCGAAGTCGATTCCGGGATCCGGATATACGAGAAGCGTGACAAGTTCGCTTCGACCTTTTATGGGTCGAACTTACCTTGATGTCCAAATGGGCGATATTTCTCTGGTGGAGGTAGGCGAGTCCTTCTACTAGCTGCCTCACAAAGTGTACCACGTCACCTTCGAGGGGCACCAAATCGCCGTCGATGAGCGTCTGCAGATCGCCACCAGGGGCGCTGGAAAGTTCAAAGTTCGATGAATTTCGCCTCTTATAAATAGCTAACTATTTATGTTTCTTTAGTTGTTGGGAATCTACCGAATCTTAAAACGATACAAGAACGATTCCACTCATCGTGTTCTTCTTCCGTAACCTTTATACGTTCCCTAGAAAGATACTCACTATTCCATTACGAGGATAATTTCTTTGGGCGTCTCGTAGACATCGTGAAGTCGAATGACGCGATGCGATTGCGAGCAGAGCGACAGCAAAGCGATCTCGTGTCTCAGCTCGGCGCTGCAATCCGCGTTGAATCGGTTTCTCGATGAGTACTTTGCAGCGTACAGGATACCGGTCGCCCGAGATCTGCATCGATAAACTTTCGCCCATTGTCCGCTGTGAAACAACACCGAATCGGTTATCGACCATTTTATTGCAAAATTAAACTAACGTTATAATATTATTGGCAAGGTGATAGGAATTACGATCGTTCCACGAGTAATTACGCAATTAATTTCAAGTACCTGCTGTATGTAATTCTATTCTGTTTATTCTCTTGTGTTTGCATTCGATATCAAAGGATTATTACTCGTAGATAAACGAACGAAATGAATTGAATTAATCATAAGAAGAAGAAATAGCTAGCGCATCTCTGTTATCAGGATTACTCGATTAACTGCTTTCTCTCCGGATTCGTTTTGCTAAATATAGTTCCACTGCAACCAGTGAGAGAGAACAAGAGACGAATCTTATCGCTGAAGCGCGCGAGACTCGTAAGAGAAAAGACGAAAGCAACTTCGAAATTTCGTTGGCCGTCAGTGAGATTTTTACGATCGTCTCGAACAATTCCGAGCGTCTCTGTTCGACAAGGTCGACGCCGCGGCGCCTCGCAAGGCTGCGCCCGCGACGCGTGTAAATCGACGCTGCGAACCGACCACTTTTACGCGTCTCTGCCTCCGGTATCTTAACACGGCGAACTTTATTGCGCAAACGTCCCACGGCGCGTTACAGGCGACCGTCTTCGTGGTTCGAAACTCACGCGCTGACCGCGTTCTCGAAAGTTCGAGACGCGAGCTGCGAGCGGAACGCTTGCAACGCATCCCCCGTTTGTGTTATTATTTTTTAAACCTTTGCCCTCGGCATATTTTTCATTTCTTTATTTATTTCTTCGTACAATGCGACGGCGAGATTTCGAGAAAACGTATATTTTTTAAAAATTCCTGATTTGCGTTAATTTAGCGCCAAATAATCACCAAAAATCTCTTTGTGTCCCATTAAAGGGAACATCCGAGTTGTTTGCTAGTTTAACAATGGTCCCCTCGGAGAGGACAGTCGAGAGCAAAGGGTTAATCTTCCTGTTTATTCGTAGCTCTTCGTTTGCCTCTATCGCGAGTAACAACAAACAAATATTCTACCATTATTGCAGAACTTTAACGAAAGCTTACTTTATTTTATATCTCGCATTATAAAGCACATATGGCGCGAGTGACTTGATAAATTTAGAATAAAATGATTAAAAAATAAAAATAGCGAAATGCATTTAATTTAAGTTAACGTCACGGAGTATTCAAATATTTATAGTCGATGGTGTACGAGATGTTATCAAAAGGAGACCGGACTGGTTTCATAAAAGTTTTATTAACGAACTAACGGCCCAATTTTGGCTTCGGTTCCTTTCGAAGCAGTCTGTTTCTCCGCTAATACCGGAATGCGGAATGACCATCGTGTTGCTGCCCGTTAAAAATTTTCGTGTTGCGTAAGCCGTGTGCGCAGGAGCGTTGCCGTCACGCAGCAGCCAGTTTTTGTTTTTCCGCAATTGCGGTCTTACGAAACACGAAAATGTTTAACGGATAACGACACGACGGTCGTTCCATATCCTCCGTATTCTCCAGATTTAGCCCCTCGGGACTTCCTTCTTTCCCCTAAAATGAAATCGGAGCTCCAGCGACAACGTTTCGACAGTGTGCGATAAAATACGAAAGAAGTCGCAACAGGTACTTGACGCGACTGTGAAAAATAATTTCCAAAAATCATTCGAGGCGTGACAGAATTGTTGGGACCGGCATATCAATGCAGCGGTGAACTACTTCGAATAAAACCAAAGCCAAAACTGAATTGGTTCGATAATAAAATTTTTGCGAAAATTTGTCCAATTTCTTTTCGATATCACCTGGTATTATATCGGAGCAGATGCTCTTAAACTTAGCGTATCTTGGCCTAGCTTTCCGGCAGATCCCCGGCTAATGTTTTCTCCGAGAGTATGCATCCCGGAAGTGTTCGCAGCCCGTAAATTTCCAGGGAGAAAGTAGACGCCCTTGTGCGGCAATCGGCGAATACCCCTTCCCCTTTTGCACCGCAATTTCACCGACGTCCTTTAGCCGGAGCAGATAAGCGCGACAGTCGTAACGAGCATCTGATAGTGGGTGCAATTAACTTTAATCGTTTCCAATTTGAACGCACTGGCCTACACCGGACTGACGAGCCTCGATTTTCCAGGCCCCTCACCCTCGGTACCGTGGCAATTTTTGCGCCCCGTTTGCCGTGGATTCAAGGCCCGTTTCTAAAAGTAATTACCAGGTGTGCTCGGCTGCTCTCGGGCCGTCGTTTGCTCGCGATACCGAATCGAAATCACGCGCACTGAATCACCGAGATCGCACGGATACGCGGAGATCGAAGCTATATACGGCCGATTTTGTGCGTTTGTTCCGACAGTCGGGACGATCAAAAGCGTCGGCGATGATTAAAATTCGGGCCTTTGCCGATCTTAGGAAAATATTCGACTATTGAAGATTCCAATAGTCTTCGGGTGATTCGAAGATCGAAGAGTCGATAGTCTTGGGAAAATCTTACGATCGAAGATGGAAACTTTGCAAAAAATAGCGGGAAGGTTTGACGATCGAAGCATCAAGGATCGAATCGTCGGTAATCTTAGGAAAATTCGACGATCAAAGATAAGCAGAGGTTGAAAACGAACGAATCCGAGAAAAATTCGACGATGGATCGGAGCATCGTTGATGATCCAATATCAAAGCATTGGTGATGTTGGGGAACTCGATACGACGAGACGTCATCGTAGAATGGTCGTAGTAGAATCGTATCCTGCAAGTTTCAAGATGTATTATAATTGTCGCTAAGTCGACAGTTGAGATGTCGAGTCCTCGAGTTCGCTGAATTATTAAGTCATCCTGAAAGTTTCCGCCGTTTTTGCTGTATCTGATTTTAACGTATAAATATTTCAAGTATGTACTATACAAATATGGTTGGACAGATTGTATCTCACACATCCTTTGTTTAAAATAGTGACTAGCTGATTTTTTCTATTCAGTATACTTTAAACACCATATTTAGTCACGCGAAAGAGTAACAAGCGAGTCTTAAAATAATTCCAATTGACGTTTAATTTTTCCGTTCAATCGATAGCCTAATTAAAGACGATTTATAAACGTTTACACTGCGATATATTAAAATCGCTCAGCGAATACTAAATAGATTAAGTATACATATAATATTAGAAAAAATCGTATTTCTATCATCTAAAAGCATTATTCAATTTAAATACGATTTTGTTTTCATACAGCCCAAGAAACATTCAGTTGCAAAAAGATATGGAAAATATTTTTCAAAAAAATCCACTTCTGCAGGAGTAAAGTCATTTTAAATCGAACGATTCGAAACAGCCGGAAACTTTCGAGATGACCTAACGTAATATAGTCGTCGTTTCGCGTGGCGTTCAGTGCGTTCCTTCTTTTTGCGCGAAACATTCGTTTGCCTTTCGCGTCTCGGCCCCGTTTTTGGTTAGCGACAGCGTTCGCTAACGAGCCGGTCGCGACTCGGAAAAAAGAGCCATCCTTTGAAACTCGCTAATTCGAGGCGAGTAAGTTTTGCGGATGCAAAGTATTAACGGAGTCGGTATCGCGAAACGATTTTGCAGTAGCCATCGGTCGAGTCCGCTTCGTTAAAGATGCAAAGTCACGGTCGGCGATTGCAACCGTTACCAATGGATTATCGACGCGCACTGACAGTAGGTTACACCGCTTGTTTAAGTTTGTATTAACATACTCGATAAATATGAGACGAAGTAAAGTTCAGCGGAATTAACGATCGGTGTGCGTCGATCGCGGTGGAAAGTTACGAGCCGAGCGATTCCAACGACCAACGCGATTTCATTTTTACAACGACCGCATCTGGATTGAGTTTCATTGAAGTGAAGCTATTATCGCCGAGAGCCTGCAGTACCACTATCGAACGAGTGCATGTCAACACGAACAACGACGATTCATTGGTGGACGTATAGAAAATTTCTCGATAGACCGTCAATGGATTTATAACGTGACGCTTTCAATTGAACTATTAAACGTTGTATGTTACGGAATAGCGTTCTGTCACTTCTACTGTCAATTTGATATTAGTTTTTGATGAACGTGTTTGCGCACTGATTTCCAAGTCATGCGTTAGATATACCAGTCATACGTATTAAGATTCGCCGATGTACATATAGCGCAGAGATTGAACGACAACGAATTAAACAGCGGATTTACGACTATTGTTTCTGCATTTATTTTAATGTCTCAGAAATTTAAAGGTATACAAAATCCACAAAATACACCGATAAGCCCGTATATAATAATTTGAGATCGAAACATATATCCAGTTCTATTCGTAAAAATATGAATTTGCCTAAACGATAACGATATCGATAACAATTACTAAATTTTACTTTCTAATCGTTCTTTCACAAATCTAATATTCCATTCTCACAGCATTCGAATGGGAAACGCGTTTCGCTGGGAACCCGTTTCACTGCGTTCGAATATAAAGCACCAAATAGAATAAAATTTGTTAAAACTCCGCGATAAGTGCAACGTATAAGCGTCCTAATATCCATGACTGGTAGTATACGCACGTGAATATAATTATAATCGCGCGAATGTGGAACGTCTTACTTCGCGAACGGCTTCGGGTCGATCTCGTAATGCTCCGTGATAGGCCCCGTCTTGACGACTCTGGCTAGCTGCGCCTCTTGCACGAGAACCAACCCCTCCTTCACGTGTTTCTCGCTCCACTGCACCCTGCACCTTCCTCTGCATCTCTCCTCGTTGCCAGTCCTATCGCCTCCGCGTTTCGCTTTCGCGTTCGCACACTTTGCCGACGATGCTTGCAAGCTTCGACGCTGCGGTCGTGGCGATGTCTTCCTCGCGGACGACATTGTCGGTGACTGATGATGATTCGGCTGATAAATCATGTTATCCACGCAAGATTCTCCTCCCTTCGTTGCTTCGAGAACTTGTTCAACGAACGCGATCGAGCATAACGATAGAGCCCGCTCGAGGAGGGCAGTTCGTTTCAACGATGCGGTTTGGTCGATCACGACGCGCGATCAAGTCCCAGGGCATCGAGCGCTGGAACATAAATCGGATTCGTTAGGAACGATGTTCCACGTTGAACGAAATTCACCGAAAAATCGTTTCTTGTATTTTGAACATTGAACTATCGACGTATTCGTTGCGTGTATTCAGGCTATGGTTTCAATGGATAAGCGTTCTGATAAACCGTCCCGAAGAATCTGAAGATCGAAATACGTATACGTATTCATAAAGGTCTACTGTTGCTCGGGAAAGTAATGCTCGTAGAAACACGTTATGAATACCGTTGAATGTATTATGTGTGTTATATCAAGTATTTTGAAATTTCATTAGCACCGTGATAAGACATCACCGTCACGATTACGTTGGTAAAGTTTGAAAGGATTCTGAGAATGGACATAGAAACAACGAAGTTTCTAGTGCAGAGACGAGAAAAATATTTAAACAACCGATTATCCGTTATACCAGGCACTGTCTCATCGAGAATGGAGACTCGTTCTACCAACGAATTTCGGTTGTTTCTTCTTAATTAATTTTCTTTGGTATTTTTATTCGTTATTCGATCAAAATTCGTAACAGAACGAAACTTTTCCAACAACCCGGTGCATATTCGATGGCTGTGGCATATTCGTCGGAACACGCGTCCACTGTAACCGTAGTAGCCGAACGCAATTCGACGAGTACCTGTGCTCGATTTCCCGTACACCAATACACGACCTCCGTTCCAAGTAAACGATCCAAGTTTAGCGAAGTTACTTTCGATTTCACTTTGAACGAGCAACGATTGGGAACTCGCGAAACGCGGTCGCAACTCTCCAAGTGGAGGGACGAGCCACGAGCAACGAGTCAAAAGTTCACCGAGCTGGCAGGAGCATCGAAGTTCGATTCGATGGGCTCGACGAAAGATGTCTGCGACGATGTTCGCATCTCGAGGCGAGCGACAGGGATCGTCGTCCGTTCGAGAGATCGCGAGCTTGACGGTCGAGCGCCGCGTCTGAAACTGGCCACGAGTTGGCGAGAGACCACAAGCTTCGACTTCGTTTCAGCTCGCTTCTCTTTTCTTTCTTGCTACGAAGTCGCTGGACCATAGACTACCGTTTCTCTCGTTCCCTCTTTCTTTCGAACCGTCCTCCTTGGTCGATCGTCTCCAGCCTCCCGCCTCTTCGACCTCTTCAGCTTCTCTCTCTCTCTCTCTTCCCCTCTTTCTCTCCCTCTCTCTCTTTTTCCTCTACAAGTCTTCGAACTCTCCACTCTCGTGTCCCACTCCTTCTTGCTTGCTGGAGTGGACACGAGCGTCGTCGTTGCTGTTGCTGCTCCTTTTAGTGCTGTTTACGCCGCAACGCCGCTGGTGTATACCAGCGTCTCTGACGTAGGTGGTATCCAGCAGAGGCACGCGATCGTAGATGTCCACCAGCCGGTGCATTATGCATGTGCATAAGTTGCGCTCTCAGGGAAGGAGAAAAACTCGTGGCGATCCGAGTCGCTTCCTTCCTAGGTCCTGTTCCCGCGTATCCAGGCTACTGTCGTGTAGCTACGCTACTTTGATTCTACTCGCTTTCTGGATCCTCTCCTTGTCTTTTTGCTCTCTTTCTTTTCCAACCATCTACCCATCTAGTTGCGAATAGCGTCGAGTTTCTGTGAAGTAAAGCCGCAACGGATGTAAAACCATCGAATGAAAACGATTCGATGTTTATTTGAAATTTTCCTCCCTTAAAGATCATAGATTCTAAATTTTCCAACTTATAGCGTAATTCTTGCTACGTAAAACGAATCCTGCCGAAATTGATCGTAACGAAATTTGAATCGAAGTCTTTTTACATTTCTACTCTATCGTAGTGAACAAGATTCGATACGTTTCCGTGTATACTTATTCTAGAAAATTCCTCGACTTGTTTCCTTCTTAACCAAACACCTGTACGCAGCGGACGACTACGAAGAACATAATGTTGATAGATCGATTGAATCGTTTGGCGAATGACGACTGTCGGAGAAACATTCGTCTGTTTAGATGGAGAGCTCGAGCGACGATAGTGAAACGAGATACGAGCACGATTGTAAAAGCGTTAATATGTTAATGAACGCGTGGGGGTCTTACCTTCGAGATTTCCATGCCCGATCACATCGCTTCTTGGAAACGAGTCGAGGTGTCGATCTCGATTCCAGCGGAGTACGCCAAGTTGCGCGTGCTTCGTCATATTTCCTACAGCGTCCAGCATTGTCTCCACTTTCCGAACCGTAAATTTCACTAAGATCTTTTTAATCGTTCGAAACGGGACTTCCTCGTCGGAACTTCTTTAACCTATATGGCAGATAAAGATTCCGCGTTCGCTGTTATGGATCGACTGCAATAACGACAAGGATGCTCGATCCCACACCGAAAGGATACGCAAAGGTCTTTCCTGATCGAGTCTTCTCTAAGGAGAAATCGATTAACGAGTCGTTCGAAAAGGTCCGAGGAATCTATATAGAGATTTTACTCGTTTCTTACGAGACAATTAAACGTTTACGAGGTGTTTCTCGTAACTGGATCGAGCTGTAACATTGAAACGATGAAAGGTGGACGAAGCTTTTATTGGACAAACGTAACGTCCTGCATCGATGTGGTGTACGTACAAAAAAGGCAAAAGGTTCGATTTGCAAAAATATTTGGCATCCTTCGAACGTTTCTGCTTCCGAGGAAGACGCTGTTTAAGACAATCGACGATGGCGTTGCAGAAGGTTGGATAGAATTTTCACCTCGTATTACAGAAACGATATTTTAGAAAATCTTAATACGTGGAACTATACACGACGGTGTTTCTTTGTTGTATTGTCCTTTTACGTGTCGTTCTTTCATATCCGATATTAGTTAGAAAAATTCTTTTATTTACCATTTTTGGAACACGAAGAGAAAGATCGATCTGGTCAGAAACTTGCGCACGCCGTTCTAGGCTCGTCTACTGAAATATTTGTCCGTCCTTCGCCGTTTTAAGGTTTCGTCTTGGCCGAGCTGCGACAAACCTCTCTCTTCTCGCTTTGTTCTCCGATCCAACGAGTTTTGTCCGTACTCGGTCCATTTTCCATCGTGTTTCGCCCCGGCCGATTACGCGGTGTGACACGCACGAATCACGAATACCTGGAACGTCGTATTCCCGGCAGCATTTGTTATCTAGCTGAGAAAACGTACATGCGTACGAATATCGCATGATCGCGAGAGCGGTGACAAGCAATTAGTACCAACAATTAGCAGCGACGTGTTCGATCGCGATCGCGCCAAGGATAATTGCTCGCTTATCCACCGCTCGTCTACTTTCAATGACGAATTCGCAAGCACTTTTTTACAGCTTCCTATGACGTTCACCTTCGAGGCGTGAAACAAAATGTTCTCTTACGCGTCTCCCCTTTCACTGTACTTTAATTCGCCAGCTGTTGGTCGGTGATTCTGCGAAAATAAAAATAGAAAACTATGAATACGTAATGTGTCCAAGTGAATGTTCGAGAGAACGCGTGAAATGGCAGACAAGACCTTTTGTCAGAGTCGGAGATGGCTTCATCGTCGTCGAGTAGCGTAGAGCTTCGATACGAACGAAGGCCAGGTGGTCAAACGAGAAACACATTGCAAAGTTCACACGACGCGTCTGTGTTTCTGACAATTCGACGAAATCGTAGCCGTTGTCGATCAGATTAAGCAGAGAAACTGGTACGCGATAAACTGGAAATTAGACATAGAAAGTTAGAACACGATATTCAGATTGCTTACTCGACGTGCTGCGTAGACACCTACCTGGCAAACTCTAATAAATTTTATTTTAATCGCCGTCATTCTACGCCGTATAACGCGTATAACGCGAATTAACTAACAGATTTACAACAAAATAATTGGACGATAAAAGCAACGAAAAGCAGTGAAATTTTGCTAGATATCGTCAGGTGTTCTATCGCTTATGGCCGGCAGCGTACGTATTTCCTTGGCGATAGCCAGTTCTCGATCAGTGATCTCGCGGAAAACCGCCATTTACGGAAAACCGCCATTAAAGTGGTAAGCGGGAGCGTGAAGCCGAGGCCGTGCATCTCTTCTCTCTGGAAGAACGAAATCAATTACCCGACGACGATTGAACCTCGTCTGAACCGTCAGGCGAACGTCGCCGTAGTGCTTAATGATCTCTGTTTATAGGTTTACCCGGCAGGTGCAATAAATTCTAGCGGCGCGTCATTATTGGTACTCCGATGGCTCGTTATTCGCGGCAACGTCCTCGATTCGATACGTTGCGTTGACGCGTTTCGCGGCAATCAGATCGGAACGTCTCACTTTTATCGCGGAAAAACGAAAACCAGACTCTTCCAGTTCGCCTTCGAGACAACGTCTCGCTTAATTTACGCCGCTCGCTCGAGGAATGTTTAACGAAGAAAAGGACCGTTTAATTTCTGGAAAAAGCGTGTCGACCAATAAGCCTAACATCGATAGGATCGCTTCGCGCTTCTGTAATAAATAACGTCGTTTTTGGGATGTTAGCGAACGTATAATTCATCGCGCGTCGTTTTGAAGTACACCTCGCGGCGAAATTAAAGGCTCGTTAATTATTCCCCGACGTATTATCGAATTGTGAATTATCGTGGCTCCGCGGATGAAATGGAGAACGATCCGCGTGAGTTCCCTTGAAAGAGAAAAAGCTCCGCTTCAGACGCTCTCAGCTTTTTCATAAATACGAAATGAAAATTAAAAAATTTCATTATCACTAAGAAAAATACATTTTTTATATATCTTATATGTGTATATATACTCGAGCACTGTCACAATTCTGAAGAAATTACGAGGTCGCAGCAGTTGGAAGATGCACGATTTTTCGGTCAAAAGTTAACGATCCTTTAATTTTCCTGTCAAGTGTATTTGCATAGTCGCGTTGCTTGTTTTCATGGGTTTGGCGTTAACGGCACTAGTACATCGTCGTGTTTTATCTCTGCTGTTAAAAGGATAACTTATTGCCCAGCCATTCGACACAGTCGATCCAAGATTCGATTACGATAATAGCTTATTCGTTATCCGAATTTTTCGTTACGATAAATCGTCGAGAAGATAAAACGGACATCAAACTCGTATAAAAAATGGACGAGATCTTCTGGTAGCCAATTAGTCCGATGTTATTTATTACGACGCTGCGTTATCTGCAACTCGCCAACGCAACGTAGTTAAGCGTATTGCCGCGGCAATTAAACCGACGTTTCCTAGTGTTTAACGAGTCAAATACCTCTGTAAATTCAGGATCGCACGCGACGATGGAAATTTATTAATTTACAAATTTATATATTTTGCACAGAACCCGATAAAATTAAAAGTAAGCATATACAACGCTATCGTCCATAAGCCACGAAACACTTAGCGCACTTAGGCTAAGTATAATGGAATGTCGCAATTAAGATTAACATAATAAACGAAGTTGATATTTATTAACTGTGTGTATTATGTCATGCTTGGAAGATCTCGTTACTTCGTTCAAGTTAAATTTCGCTGTATTCCATCGATTTTATTAAAAGTTACGTGATTCGATCGCTGTCACGTTTGAACTCTACGCAAACCTTTCTCCGAGAAGATGAGAAATTTTCTTTTTCTAATTAACGCGCTGGAACAATCGGTTGAGATGACGGGTCGCGGAGACAGATTCAAACTCGTTAGATTCGCAAACGAGACAACCAGGCATTATTTACACAACGAAGGAGACGCGCGCCAGTATTCACAGAGAATGCAAATTACCGACTACCATAAAGGACTGTATGATGCGTGCGCTGGTTGCTCCGTAATGCACGACGTGCACAGCATGCACGTGCAACTTCTCTACGATTTACGATCCAAGAATTAGACACAATAGGAACGACCGGCTCGTGTCTAATAACCGAGTTACAGCCATACTTGGCGTCCGATTAATGTCCACTGCCTCGATACATTGCCAGAATTTGCAACTTCTCCGTTCAAAAGGATTCGCGACATTTATCTCGTCCTGTCGTTAAATATTTTACCTTCCCGAAAGCCTGCACAGCTTCTCGTTAAATCTCTTGCTTTCGATTCTTGCACGAATCCTATCCCATCTTCTACGTCAAACGTCAAACGTCTCACGTCCCACGACCAATACCCAATTGAGTAAATTACCATTGGGTAAAAATTACCATTACAATTGGGTAAATTACCATAATACTTCTAAATTTCCATATTAGATCTCACGATCTCTATCCCACGCTATTCACATACTCTATATCGAAAATTCAATATCTAACATCCACTGTCCTATATCCATTTCCTCGTCCCACATTTCATATTTCCTATGTGTATCTTATCTCGCAACTAGTATTCCTAACTCGTATCTTTTCTCTCATTCCCCATATTTGATCTCTTCATACCGTATGCCATATTCCATATTCAGTATCTTTAAGAAATATCCTCACACTTTCGCAGCACATTATATTTATCCCACATTTAATTCCAAACCCATACTTCTTTCTTATTCCCCACATTTCATCTCTCCATTCCATTCGCCATATTTCATATTCCCTTTCTCGTATTCCATATTCCATATTCAGTATCTTTAAGAAATATCTTCACACCTTCGCAGCGCATTATATTTATCCCACATTTAATTCCAAACTCATACTTCTTTTTGATTCCTCGCATTTCATCTCTCCATTCCGTACGTCATATTTCATATTCCCTTTCTCGTATTCCACATTCCATATTTAGTATCTTTAAGAAATATCTTCACACTTTCGCAGCGCATTATATTTATCCCACATTTAATTCCAAACCTGCACCTCTTTCTTATTCCCCGCATTTTATCTCTCCATTCCGTACGTCATATTTCATATTCCCTTTTTCGTATTCCACATTCCATATTTAGTATCTCTAAGAAATATCTTTACACTTTACTACATTCGTCTCACATTTAACGTTTCATATTCCTTATCTCCTACCCATATCCCATATCCACCGTATCGTATATTTCGAATCCTACAGATGCAAGCGAATTATTAAAGAAAATCATTTCTCGAAACTCAATTCGTTTCCCTTTTCCTCTCGCTTGCTATACGTTTGATATTTCTGATGGACATTAACGCGTGGTTTCGAGTCGTTTCCGTTAATGGAAGCTGCCTCAGGGCACACGATCGGTCGGCGTCTCCTGGCGCCTAGGAATTGCTAAATCAACGCCCGGGAAACGTTCTCGCAGCACCTGCCGAGGTCGAATAAGGCGACGCAGTCGTGCCTGCCGACTATGATTCGTTAATTAGCGTGTAGGTTAGCCCGCGAGTCCGCATCAAGAGTTTCAGTTATAGGGGGAAAAAACTCTGACTGCAGCGTCGCGCGCCAACATTAAATGGTCGCCGACAAAAGCGGCGTGTTAGCACCGTAATTACAGGCCACTGCGATTCCATTTTTGTCCGCGCTGCTTTTGCGAATTTATACGCTTTTATTGTTCGCCTGGGTTACCCTTCACCGACCGAAATTCCTCGTTTCTACGTTTGCGTGTCTCGCGAGCCGCCTTCCTCTGTCTCTTTCATCGACAACTTTAAACGACGTTGAATTTTGCGGCTCGTTTCACGATGAAATTTCCGATGAGAAAAGATCGATGGACGAAGCCAAATGTCTCGTTCGGTTGCTTTCTTTATTGCTTTTGATTCTTACGGCTGTTGCTTTAAACCTCCTGTTGATTCACAATTTGTTAAATCTTTACTGTGTAAACGTGAGTCTCTCCTATCTGAATTATGATAAGACAAATGTCCTTTCCATCAAGAGTACGAGTAAGAGAAATCCGCACGGTGCGTGGTCATACTGGTCATACTTGCAGATTGTGCAATGCGAGCAGGACAAGCTGGCAATTATACATCTCGTATCGAATAGTAAATCCCTTTCCGTTTACGCGAGCAACCATAAAACGCGCAAAGGTTGAACTTGCCGCGCTAGGCGTCAGATTAGAATGGGCTTAACAGTGACTTTTGTCTTGGCAGGAAATCCAGCCAGTGAATCATCGTGTCACCTGGCTGCTATAAATGTCTGCCTATTTATAAGATGAAAAGAAAACCGACGTTCTTGGAGAACGTTGGTTCTCTGTATGGAAAAAACTCGGACTCACCGAGTGTGACACTTTATCCACCATTTTCCGTATGTGAATCGTATCTGTTATCCGTGACTAGCGGTAGCTGGTAGTAGGTGTTATAATACCTACTCGTTTCATTTGCTGGAAAACACTGGCAAAATTTTAATCGCAGTGACGAGAGACAAAATTTTGAGAATTTCTATTTAGCCACTTGTTTCAACTCTTGTAGGTATCATCCTTTTGTATTGTCCTGTGTTTCGCTTGTGGTGCACATTTACATGAAATATCGGTAGGCGTGCCAATACTCGTATGTAAAAATTTAAGTACCAATGATTTGAACGAATGATTTATTTCGCATGTTATTAAAATTAATACAATGACAGAGAAATATTTACAGAAGATCTTAATAGCATCTACATGCGCGATACTTCTCATCATAATTGACCTCGAAATTAATAACATTACAATAATAGTGTAATAATAATAATAGCAATAATAATAGCAATAGTAGTAATAATAATATTAATAATAATTGTAATGATAATAATAATAATAATAATAATAATTAATAATAATAATAATAATAATAATAATAATAATAATAATAATAATAATAATAATAATAATAATAATAATATTGATAAATCGATTAGATCAGAGAACAAGGCGCGCCCGAGTGAAAGGGTAGAGGAACGGTACGCCCTTCTGCGAGGGCCAACGATCGGACTAAAAAGCCACGAGAATAAAACGCGACACGCGGGATAATTAAATACGATATCGGACAGAAAAGTAGACGGAAATAAATAACAACGCATTGGCCCCGAGAAATGGCAAACCGGCTCGCTTCGAATGCACGCCCTTTTTCTCTATCATCGTAGCAAAACTATATTACAGGTCTCTATGATTTTCTTTGATTCTCAGAGGCAATCGTGAAATCACGCAACACGCACTCTCACGCTCTTTCATTTGCTCATTGTGTTCATACTCTACGACAAGATATTATATATATTCGTGTCAGACGTCAGATATTCCCCGTGTCTCGTGTCGTACGTTCGCGTATCTCGATAGTGTGCGTTTCGGAACTTCAAAGGACGAACGCCTCACACCGCGATAATAATTAGGCTGCGGATATTTATACAAGTTTATAACTTTACGAAGAGATGGAGAATGTTGGAATCGTAGCAGGGATTTGTCTCGTGCATTAAATATTATATAACAAGTACGATATATTGGTGGCCTTTTTTCTTTTTCTATTAAAAATTATAATTCAATACATAAAATATATAGATAGCGTTTAAATATTTATTTGTAATATTTCGTATATTTCACATCTTTCGCGAATAAAATATTTTACGATCTAAGAGGAAGGAAGATATGTGAAAGTATGTATAGGAAGGGGAAGCGAGAAAGACAATTGGATCAAGCGTTAAACTTGTCATAAACGTATAAAAATCCGCAGTCTATTAACAATATTCGCGAAGTCGGGAAAGATTCGATTCCTCGATCTACGAGGAACTCGGTTACACGAAACAACGACGCAAAGCGATTCGGTCGATCGCGATTCCAAACGCATTTTCGATTTTCTATAGGCTGCTGCTTCGTCGGATGGTTGTTTCGACATCGACGCGCGATTCTCGTCATTTCGATCGTGTGCTCGTCCCTCCTGCTCGAACGTTCTCGTTCCTCCATCCCTGTGTTAATGTTTCTAAAGGCACTGTACGTTGAGAATTTTACCGCGATTTCAAGCGGCTAGTCAGAGGGAAACGAACGAATTCGAACAAAAGCACGAGCAACTATATGACTAGTATTTACGGAACGTTCCCTTCTACCACGGAAGTGGAAGCTCCACGAGATTTTTTTCAGCGTTCGTCCTCGTACTTCGTCTACGTAGATATGTATACATTATACATTTATGCGTTTCATACTCGCCAACTTGCGCAGAATTGAAAAAATCGGGATTTCGCTCGACGAGAGCTATCGATCGTTTCATTTCTCGCAACGAAACTCGCCCTGGATACGTATTTCAATGGCTAAAAGACTCATTTAGTACTAACGGCAGTAGTTTCGCGATGTATCTTGAGTCATTGAGATGCGACAGATCCTAGATGTGTAATAGGAGAAGAAAAGAGGCAGAAGGAAAAGCTTCTTCAAACGTCAACCTGTTAACCGAAGAAGGAACTCGAAAACGTAATTTTTCTCCATCTAGAAATCTCCTATCCCTTTACGTGTTGTTTCATTTTACTTAAGAATAAATATATCATTCGCGTCGTTTATCATTCGAAAGATCACAGAAGGAGCACGATGAGCTTATCTTTGTTAATTTTATCACTCTCACGTCATTTTCTGACGTAGCGTTTTAACATGCCATGGTTCAAAAAACTGGATCATGTTCGTCGATTTTCTGATTTTCTAATGTCACTTTACGGACTAAACAGGAGAATTATTAATACAAGCGGTGATTGGTTTTTAAGCAATCGTAAGCCCACGCGTATATTTAACTTCAGGATTCTAGGAGCATTTGGTTAAACGTAACTCAGCTAACAGGTTCATTTTTGAGTGTTGCAGCGCGATATTTAGCAGGGCAGGTCGTTGTGATACGAGGCACCGATCTCCCTCGAGAGACGATATCGATCCAACGAGAAGAATTGGAGACGCCTAAAGCTAGTTTAGGCTCTCAATTTCGATCGATCGTCGGTACGATTGATTAAATCGTCCGTACGACTAAGGCACTCTATTCAGACTGGAGAGAGATTTCTTTGACTCGTTCACCCGACTCTTCTTGGAAGCATCGATTCGTTCTCTCACCACGCTCTTCCGTCGTGCACGCGTTCATTTTTCTTCCGGCGCAACGAGCCGTATTTCCGCGGAGAGAGATACGCTACTACGAACGGGACAAACAAAAGCAGGCACTACGAGTGTGCGGTTAATGCTTGCGATCAGTCGCGTACAGCTCACTGCCTGTACACGCAGAAATATTCATACGCGAGATTCTACCCCGTGTATCTCGTACATTTCTATATCTACATGCACGCGTATGCTTCGTTTACGCTAGACGACTTAACCCATCAAGAGCCAGCGTTGCAATTTCTTTTTTTCTTTTCAATTTACATTATGGAATTGTATCCCAGACGGTGGATGTTTATGCAGATTCATATTTTTCTCGACAGAATGAAAAAAATGATGGCATAGGTGGAGAATTGTATTACTTTCTAAATATTCGAACGAGTACGATATCTTGCATGTTTTATACACTTTTGCCCATTGTGTGAATTCTACGTATCTTTGCATCTTTTACTCTGGAGGCTATCGCGAGTGAAATTTTCTTTTAATCTTACTGTTCTGTATAATAAATAACAAAGCAATGTTATTACTTGTAACAATAGCAACCAATAACCTTTTTATTATCAATTCTACTTTTTAAATTCAAAAACTTTCAAATTTAAAAGTAAGAACACATTTAATCCCACTTCGTTATTTTTGTCAGTATCTTTATTTGCAAAAAATGTACCATGGTAAGCCTTCATCTACGATAGCCTCTAAGAATTCAATTTCCCATAAAAGCATAAAAATCCACAGTCTAGTGAATACGATAGCGAATACCATGGATCTAATAGATTTTTATATATGTTACCTTTACTGTTCTATTTATTGTGCTTGGTCATTAATGGCTTAAGCGACTGGGACACGACTTCTCTTAAAACGTATACGGTAAAGGCACCCAAGTTATCGGATTGAAATTTTAGCGAGATCCGTGGAACGGAGCTCCAGGTAATTCGAGTTACTGTTATCACGACGATCTATATAGCGACTAATAATATTATGGCTAGGTTGGGCAAACTCGCCGCTCAGCATCGAGCTGCTCGCGCGCCATTTTACTTTATACACGTACGCTGTTACACTAGAATTCCGAACAAAGTCTGACATATGCCTGACATTTATCCAGTTGCGTAACTATCGCAAGTGTCGACCTCGCGTGAAACGTTGTTGAGAGGAGAGTCGAGACCACAGAAAACGAAACGAGATGAACCAGTCTTCCACTTTCGTATCGCGAGCAACTCGATGCATCGAACGCGTAACTCGCGTTTTTCTTTTTTTCTTTTTTTTTCTTTTTTCTATCTCACAGTTTGAAGGGACGGCCGGTCAGTCTATCGGTAATGGCAGACAACGAGCTGTCGATACGTTTCGCTTGAAACTCCTGCTGCCACCTTGAATCCAATCTACATGCAATAATTTATACAATTATTTGAGTACTCGGTGTAGAAAATTTCTATGAATTTACTATATATGTTATACGATTTTTCGAAATTTCGATAGTACTATAAAATGGAATACGAGTATTCCAATTATATTAGCAATTCGACCACGAAAACCGTGTCTCGTCGCAGTTCTAAGAAAATTTCACAATGTGTCATATAACCCGTACATAGTAAATTCGTAAAAAGATTCTAGAAGTGCTCAAATACTTCCATAAACCACCGTACCACAATCAACTAATAAGCTCTTCTTTTTACTCTTGCGTTATGTACGATAAAACCTTCGAAACTCGAGTAACGTGGTCCGGTCGACCGCCGCTCTCTCGTAGAATCTCGGTCGTCCGAATTTATATACAACATGCGTCACGAGCGATCGGTACCCGCAAATCTTCTCGTTGTAATATTTACAGTTATCCCATAGCTTTCTGTTTTTTTGCAGCGTATTTCTTCGACTATCGATGTCTCGCAACGCGTTCTTGAAACTACATTTACTGTACACCGTAACGTAATATATACAAAGGATCCTGTTGCTGTCCATCGAGGACCCAGGACTCTGAAGCTGCTCGAGAAAGTCCTTTACGGATAGATCACGCGCTTACTCATCTACGAAGCTCCATGAACCTGAAATCGTCGAATCCGTGCTTGCACCGATTCGCATTGTACTTCGCTGTATCTGGTGTATCTGCCAGCTCTTACAGGTTCACGAATTACAACTAAGTTTCCACCCCTTTCGCGAAGAGCTTCTAATCCAGCTTTACCATGGGCTGTTGGCGGCGTGGTAGCTTTGCTGAACTTCGTGTTCGACGTTTCTGAGGAAAAACGGCTGAGAGCTTTGCTCACCACTCCGTTGCACTCTCTCGACCAAACCCTCGTATGGTGCCTGTGTTCCCATCTGTCGGAAGGCGCTTCCGTAGTGGAGAATGGGAAAGTGGCTCTACCTTGGCTCTTTCCATATAAGATAAAATCCAACGAATCGTCTGAATAAATACTGCTTCGGTCGCTAGAGCTGTCCGTCGATATTTCTGAAACGGAATCGCTGCCACTGTCGCTGCATTGTTGCTCTTCGCCCAGGATGAATACCGGTGTGCATTTGAACACCTCTCCGGCTGGCATCGTGTGCGTGGCTGTGGCTCTCCTTTGCGTACTGCTTGTTACGTTCGAGGAAACTGTGGTACCGGATGACGGGACTGGCTCGATTATCATGATTTCTGTGCCGGAAAATTTCTGCGCCAGAGAATCCATGTTCCTCTTAAAAGTGTCCCTGCGATCCGAGCTCAGCCCGAATCTAGTGGGTTTCGGCGACATTTTTGACTTTGTATATATGTTCTCCGTGTGCGAGGAAATTGCTCTGTTTGCCGAGGGTTTCGTTTCCATGCCCTGACAAGCGTTCACCGCTTTTTGTTTCTCTGAGTCGTTCTTGGTCATGGATGGTCCTGTCGTTGTTTGGTGTTCGGCGCTCGTGGTAGATTTGGAGAATGATTTCGTTTCCTGCGATGATTTATCTTGGATGGGAGACTGGTCCAACGCTGGGCGGCTGGATAAAGATAATGGTGGTTGAGGGTCGTCGAACGAGCCGAACCATGGGTGTTGCAGGCATTCCGTGACGGTCAAGCGTTCGCTGGAAAAGCAACGGATTAAGATTATCAATATGAAGCGAACAAATAAGGATTCGATTAAAGTTTCGATCAAAATTTGTTGAATTTTAAATTTGTAGGAATTTATTAGCTTTTTATCGGGGCAAGTAATCTGAGTTACAACGAGAGTAATCTCCTTGCTTTTGTGTCAAACCACATACATAGTTGTATTTTCTTTTCCTTTTTTTCGATCTCACAATGTGTCCCATTCTGTACAAACCACCGCGATTTCACGAATGGTCGCCATTTCCGGCACAAGTCACGGGACGTCTTGACTCTGGTAACAGGCCTCTACGTAGTTGCGTAACGCGCGTTTCGTAGGGATGGAAAGGGAACGAAAACGACGCATGTACATTCGACGATAAAACACACACGCTGACAACGAGATAAGCCAACTTTCGCGTTGGAAGGGCGCGGATATTCCGGATGGAGACTTCCTTTCAGCTGTCCGACTGGTCGACGATAAGGAAATCTACGAGTTTTTCAGCGGAACTCGTTCGATGTGCCAACGTCCTTCTTCCCGTTTCGAAGAAAGTCGTCTCGATGGAATGTCGATCGTTTTGCTTCCACGTACGTGCGGATTCAGGAAGCCGAATGATCGAGTTTAAAGACTTTCGTCGTAACTTCTAAACCTACAACGTCTCCTCTACGATGAGATTTACCTCGAGGCATGACTTTGCACGAGATCTCGCGCAAAGACGAACTGGGTATCGCGATACCTATCAACAATTACGAGTTTCCAGGCAGTGAAATTTTCTTCTAACATCCTATACAGTTCCTCGCCAAAGTACCTGTACGAACACTTGTAGAAGCCCCGTACGAATATATTATGAGCGTTATAAATAGACCGCATACTTTTATGCAAATTCACTCTTTTATAAATCTGATTAAGCAAATAGAATCTAAGTAGAAATTGATGTCATCCATTGAACGTCGTATTAAATACTACATTATCGTACATTGCGTGAACTTTTGCAATTTCAGATTTCCTAACGCATACGAACTCGCAGTCTATAGTTACAACGAGATTCGACTATCATGGCTATATTGGCGTATCTTGAAACATAGTTACCGTATGTAGTCAAGAGAACTTTATGCATAAGTTTACGTTAAGTTCGTGGAAACTCGATATAACAAGTATGACCACGTTCTGACACGTTTCTTAAAATATTTCCACCAAGAACACATTTTTGTAAAAAAGAAAACAGTTACGTAATACGTCTGGTTCATTTTAAAAGTTAGGTCAGATGAAATGGGTGACAATGGTTGTATCGACTGGATATGCATCATGATAATAGTTTCATTTGACGGGAATCTGCAGGCTTGACTCGAGGTAAATCATCGCTCAGCGGCCGCTAAACTCGAGATCGTGTTATGAAAGAGACGAAGGAGTTCGCGTCTGACCTCGCGTTTATCGCTGGCGAAAAGGCGCCGGTGCCAGCGCCGCGACTTCGATGGAAGACTAAAGAGGTCGGCGGATAAGTATTATCGGAGAACGTGCTACTAAGAATTCCGGCACTGGTGAAAATAATGCC
The DNA here is from genome assembly GCF_910591885.1 of Bombus terrestris. NCBI lineage: Eukaryota > Metazoa > Arthropoda > Insecta > Hymenoptera > Apidae > Bombus > Bombus terrestris. The sequence continues at coordinate 11,585,819 of NC_063281.1, read as the reverse complement.
TTCGAGGAAGCGTGCCGCGCGACCTACCGAGAACGTTTACCGCTTACCGTTTACCTCGAAGCGAAAGAAGATAGGCCGCGTGGAGGCAGCGCGTGCATCTCGAGAACACTGTTAGTTAGGTCGAGTACGTTGGCATTATTTGGCTTCTAGGAACGAAAGCAATCGCATTACGTTAGATCGCGACATTCCAACGACGATGCGCTGTCCGAGTCGACCGGTAACACGCTTTCCATCGGGGGACAGTCCAAAAAAGGCTTTGAATACCTTCGGAAGATACAGCTGTGCTTGACCAAGATGAAATTTGCCATGTATCAAAGAGGCGAGATGGTTCGTTTGAAATATACAATCTCATTCGACTCCCTATAAAAAGGATGTGTCCGATTTTTATTTACAATTGCAAATTACTCGTAAATTGCCTGCTGTATGAAAAATGATTCAAAGAAGATTTGGATGGTCTCGAGCAATTTGCTGTAATTACTTTTCCACAGATGGCTATAATTTTCAATGGACTGGTCCGTTGCTACTTTTTTAAAAGATAACGTTAATTATTACGGAATAAAATTACAGTGAAATAAATGGGGGATGATCGTATATTTGACGAGTCAACAAACTTCGTCTCGTTCGATCACAGCGGTCATTCGCAAGAATATTTCCAATAAATTTGTACAGCAAGGAACAGAGATACGGATACACGGGAACATTGTCAAAGAATTGGGACAACGAGGAACGACGGATACGTAGACGTATCTCGTTAGAATACTTACTTTGGATCCTTGACCATTAGCTTGCGCATGAGATCGCGCGCTTCCTCGGACACGTCTTCGAACAGATCGTCGGGGAAATCTAGGCGACATCGGCTGATGTTGCAGAACGTTTCCTGTTTCGTGTCACCTCCGAACGGAGAACATCCCGTTAGCAACACGTACAACAGAACTCCGATGGACCACATGTCTGTTGCCAGGCTGATCGGCTCATAGTTCAACACTTCTGGGGCTGAAACGATGGCGAGAGACGCGACTTGAGTGTGAAACCAGGAAAGGAAGCATCGAAAGGCACGCAACGAAGAACAGGTCGTGGGAATGCAACGGTTTGTGACGTTGCATTGTCCAACGACGGTTTCGTTCGAGTTGGCTGTGCGACCGTTAGACCCGAGTCAAAAGCGATAGCAGAGAGTAATCGTAAATGGATGCTCTTTGTCGATGATCGACGTAAAGCCACGCGTGTGGTTTTCCTGCCCGCTCAAAAAGTGGCTTATTCCGTCCAATTATGCAATAGGTCTGTTTCTCTAATGGAATTACGCGGTATGAAACGAGTCGCGGACTCGATTCACCGTGCGAATACTAGCTAGTGGCGACGAGAAATAGGGGAACCCGAAGTAACATGACGAATTGCTTGTAATTTCTAAATTCGAGGCTACGTAATACTCTTATCGGATCGAAGACAGACGAATTCAAGGTCTACGACAGAATAAAGACGTTATCGTACTTTAGGTTCCCCTACTTACGAGTCCAACAGACAGCGGAAAATTTCGAAAACTATCAACGATCCAGCGAGCCACGGCTTATCGCGAATTCTTTTTCCGTTGCTTAAGTCAGGATTACTCACCAACGTAATCGGGCGTGCCCAGAATCTCCCGTATGTCCGCGCCATGGCTGATGTACCGCGAGATACCAAAGTCGCAAAGCTTCACGTCACAGTCTGGGAACTCGCCGGTCAGGACCAGATTTTGAGGCTGAAAGAAACGAACGCGCAAGGTTAGAACTATAATTCGCCATAATAGAAGGAAGCTGTAGTTTCACGAAGAAGTAAAATTACGCGATGAAAAAGAGAATTTTTCTCGAGACGGATGGTGGTCTGGCGACGACCAAGGCTTTCAAGAATCTCCACAGACCGCCAACGGAGACAAAAGAGCTCGTTATTTTCTTTCGTCGTTCCGTATAATTGCTTGCAGCTCGCGGACGCTCGGGAAGAAGATGGAACGATCATATTTTATCCCGGAGCAGCCGAAGCGTCCCCGATTAACCGTACGATGCGATCTACGCCCGAGACTTCGTGCTTCTCCAACGAGAACACCGTTTCATACTTTACCCAGACGACATTTACAGCGAGAATGAATTATTTAGAGCGATCTTGTCGCTACGATTATCAACTAGCTAACAGCGTTTGATGCCAGTGAAAGAAGGGCGGCGCGAGGGAAACGCGTTCGCAGCAAAAATGGTCCAACTGACGGCACAGCGGGTGCTGGCGAACCGAGCAACATGCATCGGAGTAGTTTTTTCCATCTGTCTTATCGTGATTTCAGCGATCATTACATGCCTTGTTCGTACGCGATGTCTTAACTTAATTGAAGCTATTTGATAAACGACAATTCGACGACGCATTTGTCACGTAATCGTGATAATTAATCGTAACCACCGACGAGCACTCGTGCTTGCTTTTCCTTTTATTTGATCAGCTGAGTGCGAGGAAATATACGACAGGGTTATTTCAGTCGGAAGGATATTTGAGTCAAGGTAAGTGTAATTCGCTTTGTAATTCGACAATTACGAATAATTGTCGTGCGATGTAGGGCAATTTATCTTTGTACACTATCGCTCGAGAGTCCACATACTTGTTTCTTTCTCGCTTTTCCTTTTTTTTTTTTTTTTTTTTTTTTTGACAAAATTACGGATGAGAGGATCGTTGTAATCATCTTGTTCTTTGCGAATCGCTATTAAACCTTGTCCCTAATTAATTTGCCAGTGATATCTACATTCTGATCAAATTCGTGTAACATCAAAGTGTCCGGATACTTTTGGTAGCGTGTAAAAAGTACGAATAATAGAGTTGAAACATCTGCTCGTAAAGGGAGCACGTTGGGTTACAGCCGCTGCAGGTGTGTTTTTCCAATGGGTGCAAAAACGTAGTTACCGACCTACAGTTGAACGTTCCAATGGGCACGCACAGTGGTACTTAATTAAAAGTATCGAACAAAAGCTAATTCGCTGTACCTCCGCCGCTGACTAATCGGTGCAATTAATCGCCACACTCGAGTATTTCACGTGGCCATTTAATAAACTCGATAATGACGCTCCTTTGGACAGCGTTTAAAAGTTGAAACCGGTGACTCCTAAAAACATAATCGTCGCTCTAGCTAGGAGCTTGAAAAGCGTATTGTCGTTGACAATATATCAACAAAGGGAGCTTTCGTTCGTCCCCTTTCGTTCTTTTCGTCTCTCCTCCTCTCTGCATCGCTCTCTCTTTTACCTAGAACCTCGGATCCTGTTTCCTTCTCTGTTGTCTCTTTCTTCGCGTACAGCAGTCAAGCGCCTTGTTCGATTGTTTCGAGAGGAAAGAATTCTCTCGGCGGGAAAAAACGATCGAGAAAGGGGCATGAATCGCTCGGCTAGGCCGCGCCACGACCTTTCTTATCGACGATCGTTTGCATTCGCGTATCGAGCCTTTCGGTGCCCGTTCGAACGAGACGCCCACGCATCCTCTTTCGCGCCTCTATTCGCTCGCGATTCCATCGCCTACGGTTTTCAGCTCGTGAGAGAATTATTTTAGAGAAACCGATAGGCTCGTAAGAAAAACGACGAAATTTGTGTCGATGATCTTTTTAAGTGACAATGTATTCTGGTGGATAAAAGCGAGACTCGCGATACGGTGGTTTGTCCGTCACGATAAATCCTCGACAAATTCGATTCGCAACATCCGTTTTACGGAATCTTTGAATTTATGACGAAGAAAAGGGTTCGTCGCGTTCTTTGCAGTCTCGAAATTATTTAAACTTCTCGCAAAGAAACATCGATAGAACAAGGATGGAAGATAGCCGAACGAAAACGGGGAATTTTCGCTAGACCAACTTTTCCATCCATTGGATAATCTGCACGAAATTTAACACTGAGAAATATCTCGGGGAAGAGTCGCCAGAGCAAGGACAGCGAATTGACACCTGCGGAGAAACTCTCGTAACGCGTAGCGTGACAGAAACGTTTAAGGAAAAGCTTTTTCTTCCCGCTGCGATGTTCTAAACATTATCGTCGCGAGTCTTCGTCAACGTTCTACGAAACAGTGGCTGTCGCGACCAACAGCGTATAGAAGCGATTGCAAAAGTCCTCGATCGTCTCGCTTCGTGGAATACCACGTCGGTTAGAATATTCCTCCTCGCTCCTGCAGCGATTCACCTTCGAAGCTTCGATCGAGAAGTAAGATAGACGAAGAAAATTGGTAAAACACGCGAGGGGGGACGAGAAGACCAAGAAGGAACGATGGCGTGCACGCTCGTTCCGCTCGAGGATTCAGTTTGCGCGTTACGTTTCGTTATACCGAGTTACGAGTTGAACGTGACCAGACTGCGTCGCACGATGCTTGAAAAGTGCTCCTGTAAAGTCGAGGTCGTGGGACGTTTTGTTCGTGTGGCCCCTTTTGCTTTCGACACTCGTGCACTTCGTCCACCGAGTCCTATCAATGCGTTTTACTCTGCTGCTTCTCGTTTCTTGCTTCTTCATATCGCGAGCGCTCCAGTTTGCTCTTTAACGCTTTACATCGTGAAACTTTATAATACCATCGTCGGAAAAACGTCGCTGAGACTTGGAACTCTCGTATTAATCGCAATTGTTACGCATTTGGATTCTACGTATGCATCAGCCACGTTCAGATAAATCTAAAAAATATTTATCCTCGGTATGCGGCGTTATTCGAACAGTTTTCAAATGTCTACTAATAGTATCTACTAATGTTCGCTACAGTTTCTGCGGGAACATGTTCGCGAACACCGATGGAAACGCAGCTTTAGAACGAGACGAACGCTCTGTCCAGAGCGGATCGTTCGGAGTGAGAATCTGGCAAGTGTGTTTGGCAACGGACTCGTCCGAGTCCCGGAAGTCGTTCAATAAGGAACAAAGACATTTCCATAATTAGCCATTACGGAGTTCCTGCGTCATTCGAGTTTCGCGAACGTTCCTCGCTGCAACCGATGTAGGCGTCGCGATCGATTACCACGAATATTATTAACAAGCGCGTATTCTCCTTGGCAAATAGGATAATCGCTTCTTGATCGTTTCCTCGTCGAACCGAACAACGGTCTGCATCGAGCCAGTTTAAATCATACGGATATTGCGTTTCTGATTCGACGAACGAATGCTCGTTTACGGCGTTCGTTTCTAAGTTTTACCGGAACGAGGGAGGTGCGGTCGGTCGTTCGCTCGGTTCAAAACGCCACGTTACGTGCGATGTATCGATCGAGCGTGTCTAGGAAAGTGTAACAGGTGAGCCGGTTCTCGGAGCTCGGTCTGTCGGATGTCGTCGTTTAACGTAACACAGAGAGCGATCGTAAAAACTACAGGAAGGACGCGAACCATTAAGTCAGGGTTATCTACCTTTTCGAGAGAAAAACGTCGCTGCGGGTAATTCTCACGATGCCTCGGCGCATCTGCGATCGTTCTCTCTCTCGGTGTTGCATCGTCGAGGTCGACGATCGAATTTTCTCGATTAAAACTCGGCGGAGGATCGGAATGCGAAGCACGCGAAAGCGTCTGCGCCAAGTTGCAAGGCTTTTTAGCCAACGGACAACGAATTTATGAGGATCTGTCTCTCGCGTTCATTGAAACTTCCGGCGGTTGAGAAAAGGGGGAAGCGACCCTACGCTCTGCGGCCAGACGCGAGAACACGCGTGTGCGTGTTTCATGTACGAGTTGGTAGACGTGAATGCAACACGCGCTGTACGAGGGAACGAGTTACGAGAAAGAATACATTAACCCTGCTGTTCTCCTCGAGCCTGTACCAAGTGAAATGCGTGTTATATTTTGATAGATATTATTAGAATATAGATAGTTTTTAAACGCTTAGGTTCAATAAACCTCGATATACCATGAGCTCGTATTTCGCTTATCGTAACGTTTACGAAGATGAATATTTCTGCCGCATACTAATATTCAAATATACCTTTGCAAGCAAATATACTGTAACATCACGGGCTGGACAGCGTCGATGAAAGTTTTTATGTCTTTGAATAATTTCCAAGAAATAGCCAAACAACATCGTAGAAACTAACATTTACATTTAAAAGAATTTAAATTTAATTTTATATAAAAGTATCTTCAATTTTGGCAAGTAAATATCGCTTGCCAGACTATACTATGCAGTGGAACGATCTCTCAATACACGTTGAGCGTATCTGAATCGGGTTACCAATGATCCCAACAATACTCGTCTAGAATCTGAGTCATTTTGCAAAATCGATTCCACGTGAACGTAATTATATACTTGTACGCTACGAACATGCCGGTCGAAGCACAAATTTTATCGTTGCTCTATATGGTCTTGGTTGCACGATAGAAGCGTGTAGAAAAGGGAGAAAAGAGAGATCGGTCAGTCGCTTTTCCTTCGACGTATGAAATATCGCTGGTCTTTTTTCCTTAACTCGTATCGCGTTCGCTCGGAACGCGCCGTCTACGGGGCGGAGCTCGGTTATCCCATTAAGAGGCCGATGAATCGATTTCATCGAACGCGGCGTTCTGCCTAATGAACGAACCGCTTCGACGCTTGGCGCGCATCGATCGAGGGAACGCGAGCCACTGACCATGGCAGAAATGGAATTCTCGGTACAAGCTCGCTCCTCCGACTATCAAGGCTAGGCCCCGAGAGTTCATTGATGAATCTCTCCCTTTCTCTTCGGAGGTCGATCGCCTCTCTTCCGTAGAAAATCCGTCGAAAAATCGATTCGCGAGAAAGCCTAGAATAACGAACGTTCGATAGGGAATATACAGCGTTCGGGCTGTCGCGAGAACGTACCAATTTCAAACAACGCGATTATCGGAGATCGAAGGCAAATAGAGAAGTAGACGGCCTATGGCGCCAGTTTAGATATCGCGTTTATTATTGCATGCCTGTCGAGATCGTTCAACCGCTCGTTTCCACGAGTTCGAAAGAGCTATGACATTCCGCGAACGGGAACGCGAACGATCGAACGATAGGATTGACGTGGGTAGAAAAGTTGTACGCGTTGATAGTCGAAATTGATCCTTTCACTTTTGATTAACCCAGCTGCGATTTTTTAAATTACGATCTCGCCTCTCTCGTTTCGACCGAGAAAAGCAGTTTTTACGTTCCGCAACGTCTTTAACGTGAAATTTTAGCGACAAACGGCGCGTATTAATAACGCTACTTTCTTCTTTTCTTTAAACGTAAGAGATCTTTTGACGACAAAAAAAAAAAAATATATATATATATATACTTGGATGAAAACGAGGACGTGTTACAATAACAGTACCGTAAAGCTTAAAAAGGACTTGGCTTTATATGGATTTCGTGTCCATTGATTAATATGTACATCTCGTATGACAGACTTTAAAATAGAGAATATAAAGTGACGTCTCTGTTAATCTGTTTCGAGTAGACGTTCATTGTCGGTAATTAATCTATTCGGCGTTAATTGTAATGTTGCTTCAAAACTTTGCATCAATTACAACGTTCTATTAATTGACTATCCGTGCGTTATCATTAAGACGAACGTCATACCATTATCGTTCTAGCCTCTTAAATACGAAGAGAACAATTTTCAAGAAATTCAGATAGCCCGTACACGACTCGCGAATGAAAGACTGAAAGGCTTGACGCGATGACGGAGGCGTTTCGTCCCTCTTGGTTCCAATTATCAACCGCGAGAAACCTATCGAGCGTGAGCGTGATTTTCCAGCAGCGTGAAACTGGCTTCGACGTCCCGGCGCCTGAAACCTCGTGGACGCCGGCCAACGAGGCCTCTTGGAATCGAGCCAAAGAATTCGCCTGCATTTTTCCATTCATAAACGCGAGATCTATATTTGGGTCAGGCATATCGCGTGAATTCGTGGCACGGCGATATTTTAAGATGAACCGGAGTGGATGGTGCACGGCCTCCGCGCGTGAGTTCGCCGAGTTCGAAGCGCGATCGAAGCGAGAGCGATGACTTTTCGAAAAGCGAACGCGTCGAAACGGAAAGTTTCAAAACTGGAGTGCGTCGTTTTTCCTTTCGAAACGGGCGCGGTCGTTTCTATTCGGCCACGCTCTCGCGATCTCGAACGACGCGACTGAAAATGAAACGCGGGTCAACGATTCAAAAACGCGTTGCCGGCTCGAGCGGCAAAACATTTTGATAGCAACGTTTTACGGCGACGCTAAACGGTTTGCTCTCGCGAGCTCGATGATTTATCTACACCAAGGTACTTTAACGCTTTGCCGTGCGTTACATCGAACTTCTTGAAATTTTATCGGCGTTGTCGTGAGACACGATTATTATGATTACGTTGGTAACGTTACTAAACGTTCACAGCGACCATGCATTGGCAAAAAAATTAATTTACCACATAAATAGCAATCTTAAAACTGGACACTCTGTAAGATATGAATTTTATGCAATATTACTGTGATATTACCGTTTTCTTTGAATTGAAATATAATTATATAATTATATATTAGTATATACTGGTATTCAGTTCCACGAACGTATCATTTTAATTATAACTATTTATATACACGTGTAATATATTTATAGGTAGAAACATTAGAAGCTGGTTATTCTAGTTAAGTGCCAGAAGATATAGAATCGGCCGTAATTCCCGGTTATCGGAAAATACGTACAAACAAGAACGGAATCGATTCTTTCCGCCGTTAAAGCGAGCCATTTTACGTAGCTAGAACGCGCGAAATTATCTTATCGTTCGGAAAACATCGCGATAATTCTGGCGGATGCGTAATCCTCGGTCTCGCAGCAGAAAAGCCGATAAAGGAACGTTTCGAGTCGAGTCACGTGTTGTGCCAACGATTTAACGCACGAAACTCGGCCTTATTTTATTTCCATCTCGATCGCAGTTTTTCACTCGGTAATTTAATTTGTCAGGCGATATCGATAACTCTCAGAAGAGAATTTAACAGCGTCGCGGCCAGCCTCTCGCTCGTCCATAATTTAGTCGCGTACCCGGTAACCTGTATCTCCGCAAATTGCTATCAATTTACGAAAGGTGGGTAATTGGGTTGCGTAACCGCGATTATAATCCGAGCCGCGTTGAGAAGAATAAAGAGAAAAAAGGGGAGGAAGGCTGAAATATGCGAGCCGCCACGTGTGTCGCCGAAGGAATATTATTAATACGACTCGTTTGCCTTGGCTCGCCCATATCGATCACGTCGATAATCGATAAACACGCACTCGTATATCTACGCCTGTGTTTCGTCGCGACGCGTCTCTTCGACGTCCTCTCGCGTAGCTGGTCCCGTATCGCGGTGTCACCGTGTGCACGTCGCAAATTGCAAATCGTCGCCACCGCCAAATAAGAAAAATGTCGCTGATCTCGCGCGCGTGTACCGCGCTCCGTGACGCGCACGTAAACCACGCTTATCTATCATCTCCGGGATGCATCGTCTCTCCTCTGACGTTTAGCGTAATTTAAAGCGATTTATTGGCAAAATCGAAAGATTCATCGACGGATAAAACCGGGGTAATTATGCAAATATGAGGCTCCATTTTAATCCACATTATAGAAACTCTCTGTTTCGAGAGGACTCTGGCGCTCGTACGAGAAACGAGATTCGTCCTCTTTACAAGTTTAAACGGTTAAAATACAAAGTCTACGGATTTGAAAAGTTCGTCATGTTTTCGCTATTAGCTTCTTCGAAATGATAAAGTGTTCGAACAGATGCCGCGTTTCTCTAAATGTGATAAATTTTACCAGTTGGCTGGTAAAAAGATAATGCTGCGAATATTGAATTATAGCGCTGCTAGAGAGAACGAGCGATACAACTTTGCATAAATGGAAGCAAGACTTTAAATATTTCAACGTATCTTGAAACGTGAAAAAAAAATGGAAAGAAATTTTAATTAAAGAGGACAGAGATCTCGTTCTTTCCTCTGGATATTATTCTCGGGGTGAAAAGGCTAAGAGGAGAGGCGCGTCGAGTTATTTTCGAGTCAAAGTTTCGCGGCGAGACGCGACTCCCTCGTGGCTGGTACAAAAATAATTTCGAGTAGGCAGAAACGTCGTATCGGAGCCAGTTTCGTCGGAATTCCATCGCGGTGATTCCTTCCCGTTCGTGCACGTGTCTCGCCGTTCTGCTTTATGATCTTCTTTTTTTTTTTAAACAAATACGCGTTTTGCGATAACAAAGTAGCGAGGAAACGCGCCTCTTCTCCTTTCTGCATTCCAACGAAAGCGTCCCCGCTTTCTAGCAAATATTTGAATTCGCGAGAAAGTTACTTTCCGAGACAACAATGCGAATGTGGGGAAACGACAAATTAATGCAACCCTCGTAGTACGCATCGTAGATTTAAATTCCCGATAGTATTCTTACGTTTCCCATAAACAGATCGATTCTATCGCTATAAGAATTAGCTAGAATGCTCATTCGGCAAAAAAGATCATACGCGGCACAAAAAACACGCTAATAATTAAACCACGGATTTCTATTTTTCCATTTGTACGAACCTAATTGAAGAAATGCAACTTAAACGAAAAGCATATCTTATCCTTTAAATATCGTAATAAACACGCTACTATACTATCTTATATATTTTTGTATACTATATACATAAATTGTATGCACTTTTGCATTTTCAAAGTTCCAATAAATGGATAAAAATCCGCTGTCTACTAACAATATTAGTTCAATTGTGCAAGAAGATGTTAGTGACGGTAAAATCGATCGACGATCTAGCCACGGATCGATGCCCTCTTTAACGATGCGTAACATCGTCTCGACGTCGCGACGATGCAACAGTTTTCGCGCTCAAATCGAGATTTGGCAAAGCTCGCCCTGTTATACGGATACTTTTACATAACGATTTAGGTCGTTCGCACCGACCGAGAGGCCGGGCACGTTGCGTTGCTGAGAAACTGCCAGCACCGTCCTGAAACATCGTCGTTTCGTTGCCAACGAGTTTCTTTTCATCACCGAGTTCGGTCCTCGAGATTAGGCGCGACTCGGAGATCGTACGCTCGCTGTTCTAGTTTTTATCCGTGTCCTTTCATGGTCGTAAAGGTACGCGTGCCAATTCTCTGAGAAGGTTTTTCAACCCGACAGGAAAAATCTAGATAAGACTTATTTGCAGAAACCACAATCTACCAACTCTTATCGGATTCTTCGTTGTTTTTAATGTTCGGTAGATAAGAAACACTCTCGACCGGAATATTTCCTTCTGTCATGCTTGCTATACATGGTATTCCAAGTTTGCGTTAATTATATTCGTATTCTACGGATATAAATAAGAAATGTTATAAGCTACTCGTCGCATTTATGAGGAAACTTTAACAAACAATTTTATTTAATACCTGGCCGCATGAGGCGAACGAAATAACAGATTTCTAATGAAATAATAATAGAGAATAAAAACAATTGATACTAAGCGGATATCCCAATACTTATGACCAGGAGTGTAGGTCGTTTCGTTTAAAGCTTCGTTAAGAAGTTAGAACAAAAATGGAAGATACGAAGGAACGGTAGTCTACTTGCCGTTGCTATGCTATAAGATAAGAGAGTAGATTCGCAATCAATGTAATCGCTACGTGTTAATACTTTCAAAGTGTTTGCCGTTCCTGTCGATGGAACACTGACGGCGATAAAGAACTGAATCTACGTACAGTACATATTATCCCGTGAAGTTTGCTTGAATTTAATTTCATCGCGATGACTCGGTCGACTATATTGATACTTTACTAACTTTATATATCGTTCATACTGTCTCAAACGATATTCTCACAAAATTCTCAAAGTTTGGCTGAAAAAATCTGGGACACTCTATATAGCGTAACAATTTTCTCGCAAGCATCGAATAACTTTCGACACTCACCTTAATGTCAAGATGAGCGACGTTCAGGGAATGGAGGAAGGCTATTCCGCCTAAAATTTGCTTCAGTAATCTGGCAACTTGTCGTTCTTCCGGAACTTCGTCTCTGTCCAGAATCATTTGTAATTCACCGCCAGGAGCCCTTTGAATTGAAAACAGTACATATATACACACATTGTGGAATTCGGCCTCGAAAATGGAGAATGCGACTTACAATTCCAAAACCAGGACCATTTCCGTGTTCGTTTCGAATACTTCGTGCAAGGACACCAGACGAGAACAGCTGGCCGCGGCATCCAGCACCGCGACTTCGTGCAGGGCTTCCGCCCTCAATTCCTGCGCCCGTCTCCTCTTCCTTAGAAATTTCGCTGCCCACTGCCTTCCGCTCGATCTCTCTCGACATCTTCTCACTGCCGCGTATTTGCCTCTGCGAAAGGAACGAAAAGCGTCAAAAAAAATGTTGTAATAAATCTGGTACGATGTTACAGCTTTACAAATGTTCTTAAAAAACATACGCAATGAAATATGAAAACGCAAAAAAATACGAAACGTAGGATAAATAGTACGCGACTAAAATCTGCTGGACGCAAAATAAATTTCTTTTCCAAGTTTCACTTAACTACCAATATTCTATAAAAATATGCGTTTGCACAGATATCCACGGTCTAATTATCGTGCGTTACATCTTGTACAATGCATTATATATTCAAATACAGGCACGTTATTCGAAGCTAAACCCCACAATCCATAAAAAATTAATTAGAAACGCGTGTCTATCTCTGTTGAGCGTGACGGACAAAGACGTCACGAGTGAAGTAACGTTGCGCGAGGAAGTTGTACGCGTGAACGCTTTACTTTCGCTCTTTCATCAACGAGCAGATACAAACCCGTTATGCTCGCGCTTTTCTAATTGCACATAATGTATGGAAATTCTGCGTCTGGCTTCGCGTTCTAATTTTCCACTCGGTAAACAACAAATAATCTATAAATTGTGCGGCTACATTTTCGAACGATACCAAGACGATCGACGATACCCTGTGTATCATGAACGCGTCGAAACGGTGCGCTTGTAATCCGATGATCTAAACAACCTGTAGAAAGCGAAGTTGCGCGGGCAACGCTCTTGTCGACCGTCTCTTTCGATTCTCGGCCTCTAGTCCTAAGAACAACGGTGAAAGCATCACCGTTAATCGCACGAGTCTCGTTTCTTTTTGTAACGCCCAGACGTTTTTCCCGGTCCACGAACGACTCGTTTGGGAACGGCCTCGAGATCGAACCAGGCCGATACAACAATGGAATTAAATGGAATGCATTTCGTCACCATATCGATGACTGAATGATATGAAATTTCCCTTAAATATTTCCCTCAAAGTATTTGCGATCAATTGCTCGCAGGAAATTATAAATAAATTTGGAATAAAACGTTCTCCTTCTGTTTGTAAAAAATGCATCTAATATGCATTAACAAAACTCGTATCGTTAGTGCGTTACAGTAAAACTTCGTAACTGTTAAATCTCGTAGAAATACTTCGTTACCTGACAAACTCTGTGCCTTTAAATGTTTTCATTCCTAAGTTAAAAGCCAGATCATGAAGGGACTCTTAAACTATTATACTATATGGAAGGTGCACAAATATTGACATAGACAGTAAAATATATTATCGGTATGTTTCTAACAGGTACTATAGAATTGCAGACTGGTACCCTAATAGAAAATGTAATAAAACCTGGTTACAGTTATTATCCTTCCTAGTAATATTTTTCTATTGGCTTTTGTAGACATTGCGTACTATTACTACGGCTTAACCTGAGTGCCCGGGGATATTTATGAGCGATAGCTTAAAGCTACTATTCAGCTACCTCATTTGTACCTGTATTCGACTAATTGCCAAATTAGGAGACCCGATAGCAACAAAGCTTTATTATGGCAATTTGTATCCCTTAAATGGCCTAATTGCGGTATTTGAGTTTACACGTTTCGGACGCACTATCTCTTTCCATGATATCGATAGAATAGAAAATATCCTGGACGCGTGTCATGATTTTTCTGCATAGAGTTGCTCGTTACGAAGGACCCATGAAGCGAATGAATCGAGCGACGGACGTCGGTGTAAACGTCGTTAGAGAGCATTGTTACGAGGTCGGTATCCCACAGAGTAAATCAGGGAACGAGACGACGCCCTGCTTGGGTCGTCAACGATCAGGTATTTCAGGTATACTAGATGGAAGCGATATAGGGAGGTCGTAAAATCGGTCAGTGGTTAAACTTTACAACTTTCAATGATCGTAACAATTAATTTCAAAGCTATTGGACGTCATAAGAACCCGCAGGATCTACAGAACCTCGTTCACAGAACGATGTCAACGCAGAATCGTTTCTTGCCTCGCAGTAATGTCTAAAATATATTTCTTACGGTACTCCAAATAAAAGTATTCCAACGCCTAGAGAAATCTTTTCTAAATATGTTTTGTTATATGAAACACGATTATACTTGCGACGTTTGGAACGAGTCTGAAAATATACACAGAAGTTTTAAAAAATACTTGATCGCCACAGCTTTTTTACATTGTTCAACACACTTTTTCAACGATTATACTTCAGCTGTAACTAGATCAATTAATCGCCTTTAGTATTCTAATTTTAAGAACATCCTTCGCTACGTTTCATTCACCTACTGTACACATTGCGGATAGCTCGCGTGGATACTTGCGAGCGAAAAGCACGCTGAACGTTGCTTTAATTATCATCGACGACCATAAAACTGTTAACGAGCGCGTTGACTTTGCAGGGAAAATTTTACGGTGCCGAGGCAGCGTGAGATCATTGATGCAATTATCGGTGGCATTACTCTGGATCGGCTGTAGCTCGCGGAGGAATCGCATCGCCGATAAAAAGTCTCACGACACCTTCGGTGATAAAGTTCGTACACAAAAGTTGTACACTGTTCGCGTGCGCTCGGTTTGAAGATTTTTGTAGCTCGACCGGGTTATCTTCCCGGCTGTTCCGAGTATCGGCGTGGATGCTTTTCACTTGATAAACTGGTTGCGAGATCGACGTCGCCGGACGGTTTAACTCGTGTCTTGGTACCTCTCTCTCGTTGATCAAGCGACCAGCTCGCTCTCCGACGAGTGAGAACCACGGCTTGTCTAGGTATGTAGGTTGGCAAATGCCAATAGTTGTCGACGATCGTGGTCAGACTCCACCGAACGGGTCTCTTATCTACGTTCTAATTACAGGCTGTTACACTGCCAGATCTATCTGACGTTAACGTCCGAACAAAGGGAAAAGAGACGAACGCATTTAATGCAGTTCGTCTTCGATCTTTTGGAACGTTATATCGTCTCCTTTACGCTAAAGTCACGAGCGTGTAGATTTTCATTGCTTCGAAGGAAACGAAAGATTAGAAAGACTAACGAAAAGAGAACGCTTGAACCGATCGCTTCGACGAAGGCGTAACAAGATTGTGCGCTTTAGAAAGGAAAGGCAATCGTTTCCAGAGAATAGAAGATTACGATAATTGGAGGTTATTTGAACTTTCATTTACCCGAGGGTTCTAATTTTCCAGCTAGACCCGGCAGCAGCATCGGACATCGCCATAATTACAGCGTCGCAATCGCTGTCGCCGTAATATCGGATTTACAGTTGCGCCATTAGGTGGCAAGAGATTGCGAGCATTGTTTCCAGGATATCTCGAGTTCGATACAATGAAATCGCTTCGCAGATTTCCCCGTTCCTAATAAAGCAACTAACCCTTCCACAACAGTGATACGACCGATATAGCGAGCAAAATAAACCTCCGATCTCGTTCTTTCGATCGTACGGACTAAACTATGAAGCACATAAATCTGCAATCGCGTAACGTATTCATGAAATGTCCCAAAGATATAAACTCAGTAAAAGTTTTCAAGATTAATGATAAAACAGGTCTAATAGGATTGGTGCGCATAGTCCTTTGTTTTTGAGAAATTAATCGAAAAATTATGTTTTTGAGGCGATAACATTTTATGTTTTAAATGTTTTTATTACAATTTCCACCTAAAATAATAAAATAATGTAATATATACGTATAATATCACTACATATTGTTAGACAACATATAATATACAACAATATGTAAAAATATGTGGTACTAATACAATAAGCAAAAATAATAAGAAATGTGTTAAAGTAGATTGTGAAAACTTGGTACCAAAAGAATTTCTAAAGTAAAATATAAAGGAAACTTGTTAATTTTCGAAAACGAAGGACCTGGCACTTTCGAGCCTGTTTTACCATCTACCTAAAACATCGAACGCAGATACAATCGACTTATTCGAGATTTCGCGTTTCTCGCCATCTCTTTGTAGGTGTTCAAATACTTTCGTAAAGTTCGCAGAATATATGTATGCAGGATCAAACGACTGAAAGAGATAAAGAGGGGCCATAGTCGGAACATAACGTGGCGAAGCTTTCGTTCGGGTCACCGGGTGAAACGCGATGGCGAACGAAGGTAAAGAGCCTAACGTGGATTTACGTAATGCACGTAAACGCTAGGAAACAAGTTCAGAAGTCGAGGAAGTGAACGCAGACCGAGTGTGCGCGCCGTGGCTGCATTGCTATGCACGTGATCTCGATTTCCCTGGTCGAGCCCAGGTCGAACTCCCACGCTCCGTTGTTACCGCTCGCGTATGCACGATTCTCGTAAAGATCGCGCCTTCTTCCAACAAATCGCATCTACCTTCGAGTCTAATTTGTCTTGGAAATGCGATGCATCGAGACTGTTGCTCAACACTAGCGCGATATTTCTTCCACGAAACAGCCAACTCTACAAAATGTCCCTGTGTTTCTCTGTTCAAACTTCGTCAGCGTGTTCATCGCTGAACGAGAACACGTGGGACACCCTGTACAATCTCGCGTCTTAATCTCAACTCGGTGGAATCGAGCAACGTGTCTTCAAGTTTTGCGCAACACCGTGCCACGTTCTTCTCGCCGGAGTCGCTCGAATAAACCTGGCAAATTACACGAACCAAGATATTTGCTCGTGTTAGGATGACGGGCAAGTCTCGGGGAACGGCGTCAAGCGGAGAGCAAGAAATCGAAATTGTATTTTTCGTCCCGTCGAGGTAGCACCTGCGAGAACGGCCGCGCCGCGTTCGTTACGCCGGTGAACAAATTCCCCGTAATAGCGAGGAGGCAGCTGCGAGCTGCAGCCAACAGGTGGTGCGATAAATCGAGGCCGAAATTTTATTCACGACCGTTACAGAGAAGCTCGTTTCTAACTTAACGAACGAACGTGGACTCGTTCTCCAGGAAGAACCGCAGTTGTGATTAATGTGTCTGGATCGTGGATCTCCGTGAATCTAATTGGGGTGGTCGTGTCGTACATGATACGATGTGTTCTTATGCATTGACTCACGATTCCAACATTTACCAATAATATTTCTTCGTGTCTACGTATCGTATGTGCCACGTGAAATATTTCAGATTTGAAACCAATTGGGAAATATAGTGTGTGTATATATACATATATATATTTTGAGAGAAAAATTACAAGATAAGAAGGTTTCGCCTAAATCGATAAGAGATTATTGCAAGTAATATAAGCAACGATATTTCGTATCTGTGAGCTCATCGGCAGATTGCAAAACTTAATTTCGATATACTCTGGCTAAACATCGAAAGAGATAATTTAAGTAAAAAGCGTTCGGTTATTTATTACCTCGGTCGGATATTCCAAACCATCTATCAACTAGAAAACTTGACTAAGAAACACGCATATATCGATTAACGTTTTCTAGTTTCGATAAAACCGTCTTTGACCAAGTAAACGTTGTAGTCGTGAAATGTGATGAATTTTAAGTAGCTTGAATCCCAGTTCGATCGGAGCGCATGCCAGCCGAAGAAAACGAGGTTGGTTCGAAGTCTTTAACGAGGAGCCGCGGTCGGATTTCTCCGTGAAAATACAAAGTGCCGCTTGGCAACTCGTTGGAGGTTAATTACGTGGGCGCATTAAGTCCTGACCTTGAAAGGTATCGTGACAGAAACTCGACTTTCGTCTAAGCGAACGCGGAATCGCGCGAGCGTGACTGTCGTCGACAAGACCGACGTCGACACACTTGCTGGACCACGTACATATTCACCATTGGCGTAGCTCGAATTTACCGATTCATTAAGTCAGAGGTACCGAAAATACGCCGTTTATGTTAAATTTAAAAATACTTGCTTCGCATACACGCACAATAATATATGCAGAAGCGTTTTCATCAAAAGCTAAGCTAAACCGTACTGGGCCTTATACTACAATAATAATGCAAATATTTTTAAACTCAGCGTAGCGTAATTTAGCTTGGCTCTCGGGTGGATCCGCGGTTTTATCGACTTCATACAACGTTTTCACGAAAGACGACGAACTACCATAAGCACGCGAGAGACTAAATTCACGTTTCGAGGAGTGGAATTTCTGCGTTCGATGAAAGGAGAGGACCTTCTATGGTAGCGGTGGAAGAAAACAAGCCTGATCAACGGGTTCCAACGAGAAATCACGGGATCTAGACGTTGCCGGCCTGGCGCTTCGGATTTCTCCGCGGAAATGTAAAATAGCTGGTTCGAGGTAGTTGATGCGTGCACGGGCGTCTCACGAGCCAACGTTCGGAACTGTTACACCGGAAATTAAAAAATTATATGTTTATCTTGTAACATGTATTCGCTATCTTTCAAAAGTATCTGGATAATTACGCGTTTTCGACCAGATGTATTTCAATTATAAAATTACTGATAAATTGAACCGCAATGATTAAACCGCGGATGTGTTTATGAAAATTCATATTCCGAACATAATTAAACACACGATATCTCAATAAGCTTCGCCGCTCACATATTATAACAAGTATAATATTTTACTACGAACTATTTTACTATGTACGATACATTTTTCCATATTATGGGCATCCAGTATACCTTTGCGCATTTCACATTTCCTATAAACGTTCGCTAACAAATTTTCAAATCTCGCTACGAAACGCCGCGTGAAAGTCGCGTTTCCGAGATAATCCTCGAGGCTGCGGGGCGATAAAATATCGACTTCGCGTTCTCGTGTTTCCTAAACGTTTCTACGTATTCGAGTTTCATTGCGCAACGATCGTTAATCCCTTAACCCGTTTCTGACGCATCGCATGCGTTTCCCAGGAAATACTGTCAAAAACTTTGTAAACGACTTCTCTGTATAACATTAACAGTGCAAGAAATCGATGTGCAATTATGTACGTCGCGTTGTTAAATTTATCGCAATTTCCCGTGATTTTTACTGCAGATTGGTAGCCTCTGTGAGAAAGGAAGGCAAATGTTCCCGGGGTGCGACGGTTTTTGCGGCGTTAAGGTCGTTAGAGGATAAACGGGAGATTTGCTGCAACAGCCAGATAGCAAGAAGCCCTCTACGCGGAGGTCTAGTCGCGAGGAGCGCGTTAAATCGACGCGCTCGCAATCCTATGACTACGTTCCGAGAAGAAAACGAAAGAACGGAACATCTCGAACCGTGCAATTGCCGCGAAGACGAGGATGAAGCTAGAAGGCGAGACGTAGCGGGATAATTTGGCGAAGCTGAAGGTTCGTGATCGCGTTATCCGGCAATGCAAGGCTCTACGACTCTCAAGGAACAAAATTAATTAGCAATTTGTAACAAATGAAATTGCACCTGGAAGCGGTAATTGCAAACGTTTACCGCGTATCTTTATATAGCTGCGATATTGGCAAGCAACGGTTCGAATTTACGAGCTCCTTGAACCACGGATAACGTCAAAGTTGTAACTCGAGGCGTCACGAAAGTATACCAAGCAGGAAACTGGACCGTTCCACTGTCGTGCTTCTCTGGTTAAAGAAACTCCTGGACATTTCCTGCTCTTCGATCTCCGCGGCCGGTACTGTAGATGGAAACGATATAGGAGTAGCGCGATCCTAAAATCAGTGGTTAGCTAAAGTTTATACGTTTCGAGTGTCGAATTTAATGTAAATATGAAATTAGTAGAAGTTTACGAAAGTTATTTGCAAAATTTCTAACCTCTCGAATCTCTTTCCTGGAACGCAGAGATGCAGAAACTCAAAATTGCATAAGTAGTTATCGTCGACAGTCTAGCGGCTAACTTTCAAATAATTAAGACGTCGCAGCATACATATGCCGAGGCATTTCAGTAGCAAGCAAACGTGTTAATACAAAAGACGAGAGAATGATCATTCGTTTCTACAGCGTTCACGAGTCTATTATTATTTACAAGTACAAAGTATTATTATCTGCACGGCGATGAAAACGCAAACTAAAATTTATTGCGCATTTCTCGGTCCAAGAGATGATCGCGTCTCATTTGATCGCTGCAGAATCCGTGGGAATATCAAGGAATAGTTTGCTCACGGTTTCGTGATCAACCTTAATATTTAAGAACGCAACAATACTTTCACTATGTTTGTTTCTCTTAAATAGCGCCAGCTACGTTATTATTTTTCCAGCGAGTCCCTGGTATCTGTGCGGGACTTAAAGCGTACTTAGGACCTCGTTCGATCGTCCGACCGCGTCCCATGTTGAAGAAGCGCGAACCAATAGCCAAACCAATCCCTTTTACATCTCGTTTCTTTGAATCCTCGGTTTCAGGGATGAACCAGTTACCCGGCATCGAGTCTCGCAAATTTGTTCACAACGTGGAATAAAGTTCTAACCGGGGCTGAACGCGGTAGTGCCGCGAACTCCATAGAAAGTATACACTTTCACCGTAGTGGTATCTCCATCCAGTGCTGGATTTGTACGAGACGCGACGAGGAGCTGTTCGAAGCTTTTGCACGATGATCGAGACGGAGAAAAGCATCGAGAGCTTGAGGCTGCGACCTCTTTGTGGCTTTGTGGTTTTCGCTTGAACGTTCCATACGCTCTTAAGCAACGAACCACTTGCTTCCAGAAATTCGTGCGATGTGGATGTCGCTTTTTGTGTGCTTTTTTAGATCACAGAACAAATCCGTGTAACTTCTGAGCGATAAAAGAAACGTTATTTTTCATACCTTCCATCCGTAGTTTTCGCATTTAAAAACGCGAAAAGAAACAAACTTTCCCTTCGGACTGGAGTCACCGAGTAGAAGGTCCAGCATGACCTAAAATACGACGTCTTGGCGTCGAGTGTCTGACGAGTGACCACATCGTAAGTCAGATATTACAACGTTTCGGTGGTCGTGCTCTCCTAAATTGGATGTCTGTTGTTTCTTCCCACGACCAGGGATCAACCGCAAAGTTCGAAACGGCGTGTTACTTAAAGCTACCGAGCATAGACACATTAAAACTATATACGTAGCCTGGTGTAAGATCAATGACCCAGGGTCAAGAGGAGAGGTAGGGGAGCCGAGCAAAGCGTTAAGTGCTCGTTGCCCTCTGGTGTAGAGCGGCGGACCAGGAAATCGGTGCTAACACCGGGATCAGAGTCTACGTCGTGCAACACAACCTTGTGTGTATCCATCGTCCTTTAAGGCATCCATTAGCTTCCTAACTACTAAACACACCGGTCAGTCCGACGACCTCGTGCTCCTACCCACCATCCGGTCTACGAAGTACCTTCTTCCACCTCTTCCCTTGAGGAGCTTGTGCCTTTTTATTTTCCTTACTCTTCCATCTTCGTCCACCGCTTCTACCGTTTTCTCCTTCCCCTTCGTCTCCCTCTCCTCTGCCTCTCCTTCTACCATCCTCTCCTTGTCCCGATACCGACGTTCGAGGGTCATCGACATCCGCGACTGGAGACATTGTACGCAACGTCGTTGCTCGGCTATCGCGGTTACGAGCTTGGCCACGCACCTTGCGCTAACGGTCGACATCCTTCGTACCTTGCGTCTCTTTCATCTATGTAAGTAGCCCTTTCGATGGTTCAGAGGTTGGAAAGCTACAGAAAGGGTAGATTTATTTGGTGCGAGAAGCGTTCAGCTCAGATATGGTCGGTTGTTGCGCAGGTCGAAATTAATTTTCATCGAACGCCAACGGTGTGATGTTGCAGTCGATAAGTGGCTTGTAAAGTTCTACTAAAAAAACGGAAGGATACAGGAAGCTGAACGCAAACAATGGCTCAAAGTAGACGCACGACTGATGCGGTAACAAGGTTTGGTGCAGAGTAATCGCAAGGAGTAAACAGAAATATCGCAAAGTAAAATACGTTGCAATACCTCTTAATTTTTTATTTGACGATCGAGAAGCTCGTGATGAGAAAGCACAGAAAGTGCAGATAGAAAAAAACGTTCCAGTGCCCCTGAGAGGAGAAGATTGCGCAACGTTGTGTAATCGGCCTAACGAGCTGCGAACGCAACTGGAACGAATTTCACCGCATTGGTAACGATGTAACGCTGGCCCGTTGCAGTAGTTGCACAATGGATTTGCATTCGAGAGAGAACCGATGCAGAGCCGGCGATCGTAGACGACGCGGTCGGTCTGCCTACCTATCTGCTAATTTCCTTAATTGCCAGCAGAGTCGAGTGTAATTAACGACGACCGGGGGCAACGAGTCGCTCTGGTTTCCGTACCACGGGGCCCTGTAATGAGATAAACTTAACCATCGGATGGCATCGAGATCGTTCCGTCCAGAATTAAGCGGTTCGCGTGAAACCAACTGCCTCTTACCAACTCTATACGCTATAACGGAGAGGTTCTTAACCTTTTGTTTACCACCGATTTCCTATAAATAACTCTTTATTGTCTCAGACCCGCGAGACTTAGCTCGCAACTCCCATCCGTAACGTGCTGAATATATGCGTTTGGAACTCTCATCAACAACCTCCGAATTTCGATAGAAGCGAGCCGCTATAAGTAGATGAATACGAGTATTAAATATCTTTTATTCGAATAAAAAAATAATTACTTGCGTGTGTGACGACTTCCGTCCCCCGGGGGCCCATAGACCACAGATTAAGAACCGACTATATGCTATGCTACATTATAATGTAGACTATATATAATAACATATACTATGGACTGTAATATAAAATGAATGAGAAATTTTTCACTAATATTGGGTTGACGACTAAGTAATTGCGGATTTTGTCATCAGGTGGTATTATTTAATTAATTACTTAGTTGTCAACCCAATACTACAATTGTTAGATCAAAGAGGGAAAATCCGCAGGATCTAGCAACAATTCGATATGAAAATCATAGGAGCAAACGCGATGAATATATTTTTGTGGATTTTCTGATGTTTATGGAGCTAGAAGGAAGCAATCGTGGAAAAAGCGAGAATTTAGTTCGGCGAGAGTACAAACGCGGGGTAACAGAAACGCATTATTGCGCGAGTCAAGCGGACACGTTCGCAGTCTTCCCGTCGATTGTCGCTCGTTAACGCCATTGTGCTGGTGGACTTGGACGCACAGCGGGTACACGCGTTACGCAATACACGCACTTGATACGGCTTGCGGCTGTCCAGGATGGACCGAGAAAAATACGGGGAATATCGTGTCGCGAGTCTGCCGCTGCCATTTAACCGTCGCCGGCTAATCGACTAAACTTCGCTAAGAAGCGAAACTTCCAACGCAATCGTCCGGGCTTATAATCGAGTCGTGTCTGCGTCGTGAATGGACCAGGATCTGGTTAAATCTTTCATTAATCTTTTTAATCCCTTGACGTCAATCGCTGTGACGAAGAAACTTTACCTGAAGACAAAATTTAGAGTAATAATGGAGCTTCTGAAAATCCATCTGCTGATCGACTTCAGCTCTCGTAGAATTATAAATTTCAGATTATCCAGATACAGAATTCGTATTCGACGTTTCAAGAAAAAATTCTCATTTTCATAAATTTATGTATCACAAAGAAATACTTGTAAATTGTAAAAGTAGGACAAATCCTAGCAACTATCGTTCGTTATCGTCGTGCTTCTAAGCGTTTTAATTTACGCGATTGATCGGTATGGTTTCTGAGCGACCCAATGTTCGTAGTTGACACGGGAACGACAGACGCTTCTTTTTCTTTTTGCGAATTATAATCCTTGGTCTCGGGTCTGTTGCAGTTCCTGATTCTTCGCAAATGTCGCGAGAGAAGAAAGTAGCAGCAGGACGAGCTCTTAAACAGTCGTTTGAATTCCATGCCTCGTTCACAGTGGTACGAAAAGGAATTCAGCTGCGGTAATGTCACGGGAGCAGGTTTTGGAATCTCGCTGGCAAAAATGTATTTTTCTGCTTGTTGCTTCCATGCTAGAACACTTTTATCATTTTTACGGGATCGACTGCATTCCCGCAAACCGCTTCGAATCGTTTCATTCGAAACCTTCTGCGGTCGACCGCCGCAGAAATTTTTCTTTCTCTGCCTGCAGGATGATTATTACTGTGACACAAGATGATTCTCCGTCCTACGAAGGATCATATATACATATATATCTCGAACGAAGTCGTAACAATTTGTCATGCCACGAAAACAATATAATTCAATCGTAATTCAACGTGTTTCCTTCGTTGCTATCGTTGAATATCGTACAAAACGTTTCTGTGGACCATTTGCTTCGACTCTCTCGATATACGTACATGCATATTCCAACAATTTAATTTTTAACCTTTCGACAATGTCGAGAGTGCGTCGAAAGGTCATCGAGGATCTCGCAATTATATGGTCGACAGCAGTCAAAAGCCTGTTGACCAAATACCACGATCGTCTACCTTCTCTGGGAGAGTTTGTTCAGACGAGCAACATTTTTATCGGGCAACGAGCACGGTGAAACTTTCACGCGAATCGTTCACCGGTGTTTATCCGCTGCCCGCCGAAGAACGAACGGAATGATATTTAACCTCATCCGAGAACGGTTACAAAACGACCCGTTCCAGTTTCCTCCGGCTCCGTTTTCCTCTTTTTCTCCTCGTTCGTTGCTCTCGTAGCCATTAACCAACGGCTCAGCGAGTTTTCGCGCGATTCCTGTCTCTCGACTAGTTCGTTTCATCTCCAACGAGAAGGATAATTATACGCTGTTTCGAAAGAGACTAGGAGAATTCTAATATCGCGATTAAATGGGTCATAACAAAAACCTACTCTTTTTTTTTCAATTTTCCAATCCTTTAAATTACATCATCGATTCACAGATCCTCGGAAACGATGTTATTTCGATCGATCGTTTTACAACATCTTAACAATTTTTACGCAGAAATCGACGCTGTGGCACACGCCGTGACCTACGGTGTTATTTTTAGAAGCCTGATCTCGACAGGATTAATAATCGAATCAGATTAGCGCAGGGAGATTTTAATGCGCGGTACCCAGCCGTCGACCGGTTGGTCGATTTTGGTTCGATCGGCCCCTGGATCCCTTCCTTCTCCCATCGACATCGATTTTTGCTCTTTTCAAACCGGGTCAGCAAACTGTGGCGACCGACGAAGGACGTCAAGGGAGTCCATCTCCCCTCTTTGCCCGAGGCTTCCTCCTTTTCGTCCACGTACGTTCGCCAAACGCCTCGTGCGTCTCCCTCCGGTTACTTTTTTTCCTCGTGAAATTTAGAAGTCGACGCCCGTCCCTTCGTTCGTTCGTGACGAGCATTAATCCTGACAACGACCAAAGTATCCTCTTATTGGCGTTTTGCGGCGTTCCGTGGCTAAATCGGGACCCCCGAAGAAACCGATACTCCATACCAACGGATTTCTCGATCCCCTATCTCTCGTGATTTCTTTCAACGTCCCACCGTACAACCTTCCCTTTCTTCCTCCTCAGTCCCTCGCGCTTCCTCTCCTTTCTTATTATTTTTCCCCTCCTTTACATTTTCACGAAATCTATTAGAATGGTAACTAAGTGATTGCGGATTTTGTCAGTACCACCTAATGTCAAAGACCGTTGCCAACCCAATATAACG
This sequence comes from Bombus terrestris, assembly GCF_910591885.1. Classification (NCBI taxonomy): domain Eukaryota; kingdom Metazoa; phylum Arthropoda; class Insecta; order Hymenoptera; family Apidae; genus Bombus; species Bombus terrestris. Next base: position 11,560,210 of record NC_063281.1, on the reverse strand, counting down.
GCGAATTTATCGAGCGAGATGCAAGTCTCGCGGAATGTACAGTAGTTGCGCTTCGTTGCAACGATGCTCGATCGAGATACAGGGGAGGGAACGTCAGCTTTATTTTCGCAAGGCATCAAAGTAGACTCGGTTTATTTGCGATCGTCGATGGGAAGTTTTGAAGGGTACCAAACTGGTCGGTCCGCACCAGCCATACTTCAACGATCGACAGCAGGAAGTCGCCGTGCGGTCGAGATGAACGATCGTCGGATCGACCGGTCCATCTCTCCTTCTTTTCCTTCTTTCTCTTTTCCCTTTCGTGATACCTACTTTTCTAGCCGATAGGTCCACGATATTTGTTCGTTTCTATCTATATGCGGATGTTCGTCACATCCGACGCTCGGATATTTACAGAAAGTGGGATTCTCCGAGTTGGCTTTTAGACGCACTAATTAGAACTAGAACGACACTTTGGCCTTATTACCAGCTCGTCTTGAAAGAACGTTTCCTTCGTATCGCTACTGCTTCAAAAACGAAACGTCTATTATACAGCGCTCGTTGTCCACTCGCACGATGCCATCGACTAACAGTTATCGGCCATGTTAGTCACAGTTAGAGGGAGAATTTCCATAAACGTCGTCGCTATCGATGGCTACTGTCGATGAATCATAATTAGCCGAGGAAGATGTTGCGTTAAATCAAGGTGTGTCGTGTGTCTCTGCTGTATGAAAACCAAATCAAGTCGCGTGAGTCAGGCAGGAGCAAGTACAATACTTTTGTACCACGCGTCGTGGACAACAGTTTACAATGTGCGATGACCGACGCGAAACGTGGGCGACCAAAGGTATCGTCTTGCCAAAAGATCTTAGCCCTCGCTTTGTACCGTTCGAGTTTCGTTTAGGTTTGTTGACCCTGAATTTTCACGGTGTTCGAAAAGACTTGTTTCGTGCCAAACGATAAACGAGAAAGATTAAATAATTTCTACGTATTGTTTTCGAAACGCAAAGACACGCGTCAGAGACGTTCACATCGACCTTGCAAGATACCGTTGTCAGAAATCGGTGCCTAATAATATAAATTAACACCTACGAAAATTTCATCGCAGCGAAGAACGACAAGACGAAAGGAGGGAAAAGGGAAAAGCTCGCCTGTAACCTTTCGCTCGTTGCTATGTATGTAGAAAGATAATCGTGAAGCAATCTCCCGAGCGACGCCTTACGCGTAACGATAACGAATTATCAGTGTCGACTAATCGTAGGTATACTTTGTCACAATGAGGATCCCTGTTACCGGTATCTCCGGTAAATACGTCCGAGCGATACGTACCTGCAACAAACACGAAAAACTTGTCGTTAGTTCAGCCGTGGGTAATTCTGCTGAAAAATACGATATATGCTACCGTTCATAAGTACATATTTGGACACTTGATACAATTTCTGTCTGTTTAATGTTGAAATCCTAAATCAATTGAAATATCTGTTTCTAACAAGCCTAGCAGATTATAGTACAGAATAAACGGTAGAGAAACGTTCTACGATCGTGGCTTTGAAAATATAGACAGTATCGTATACGTAACATCGGACCAGTAATTTTTTAAACGTTCAACTTAAACGTCTATATTGTTCGAACATAGAAAATAATGGTAATTATACGTTCTCCTGCTTGTCTCGTTCGGTACTTTCCTCTGTTAACCATTCTAGGGTTAAGGTTTGGTACATCGAACTCGCTCTTATGCAAATTAGCCGGGAGGAGAAGAGAGAATCGAGCGTCGTTGCTCTCTGGTTCTTCGGTTCGGATTCGAAGAGCTGGAACCTGGGCCGAGGAGGAGACACGATCGAGCATTCTCGTGCACAGGAGGAACGCGTTCACGCGAGAAGAGAACGCCGGTTATCCTCGACACGTTACGCCGTATACGTGTAGGAAGGAGCTATCGAAAATCTCAAATCCCACTAACCTCGTTGGCGAGCTACCAAGGCGATGGTGCACACGCCTTCGGTACGGATTTCTTTACGGCCTGCTGGGAATTTATTTCTTCTTTACGTGCGACGGATATATATTCGCGATAGCAGCCACCGCAGGTAGCCGTACGTAAGAGAAACGCGAATCGAGAAACAACGCCGAGAACCGTGTGCTTCGGGTGTCTCTTCGCATCGAAACGCTTCCTTACGACGCTTCCTTGCGACGCTTCCACGACCGAGCCACCACGCCGATTCCTCTTCCACGTTGATAACTTTTTCTTTCGCTGTGTGTATCGCACGAGAGGTTTTTGATTCGCGATTTCGCGGCTAATAAAGTGCACGCGTGTCCCTTCACCCACGGAAGAAAAACGAAAGCGTGCCAATGCTGCGATCGATGGACAAGCGAATCGAGTCTAGCGAGCGAAATCCGATCCTTTCCAGACCTCTGATCGATTCGCGAACCAACCACGAGTGCACTTTGATTCGCGTCCCGCTGTTAGACCAGCCTTTATCGTCTCGAATCTAGGTTCGAGGACATTCGAGTATCGGAAACCGATATTTTCCCATCGGACTGAGTTTCTTTTATATCGAACTATGTTAGAACTCGTTATCTTTTTCGTACTCCAATATGAGTAGGTTACAAAACGGATGCTTCAAGGCATATATTTTTTAAACGTAGCTCGAGATTTACAATTTTGAATTTAGAGGATAACGACGGAAAGAATGGTGATATTAAAAGATAAGGATCGGTCTAGGTAATAGTTTCTCGATAGCGTGCTTTCGATATCGACTATACGAGTAATAAAGCAATTATCTCAGTGTAAGATTAGAAATCATTACAAATGTTCGTCACTTCTTGTTTAATCTAGGTAATGTGTAAATACGGGTAATACGATACCATATTACCTATATTTATTCTACTAGGAACAACTCCAAAAGCACATCGGGTGAAATTAACTGGTTTTCATATCCAGACGACGTGAAACTTGGAATCGCTCGAAGAAGGGGCATCGATCGCGGAATAGTCGGAGCGATCGGCCGCGTTAAACGGATGCTAGAAACTCGGCCGTGTGACGTAACGTCGCTTTGCAGAGAGACTAACGATTATTACCTTCCCCCTTGAGTCGCCGGTCTTCGTAGTTGCCAGCGAAAGCCGGCGACCACGTGAAACTGTGACAAGTACTAAAGCGTGTCGCAATTACCTTAGAGACGATACTTCAACGAGGATCCGCTACTCGCTTTTGTATCGCGCGTACTTTACGATTTTCTTCGTTCTTCTAAACACGAATGCGGCCGTATTCGAGGCACGTACGTTACCGGACCGGAGCATGACAAATATGTAACGCGCTCTTGTTCAAACTGTCTCGAGGATCCGTTCTAAGTTTCTAAGGCTATGGTTAAAGTGGTTGCCTGAGGTCTGACGAATTGTCGTCCTCGATGATGGGACGTCTAAAGAACGACGTAACTAACTCGTAATTTATATACGTTCGCTAAGTTCTTACATTGTTTCGTTAATTTTCTAATCTCGTTACATAGCTACACGGTTAACGTTTAATTCTCAAGACGCAAATGATTTATCGCTGGATCATAACGTCAAATCACGGTAGATTCCAAAGTGAACTAAAGATACGGTGTTTGTAAACTTATCGCTGTCCTGTAGATTCGATGAAAAATCTAGTTGGTTAAAGCGGGACCAAATAAGCAAAGTCTACCGTATTCGATGGTGGTGTTTGAACTTCGTCAGAAGCTTAGTTAACTTCTCGAGGAAGGTTTTTCGAGGAGCAGATCCTTTTCGAGGAATTCGCGTGGATTTCGAGCGTCTCCGTGACGAAAAGTACGCGTTCGATCAGCTGAATTCATTAAGAGTCAGCACGCTGCTCGATATAAGAGAAGTATATACGTCTTACGCCGGAGAACCGGTTATCAATTACCACCGATTCGAGGCTGTTCGCAAAACAATCAGCAAAAATTCAGACCTCGGTGGTCACGCGTCGAAACGCGACTTAATCGCGGCGAAACTCTACGACGATTCGCGGATATTTACTGTCATTCGTTGCGCGCAATTAGCATCTTAAATGGAATGCATCTACATCTCGAACGATGTAAGCAACGAGTTCTATGCTTATTTGTTATATTTATGAATCGCTCGCTTCACCAAAACGTTCCAATCTTCGACAACTTTAACGTCTTAAACACGTAACGCACGAACACAAATACAATCGTTGCAAGTGCAAATAAATATTTTGCTTATTTCGATTACTCGTCTTTTCAAGAATTCAGAACGAATTAAATTATATATGGATAATTTTATATCTTGCAAACGATACGTTGCACTCGCGTCAACGGTGGTTGATTTTACTATTGTGACAGTATTACGTCATTCTATTGGTAAATAAAGAAAAATCTATTACGTTAGGGATCTTCGAATATAAAATCTGTATTTTTCTTCCCTTCCAATAAATTCGTTTTTAAATATCAGAGCTGTTTCTCTACTTTTTGGAAAATAACAGGAATACTACGTATCGTTTGATTCGATTTCTATATTTCACTTACGTGTACACGTCTGAACCGCTCGAACCGAGAAGAACGAATAACACAGTTGTATCAACGACCCCGACTGTCGTGGCACGATACCATAACAATAATCCGCGCATGACAACAAGTGTCGCGATTACGCTAATTCCGTGTCTGTTTCAACACTCCTGAACGGTTCCTTTTTTCTAGGAATCGTATCGTTTCTTTGTTTTTCTTCGCGATATCACGCAGCGTGAAATAAAATTAACCGCAGGCGAAATACATACCTGCGCGGAAATATCATCGCGATAACACTCGTTATGCTTGTTGCGCTCCACCGCTCTTTTTTACCTTTCGTGTTTTTCGTTTTTCGATGGTTGGAATCGCGACGTGAGAAGTGGCTTTTTCACACGGTCTCGTTGGGCGGCAGCGATCGATGGGAAACGAGGATGAAAAGTAAATCGCAGTATATCGGAGCTGCAGTTATCTTATCCCCTTCAAGGATGTTCTATTCTTGGAAGCTGCATCTATTAACCGTTAGTCGTTATGGCTTCTTTCCTGATGAATCCGCCATATTTTACCGCGTTCTCCGCATTGCTATTTCAATTTATTGCTGTTGCTTGACTTTAATTACCTTCCGATACTCCTCGACTTTTCTTTTACACGTCATCTAATATTATAATCCGTCGTACTTGTGAGCGTAAACGACGCGTTTCTCTTTCGCGATTGAATCGCTGCTGCGTGTGACTTTGCGACGAAAAAGAAGTTTCGCGATGAAAAAATGTACGATGAGAAGTTGTTAGCCATCGTCGTAACGACAGAATTGTAAAAGTTTTCCCAGAGCGCGAATAAAAATACATCTTCGTATCGCGTTGGCGAAAGTTAAATGTTCCAAATAAATGATACGCAAACAGACATAATAAATAAAGACAGAATCTTCGAGGGAGCAAACAATAAAGTGGCAAGGTTATTAGCGTAAGTAGAAGTAAACCATTCGCGGGATGCTTAATGAGTTTCTCCGCTCAGCTATTAACTCGAGACACCGACGTGGCCATGATTTATAGCCGTGGTGAAAAATCGAGAGAAACGTATCTGGTTTTGTCGGCGAGACGCGTGGGCGTTTGTATTTCGGTTAAGAGGAAGCGAACTGCCTGCCAACCGAAAAAACAGGACCAACGACAAACCCGATCGTGTGTCTCCATCTCCATGAATTTATAATGCTTCGTTTAATTGCGAGCTGGAGAATGGATGTCCTCGAGCCAAGCGAACGAAGAAAGAAAAAAAATAGTGGAAATTCGACGGCTATTTGACGGAACGAGATAGTTGGACGAGAGACGCGAGTGCGTCGATGCGGTAAAGGGATCGCATCCGGGGCAAGGCGGGACCTGCATCCGGCCTGAAAACGGATGAGACCTGGCATTCAAGTGCAAATCGTTTCACAGCATTGTGCTCGAGAGCTGGAGACCGTGGTAATGGCAAAGACGCTCCTACCTTTGCTACCGACGAGGGAGGATTTCGAGAAACCAGACGGTTCGACGCCACCCTCCGTGAAATTCCACGACCAGAGACTAATTGAACGTTCGCCTCGTAAGAAATACCTTTATCTCAAATACAAATTGATTTATCTATCGCGGTGATATGAAATTGATTTATTTGCCTGTACCAGTAACCTTTTATTTCGTATAATTATACGATGGAAGTTGTTAAGAGACAGCCAAGCTTCGATGCCATTCTCCTCAAATCCGTCTTCCATTTTCTATCCATTTTCTCTACGGCGTATAACGAGACAGATTTCCTTTCTATTACACGATTAACCGTAATGACGGACGATGTACAAGGCGAACATTATCGGACGTTTGCTATTTTATGTTTATGCGAGACTGCATTCTTCCTACGAGGCTTAATTGGAATATTCCTGTTCCATTATTGCCGGCCCAAGTCCGGCTTGGCTCCATCTTGCCATCTTTCTACTAAAATATTTACATAATGCCGGTAATTGACTGTCCGATCGAGACCTTATAATTTAACATGGTCGCTATGACAAATCGCTTCGAGCCCCAAGCGATCCGCCCACATAGGCAAACGAAGACGCGTTGCTATGTGCCACGAACCAATTGTTTTTACCATTTGTATCGTCTGATATTCTCGACTCTCTTTGCTTTCAACGAAATAATAGAAACGTAATGAGAATCGATCGAATTTTTGCCGGCGACAAGCGACGAAGATATCGACGATCGGCAACCGTATGCACAGTAGCCCGTTAAAATCGCGGATGCAGATAACACAGTCGTTTCGTACAGTTTCCTTTGAACGAAGGCGAGTCAAGTGCGCGACCGTTCATAGTCGGCTAATGAACGCGAGCCTAACCGCTAGGATCGATCAATTGCGGTGTTCGTAGCGCGGATTACGCGTACGGCCGATACGTTCGAATCAATTTGCAGCGATTCGATGGACGTGGTGGCAAGGAGGCGAGTCGTGACACGTTGACTCGTTCGCTTGGAAACAGCAAGAGAGGAAACGAAGAAAGGGAAAGAAACGGAGGAAGAAGGCGGGCGAGTAAGGGTATAAAGCGCCGAACCTGCCAAGGAATAACTTCACGCATGCTTCCCACGTGACTCAGCCGGTCGAACATAGATACGTATCGTTGGTGAGCCCTCCGCGTACAACCTGCACGCACGATGCGTGGCGAACGTCTACGTTTCGTTTCGACTGACCGTGCGCTCGTGACTCAACCGAGCCTCTAACCCTTTGCTTTTTTCACCTCTCCCTTGTCCCTCGAATTTTCGCTTTTTCCCCCCTCGCGAATGCTGACCAAAGAGGCCTAACTGTGCTCGTAGTGCGCTTTTCGGATATTTATCGTACGAGCGTCTCGAGAGTCAAACTTTGATCAACCCCGCTTCTCGTCGATTCCTTAATTTCCATCTGCCTTTTCTCCTTGCGAAGTTAAAATATCCTATCCGAAGCTAATAACAAATTATTTGCCTGTACACTTACGTGTAACAATGACGCAGGCTATCGAAAAATAACGTCTAATTTGATCGAATAACGTCTAATATTTGAGATCGAAGGAAAGAGAAAAGATCGGTCGTCTCCAATGTTTCATCATGCAGAGGATAGAGATTTTTACAAAGCGATGCAACCGATGACTCGTCTTCGACAACTTCGTTCCGTTGTTTCTACCTTTCTAGGAAGTATCTTCGTCATTGTAAGAAATACAGATACCATGATGTAACACGTGGATCGTTTCGTGTCTCGTTCATCTAACGATTTGTGATTACGAAACAAAAGTCGCGTTCCTTTCTCCGATGTGTCGAGTGTTTTGACAGGGGTCTGAACGCGAAGACTGTGAGTCACAACGCGATTGGTATATGCGGTATGTACGTCCAAGCGAGTTAACGTTCACGTGTGATTCAACGTCGACCAGGGTCCGGTCGAAATTCCTCGGCGCAGTTCTGCCTGCGTGCCTTCTCGCTCGCTTCTGCATACAAAAGGCTACTACGTCGTGAGAACCGAGAACCGGCTAATCTGTAAACCGCGACTCTTTCACAGAACTATCGATTCCAGCTTAAGGCGGAGACAATTTGTCCCTGACATATCCTCCGTCACAAATTAGCAGGTATCGTTTGCTTAACAGAGACCTAAGCCATAAAATGATTTATTTCCTTAATTACCTACCCTATTTCTCACGTACCTATTTACAAGAGTTGGTTATTAGCTTTATCGTTAAAAAGAATTTCTTCGATTTTGAGGAAATATATATATTCTAATTAATTTATTCTAAACGTAGACCGTAGCAAGAGGATTTCAATGACATAGTTGAAAGTGTGCAAACAACCGGTTAAGTTCGCATAAGCTTTTTCAGGAATGATTTTCGATAAAACGAGCAATACTTTGGAAATTTTTAGAAGCATGGAAGAACACGCGTTTAGCTTCAGAGCGAAAAGACAAGATTTCTAGGACGAAATTTTCAGATTGCCGATAGATAGAAAGAGAAGCTATTGCTCATTTTCTGACGAAACGCTACGTCTTTCTTCGCCGCTAATTTCCTGGAAAATAATAGGATAGAATAATAGAGGATTACGAAGGTGGAAGTACGTGGATAATCGCGAATTGCAGAAGTAAATAGCGATTTACGAGCAGCCAGGTATTTCGTAAAAAAGTCACGGCGAAAAGTGTCGCAAGTTTTAGCGTTGAAATAAGGTCGTCCACGAGCGTCGTATATAGCACGCGCTATACCGAGATCTATGCTAGAAGGGTTCTTATTTGCAGGTTAGATATCGGTGATACTTAATAGCGTTTCGAAGGAAACCGAGACTATAAATCAGACAGCTTTCAAAACTAGCTACATGGCATGGACATGCTCTCATTAATACCACACATCGGCCACGGTAATTGGACGGTCTTTTAGCGGTACGATCGGCAACTTTCAGCCTATATAATCGGCAAACCCACGCACGAATTCGCGTATCCTACACCGTGACACGAGATCGTTGCTCTGTCGCCATCGCTCTGTAACGATATCGTGCCTTCGACACAGTGCTCGTGACAAAACTAGGAAAGGTGTTCGGTCGAGGCGATCGTGAATCGCTCTCCTTCGAGAATCGTGGCCGTTACGAGATACGATCGCCAGCAACTTCTTAAACGCGATCCACCATGTATCGACGATCGCTAATATCGTTGCTTGCTTCTATCGTTTAGTATCCATAATTTAGACAAATATTTCGTAACTGTCATTCCTTCTCATAATCGTTTAAATGATACGTAACTATATTCTTCGTACGAAAGGAAGGTTTTTCGTGATCCAAAGAAGACAGATTAGAATTTGAATTATTTTATTTAGCGCGATAACTGTACGCATCTGGACAATGCACTTGAAAATTTGCAATCGAGTGTTTGAACGAACGGAGTCTTCGACGTAGCAAACATCGCGCGTTCCCGAGTGAACGGTATTCGTTGTTAGTCGACGAGTTCACATACATAGTTAGCGAGCATACGTAATTCGTGAACACCGACGTAGACTTTAAACTGCGACAACGGACCACCTCTGCGGACAGCGTCGAGTTCTTCAATGGAGACGTTCAAAGGATAACACCGAGAGATTTATCGCGAAACGAATCTCTCGATGTTAGAAACGGACGAGCTGTCGCGTAGGAGCAAATGATCCGAGCGAGTCGAGCACACGCCTCGCGAATTCTGCCCGCCCCTTGATCCCATTAGCGAGAATCCCGAGACTCAGGTATTTCGTTCTTCCTGGGAAGGAACGCCTTTTACAACGTGACCCCGTATTTCGTCGAGACAAGACACGAAGGATGAAAGAGGCGAGATGACTTCTCGCGAGCCGCAGCCGCAACGCGTCTTCGTTTATCGGGCTGGTTCGTGAGGAGGCCTACTTTGCACGTGGCCTACTTGCGGAAGACCGGCGGTCACGCGAGAAGGCATCGAGCCGACACGCGTCTCCAGTCGACGAATCGGTTTTGACCTCGAACCGAATCGGAAGTAACGTTCTCCGCTAGAATCTTTTCGCGCGTAACAAACCGTCGTGGATAATTCCTGTAGCCGCGCATCTACCACGATGAACCGCGATTTAACGGGCAAGACGAAGAGAAACGCGTCGGTTTGCCGTGGTGACGGTCACCGCGATGTCAAGCATAGACTTGGAGACTGAAAGAGTGGCGCGAAGAAGGAGGCTGTCTCACGCGAGACGTGTCCTCACCTCGGTGTCGCGACGATCGGGGACCCAGAGACCTGAATAACCGTAGCCGGCGGGCCCGGCAGGGCAGAGTAACGGTCCACGGATGAAGGTTACTCGCATTATCCACGGGCCGATATCTCTCTCTCTCTCTCTCTCTCTCTCTTTCTCTCTTTCTCTGGCCAAGATCGAGCTCGATCGATGGATCTAGGGAGCACCCATCGTCACCTAGATGGACTCGTTCGGACGAAACTTGGCAAAATACGGAAATTTAAAGAGCACGACGAGAGTACCCAATCCGTCTGCACTTTGATCTTCCAGCGGAGATAGCTGGGTAAGCCGGATCCGTAGCCAAAAAAATATTTTGGCGCGCCGTAAAGTTTCATTCGGACGAATATTACGAGTCTTTGAAAGCGGATGAAAGGAAGGGTTTTCTTTTCTGGCGATGTTCCAGTAAACGCTGCTTCGTGTAGGGCTTGTGAAAGAAAGAACACAGAGAGAGAGAGAGAGAGAAAGAGAGAGGCTTTAGCGATGCATGGTGAAGAGAGGAGAGAGGAGAGTGTTCGGAAGGATGCTGGTTAGTTTCACAGGAAAGGCACTTTTCGAGCGAAATTCCGAAGGGATTACTCACTCGTTCTGGCACGACACAGCCGGACTAGGCGAGTAAAAGGCCCAGGCTGCGGCTCTCCCAGGTATAGAGAGCGTCGAAAATAACGTCGTTCCATCGACGTGGATCTCACCGACAAAAGGTGAAACCCTCGGAATCATTGCGCGATTTGTGTTCGACGGAATGCCTTCCTCGAAGAGAGAAAGGGCGCGCCCAGCGCTTTTACTGCGTCCGTTAAAAACTCATTCCCTTTCGTTTTGCCCTCGTGCCACTTGCCTCCTCGTGCCACTTCTACCTCGCAGTTTGCAACATGAACGATGCACGGATACGCGTACTTCACCGGGGAAACTCGTTCCGAGCCTCCTAAAATGCGAAAGCGAGTCGACAAAGAGGCTCGCCGTATCCTCGTAAAATTAATGTCCGATAATTCGTCGCTCGGAGATTCGACCGTCTAAGACGGTTCTACCAGCGTTCACATTCGAAGCAGGGTTATTCGAGGCAAATAATTCCGCTTCTTAATTCGCTAAATTCTCTTACGAACTATTGTTAAACCATCTACGTTCGCCTCGTTATAAGTAGCGAGATAAACAGCGAAATAAACATATCGCGTACATCGACAATTAATTCACTAGGAGCGTGTAATTTCTACTCATTAAAAGGAAAGTTTGTTCAACTAATATCACTATTCTTAGTCGTAATTATCATACTTGGCTGTACAAGTACAAGTTTGACGATTCTGTGCAAAATTCGAGATGGAATTTTGATATCGATATCGAAGCTTAGGTGACTCGAATAACCCAGGCTTGCTACGAGCCCCGGTAACTGGTAAACAGGTCCTTCGCCAAAGGCAAAATTTACTGTGCCGTCGAAATGGCCAGAGGTCACAAAACGAGTTCCGTTTTATTACAGACGCGAGTCGTGCTGCCCCGCATCCATCGCCTACTTCCTGCGGCGCGTTCACCACCCAAGTCTTTCATGATATATCCTTCTTCGACGTGCCTCCAGCTATCCACGCGTCCAAGCGCAGATCTCTCGTTGTTCCATTGTCAATTTCGCTGTTCGAGAGGAGTTACACGCTTGCGACACACTTTCCGCCGTGTTTTGCCCTTCGGTATAACGTTTCTCTGTCTAACGGTCTTTTGGTCGCCGATGACGTATCAAGAGCATAATCGCTGGAGCTGAATAACGGGAGAATTTTTCGTCGATCGCTTTGGCCAACTGCCGCGTTATCGTTGGTTAACTAGCCAAGATGCAATTATCCGGTTGTCGCTAACTCGATAAGCTTGCCGATTGTAGTTCAAGGTCTACCGAAAGCGCTTTGGTTTCTTACGCTCGATGAAACGACGTTTATTCGTAACCGATAATAGAAACGATCTATACGCACGATAATTAGAACGTTACTACTTAATATGTTTGTCACCATCGACGAACGTTGCGTCGATGCAATTACGTAAGCGATACCATTGACGCAACTGTCGCGCTTTTATTTTCGGCTTGCTCCCGTAGAGTCCACTAGAAAATTAAACAAAGCAGTTATGGACATAAAACGGTCCATAAAACGCCTCGGTGCGCGCGTATTCGGACGGTTGTTGCCGGATAGGAAGAGATATATCAAACGTTGCTCGTTCGGCAAAGGGATATCGAGTAACTAAGGAAGCAGAGAAGAGAAGGGAAGGGAAGAGTCGGTCGAAGAGGAGCGGAAGTAAACTCGTAGAAAGGCGTCATAAAACCGTGAAAACCGCTTTTTTTAGGGTTGTTCTCCGGATTTCCTCGAATCGAAAGCGCGCTGGCGCCAATGATAATGCAGCGCTAACTCCTCTGGAATGCACGGCTGTCGCGTAGCCGAGGGAATGCGTGTGTGCAGTGCACGCGCCTGCGATATATTTGTATACTCGTGCATTCGCCCGGCGATCGACGAATCTGGAAGCGAGCCGAGGCAGACCGTCGACCAACAGCCACCGTCCAAACCTTTCGATCTTTAAATTTAGCCTTCGAATCGCGACCACCTTTCCTCGCTTGCTCACCTCTTTGGTATTCCACCGGCGCGCGGAAATTCACCTTGTCCGGTGATTAAAACTCTCTCGACATTGCAGCGTAACTTCTTCTGAAACCATTTTTCGAGGGAAGAAAATCTCCGAAGAATCCGAATTTCCGGTGACTGTACAAGCGACGGATGTTTCTTGGAAAATGAACGAACAAAGAGAGAAAGATAGATAGATAGATAGAGAGAGAGGAGGAGGTGGAATACCAGCGGAGTAATGTTTGCTCATCAAACAGGATATTCGATTAAAATGCCAGAGACGGGAATAAGCAAACGATTCCAAAAATAGTCCGCATCGGTTTATTCCATTCTGCTATCTACGTGGTGCTGCTACGTTTCTGTACGATGGTGTGTTCTGTTCTCGCGAGAACCCCATGTATCCGGGGCAGTTTTTGCGATACATGACGTTAGAACGCGTGGCAGAACGCGAGATGCTCTGACGCATCCGTTACTAAGACGAACGAGCAAAAGTCGAAGGTCGTTTTTCTTCTGCCGATGCTCGTCGCTCGAGGCTGATTCTTCGCCACGACGACGCAGAATTCCACGCACTGCGTAAAGCTGGATTTAAATCGTGGAAGATACGGAGACAGCGCGGGAGACATCGGTGGCAGGTTCGATCGAAATGGCATGCAAACGGTGAAAGGCGGTAAAATTTCACTCCTCGATTCGTTTGAGGATTCCCTCTTCCTCTCCCTCGTCCAAGGCGTTTATATGCCGATTTCGCGGCGTTCGCAGACCGAACCGAGAAAAGTTTCACGTCAACAACAGGGAGGACTGGTTTGGCTTCGCTTTTTAATCCACTCGATCTTCTGGACGCCGACTCGCGCGGGAATCTAGGTTTCTAGAGCTGCGACGAACACGGCCGCGACAGGGTTGACGGAACGAACAGCCCTATCCACTTTCGTTCCTAATCGATTTAACATAGTGAACGAGAAAGCTGCGCTAGTCCATGCAGAAGATGGTAGCGATAAACCCAGGCCGTAAAATCGATCAGTAGGTAAAAGTTTACAGGTTTCGAGGGCTAAAACCAAGAGAAATGTCCCTCGCCCTGTGTTCGCTTTATCAAACTTCGAATCTGTCGTTTACTCGTACTTCTTGGTCCTTTGTCATCGAGCTCTCAAGGAAAGAAAAATAAGAACGGAATAGAAGAAGTCGGCCGCTTTACTTTACGGTCCGACTATTTCCACCTGAAATATTTATCGCGATCGACCGCGTTACGTTGACACGGAGCTCGAAAAGGATTCGTGACCGGGAATTTACGCCGAAAGGGCAAAGATAAACGCGCGAGTAATAGGTCTCGACGTTAGAGCGGAGAACAAAGGGAACGGATTGGCACGGATAGGTGCCGTTTCACCTACGTGACACGTATGGAGCAAGCCGCGCATATACACAGCCCAATTAAAACCTACGCGCGATTACTAACGCATCTCGACGCGTACACCGAAATACCGTGAAATTTTCTCACGCGAATCTACGCGTGTATCTGCGTACGAAACAGTCGTGTGTGTAAGTGCGTCGCGGTGGACGCGTCGCGATCGAAGGTGAGCGCCCACGTGGCGCTTTCGAGGCTGCCTTTTAACGGAGTTTCCTCTCCGGTACCCGCTCTTCCCTCTTGTCCGACAGAAGCGGCCTGTCGTACCCATTACTCGCGATGACACAATAACAACGACAAAGGCCGTCGTCGAGCCGCTTACGCAAGGACGCGTGGAAGGTAAGAGGCGACTCGATTAAGCGGATATTAGTCAGGTCGCGATTCGTTGCCGCTCGTCCAAGTATTTGCTGCACAGAGATATCAGAAAATTCGCAGCGAAAGTTAAGCGAGTTTCGATTAGAATCGCAGCGCATTTCGACCTCCGTAACTTCACGAGTCTTCTCTTGCAAATCCGCTATGAAGCGTTAGAGAATTCGCTGATCGCGAATTCTTTCAAACAAATGTTGCAGGCTTCTAGAGTATTTAATTTCTTGAAGAAGTTTCGCGAACACCGCGCTGAATAATAACGAGCTATTTCGCACCTTCATACCGAGATTAACATATCTTTCCATTTTGTCGGACCGGTTAGGAATTTATAAAAATTCTTTCCAATTTTCCACAATAGGTACGCTTCCATCCAGTGGACGGTTTCTCTCGATGGAATAAACTTTTAGATCCTAACGCGGCTATTTTCCAATGGACCACGAGAGATCGAGCGTATCCGTAGATCGCGGCTCGAAACGTTGGCGAGCAACAGTGCACGGCTTTCAGCTGGAGCGGAACGGAGGAACGTTTAAATCGGCGCCACGTCTACGGCCTCGGCGACGTTCACCGTCCCGGAGAGAAAACTGTGCTAACTAAACGTGATCCAGAGGCAACCGGCGATCGTTCTCGCGTACATATTCTCGTGTACACGTTTACGTCTCGCTGCGTGTAACTCGTTCGCATCTTCCAACGAACTTTCGACGTTGTTTGGTAAATGAGTTATTCCAAGTTGTAGAAACGCGTAAGTTCGACGAGATTCGAAGTAGTTAGGGTGTAAATGGTTGCTCTTTTCCGTAAATCCTAATGCTCGTAAACATGGAAGAATCGGCCATTATTTCGCTCGACAGAGCGTTAAATAGGGATTAAGGGTTATCCAGATATATTCTCAATGAGACCGACCAACAGGCTATTAATAACGTCCACATGAAGCCAGTCATCAAACTGTTATTATCTAACTGTTGTTACAAGTATTGTGTATAGCATCGAGATAATTACAGCCTCTAGCTATTATTATTAGTTATTATCCAATTAGGATCATATAGAAAAATTATACTTTCGTAACTACGATATTATGTTATAAATGACAAATGTTTCGCGATTATCCAAGTTATTATTTGATTCTGAGATGTGCGATGGTTAACTTTTTACTCGATGATATTACACATCCAAATACGATATAAAGTCTATTTCATAGAAGAATACAAGACCTAACTATCCTGTTAATTATCGCATCGATTCGAATCTGATTTTGAAATATTCTCGAAAATTCAAGATTGTCGAAACGACGAAAAATATTAGACTTACCAAAAAGGATGATAAATTATCAGAAGTTTTTCGACTTCGACATGCTAAAAATATCTTGAGACTTACCTGCAACAAAAACAAGACACGTGAATATAATAAGTATAGCAGCGTGTAATGAAGCAATCGAGAAAAAGTGAAAATTACAAGCGCATAAAAGGTAAAAAGATAGCAAGTTTCGAGTGGAAAGCAAGCGACTGGCATGACGCCACACGGTTAGCGCCATAGGGTGACATTGGGAGGGGAAGGCAATAATTACAAAGAGTCGTATAATTATCGCAGTGCGTGGAATCGAAAGAAAGATCCCCGAGCTACGCCTATCCCACGACGATTTCTCGACATTCGGGTCATCATCGACTAACCATCCTACGTAAAAATATACAAATATTCCATAGACGGATACTTCTGGAAGTTAACGAAACGTTTGACGAAACATCTACGTTATCGGTGAAAAAATAATCGCACATTCCAATATTTCCTTTCGCGAGATTTATTTTCATTAAAAAGTTACGGATAAATTCAACGAGCGTAATTATTTTATCCTTTGTGATCGGCATAGGTAAGAGCACGAGGGCCTACGATTTTTCTAAACCGGCAGAAAAACATGAAACGTTGAATTTCTATCGAGAAAAATTACATTTCTGATCCTCCGAGTCCATAATAATAATTAATTTTTTCATCCACTTATACGCTTCGATCAAATTCAGAAACTGTTACTATAAATCAAGCAGAGTATCAGAACGTGCATGGACGAGTGCACCGGTAGCCGGCTAATAGTTGTTCGTCGTTTTATTCTGCTTGGAAAACGCTATTAAACGAAAGTTGAAATAGAATATAGGGCAGATATCCTACGGACGAAGTTCTCTATCGATGAAAAAAGGAAAATGCGACTAAAACGATTCGCAAACGGTTTAATACGATTTCGCGTGAAAAGGAGGTTGTGCCTTCGCTCGTTAATATATGCAGAGGTATTCGTCGAGCTATCGGAAGAGGAAACGGCAAGATCGTTCGATTTCAAGGAAGGAGTCGCAGAGAAACGAGGACACGTCCCAACCTGGTAAACGAGAACGTTAAAGCGTACGTACGGCTTACGAAAGAGGAAGCGACAGTTAGACAGTTCGTGTCATCGTGTTCCGTACTACGTAGACCTTTCGTCTTAACGGGTCGAGTGTCCATTTCCGATCTACTTTCGCGAATATATATATATATATATATATATATATATATATATATATATATATATATATATATATATATATATATATATATATATTGCTCGTTATTTTCTTCTTTCATAAATGCAAATCCTCAGGATAGAACCACTTACGATAAAACGATTCTGCGCAAAGCGGCGGAGTCGATGGTCGAACGAACTTTGTTCGTTGATCGATCAGAGTTACGAACGAATCGATTTCGAAATCGGACAGCGGTGCAGATACTCGCGATTGCGACCGAGTCGATTTCTCTCGAGTGGCCAGGCTGTACCAAAATATCGTAATAATTTCTTTCAGAGGCGAATCGAAAAATTCGCCAACGTGGGACGAAAAGCTGTTACGACATTGCCAATATCTGTCGCTATGCAGCGATAAACGAAGAGGGCAATAAATCGAGCGAAATAACTGGCCACACCTGTGCATGGTATAGACTCTATATAGTAGGTGGGCATGTAAAATTGTCTCTGGCACGGTCACGCACGTTCGACTTCTGCAAAACTGTATTTTACGTCGGGACGATCATGAACGAGACCATTCGCGTGCAATTCGTGCAAGCCTGTTCATGATCCGGAAAGAAAAAACGAAAGAAATAGGAAAGAATGAACGAAGAAAATACGGATGAAATCTCTTGCGACAATTCCCGCCTACGTATTCCTACGTATATCAACGACGTTTATTTCCTTCTGGTTTGCTGTCCTTTCTCTTGGAATGCGGTGTACTTACGATGGAATGTCATATCCCGTGTCACGGCTACAGACACCACAGGTGTGACTGCAATTTTTACGTTTCACCTTACATTCTTCCGGAGAAAAGAATCTGAACGTTGCGTCGAACGTTGCTTTTTGCTCGTGTTTCGATACGATGCCGGCTTTTTCTTCCTCCTTCTCTCAGTTTTTTTTTCCTCTCTCTTTCTCTCTTTTCGAATTAAAGTCGCGATACTCTAAAATCACGGAGACAGGCTTTCGGGATTATTTAGTCGCAGGAACGGAGAAAACCATGGAGACCAGTGGAGATTGCGTGCGAGAAACGCGCCGCAGACCGGCTCGTCAGCTGTCAGTCCCTGGAACGAGGAATGTGCGTGTCGAGGGGAACGAATTCTCGCGTTTCTGCTGATGACCGGTGTTTTCTGTTGCTAGGCTTGAAAAGACCGGACCACGAACAACGCGTAAACTTTTCACGGCGCACCTTTCACGACCGCGGTCGCGGTGCACCCAACCACGTACCGGCAGAGAATTGCGAAAATCCGACGCAACCACTTCCAAATATGTATACCGTTGCACGTGTTCTGTAACACTCGGTGACTTCGCCTAACTGAATCGATCCAAACCCGACATTTGCCACGAATCGCGTTAGGACTGATGTAAACCAGAGATTTTTTTCTATCCTGATTTATCGTAGCGAACACGTGCTGTTTGCTAAGAGACAAAATAACGTTTTTTATCCGCTATGTGACAATCGTGTAGGTACACACGTGTAGTAAATGGGCACAGCTTGGCAGCTAATGAACGTAAATCGGTGTTTCGAGAAAAAAGTCTACTTAAATATTATTTAAAATGTTATTTACAAAAAATGGAAGCGATCATCGTGCCTCTGTCGTTCGTACAAATTAACGACGATCCACGAAATCGTGCGCGTGATTACCGGTTCACAGCGATAGCACGAATTCGTGATTCATAAAGCGATGTAGGTCAGGTTTGTAGAAGTTTACTATGACTAGATCGATGACGAATGCACCTTGTGTACGATAACGAAACGCCGGCTCCGGAATCTGCTCGTTCAAGGCTCTTCGTTTCGGCGTTACACCAATGACGTCAGCCGCGTGAAAGTTTCGCGCGTAACTCGTATCGCGATTAAATCGCGTCCAAGTCTGCGCGTATGCCACAGACCGGTGAAATATATCGTAGGAGCAACAGGTCGTGCGTAACCGAAGCCTGAGTGTCTTTCCGGAGGAAAGGCGGAAGAAACTCGCAGCAGACCGTTCATGAATATCGCTTAAAAGTTTTCCCCGATTTCGCGATGCTATCGATGAATGGTGTCGAGCTCAATGGCTCGATGCGAACAAGCGGATTTCGTCGCGCGACCGTTTCACCTACATTATAGAATCAGTCGCCGTGATACTTTGTTCTTATCTTCCGACGTATCGCGAAATTATAGATTCAACTAAAATTTATCACACTGTCTTTTCGAAGAAAGAAACAAAAAAAAAAAACTTGACGCGCGACACCGTTTCGATCAGCGTGAAAGTTGAAAAAACCTAAAACTTGCAACTTGATGTCAATTTATCGACGCTGTTAACTGCGACGACAAAAGGACGAGTGGCCTTCCGAAGCAAAGTAAAGGACCGCACGTCGAGATACTCCGATCGAATCTACCCGATCGATTGACCCGCATTGCGTTACAAGGGCCGTATACAGAGCTGGCCATGATGTTTACAGGCATGTACTGTGCATCGTATAGCATCGAATCTGGGACAGAGAAAGAGAGAGGACACCGGTAAAGCGATATCGTCGGACTATATCGACTACGGTTGGCCGGAGCAGCCGCCGGAGGTGTAAGTGGCTCGAGAGACACGAATTCGCCCTTGGGATTCCTGCGAGGCGTGGGTGATCGGCTTTGTCGAGCGTCGATCGGAGAACGATCCAACGGTTTATCCGACTCTGCTCTTTCTTCCCCGGCGAATTGACTTTTAACATTTTCTTTTATTGGTCTAGCGTTATTTACTTTTGCCATAACCTTATTTCTATCTTCTTTGAGAAAAAAAGAAAAAAATATCAAGATCTTTAACCTTCGCAGGATGGAGGCTGAGTCAATTTTCACACGTGCAAATATGTTACTTTTTATCGTTGTCGTTTCGTAAGATGCTAGCACCGACTTGCAAGGCTTAAGCAGCGTTTTGTATTTTAAACAAAGTTCGCCATCACATAGCGATAAGAATCCTTTCTCTTCCTCGCTGTATCGTTATGAAATGAAACATTGAACGCTCCTGGCAACAATGATCCATTTGTTATCGTAAGATTACAGACATTCGACCATTCAGAGTGACCGACACATTTTACGAATGGAAAGTGAAAATGGAAGAATGATAGGTTCCGAGTACGAGGATACTAATTGGCAATATATATCTGGAGGTAGGAAAATTGCATATCTCGAGGAAACGGTGATATTGCAACGAATGAAGGAAGCAACAAATTCCTGCGTTGTTCTCTCCGCAAACTATTGCTTACGCATCTCGAACGACCGTCAAGGTACGATTGATTCGCGTAATTTCTTTACTTTGGCCTTAGCTTATCAGATCACGCGGTACCCAAGTAATAATCTATAATTACAAAGTCTACGTATCTGGTTCTTGCGAGTTACGTAGGAACCGCGCGTGCTAATCATTCGCCTAATTGCAACCCTGTTATTGGGGTAGTCGAACGATATCGAGATGAGAATCGATCAAACGATTCGAAAGCTTGAAATTACCGGTGAATCACGGATGATCGACTTATTATCCGAATATTTCTTCCACAGCTAAATAACGAGACCGCGCTTTGGTTAATATTAATTGCTAGGCTTTGGAAAATGAAAAATAGATATCGTATCTGTTTAGGTTTAAGGATAATAATCGGGTAATCTGGACGGTACGCGAAAGGAAAAAGGGGTAGATATCTTGCGATACGATAGAAAATGCGGGCAAGGTTATTCCCTTTCCAATGTACGCCACAATGGATACGCGGAACCGCAACGATCGACGATATATGTTGCTGGCGAAGTAGGACACCTTCGAGCGGGATGGTTAGACACGCTGAAACATACTTTCCAATGATTTCTGGATGCTACACGACCGAGATTAATTTTAAGACCCTGTTCGGATTAGTCAAACTACCTTCGTCCGAGTAATTTAAATTCCAACAAACTTAAAATCTGCCTATGAGGAAAACTGGTCGTTTACCAGACTCGAAATATCTTCTCGAGTGTTCTTATTAGTCAACTCGTTTCATTTCCAATAATTTCATACGTTTTACCGATGTAAATCCGTTCATATTGGTCTCAGATATTACCAATATAATGATAATACGATCAGGACTTGTTATACTGCTAATGAAACTGCAAGACGTTTCGCCTGGCGCGTATAGCATATTTAAGTTCGTAGATATTCCAACGTTCGTATAATACGTGTTCGTATAAAGCTTCTACGAGCGCTCGAGTATTTCCATAATCCGCTGTAACTACTTCCTTTTTATTTGCCATTAGGTGTCCTCTTGAAATCAGGTTATTCGAACACAAACGATTCGAACTGAAGCGACTCGTTTAATTCCAAGGCAATCGTGCAACGTAACGAGAACTTTTCGACGCGAAAGAAAGGAAAATTTGAAGAGAGAACAGAAGCGCGGATGGCGAACGTTGGAAGGATAATCGAATCTGCATATCGTTAGCCTCGATCGAGGTTTCATCTTTCGACCACGCTACATAAGGACAAGGTTACCTATCTTTGATCGAACGCTCGATATACAAGAACGCTCTTGTGCTGGTATTGGGTTTTTCGATTCGACCGCTCGACATCAAGACGGGTAAATACTCCGGATAGCTTTTTATCGTAAAAGAAACGAAATGCCGGTCGATTCGTATCGTCGTTTGCGTCGCGTCGCATCGCTCGCTCGAGTTGGCCGACCTTCACCCGGCTACCGTCGCCATTATGCTCGTTACACACCGGTCGTGGTTGTAATTTACGGTTAACCGAACGGAAACCGAAGGGGAGCGACCGCGTTGTAGTAACGAGGTCGTCGCGTATGTGGTCTTAACGAACAAGCCACGACTCTCTCTTTCTCTTTTTCCGTTTCTTTTTCTTTCTCTTGCCCTGACTCTTTCACGATATCGCCCGTACAAATTCGTTCGTTGCTACTTTCCGCGGCTTCTACGGCACACGCGAGTATAACTTCGGCATCGGTAACGAGAAAACAAGAATACCACGTCCAACTGGCAGATCGTGCCTTAATATACGTATGTTCATACAGGGTGTTTCGTTTACCTGGTATTCCTAAAAACGATTTAGCTATCTCTTTGTTCGACCACGGGAAACGCTAAGCGATATTCTCGTCTTCTGTGTCTTGTTTTTCGTACGCAGATTACGAGAGAATTATACGACGAGCACCCACGCCGAGTTATGGAACGCGTCGATCGACGTATCGAAAGATATTCAGTTTCATCTACAAAAACGTTGACGATCGTCGAATGGATGCTCGTCGTTCTGAATCAGCTAATTTCATTCTCACGCTATTCCTTCGTCTTTCAGAACTTGCCGAGATATTTAAAAATTCAAAATAACCGAAACACCCTGTACGCTCAGAGACATTACGGATAATCACGTTGCAATTGCTTGCGAGGTTCCTTCGACGATCGCATCGTTATTATTGTTTACGATTTCGCAGCGCGAGTCGGTTAAAACGAAACGAAAAGCTGCGAGGGATGCACACGATTCCTTTCGGAGCGGATAAAGACGCTGGCAATAAGAAAGAAGGAGACGCAGGATACGAGAGGAGAAGGCGCATTTTGCGCGTCGTTTAACCCTAATAACTATGAATGGAAGCGCTGGCCAAACTTGTCTTTCATTTCGTTGAAAGAACACGCAGCGCGTGCAGAGAGAAAAGAGGAAGAAAACGAGCGTAGGCGTCGAGTACGCCACGGAACAACGAGCAATCTCGTTTTCGAGCATGCGAGAGTGTTTCCCAGCTCGAAACCAAGACGCGATTCAAGAGTCTGAAAAAATTCGATCGTTTCGAGAGGATGCGAATCGAGCGAAATTTCTCGTGAATTTCTGCCTGACGAATTTCAAGAGAAGTAGTTAAACTAAGAAGCTCGGTAAAGAAAGGCTGCACGTTCGGAGAAAGCAATTTTTTAAACGATTTATCCAACATCGCGTAACGTCTTTCTTGCGACACTGATTCATCCTTAACGAAGCAATCTAAAAAATCACGATACGCGTTCGAGTCGTGAGCACAGGACACACGGCGCAACGGTTCGAACGAAACGTCCTGACAGGAAGAAATCGTGATCCATAGATCATGGGGATCGCGAACGATCCAGCGTCGCCCTTCTCCATCGTGCCCGACTTCCAAGCCTAACCTCTATGTCGTAATATCGCAACAACTATACAACACCTCTCTCTGCCTTTCGTAGCAGTTCTCGTGAGAGCTCGCGATCGATCTCGATCCATAGATCATTCCGGCAGGACGTTTCTCGCCCGATTGAGATTCGCTGATTTCCCGTACTCCGGCGAGATACCACCGCGAATCTACCGTGTCTCGTTCGAACGCACGAATCCAGAACGAGATCTGGATCTTGCTGTGTTTCACCGTGGCGAGCTAGAAATCGAACTCGAACGGAAATTTTTCTTCCCTTCGAAACGATATCTTTATTCGAAGGTCGGTGAAAAGAAAAGGACTGCAACACCTGCGACGACCGAAGGGAGTATTCGTTGCTTTGTAACGGGTACGAATAACAGCCTGTCTAAATACGGTACCGGTGAATAACGATGGCTGGAATTTCTCGTTATTTCTCAAGAGCCACGTCTACGACTACGACTCTGGGTGGCTTCTTCCCTCGAACTCGTAGAACACGATCCACGAGAAGAGAGTTATCGATCGGATGAGCGAGCAACGCGCCAGTGAACGGACAATGATCACGGCGACCTTGAGAAGAAGGCAACGTTTGTTCGTTGATGTAGCTCGTTCGCGGCTCGTACCATCGTATTTTCTCACCCGTGAAGCGATCGAGCCATCGTACTTTTTACCAAAGGAGAGAGTTCGCGACGAACCAACGTGAGATCTCGGTCCGCGGCGACCGTTCCGATCGACTGACCCGATAAATATAATTAAGGAGACGGGAAGCTGAAGAGCCCTCTCGACACGGAACGCCACGACCGCTTTATCGTCCGCTGTATCTGTATCGCCGATAATCGCCGTTATCGTGCAGAAGGGATGTTAATAAGATGTCGCAGAACCTCGCTGAGTCACGACTTCCCCTTTCCTTCGACGACTAACGACCGCCCAACCGATTGTCAAAACAACAGATCTCCCTGTTCGCTGAAACAAACGTATCTGTCTCTTGGTCGAGTGGAGTTCGACCGATGTACAATGGTCCGAGGGAAACGTTCCTCGGCGAAAATTGAAAAACGCCTTTATATCCACTTTCTATCGGCTAAAGCTCCGTCAACTTATTAGCAAAGTCAGTTTATACGATGTGATTCGACTATTTATCGTAAGTCGAATTTAAAATTTACACGCTCATGTTAACAAGTGTGTAAGCTTTCGTATAAAAGAAATCGGATGTATATCACTTTTAATTAATCTTTATAAACTTTCTCGACAAATTTTCTCTTGAAATTGTTCTAGGATGTCTAAAGTGATAGGAACGCGAAGAAGAAGCGAGAAGAGCTACAAGATTAAACGTTGAAACTGAAAATTGAATTTTGATCACGAAATGTCGCTTTCCAAACCATTGTCCACTGTTGCATCGAAGGAAGAAAACGCGACTACGAGGAACGGAAGGAAAGAAAGAAAAACCGGAACGTTAGCTGCCTCTTGTCGAACTCGCATTCTTTCGAACGAAAAAAGAGCATTGTTATGTTAAGTGAAAGGAAGCACCACGGTACGAGAAGTATCCTCGAGAGCAAAGGACACGCAGAACCGTCCAAGAATGCCTCGAGCCAATGGGATCAGCAGGGAGCACAGCTGTTGCTCGTCTTGGAGACAGCTGCCGGAGCCTCCTACGGGACGTGCCGCGAGTAGAAACCCTGTCGAGGGTGAAGAAAAATCGTGAAAGAATCAGCCCATAACTCCGCCCGAACGGAAATCTGTCAAGAGGATCGACGGGGTGGGCTGGCTACGAATTTAGATCGAAATCCAGACGAAAGAAATTTTTTACTAACGATAAGCTCTCGAAACGAGTCTGGAATCCATGGTATTTCATACGACGGTAAGAAGTTTACAAATCTCGTAACTGAAATAAACCAAATATTTCCAATTCTTACATTTTGTGATTTATACAACGAGAAGCAAAGTATGGCAAATGGTCGAAGTTACGTTTCCGCAGAAAAGAATTAACTAGACTGCGGATGTCTGTAGAGAAAATTTAAAAACGCGAGAATGAATAAAGTGTGTACAATATAAAAAAATAATAGATCGTCTAAACCAAAGTTCTCGCTGTCAGATACAATGGTTTGTCGAATAACTATACTCTCTATTTCGTTAATTATGCTCGCGAAACACGAAATCGCATAAACATCGGCAAAGTAACGATAATATTGGGTTTACGAGGAACGACCAATCAGATCCACGTTGCCTCCAGGTTTCTCCTTCTGATCGCTGAACGGTATGATTTTCGAGATTCTTATTGCATTATAAAAAGTGAAATGGATCGTGTACCGTGAACGACTCGCGTGTCGAAGCTCCGATCCACGGTTCGAAACACGTCGTCGTCCTTAACCGTTCCCAACAAAGACCACGGAATACGACAAACCGGATACGCGGTATCCCTTTGCTAGGAGATGAAGCGACCAGGCGACGCGCTCCGAGATCTCGTTTTTCCCCCTCGGTGGAAGGTCATCCGACGACCAGCTCGCGAGCAAGCCTCCAACAAGTAGGCAGCCTGGCTGTCGCACTAATTGCAGGTGCCGTTACCGTTACTTTCCAGATGGCATGCCCGTTTCCGTCGCGTTACTTCGTACGCTCCAACCAGAGCGCTCTTAGCGAACGTAACCAGAGAGGAGTTCGCCGCTTGGCTATTTCTTCGCCACTCTCTTCTTTGACAACCCGTCAATGGACAAAACCATACATGTATTAAATCATAACCTAACCTGTTATAAATAATAAAAGTCAAGCCTAATCGCTGTTTTAGTTAATTGCATCCACGCGGCTACGTACTCCATAAATTACGGAAATTATGAATATGAATTTGTAAGCGTTTTCTTGCAAGCGCCTAACATGGAATCCTTAGTTTATGTTTTTATAATTCTTACAAATGAGCTTTCTAAATTTTTGCTGCGTAGTCTTTCGCTAAGCCATAATTCTCCGCCGCTAATCTTTAATTATCTAAACGATTATTACGTGTCGTATGAAACCAACGCGTATTTTAATACGATTGCGAACCTACGATAGAGTATACGTGGTTTACCGTATGTCGCTTACAGGAAATCCCACTTGAACAGCAACGAGAACGCGCCTCTCGACTCTCGAACGACATAGAAAAAGTAGAAGCGTTTCTTTTTAGACTTTTCGCGATCCAACGCAATTATAGAACGGAATATCGATGTTTCCGCGTTTACCGAGTGGTTTGTCCACCGTTCCAGGTAAGTCGTTGGGCTCGTACGTTCGACCGACGTAAGACGAAGACACATTGCAACCAATCTACCTATTATAAGGGTATAAATATCGAGTGGCAAGTGCATAGCGGACGGTCTCTGCATTCTCAGTCCGGCCACAAGCTATTTTCAACCCACGCTAAACTCTCTCGCTCTCTCGCTCTCTTCTGCTTTGCACGATCCCCACTTGTCTTCGTATATTCTAAGACGCGACCCGATACCATAAAAAGCATCTGCCCGCGTCCCACTCTTACACAGCTACAAAATATCTTTCTGCCGATTGAATTTGCTCCTCTTCGCCGATGGCTCGTTAAAACGCCAACCGACATACGGAACAAATCGGTGCACAGCTATTCCGTCCAACAGCCTTTGCTTTTGTATTTGTTTACGAATTTGCCTCTGCATCTCGATACTTTTTTCGATATATTATATTCTACGCTTAAATTAATATGTATAAGATAAATTACGGGAAAAAATAAAAAAACCTTTCGATACAACAGCGAACACGACAGATTGGAACGGATTGTAAGTTAATAAAAATAAAAATGTAATAAGGTAATAATAATTAACGATAGAGAACGAATTTTGTTAGACCACTTATGAATCTATATTGTCGACCGGTTATCGTACGATATTTCTATAGTAATAGTTATACATAAAATAATGATAATAATAATAGGATCATTTGCTTTTTAGTTTCACGGTGCAGTTATTATAACATGCTCGTTATTTTAAATGATATAGGAACTGTCGCGCCGCATCGATTATCATTTTTCCCGTGCTCACAAGAAATCCACTTACTCTCTGAGTCACGAGAAATGAATTTGTCTGTATCCTAAAGTATAGCACGTACATAAGCTCCAGCTTCTCTGGCGACCGTGCTTCTCTAATCAACGAGGCGAAATGTTTACGTAGGGAAATACCGTGCGTGTGATTCATAATACTGTCTGCAATTAGTTTGCGAGCTCACACCTGAACAAGGAAAAACAGAAGCACCTTCTAGTTGTGATATTTCATTGACGAAAAAACGAAGCGAAAAAATAATTAATCTACGCCAAATCGATCTATGTTACGGATGGAATGTACGAGTCTACTTTGTTTTAAATATTTTTAAACTCTCCAGTTGGATGCTATTTGATTTCTACGAGGAGAATTTAATCGATCAACTTTATAAATTCGAAAGTAGACACGAGCAACGACCAATATTTTTTTTCTTAATTTACCTCGGAATTTGATGTATTATCTCATCCTCTTGCTATACACAACTGGCAAACGTAAGCCTGTTGTTTTTTCAGAAGAATCAACATTAATCGTTGGAACGCGGATGTTAATGCAAATTAAAAAAAAAAAGAAAAATAAATGAAACTCAAGCAGAAATATGTTCCATCTGTTATCGTAAGAAATATTTCACTTTGCATATATTTTATAAACGCTTTAAGCATTTTTATACTTAAGAGTCCACAGTCTACTAATCACGCATGCAGATAAAACCAAAAATCGAGTTCGGCTTCCAAGAGGTTCGTTTTGCGGCGAGAGATGGGAGGGAAGAGTGTGAGTCGATATAAAATTCCAAGACCGTGACGAACGAATACGAATAACGATGAAAAATCGTCAAGGCAAATGTCTGTCGTAGGCGATAAAACGCCTAGCATATAGCGAGGGTAAGTATCGATTACGCGCTCAAAATCTTTTAATCGGAGAGAACGAAACGGCGCACATTTGCTTTTCAGTTTACATTCGCGAATGGCACCCTATAAGCCGATATAGCCATAATCATAATATTTATATCGGGATCCCTCTCTCTCTAAAGTTTATGACGCGGCGCGGCGTCGCGCTGGTGGTTCGTAACTCGAGCCAGAATTAAATATCTGAATCGTACCTCCACTCGTTTTACCTTTAGCGAACGACTAATTCGATGTAACAATTCCGCAAGAAAAAGGAACAATAAAATGCGGTGAATAAAAAGTGCCATTTAACAACCGCCGTGCCATTCTCCTTTTGGATGCACGATTCTCCCTGGAATCTTACGTAAGCCAGACTTTTACGAAGAATCGCCGCGGTTGTTTGCATTCCTTTCCTTAATAACGTATACGAGTTTATATCGAGGTTTCGCATGCATCATACAGTTGGTCAAACAATTTAAAGGATCGTTTCCTCGAATCGCACGTACACGCAATTAATATCAATTCTTAAACTGTTAGACGCACACACGACTGCGAGCAACGACTGCTAGGCAACAGCAGATCGGTAAACAACATATTTCCAAGTAATTTCGACCTACGCGCGTTCATAACGTTAAAGTATAGTTCGAAATAAGTTGCACCGGGCTGTATACTTTCGTGAGCTACTATATAATTCTCCGTTCTTCGATACGAAAGCACTGTACGACTGGCGTGTATAAATCTCGAATGCAGCAGGTGTTTAGTAAGCAGCTGTTATTTTGCATTCGTAGCTAACGCCTAACGACCGGCGATCCTGATTGACGGCTGCATAAATCTTTGCAACGGTTAACACCTTTGTGGAATATCTCGAACGTATCCGGTCACTGAAAGAATACTAATAGCGGGTCGTCGTGAAAGAACTGTCGAGTTACGTCGTTAGAGCTTGATTCGGACGATAAATATTAATACCGTCTTGCGATTCACCGCGCGTCCCTGCTCTTTCTCTCTCTTTCTCTCTCTTTCTCTCTTGAAAATCACATAGCTTAAGTACGTTTGTATCGACGATGTGTGGAATCGACATCGTCGAAACGGATTACACGTACATAACGAGAACGATGTTGATACGTGTAATAACAACAAACAACGTAGCTGGTGGCCTACATTATCGCCGAGTGCAACGAGAATATCGTTTACAGCAGTCCACTACCTACCCACTTCCAATAAGCAGCAAACAAAAGGACCGCGAATGGAAATGGCACTGGAGCAAATCGAGGATGAATGCGCGATTGACCATAATAGGATCTCTCGACTATTTCAGGCAAATTTTGTCACGGTAAACGCATCCTGCGAGTATTATATGGTTGAAAAAAATATTTAGCGGAAAATATTACGCCGTAACTCGACGCGACTTTGCATACGCAGCGTACACCTCGCGATGAAAACTTTTCCTTTCGCAACGGAATTCGAAGCACGTGACCTTCGTAATTATTCGCTCCAAAACTGTAACTTTAAACGTCGATACGCACGCGTCTCGTCGTTACGCGATTTTGCAAAATCTCTCGACCTTCGCGACTGTCGAAACATCGCGATAATAGCTAATGTACGGTTTGTTGATTCTTTCGAGCCGCTTTATCGCTGCTTTACGGCCAACGTAATATAAAAAATAACATTTTCGTTTTTCCATACACAACGACGATCGACGTTAGAAACGAATTAAACTGTGTCGTTTATATAGCGCCATTCGATTCGACAATTCCTCTACGACGATCTCGTGTGCACAACGCAGGATAAGGATTCATTCGGAACACACGGAGAACCGTGTTCGCAGATGCTCATCGACCTTGCACAGTTTCGGAGGAACGTTTCAAGCTATTCACGGTAGTCTCCTATTTCTTCTCTTTTCTTTCGCTGTTTCCTAAGAAGCAACGGAATTTTCGAGAAACGAGAGAAAAAGGATACTGGCGTAGACTAGCGTAGACGGAGGTCGTAAAAGAGTATCGGCGCGCGAAGTCTCGACCTCGATCTTTCGCGGTAGAGACACTTTCTTTCTTCGGTAGGGTCCAGAACCGAATTAAGGGTGCCCCAAGGCCCTACTCGAACATTCTATCGCTAGAACTTTTTTGTTTTCTTACTCGAATCCTATTTCAAAGGTTTTTACACACCGTCTGCTTCCAGTCGCGAAACAGCAATGTTTCTAGAGGAAAGCATTTCGACACAGTAGCCAAACAAAACAAAGTGAGAAGAGGTACGCGAATAGAGAGAGAAAGACAAGAAGGAAGAAGATATAAACAATTTTAATTAACGGAGCTCGATGCGCGCGATAGATCGGTGACCTAGCGAGGACACACATAGGGAAAAACGATCGACGTTCTATGTTCCGAGTCGGAAACATATAAGTAGACGCGGTAACCTCGTTACACAAAGAGACGATGAGAAGAGATAGAATGGCGTGCAGGCGAGACGAAGCGAGAAGAGGAAGAGAAGCAAGACTGGACTTACCGTGCGAAAGGTTGTTCCTCGACCTCGTACAGTTCCTCGAGGGTCTGTTTCGAGAGAAGCCTCTCCAGCCTCTGGGGCGTGGGAGCGAGATGCCCTGGGATGCTGGTAGTCTCGAACAAGCTGTCCGCCGTCATGGCCGCTACCCGGTCGACGGTACGTCAACTGAACCAAACGCAAAAGATGCACGGATAATCCCAAATTTTTCTGTTGCTCGGTCGTACGACGAGGCGTCACGACCGCCAAAGTAGATAACCAGCAGGCACACGAGTAGTCTCGTTGTAGTCGAGTCACACAAAAGAATAAAAGAAAAAAAGGAGAAGGAGACGGAGGAAGACTATGGAGATTTCACTTGTTGCGATCACAGCCAGCAATACTCGCGTAAGTATCCTTCGTATTCACAAGCAAACGATAGAAAGGAAGTAGTAAGAAAAAAGGGAAGGTGTTTTCTCTCTGCTTCGGTCACTGCGTTTACACGGACTACGGGTTTACTCACGACGATATAACGCGAACAACGATGAAACCAATCACCACGTCACTGTCGCGATTACAGGCACGCGTTTCATCTTGCTGCACGTTTCGTACGATGATCGTCGTCGATTAGAGGCGACGTCGAACGCACAAGTCTAGCCCCAGTGCACGCACCGATCGCGAAACGAAGCACGCGCTTCTATCGTGCGAATGTTTATCACGCGCAACCACTCGTCGCAATGGTTGGCTAACAATTGAACCTTCCGCCGAAGCTTCGTGCGATTCCCCACTCTCGATTCTCGAAGCGCCTTCGCTATCTCTAACGCGGTGGGAGAAACGTACCCCCACCTATAATAAAACTCGGTGACAGTACCGAACTGAACCGAAGCGATCCGAACAGATCCGAAACCGAACGAGTAAACTTACTCTTTGCACCAACTTCGAACCCGAGAGAGAAAGAACTTGACAGGCATGCACCGACCGACCGACCGACCACTTCCTTTTCTCTCTCTCGCTCTCCATTCCTCCTCTCGCGCGTATTTCGCCTATGTTTCTTTATCATCCTCCTTCTCCGTCTCCCCACGCGTCTTTCAAGCTTCGCAAACCGATCTTACGATTAATAAGCAATATCACGAGCCTATATACGATTCGATAACGAGATCTCCGAGACCGCGAGCTGCTCCATTTTTGCCACTCTCCACCCGGAGATTTCAATGCCGTACTTTCCGAACAGAAAACGATTCAGCAGCGTTCTCTTGGCAGGCGAGACGCAAACAACACGAGACTCTTTCTACGTTATTATCGTGCGATATCTCGCGTTAATAAAACCGTTTTAAAGCTAGTTTAACGAGCTAGTAAAGCATCGACAACGAGTAAATCGAATAGCTTACGACCGATCGAGTAAACGGAACTCACCTTGGACTAGCGAAGAAACGCGGAGAGCCAGGGGGCTTGTAAAGCGTGCCAGGATCTTGTCAACTACCGTACATGATTATGGCGACCGAGCATGAATAATTGAATGTATAATTTATCGATTTCGCGGCGAAAGAGCGGCAGCAACGATCCGGAGAAAGAGAGGGGCCGCGAAGTCGTGGCTATGCGCGCCTCTGCATTATAGATCTCCTAATATGTCGGTGCAGCTTCCAATGCCGATATAAATCAGCTAAATCTCGATAAGGATAACCGTTGTCTCCACCACTCTATGACGCGGTTCTATCCGCACGAGTCTCGAATCCAGTCTCGTCGCTCAAACGTCGTGGAATTCGGAAATCGAATTAACGAATCGTTTATTCTCCCGACGGCTGTTCCTCTAATTGTCAGATGGAAGAACAGACGCGTCAGTCGAGTACGTTCGAATAACTTCCATCAAAGTCTACGTAATATCCTATTAGGAAATTTGACCAGACGGACGAAGAGTTAGCCGAACGCATTTCTTAACAGGATCTTGCGAAACACGCGGACGAGTTTCTCAATCGAGTTATCTGGCGCTTTCGATGAGTCTACCTGACGCAATTAACGCATACCATCGAGATAATATTTCCGTTTGAATGAAATTGATTTGCAAAATACGGCCTCATCGACAATGCATCTGGTAATACCAGATTCAAGTAGGTTACAGATAGCGGAGGAGCGAGTTCGCGCTTCTTAATAGACTTTCGGTGGAACTGATGGAAGGAGCTGGTTTCCTTCGACTTATCTAATTGTAAATCCATCCGAACGCTGACCACCCATTTCGAGCGAGATCGTGCGTTTGCCTCCGGGATCTGCAGCTTCGCTTAATATCTTCGCTGAAATACGACTACTAGAATTGCATATTTTTTCAGCGGCAATGATTTTATGTACCTTAACAAAGTAACGCGTAAAATAATTTACGCTTTCCAATAATATTACGTTTATGTCCGTTTTATGCATATCTTACTGTCTGGTCCTTGATGGTTCGTTAACGAAATGAAAAATTTAGAATATCAAGGTATAGTACGCGAAGATTACACGCACACTGAATCTTCGAGAGTAGCGCTCTAAGGATGCCGGACACGTGAAACCATTTTGAAAAGATATCGACCAAGATTTCTTGAATCGACGAGTCAATCATAAGGATATGCGTTCTACGCATCTGCATATACATCTTAGCGATGATACTCGGCTGATTCATCGCGCGACCAGTAATCTACGTGCACAACCAGTTTCCTAGGATAGCAGTCGTAATCGATGGTCCTGCGAAAGGTTGCGGCGCAGGCTGTTGCCATCGAGTCGAGCGAGCAAAGTGCTATTTCCTTCCCGATTTCACGGACATTCGGCTCCATTAATACCACGAGCAACAGTTAGCGACGTCTGTACGCAACGACGATTAGTTGGTTGAAATCGGCTCGGTGATCGAGGCAAAGGGGTTATTTCGAACATGATCTATCGACCGATTCGTCGAAAATAATATTTCTAACCGCGCGAAATCGTATTTTCCTCGCTCATCGCGCAATACCGATAATTAATATCGACTGTGCTGATTTTAATGATCATCCATCTTAATACCAAACGAACGTATTCTTTCGTTCTCCGCGTAGTGTACATCGATATCCGTTTCTGTCCGTGGAACGAGATGTATTTTTCTCCCGGTATATGATAAAAGTACGTGTAATACGTTACACGATGAAAGTCTGCCACGCGATCCAGACACAAAGGCGCAATCAAGAGAGAGAACTATCACTCTCCCCCACCTCTCCTCCCCCTAATTCATCGTTGCACGATTTGCTGCGCGTTTTCTCAGGGATTATTTGGCACGCGATCCCACGCGCGTCGGCAGAAGACAACGAACGCGTTCCAAGTTGCTGGAAAGTACCAACCCATGGCTATACACAATTACATAGCAGTGTACGGTGTATGAAAAGTATCGGGAGGCTTTTTTTTTTTATCATTGATGGAATGTAGCTTAATGACAATCTTCGACAAACATCGAAAGAATTTTTTCATAGCGACGGTATTACAAATAGTTCAAAGGTATTCGCGATAACGACTTTCGTTCTATCAATGACAAACGTCAGGTAAAATATAATAAATATTGTAAGAATGAAATCTTGTAGCTACCATAAAGATAGCAAAAGATTGTAACCTACGATTATCGACGCGTTCTTAAATAAACACTTCTACATATATCTACAACGGAAGATTACGACATCTCATTCTGAACAAGCTAATACCATTGTTACAAATCGATTGAAACGTCCAAACAGTTATGAAAGATAACGTAGATACGTTTTCATGCCGACAACTTCGATCCTCGAACAGCAGTTTGGTACACGAACGTCGATCGTTATGGGAGTACACGTATCGATTTTGGCTATTTTCTATTCGATTTTCACAAGCAGATGTCGATCGTTCGTGAACGCAGCTTCCCTTCGAAACGCGGACAAGGAGGTTTCGACGCAGAGGGGATCCTGGTAACTTTCCCTCCTACGCATCGACCGCAAGCCGAGGAAAGGAGAGAAGAGAAGGCGCTGGCATGCGAGAGAGCCTTTCTAATCCATCCAGCGAGTTGATGTTTTCGTGCCAGCTAGTAGATGGTAACGGAGTGCTGCCTAGCAGAAGGGGCAAGGACGGCCGAGGCCGATCATGCCCAACAACATGGCAGGAAGTCAACTCGGAGAAAGAAAGGGAGGAAGCTGATCGACGATCAACCAACACTGACAGATACCTGACTACTATTCCGTGTATATGTTCCTACGTATGTGTTCTGTTGAACCTCGTATTAGCATCAGGGCCCAAAGCCCTCGTGCACCATAATACAATCTAATCTAAAAATTAACGATATTAGCGAACCCGGTGAGGTAGAAACTATAGATTATAGGCGTTTCTTTTACGATTTCTTAATATTTCGTTAAATACGATAATCGGGGATTTGTAAAATTTTGTTCGTTTCTCTATCGCCTAGACCTACCCTTCCTAAGTTTCGAAAGCGACGACGAGGAGATTCGTCGATGACAAAGATGAAAAATCTAAAGCTAGACAGGAAATGCGTCAGAAACGGATGGTATCCTTTCTCACGTGCCTGTTTCACGGAAGGAGTTCAAGAACACGATGGAACATTGTAGGTAAACGAGAATATTATAATTTGGTGGAAAGAATAGGTTCGCTCCTTAGTATCGCGTTGCCTCACGACCCACATTCATAGCGTATTATCATAGCTTATCGTAGCTTATCACGGACATTGGCAACAAATGCAAGCCACGTACTACTAGAGCCTTTGTATTTTATCGAGTCTCGTTTCCGAATAAACTTTGCACAGGGTACGCGAGGCTCGCAAGGCTCCTTTTATTCCAACAGTTTGCAAATATCTAGAATAAAAATTACAGATACATCGGATCTCCCTAACGTGTCTTGGCATTCGGTAGAACGAATCTTTGTTTGCGTTAAGCCGTACAACCTGCTCGCCTGATTCGCCTCGATACACGCGAGAATTCCATGCTAATACGGCAGAATCATAATTTACGTCTGCAGGTAAGTAGGTACGTGTATGTGTATGACAGAGGTTCGGTACTCGGGCTTTCACAGCCGTTTGAAAAGGTGGTTTCTTTATGCCAGTGACTGGGAACTTTATACCGGCCTTGAAGAAGCCGTTCCGGATCCTTTGTTCGACATTCCCTGGAAGTAGCTTTTTTTGGATTTGCAGCTAGCGATAAGAATCCAGATGCCGGAACATTGTCCCCGGATAGACATTTTAAGAGACCGTGTTTACGCAACGGACCATCCTCAATGTAAATCCAAGTACCGCGTTTTCGGGGAAAATAAACGACTACTTGTCTGTGTCTAAACAGATAAGAAAACGAGTAGATATTTCCAATTCTATCATTTTTTTTTTACATTTTAACCGATCTTATTTGCAGTTATGCATAATCATTCACGAAAGGGTTAGTTTTAATAAAGTAAATTGTATAACTGATATTATTTAGTAAACGCAATGCTTTCGACACTAATCATACTTACCAATTAAGTAAATGATAAACATATTTGTTCGCGATAAAATTCGTCCGAAATTTTAGCATATTGTGCCGCTTTTACAAAAGCCTCCGACAAAGTATTATCATAAATTTCTTCGTTAATATTCTCAATATTTTCTAATTAGTCAATCCGTTATTAACAATCAATGAAAAATAATTGCCTTCGCAGCCTGAAAGAAAATTCAATCCTGAAAACCCTCGTGAAACTCGGATTGTTGCTGCCGAGTTAAACTTCCAAGCTAGTCCAGATAGACCGACGATCATACGTATGCCAAACGTGTTACGCCCGGATACCCGGAGTCATAAATGAAATTTGAATTAATGCGTGTCCTGCGTTACGTTCGTACACCAGTAGTATGACCCTGGTAGTCCCCACAGTCGCAAGAGATTTATGTTGTCATTCGTCGCAGAAGTTATTCCTCTCATGAGGCTTTGTGCGTTCATCACGCGTCCGTAAACACTCGATAAACGCATATGTAACACACGCCGTCGGCTTACCAATCAAGAACAATATCGAAATTATTTTAGACTATCTTTTCGTCCTATGCCCGTGCAAAGTTTTCAAGCGGAGATCCGCTCGAGACGGACTACTATTTGAACAACATAGGAAAATTTACACAGCTCCTTTCGAATCTCGTTCGGGATAAGAATTTCTTATTTTCTCTGGACGATGTTAGAGCGCGTTATCTGTATTCAAGACATCCTTTGGTCAAAGGTAAATCTAGGTCAAAGGAAACTCGTGATTACAATCTATATCCAAAAAAATAAAGATACTATAGAAACTTGGTAAATAATACGGTCGAGCTATCAATGGGGTCCGAGATTTGCTCGAATATGACACGTTGTTCGTCTTTTGTCAGTGTAAACTCGTTCACTCGAAAGTTCTATAAATATCTATAAATAATTGATATTTCATCAATTGCGTTTGTACTGTTAAACTTTTACTTGAAATACCAAGTTTCATATGCGTCGATCTAATCTCACGGTGTTCGTAAAAGTATGCCAGCATGGATCGATACGTTTTTAATCCAATAGAAAGTAAATGTAATAGGTCGTAGCCGGTTTAAAATTCTATCGCGTGCTAACGTTTGCAGACGTGTGCACGCCCATGGCGAAACAAACCCCACGAGGGTGCGAAAAGGGAAGACGAGTGTAATGGAAGCGAACTCGTGCTCGTGCAACTGTATCACAGATACCTTTTACTCGGATGGCCTTATATTTATAAATATGCGCGTGTGGATGCGTGTCAGAAGCCAGGAAGAGGGTGGCAGTGCAACGACACAAAGGACTTAATTGTATTGCTCGGTGACTCGCGTGGTTTACACGGTCGATGGCCTGGAAATGGTTATTCCTATCGTAGAGTACGCGTGGAAACGCACACGCGTTTCGTAGTCCCTCGAGAATTCATATTGGAAACATTCGTCCTCGTTAACAATTAGCTGGAAGAACTTTCTGTCCGTACAACTAGGGGAAATTTCGTTATTTACGAGCAACTTTTCATTAGGGGGATACTTGGTTCAGTGTTAATTGTAATCCTCATGCACGGACAAAGGTTTTCGTTCAAAGAATTTGCTACACCATCGAGAATTGTGCAGACAAAGCGTCGCTTTGTCGATTTAGTTCCACTAGCGCCGTTTCGTAGTTGGCAACAGACAGAAAGTCAACGTGCTGTCATTGAAAAAATGTCTACCGCGGATGCTCTCGTCCCCTTTGTCGAACCCCCGCGATGCGTCGAGACGGTGCACGGTATCTCTCGTCAAAGCAAGGGAAATGTGTCTATCCCGATATTTTCGTATCAAAGACCCGCCTGCCTCTTTGTCGGTAGCCTTTGCCGACCAGTGCATAGACATTTTGGTCGATACCAGACACACAGATTATCAAACTGCTTATCTCGGTTAAAGGTTTTCCGTTAACTTCAGCGACACGCGTTATTTTTACCGCAGCTTGTCTTCGCGATGTTCGTAGCAGTGAATTGGACGTAAAATTGTATTCTCTGTGGTATATGTATATCTCTTTACTAATATTAATCCCTTAAGGCACAAACTTTACCTCGATTTATTAATAGGAATGATTATGTTTTCTCTTTCTTTTCTTTGTAATAAAAAAACAACTAGCGATACATTTTTATAAAATGTATAGATGGTATCGTAAGACGTAGTTTGAATCCATAAAGATCAATGGCTAAAATAATCAATGGCTAAATTAAAAGCAATCTATGCACTGATACACGACGGTTAAACGGTTAAGTATACGTCTCGTTAATCATTATTGTTTTGTTTTTCGTAACCTCGTACGATATTCTACTCCGTATAGCGATTACATATCGTAAAATAAAAATCATAAATACATGTTTCGTGAATAAAAAAGAAATCTTGTTTCATCGAAACAACGTACATATATTGGCTTTTATAACTACGAAACGAAACGAAAGACTGAAATTGGAGAATTATAGAATATTTTCTATATTCTCTTGATTTACGATTAGTATCGTTTGGTCACCGCGTATCGTTACGAAGACATCAGAATGGAAAAAATGAAAGAAGGACTGTTGAACGACAGATCGAAATTTTGATGGGTTTGGTATTATTTTAACGATTATCCAGGTTCATCCGATTTCTTCTAAATATTTTAAAATACTTACGCGCGGCAGTGTACGACACAGCGGTATTTAATATGACAAAAACGTCAAAAAGTTCCGTTTAGCATGATATTCCATAACTTTGAAACTTCTGACATGATACGAAGACTCATAGGAAATCAGCGTTTCTTATTCTTATTTAAATGAAACGTCCAGCCGTCGCTGTGTAACAACAAAGTGATTTATTAGTCCTCCGCGAAGGACGTGACGCTTCTGCTTCGTCGCAGTTGCTACATGACGCAACGAAAGAAATCGGTCGAAACAATACGCGTGCATGCGTAACTTGCTTACAGGCCTCTATTAGATACAGCGGAAGTGAAACCGAAAGATTTCTGCTACATCGGAGATCATAATTGGTCGACGCATGACGCACTGCCATTACCGAATCGTTATATAGTTTCCAGGTTTAGTGAAAGTGTATTTTTAAGTCGAGTCGCACCCTTAAAATAACCTAAGCGGCACGCGATGATATTAGACAAGACGACAGATGTTGCACGTGCGAATGCATAGCTCGAGGTCGTCCGTTGCCTGGACAATAAGAGGAGCCTGTACTCTGTCTGGCAGCGTAATCCGCTCCACGTGTCCGTAACAGGATCTCTTCGCCTATATGTAATCGCGGCAGACCAACTCGCGATTACACAAGACGACACGCTTTTTACACAATAGGTGACCTCGTGAAAGCACTAAATTTCAATTGGGTGTGGATAAAAGTTCTGTCAGATTCTATATTAATGGAAGAGGGCCACAGAACGTTTTCTAAAGGGTCGGCGCGGATATTTTTAGTTGAAGATTTTTAATACCTCTCTTAATATAGCTACATTACCATACTCTATTGGTAACGTAACACTGACTTGTCACGAACGAAAGCAAGAAAATATGATGTTTCAAAGATGGTTCGTAGATTTTCGAGTATCGGGAAAGTGATTCTGAGATTCCGAAGATCGTAATCTAAAAAGAAATTAAAATCCGCTCCTCATCTATGTAGATCTATCGAAGCTGTATTAGAATGTCGCGACATTTATTCACGTTCGTAAATCACGATCGTAAGCGTATCGTTCCTGGTTCTTGAATCATTATCACGAATCGGTGTTCCCAAGTAGCGTGTCAGGATCTTTAAGAGGGTCTGCAACGTGTTCTCGATAAGCGGCGCAATCTATTTCCGGCCGCACGAGCCACAGGCGCCAGACATTAGGCATTCCACGTTCGTCTATGGCTGCTAGTGATCGGTTACTGACTTAGACCGAGGACATACAGCATACAGCATGTGCGCCGGTGTACGATGCAACTCGGCTCCCTGTCACTCGGCTCGTTTTCCTATTAATTCCGCGCGGCTCGCAAAGGAAGCACGCTGGAGTCGGATATATGGCGCCATGCATCGTCGGGAATATCTCGCGTCTGAATCACCCGGCTCGTGCTTTAAGACCGTCATTTTCTTCGATATGCGCTTATCTTACGTCTATTCTAACGATTGATTTCGTTTGTCCCGCGTGACAACGTTATTTGGCGTGTACGCGAATGGATACGATGTTGTAATATTTGGTTTACGATAAGGCGTCTTGTCCGATTTACAACGCCAAGTCATCGTGTTTTAAATCTTATATCACATTGGACCTTCGACACGGTGACTCAAATCCAAAGGAAAAGCCAGATCCTTTCGTTTTACGATTATAAAAGTGCCAACACTTAGCCCGAGTATACGGAAAATTTCCCGAAATCCTCGAAACGCTTTAGGCTATTACGGTGAATGGTGTTTTTTTTTCTTCCTCTTTTTTTTTAAGAAATAAGTATCACAATAAATAAGAGACAATCGAATAAGTATCGTTCGTTACGTACAGTGTGGCTTAAGAGAAAGTATTCGATCGGTTAAAAAGGCTTATAGTGGATGTGTGTTACACGAAACCTTTTCACATTTCGCTAATGGGACTAATCTTTGCGATGAGACGCGATCATCGTGAATATGTGGAACCAATGTGAACGTGTACGCGTGTAGAAGCTACAAGAAGGACGCGGCTGATGTAAAAGTCAGGAAACCGACAGAAATAGACTTGTCATCCTTTCTTCCGTGGTATTCGTGTTTGATGAGTCGATGCCGAAGAGAGGAAAGCACGTGTCATTGTTAACAAAGGAGGCGAAAAAAGACACAGAGGGGAATCGGCGACGCAACCTAAATAGGAAGTGCGCCTGGACGCTAAGCGTTGACGGTGTATCATCGGTGGTCGGATCCACGGCCGCGGTCGCGCCGATTTCAGCAGCTGGCAGATTTTGAGCGGACATACTCATCGTCCCACCTAAAATTACGCAACCGTATTTAGCGAGGTGATTCAACCAGAAGTAGGGCCAGAGCCAAAGGCGAGCTCTTTCGCTGGGGAGCTTTACACTACCTACCTATAGCTCTACCTACCTATACGTGGGCCGACCACGAGTGCGTTACACGGGATGCACCATGGTGTACAAATAAGATGGAACCCTCGAGAAAACACGTACACAGTTGTTGAGGACAAGCGTGCACTCACGCGCTCTCGCGTAGTGATTCATGCCGTGGAACGCGAGAAACACGACCTAACCGCGCTGTCCGTTAGAGAACCGTTCTATTTCTATTTCGGGCGAACTGTGATGTCCATTCGGTCTGTTTGTGACCGTTAATAGAAGGAGACTCGCGGGCCAGGCCCGTATTCTTTCACCGAAGTGTTGTTCCACACCCTTTGAATTTCCTTTCGCACGCTTCTCCTTCAACGTTACCACCGATCCATAAAACTGAACGTTTTAACCCGTCAAGAAAGAGCGACATCGATCGCTAACCTTCGCGTCATCGTTCGATTCAATGGCACGAGATTCTTTCCCTTAGGGACCAAGTCGACCGTAATCGAGCAGTCGAAGAACAATACTGGAAAGTCAGGAAATCGCAAGGGATTGAAACGAAAAAATATCTGAGGGACACGAAGAGTATCATCGAAATATCATGTTTCACATACGATCGAAACGATTCGGTAAACTATCGACGAGAGGTATATCTATAATACTTAATTTCGTTAAAAAATTATCGAAAGACAAAGTTGGTATCGCGTCGTTAATCGCGTGCGGGCTATTCTTCGTGCTCTTAAATTTAACTCTTGCCCGTCCGCGTGCGAAACAGCTGATCTCTCGATGTCCTTATCCCGTTACGTACCCCGAGGATCTTCGGATACGTCAGCCACTTTGCATGTCTTATTTCCACCGACGCTTTTACCGAATGCGAGTGAAAGTAGAAAATCGTGGGTTTCGGAACGCGAATTTAAATAGCAAAATTATTGGTCAGCGAGAGATAAACGGTTGGAATATTTCTTCGCTTAGCAGCTACCGATATTTTCGCATTCCGTCGAAACCGATATTCGCAAGTTGGCTCGACCAATTTTTTTTCTTTTTTTTTTTTTTGTAACATGACTTTTAAACCAGATAAAACATATGACTTTTAAGCCAGATAAAAACATTTCGTTGTACGTATATGGATTAACGTTCGCATTCTTGCGGGACGTATCGCGTGTTACCGAACGGAAAAACGCAATAAGAACACGGCTATAACATCTGATTAAATTGTAATGACGGGATGCGCGATACCTCTTAACTTTCATGAGGAAGTCTCGTGTAGGAACGAGGAAAGTAAGAATTTTACGTTCGTCGTCACGCTAATTTTACGATTGTTGTGACTATCAACGTATTGGTAACGTTACTTCCGGCAACTTCTCTCAACCGTACGAATCGTAGTATTCTCACGAAAAAACAATAGCTTTTGGATTATCGTCGCAAGGAGAGAAACAGTCGCCGTGGATACGTCTTAAACGCCAGCGAATCGTAGAACATTCGGCACGAGTACCTAGTAGATAGTTATTTTAGTCAACTATTTGGCAGGCCACGTACTTGCCAAGTATTTTCCAAGTTCTATTAACCTCGTGTTTCGTGTCGAACTAGCCTCTATTACATAAATATCAGCTTCTTCCTACACGACCGGCTCGTACAGTCGATTCCTGCTTATCCGGTCCCGTTTTAACCCATTAAATCAAACCCATTGACCCATTAAAGCACAGGCTAACATTGTTGCGTTATCGCATGTATTACCGCAACGTTTCTCTTTTATTATAACTTTTTCTGTTAATTTGCATCGATGAATCCTGTACGATAGAAATAAAATAAACACGATTTATTGTTTGTATTCGCAAATGAAGAATCCCTGACATACAAATGATACACAGTTGGTATATATCATCGATCGTTGGTTTAACCAACCAGACGACTCCGGTTAACCGTGACATGTGTGCACTGTGTTTTAAATCCTGTCTGGATAGCAACAAGTAGCATCAATGAAAGCCGCGGAATCGTCACTATTTTATGAACGGCGATGAAGAAGAAGAATTCTCGGAAATTGAAACGCCGAAACGCCGCTGACTTCCGGTTTCCTGGGTGGTTTCTCTATGCCATATTGGTAACACCGATCACGCATTCGAGTTTCCGGTGATTGCCAACCACTTTAAAGCCTACGCAGCTTTTAGGACGTCGAAGAAACGTATAAATCAAACGCGAGATCTCGATCGAGTCCCACGGGTCGCTATGAAACGATATTTCCGAATGCTCGACAGAACGTTCAGTGAATATCAATGGGATATCGACGAGGGGTGATCGCTTTCGACAAAAGAACCTTCGAGTCGTCGCATTTTCTCGCGTATCGTTCACATTTTTCTCGAGAAA
This sequence comes from Bombus terrestris, assembly GCF_910591885.1. Lineage (NCBI taxonomy): Eukaryota > Metazoa > Arthropoda > Insecta > Hymenoptera > Apidae > Bombus > Bombus terrestris. The sequence continues at coordinate 11,516,858 of NC_063281.1, read as the reverse complement.
AGGACGACATTTTGCATGCTTGCTGCATGATTCATTGGCTGATAAATATTTATTTTATGCGAATCGCTTAACCGCGGTGATTCAAGAGAGCCAAGCCCGCGACGCGTTTCTATACTCGCCGTTGCCGGGTAATTACGAAGATCGGTCACGGATGCGCCGCGTAACAAATCCGTTAGAATTTTTCCAAACGTAAATCAACGCGCGTTGTCACTGTATTTGCAGGTTTCTCTCTTAAGAGGGAAGAAATTATGGGGGAAAGTTGATCGGTTTCGATTAAAAAAAAAAAAAAAAAAAAAAGAAGGAAAGATATGGTAATCTGAGACGAGAATCATCGTCCTTTTTCTTCGAATACACGTTCTATGCGTTTGGTAAGAAACAGTCGTGGAATTTCTACGGCACGAGACGATACGAAGACTGTTAAAGCTGAACGAATGCCTGCTTCGCGAACTCGTATAATCGAAGCAATCCTTCAACGCACCTGGTGCAGGTGCGGTGTATAGGGCTGTTCGGTGGAACTATGCGGCCGCGTGCCTGATTGGCTTCTCTGAAATTCGAACGAAAATCGCACGAGACGCGCATCTGTCCCGTCGACCAGATTAAAGAAACTAACTACTGCGTTTTAAATACCGCATCGTTCCACTATAGTATCTTTTCTTATTGAAATTCCTTTATTCTGTCCCAGCGCTGACTTGCAAAACGTCTTTAACGACGCTCTGTATTTGCGCTAGTTTTTTTAATTAAGAAGATGCGAGGGAAAAAGAGGCCGAGAAACGCGAGATCTCACAGGCCAGTTAAACTTATGTATATCGCATTGACTAGTGAATTATTTCGTTTATTTTTTTGTTTATATCTTTTACATTACCCCTCGTACGGTATGTTACGACGAACATTTCAGACAACAAACTTCCAGCCGTTATTATCTATCGCAAAGCTGATTCATTTTGCGTGCACGCAATTTACGCTTTAGTTTCTTCCTTCATTGTACGCCAGTTATACATATAATTATTTGCGTAACGACCGAGCCTAACGATAAGGAAAGCCTTTGATTACCGCATCTACCGACAAATTTAAATCGTCGTGGAAGCCTGCAAACGATTGTTTTTTACGCGACCGATTAGATGGCAATATAACCACACTGTTATGATCATTCTTAAAAGGAAATCTCTGTCCCTTTCTTACAGTATCGTGAAACGAGGGACGCACCGAGTTTCCACCGACTTAGCCCCGTTTAATACGTTTGCTCCGTATTTTCCAAGCGATTACCTGGATAATTACAGAGCGCTTCCACGGTTTTCTCGGCCAGTTGTACAATATTCGAACCGGTTGCCGCGTACGTACTGTCGTTGTCGCAATTATACTGTCGGCAATCGCGAGAGAAAGAGCTTCTGACCGATTCACCGCAGCAAATTATAACACGTATCCCGACTTTTGTAGAAAGACAGTTTAAGCATCCGATACACTGTCAACCGATCATCCATTTTTCCGTTCTTCGCGTGTGAAACAGACAACCGAAAAGATCAAGGCTTTACGAGAATTTACTGCAGGATTTCCACGATTTATGCAGCTTCGTCAGAACATCGCGCTCTGCTGAAAAGAAGTTGGACATGCATCGCGGATGCGGTCGTTCTACGTATCGTGCATTGTACTCCGACAATAGCACATGTAGGAGAGTGCGAGAACACGAGGAGAATGTTCTTCGAAGATGGGGAATCATCGTCTTCTCTGACCACCGAGATTACGAGTTTTTTTTTCGACACTTTTTCTTTTTTCGGGTATATCGAAGGACGATGACCTTGAATAAGGTAAAAACATTTTACGACATTTTACAACAGTTTTCGACATTTATCGCGATGTAGATTAAGTAATCGTATTTGAACGAAGATAACTCGTTCGATTTTATCGAGCGATAGAATGCTGAAAGAATGGAACTCGTATCTGCAATTTTTGTCATACCGTACGTGTAAAACATATTACATAACAGATAATATTATATATTATTAATATTATATAATATTATCATAATATAATACGATTATCAGAACGATTAATTTTACCGGAAACACTGGTTAATTGATAATTTCGAGATAATGTTAAAGAAAAATTAGAACACGCAAACGAGTGAGATCGTTGTATTTTAACTGAAAAACTGTCGTTTCTATTTAATATTAGTATCTAGGAAATAGTTCATAATATGGTTGAATCTCGTATATTATATCAACTTCTAAATTATACTTATACGTTTATCCGTAATCTCGTTTTAATATCATTCTCGCTTCAACAACAACGTTATTTCGTATGGTGGATTATTTCACGCGTAAAGGGTTCAGACCCGTAAGTAAAATTACGTTAAAGTTAAATAAAATAAATGGTCTTTTGTCATTTGAAAGGAAAATTATTTGATTATCCGAACAATGTTTGTCACGGCTAGTTGGAATAATCGGGGTTCCACAGCGGTACTCGTAACAAAAAGAAATGCATCTGTTACAGGATGGCAGGAACGATTCCCGTTGTAGTTTCCACCAATTATTTTCTCGTCAAAGTTCTCGGAGGGTTGTATGCTCACGTTTGCTCACGAACGATAGCGGCGGTCGACAATCGCGGTACGCTCACACGCCGAGAAATAAGTTCCCCGCTGGACGAACTATTAATAAGAGAGGCCGTTCAATTGGGTTTTAACAGCCGAAGCAATAATAGAGGATCGTTAAAGGTCTGCGTAGACACCTACTTAACCGGCCATTTACCGATGCCGCTGCACGCGAAGGAATTTATTGTCCCGCTTGCAACACCACGTTACTATTACAGCAGTCCAATTTACGATAAAATATTTACCATGCTGCCTGATAAATGCCGGCATCCGCGGTAACGTAAGCGACGCGATAATGATATTTTAAGTGCGGATAGCGAGGGTACGTACGATCGTGAACGCGCATACTGTCTTCCCTTCTATTTCATTCGATCGCGTCTAAATAATCCTTCTCTTCTCCTCCGAAGATTTAGAGGAAAATTTGCATTCTCCGAACGCGTACGATCATCGGTCGTAGAATACGCGCCACGTTTAGAAAATTCCCTTTCCGAGATCGACGTCTACGACATCGTTATATCGTATCGGGTTGGCAACTAGGTGATTGCGGATGTTGTCATTAGATTGTATTGACAAAATCCGCAATCATTTAGTTGCCAAGCCAATAGATAAACTACGGACTTTTATGCAAACTTACACTTTTACGAACGCAAGAAATGAAAATTACAAGCGCTATAACTTGTACGTTTTAGATCATTTTGCATATTACGCGTATACCGTGCATCTTTGAACCTTTAAATTTCGCATAAACGCTATCTCGGATCGGTAGAGATACGAGCTATAAATCGAAGCGAGAGAACGAGACACTATCTGTTGTTATTAATACGTACGTATATCTGACGTAGAAACGAAGAGAGAATTGGTAATCCGGTAGGTGTACGAAGAAATTTATCAGTCCCAAGAGGTATCGAAAAGTTGGACATTTAAAAAATACCCCTTTGACGTTTGACGTAAACGATAGTAAAGACGGATGCTTGCTGATAACACAGCCGATAAATGACACGAACTTACTGGACGAGTTAAATACGTATTTCGTGACATCGTTTGATCATCGCTCGAGATGCATCGCGTTCTTGTCCGCAGGAGCAGAAAGAGGTAGGATAATTTTGCGAGGTGAATGGCCACGATTCGGCCAGTTCCTCCTCTGACTAAATTGGATTCGGATGTGGTCCGTTCACGTTGACGAGGGATGACGAGCAACGACACGCTTCGAGGAAAGTCCAATGACAGTAATTGGACGCGACACCGTGCGTCCTGTGCTCGTCGCAAGCTTACTCTTGGTCTTAGTCTCTCGTCGAATTTCAAGAATGTAAAACTCGTCTATAACCCAATGATAAAATCTGAAAGACTTAACGTTGCTAGCATACGAGCTACGGTGCGCATTATCGTGGATATCTGGCATGCTGCAGGCCACGAATTCGCTAATCGTCATCTCTTGTGCGTTCTACAACGTTTTCACAGCAAAAACGGTTATCGTTTACTAGGCTCGAGGGGTACTCGATTTAATAAGCATCATCGCTAGCGATCGCCTCGGAACCGTGTTCAAAGGTTACAACTTGGCCGGACTCGGTCGCGAGTATAAAATACTCGACATTATGGCGACTATATTTCACTGCCTGGTATTACACGCTAGCATTGGCTTCAAACCTCGCGATAAATAAGCGATACCTCGGGGAGGAAGAGGCTTATATTAATTATCCCAGCGGGGCAGACGCATCAACCTCCCTTGAGATCGCGCTGCAAACACTCGAGGCACCCGTGACCTCGACCCTTTCCACCGTGGCAAAAATCTCCGCTCCGTAACTGTTGCATAATGTTACTAACGCGAGGCGATTTCGTTTCTTTCAAAATTCTATCCTTTCGAACGATCGTACCTAACTTTAGGAAGATCGAGAATCTTGATAAATTTATTTGTTTAGGATGGGGAAAGTTTTCGATGGATGGGAAATCAATGCAACGAAAAAAGATCAAGATGGTGTGTGTATATCGTATCTAAAATAAACCTACTGCTCGGGCCACAAAAATTTATCTAAAGACAAAGAGATCGATAAGTATGTTTTTACCATATTATTACATCTTCATTGATATGTAATATTATATAATGTATAAACACCATGATAAATACAGTAATGCGCATATGCTCTGTGCAGCTATTGTGTGTAATGGAGATGGTAAAACGAAGGAGAAGAAAGTGAGATATAAATTTTACACAGCTAGGTGTCTGGGTCGTGCCCTCCGGGACGCGAGAACTGCTGTCACTTGTGTCTCCTCTAGGCCGATAAGCCACATGGAAATTTCACTCGCGATCGCAGATACTCGATATCGTCGTGTCGAGGCGATCCTTCCGGACAATCGAGAAGATCGTCGAAGAAACTCAACATCAACGGCCGTTTCTCCTCCGGCGACTGCTCATGATCTTGATCGAAGCAACGTCGAGTTTCAGTTAGAAATGGCATCGACTTTGATCGCGTGTCGATAATGAATGCCGATTCCGTTATGTACGACAAAGGTCCCTCGCATCATCGAACGGCCAAGCTGCAAATCATCATGCTGCGAACATCCCGTTTTTAATACCACACCTGTTTTAGAAAAACCGTTTCCGTGGCTAGCGTTACTTTCGCAGTTTGAAATTAAATCTAATTTATCAGAGCGTATCGCTGTTTCTCGTCGTAGTTGACGCTTTTTCATTACGTTCGATTATTGGATAAAAAGTTCGAGGCAGAGTTATTCCTTCTATGCAAAGCTCAAGATTGAATTTTAAGTTTGTCGAAGCTTAGACGAGTCAAGGAAGCTTAGCTTACCGTATTTTACGACGTCGATTTTTATTTCGACGCAGCTCGCGGTTCACAAGGTTTGCGCAACAACGGTACAAAGCGATGCATTTTATCGCATAGGTTTGCTACGGATAACTGTTCGGTTTGGTCGATTCCCGATCTCCCTTCCGGTTCTTCGTGGATTCCCCGTAGGGGAAAAAAGACCATGTTCGTAGAACGGTACGAAAGGTGTACAAATCGACCCACGCAATTTCATTCTCGGAAGAGAGCATCTTTTGTCGTAAAAGTCGAGATACTGGGCAGTCCGAGATAACAGTCGCGATAACTAGATAAGAGGTTGGCCAAGTATGTAGATGTTGGCCCCAATAACGGTACGGATTTCCCACACGATTCTGACATTCCTCTGCTCGAGCACGTTGCTTCCTGCTTCGGCCGCACAGTGAATCGTAGTTCGCGGCTGCATATGGAAATCGATGAGAATCCTACGACGATCGGAATTCTCCGTGAAAGACGGTTAAATCGTGGAAGAAGAGGTCAGAATTGCACGGACGAACACACGGCAACCACAAGGTTCGTCATTAAACGAAAGATGCGTCGTTCTTTTTTTCTTTGGAATTATCTTTATCATAATACGCGATTTGTCAACAAATCCGTAACGATGGAAATAAATTTTACAAAGAGATAATAGCGAGATAATAGAGATAATACCCTATCAATTTTCCTTCGTGTGCTTCGTAATTATAATAGCATTCGCGATATAGCAGAATGTCTAATTAAAGCGTGAAATGAAATTTGTAAAAAAATTGCAATCAGAAATCAATAATGATCCTACCGCTTATTAAGCTCCTATCAATGAACAGCCGACTCGAGTACGAAGGTACCGAGAAACACCTGGTCGATGATGAGTTCTCCTCCGAGATATCTCGCTGCTTACTCGTCTTACGGAATATTATTCTCATGGAACAACTTAGAAACATGTTCCACCATAAACATGGAAGTGTATCAGAGGATACCTAATTACTTCGTTATTCGATAATTTATCGTTCCCATCGTGACCGTTTTTTGTCCAGCGAGTCATCGAATTAACGTCGGTAACATCGTTGGAAAACTCTCTAAATGCGCATCGCGGGAATACATTTCGATAAAGCATCGATTAAAAGCTGGAAGGTAATGGAATAATAATCGAAGTTGATGGATTAATAAGTAGGTTTCTCGTTCTTCTGATAACGTCGCGTGGCAAAAAGTTAATGGTGTACTAAGGTAGGTAAAACCTCGGTTAAATTTGCAATGATAATTAGAAGAAATGGATTTCTAAACAGACCGTTCGATGTGCTCGTTGAAGAAATGGTAAAATTATTGGAACTAGTTGACCATCTTGAAGCGAAAGACGAAAACTTGAGACGTCCTTGTCGATGAATTCTTCGTAATGGCGCGATCTTTCTCCAAAGATCCAATTATAAATGCAAAGCTGCTTAGTTAAAGTAGCTATAGTGCTTAAGAGCTATGTGTGTGTTATAAACGGGGGAGGTACTTCACTTACCGGTTAATGGCAATTTTATTCTCGTTTGCGTAGCTCGGGACACGTCATTTGCTCCGACTGACACCTAATCGCGACCAAAAGTCCATTACCATATTCATAGAATCTCATTATTACTCATATGCGTCGTTCTTTCTAGGTTTCGAGTTGCTCATTTCCCTTTATAGCGATTCGTTGCCACGAATAATCATATTAGAAATACCTTAAATCGTATCTCGATAAAATATTTCCTTCGTTTCTTTCGAGCCATTTAACTTTTCCCTGCACCAATTTGACCTCTTCTTCTCTTTTACGCGGACATGTTAAGTTTTCGCTAGAACGTGACTGTTCTGTGTTAAATTACTAATAGAAAGCGAATATATGATACGTAATATAGCAATGACTAGACGTAAGATAGGAATTGTGACCACAGCGAACGAAAGAAACGATATTTCTTGTAATTCGTAAGCAAACCGATAAACGGATTGTCCATTAGGCTCCCAGCCTGGGAAATAGATAAAAAGATCAATTCGTTATCGATGCCGAAAAGGAAAGGCGAAAAGTTTCAAGGACATACGCGCAGCGACTATATACGGGTTGCTGGTATTTCGGCGCAACTGTACGCTGTCCGGTCGTAAATGAAAGTGAAAATAAATTGCTCGGACGGTTCCACCACAAAATGCAATTTACTCCATTCATGGAGCCAGGTCCTTCGCGTACTCCAAGGTATATGTGTACATCGAAACGATGCTCTGCTCTCAACCACACGGCAGACACCTAAATTACGTTTCGTGGCCGATTCACTTTCTTTTTCCCAGCTGTCTCGTATCTCTTTTCACGAAACGCTTTAGGAATACACACCTCGAATACCGACGAAGATAATTACGCGGTCTTTACCTGAAATATCCTATCCGTCGTTTCGAAACACCTTCTTCCTTTCTATCATCTTTGTTTTCCATCGTCCAATCTAAAACGTTTAGTCGTTGATACTGAAAACTATCTTAGATTTGTCATTTTCTTGCATACAGCGACGATATACCGATATTTAAAGAGTTAAGAGGAGAAAACACGCGTGGAATTTAAAATATTTGTAAAAAATGTTAGATAAGACATTTGAATCAAAGGGAGCAGAGTTTCTTTGGGAACTGCTTCTTCGAGTCGTGGCCATTTCACTCGACCAATACGAGAAACAAAACGAATAGAGAAGGATTGTGCTAGCCGAGCACTCGGACAGGGTACGGTGACGCGACATGTGCCGGACTCGTCTAGATCGCTGCAGCTCACCGTTAAGCCGGTATTTAACTTTTTAGCCGGTACGCTTGGATCGCGAATAAATTAGCCAGATGGCATCCACGGTATTATTATGTTATTACCGTTCGACTTCGTACAGCACGAATGGCAGTGAACGCTGTGGCGTTGCTGTTCCTTTTGTCTATTAATTTATCGTCGCGAAGAAAATTCTTTTGCAACGCGTAACACTCGAGGGTCCGCGCACTCTATAAACGGATGCTTAATAGCCTCGATACCTAGCCAGATAACGATTATGAGTCGAACTTCTCTACGTTTGCTTTGGACCCCGGTATTATCCCCATGAATATTACTCTTCATAAAGTTGGGTGTCACGCGCGTGAACCGTATTTACGATCCGTACGAGTACACGCCCGCTCGATCGTACACCGGATTATACTTATTAAGTTCTCCGCCATTAACTTCTTCGGCGCGATTCTGCAGGCTCTAGAAAGTGAAAATCGTCGGAATCACGGGGACACTGTCCCCGTCTATTTTCCTTGATCCCATCTTCAGCCGCGAGCCTCTGGCCGGTCACGCGTGAATATTAAAAGTATCATCTCCACGGCTATGAGAGGCACGTGTGTCGCGTGGGAGATACACGTGGTATGAAAAGTCCACCCGGAGGAGTTGAAACCGCATTCCAGGTGACGTCTGGCGCCAAAAGTGGTTCCCAACTGCGTCGCGACGATACTCGACGTGGACGAGGTACACGCGCGTATGCATCCGCGTGATTGGCAACGAGATGAACTTTCTACCGGAAAGGGAACCCCCGACGTTGAAGGCTAACGACTATAACCGTAACCACGGTACGCGTATATGTGTATCAATTATCGCTTTTAAGCTTTCGACGCGTGTAAAAAACGAGGAACTTGTACGCGTAATTTTGGATACGCTCGTTTATCTTTTAGATGCAGAGAAAGTTTCATATTCGTAGAAAGTGAATTTAATTACGAGGGATATATCGTCATCGCGTTCCTGTAAATAAGAGTGAACGAAGGAGGCACGGTAGAGTTTATGATAATGCGAGTTAATCGCGAACGAAGAGATCGGGTTCGGTGAAGTGTTTTACTTTGGAAATAGAGATTGATGGAATCGTCTGCTTTCTGTGTACGCGCCTTTGTTTGATCATCCATTTGTCATTTATCATTCGATTAGTCGTACAACGAGGTGGGTTCGGCTAGGTGATTAAGCTCATTGTTCTCCGTGTAAATATCTCGTGACGTTGGTACTGATGCATCTACACCTCCGTTCATAATTAGGATAATTACAGAGGAAACGGGTAAACCTAACAGATTATCGGGAAACTGTTCAAATTTTCAAAGTTTATTTAACTCTGAGAATCGTGATATTATTATTGGACCTTTCGCTACATAGATTACGTTCCACCGCGAATTACAAATCACCGGACCATGCTTTAATAAAGAAAATGATAGACGCGACATTCGCTATCTACCACTTGTAATTTATCTCGATTTACCAATATTATTGGTCGATTCAGCAATGTATGACTGTCTTGAATTTCGACCTTGACGAGAAAATGATTTCCACGGAACTTGGCACCAAATAGAGGTGTCGATCTCCCGTTCGAAGAAAGAGCACGAAATATCCCTCCAGCTCGATAATGGAAACCACTTTTACGAGTTGGCGAGTAATCGAGGATTTCGCTTTTTGCGATCGGTCTTCCGTAGCGGGCATTTATTACCGCGAGCAAGGTGAGATATGGCGTTGCGAAGTGGAAATAAGCCAAACGCACGGAATGCACGGCTGTGTACATTTGCGAGCACGGGTTCACGAGTAGGTGTGCGTATATGCCATCGATGTTACCCCCTTAGATTCCAAGATACCAATCCGGTTTATGAGCCTCGGATAGAATCCGCTGTCCGACCGTGTATAAAAATAGAAATGCCTCTCCCAATGTAGGATTGAGTTGTCAGACAGTCACCCCTCGAACCACAACGCGATTTACGCCGGGACGAAGACAGAGAAAAACGAGGAAAGGGAAAAGTAACGGAAAATGAAAAGAGAGCCGAGAATCATGACACGATATCCTGTATGTATAGACTTGCGAGAAGGTGTTATTTTTCTTCGCTTCTGTTTAAAATAACAACGTGAGTTCGTGCTCGCCATCCATATGCAGATGCGCTAGTTATAATAAATAGTAACTAGAAGACGGTTCTAGATATAATCGATAGATTTAATCGATAGGTTTACAATGTTCTTTTGTTTTTATTCCTAGTCCATGTAAGAAAGTGCAATAAAGGTTTTTCGGCTCAAAACGGTGTGATAGATTTACCCAAAGAATAAAATAATAGCTATTGTGATCCTACCTTTAAATACAGAAATAACAACAGCTTCTGTACGAGAAAACATATTCAAAGATATTAGCAGCGTAAGACTATGTTTGCGTTGTTAAATTTATCACAAAGATCGAACTATACTCGTTAAAATATTTCAACGTTTAACGTGGAAAACTTTTGTGAACCGAATACACGTCGATGACCTGTACGTATTTTACCGTATCGTTGCGAGAGTGGAATCTGAAAATTGCTGGATATCGAGACTGTCGGAAACTGTCATACAGCCTAGATGGTAACGAGAATCGAAAGATAGAGATAATTAAAGCAGCAGATCAAAGCGTGGAGTGGCCAGCCGCGTCGTTGACGCGCAAACACGAACGGCTCCCAACTCCGAAGTATCCTGATAAATAAAACATAGTCACGATGAAGCCACGATCGATCGATGTTGAATTTTATTTTACTGCCAGAACTTTCCGATAACAAGCAGTGACGAATAATTTTGCATTCAAAAAATGTACGCTAGTGAAGAGAGAAAAAGAACAACTATATTATTCCAAGCCGATGAGATTATTTTTACAATGACGAATATACGAGTTCTTTATAATTTAATGCCATTTTAAGTTTTAATAATTTTCTGACGATTTATCAGACCTATCTTTTCGTGTATGTCTTGGAACTTGTGTACGAGGGTGTACGCATCCGTATTGTTCCAAGGACAACCACGATTGTCGTTCTTCCTAAGTATCCGGGGAGAAGATACTTGGCGAGTCGTTGACATTAAACATAACTACCATACTGGCGCGTATGTTTTTGAACCAAGGCTATCGGATACACATATAGGTAATACAACCGTGACCCTTCGAATATTTTGCACGAAGAACAACGAACCAAACGAGTCGAGGTCGCCAAACGACGGTCTCCATTTTTTTCCACGCGAACGACCTGATCCTTCAAGGATGTCTCTTAGCGTTTTACTACTTTCGTTAGTAGTACGTTGGAGAGCTTACAAGCGAATTGAAAAATTATTTGAAAATTATTTCGGAATATCGCCGAGAGATATCCGCCGCGTGTCGTCTCTTATTTTTATACGAAAAGCCTGTGAATAAATTTCCACTAAAATTCAATCTCCCGTTTCGACCATTTTTAAAGTCGATTACGATCGCAGTTTGCTTTCTTCCTGCATCGTCTCCAAAGACTCCAGATATTAATGATAATTTATATCTTCGACTCGGTTGAACACGCTCTGTAGGGAGTGTCATCGGCAAGTAGGTAGAAGTAGAAGGCGACCTTTCAACGCCCCCGTAGGACGTTTTTTACGGAATAAGAAGAAGTAATGACAATGCCGAGCGGATGTACAATGGCGCCCCCTGGATAATGACAATGTTTCAGGCTGAATGCCAAAGAATGCCGGTTAGAAGGAAGGTCGTTGGCCGTACGACATTCGTGCATTCGTTCGTAATTGTTATGCACCAGACATCAGTAAGCCGTGTACCAAGTTGAAACGCGGTACCTAGAAAATATATTCCGTGGAAGAAAAATATTCCACCTCGGGCAGCTTCCTAACTACAGTACACACCGTACGATATATCCAGAATTTTTCACCGGGTTTAATCACAGGGAGCAAACGACGTTCTGAATGCGCATGGGAAATATCGTGCAGGTTTTTCATCGGCGCGATTACGATGCAAGACACGGTCGATGCGGTAATTTGACATAAACGGTGTGCGTAACAAACCTACATTTACATTTTTGAATATCTCCAGGTCTTACCATAATTAAAACGCTTCGATCGGTTACGATTGATTTACCGACCATGCAGTCGCACGTGTCGCCTTTGAATCAGCGTCGAAGCGACGCAACTACTTTGATACCATTGCGTTCTCCGCTAACGTAATGTTACGCGAATTATGTAACGATAAAACTGCAGCGCGTGCGAGGCGGACGTTAAACGTTCCACAGTCACGACGACGCAGAGTCGCGTAATTGTAAAGTGCGCTTGTATTTCTACTGCGAATAAACGGCGCGCTGTAAATCTGCGTCCTCGATGTAGTAACAACAAGGAGCAGCAACAACTTTGGCAATCGTTTAGAATACAGAACGCATCACCGATTTTGATGAAATTGAGGTAGATATGTCGTCAAGGTGGACGTATCGAATAATTCTTCCATACAGGTGTATATAATTTGCTGCCCATCTTATTCAGTTTGCAAATTATACGCAAAAATACTTTTAATACTGTACAGAATGTTTCCACAAGTTGATATCTGTTGAATATTGTTCGGAATATGCAAGACCAGGCAACAGAGAGTTCCTTGTTGTTGCAGCGAGGACGCGGTTACCGTTTAAAATTCGTACTTTCCATTTCTACGCCAAGGTGAACGCTGCCTTCTAATAAACTATAGCTTCTAGTAAAATATAGAATTACCAAGGTACTTAACTTTCGCCGGTAGATATCGAACCTTCATAGACCGGCACCAGATTACGCAAGGGCTTGCGTGAAAAGAGCTCACCTATCCGCGAGATCTGCAACAGATAGCTCGTATCTAAATAGACGTCCAACATTCGCTTTCGAATCGATTCGACGTTAGTCGATTCGCCGGTATACAGGGTGTTCCACGTTTTTCCTACAAAATGGATTTTCACGTCGCTTAGTATTCAATACGTTGCCGTTCCTAACATAATACGTTGTCGATCCTACGCCAAAACAGTCTTTCCATTCCATGTTGATGTTAAATATTTGTTCTCGCCATCCTCTCGAACACTACAACGAACGTAAATATGTACGTACTTAGGGCAAAGCTTGAACTGTGGCGAATCTATTCGTTTTCGTCTAATCACAAAGGTTAATCAATGACTAAACCACTTGGGACATTGAAACGGAAAAAAAAAGATCGAGGCTGGTAAATTACCGGAGGATTTTGATTATTTACGCAGCTTTATCGGCATATCGCGTAGTGCAGGGAATTAGTTCAACATGTATTTGTGTAGTTTCTAATCGTTACGCGAACTTGAGGAACCGAAACCGTAGCAAGAGATCATCGGATAACAATGGGAATAACCATCGATCACGTTGCTTTGGATGCAACAGGGAACAATGGCCGACAGCTCGTGTATTTAACGATGAAAATGTTTTAATCATCAAGATTACTAATTTTTTCGCATCTTTCGCATTTCTTTTTCCGGAATATATCGAAGAACGAACTCTTGCGTAAACCAAGAACACGTTTTCAACATTCGTTGTAAGGCAGATTAAGCATCAAAGATACTACCCTTGCAAAGATACTACTATATTTCCGTAGATCATCCTGCAGATTCCCTTTCAATTGACTTCGCGATTTCTTTACTCAACTGGGAATGGTAGCCTTCGAAATTTTAGTGGCCATCGTAAACTATTTGTAGCAAACCATTTCTAAAAAGAAGCAAACAAAAAATATCGGGAAGCCATATACCAGGTCAAAACGTAGCCATTGACGAATTTTTCACACTGCCGAAATGGCAGTTGGGATTCTAACAATACCCACCAGAGCTAGGAAGTTTAGAGCAACGAATGAATTCTGTGAATCCTCAACTGGTTATCCATAAAAATGTACGACTTATTGAGAGATAGAAACCTATAATTATTGGAATATTGGCCGTCCCGATAATCTCCAGAGCCAATAAAGCGCTATCTATAGCGTAAGACCGTTGTTTGCACAAGGTTACTCTGTTAAGATCGATGAGTTTTATAATTCTCTTGCTTTAGGCCGATACCTGGTAAAAGAGCAAATAAATGTTGCCACAGCTCTCAGGAAAGGAAGTTATATTGCGTAATGGCTAAAAAGAAGTATTTTAATACGAGCGATGAAATAAAATCAACTTCTTTTAAAAACAAGCGATAGATCCACCATGTTTTATAAGAAACGAATAATAGTTCGTTTAATTTAGCTGTTACGTGACTTATTTCATCTGTAGTCTTCGTATGTTAGCTGGTTTTTGCAAAGAAGAACCTAAGACACCATGTATAGCTCAAGCTGCAGCGTACGTTTTCTCCAACTCTAATGGTTACTTTCGTTAGATCGGTAATGGTGTTTCGGTTGCATACGGATGGCAATGCGTCTACCAAGTACATGCAATGAGAATGACGGGTAGAAAACATCGAGAGATCGCGTAACGAACGCAAAGGAATTTGAATCTGTTGCTCGACTAGCTAATGGAGCCAGTTGAACGCACCGACAAAGCCGACTTCGCCCACGGCCTTAAAACGTTGCCAGCTTTGTTCTTGTTGTCGCTATTGTCAGTGTTACCTGTTGTTCGTGCTTGGAAACCTGCAACACGACGCTGCCAACAGCGACGCGAACGATTCGCATAATACTTTAGCGATATGTTACACGCATGTTACGCGTTCGAAACATTCGGTTTATGAACGAGGAAACTATATCGTTTGTCTAACAGACCGACAATGAGCGGTTATTCCCTCCTCGATTTGGTTCGAATTATACCGAGAGGAGCGTGTCTACCAAGTTCGCGAGATTTTCACGTGATATTTAAAATTCGCAGGAATGCATGAAATATCAAAAATGAAGTTATTAATATGTAAAAGTGAAAGAAATCTCTATTTAAGCTATTTTAATAAAATTCGTTAATTAAATGTATCGTTAACGCGAATCAAAGTTCTCACACTCTCGACGAGATTCGGCACGCGAAATAAATTCTTTCGTGAATTCTGGTCGTTCGTCATTCACCGATCGAGTCGCAGCGGTTGGTAAGTGAGAGGCTAAGTATGTACGAGGTGGAAAAGTTCCTTGGCGAGGTGACGTTTCTCGCAATAGCCTGCGGCGTCGATTACGGGCTGAGTTTACATTCGCGGAACGGCCTTATTTGCGAATTGCACGAACATCTATCGAGCGAGTATTGCGTCCCTTGCGTAATACGATTACCGATGTTCTTTTTTTTTCTTTTTAATCCATTACCCAATGCAAGTGCACAGAGAGCCTGTGAAAGTTAGCAGTCTCGAACTACTGGGATCTTTAGAAAGGCGAGCCGATTGTTCCCGCGAGCGTAGTATAATAAATATATCGATATACGTACTACCAAAAATTACGCAGCTACCTATTGTTAGGCGAAGACAAAGCTGTACACTGTGCGAGTCGCCGTCTGTTGTGTTCCGCGGCAGTGTCTGTTACGCGAAAGGGCTGTGTGCACGGAGTTGCAGAGAGCCGCATTGTGACGACCTAGTAGGAAAACACGCGGAACAACTCGCATTCTTTCCTAGCTAGACGGGATCGCGCGTCGCAATAGGTGCACCGGTGAGAGGGAAAGAAAGAGGAACGTTGCCCAGTCGAACGTTGCACTCGATCAAAGAGCTGCTGCTTGCAAACGTTACAAATCGCACGCGTACGTTCGAACGATCCGTGGCAAATCGAAACGACCTCCGATAAATCGAACCGGCATTGTACGCCACCGGAACACAATTGTCGGACGTAAGCAGCTACCTTGCTTGTACTCTCGACACTGTTTGGATATCGGTTCTTGGATATCGGTTCTCGAAAGATCGACAAAGTTTATAAGTCGCGGTTCAGAAGGTTTCGCCACTCGAACCAATTGAGAGAAGATGCGTACGATAAGACGTAATCTATCCGACCTCAAGGCGATCCGACTTTTTACTGGAACGACAATTACGCTGACGCGCGACCTGATCGCAACTAGGCGAACTTCTTGGAGATTCGTTTAATTGCCATCAATTAATACGCCTTGACTTATTGAGATCATTTTAATCTGCATGCTCTGTGTTCTCTGTATTGCTCGAGTCGACCGATTTCTCGAATTGTCAATGATACGTCTATTAAAAATATTATTCCGAAAGTCAAAGACCACGTAGTTTGGTGCAACGTCTCATCGTACGGTATATCTCGCAATTGACGTTTCTATGAATTTTTCCAACAACTTAACGCGTTTAAATACTGTTTCATAATCGACATCTACTTGCAATTTTGCTATGACGTAAACGAATCGCTACGTAGAATTAACGTTTATATATAATCGTTTATATACAAATAATTGACGATATGTTTCCGTGTATCGACTCGCACTGTTTACAAAGTAAGTTCTTTCGCTTGGTATTTACGTAATGCTGCATCGAGATTTAACCTCGTTCGACGCAGATGAACCGCGTTACGACATCTGGTTAATGTTTAACGATCAAAGCGATCCAAAGAATACTACAGCCTGACCACATGGTGTATCGCATCTCGATATCGACCAATTAATTCGCATGAATCGAACCACAGATAAGAGATGTTGATCGTCCTCGATCGAAGTCTCGCAGTCTAGCTCGTTAATCGATCTTTAAACGACGTTACGTTGCGATTCAACGACCATCTAACGGACAATACTCGAGTGCATGACACATATCGTTTGCTTTTCCTCTGCGAGATGATCTTTCGAAGAGAAACTGGCTTTATTTTTAAAGAATGACGAGAGAAACTCGACGAATTGAGAATACGTTACGCGTTGAAATCCACAAACTTCTACTTTTGAATAGGAGATTTGTCTCGTAGGAAATGTTCGTTGTACGAATTAAGTTTTAAAAGTACTCGATAAAGTTTACTTAAAATCTGAGTTCAAATCGTAAGAAAAATGATTCTTGTCCGTATCTATTTATTTGTAACCAGAAGAACCGTATGTAATTATTCGCGGCCATGCGGGCCGTAAAGAAAGAGATAGATATCGAATTCAGAGGCTCGAGCTAGTAACCCCGGTTTTAGAAATTCTCGTAGAACCAGATGCTGCGTACGCGTAACAGCGTGTTCACGGTAATAAGTTATCGGGCAATTTCCATGGAATCTCGCTGTTTGCTTCGCGCAGAGGCAAAGCGAGTCTCGGTAAATTGCTCGTCGTTTTAACGAAGGCGTTCCATTTCGTCTCACGCATTGATTCGTTCTCCGAGGAGTCGTCTCCTTCCCTTGCTCGTTGATTGCACGTTCGAGTCTCAGCAAATAGACCTCCGGTTTTTCGAGTTGGTTCACTCGCGTTCCTGGATACAGACGTTCCTTTCCTGCTTCCTTCGATATGTTTTAGACCTACGTATCTAAATATACTATTTTTCGCTGTTATTCGAACCAACCAAGTTTAGTCCAAATCTTACAAATAACGAACTATGTTTTTCTACATACATAGTTACATATACTGTATTTTATCGCATTATATCGTAAAGCGAAGCTCCACTTCGGCAAATATACTTTACTTCCTAGAAACGTAATAAGTCAATGAGTTATCTATCTAATCTCGTTAGAGGACGTTTTCTGTCAACGTGAAGGCCGTCTGTATGACGGGCATTTGACAGACAGATTATTTTCCAACAGCTTTCCAAGAGAGATTTACGACGTTCGTAAAGGAAGCAAGCGCGTTAAAAACAGGCGAGCAAGAGAAAGCATTTCGTTTATAAAGGGATCGAGTTACTCGACGAACAAACGAACGCATTCGGCCGAAGGCTGGCAAGTTTTCGAGAGATGCTGTCGCCTCGATGAGTTTTATATCGATCATCACGGTGAAAGCGGAGGCGTGTACAATCGCGTTATATTCGGAATACGAATACTTTACGGACAAAAAGGAAAGATTCACTTCGATAATTCTCTGCGATACGGTGTTGATGCTGGCGTTTACGCGCGTAATCCAAGGTCCCGACGAGTGACTTATAGCAAACAATTCGCATCCACGGAACGAAAGCCCGCGTTACAGCGTAAACCGTACGACTATTCCCGTTCCATCATTAGACATGATTTATTTCAGGACCTCGGACCTCTTCCTCTTCCTGGTAGAAACGACTTATTCTATCAGCCGGTTCTTTGTTCCCTCGCGTATCTTGCTGTACTTTTTGCATCTATTTACACAAGTTCAAGACTTTCCCAAATTTGTTAGTCCTCGAGTTGCCTCGTGCTAAAATTCGTTCGACTATTTCGCTTCTTTCTACGCGTAATCGAAAAGGACGACCGGAGGCGATCTTCGTAAATGCTGTACTATTCCACGTGGCTCGTTTCATTCTTTCGCTATGACTATGACAAATGTCCTGTCCCATGGGCATCCGTGAAGCTACCTTTGCATAGGGAGCGAGCGCTATTCCCATGCGAAGGACATAGCCGTTTTAAGTCGAGTACAACACGGTTTCGCCGCACTTCCTGGATCTGAATCGTTGGAGATAATTTATGTGCCGGTTCTGGTCTGTTTCTGTACCAGTACCGTATGCAAATGTACCGATCGATTAATCGAGAAGAGACGAGGCTCTTTCTTGGAAAATAAGATATCGCCGCGGCGATTATTAAACTAGCTCGCGTATCCTGCGATTAACGAGATTCTGAGTTCGCGTTCCACGCTTTCTGGGACGACCCGTCCGTCGATGCTATCGCGACAAACGACAAAGTACATACGTAGTTAGAGTTGACGATACTCGGTGACCCGACCAAGAATGTAGGCGATTTCTCGGAGCAGACGCAATTAGCGGGATTAAATCGTTCGCGGTTGTTACCATACATCCGATAACGAGCGATGGAATTTAGCGTTTAAAATTCATAAGGCGAACGCGCGCCACTAGTTTTAGACTAGTTAGAGACTACAGTTCTTTTAGAAGATGTCGACCTCACCGTTCGTCCTTATAGAATC
The DNA here is from genome assembly GCF_910591885.1 of Bombus terrestris. Taxonomy (NCBI): domain Eukaryota; kingdom Metazoa; phylum Arthropoda; class Insecta; order Hymenoptera; family Apidae; genus Bombus; species Bombus terrestris. The sequence goes on along the minus strand of NC_063281.1, from coordinate 11,497,766 downwards.
TTTCGCTTCAACGGTAATTACAGTTATCCGCTACTCGCGCGTTCTACTCGTGGGAAACGCGTGTTTGCGAATTCTTTCAAAATCAACCACTAACTTTTACAAGTCGGATACCGTGTTTTTTAAAGTACAGCAATACGTATTTCGTTTTGATTAAATCTAAACTTACACGTTGACGCGATAAATCCAAGTCGATCATTCGACACAGATAGATGCTTCAGTTGTTTCGTGGCGTTACTTTTCCTTTGTTCTGAAGAATATCGGATAGCATAAGGACCAATATAAGCAAAATATAAAAAAATTATTGCTCGATCATTCATTTGGAAAGACGACAACTAATACGAATCTTTTGTAAAAATGAGAAACTTTCTGCAACTATTCTCTTCTCCCTCTTTGTCTTCGATTTTCTTCACAGCGAGCGGTATGTCGCGAAAGCTATGGAACGGAAGCAGACGGAACAGAGTAAGGGAAGACCGGCTTTGTCACGCTGTCACGAATTCGACTTTCGAACGGATCAACAAAATGGTTAAAGGTGATACGATCCGCAACCTTTGTAGGTCGCTCGGGCGATATCACTTTCGCTGGCAAACAAGCAGATTCCGTATCGTTCACCTTTGACCCGCCTTTCCCTTCTTGCACGATGTGACAACACCGTGATGATAAATATTCAATTCGCATCGTGACGAGAGCCCCTTTTGTTTCGTATATAATCGGCTTTTCTAATTAATTAATTGTTCCGTTGGTTCACGGGGCCACACGGTCGAGCCTTCCTAGCCTCCGCTTCCTATTTCCAACTGGAATTTCCCACGCGAGACTTTTTCTCTCGGAGCTGTCGAGCTGCAACGATTGACTTTTCGCCGGCCATTCACCCAACTGCAATATCTTTCGAATATGCCATTAAAATTGAATTTAAATAAAACACGAAAAAGATAGTGTCCGAAGAAAACAATAGGGAGTGCTTTATTCTTGGAAACGTTCTTTAAATCTTCAATTTTACGACGCTCTCTTATCTGACCTTTTATCATCGAGTCGTAATTCAAATCTCTCCGATAATGTTTTGTTTCTAGACTGCTTGGCATCGTTCAATGGCAATAATATTGACACTCCACAGTAATAACCTCCGACCTCGTTAACGCGTTTTAGAACCAGAGTTGCATTATAAACGCAACGTTTCATTTATAATTTTTCTATTTCTTAATTTTCTTTTTTTTTCTTGTTATTATTGAACTCTATCGAAATCGTGGTTCATTAATCCAAGGTTTCGCTTTTCTTTGACGCGCAATTACGAGTAAAGAAGAATCTTAACGGCCCGATAACGCGTAGTCATTGGAAACGAATATCGATCGATCGATAATAGAAATAAAAAGACGAGAGATAAAGTCCGTGTTGACAATTACGAGCGAATTTTATATTTCACAAGTGTCAAGCTCAAAGTACAGGTACGTATGATGCAATAGGATGAACAGCAATTGATAACATTGATAAAAGACGCATCGACGCATATCGATGCATTATCGACGATGACAATCGAACATCAGAGTGAAGAAATATGATTGGTAGGATTGGATATGGTGACTGGATAAGAAACATGATTGGTGTAGAATTGGATATAATGATTTGATGAGAAACATGATTGGCTAAAATTGGTTACAAATTCTACTAGCATAAACATAAAAATTGTAGAAAAATCGTAAAAATCTAAGTCGTACGAAATGTTTCGTACAACGCGTACCATAAATACGTAAAAACGACGAATGTTCAAATATTATCATAAATCACTGTACATTATATCGAAGTGCATTTTCTTAACCATTAAATTATTTATTTTTCTCGCCTGTATTCTTCGTAACGAACGGAGAATCGTAAAAATTTTCGCGCTAGTCCCAACAACAAACACCCGATGTACGACCTGAATTAACGTACAGGTGCACGAAGCTCGCAATTGAAAATAGGTTTGCACGTGAACTGATTTCACACATGTCGGAGCACGTGCAGCTGGGCACAGCGCGTGTACATTTCTCTCTGGCATAACTCTGGATCGCGTGGGCAATGCCTTATAGGTATTGTGATCACCGATTGCAAAAGATCGGTGACCTCTTTTCAGATCGACTGCCTTTACACTGCGGATCCTGTTCGATGGTAACGATTTGCTAGGAACGATAAAGATCTATAGAAGCGAACGTTTAAGTTGACGCCGATACCTTTTTCTCGCGAGCATAACTTTCACGCTAAATGCTATTTCACGAGGTTTCTTCGTTGTCCCTGGCTCGTTGACGAAGATATTTTTAAGTCGCATACCTTTCGATTTTTCGTAATTGCCCGCCAGAGCTCGCGGAGCTGTTCGACCGAATGCCCAAGACCATAGAGGATGCATACTTTCACGTGGCAACAGGAAGAAGAGGGCTGAGGAAAGCCAAAGGCAGTGCCGAAAGGGAGAAAGGGACGGAGAAAGAGAGGCTGCGAGTCGATAAAAGGAGAAAGAGGAAGCGAGGTTCAGAGAGAGCCGCGTGACGGGCTCCGAAGCCGAGTTAAAAAAGAAATAGAGTGATGGAGATGAAGGGGAGAAAGGGGAGACGGAAGAAGGGAAAAAGGGGAGAACATTAGAGTCGACCTTGAAAGGAACCTTGCAAGGCCGTTACGCTTACCTCTGGACCGTCTCGAGCTGCTGCTTCCACGGGTTGAATCTCGTTTGAGATACGATACGGAGAAAGCTCATGGAAACCGACATCTTTTATTCGTCTAGTTTTACGAACTCGAAATCGATCGGGTGAACACAGGGATTTGTGAAAGAATTGCATTCCAACGTCGATCGAAACGTCGCAGATTCTGTCGGGTTTATTACGAGTAAAACGTTACACGTTGCTCGTCAACAAAAATTCCAACACATTCGTGCGACCTCGCATTTGAAACGTTGCGATATTTTTGGCGAACAACGTTATAAATTCTATCAGAGTTATACGATGAAATATATTTTTACTAAAACATAAAAATACTTTTCGCTGTTAGACGTGTCTCTCGTAAAACGAAACGGTAAGATTGACGATTTGGTTAACGAAGATGGACAGTTAGAAATAGCTTCAAGACAAATAGCTTCTATTTTATTAGATCGGTATTCCCGAGAGTGTATAAAACACTCGACAGTCGTGTATCCTCAGCGTACTCGGGCCGGCGAAAGATAGACGAAGTGTAAATAAAGCGATAAATTCACGTAATCACAACATCACGATGAGAGCTTATCGTCGATTAGCCTTATCAATTACGACGTCAGCAAGGCCGATCGATGTTCTTGAGGTACATTTCTATACGAGCGAATATACGTACGAATTGGCGCGTGACTTTATACACGCACGATGATCCACGTAGTTGACGTAGGAGGACGAGTAACTGCATCTGATCGGTACATCTATCAAGCACGACTGAATTTGGTAGCGACAAAACGAAGATCGCGTCAACTCGGCCATCAAGGTTAATTGGATTTCAAATTGAACGAGTTTCACCGCGTCGAAAAATCGCCATGCGGTTTTTTCCAGCTTCGTGATCGTTTATAAAACAGGAATTCCAAGTTCGTTCGCTTCCTTGCTCGCCAACTCACGTACGATAGTCGCACGAACGTTGGATAGACGCGAGCCGTTCCATAAATATTCGTTAACTTCTAATAAGTGTTCCTTTCCATTCCGGCGTAACTACTCCGCGAGGAAGCTCGGCTAGATAATAGCCCGTGTCTGTAATTACGTGGCGGATGAACTTAGTCGAGAGTATTCTCGGGGTTAACGATGAAACTAACCCCGGAATACCGTAGATACCGCATTAAGATGGCTCTCTGTGCTTTCGTCTGCTCGCTATCGAATAAAGGTTTTCGATCAACCAAGTATTCCCAACGAGGGATATACCGAACCAGAATCTCTCGAATATGCTAATCGAGAAGTATCTTGCAAGTAACTCGACGCTTGAAAACTATCGTAAGTACGCGAAATATAGTACTCTTTGATCCAATTCAGGTCTCTGATCTTATCTCAGCCGCGTGCATGTACATAGAGTTAGCAGACACTGATAAAATGCAAGAGCAGTATAGTTCAACGATGAGGGAAAACTATACTTGGTCCGGCTTACTTGTCTGAATTCGAACGATCTAAATTTAAAAATTAATCGCCATGTTCCGTCATATGTGTCTGTAGTAAATACGACGAATGAAATCATCACAATTTTCTAATCGAAATACGAATCTTATCGAAGAGAGACAAATGACGGAGTATTTGTGAATGGTAGTGGTAGGAATGGACAGGACCCCGGTCGGAGGACCGAAGATCCAACGATCGTTACGCAAGATTTCGTTCTCCGGGTTGGCTGTCGAGTTATTCGTCGGCTAGCGGTTGGTTTATTTGCTGGGCCGGTCGGGTGGGTTAGTTGCCTGCACGGCAACACGGCAATACGGCAACTGCGAAGACGGTCGCCCAGGCACGAACAAGAAGTAAAGGAGAACGTCCTTGCAAGGCCGGCCGCCGACGCCCGAGAATCGAGCCTCTCTCTTTCGCTGTGCTTCTCGTTCCCTCTGCTTCATCAACCTCTTTTCCTCTTTCGTTGGCCGGTTCGTTCGCTTCGGCGTGCTTCTCGCTCGCTCCTGCCGATTCCTCTCTCGATTTCTCTCCCGATCCCACTTTCCATCCCCATCTATACACATCGCATCCATCCAGCCTTTCCGATCCTTCGTCCGCAAGTCTACACGTTCGCCAGTTACACGAGGCTATGTAACATGCGTTCTACCCATCCTGTTTGCTTATATATGTAGAAAACTGTCGTCTCACCTAGCCAAGTGTAGTTACCAACGTGCATCCTGCATTCCGATCTAACCGAGGCCGGGATAAGAGTCGGAGCGCGGCGAGATCGCGTGAGAAAACCGGGGGTTCGAGTTAATTCCTTTGACAATGACTAGGTACCGACTTCGTGGAAAGCCGAACCTTTCCTATCGAACCTATCCACTTGCCTACGACCGTTTCTCACGCGAGTGTAAAACACCGCTGGAAAATCTTTCCACGACTCCAACTAACTTTTGCGCATAGCGGCTTCTTCAAACTGATTAGCTGAGAATCGTCGCGGTGTAAGCGAGATAATCGCTGTTGTAAAACACAGTTCTCCGTTTATTACTTTACAACGTGTAGTATAGTTTCTCGTGTCACAAAAATGTATTATGACGGTAAGCGGAAGTAAAGTTGTAATTTGATTAATTGCGAAGCTAGATGATTTTAAGTTTTAGATAAATTCAAAATTCTGATGCACGTCGTTGTAATTTTCAGCTTGTGATTTATGGTTCGTTACGACTGAGAAAGTATCGTGAAAGCATTGAAAAGTTTGAGCTTCCTATAAGTCTGGTGAGAATGATCTTCGTACGGTTATACGTCTTCTTGGAACGTCGATGAACGTTCATTTACAGGACAGCTTCGTGAAGAAAGCTGTTTGTTCCTTTGTTTAGCACGCAACAGTCACGACAAAGCGTTAAATAAAAGTCGATGAACCTTCCTCATAAATATGTGCGTTCCAAAATTGTCCGTTGCGTAAAATAACACGTTACATGCTTGTCACGTATTAACGTCGCTCGGTGCCGATCAGGTTTTCGCATACATGGCGAAACCAATCTTTACAGGGACGTTACTTATTCATTATCGTTATAAATGTCTTTCTTCCTACATAAAACGAGAATTCCTTTTTTGCGCGTAAATATTACGCATTAATGGCGTAAGACGTTAATTACACTGGCTCGCAAGGTTTTTATTAACGGTAGATATTTCCACGCATCCTTCTATATTTTTCCATACTGAGTTACGTGGTTGCACTTTTTATCGCTTAATAATTATTGAATTCATAGATTTTTCGTTAATAACGCTATATGTATGTAACTCGTACGATTCGAGGCGTAGCGCGTTATGACGTTCGGAAATCATTTTCCTGGATTTCCACTTGAGTGTTTTCTTAGAAAACCTGATTAACGTGGACGATCAATATGACGAACGACTCCATTAATGTATTTCGGATATGGAAAAACGATATCGAGACAAGAAAAGTTGTGATACGATGGTCGATTATAAATGATAGGTCATCGTCGATTATCGCTTTCTAGGTAACAGATTAATAGATAATAGATACGTGAAATTATATGAATCACTAACTACTAACCCATTAAGGACCAAGCTGTGACATAATGTATAAAAATTGCGTAAACTCAATATCATCGTTAACGTCGTTAAAAATAAAACGACGAGTTCAATAAGTCGTTGGTCCGCGAAGCTACAAAAAGCGTATTGGTATGAGCTGTAGGTCGTTAAAAAAAATCTGACGTAAGAAAGACAATCTCGTTGCATTTTTCGATTCAGCAGAAAAAATACACAGAAAGTCACATATTAAAACTCGTTTCATAAGAGGTAAGAGATATTTTGTAAACCAATGTCATCGGATCGAATTCCTCAACCTCTAATCCACTGGTTGTGCAAACCTTTTGGGAAGAAATCTGGTCGCGTTTGGCACGTACCGAGGTCGCTTCAAGTATACGAACATAGCGCAACACGATTCAGTGAATGAGAAATTTTACAAAAGTTCCGCTCGACCATTGAGAATATCGTGACTTTTCGTAGGTGTGTGAGAGTGACGCACGTAATGGATTTGCACGGCTGCAAGTAGGCGCAAATCTATGAATGCAAACGCCACGCAATGCACTCGTTCATGCGGCCCACTTCGTGCTTCATCGCTGGCAGAAATGTGCATGTGCACTTGTGGCTTGTTGCGCAGTGGTTGCTACTCTGAAAAGTGTGGGCGTCGATACCGATCGATCGACTATACCGTTGTCATTCGCATGAATCGCGCTTTTATAAATACATGGCGGGCAAACCAGCGTTTAGTACCAGCCGGGCAGATTGATATTTTGCGCATTGACGACCAGCGAACGTAACAAAGATCGTGAGACACCGAGATTATCGACACAGCGATTATGTTTCTGCGCGATAGATAGGTTCTTGAAAAAAAATGGAAGCATAATAGATCGAATCTAGATGCGAAAAAGCCAATATAAGTAATAAATTGTTTTCGAACAAATCTCTAATTAAATCTTACTCGTACGAACACATTACGCGCCCGCGTGAGAATGTATTTTTTAATTTGATAAATGTACGATACAAAATCCAATAGAGGATAATGCGATAATAAATTTAGGGTGCAAAGGGTTAAATTGAAAGAAGACGTTTTTACGATAAAAAGGAATCGTTTGAACTATGTTAGATGAAATTAAATCACGTAAAAGAGGAATTGGATTTTTGCACAAACCATGTCGAATAGAAATCGTGTAAAAGTGTGTGTATTAAGTGTACTTTTCTTGCTTGTTATTCATCGACTTCCCAATATTCCAGCGATTCTAAAGAAGTACAAAAACCAGTTACGTACGCATCTGGTAATATATTCTTGGTGGTGGAATAAGTTAAACACCAGATATATCGAGAGCCAGTTGCAATTTGTTAATGCGCACAAGAAATATTCCGGATAGGCATCTTCGCGACCTGATAAATCTCGAAGCAGCTCGAGGTTCGATACGGTCTGTAATTACGGCACGTAACGAAAGTGTTACGTGTAGGTGCTTTGAAAGCCTTGGGGCTGAGAATCAGGTATCTAAGGGCGTGCCCAGACCGAGACGACTTTTATTGTCGGCAATATCGTTGACCGCATCTGTAGCAATTTTTTAATCGACAAATGAATAATCGTTCGCCTATTCGTTTCACACCGTCCCATAAGATTTATCGCAAATAAATAAACTAAATAAGTTGGCTGTGAAAAATGCATTCCACCTGCGATCTCTCAGAGACAAAGAGACCACCTCCATTCTTATTTCGGTCGATCGTTTCTTACGGAAACGATGAATATCGTATAGAATTGAAAGTGACAAATAAATAGAAAGTCAGGACAGGTTAATTTATATCTGTAATAATACGTATTCTCGCCAAGATATTCCGTCGAATATTACGTTCGTAGTTTACTGATCATCGGTATCTTATTCGACGTGTCAACTTGAAACTAAAGTTAGCGAGGGAACTGTGCGAATGCACAATAACAATGCTTTACACGTTGATAAGTAACCAGGGTAAAAATAAACGATTCAAGGTATCGAGGCCTACGTGCGCAAATAATCTCTCTTTTCGTATTCGATGAACATTAGATTAGATATCGAATTCTATGAAATGAACATTTTGTAATTGCACCTTATCGACTCAAGGACTTGTATGTATATATAATAGCATATAGATATATACAGCGAAACGTTTGAAGATCATTTTTCAGAACGTCGTTCAAACAATTCGCGTTACTCTAAATAAACTTCGATATTTCAAAAGAAATAGCAATTAAGAAACGAGGTCAATAAATGCACACTGGTGCTATCGATTGTTTAGATATTCCATGCGACAATGGTTACAATGATTTTGCCACATCGACGCGTACGGTCAGTAGCACTCGCATAAACTCGAATCAATAGAAGCTATCTGTCGGAATGGCTCGATAAATATCGTCAGGACCAAAAGTAATTGTGAAATATTCAAAACGTGATACGCGCCGGATCGTGTCTCGTGACAATTCCGTCGAGTCTGGCCAAATTGATTTATATTCGCGTATTCGTTGACGCGTTACCATCGATTATCGATCGAATGTTGCGTTTGCAGAGGAAATAAATTCTGACCAATTAAAAGTTAAAATTGGCTCTGTCAAGCTGATCGACCGAATCGAGTCGAAAAGATTTAAAAGCTTTAGGAGCGCTAATTAAATTTCTCTTTTACGATGATCGTACAGAAATATCAAGCTATTGCAAAGTTATATAACTTATTGCATTATAATATAACGTTAAGGAAAATTTTGTCTGCTTGATTAGCGAGTTATACACGCGTACGGTGTGTATAAGATCGTACAAGTTTTGGTTGGCACGAAGATTGATCGATGAGATTTATGGCACGCATATCGCTATTATCGAGGTAGACAGAAGGTGAAAGTAAGGAAATGGAAAATACACGCTGTTTATCGAATTACTACCATGTACCATCCGAGTATCGATAACCAGATGGTAGAAAAGATGAAACCTGTCTGTCTAAAATGGCAATCGTTCGTGACAGATGTGATTATTTTCTAAGATTCGTTCAGAAAACAAACAACAAATGTCTGTAAAATGTGTTTCGTATTTTTCATTCAATTGCGAACGAAATTATCGAACGACTTGATAGATCGACCAAAGATTCGTCCGAGTGCGGAATGTAGCGGTGTTCGAGCTGTACTTACGATAGACCAGTGATCTGTGGCTTGCCAGGGAAGAAAAGTCGAGATCGACAACCACTGGATCTTGGAACGATGCACACGTGTGGTCAGTTTAATAAGAGACTGCATATCGCATTACGTAGCCGTATAGCGACGTGTCCTGGATACGCTTGATTGTCGTATTCTCTTCCAACCGAGTTCATGCAAAATTCAATGCGATATCCGAAACAGCGTAAAAATGGATTGCATTTCGTGCAGCGGGCGATCGAATCGAATGGACCACGAACAATCGTATCGTTGCCACGGCTCTCCTTCCTGCTGGTCTATTAAACTTTGCGCAACCCACGTTTCGTGGTATTTATCGAGGTCGAATCCAGCAGCGTTCCAAGCGTGGGCCTTAACCTGCCACAATTCGATCGTAATTTTACGACAAAGTGGCCAAACAATTCGATAGAATTCGACAAAAGGACAGATTCCGAGAAGATCGACGTTTCGTTTTACGAATGCAACGGTTGCTCTTTGCAAAATTAATTCCAACGATTCTTTGCGTCTACTTTACGCGCTTTCTTGATTAAAGTGCTTTTTCATAGCTTGTACGAAACGTTTGCTATTTGTTTCCAAGTTAACGTCGTTGTATTATAGATTTTTCGTAATACTGCGATGAATATTCAAAGAACGCAAAATGTATAAACGAAAAATAATTGATATTCTATTTATATTCTATACCTACTTATACCTATTTATATTCTCGCCACTGTAGATCGCGACGATTCTACCTACCAAGTTGTCTACCTACTCCACTGATCGACCTACGGCTGCGATAGATATTTACGTGTGACTGTTCCGCCTTAAGCCTGTCTGAATTTAACTAGAGTATTCAGGTTGCGCAAACATTTTTCCACTAATGACGGAGAGTAATGCGTTACCGGCAAATCTCTAAGCTCTCTAGAAATATAATAATATCAGGTCAGCCTGGAAATTCCCCTGCTTCTGAATAAAATTAAAGGATAGGAACGTCCAGTTTGAAAGAAGTCATGTTCCATTAAAATAGATAGCTCGAAACTGTGGAATCTCGAAGAATGATCCAATACGTTCAAATTCCCTTTTCTTATCGAGATCGTTATCGTTATGCTTTATTTGCTTATTGTTAGCTATATTTTCGAATAAGACGCAAAGTCGTGTACGTTCTACGCAAGCACATACGTAGGTTCGAGCGCGGAAAACAGAATAAGAGTAAGAGTAATGTTTATCGTAGAACGTAAGGAAAAGAGAGGGGAAGAACGAGCAAAAGTACTGTTACTCGGACAAAGGCTACCCACGTTTATGGTCAGCTTGCTATAAAAGCGGCTGCTTCGCGCACACCCAGTTCTTCCTGCAGTTTATTGCTATTGGAAACGGTTCAAGAAATCTCGTTGCCGTGTAATGCGTTTACAGAATGACGCTTCATTTTTCCTTATCTCCTTACGTTCTCGCGCGACGCGACGTTTCTCGCGGAAACCGTTACTAAAGTTCACGCAATGTACATATATCCTGGCATTTTCTCATTCTGTCTATATACTTTCGATTTTAAGATTCCGCTGAATTTTATTGGTAAAACCCAGTAACACACTCTAACACCACGTTTCGTTTATCTCGGATTCTTTAATCCTTTGATAGCACCGTAGCATAACACGAAGAGTTCAGAACGAACGATTTAAAAGCTAGTCGTTTCTTTATCATCGCGATTTTATGTATCTTTGATATCAAATATAGAAGATATAATAATTTCTTCATTCTATAGGAAATAAATATGTATCGGTAATTACGCTACGTGTGGCGAAATTTAACGCTAGAACGATCTGTTCAGATGGAAGATGAACGAAGCATTCTGTATAGAAGGAACTTTTTAACGATTTACTTCGTTCGTTGAAGAATAGTTGAGAGATTCGAGTTAGTCATGGTTCAGAGAATTCTAGCGGAACTTGTAGTATAATAGATTAACACGCTACAACGTGTGGACAATGCATGCGTGATCATGCTCTTCCGATTGCATTGTGGCAATCCCGTGGAATTATCGGAGATGCAAAGAGGCGAATCTGTAATTTATGAATTCGCCGATGAGGTCTGGGTCAATTGAAAATTGCGCTATTACTTCTACCTCCCTTTATCCTTGATCTCGTGTACCAATCGCGATCCATAAACGATACCTTTATTTTTGGCCACCATAGGTTCGAACAAGCAGAGATTCTCAGACTTGCACGAGATCGGCCATAAAACTTTTTTCCCCGAGGTTCGTGTTCTCGCGTTGCTATACATAGGATAGGCCTGAAACTTTTTTCTCAAACCATCCCACCTTTGCTCGTCGTCCTCCTACTCCTTCATCTTCTCTACCTTGCCAAACTACATGGCGGCAGGCGAACAAAGAGAATCTTGAAAGAAGAATCTCGTGTTCGAGAAGGTAGAGGAGTCGGTCGATAACTTTTTCGCACGGGTGGTACCGAACCTTTCAACAGGCCAGGATAATCTCGTAAAACGATAATTCACTAAATAACGATACCGTCGGTTTATTAAAAATTGCCAATCTTTGAGATATCAGTAAAATCTAATTCTAAAAGTAAACTACCCGTTACGTATTATGGGATGGGAGTGCCATGGTCGTATAATAAAATTAACGACAAGAATCTTGCGATCGATAAGAGTATAGCTGTATGCATACACAGTTTCTGATGCGAGCTAATTGAATTCGATCGAAGTAACGAAGCTACAGACGGACAAAACTCGACGCTAAAAACGTTAACCCAGATCGATGATCACGCGTCAATGCACTAGGCTGTACCTTACCTTGCTAACAGAAACACGACGAAGTCTTCGATGAACGACATACATACGTGTCCTTTCTACTACAAGCCGTGTCAAATAAAATGTTACACCCGCATATGGGACACGGATCTCGCGTTACATGTCGGCCACACCGCAAGGTCATCGATAGATAGGATCTAAAACAGAAATGTGGCTAATGACGAAGCAGTTAGACCACTCTAAAACTCTTTTTTCTTTCTTACGAGAGGAAGACAGTTAACATAATTTTTAATCATTTTTGTTGGTTTTTTGTCTCTATATTCGATTACGGGGGATAAAGCGTTGTCAATGCCTCTGGCCACAAATCGCTAGATCCGGTATTTAATACGAATGTCTCGCATTCCTTTGCGCGTATCCAGCGAATCTTCTTCTACCCACCATAGACAGAATCAAAGGGACGAAACCGCGATACAACGGCAGCAACAACGGGCGGCCAATAAGTAACGATAGAGCATTAACTTGCCTCGACAGTGGCGGTGCACCATAATACACGTCGGGTGTATACAGCGCTTGAGCAACACCTACAAATAGAAGTCGTAGAACAAGCCAGGGCCCTGTTGCACGCTACTTTATGACTACCAGGACACAGAGTTCGCGGGCATTACTTTCGAACCATTAGCTTGCGCACACTAAGCTTTGCTCCGTCTATACTCGATACCAATTTGTATTTGTAGCTCGAGAAGGGAAATTATTTTCTCGTTTGCAAGAACATTCGGATAACGTTCGATACTACGAGAGATCGTTGACTAACTGCCCGAAATTACAGGGAAATCGATCGATCCTGACAGAGGGTAAGTCGAATATCTTTGTTCAAGATGGTGAAAAAATGTTTATATTTATTTGCAACTAATTATATCGTTAGAGCAAGCTAACATATTTCATTCGCAAGCCTTCCGCTCGAAATTCCTCTGTTCACTGACGCATAACGCGCGCAGTGATTTGCATATTTGAAAGTGAACGAGTGATTTTCGCCCCAAGGGAATGTGACACAAAGATATAGACAACTTCGAAGCTGCATTACGTCAGTTCCTTCGAGGTATCCGAGACTTTTCGCAAAATGACGTGAACTTGTTCGTTGTAAAAACCTCACCAGATTTTCTACCGTACGTTGAACATAAACCTGCATGCATAATACATCCGCTCAGAAGCATTAGAACACATGGTTTCATAGAACACGCGATAATTGATTCAAGGAAACCATTAATCGATTGATTTTACAGCGAAGACGCGCAAGATAACGATCCGAGAATTTGCAAAAATTATATGCAAGGGTAATGAAAGACACACGGCTTCGAGATCCAACGAATCATCGAGTAAAGATGATCAGACCGATACTCTATTACGGCATCACCCTGGTGTTACACGGGTTGAACTCGAGCCACGTGTCTACAGAATCTTACGTTACATCCCTAAATCCTGATACGAAGTATTTGTTGACTGGTCGTCGTTGTAATTTTACTCGAGACATCGCGTTTCATGTTTGTATAATGCAACGATCAAACGAGTAATCAATGGTAATGCAACGTTAGCTTCTCATACGTTGTGTACAGGTGGCGCGATAAACAAACAAGCGAATCTACGTTCTACCACGTGCCATCGATTCACAAAGTAAGCCATTGATAAATCAGCAACTCCGATTAGCATAGCAATTATTTCGACATTCCCGCGTGGCTAAAAAAATTGCTAGGGGAGAAGACAGGCAGCGCAGCATCGATCGAAGAGCGATTTACCGGGAAACACGATCCGTGGTAACGCGTTACCAGGGCGTATAGAAGCGCATCCTCGATTTTCAATTTTGCCAGCAGGCAAAGACTTAAGATACCACCAAATAAACCAGTCAACGTCCCGACAGCAGCGTATACCACCGACAACAGTGCATACCACCGCGTGGCGGGTACCTAACAAGCGCGAGTCTTCGAGCTAAGGTAACACGAGAGGGCCACCAGCGTCGCGAGAGTCTCCGGTTTCGAATTTGTCTAAAGTAATTAAAACCCTACACGAGGCTTTGCCACACGTTATGCCTGCAAATCGACGTTCTTCACGAGGGTGGTTGTTCTTTTCGCCAACACCACCCCGAGAGATTTTAAAACGACCGTCGCGCGCTGCTCACCTTCTCCTAACCTGAGTTATAGAAAGGGCAACGTTATACACGTATCCTCCGTTTCGTAACGTTAGAACTTGGAAAAAGGAAGGATTAGGAAATTTATCGCTTTTCTGCGGAGGGAAGGAAAACGGCTGCCTTTTTCTCGTGTTCGTGGCGCGAGTACATCGATGCAGGGTAAACAGAAGAAATGAGAGAAGAAAATAAATGGCCACCTGTTTAGCAAGCTACCTTGGTCACCCAGCTGGGGATACGTGATGTCACGCGTTGTGTCTCACCGTTACCCCGAGAATTGTATGCAGAGGAGGAATTCGATTGTCTCCAAATTGAGGAGCACTTATCTCGGCACGTGACTCCGCGTCGACGAGAGACAAACGCTTCGTCTTTTTCTCCAGAGTGTTGTCCCTTCTTTGAACAATCGGCGGTATAATAAAACGTTTTTCAGGCTATCGATGTTGCCGCGAAGAATAGAGATGTTGCAGGTAGAACGGAGATACACGCGAGCACGGAATTTATACGTGTTGCGAGGAGATCGTGATACGATACAGTCCCTGGTCATTGGAACTTTCAATATCTTTCACCCTTTTGATAAAGCTGCAGGTGCGATCGACTGCTAATAGTACAATATACGTACATACGTGTGCTATTTCATCGACTAATGCTAATTTCTAATTCATCGACTCACGAATCAGATATCCTTTCTGAGAGAAGAGGGTATCAAGGTTCGTCAAACCCATAGTCGCGTCTTCACGTGGATGGCACGCCCTGAACCATGTCTGGCATAACACGAACCGGCGTTCTTGGAAGAAAAGACGAGGAACAAAAGCAAGCCGCGCCATAAATAATGCTACGAATCCACTGTTACGAGAGAGACGTTCGTTCGTTTATTTTTGCGATCACGTACGCGATTAATTGAATTTTGAACGGGATAGAGAACATTCTGTGCATTATGTAGCCATAATTTCCTACGGGGAAATAACTCGTAGCCATGAAAAAGTGAAAAAGGTTGGTCCGATGTTAATGTTCTCAGTCATGGTCGTTTTAATTGAATAGCACGCGTATACCGATGAAAAGACAGAGTGGGATACGTTCGCGTGGGCGTGGATGCCGCGATTATCGAAGACACCCTTGGTGGATGAAGACGTCAGGATTTGACGGGCTTACAATGGAGTATAAATTACCGATGTTAGGAAACGATGATGACGGTGGTAGCGCAAACTCTTATCGTAGACTGTAGACTATACGCTCGTATGCGTTTAAAGGTATATGCACCGACGATAAACGTCACTGGAACCTAGGCTTTTATCAAGCATAGGTGAGGAGCGATTTAAGTACCGGAGGGATGTGCAACACGCTCATACACGGCTTCGAGGATCATCGCGACTTCCTGGAACGCCTACGAACCGTTCGACCTCCGAAGACGAGCCACGATCAAAGAGGTCATCACGGTATCGAGTCTCGACCTTCGTGCCCGACCTTTCGATCCTTCGAGGACAATGAATTCACGGTTGTATCGTAAATCCTTGCCGATCCTCCAAAGTCTTGAAATAATCTCACCAACGAGGGGAAAATTTGACGTTTCATCGAGCCACGTACCATCATTCAAAGTCATATATTTTTCGATAACCGAAAGACACGAATGTTCAAAGCGTACAATCTCGCGCGTGGTTTTGCAATAAATCGTAAACGACTCACCGTTTCACACGACATTGCTTAAAGCGTAGGCAGCTCTGGTGTGGCAATATGGCGCCGTGCCCGGCCGTCCTTCCGTCCCACCTGAACATATAAAATAGGCAATGCGGTTAATTAACGAGCATTACGTTAGGTGCCAATCTGCATAATTAGCGGCCTGCGCGCTCCACCGAGTGCATTTGTCATTTATATCGTATTTTATCGTATCATAATGTTTACGTCGTGTTTTAAAGGAATGCCGAGCGTTGAATCCGTAAAGAATTATATTCTACCACTTGCACGCATTTATCCTATTTAAATCGGGCATTTCTAACGCGTAAATTTATAGTTTCGTGCTTTCGATCTTGTATACAAAGGCTATACCATTTCTCAAGATATATTTCTACGGCATGTTATCTTTTCGATCTGAAATGCTACCCGAGCGGAAGGAACGCATTGCTGTAATTGTTGTAGAAAGTGAATCACACGAATCACTCGAATCACGAGATTCTATGTAGAAAGAGAGCAAAGAAAAGACAGGAAAAGACACCGACCCCCTTAAGCGAGATTCCTACTGGTTACTACCTTACGTCTACCTGTTATTGCGGCTACAAAGCTGCATTCCAGCTGAATCTAAATGCCTCTGTCACGGCTCGCAATAACCGTAATGGCAGGAACACGATGTTCCTGCTTCTGGGTGAGCGTGTTCCGCGGCTGCGTCACTTTGGACACACAAATGAGTACCTTTCCAAGTATCCCGCGTCCCAAAACTTTACCCTCCACGAATCACGTCTAACATCGTCTGAAAACGTGGAGGGTGGAATGCGGAACGGATGATTATTTTGCGCGTGAACTTTTCGCGTCTGGCCATTAACTTCTTCCGCGATAACGAGAAATATGTCTTAGAATTATCTACCGAAAAGAAACGACTTCCCGACATTGGCAAGCCGTGTCGTTGATATCGAGACGATCATAATGATAAATCAAGGCTCGACCGTTTCGAGATATCGATGATAAAAGTCGGAACGGAGCACGAACGCGACTCACGTTTATGCTTCGGCAAACCCGTAACGTAGTTTCGTTCGCTGATAATAAGAACGTTCCTCGAGTTAATCAGCCTCGTATAAGGTCCAGGTTATCCTGCATGGTGTGCACAATGCCTCGGACGAGTTCGCGCATCCGTCGTAAGTGGATCTCTACCCGATGGGTCTTACGTGACAACAACGTTTAGATGGTTGCCGCGCGATAAACCGGAGAAAACTAGATCTTCGACTATAATAAAGGTGGCTTGAAATCGCAGGCCCATCAAGACGAATCTCGCCAGCAAACAAGAGTCGCAATAAAGAATCATCAATGAGAAAGCTGACGTACCATGTAAAATCTGATCGCGATATTTAGAAAATCTTTTTCCACTGTATCGAATAGAAATTAAATATTCTTTTACAAGAGTCTGTGAGAAAAGAAAGAAAGCAAAAATATTTTTGTCACGATGCCATTAGTCTTTAATACGTTTGATATGCCCTTTTGCTCGATCATCGAATGAAAAGTGAATCGAAATTGAAATCTTGCTGCGCCTATCATCTAGAAGGTGGTAGGAATTAAGTTAGATTCGTAGAAACGCGATTAGCCAGAAATGCTAATCGACTCGTTCTTGAGAGGAAGAATTGCGCGTTGCGCCATGCGAAAATTAGAAAGGCACATGCACTACCAATTGCGATCGTGCCTCTGTTCTCGGTCGTGAGTTTTCTACATACATAACGCGACGTCTTGCTGTTTACTTCGTTGTGTAAGTTGATCGCGTCCAACGACTCCTTAATTACGGCAATCGTGTTATCGAATCGAATAGAAAATCGGAGGTAGATCGATCACAAACGAGCTATATACAAATACAAAAGATAGGACACGTGTTATCAAGTTTTGATAGCAAAAAGAAGCTTCGAATCGTCCTTTATCCAACGAATAATGCCGTTTCGGTATCGCGCGACACTATACGTTTCTCCTTTTTCTCTGTACAGACGAAGCAGACTGCATGTACTTTCTTCGGCCTCGATCCCCTTGCGGGAACCTCGCTTACGTATCGCTTTCGCAATCGTTATTAGACGTTGTTGCGCAAGCAAGAGCGCTCTGTCCTATATGAAATATCGCCCGCATTCAATCTCAGCCGCGGATACGTTGTAATTAGCGTGCAAGACACTGCGTGGAAGCAGAGCCTCTAACGTACCGTGAATACGCGATATCGCGGCTCGCAGGACACGAGTGTCTGCAAAAATCCAGATGCCATTTCAGATAGGTGCTAGGAGATTCGCCACGGCGTTACACCGCTGCAACTTTACGGCAAGCTCACGACATACCAATCTTCGCCTTGGTCTGCCTCCAGTTATTCATCCGTGGCTGGCTTTTACATCGTATTAACGCTCCTCCTATAATAAGTCATGCGGCTGCTTATCGGCGCAACGATAGAAACCAAAACAGTGTTAACGATTTTCCTATTCGAAGATTCACGGATCGACGCGCCGATAAATCTTTCGATACAAATGCGTAATACATTGCGAAAAGGTAATTGCAGCATGAAAAGGTATCGAGAAATGATCTAATCGTTCGCTAACAGCAGATGTGCTGACAGATGGTCGGACTAAGGCTGTTCTGAAACACGCGCGCTACTACTCGCCTCGGGTCGGTATAATCAAGAG
The DNA here is from genome assembly GCF_910591885.1 of Bombus terrestris. NCBI lineage: Eukaryota > Metazoa > Arthropoda > Insecta > Hymenoptera > Apidae > Bombus > Bombus terrestris. Next base: position 11,479,196 of record NC_063281.1, on the reverse strand, counting down.
ACTATAAACTAACTCGGTTAAATCTCTCCCCTTTATTTTTCACGTCACGGTAAACCTATTACTCTACAAGGATGTCCCGTAATCTATACATCCTGTTCTTCGTTTAATACTAATACCTCCCAGTCGCACTTATACTTGCGTATAGTAGAACAGTATCGACTTCTTACCGATCGCTGTCAATGTTCGACCACGTCCAACTTCCGTTGTTTTCAAAGACCTATCTTTATCGAGTTGCAGCTCACGTCTCGTTACGTCAGTCCTTTAACTCGACGACGAAACGTAGCATTGCCGGATTCCATGGAAAAACCTAACCCAACTGTTGCTACGCCAAACGCGCGTGTGTTATCTTTAATCTTCCATGACCGAGCGACGTGTGCTTCATCGAGAGTCAACGCGTACGCGTTCAGTGCCAACTCAATTAACGCGATTGCGACAACGATAAATCGTTTAACTTCTTTCCTACCTCTCCCTCTTTCTGCCTTCTACAGGCGTGTGGTTCGAATTAAGAAAATTGCCGGTATAATAGGAGACACGAACAAAAGAACTCGAAAATCCCTTTACAACGACGGTTCATTGGCTAGAATCCATTAGAAAGCAACTAAAGAGTTTCTCCTATTATGAAATCTATTCACATTCGTTTCATGAATTACACCGTGTCCGTGGCGTTCGGAACAATCCGATTAAGTAAGTACGACAATCTTACGAACAAAGAGACGCGAGCTTAAATATAGCTATTTAGCAGCTGGGCTAAGTTTATCTTTATTGAGGTTTACGCTGGTCCCCGTCGACCTCGTTACTGCACGAAGTAAATTACTCGCGTCTCTAACAAACATCATCGTTTATCGCCATTTTTTATAATCACAGTCCTCGGACCGCTTTTATCGTTAACAATTACCTTGTTTATGGACGGGAATAAAAAGACCATAATTATTAACGATAAGTTTGGTTTTATACCAAATCCTATATAGGTGTGCTTCTTGTATTTAAATATATCTTTGTAATCTGCTTTCACCGAACGGGTCACGCTGTATCTGTGTTTGCACGCGTGTACGTAAATGTAAGTAAGTTGCATGCGATTACGCGAAGAAATACATAAGATGGTACGTACACAGCGGCAAATGACGATTACTCCAACAGGATCGCGTGCTCCAGTAAGCTAACACGTTGCATTAGAGCTGCTGCCTGCTCGGCTATCAACGTGTTACATACTTTGCACAAATACGCGATCGAATCATTTAGCGTTATTTACCGACTGATCACGCGTATTATACAAACCTGCGAACGGATAGCCACAGGTTAATTGAATTAAAAATGGCAGACGTCTTCGTAAGAACTCGATCGTGAAAGAACAAGATTTTACATCGCAAAGAGATTAAGCGGATCTTGGTCGGACCAGTGGATTCTTCAACCAGTGATATTCGTTTTTACGCCTTGTACTTTAATCACCAGATAGATACCTGTTTGGCAAACGTTGCTTCGTCTACTACCTATAATTATCGCAATCTACGTACTTGGTTATTTTTAAATTTCTTATAATTAAATTCGAATATAAGAATTACTTTTTACTTGCAGAAATCTTCGACGATAGGATCGAACATGTATAGTCCCTACACTTTACTCTAAAAAGGATCGGAGGACATTACGAAAACTGATCTTGCGAACGACATCGGTATTTCGGAACATGCGATAAGAAATGCCATAAGATAGGAAATCTATTCCGTAGCCCGGTTGGGATTCAAAATCGTGATGGTGTTGACAAGACGTGTCCATCGAGATAAATCATTGGCTCGACTCGGTTGGTCACGAGCGGTGACATGTTTCGTACCCCCCTATCAGGACGAGTCTATTAAATCTGCAACAGGACGGAATGTCTGCCACGGTCATTACCATTCCGCCAAGTCGTAAGTTATCTTCGCTGACAGTGGGCGCGCATAGAAATGTCTTCGGCCGTGATACCTCCTGACTTCTTCTTCTTCTTCTTCTTCTTCTGGCTGTTCTCCTTGTTTTTCTTTTCCTTCCTTCCACTTCTCATTCTGTTCGAGGCCGTCTTTGGTCACACTGTCAGCCGCCGACATCCGTATCAGTCTTTACACTCTAGATAGCGCAATCTTTTTGCTGTATTATCTATCTTCTTGTAAAACTTGCAATAAGACCCGAAGAATTTTTTTCCTATGAAAACTGTTGCTTTTATACCGAAGATCGCCACTTGCCATTCAACGATCTTAACCAAGCCTATCAAAGGTTTAGATTCGTAGAGGTATTGGACGGTCCGCGCTGTAACTGATTCGTATAAAATTTGCATCACATTCCAGGCAACCCTTGCCAGTGCCAGTAATAGTGGCCGTGCATCGTAGGTAGATCTTTGAGGAGATCTCACCTCGGCACCTCCGCAAAACTTACGGACACGAACGTAAAGAAAAGAAAAGAAAAGGAAGGGAAAGAACAGCGGTGGAGAGGAAGACATGGAAGAAGAAGAAGAAGAAGAAGAAGACGACTAACCAGAGCATGGAGAAGAAAAGAGAAAGAGAAGAAGAAGGAGGTAGAACAAGAGCCGCGGACCTTTTCGAGTCCTTCCAATTCTCTCGTGACCATAAAGGTTTTGTTGCAGCCGGATCGCCGTCGAGTCGAACGGTAAATCAAGATGGTTGCTTTACGTAATGGAGTTGCACCGGCCACATCTTAATTAGGAAAAATCTGGAAGCACATCCGTTTCCAGCTCGCCGATGTTAGGTGGAGTTAAGGCGCCCATTGCATTCTCATTAACCGTCTGCTTTTGAATACATTCTATACACCGCACAGCGAATCGCTCGTTACACTATTTATCTTGAGCCTCTGTTTCGTAGAAAACAGACTCGTGGTCGTAATAACACGACCACATGCGTGATACCTGTTGTGGAATCTATCAGCTACCTTTTCAACGCGATGAAAAATATGCTATTAAACGTTGTTCATTCAACGCTCTCCCTTGAAATATCATTATCGGGCTACGAATTTTTATGTAATTTCATATTTTTTTTACGAGTACACCTATAGAAATGGAATTTAAATACTGATTTATTTCGTTTATTATTCCACCTTGCGTTTTATTTTATATAGTTTTACATGTTACGAGTCGTAGATACTCTTTTTTTACATTTAACTCTTTCGTAGATCCGTTCTCGAAAAATCTGTGCAAATGGAAGCCACATAGAAACAGATATCAAGTGTATATCTCACGACAAATTTATCACGGTCAGATAAAACAGTAACTTCGTTCCAAGGTAAGGAAAAGTTAATAAGTTCGCGTTGCTAGCATCGATTCACATACATTCGTACTTGTATTCATACTTATAACCACGATGGAGATAGCGATCGTTCATTGTCGAAAATTTTCCGAATTCTTTGCAGGTTAGTCGATAATCGTGGTCGCTGGTTTTCACCCTACGGGGATGCCAAGATGAACGTTGGTCCAAATTTACGTGAGATATTCAATTACGACTATTAGCCAACTATTTGTGAAACATCGTGATGACTTCCGAGATAAATGGCGAGGCCTCGTGTCTCCAGCGTCTTCATCAAGAAGTACGAAATACAATTATCCCATTCTACTTAACCCTTATACCATTTACTGTATTTCCGCGTAGGCTTTTGATTGTTTAGAAACATTTCCAAACAAGATCATCGAATTGAATGACTTCGTCAACGAGTACATGCCGGAATCTGTTAGAAATAATAAATTCAACGAACCTGCGATCGATCGGAAAGTCAAGTGCCAATCTACGCTTTCCACCGCGAAAAATTGCGATCTAAGTAGCATCTCAGACTTCGGCGGTAATTATTAACCCTTAAAGGCTGTCACGGGTGAAAATGCATTTCGATCAACAAATTAATCAGGTTTAATCAGATGGAATTGAATCTTTTATCGTTGTTCGCGATACTACGCGAAGAGTAAACAACATTATCGTTTGCGGTGGTATTATTACACGACGACAGTGCTAAAACGAAATTCGCACGGGGTGAAATTTTACTCGTGATAGCCTTTGAGGGTTAATGAAAATACAAGTCACGTGTACGCGCGTAATGGACTTTTGCGCTGATTCCTGCAGTTTCCAGTTACTACTCTCTCTCGATGTGCGATCGCAATCGATCGCGACATGGAATCTGTAAAAGAAAATACTATCGATCGCGAGGTATAACTGGTTGTAACGTACGTCGAAGACCTGGACCGCTTGGACAACTTTTAGCATTTATAGTCAGCAGCTTGGCGACATGTACAAAGAAAATCGTCGTTACTCCGTCACAGTACATCATGGACAACATAATTCCAACATTCTTTCAAAAGTAGGTACAAACGAGAAGTATTAGAAATTAAGCAAAAAGAGCAAACCAAAGGATACTTTTCTTTTTTTTATAAAGACGAGAGTTGAAAAACGCACAATGTGGACCGCCGAATTGGAATAGCTCTCTTTCGACTTACGTGACTACGGTAAAAAAAGACACCACGATTATTGGGAAACTTATCGATATCATGAGACCTGCTGTAGTGAAACTCATTAACGACACTACGACCGTAAGAATTCTCATAAATTCCTTGCACTTGCAATTACGTGTTTCCTTCTATCTCTCTCTTTCTCTTTGATGAAACAAAACGTGTACAAATCTACTTCAGTTGAAACGCTGGCTACAAGCTATTGCTTTGACCGCTACATCGCCTCCGATCGAACTAACAAATGCAACTCGTAACACTGAAACCATCGACTGTTGGGCTTACGAGCTGTTCTTTCATCTCAAGTACCTTCAAGTGAATCGCGGACGACGGACCACCGACAAAGTAATCCTTACAGTTAATTGTAACTCTTGCCTACCTCTGCCGCGATATAGCGAAGAACGCGTTAATTTCGCTTTCGAATCAACGCGATCGTAACAACGATTTTCAATTGCACTTTCAACCTTGTTAATGAAACTCTCGCTGTTCCGTTAGGTAATGGCCGAGGCGGAGTCGAAACCTAACGATGTGATTCACGCTAACTTATGGCACCGATTAGTTCAGCTCCGCGATAATTACATTATTCTGTACGAGACTTTAAAGAACTACGATAAAATTCGTGATCTCGATTCGGAGAAACGGCAAGAATAACAACGTAATGACCAGTTACAGCGAATGTCGAGCGGAGGAAACACAGATTCGGTTTAATGCATCCACTAATTCCCTTCGGATAAGCGATTTAGACATTTCGCTCTGTATAGTTTTCCAAAGAACATTAATGCAAACTGTACAGCAGTTTTAACTCGAATAGAAGGTCCGTCGGTCGAACCTCTCGCCCGTTTGTTTCGACACGATTCAGCTGACATGGCACGCTATTGTAGCTAACATTTAAACTTCGTGCCAAGGAAGGGAACGCAGGCGCAGGCTACGGAATTTTTACTTCGCCGAGATTGCACCACCCGACCTGCAGTCACCATTCGCTCCATCGACTTTTTTCCACCGAGTAATAGCGTAACCTACTTCACCAGATAAAACGTCAGACACTTTTTACGGCCAAGTAATACTATCGAACGTTAATATCTAGGATCTAGCCCGGTTCATAGCGAGACCGATATCGGTGCAATTTCGATCGTACAAATTTTAATAGCGATAGATTTCGCAATAGAAACATTTCATTTTTCTTTTTTTTAGTCGTCCAACAAAGATTGTTTGCGAAACGTATAAGGATACAAAAGATCAGCGTTACGATGTTTCCAGTGAAACGAGTTTACGAGGAACCAGCCATCGGACGCGATAGAATTATTAATCATTCACCGACAAACGCATGCTGCACGCGTCCATTTATGTTTTGGCGTTCTTCGATCGTTTCGTATTCAACTAACGTGAGCAACACTTGTCATACCATATAGGTTAATATCGTATTTAAAAATCCCTTTCTCGAATTACCATCTTATACATTTTTACGGTGATAAATTGTCATATTATAACGGATGAAACGTAAATGGGGAAATAAAACGTAGCTGGCTGAGGGATATGCAGAATTCAAACACTGAGTCCATTCTTCTATTCCCACGATAAATGCAGCGGCAAATCTTTCTCTAGATAGAGGGAGTGTCAGTGCACATCATGGTAACTGGTATAGTCGTATACAGCTATAGAACGGTATCGCAAAAGAGATTGTGTTGCTTCTAGATATTGTTGAGACGGTATAAAATTCACAAGGAAAGGAATTATATCATAGTCTAACTGGAGCCAATAAAAAATGTTTTAAAACGTTTAGAAAACTGCGTTTACCGTACGATATCTCGTAGGGAAACGTTCGGTGACGATACTTTTGTTCGTCACTGTACTTTTCATCTTCGTGATCGGTTGGTGCTCCTATAATCTAACTACGAATCATTAGACGTGGTGCCATAAAGCAACGCTCATGGACGTTATTACGCCATTAATGTCGAAATGCTGACAGTACCTCACGGTATTAAATTCTTACGACCGTTAAGCAGTTATAAATCGAAATTATTTGTTATTCGTTAAGAAGAGGATGGAATCGGTAATTTGTAAGAACATTTCCTTTCGTTCGCTTTGCTTGCAAATAGAAAATGTCAGGAAGGGAATACATCTAAGAACGGTTTTCCCATTTAAGCCGATGTGTTAGATATCCGTCAGTACATCTAGGCAAAGGTAAGAGCGTTAAACGAGTACCGACCCCAACTAACCTATGATCTTGGTTGATAGTTGATCGGGAGTTAAGCTTCGCTCCATCCATAACAGCTTCGAACGAAATCCCTCGTGTGGCTCCATCGTGCGAACGAACGGTAGTCACGACTCTGATTACGTAGCGTGTAAAACACCAAGGAGCCGTGCGAGAGGAAAAATAAGCGGACAGAAAGAGAAGGATCATCGAAGGAACGAGAAAACTAGATAAGAGATAAAACAAATTTATATCCTACGAGATAAGCTATAATTAAATTCATTTCGATTTAGATTTTTCCTTTATATATTATCTATTAAATATACCTTATATCGGCTTTTTCTTGCAAACGTATAATTATTATATTCCTCGACGTTATAATTTTATTTAGAAAAAGTTTCCAGGCATTTGATATTAAAATGAGAACGTACATCGCGAATAGAATCGAAGAGCAAATTTGGAAGATCGGTCGAAGAGGAAGAGAAGCGCCGTTGAATCCAAGGAAAAGCACAAAGATCGTGGTCATGAGATCATAGAGAGACGGGACTACCGAGATCCAGAGGGACCGTTAGAGTTAACGATGAGTTCGCTTCCCTTCTCTCCCTCTTTGCGATCTTTCCGCTTCGCAATTCTACGAGTGGATATATCCGCGATATCGCGGTAGCTCGTGCAGGCGGTTAACAAGACGAACAATCTCCCTAGGAAGACGACAATCACAACGGGAAAAGACGATTGCATAATTTACTCCGAATTTCGCCATGTTCGATAAAATCCAGTTCCGTACTTCAGGATGAAAAAAGTTCTTTCTATTTTCAACCTGTATACACTGGATTGCTATCGTTCGTAGAAGATCTCCGTGGAAAGGATTCCAACGATCGTTTCTCTCGTTACAACGCGAACTTCGAAGACCGATGTATTCCTTTTTAAGATTTACGGTACGAGATGGAAACAAGTACAAGATAAAGCGGCTAAAAAATTGTTCGTTTCTCGGTTGGACTTGAAACGGGCAAATTGTAATTTTCCCTCCCTTCGCTCGCGAAATCACTGTTTTAAGTGACACTTGTTACGTACGCGGCGGTACTGAGACATTTCTCGCGTAGTTTGGCTAATGTTATTATGGAAAAATTGAATTCATAAATTTTCTTCGTTAATGTTTCTTGAAAGATATGGTCTATAGATCTATCTATAGTCTGGTATTGAATGATCTAATATCAGTGATATAATACTTAAGAACACATAGATACGATTGCACTTTATCGTTACGACATCAAATCGAATCGTTTATCAGACCTACATATATCAATTAAAACGCATGTATCGCTAAATACACGCAAGTCGTTGTATGCAACATATAATTTTGAACTGTACTATCGTTCTCAGAATGACAGGAATTGAGTGTCTCTGAATGCTGGAACGCTGCCTTAAATCAAGATTTGTGGTACGGTAGAAAGGAAAATGATTTTATAATAATCATCAAAGCTGTACGCTTTATCTGTTGTATCCGTTTTTTACCATCTGGTAAAACAGAATCGTGGGTGTGTTCCATGAGCATGCTACTCGGAAACAATGTGACATTATGGTAAATGACTGGGACCATTGTTGTCAAGGAACGTTTACTACGTATACGTATATTGTTCTATTCCATCCAATATAATCGAATGTTTCCGAGAGTGGACCAAGTTTTACATTCGGGGTAATGGTAATCACGAACGAAAAAGACGAATCTCAACCAATACCTATATTTTCTAAATTGGTGATGAAAATCTGACGACTTTTCTCCGAAAGAACGGAATAATTTATAATCCAGGAAAACACGCGTGGATCTAGAATTTCAGTCGAGTATCTAACCACATTCGCGTGTCTTCGTTTACCGCGTTATACGCAAGAGCGGTCACCGAGAGATACGTATAGATTGTCCTCAACGCGCGCCAAACACTCTAACATCGATCCATGAAAATATAAATCAGAGCAGCGCATTCGTCGCTGAGGCTACGACGAGTTTTCTACTCTTACGTAATTCATGTTTATTGCGTGATCGATTTTACGACCGCAAACAATATTATCCGAGTTGATAGAATTTGTGAAATAAAACAAGTATAATTAGAGTAAATATAGATGAGATGGCGCATTTCAGACATCGGTATTTCAAACGTAAAAGGGAAAAGCGACGGCTCCATTGCCTTCGCGCGAGTACCGTATATGAGGTAAACATGATAGATCCATCTTGTTGCAAGAACGAAGGAGAAGACAACCTGTTACATTTAAAGACAACGAAAGTTCTTACCCTAGTTAAAAAACGAAAGTTCTGTATATTCCTTTGCTGCTCGCGATACATGAGTTTATGGATATATCGGGTTCTTAACCTTTTTTCTCAGCACCCGAGCGTAAAAAACATCTATAAAGTTAATGATCGTTTAATGCTTGTTGTTAAATATACACGGATCACGGTACAGGAATTACGCTCAGTTACGAACGATTAGAAAGTTCATTGCAGAAAAATATTACTCGTGTTACGATTAGATATTACCATTATTATTATTGTTGTTGATGATATTATTATTGTCATCATTATCATCATCATCATTATCGGTATTATTATAGCGGATCTCAGCAGCTATCAAAAAGTTGATGAAGGTATCCATGCGGTAAGCCGCAGAGTACCGTGAGCTCCGACTACTCATTAACAACGTATATCAGTATGTAGTCGTAATGTGACGTGATGCAACCTGAACTTATCGAAACGATGTGTCGTAATCCTAGTCTCATAAAATTTCTTCTGAAAGCCCCGGTTTTTAAAAATCTCGATCGAAAATTGCTTACTAGAAAGTAATTTTATCGCGTGGTAAATACTACAACATGACGATTTCGTTCATATTATTTCGATATTCGTTATGTTTTTCTATAGTTCGTTATCTAACGAATGATACGGTTGATGGTAATTATTGTTCTCCGTAAAGCAGCACCAGTATCAAGGCAAGAAACGCATCCCGTTACAAAGATCTCATTAACGTAGTTGGTCTATAGCCGCAGAAGTATTACGATTGAAAACTGGTCATGAAACGCGACACTTTCCACGTTACCAAAGATATTGTGTAACCATGGCTGTATATTTCGCTAAATGTTCATAGAGAATAGAATATCTCGTGATCACGCGGCGGATTTTGTCCCTGGGCGAAATCTGGTTCCTCGTAAGAAATTATAATTCGCGAATCAGCCAAATATTGATAAACCGATGTGTTTGATAGTGTTCCATCCCGAATAAAGCAAACGCGTGAGATTATAACACCATCGCTATGGAAGGAAGGATTATTTTTTAATTGAAATCGTAAAGTATTAGGGGAACGACGGTCGATCAACTTGCATCTTGAACAAACTAAAGAAACTCTACTTTACTTGTTGCTCGAAACGTACTTATTTTTCAAGTACACCGAAAACTTTCAATAGTCGAAGTTCATCAAAGTAATAAAAAAAAAAAAAAAAAAGAAAAAATAGAATCGATCTCTTAAACGTAGGTGTAATACATACGTTACTATACAACTAGTTTCTAAGTCCACGATTATCTAATAATTTCTCGTGCTAAAACTCGCTTTAATATGACGTCTCCAAACGAGAATATCAGCTCGCGTTAAGTGCAAGTTTACGAGATACAAAACGCCTCTTCTTACCGTGAAACTACCGGATTTCCAACTTAGCATACTCGCAGCATTGTTCATATTTACATTTAAATCTGCACAATTACGGTTGTCCATGCATCTTGGCCATTATACAAAGATATTGCCTAGACATTCTAAAATAAGCACGCGTGAATCCCTGCCGCGATATAGCGAAGAGCCGAGTGGAATATGCGATTATGCAAAATTGGTATTCGCGGTGGGGTTCCTTGTGTTGATCTTAAATTACGCGAGTTCTTGACGGAGGGACACCCATGACTATCATAATTTATAATTATTCTCGAATGTTTTTACCATGCACGAAAAGATGAAAGATTTCAGGACAGAACGTTATAAACGATGAATCCTCGACGTCACAATACGCTTATTATTTCATTTTTAACATTCAGCTTGTTTACAACGTCGCGTCGCTATTACAAATGCAACACGAGTCTCGTAACGGAATATTTTATACCTTGTTTGCTACCAACTCCGATAGTCGTACAGAATTTTGAAAAAGAAAACGATGATTTAATCATTTTCGTTCCACGGTTTCCATTAAATTGTCCAATAAGTTCGGGTCGTTTATTCCTCTGCTAATTAAAAGTTTAATTTTCTCAACGCTTAAGAAAAACGAACTAACGAAACATCTAACACTTGCGACTTTACCCTAAAATTTCAACCGAAGCGAAGTATGTGAAAATAGGAGTATGCACGTATAACTGGATACAAGTGCCTCGAGTGGCAACGCGTAGTTCTCTTCTCAGCCCTCACGAGTATCGTCAAGTTCAAGGATGCCTCCGAGGTCTAGGTTCACTAAAGACAGCCGCGCTCTGCTGCATGAAAGAAAGAGATTCTTCTCTTTCAGTTCCACTCTCGTATCTAAGGATTCGAGCAGCGATGCCTCGAGCAGATACGCACATTGTTTTAAAAGTGCACGGTACATTGCCTCGCTATGTACGTATTAAACGATGAAACGTGTTTCGGTAAAGGCAAGGCCGCGGTAAGAATTCTTTTCCAAGATGTTTGCTAGAATTCTTGTAAAAATCACGATTCCAAGTATTACGGTTAAAAACGGTGTAGAATTTTATTCGAAATGTCTTTGTATCGAATCAAATGTAAATTCGTTTGAAATTTAAGTTCAATATCGATCTAGAGGAAAAAACAGACTTTTTAATTTCTAAAAGTTCGCAAAACAATGAATCAAGTTCAAGCGTTTGGTGTATCGAAAAATAATTGAGACATCTCGATACATTGCATTTAACTTTAAATTCCACGACTATGATTTCTATAGTCGTGGAAACATCGAAAGCATGCGTGTCAATCTAGGAGAAAAAGCCAATCTGGTTGCCACGGCATCGTAAACAAGCCACGCTTGGTGCGATTGCAACGCATGAACTATGCCTTTGCCCTTAAAAGCTCCTGGCAACAATGCTCTCGCCTTGGCCCAAGAAGCAGGATCTCTGCGGAGGATCGTAGAGGCGCCAATGGCGGTGATGTAGGTGGATCTGAATGCACCATAGAAAGAGGGAGGTAAATAGTGAAAGGAGAAAAGAGAGAAAACTAGTGGACGATCTGCGAGGTTAGGCGCAGTCGCGGTGCAAAGTCACTGCACTCCTATGCCCCGTTGCGCACCGCTGAGAGAGCTCCACGCGAGCAGCCGTATTGCCGCGAGAGTACAGCCGGTTTGCTGGCTCGAGGTATTTTTCATTGACAATGAGAGAAAATAGGATATACATACCCCGTCCGCTAATACCGACGGGGTAAAAAGTTCGCTCGAACTATTATTAGAACCGTACTTAAATAAGATTATGTGGATTGTAGGGACAGGTATGCACGCTGACGGCACACTATCTTCTGCCGCGCTATGCAACTCGGCAGATAACTCTGCGAGTAACGCCGTAACGAATCGACTTAATATCGCCTCGAAGCACACCAATAACTGCCCTGCGATCTATCGATTTCTCTTCGATACACAGTTTGACTTCGGTTTCGCTTTATCGAGAGACAGAGCGGAGCGGAGCGAGCGAGCGAGCGATCGAGCGAATATACGAACGAAATGGATGATCCGGGATCGTATTCCCAAGCATCGAGCAGCATCTGCGCGTGTTAGCGGAAAGATTTCGTAGAATTTTCCCGATGTCGAGCAATGGTACGTTGGTCTGTGCCCTATCCTACATCGAAAAACCGTAAGCTCCTCACGATATTCCGCGCATCTAGCCTCAAGTGCTTCTTCGAACGCGGAAGCTTCTTGCGGGGGAGTGCACATGCAGAACCACGTCGTACGGCCGGTCGGCCGCTCAGCCGGCCTCCTCGGAAGGTCGTGCCATTCAGCGGCCGTTCACCCATCATCCCTTTCTTTTTCTGCTCTTCCCCTTCTTCTTTTTCCTCTACCTATCTCGGCTATAGCCAATACCCACTATTGTTACTATACATATCACCGGCGAAGCATATAGTCTATCAGGGTGGAAAACGGATCCCATACTTTCGACCAACCGGCACAAAAATTCTACTAGGACGTAACCTATCGATACCATGACTTTTCGTTGTAATCGCAACGAATGATACCGAGATTCGCAAGTACGTTCAAACCGATTGAAAATCGAAGAGATAGAAACGAAGGTAAGGTATGTAGGGTGACTGTCAGTTGATACGATTAGCGTCTTAACTCGCTGATACTTGGCATATCAGCAAATGGTCTCAGCTCGGACATTCACCTCCCGCCCATTTGTTCTGCTGTATCCTCTTATCTTCCTAATACATCCTCATAACCGGTCCTTAGAATACGTTGATCGTTCAGGCGAACGCCTTAGGTGACGAATTAGCGGCTATGAAAAATTACTATCGCGCTAATGAATTTGTATCACCGGCGTTAAACCGAAAATATTACGCTTACTAACTGGTAATACGGTACTCCGTATTTACCAGTTTCTTTAACATATTGTTCGTAATGGAAAGGAAACCAGAAGGAAAACGCATATGAAACGATTAACGAGAGAAAATGTACTATATGGTGACACGGTCGGAGGGATTCAAAGGATTTTCTCACGCAACGTGACATTAAGACGGATTCTTTCTCGACTATTACACTTGGAGCGATTTCTCTTCTTAATCGCAATGTATGTCCTCCAATCTACGTCCTTGAGCAGAAGAACGGCCGATCGATACTACGCAATCCTCGATAACCTCTTTGATTAGAAGAATTCAACAAGAAAGAGCCAGACGGCGCCAGCCTTGCCGGAGAAAAAGCGATCGTGTGAGGCGTTCTAATGCTCGAATACCAACAAGCTTATGTATTTCTAGATGGTAGAATCGTTGAGCTCGTTCGATCGATGTTGACAGTTATACGAATACCTACGATCGCGTGGATCGTTGGATCGATTAAAACATTTTGTCGACGCAACTTGCATCGTAAAAATATCGAATCCCGATCGAAGAAATACACTAATACGCTGATACTGATCCCATTTATTTCCCGGCGTCTAACTTTTATTCGCGGTTCTGCAATTAAATCGCGTATTATCGAGCATAAGCAAACGTGTGTGTGCGAATACTTTTGAACGATAGTATACGTCGAAAATGCAGTACGAAGCAGCGGTATGTGAATGGAATTTCTAAACGAACCCCGGATTTTAGTTGACCAACGGCCGTCGTTAAATATACCAGTTAACGTAAGTTCGCTCTCATTAGGCGAGAAAAACTTTGTACTTGTATTTTTAAGATTTCAGAAGCCGTTAACATCGTTGTAATTAAAGCAATTATCGATAGACACCAAGTTTTTAGCGCATGATGGACACAAATTGCGGAGACGAGAATACTAGCAGATGGGTATTGCAACTATTATGTCGTGAGAAACTATGCGATTAATTTCCTGCTCCGCAAGTTGCTGGCGTTACCAACATACCTAAGTTACAGTAGCAAGAACCACGTAAAAGCGTACACATCCTCGATGATGTTCTGTCAAAGACGAGTCAGAGAAACATCCGATTTTCAAACTTCCGCCAGTGATGATCCATCCGATTAAAAAATTACAAATTCTAGTATTTACATTGCTGAAAATTACTACGTGATCTACTACGAGATTTTTATCGACGAGAAAGACAATCGTGCCTATCTTTGATTGTTTTCTTTTCCACTTGGTTTACCGCTTTTATATGCGTCGATAGCACGTTGAAACTCATCGTTCCCATCAGAACGATTCTCATCGCTTACACCATCAAGGTCGACTGGTGGTGTTTATAGCAGAAAGATGGATAGTTACTCGAAGCTATTTAAGCAGTGCATTAGCTGCAATCGAGGTTTCATTAAAAGCATCGGATTATGCCTCGAATCAATGGATCGGCGTAATGGAATCGAAAAAACGAATAGTGGAATAAGAGACGTACGATGAAAAAGGACGAGCATGTGTTAATAACGATATAAGAGGAACGAGTTTGCGTGGCAGTACAATTCGATGAAGATGGTGCGTAGGTATGGTAGCACACACAGGACCAAACAACGGCTCTTTAAATAGGTACGTTTAACCTCGAAACCATTGGAAAAATAATGCAATTTTCAAGCCTGAAAGCTATATATTATCGTTTGAATTAAATTCACTGGATAATAGCCGCATGCAATCTATAAACTAATAAATCATTATGCTTTTTAGATCATCGAGCAACCAAACCTCCTGGATCACTGTGTTATGCTTGTGTTTTCTATCTTGTATTTATTATATTTTTGTTATGCTGTTCGCCGTAGTTATGGTTGAATCGCGCTGGAATGTAGGGAGTTTAAGACTTGCTTAGCGAAGATTTGCAATAGGTAACACCCGCGCGTTCTCCCTCTCTTGGTAACTTCGCAATAATCCCTTCTGCCAAAGAGTTGCCAGCTGCAGTCGTCCGTATCTTGTCTGCAGTCGCCGCGCACACTTGGGAACACCATGGCGTGTCGGGAATGCGGAAAGGACGAGTTTCTTCTACTTTTGTTGCACGTATCTACCTGGTAACCTGAGACACGGTGATGCGGTGGCTCTTCGAAAACCGCGTTCGCTTCTAGAATCTTTGAGACCAGGGTTGTATTTGTCCTTATCAGATCCAAAGACTTCCTTGTTTAGGCAACGCTAGTTAAGTTGCTTACTATACACAACTACAACAAACGAGTAAATTCGAGACTCGCGAAACGAAACCAACGGACTTGTTATAATTAGAGCATCACCGTTATATCTATGCGCATATGCGATAATAACGTCGATAGAGTATAAGACGGAACAAGCATGTTCATATAGCAAACGTTCAAATTAGGTTGGTGCAAATGAAATGTCTCTTTGTTAAATGAAACTTTAACCGTACTTTCTTAAACATTATACATATATTTCGAGAACTTTATACATATATTTGATCGAAGCCATTTTTACGTGATTCGATGCACTTTCTCGATGATTGTCTTTTAATAAAAAAAAAAAAGTAGTGTACGAAAAATAATATTTGATACTTTCGATTATCGCTTGTTATGAAGATGTACGAGGCGAATTTATTCGATCACACGAATCGGTATGTTGCAAGCATACTTCGGATGAAATGTTTTCGTGTCCAAGAGCAAGAGTCTGCGAAGAGTCAAGGATGTCATTTTGTTTTCTCAATAATATTTTTACTTCGTTACCTCTCCAAGTTTAATAGCTTCCTTTAAACACGGTATAGCTGCTTTAAGAAGCTCGCATTCGTAATCGCTCAAAGGTGGAATACCCAAATATCTCTGAATTCCATTAGGACCTAATTCCAAGGGAGCAGCGAAATATGTTAGTTGTGGTATCATGCACGATCTGACATATGCATATTCCACAACGTTTCTTTCGTGTCGTAAGGCTAAATAATTCAATAACGAAATGTGAATTTCAGATCTAATTATGAAAAATATTGCGTATTTGATGTACACTCCCGTCCGTAAAACAGGAAACACTTGCTAATCTTCATCATGAGATGAAAAACAACACACATAAATAAAGAATGGCTTTGAAAAACTTGGTAAATAAAAACTTGTTTCCAATAATAATGAATAATTAATAATGGCAATAATAGTTGCAACGCTCACTTATATCTATTTTTAGATAAACTAAGAATTCTGTAATTTACGGACGGTAGTGTAACAATACCTTTACATAGAGACATGCAAAATCTTGCAGCCGCAAAAGACAGAGTTAAAAATGTTTTCTCTTTAACTTTGCTTGATGTCAGTAACTCTTCGTTGGGTATTCTTACGGCCTGTGTCAATCTGCTAGCCTCTATCTAATTAATTAATGGACTGATCGATTACTCGGTGATAATCAAAAAGGCACTGTGAAACGTTTAGTGAAATTTTTACAACCTGAGATAATTCGGTGGAAGGTTTTGCCTGAGAGAAAAGTGGAATACACGTTTTCGGACAACCTCCGCCAATTACAGGTACTATCATACATTCTGGTTCAACACCCATAAATTTTGCAGCGAAGGTATTCGCTCTAAGACAATTATAATTAATTACACCGAAAAGACGATTGTACTCGTAAATTCCAGCCTTTTTATACATTTCCATTGCCAGAGGTATTAAACTATTTATCGGATTCATTACGACTGCGACCATAGCCTAAAGTAAAAAAGGCCAGAGATATTCACCATAGAAGTCGACATTGAAATTGATGCCTTGCAGATCGGACCTTAAAAAGGTTTACAAAGCTAAATTTGGTCGGAAATAAAATAGACAAGGCACGAAAAGGAACACATCATCGACATCGCTATAAAGGAAATGGTATGTAGATGACCAAAGACAAATATCCTTGTCCTTGTCTGAAATCGTCACGAAGAATGTCGAAAACAACCTGCTTGTAATTGATGAAGCTGTGAGGGCGTTAAAAGCCGAGGTCAGCTACTACATATAAAAAAACGGCGGCCAACCATCTAGAAAACATGGCGTTGTACCATTATACGAATCTATAACGCATCTTTATTGTCTCAGTTATAAGCCTAAATACCCTATAAAACATCCATTTATTACTGAAATAAAATGCTACAAAATTTTACTGCAAAGTAAATGTGTTCTATACCAAAACAATTAATAACTTTTTCATTACTCTTTTATACCTGTATTAAGAAACATTTATTATACGTCGTTGTGTGCTTTGTTTAAAGAAAACAAAAAGAAAAAGGTCTGTTTTAAAAAGTGTACGAAAATTTGTATGTGTGACTATATTTTTCACGAGTAAAATATCTAAGAGATACTCTTTCATAATAAAAAGAACGTAATCATTAGTCGGCCTAGTTCGTTACCTGAGGTGAAAATTTAATAACGTTCGGCAGTAGATCTGATAGCCTATCTGCATTAGATTTCAAGACTTCGTGTTGGTTCTCTTTGATCCTGTCATCTGCTACGATCATTACTATTTTCGCTCCTTCGAGCGTGTGCTCGAGACTCGTTTCAGGATAATTACACGTACTAACCTTGCACCTCGTGTCGATATAATTCAAATCCAGCGCAAGACCATAAACGCATTTATTATCGAAAATTGCCAGTTCATCGATCAGAGGTGACTGTTTCAGAAACAGTGAAAGACTATTCCCTATAGCGTGACAACGTAATCAGTATGTAAAATATACAGTAGAAAAAGGAAGGGAATGTAACCTAAATTACCAGTCTTGCTAGCAGCACCCAAAATAGCTACTTTCATAGATTTCGAAGAGAAGGCATCAATTTGTGTACTAGTAATTTGAAAAGCATTCTTTTTAGTCAGAGGATTAAAATATCTGCCGTGAGAAATACGCGATGTCAAATTTCGAAAAGTACGAATCGTTATAGGTGAAAACATTGTCGTTAAATTTTATAAAGGCCTACTGAACGAGATAAAGTTCTCATTTCCTTGAATGAAAGTTAGCTGACTTATATTGACTAAAGTGGTCGTGGTGCCATCTTTTGTATTTGCTTTAACTATTATACGATGATACCGTAGGAAACTTTCCTTCGAATAATAATTCATGTTCATTTTACTTTCATATACATATGTATAGCCCCTAGAATTTTTCCCACCATTTCTGCTTATTCATCTGAATTATTATTAGATCATTCATTGTAGTAACACATGAGACATGGAATATAATAATCTTCAGGCAGGCCGCAAGCGGCAAAACGATCTCGTTCATCTGCAATACCATTTTCTGTCAAAGTTAAATCGATATTCAAATCCTTTCCTTCAAACTTCCACGTATAAGACTTTCCATTTTCGTTATAAATAAGAGCACGTTCTTGAATACGCCTAATAGAATCTTCCTCGCAGACCTTTACGAAATTCTTTCATTAACACGTCGATTGTAAACATCTTTTATTACAATAAAATAAAGATCTGTTTCTTTGAACGATAAACATCTAGTATTGTACCATTATAATAACTTGTACTCCGATGAGGACATTTAAAATTCTACATGGACGTGCATTTTTGGTTAAGTATCCTTTTTTATATTTTTCATCGAGCCACCAAGGACATTTATCTAACGGTCGCCAAGTACTGCAAGGTACTACGGAAGGTGTTACATCCGGAATCGGACCATGAGGGCAATATGGTACCAATACTCCCGTAACAGGATGTATGTAATGTTTAATGTCATTTCTTTCGTGATCAAACCAATGACTTATATCTTTACCGGCATAAGCTAATATTGGTTTGATCTCCCTTTTATTCGCCCAAATTTTACAAAGATCAGTCAAATCATACACTACGTCATGATACGAAATCCAGCAATCAATTTCTGTATTATGAATAGCAATTTCTGTCGGTAGAAAATACTTGACTGCTTTGGATACGTCATCTGTAAAATCTTTACTAGTTCTACAAATATCTTTTTCCTCCAACAAACAAGATTGACTTATAAATGACATTTTACAAAATCTGCTATTATTACGTTTTCTCCCTTTTACTGAAATTTGTCGTGGGTGATTTTCATTTGAATGTACTATATAATATAAATAAATAAATATATATACATACATACATGTGCTTTAAAGCAATGTTAAGCAACTATGTCGAAACATTTTAAATTAAGAAAACATTCGCGCGATAAGATAATTTTTTTATTTTAACACGTCAAATATGACTGCTGCAATTTTGAGATAGTCAAGAGTATTGAATTAACATTCAATTAAACATCATAGAGGCAGATCACAATTGACCTTGTGATATATTTACACGTATGCTTTATTATGTAAATATATAAAAAACAATAAACACATATAATCCTTAAACGTGCCCAAAAAATGCTGCTCAATAAATGTCAGAATTTACTATCTTCATGTTAGCCCTATTCCACGAAAAAACTAGACGGATCATAGACAAACTTGATAACTGGAGAAATAATCGTCGAAGAAAAAATATTAAATCGTGGAGTGTCTGCAGGTACGTGAAGTAGCAATCGTCAATCACCATATAAGATGATATTTTTTCAAAAATTGATCGATTAATATAATAAGTATTGAATTTTGCTAGGAACTTTTAGACTATACTGTTGGTTTCCTACGTTACTCTCAAGCTGAAGGCAGTCACTGCATTGTGACTATTGCAGGCGATTGAATGGCTGCCTCGTCCAAAGAGTGCACATTCTGTTTTGCTGTAATTAATTTTACGTTAGTTGGTGATTTAGGCGTGAAATATTCTGTGCCTCGTATAATTTGGTAAGTCTTTTGATGCATTTTACTGGTCTCTAAAAAGATGATACATGTAGTAGATATGCTATTATAATACTCTCGTTTCTAAGAAACGTGCTCATAAAATTTACGGCCGGTTATTTATTTTTTGCTGAACGTCATATTTAATGGTTCTTTTCAAAACATCATTTAGGTCATTCATTAAATAATATAAAATATGCACGTATATATTTTCAAATAAATTTCCCATATGAATCAAATATCTATAATGTACAGTAGTTGTCAGAACTTATACTGGGTTGTGACATACTATAATAGCATTTACATGCAGCGATATCTTTAGATATTATTTGTAACAGGGTGGTTTGTATATCTTTTCCATCTGTTAAAATGAGAAGCTTACAACATCAGTTTCATATAGTAAAAAAACTTTATATTTGTAATTGTAGTGTGTAATCCAATTTTGCTCATCTGTTTTCAATAACATGAAAATGATACAGTAATTAATAAACAATGAACTTAAGGTAGTATGTAACTTAGAATTATTTCCTAATAAACTGCTGATCTAATTTCAAATAATAATATAAAAGATAATTTTTTTAAATTATTTGCTTTATTATTGACTACAATCATATAATTTTCCTCTGCCACAACACCTTTTTAATTTTAACAAATGGAAAAATTTTTCTTTATTCTGTTCTTTGTTACATTATAGCAGCTAAGTTTGAGTATACTTTGAGGGAAGCTAAAAATAGATTTATGTGTTATTTTATTATTTGTTTACTTATATTTGATTTCTCATTGAATTTATCATATACTTATAGGATTATTCAAATCACCGCAATAGCAATAGCAATAGCAATACAAGAAATTTTGAAATGGAAAAAAGCGCGGACGGATTATTGTTTCGCGCAGAGAGAAATAATGGAGCTAACGAAGCAACATTGGGCATGGCATGTGTCGATGAAAAAGTGGCCATTCTGGATGCAGGGGCACAATATGGTAAAGTGATAGATCGAAAGATTCGTGAATTAAATGTGCACAGTGAAATTCTGCCCCTGGATACATCTGCATTCACTCTCCAAGAAAAGGGTTATAAGTAAGATCACAAATCATATGTTTTTATATTAGAAACCGGGTATTTATATATATAAATATGTATATATGAATATACAAACACTAATTATATTCTTTTGAATATAAATTTTTAGAGCTATCATAATTTCTGGAGGGCCAAGTTCAGTATATGCAGAAGATGCACCTAAATATGATGCAGACATCTTCAGAATAGGAATTCCAGTACTAGGTATTTGTTATGGAATGCAAATGATGAATAAAGAATTTGGTGGTACGGTAATAAGTAAAGAAGGTAGAGAAGATGGTCAGTTTCCCATTGAAATAGACTCCAAGTGCCTATTATTTAAGTAAGTGAGTCAAAACAAATGATCCATTCCATGCTTTTATCTGTAAGTGTAAGATATTTAAAAAATGAATAATTTGTCAGGGGCTTGGAGAAAGAGCAAATGGTACTGTTAACACATGGGGACAGTATAGATAGGGTGGCTGATAGCTTTCATATCACTGGGAGATCATCAAACTTTATAGCAGGAATAGCAAGTGATAAAATGAACTTGTATGGAGTACAATTTCACCCAGAAGTAGATCTTACACCTAATGGAAAAACAATGTTACACAATTTTTTGTTTGGTATTGCTGGCCTCACTGGTAATTATACACTGCGTGGTCGGGAGGCACAGTGTATCCAGTATATCAAAGATACAGTTGGCAACAAAAAAGTTTTGGTAAGATACAGGTTTATATAATCAGCATTTAGGTAATTTTATTAGAAATTTACTAGAATTCGTATTCCTTGAAAAGATTCGTAAAATTGTTGAAAATATTTGAAAAACATAGTATAATGTATGATAAAATGTGATTGTCAATTAAAATAGAAAAAAAACAATCATAGTTATTAGTGAGTGGCGGTGTGGATTCTACGGTATGTGCAGCACTATTACATAAAGCTTTAAATAAGGAACAAGTCATAGCTTTGCATATCAATAATGGCTTTATGCGGAAAGGAGAGACACAATTTGTGGAACAAAGTTTAGCACAATTGGGAATTCGATTAAGAGTCGTCAATGCCGGTCGCTGCTTCATGCAAGGAACTACATCAGTACCCTTGGATAACGCTACTCCAGTAACCAATGCAAATACTATAAACAACAAAGGAATATGTGGAACAGCAACTAGCCCAAGAACTAGATTAACTAAAATGTTGTGTGCGACAACCAACCCAGAAGAGAAACGAAAAATCATAGGAGATGTTTTTGTGAGAGTAGCCAACGAAGCAATGGCAGAGATGGGTTTGAAGCCAGAAGAAGTGTTTCTTGGACAAGGCACTCTCAGGCCTGACCTTATAGAAAGTGCGAGTGCATTAGCTAGTGGTAAATTAATAGTCGTAAATGCATTGTTCTTTCATATCTGTTAGAAGCAACAAATTTACATAAAATATAAACACTTCTATCAGGTAAAGCAGATGCGATAAAAACGCATCACAATGACAGTGAACTCGTTAGAGCATTAAGAGCTCAAGGTCATATAGTAGAACCTTTAAAAGATTTTCATAAGGATGAAGTGAGACAATTAGGATGTGATCTTGGATTACCAGCATCATTAGTTGCTCGTCATCCGTATCCCGGTCCTGGACTTGCTGTACGCATTCTATGTGCAGATGAACCTTATATGGATAAGGATTTTTCAGAAACACAGGTATTTTCGTTTACGGTATCGATAAAATGAATAATAAAGAACACCTTCTCCATAAAAAATCCATAAAATAACAAATTAATAATTCCATCCAAGGTGATAGTTAAAATAATGGCCGAATACGAACAAATGCTTCAAAAGAAACACGGATTATTAAATCGTGTAGAAGGTGCGACTAGTGAATCTGAACGCCAATATTTACGACAGCTTTCGAGTTACCGACATATTTCTGCAACACTCTTGCCTATACGCAGTGTAGGAGTACAGGTATAATGTTCATCACTTACGAATAATCTGATTAATAAACCCGCCTGACTGATTACAAGGATTAAAACATTTACTGTACAATGTAGGGAGATCGAAGAAGTTACAGCTATGTAGTAGGGTTATCTAGCGAAGAAAATTTGTCCGAGGGTATAGATTGGAAGGATCTATTGTTCCTCGCAAAACTAATTCCGCGAGTATGTCATAACGTAAACCGTGTGTGCTTCATTTTTGGTCCTCACCTACATCATTCTGTAACGGATATCACACCAACTCATCTTACATCGAATGTGATAGCTACGCTTCGACAAGCAGATCACGTAGCAAACTTAGTATTAGCTACTAATGGTTGTATGGGAGCAATCAGTCAAATGCCAGTAGTTTTAATTCCCATACATTTCGATCGCGACGCTGCTTCTCGAATACCCTCATGTCAACGTTCAGTTGTTCTTAGGCCATTCGTCACTAATGATTTTATGACTGGCACACCAGCTATTCCTGGGAAGGAATTGCCACTACATGTAAGTTTGATATATATGTGTGTATACACATTCGATATAATAGATGTAAGCATAAGAAGTCAATACTTCTTTTTTTCCATAGGTGGTGAAGAAATTGGTGACCGAAATATCTTCAATACCCGGTATCTCGCGTGTTTTATACGACTTAACATCTAAACCGCCAGGAACTACCGAATGGGAGTAGTAAACGCTCATCTCTAACTCACCCCTTTCTATTTTTTCACCTTCCCAGCGCGTAACAACTACAAAGTAAAAAATATATTTAAAAATATATATATATATATATTACAAAAATACGTACGAATTCGAAGTTTATGACTTCTTACCGATTTATATGAAACCTTTGAGCATAGTTCTTTCAGAAAAAAAATATGTTCTCGATTGTAAATTAATATGTTACCTAAAGAATACTGATACTGTGTTCAATGAAATTGAAGGTAAGTATCATGTTTGCTTGTAAATAGGTTTCTTATTAACCTCATTGTAAAAATATTAATTTATTAAATTTCGAAAAATTTACATTACATCACTGTTACATTGCAAAAGGTTGCATTTGATTGGTGGTACCATGAGGTTACTGTTATATTCAATTTGCATATAATGTTGAACGTATTTTACTGTTTTCCTATATGTCCCATGCCAAATGCAATTTCCAGTTTTTGTCATACATCTAAAAATACGAACATAAATAAGTTAATGTATTATCTTTAATATCATTTTTATTTATCAATCATAACTGAGTAAAATGATATCTATTCCCCGAATCCTCTGTGTTATATTACTCAAAATCCACCTATTACAAGGGTGTGCGTATGAAATTTGCATAATAGATTACCTATGCATGGTTTTCAATAATACATGTAAATCTTCGATGCGTCTTTTCTCCGGGAGCATGCTAAGAAATGTCGCAAGCGATAAAAAGTCTACTTCATTCACGATTTTAGAATTAGTGATCCACGTTTGTATTTGTATTTTTACCTGCAACCGTGTATTTTATATTTGCATTAATTCTACAAAATTTATGTTTAAACGGATGACATGATGACCAGCCGGATTATCAAGCATGCATATCAAGCATTCACTCCTTCATAAGTGACTTGCTTGAAATTAAATACCATCTGATCGCTTTAACATTTTTTAATCCACCCGACAAAATGTATCAAAGAAAGAAAATAATCTATAGTGATAAATAACAGCTACCTGTTTCAGAGGTAGATTAAGTAAACGATTTACGAGGTCAATTAAAATATCTTGATGTTGGTTCGCGCTGTCATTATCTTCTGAGATAGTACGATTATGAGAAAGAATAGCCTCCGTGTCATCCTCAGTAATTTGATCATTCACAGAGTCGGTTTTTTCCACGGGAGGCATTATGAATCTTGCAATACCAGTATTAGTTTTATTCTTCGATATCTGTTCAAGTTCATTTACGTTTTTCAATGCTTTGTTTAACGTTTGTCCGTTCTTTCTTTTATTTTTAGAATGTGTCGCTTTGCCATTTTTATTGCTATTTTTATTTTTGGAATTAGGTTCCCCTTTTTTAATCTGTTTCGTGTTTTCGTTATTTCTTACAAATCCATTACTATTCATACCATCCTTTCTTATTTTCGAATTGTATTCTGCCTTTTTAGCAGTGCAATACATTTGAACATCGCGTCTTAGATCTTCCGATAATGCAGCTAAAAATTCTGGATCCACTTGCGAATAAGATATATTTTGCTCATCGCATTTAATTTCTGTAGAAATTGCTGCTTTACTGGTTGAAGATTTACTATTTTTATTGGTATTCGCATTCGTTTGATTTTTATTAGCACTGTATTCATTAAGAATTTCATTTCGTATATCTTCAGGTAGTTCTATTAAAACAGACATATCTATCTCGTGAATAGGTGGCATTTCCACCTTTGGCCTGGAAATGCCAGGTTTTATTTGTTTAAAAAAATTCTCATGATGCATTTGCACACTTTTCTGTGGCTGTGTTTTGTTCGTATTTTGTACGCTAACAGTACCTCCATCTTTATTATCATCTGATAATCCTTTACTTTTGTTAGGATACAAAATTTCATTTCTTATTTCCTCCGGAAGTTCGGAAAAGACTGATTCGTTGATACCGGATGGAACGTGCAATTTTTGCTCATTATTAACGTCGTTAGAAATTACTGCGACAACATCCGAATGTGTTAAGGGTTGAACTTCATTGCCTTTATTTGTTTCAATAGTTGGTTGAACTGTGCTACTTGGTTTATTTTTAATGAAATTTAATAAAGTTGTACCACGGGATTTATTTTTTAATATTTCTAGTTTAGATATTTGTATACCGATGCCCCTTGCATCTTCAGGCACTTTTTGCATTTGATTCCAAAGTGTAATAACTTCCCTAAAGTAAACACGAATAAATTATTCTATTGCTTTACTCAAAAATATTAAAACGATTTTTGACTTACTTTGTTATGATATCGACATCGCTAATGGGAGAGATAAGATTTTTTGATCTCGTTATGTAATCGCATAAACCATGTCCCATAAATTTTTCAGTTTCTTTAGGTGCTTCTTTTGCTCTAATTAAAAGTTTTAAGGTGATGCATCTACCTTTTGCGTTAATTTTATTTAATCGATTACATACTTCACGACATAACTTTTTTAAAAAGTCTATTGCATCATCGTTATTTTCAAACCTTATTCCATAATTTACCTCTGCCGAAACAGATTTTCTAACGTGTTCTAGATTAAGCTTTGAATGATCTACACCGCGACACATGTTATATAATATATCACCCGTTTTTTTGCCAAATTCTTTCTGTAACGTCGGCAATGAGATTGCTTGTAACTCTGCACATGTCCGTACATTAAGATTCTTTAATTTATGTGTTGTTGTCCACCCAACTCCTAATTTAAATAATTAAGATTGTTAAACAAATATAGGATATACATAGCATTATTAATTAACTGAATTAACCCCCAAAATACCCTACCTGGCAAGTCTTGCACGTTGAAGGTGCTAACACAATCATTAATATGTTCCTGTTGTATATAAAACTGACCATCTGGCTTTGCTTTTCTTGTTGCTAATCTTGCCAACAATTTATTACTTCCAAACCCTGTTGATACAGGACAGCCAGTTTTCTCTTTTATTTCCTGTCGAATTATAGTTGCAAATTCCATTGGTGTTAAAGAAGATTCTTCCAATATTTTTGTACAGTCTGCATACATTTCATCACAACTAGCTGCTTCAATATCTAATGTGTATGATGCTACAATATCGTACAACATGTAGGAAACTTCTGTATAGCCTTCAAAATTATATGGTATTGGTTTTAAATTAGGACATATTTTTAATGCCTCTCCTAAGAACATGCCATTTTTTACGCCAGCTTTCCTTGCTTCATAAGAGCAAGATGCTATTTCTGATAATGAACCGTGTTCTCCATCCTTATTGCCTTTTGCATGTGTTACTGCAATCGGTAGGCCTCTCAACTCTGGCCTATCTCTAAGACCAACTGAGACAAAGAAGCAATCCATATCTATGTGCATTATAATACAATCTTGACTATCTATTATCTTGTTTTCCTCTCGTAAATCATTTGGGACGATATTAAATGCTAATTGAGAACCAAATAATGATCTATTCAATCTAATATCTTTTAATCTAATAAGACCTGGAAATTCTCCGTTATTTTTATCTCTCAGTTCATTAACATACTCTTTAAATGTTGCTCCCATTGTTGCAATGTGATGTAATCGTGAATTATTATAAAATTCTGATATGAATTCTGAATTTTTTGTTGAATGAGTATCTTTTGAACTCATTGGTAATGCAGGATTGAAGGTATTTTCTTGTATAGAAGTATGTTTTACTGTTTCAGTTCTACTATTACCAATTTTTAAACTATTTACTTCATTATTTCTTTGTATATTATGTGTTTGAAAAGTATCATCTGTTTTATTTCCTGTATTTTGTATTGCACACTTTAATTGTAGTTGTACATCTGTACAATGAGAATAAAGCAAATACTTTTGAAAATTTAAAATTCTACCAGCCTTTATACTATCCATAATCCATTCAGTTTTACATATGGGAATTGGGTTTTGACTTTTCCTATATAACATTATTTTTGAATATGGCAAATTAGATGCAATAATATGAGTTGTTGCTTTTGGCCTCATATAGTGGTGATATGTGCCCCCATGTTGCATCATTAAATGACGAAGTTCATCTGCAGTTGGATTAGTATAACCATTTACGAAAATTGCTATTCCTTCAAATATATTAGATGATTTAATTTCATTGTCTGCTTCATTGTGAAATTGTTCTTCTAATTTCGCTTGCTTTGCAGCCATGTATCCACCCTAAAATTATCCCATTATTCTATTCTACATTTAATTTGTTTACTTTTATTAAAAAGTTTTAAATGTCTTTTACATACCCAATCTTCAAATCCATCTTCCCCCCAAGCTTTGCTTTTCCTTTTTCTTGACATTATAACAAATTTTATATCATATAACTGGAGTATGAAATTCTTTAAAATGAAACTATCATATAATTATCGTATTCCATATCTATATACACCGATTTTTTATATTTGATAAAAATATTCATTCCCATATAACCTTATGCAAATGAAATACCTTGTTGAACATTCTGAATGTAATTTAAATACACGAACCAACCATTTAAATAGCATTGAAAATATAATGTTATATAGAACAGAAATTATTCATATTAATTAGTTTTCAATATTACACGTAACATTGCAACCCTTGCGATAAATATAATACGTAACGATAAATCACTTCATGCTGTCTACATATTAACCACTTGTATTAAACGCTCGATTCATACGATTCTTCTGGGAAGAGTTATTAGATAGTTTATTTATCTCTCATTGAAGACCACATTAATATACACAAAAATAACTTTTTTCGTTTATTAAACAATTATATATACAATTTAAGTAGTATATATATACATGTAAAACTGATAGTAACTATATACTCGTTACTTAATATTTATACATCCCAATGTCTCATTCGTAGTTTCAAATTTTATGAAATGATATTTATTGTAAACAATTTATAATTTCGTAATATTAAGTTTTTATACATATGTGTAGATATAAAGTCATAAAATATAGTTTTTATAATAACAAATAAAAAAATAAAAATCATATAAAACGACACTTTATCTGCGAAGAATGTTAGTAGAATGTATTGTTTTCATAAAGCAGTAAGAAGATTTGTTTATCGACGTAAACACGTGTATGACTTGTTACGTATGTATATACTATAACCTAATCTTTGACGAACTTTAAGGTGAGGTTAGCATAAGTTATCAAGGTATCCAACATTTAAAATATAAAATTATTATTGTGCGTGCATTATATACGAATACATGAATAATGTCTATCAAATATTAATACACAAACAAAAGCTATATTGAAAGAGTGAACATTCAGTCTAAGCATATAACTTGGAAAAGGTTAGATATAAAACAAAATATTGGCAAAAATGCTGCTTAGACATTTTGAAAATTTACTGCATGCTTGTGTATTAAAGTGCATCATATGTTCTGTAAAAATCACGCATTTGTTCTACAAAAACAAATGTCAAGACAGTATGTGGACCTAGACGAGCATAATAAGGAAAGAAACCTTTCCACAATGAAAATATTCCTTCATTTCGGCACACCTGAATTATAACATCTATTGCACCTTTAAATTCTGGTTTACCATCCACAATTTTCATATTTTGAATCCTGCAAGTCATCAATAATGCAAAGTGTGAAAGCGTTTTCATTAACTGTTTCACTAATTTACTTTTTTTGAAACTTTACCTTGTTTTAGCAATATCAACTGGCATAGAGGCAGCGGTAGTTACTAAACCTGATATCATAGAACTTACAAAATGTAATGTAATATTGTTTTCAAAATATCCTATCCAAATATATAAAAAAACATTATCCTAGTGTTAATCATTTGATTCTTACTTATTTACATGTTTACAAACCAGTGTTAAGTAACATTTCTTTAGACTGAGAATATGATGCCAATTGAGCTGCATTTACAACCATAGCCCTTCCCATTGTTGGAATGGTACCTCTCCACAATGCTAAAAAGCCCTCCTCTTTGACTATTCGAACTAATGCGTTAAATGCATTTTTATAATTGCGTCTCTCAGCTAAAAATACATCATTGCTAAGGATTGGAAAACCTCTGTTCAATATTCAACTAACAATAGGCGTACCAATAGGTAGTCTACCATCGGCAGTCATTCTAATTAAGGCAACTTCAGCTGGAGTACCGACAAATGCTCCTACACAACCAGCAGTACAACCTATCAATACTTTCATTATAAAATTTGGTTGGCTGTCTTTTCTAAACAAATATCACGAGAAATATTAATGACTGTATTTGGTACATGATACCTTTTTTTACATTGGCTATGTTCTCAATATACATGTACTCACGAAATTAATTGTGATAGCCATTCATATGTACCAAGTCTTGTAGTTGTATATGAAGCTTGACGCAATAAACCAGCAGATAAGCCTGCATATAAAGCTAAAGCACCCTCATTTTTTAAGATTGAAGATATTACATTTATCGTCGATGTCTTAGTACCACTTAGTTGCATTCGATTTTTTATTAAATCTAATGGTTGAACAACACATGTTGCAGCCATTCTAAAATAAAGTAATCAGTTATATTTAGCTTTCTAATCATTGATGGTAAACTGGCCATGAAACTATATAAGACTATATAGGACTATATAAACTATTCCTATATAGGAAGATATGAAAGCTAATACAGACTCTTATGTAAGTTGTAATATCTATTTTAAAATATCATCAGATACGAATATTTCATGAAAATATATACAAATATGTTAAATTTATTTTTGATAGCTAAAATTAATACTTGAATCAAAGCAAGTTGTCTTTTGCTTGAATTTCTTAAAATGTCTATGTACAATGTATATTGTGTTCTTAATCAAATGAATGAATTAAGATGATAAAAATAACAAACCCTGCTGTTCCCCCAAAAAGGAAGTTTATTGAAGTTGGCACTGTCTTTTGATTACTCATTTTAACAATATTGTATGACACTTATATTGATAATTAAAAGGTAATTTATAAATTAGATGTTGCCTAAAATGTTGTAGACGCAAACGTGATATTTACAAAATTTTAAAAGCAGAAAAATAAGCACCAGCTCAATATAGACTTGTTGAGAGCACTAAATTGATCTAAATGGAAGATTATCAAATATCCCAGAAATTCCATCCTTCGCTTACCCTTTCCCATACCAGCCCATACTGAATTATCAATTTTTTGTATTTTAGCGACATCTCGTAGCACAAAGTTACTTGTGATATGTACCACACTTGATAAAGAATTTTGATAAATTCATCTATCACTGAATTGGAACGATAATAACGACTGTGATAACGATGATAATAAAATAATACCGATAATGCAGAATTATTTTACGTAAAAATTGTTAATTATTAGTTTAATAATGATAGTTTAATTTTATAAAATTTTATTGTTTAAATTGCATATTCAAAAAATTTTTGAATGTCGATTATCGATAATAACACACATCCATGCATATATATGTACATATTTATATATGTATTAAGAGAGTGAGAGAGGGAAGGGGGAGAGGGGAGACGGTTACTTCAGATGTAAAGAGATAATAAAATCATGAAAAGAAGAGTCTTAAAATTTATTAAAACGTGTATAAAAATGAATAATATAATTTAGATATTACGTAATTTTTAATTTGTTACATTTTGTTATAAACGAACAAGAATATTCCATTGGTTCAAATTTAAATGAATCTAAATTAAATTTTTAGTATTTCTCGTCTTTACTAAATAATTAAAAAATTATTAAAAAGATATTGTTTTATTAGTTATCGTGAAATAGTCTTTCTATATTCAAATTTATCATCAAAGGAATCTATATATATACCCATACAGAATTTCTAGGAACACGATAGTTAATTCGTAATACTGTCTCACTCCCTTTATTTTGATGTAAAAGAAAGTAATAGAAAATAACTGAAAACTCACCATTCGTAGAGAGCTTCTTATTGCAGGTAGTGACCATAAGAGACGCAGATCCTAAATAGCTGCCATAGAAGAAAAGATATAGTTTAATAAATTATTAATATTACATGTGAGAACCCGTCATTTGAAAGACGAGTGAAGCACGAAGAATGAAAATTGTATTTAAAAATAGAAGAGGGAAAATTATGGAGCAAAAAAATTTGTTGGCATAGGCACGCCAAATTTCAAGAATTTTCGCATAATAGCTGCAATGAAATTATATTTAAATATTTTTCAACATTACATTAAATATTTGAAAAAACTTACCACAATCACTTCGTTTCCATGTACTGCATGTTTTCTTCACATTTCCCAACACTATGTATTTCAAATTCGCAAAATTTTTAAACAATTTGTTAAGAAATTTACGGAGATGAAAAAGTCGCGTACCGAATTAGTAACTGAAAATGTGAGGTCATGTGAACACTACGTGTGACATTCAAAAAGTTGTGCAAAAATATGAAAATATAGGGAACACTTCGATGGAAAAGATTATTCAAAATGAATTAGAGATATTTATAAATGTAAAAAATTAAATTAAAAATGTAAACTGTATTTTTCTCATTAGTTTTATGTTTATTCAATTTTATATAATTTTCATTTTAATAATTTATGAACTTTGTTGACTTAGATAGTAACCCGTCCTAAACTAACGTACGTGTGCAGTTTCCTACCGACGCGACGCGAACTTTATTAGAGTGATTTGTGAGTGTGATTGGAAAAAAGGGATGACAAGCTGCTGCAACAGGACCAACAAAAAGCACTTGAGAAAAGCTTCTTTTCGTGGACAAGTAAGTCAAGTACAATCACGTAACGTACATAATATGGTTATAAATCGGTATAAAGTAGAAAATATTGATATATATATATATATATATATATATATATATATATATATATATATATCGATCAAAGAGTAGAATATACCATGATCCTTGTTGCAAGTGCGACGCCAATGATTCCTACTTTGTTTTGTAATATGTGGCTTTCTTGTTTAAACAACGATTAATTTGACGTATTTATACAAAATATACAGAGCTATACGTAATATTAATGTATCTTTTTGAAATGTGATATTACAGCATAGTACTGAAGTTGAACATTTTTAACATATGCATACTTCGGAGAATGTGTACATACATACATACATATATGTTATGTATGTACATGATTCACGATCGAAATCTATATATATATATGAATATCGATTATGTTTTTAAAAATCTTGTTCTATATGTAGTCATTTGATCTTTTTCTATACTTGATTCATTGTTTTAATGCAACCGGGAATCCTTTTGTATCGGAACATGGCTCGGTAACAATAAGTACATATAGTCGAGATTCGAGATCGTACCGCTGATTCACAACGATATGCAAATATGACGTAAAATGGTTGCACTCATAAAAACGAATGGAAGCCATATTGAAAAATATTCCGTTACTTGTTTAAATAACATTTGAACATAATGTTCCTTCTAGAAATATTAGAGTTTAGAATAGATTATTGAATAGAATAGATTTCGATATTTTAAATCCATATGTAAAAAATATAAAATAAGATTCAAAAGTAACATGCGATTACACGAAAGAAAATTTAGACCAAACATTTCTGTAATTATTTTTATTTCTTCTTTTTTTTATAATGAGACGAGTGAACAAAGGACCAATTGTACGATACACACTGTACAGTAAGCAGATAACAATATTTACAAACGTCTGAAAGATTTTAGCAGGTTGACTCTTCTTTTGATAATCGTATTTACTGCTCAGTTTTTTGTTATACCGAAAAGAATAATATGCACATTAAATTAATAGTATTTTTCCTCTCGAAATAATTGATAAAGAGTTCGTACGTATACGATAGACGTATTTCAGCCAAGTTATTTAAAAGAGACATTTTGAAGATTATTTATTAACATTAGTATTTTCAAGATCTCATCAATCGTAATGTAATTATAAATATATTCGTATCATTTTCGAATTATATGCCTCTCTTTCTGTACAATATTTATATTTGCGATTGATATAATATAACTCGATATTTGTCGCCCCTGGAAAATTGCACTCGACAATTAGGTATAAAAACGATGTAAAATGTTTTGTTTGTACAGTATGTATGTATATGTATTTTTTCACTATTCTATCTGAACGTGGCTTTCAAAGGTGTTTTGTAATTTGATATAGCAAGTTTATACGGAAAATCATAGGCGTCAGTTACGTAGAAACCATATTCCTAGATTCTAGATTATCTTTGGTATGCAAGAATAGTGAGAACAATAAGTTTTTATTTTAAGGCCGTTGATTTTTCTAAGTTTTCTAACTAGATTGGTTAAAAAGTGTACGATAAAAAATTTCATTAAATTTAGCTATATCTCTGATAATTTGATATTTCTTTCCTTCTATGTTTGTTATAAACTTATTAACCAACAATAAGTTCATACAGGGAAGTGGTGATAGTATACATACGCCTGTATATATACGTGTATCCATACACATTATATCCGTGTATACATTAGATGCATAAATTTATGTTGTATCATATCAGATATAAATAACAATTTTCTTTTTTCTCTTCATTTTCAATCTAATAGTTAAATTAAAATTATTATACTGTACCGCGATTGCACGGTTTAGTACGTTATCCTTAAATTTCGTCAACTTGGAGCACACTGAAATGTGCGTTAAGGAATAATCATATTTTGTGCTTACTGACATTTTCATATATATTAAGATGACAAATGTTTCTTTCGTAGTTAGTTTCTCGGAAAGTGTAAAAAGTAGTAGAATACGTGAGAGTAGGTTAAATATTACAATATGTTTAGCTTGAATTATAAGGTGAGGAGCATAGAAATAGTATAACAAAATATATGAAATATTTATAAAACAGCTGCTTTCATTGACATTTGTGAAATGATGATATAATAAATACAAATATCGTACTTTACACGCTTTATCTCTATGACGTAATATATTCGAACGATTATTTTAGAAAACATTGGTATTGCATCATTGTTTGTGCGCTCAAGGAATGAGAATGTAAGTAGGTTAAACGATTGATCATCTTATGTTTCAATTCTTATATTCGTTGAAATCAAATTGTAGGTACCGAATCGTGGGTGCCCGATATCGTAAGTAGACGAATAATTTTTTGATGTTTCACAAATGACGATGAAAGATGAACGAATACAACTGTTGTGCATGGCCAAAGCCGTGCCTTATCACATATTTTTAATAGCGATATAATATTTACATTGAATTTGTTCAAGAAATACTTACAATTGGATACATCTCCCGCGTAATAATCTCGTATGATATATTCATTTTAAAATTAATCATTTGAATAACCTCCTTCATTAACGTACTTGTCTTACCTACCTTGAAATCAACATCTTTACTGCGATGATAGATACTACTTTATAATAACTACTGTCTAATTTGGACGTCAGCGGATACATCGAAATTTGTTGTGCATATTATTGCTACGCTAAAGTTTAAAACTTCGTTCTCCCCGATAGATCTTAAAGTCTTTCGAAGCGAAGACTTTGCGATATTGAACGTTGAACGTTCTTCTCACATATGTGAAAGTGAAAACACGAATGCTCTTAAGTAATACGTTTTGCTGATTTATTTACAGCAAAATTACTGCAAGAGAACATCTTTAAATAAACGACATAGTTTCTGCTAACTAGGTATAATCAATCACAGCGACACGTATGCGTATGGAATGACAGAAGCAAAAATTTTCTATAAAAGAAAGTAGATTTCCAATATTTTATATCGTTATCCGAATTTTAAACATTCTCGATAATAATATAGGAATTAGTTAAAAAATACCTTTTCAAAATATCTTTTAGATCATGAAAAAATGTACCAACAATTCACTTCGCATACGATATATTTTTTAGATTAAAATTTATGGTTGTACACGTATTCCATTCTAGAGATTCGGATCAGACGGTGAGATGTCGAGTCCCTAAATAAATGTAAAAGTCTCTCGGATGAGCAAGGTTATAGATATACTCGTACGTGTATTTATAGCTTATCAATGCTGGCGATCCTTTCATTTTTCTTTCTTTGGACATGTTTCGTGTCGTAAAAAATTCTTATATCATTGCTATACTATACAGAAATTTATTCAATTATCGTAGGATTATTTTTGGGATGAAGACAATGTCGATCATTCGTTGCTAACTATCGATTGAATTCAAGTATTCCAATCCGTAAAAAAATGACTAAACTGTTGATTCTAGATTTCATAGGAGTCGAAATACAGGTGATAAAAAATGAACGAATTTGAACACTTAAAATGAGTGGTTTTGCTTCTCGTTGCTCTATTTTAGTCATGAAATTTGTCTTTTGCTCTTGTTTCGTGTACAAACATCTTGCCTTCCTGGGTTACGTGTTCTTCTAAGGCTTATAACCCTGATATGTTTCTGGAAACGTTCAGCTATCAAAAGGATCGAATTTCAACGATCGAGATTCAGGAAGTCGGCGTAGAGTGCTAAACGCTGAATACAAAGACGCGTTCTCGGCATCGCCGGCACTAAATCTGTGCGATAACTTGTTCTTCCGAACCCACGTAGAGTTTGTTGGTTTATATAAACGAGGAATGTGTCGATCTTCATGATTATTACCGTAAACGAAATCAGCCTTTCCTGAAACAATAACTTTCCTGTATATTACAACTTTTCAAAAGACTGCAATCTAAAAATTCAACTCTACTGTTCTTGTTGCTCATTCCTCGCAATTGTATTCCTTCTAATCACAACGACGAAAAGTTTGATATTTTTAAAATACCCGTAGAATTCATATTTTAACTGTTTGCACATTTTTCGATAATAAGTGAAAAAAGAAATTAAATTCGAATGGTTACCTTGTGCGAGAGACGGTGATTGTGGCGGTGTCCCAACAATAGGTGACAAGGGTTCGTATGGCGGTGGCGGAGGAGAAGATGGCGATGGTGTAGGAGACGGTGGTTGTCTCAAAAGAGTATCCGGATCGAGTTCGAGGATCCTTAGAACTCGTTGAGGATTTGCTCGAATCCAGGACTCGAACAGATCCGCAGGCCAGTCGGTTTGCGTGGATGCATCTAACATTCTTCTAGGTGGGTCCCAACATATAGCATCGGGCGGATGAGACGAACTTCTCGTCAAAACGCCACTCCCACGACTCGCGGGCGTTGGCAAATTTGGATTACTTTGAGGCGAACACGTTAATATTTGTAGAGCTTGAATGGCATTCCTCACCTATTTTTATACGAAACAATCGGGAACGTTAGACCAGCTGAGAGTGGAACGAACGTTTACCGCAATATTTACCTCGTAACTCAACGTGGCAACGTCTTGGTGTAACGTAGAAAATTGTGTGTCGAGTCTCTCCACCGATCCTCGAATATGTTCCTCCATTGATTCTTGAGCGATTATCTGAGCCGCTCTCCCTCTTACTAGAACTCCTCTTCCGGTTCTTTTTGCTTCTCTATGATCATCCCTATTATACGATGTAGGATATTTGAAGAATTTTTTAAGAGTGAAAAAATGTGGTGAAATCTCACCTGAACTTGGCATGTCTAGGACTCGTCGTATGTAAAGGCGATTTATTTTGTGGTGATAAAGGTGAAGTCTCCCCTTCGTCAGGCATATTTTCGTCGTCTTCGCTAATCGATGGTAACGTTAACGATGGTCCGTTCATATCTGACTCTTGCTAAAGGTAGATAATTAAGAAACATTCGTATGAATTTTTGTTTGTTTTTACTCTTACTATTGGACGCTGTCAATATGAATATCGGATTTCAGAATCTTCATAGAAACAGCTAGTATACGTAACGTTTGTTTCAGCTAGTAATTTGCCATTAATTTGTACATTTTAGTATTTTACTGTTACAAGGAACGTATGGAAATGTCCAGATACTTTTGAGCGGTATTTATTATACAAGTAGATTTATGGGTTAATTTTTCAGAAAGCTCTTCAATTACCGACACTGTGATATTAAATATTAATAGTTACCTCAGCTTCGTATCCCTCTCGTATATTGTAAGTGAGATCATGTTGTATATCATTTGCAAATTCATGCTGATACTCGGGATACAGTCGAAGTACCTCGACTAATCCATGCATATTTATGCATTTCAAATCACAGTAAGTCAACGCTTTAACGTCACAACTTGATTTGACTACTACGTCTGCGGCTCCTCCGCCACCTGTTCCACCACCGTTACTGCAGTGTTGCAGATGAACGTTTATGTCACAACCTACTAGATCGCCTTTGCCTTTAAACGAAATCAAACACTGTGTGACCTCTCAGTCCTCATTTTTCGAATATAGTCAAAACTACGAACACTGTGACATCGTACCTAAAATCGCGACGACCATGTTGTTTTGCACAACTTCCATCGAGCCGTTGCATAAATAATATATGTACGAGAGTGCATCTCCTTTGTGAATTAAAAATTCGCCGGGGGCACAAAAATTATTTTTAATGCGAAGAGAAAGCAGTTTGAGACAACCCTGAGAAGCAGCTTCGAATATCGGTAAATTTAATATTTCTCGATGTAAATGCATCGAAACGTCACCCCGGAGTTCCTCGGGAAATTGTTTCAAGGTCTAAAAGCAGTAAGTCTCGCGTAATCGTGACTAATTGTGAATCACAATACGTTTGGCAATTTTATATGATACAGCGTAATCGAAAGGCTCATAATAAAAATCTCTTGTCAGATTTTTCGATCTTTTAGGCAACAGAGATCGAAATACATTGCATAGATATTACAACAGATCGTTAGAGTATTCTTTTGGTTCCCTAGAAAAGAAGAAACGCGAACAAGAATCTTTTTCTTTATAAGCCTTTGAATCATAGCGTTTACGTGGTTTACCTCGTGTATATCGATACCGTGATTTAAAGACCACATAGTTTGGAAATAGTCTTGCATTCGCTGTTTCAGTTCTTCGGGGATCTGATGCAATACGAAAAAATCCTTGAGATCCCGCAGTTTTGTTTGGTATAGCGATCTTCTAGAGTAAATTCTTTGAATAATCGCTGTCACGTTACCAAACACGACGGCATGCATCAGAGCTGTAGCATACACGATATGTACAATGTGGAAACATTTTCTATCGTAAATTTTCCATTCAAAGTTTATTCCGTATTAAATAATATTATTTCCCCCTAATACATGTGTATGCAAATTCTTATATTGATTAGATACGCGTGCGGCAACTAGTAATACTTGGTTAATTAACTTGAATAATTAATTGATAATCCTTACGGAATAATGTATAACATATTGATCAATGATGATTACTGACCACCAATGAGCATCGTGCAAATGGAGAAGAATTTTTCGGAGAATGTATTGGCCGACACATTTCCAAATCCTACCGATGTTAAACTACTGCATGTAAAGTACAACGCTGTGATGTAACTTTCCGCGTGCGTTACGTTCTCCACGGAGATTTTTAACCTTTCTGCCAGTGTGTGAATCCAGCCTGTAAAATGCGTCCGATCAAAGTCGATTCGAATGTCAGTAGTTCATTCTCTATCAAATACATCTATGATTGTCGCGTTGATATAATTGCCTTTTATGTTCTCTTTGAGCTTTTTAATCGGATATTATTCATTTACGCGAACGGATTAAACAGTAGTGTATTAAACAGTAGTGTATTAAACAGTAGTGTATTAAACAGTAGTATTACGAGAGTATGCCTAGAGGCAAACGTCTGCAGTTAAGTTATGCGATACACTTTCCCATAAGAGAAAAGTTTGCAGACTGATACGAATACAGTTCTAACTTTCTCAGGGCATCGATTCCATCTAGAACGTAGTGCTCTCCAAAACAAAATTCCTTGAATCGAATCATGCAAGATCAATCTGTATGTTTAAATATGTAGACACGGAGCTTTTTGTTCAAAATGTACGGTTCTTGCTTGACTTTTGCGTAGACAATCAAACTGTTCACGCATGATGAATATCCCATTACGATGTATCAGATATATTAGATAAATATCGATGATTCGACTTTCGTACATTTCCAAAACTTTCTATTTCTCCTTTTTAGAATTCTATCAAATATTATTTTAAACGATTTGAGCGGTAAAATACTTGACGTTACAACGCAATCCTGCTATGGAGGCATCTTTGGAAAATTCTGATCATATCACAAAATTGCAATAAAATTTAATAGTCTATTAAAAAGATCAATAATGCAGTTATTAGAGAATGTAATAAAGGCGAGCCGGGAAAGAAGCAATTGTTTTATAAAGCACTATCGTTCGCAGCGTTGATGGTTAAAGTTGTAAAAAGTTACGTCTGCTAACGATGAATTGATTTTTTAACAAACGCCGCCTGCTAGCTTGGGTGAAATAGAATTCCACGCTAGAGCCGCTCGCTCGTGTTACTCGCAAATTTCTGGTGCAGTAATGCGATAAACGGAACCTTATCTTATTTATGTAAAATATACAGATCCATGACGTACTAAAAACCATATGAAAACGCGAAAAAGCTGTCATAAATGCCGAAGACCGTATGTGCTTGTGCAAGAAGCACGGAAATAAATTTGAAATTTTAGTATTTAAAGTTTTATACGCGAATTTTTATTTGTTAGACGCGAATTGACGTAAAAAGATGGAAAGAATAATTTCTAAAGCAATTTCCTAACATTCGTATTGATTTTCACGAGAACACGTATAAAATTGTTAAGGAAAATTTACAACTACCTTTTTGCGCGAATATTTTTTTGTCCATATAAATGTTAAAGAGGAAGGGATTATATCTCGACTCGTAGATATTCAAGCGTTTCAACTGTAAAAGTTTCGTGAATTTGTGTCTTATAAAAATGATATTATTATATGAAGATCGAACTTACCGAGATCCCAATCATCGTCGTTTCTCAACCTTTCTTTTTCCGCGATAACGAACCAAATGCAAGCCAACCAGTGTGCCACCAAGATGAAAAAAAGCATTAACATCGTCAGAATGACGGCACTGTACTGCGAATATCTATCCATCTTTTGGAGTAACCGCGCGAGCCTTAATAATCTTGTCAGCTTTACTAAATGAATGTTACCATGTCCCGATTCCTATGATAAAAGATGCGCTATTAATAAACATGAAATACGTTAATCGAAGTATTTAGATCGATGATATTAGTTATAATTCGTTTCGATATTAAATATGTACATACTAATTTATCGAAAAAATAGTATTGTAGCAAATCGATGTTGGATTTCCATATGTTAAATATCCGCTTTGATAATAACTGACGTTAATTACGTATTCTTGTTATAGACTCACGACGACTAGATTGTACCATTCATGTCGAGATATGTCGTTCGATTCAAGCTGATATGTGACCGTGTTCCGGAGAGAACGCGAAGCTTGGAATCGGTATGTCGTTCAATTTAATAATACGCGGACCTTCCCTAAATGAACTTCATTCATAACTCGTTTTCAAATGTGCAAATAGCGTATCGTACACGTGTCTTCCTTACATTTCTCAACAGGACATCCAAAGATTTTGAATTAGAAAGGAAACTCTATTATTCGCAATCGAGATACAGATTTTACAAGGCAATTTTAAGTTAACTTGCAGCTTGCAACACGGGTATATTAGTACGCGTAGTATAAAAGTTTCAGGGTCGAGCTATCTAAATAGTTTGAAATAGTTACGGATTACTCACCTCACCGCTGTATACGTCAGAAGCATAGAGAAAATCAAAAGGCAAAGCAGCGACAAGATCGACGAAAAACCAACCCTTTAAATAGTTCACGGCTATACTTTTGCTGTTGCTGACAACTTCACCTTTCCTGCTTACGTACGTTGTTCGAAAGTTTAGAATGATATCTGCGGAAAGATGTGCGATTTTAACTATTGTTTTCAATGTTTAACTATTGCTTTCGTTTTCGATAATTCTATTATAATTGAAGACCGGAGGAGGAAAATTCGATAAAAGGGTGAAAATCACGCGTTTAACTTTAAAATAAAATAGACAGACGATTTTCTCCCTTGTACTTTTCAATTAATTCTAATCCTACAAACTTTGATCGTACCGCAGAATAGAAATTTTAGCGAGTAGAAACATCGGACCTCTGTTTGTGTTTTGATCAAAGAGACAAACTACTCTCGCGATCCCTTCCCTTCCCTTATTGAGTTTCTCGACGTGAAAATGCAGCGCGTTAAGGAACTTTATTTCCGCAGGATGAACTGCTTTTAATCTCGTTAGCAAACAGGATTTCTATCTCAACATTCGCTCATCATACTTATCTACGAATTGGCTAAACGAGTCCAAGTAATTTCATATCAAGTTATGCATACGAATACTAGGTTTTCGAATACAGATAAATTGGACGAGAGGAACGATACGCATCGACTGATAAAATCCTCCTTTCACAGGATGTTTTAACTTTCTCCACCTAAAATTCATCAGTATATTTTTCTAGATATAAATACGAAATACCAAAATTTTATTATAACATAAACGTAATATAATACGATTTTTTATTCGACTGGACGTTCTGAGAAAATCAGGTTGGACAAGTTTAAACTGCCCTATATTGTACTCACAAATAAAATTATGATTTTTATCCTCGAAGAGATACGATCTCGTCGAACACCAGTGAAGAGTTCTTACTTTGGACATCGTTATTCGATATTCGCTTTGAATATAAATCAATTCAGTGTTTGTAAAGCGAATGTCGCATTACTTGCGAAAACTGACTCAAGGGGAATTCACTGCATCACGAAAATTGAAATAAAACCAATATTACTAGCGCGGTAAGAGAACTTCTTGCTTTCTTTTGTATATTGGTCTTATATGAATAAATAAACAAATATATCGAGATTAAATTAAATTTCTCTGCATTCGCGCGAAGAAAATTGCACTGAATGGAACTAGTAGTTGGAACCAACGATTGTACAAGTATAAAGCGGATTGGAAACAGGGAAGCGAGGAATCGTTGCTTTCGAACTTAACGAGCTTCTCGAATTACCAATTGGATGAGAAGAGTACCATTCGCGTTCCTTTTTGGCCGAATTACTTTAAAAGCATCGCCAATCGATATATCGAACTGTCTCTGATTAGTAATTTTAGGCTGATTACGATAAAGGTCTGTTCTCTCCTCGGCCCTTCAATATTTTAAATCAGTCCCGAATGAGACAAATAAATCGAAGAAATGATACCCACCGGTTATAAAGAGCGCTTCGACAACAACGTCGCTAACCATCGTAGGCCTATCGATGTTAATAAAACTCGCGTTAAAAGGGACGACGATCGCCACATAAAACGTCGCAATGAGTATTAACCAGTCCCAGCAAGACTTAAAGCCACCGTAATGGCTTAGGATGAACTGAGATTTTTTGATTCCCGTCGTTTTGTATTCTGGCAAGGGTGGTGCAGTGGAATGCAGAAGGTTCTATAATAATAGTACATCATACGTGAAAGCTTTCTATGGTAGGTAAATGTTTGGATATTTTTGTGAATCGCTAAATGTGAATGTAAATATAAGCGTAAATGTTCCCAAGGTAAATGAAATGGTTCAAGCTGTTCTTAGAAGTGATTAAAACTGGAATGGTAGCACTTACATTATTCAATTTAATTTTGTGCTTATTGTCCTGTTTGTAATGGCCTGATAATTGATAAAGGACGGCGCGACTCCTTCTTCTGCCATAATTAGCTGGAGGCGATTCTGGATCGAGACTGCCATTTGCATCTGAAATATAATTGTACCATCGCCGTATATACTTTACCCTTTGTACAGTTTAAAACTGTACGCTGTATGCAATCAAGGAGTTCGACGAAGAATGTATATTTATATTTAATTATTTATATGTAGGCAATAACGTCGTATCGGTTAACACTTTTTTTCCTTTGATCTTCGATCATTTTTTTTTATTGGGAAAAAATAGCGTACACCGTAAAAATATCTCCCATTCCTATGGGA
This sequence comes from Bombus terrestris, assembly GCF_910591885.1. Lineage (NCBI taxonomy): Eukaryota > Metazoa > Arthropoda > Insecta > Hymenoptera > Apidae > Bombus > Bombus terrestris. Next base: position 11,435,656 of record NC_063281.1, on the reverse strand, counting down.
TACGTACATACGCAGCTTTTCTAGGTCAATTTTGTAAATGACTAACACGTGCAATGCCATTACGCGTAAATTCTACAAGAAAAGCAAACTATTGGAAGCTTCTGATTTGTGCTCTTTGGTGTCTTTGCTTTCATAATAATCGTTGCATTAGGTATTTATGTGCAGCGTGTAGCGTGATCGCGGTGTAAGAAGCACGAAACGTTAGATACGTTGAAAAAGTATGTACATTGGGAACGTTTAATCCATACCCGATGTATGGTCCGTGCTCGGATACTTTGGAATGCAATTCATCAGTCACGTCGATCGAAATGCATTCCAGAGAAAATCGTTTCGTCAGACTGAGTTCAGCAGCGAAGCTTGGCTAGAACTCACCACTATCGAGCAACTCACACAGCTGAAGGTTCTTCGTGTGGGTGATATCCTTATGCGAAGCCAGAAACAGAACGACGTCGCCCTTTTCATTTTTGATCGGAACAATATCGAGCAGACAGTCGAATGGACTTCCTGCAATCAAAGTCGCATTCTAAATCTCGATTAAAACGTCGATCATCTGAAATTTATAAGCAAAAACGCTTTTCCTTTTGTTTTCTCTCTTTTCCTTTTTTTTTTACTTTTACCTATGAATTTTTCATTTCTACTGTCAATGGTTTGAACGCAAAAAGCCAATAGTAAAACTCGTATCGGAAACATAGACAGGTGGTGTTGTACAAACACGATAGAACCGATTTGATCCAATCGATTATCTTGATTAAATGTATTTTGCTGCACCTGTGTTATTTTTGCATGCATTTACATCGTACCATTGTGACCAGTAACGCTAAATCGCACTTTTTCGCCATTATTATAAATCATACGATTATTTCATGTAGCAACATTGATATTAAATCTCGGCGAATAAAATTTACGAGACAGTATTTTTACATTTTGTTAAAATATATTCACATGAATAATTTTATGAATATTTTAGTGAATTTCTCATTAAGTGAGTTACAATCTATATGTTTGCCTATGTATTGTACCATCGTTGAAAAATCAAGTACAATGCGAAGATTTTTACGATGAAAAATTTTAGTAATAATAACTTCAAAAAATAATTTCAATGTAATTAAATAATGAATTATTATTGCGTTAAAACGAATCTATTCATACGCAATATGTCATATTTAGTGAATCCTGGTTTTGCCAGGATATTCCACAAATTGGTTTCTAAGGGATCAATTTGAATTACCATTAATTAGGAGAATTATCTCCATTCTGTAACCAAATGTTAGATTGCTAAACGTTGGTAATCACTCAATTCCTTGCTTGGCAAATCGAATATCTATGATCGAAATGGATCGTTTTCTAACGCGGAAGAAAGAACGAATGAAGCTTACCGGTCTTTTTATAGAATACGACTTCCATCTTCAGCTCTGTTTTGCTCTCGAGGCTCTTGTCGATCATCGCTCTTTCCTCTTCTTTCGTTTCCGGGCCATAGAGAAACTTGCAAGCGCAACCCCTTTGCATGATTTGCGCTCGCGCGAATCCTGTCAGCTCGCAGAAACCGTCAGAGCAATAAACGATCGGGTAGAGCGACGGAACCTGTGCATTTCCCAGCACAAAGTTGCTGTCTGCGAACAAAGGCGAATATTCCATTAAAGCAAACAACTACAATAACGTGGTTTCTATTTAATCTTTTCTACTTAACTATCTATTTATTCTCGAGTTTTCATTATAAACTACACATGGCGAGCGTATACAGTACGTCAGCAAAGTATTCTTTTATGAATACATCGTGTGTAAATTTTACAGCGAGACTCGAAGACGAAAATCGGGTAACGGTTGGTCGGAAAAAGAAAATATTAGTTAAACGTAATGATTAGTCATAGATTAATCAGATTAATGTATAAATCTATGTGACTATCGTCGAAGAACTTTGCCACGTTCGAGCCAAAACAATTTTAAATCGCAGTTCGTTCGCTACCCGTGGCGAAGTTGCACAAGACGCGTATAAATAGAGATCTCTCCATGATCGCGAACATTATCTTTTTGAATACAAGGATTATCGGGTCGCAGCATTAAATCGAGCATTTGTTACTAATGGCGCACGGTATTAGTAAAAGAAAAAGTTTTAATCTCAGAATGCGCGAATCTGCAAAAGCTTTTATGCAAATAAAAGGTGCAAGATATTTGGACCAAGAATATATTTCGCATAAAATGATGACGAGTATACGATACACAGCAGCACTTCTGGTAAAAATATGTTTGCAAGCAAACAATAATTTCATTTATATTGTCAGAAAAACTTGTACTTATTTATATCGTGCTCTCTATTGTATGTGTTCGTTCTTATTTCCCGTTAGCAAGAACATGGATCTTGCCAATTAACTTTCCATACATCGCGTCTATTTTTTCGATTACTCTTTATTTCATAATTTCGTCGTATTGAAAAAGAGAAATCGACAAAGAACGGAGAAGTCTGATTGAACTGTCGATTAGCTTTAAATAAGCACAAAGAAGTAAGTGATACGTGTGTTTCCGTCGAATTTGTTGGTGATAGCAATTCGACGAAAGTTATATTACCTCGCTATATTGCGTATGTTATACGAAACATTTAGAAATGTTACTTGCACTTTAACGAGATGAAATTATCATAATCACATTGGCAAAGTTTGAAACAAATATAAAGATGTATACAAAAGTTACAAAATATTTATTGTAGATATATTTCGTAGAGATCACGATATGTATATATGTTTGCAATAAATATCTCGTAATCTCTATGTGGATTTTCAGATTGAGTTAAAATTTTATCGATATAATTATGGCGAATTGATTACGATGCTAATGAAGTCTCAAAATGTTTCATACAACACACATATTAGTAAACGTGTAGGTACGTAATCGTTCAAATATTTTCGCCACATTACGTTCTTCCGGAATACAATTATTGAAATTGAGGAAAGTAAACAAGATTTCGATGATTACGTGAACGCAATGCACGTCTGCATCATATGGTGGTTCATTGGTTAATAGCTTTGTCAACGTCACTGACGTCACGCATAATTTCTTTCAGGGTAACGACGGTGCTATTTTTAATTTTACGCTCACCCCTGAAACACTTTCATCTTCCCACAGCCTTTTGTGAGACTTCAACTCCCGACGCTTCCTTGTTTCTTCGAAATAAAATCAATGACTGTCTGTTTATCAAAGGGGTTCGGTCCAATTTCATCTTCTTGCAATTATCATTAATTCCTCGACGAGTGTATTTAAGGTTTAATTAAAGTATGCTGGAGAATTGCTCGAGATAAATCCATGGACAGAAAATTTTTTTTTTTTCGGTGAACGATCACGTCTAAACAATCTCGCGCAATTTTTTAACGGATCATGGTGATTGACGATTAAACCACCCTTTATGCAGCGTGGAAAATAGTGATTGTCACATGTTCGGTAGGGAGTTCAGTTACGAAGGGTTGTAAGATAAAAATATGATTTAGGGGTAAAGTTTAAATATTAATTTATTTTAATTTGCTGATAATTTTTTCTTATTCGCACCGTGTTCTTTATCTTTGATTTCATTTGGATTTAATTCTGCTGCAGTCGAATTTTCATGTCTGAACGTCGTTCTCGTTTCACCGTATAAAAAGATTTCTAACGATTTAAGAGAAATTCTCTTGAATTCGCCTGCAGTTTTTTACACCTAAGACATTCTTAACGATAGGACTCAGGATTGAAATCGCGTAAATAAATGTAATTCGTAGAATTCGTAATTACAAACTAATTTTGATTCGAGAAAATACATATACGTTTGATCAAGATTCAAAATAGGATTAAAGAGCCAATGCTTCTTTGAAAACGTCAGAATTTCTACGCATTTGTCATGGGAATGATAAATTGTAATTATATCTGATATATATAGAAGTACCGTATAAAGCAAACGTTTCGACGATCTCAGACAGGATGAGAGGGATAATTAAACGAGAGACACAGCGGGTTCGCAGTTCCTCTTTAATTACGGACGTTCTTCGCAGACCTTATTACATGTGCCTTTCTCCTCGGCTATGTTTACTTATTTCTAATAAATATGTATGAAATCGTCTTTCGAATTTGCAGTTCTGCTATACGCAGGTACACAAACATGTACATACGTATACGCGTAATACGAAATCATCGTTCGAATTCCCAGCTGTACTATTCACTAACACGTTCAAACTATCGGCTACGAGAACGACAGGGTTTACGATCACATCGCATCAGTTGCTAAAAGCAGCGTAACACGCTACAGTCTCAGTCGGATCTTGACAAAGACTAATGGAGTCGATTGTCTTGCTTACGCTTAGGAACATATGCAGCATAGACTAGTGCCAGAAAAATTTTCTATTCTTTGTTCTAAGAAATGAAAATCTGAAAGAACGTTTGCTAGCGAACGATCGCTAGCGAGAAGAGACACGGCTGCCTTTAAGGTTGCTTGATGACGATACAAGGACGCGTATGTAAATAGGAGTTTGTTGCAGTTTTCTAAATTCGTGCGAGGAAAAACTCGTAATCCTAGTAAATAAACCGAACGTCGTAAATAACGAAGGAGCACGGTAAAAATAGCAGTAGACCATGAAAAGTGCATTTTAAATAAATATAGATTTTATGATGGTAGCTATGCATGGGAGAAAATCTGCATCGAGAAAAACAAACAAGGAGAGAAGCTGTGCTTGCTTTTGTCGAATATGCGAGAGTCATATTCGACTATGTGAATATCTCGAACGTTTGTTTATCGCGAGTTTTTTTCTCTATGTAGGTTCCAGACATTATGAACGTGTATTTGGTGCATATTATGTATTTCTTACGCTTGAGTGTTAATTAAATGTAAAAAGGGAGCACGTACTCAGGGCCAATTAAACCGTTATGAAATAGGAAGCACTGTTTATCCCGAGCGGGATTTCAATTTTCCGTGTAATGGTCAGTTATCTTTAAATATGGTATTATCTTCAAGTGATTAATTAGTAAGCACTGTAAAAAAAAACGAACGAGTTAAAATAATTAAAAGGAGCCAATTATATCAGAAGTCTCAGTCACCATTTTTCTTATTTTCATTAGCTACGTTCGATTGGATTATTATGATAGCTCTTTTTACATTCTCGAAATCGATAAAAATTTCATAATACCTCAAGTAGTTTATTAGAAAATACACCTGGTACCTATAGATTTACCGTAGGGTTACAGGCGTTGTTTTCAGAAACTTCCTAATGTGCCTTTTTTATATAAATAATTTTCCGGCCACTTTTGCACAATATACCAGCTTCCTTTCACAGGCATTAGAACATTTACGCGCAATTAGGAACCTGAATAATCATTAGAAGATTCATAAAATCTTTAAAAATCGTTGCATCGTTTGAAACTTCCAGCTATAGAAAATCCACATATTTGTATCAACCTCGTTAATTATGTACATTTATCATTTGTTCTGTAATTTTTTCGAACAGTTTTCGTTAAAATTTACTCTATGTTCTGAACCGTTATCTACGAAAAACTAAAATTCCAACCGTTTTCCACATAATCTAGGTCGTTTATCGTGTTTCGTACACGACCATTATATGCCCTAATATCATTGAACGTGAATGCACAAATTTGAAGCGGTAAGAACGATATGATACGTTGCGTTTCAGGATAAATCGATAAAAAATCGTGATTTAAAACTCAATCAAATGGTCGGAGGATATTTTTCAAGCCGCAAGCGTATTCAGCGAAAGGGAGAGAGAGAGAGAGAGAGAAAGAGAGAGAAAGAGATCATGCAAATTTTCATGTTTTCATATTGAAAAGCGATAACTACATCGTAAGTTGTTAGTCATATTTCCCAGTAACCGCAAAATAATTAAATGGATACGACACACGTGTTACCGTAGCTATTGTGATTAATTCAGCTAAAGTTACATTCAGCTAGATGCTTTTAATATAACATTTTCATTATTCGGAGACGATTTGGATATTTTGTACTTGTAGATATAATGCACGTTTTTAGATCTTAATTTTAACTCTCCTCGTTTTGTATTTATAATCTATCCCTACCCTTATTATTAAGGCTAGCCTGCCATAATTATTCGTACGACTTTAAGATATAGCGCACATTGTTTGAATAATTAAAAATGCGCGAAATTCCTGACGAACAATTGGATGCGTCAAAAATATCGATACCTGTATAATTTTTACAGAGAAGTGGAATGAAGTAAAGGCGATGATTGTAGAAATGAAGAAACGTATGAAAGATAGGTATATTGTATTGCACATTCAATTTTATTGCGATCTACGTTTATGATGTATTTCAAATCGATATATGAAAATGCCGTATTTTGAAGTCAACTAAATTGCATATTATTATTGACTTTTATAAAAAAAAAGAACAGGTATTTTGAGGAAAGAACAAATTGAACACAATTGTTCAGTTGGATAATTAATATTATAGCGGATCGATAAAAAGATTAATTTTCCTAGAAATGATCCTACAAAGATAAACAACGCAATCCGACACTACACTTCAAGGTGACGTCACATGAGAGAAACGCACGAATTGATGACGCTGAATGTTAATTTTGCCGCAGACCTCATAAGTGGAATGCAAATTGAAATGTTTATAAATACCTATAATTAAGGGAATGGAATTATCTGTTAAATATTATAGAGGGTTTTATATTCTGGATATTTTATATACTTTTACATATTTATTTAAAGGATCGCGTCAAGAACTAAAGCGTAACCTTTTAATTAACCTTTTAATAAAAATTCATTCGTAAAACAACAGATTGAGTGAAAGGGATTAAGAAAACGTGACACTTTATTGTAAATTTAGGAACGTGTCGAACGTATCATGTTCGCGTGGTAATGAAAATTTCGCATTTATGTTTAACTATGACGATATCGTGGCCATTGCGGATTAAATGGCATTATTCAAACATGTCGACCTTATGCTTTATATCACGTATCATGGACTCTGTCAAAGTATTTGCAAATAAAGGGGAAATTTGCGTTTCATACGTTTCTCCGAGTATCATCACTTTTTCATTTTTAGTCTTAATGGATTACAGCACGTGTAACATTTTCGATGGGATTGTTTCTTCGTAATAAGACAGGTAAGACCGTAACAGTTGAACGTTTAACGGGTGAATCCAATACAATTCCGATACGACATTAATTGTAGAAAATACAAGAAAGTGGTTCAATCAAACTTGAAATTACGGTGTGGATCGGGTAAGATAGAGAAAATCTAGCAGTAAATTATATCGACTCGTTTTCGATACAGTTAAGAGTTCCCCGTGGAAAAAGTAGTCGTTTATATCGAATTGGCGGTATGGAAGCAATGTCGATTTCTTTCTCCGAAGACGATACGATACGGAAAAACTTCGAAAGGTAGTGGAATACAATCGTACAACGTAATAAGTATCGAATTGAATTAAATAAAATAATTACGTCGTGGTAAATTATTTCATTTTTATATCCATAAAACTAACTTTATTTTCTCTTTAATCCAACAAACCCCCGTGCATTATCGATGCCGGCAGTTTGAATCATCGAAACACGATCAATTAATCCAACTTCGTATTTGAAGATTCAACGTGAATTATTTTTTCTTTTCGAAGAGGAAAGGAGAGTTTTAATTTGTTTTTTGAACAAGATCAGTTACATTTTGTAATCACGTAAAATTGCAAGTATTGTTACGGACGTAATATTCTTGAAAGGATTGTGACAAAGGTCGACCTCCATTCTAAGATGAGTCACATCTTCTCTGTATCTAAGAAAAATCTTCGTGTTACGTTTCGTTTTTTTCATAGTGGGGGCTTCTGTTTCAGGATCATATATATAGCGATTCATATATATATATATATATATATATAGCGATCTTATAAATAATACAAGGAACTTTTTATCTGTTGTTCTCTATAGATGATCTATACTGGAAATTTGTCGAAAATTTTTTCATGACTAGAAACGACATTTCATATTTATACTCTTCGTTCTTCGATGCGATTTAACGAGGAAGGCCAAGAGTCTCATTACCAGTGGAACCCATGATTGAGGTCGCTGACGATGATAACTTAGCAATTTCCACTAAGGTCGTAGTGTACCGCTCCCCTTAATCAGATTTCTACAAAATTTCGAATACGTGGAATTGTGAAGCAAATGGAATGGTTAGATTCTTGTTCGGTGCTTTAAATTGGTTCATTTCGCAAAAGTCTCTCCAGGGGTAGGCAACTTTCCCTCGGAATATGGAAACACAAAAGTCCAATATAGTCCAGAAACCAATTGCCGTTAGACGCAAAGAACTGGCCCACTTACGAGACATATCTTTTCCAATACTTGCCTTTGTATAAGTATGTCCCGTGGAAACAGCAACTGGATGAGATTTCAAATATCATCGTCACTTTATAATTTAATAAAATTTCACTTACTTCGTCTTACTTCGAGTATAGACTGGTGAACATATAAATATTTAACTAACTATATCGTAAAAGGATTTATTTCCGTTTCTTTTCTCTAGTATAAGATTTAAAAATACATTTCTTGTGCTTCGAAGAGAATAAATGTAGAACGGCTTTCGAATATTTTACTTTTGAGTAATAATTACGAATTAGGTTAGATAGAGTTTGAAATGGCGAAATTACTTACATAGTTAATTACCCTTTGTATTAAAAGTAACGACATTTAGTGGGATCGCTAAAGTTAACTTTCATTAAAGTGAAACTTTCATTTTTAGATTGGTTTTAAGTTTTATAATGTAATATAGAAATTTTATAATATTGCTAGTCGTATATAATTACAGTGTTAATGAAATTTCAAAAAGTTTTGTATAACATACATAATGTATTCATAAAAGTTTTCCATCTTGAGCGTTCAAAGTACTTTTGTCAGACTTTTGTATACTCGTTACTATATATCATTTAAAAACATTATTCTTTATTAACAAAGCTATGTAGTCAAAATAGAGAAAGAAAAGTAACAGTGAAATTTTCTTTGAAACACCATTTGAAATAAAGGGCGATTTCTATTCACTCGGTGGTGTCTGTTATATTTTCTCTTACCCCACAAGTTAGATCTCCCTTTGCTTTAGAATACCTTTCTCGGGCCGGAATATGAAGCGATTAAGCTTTCCTATCGAGTAGCTTAACCATATACCTTTTGAAAAAATTTGCCCACCGTCTTTTCATTTAAGACCATCCTGAAAGGATTTTCATTTATTGAACGATGAATGCGTTTCATGGAAGAAATGAAACGATAATTGACGATTTCCCCGTTGCTCATAAACCGTGGCACATCTGGAGAAACAATGTTCTGTAATTGCCTCTTAGTTGTCTCATTTTCTATGCAATATCGTTTTATTACCGTAAACGGCGTAAACCATAAACGATTTATTCTTGTTCGAACCACTTATGCGGTTAGATATACTTTCATTGAGCAAAGACTATAACTTAAATCGATAAATGTATGTGTCTTTCTCGGAAACGCCCTGCGTCGTTACTTTTACTCGCAATGTTGAGTGTCACGATAAGATAAGTGTCATTGATATTGTACAATCATTAGGTATCGCCGCGCCGATCAATAACTGAATTTTTTTTTTATTTCTTAATGTCACCTTATAGATAGAAAGGAATATCGAAAAATGAAAAGGACATGTCATTGTTAGGTCTGAAAGCTTTACAAAATAGACGAAAATTTCATAACAATTCGACTATTTTATTTGAAAATATGTCGAGCATTTAAATGTATGTTTAGCATGGATCCGTTGTGTTCTTTCATGAAAGTTCCTAAATTTTCCTCACGGCAAGAATATCACGCAGTTAGCGTAACCTACAAGTTAAAGATGGACTACAGTATTTACTCACACGTCGCTTGTAATTTATGTTAGGATACATTCACACTGTATATATTTGCACTAGATTCTAGCTAGTTTTGTCTTCAGAAGTTGATTCGCCTTTAGACTTACGTATCCGTATGAATTCTCATTTACCCAATATCCCGTATCAATCCTAACTTTGAACACAGTTGCTAGACAAGTTACATGCTTATCCACTTGCGAAGCTTGTGAAATTTACCATAGCCTGACGCTACATTGCAATTAATTCTTAGTACGTAGAGGAATTACGCGCTCCTATACAAGCTGCCAAATCGATAGCAATTGAGAGCTTTTGAGAGGCTCCTATCGTAACAAAAACATTAGCTCCGGAAATATATTTACCACGAAGTTCTCAATTATTCGAATTTCGATAGAAATTTCGACAATTAATGAATTAATAAATAATATTATTATGCGTAAGAAGAAGCGGCAAGAAATTACAAAATAAAATTATTAAAAATTTTTTTAATTCAGAATTATTTTTATTTTTTTTTTTTTTTTAAGAATGCTTCTCAACTATAAGAATGTTACTTCATTAGTAGCAGTAGTAGTATTTTACAAACACTATGTATATATATAATAGATATAAAAGTCTGTTGTAAATGCTTGTCATTTGACGCATTTATCTGTGATGAACCTGACTATTAGTGGAATGTTTTGAGGTCATACTGTGATATGCAGTTTCGAATTCGATGAAAGTGTATGCAAGTTGTGTCGCTGTTATACGCGCGTATAAATGTCGTGACAGGTATGTATAGTGGTTGAAATATTCGTATACCGATCGACGAGTAGCGTTCACGTAGAATTTTGAAACTGTCAGAAATATCGAACGAAGTTACGTTTTTAATTCCTTCGTACTTTTGTACGCTCTTCTTGTTAACTTTTACATTCATTTTTCATGCTTCTATCGTAATTAGAGATCGTTTCTAAATAACTAGTGTCACGTGTTTCGACTTTCTGTCTGGCGTTTACTCGATCGTTACTACTTCGGAGAAACAGATTCCAACCTCGTGTAGCGATATAGAAGAAGAGAAAGGTAATTTTCGTAAATATTAACCCTCAAGCGACGGACCTCAATGTTACGGACCAAATCGTTAAAAAAAAAGAGATACATATATGTATTTTCTTCCCTACATTTTCCATTTCTTTTTTTTTTTTTTTTTTTTGTAGAAATATTGCACGTTTTTGATACCCTTACGATGCAAGAACAGTTATTAATTGAACTCTTTATTCCTGATTAATTATCGTTGATGGGACTCACTTTGTACGAGTTGCGAAGATTAAGTAACAAGTATTTTTCATTATAATTCCATAGTTGAATAGTTGGAGCATCGAAACTAATAAAAATTTTCATAATGAATGCATTGGAAATTTGCTTGAGGGTCTGCGAGGGAGAAGCAAAAGCGACGCAGAGGTAATAGATGAATCACACGTCGTTGGAAAAATTACTGTTTGGAAGTTTCCAGCCGTCTCTTATAAAATTGTTTTCCTTCTTCGGTACAAGATGATCATCAATTTTTTCTCCCGAGGAATGATATTAAGCAAATGATTGATGATAATCACTAGGATAATAAATAGGTCATCCGTACAAAGAGGAACTCTCTTTTGACCTCTCTTATTTCCCACTTATTCGCCACTCAGTATTTACTGTTACTCGGTCGTTTTTTAATGGACTATTTTCTTCCGCAAAACAAAGCAGCTTTTTTCTATAACTTGTATGAAGCGTTTCTTCCAAAATGTAAAACGTCCTTCCATTTCAAGCGAAAATACAAGAGCGCTTTTTCTACATCGAAGAAAGTGAAATTAATTTCCGCTATACTTCTTGTAAGAGGGAAATATCATATATCTCAGGTCAAGGGAATTTAGCAAAATTGCACAACAATGTTACTTGTGTATTGTATGCAGGGATTTCCAGGGCAAAATTAAATTATTTACGATTTGAAAAATGAGACTCAGCCAATGTTTTTGTACATGAAACTTCTTCATTTTCTTCATGTTTACGATCGGTCTTATTAATATCCTTCAGATGTATTGTCACATATTGTATCGTCGAACAAAAATGGTATATAAACTATTTGTCATCTGAGGTTCGAGAAATGCTTTCTAGTTATATATTTATTATTATTATATCATCATAAATGCTATATATTTATTAGAATAGAATTTATTATAATTATGAATATATATATAATTTTCTAGAGTTACGAACGCATTTATAGAAATGTTGCAAAAGGATATTCTCAAGGCAGAGATAAGAAGCATTTCTCTCTGATTAGGATTACAACAAAACTACTCTCAAAGTGTTATAAAATTTGATTTGATATAATATACAAAAATGAATAAAAGGAAATGGAAAACGAAAGAAGCAGATAAGAAGTCGAATACTTTTTCGTTCGAACGTGTAGTTGAATTTGTCAGAATCAGATTGTAAGCATGTATGTACGTAGGGAGGGAATAACGTCGATTTTCACGGCGTCGATGTTAGATTAATATTCTATGCTCTGTCTGGGGTCGACGGACTCTGTAATAAAACTAGGGGATATTCATATTCCACGGCCAAGAGGGTTGTACATCTTTGCGAACTGAATGTTGGAACACCGTGTTGTCACGGAGTTCACTATACTTGAACTTGCATAAAAGTTTCCCTATACATCGTTGCTGTTGAATATTATTTTAAGTTTGAATAAAAAATAACATGAAATAACTATATACTTCGTATCGGAGTATTTGCATATAGAAAAGATCAAAGTTCAATTTTTTACCAAAAACCTTTTCAAAGGCTTCTACGGTCGTCTATTGGCGCGTATACGAATATACACGGTCGTTAAACTGGATAGATTTGCTGGTTTTGAATAGATACTGCATATACATACGTTTATACGTAACAACAAATGAACGTACTCGATAAGGCGATATTTTCTGTTGCCTCTTGTATAAGGTGAAATTGTTTCGCTAAAGTGGTTCTTTTAAATCGATAAAAAAAAGATGCAGATAGACGTGAAAAAATCTTTGCTAAAACGAATATTCCGATCGGTCCTCCATGAGTCTTGGTCAGCAAAGACAAACGAGTGTTTGAACAGTCGTCAACCATCCTTTACCCCAGTTGGCGATGCGCCAAACACGCTCGGAGAAAGAAAGAGAGTGCCAAAAATATCCTCGGATAGGTACTTCGAATGTCGTTAACGAGCAATTATTTCCCTTTTCTCCCGTCGAAATCAACGTGTTCACAATGGAAATGTCACGAACTTCAATCCAAACGCATTTTCTTTTTCATCGATCTTTCTCACCTGATTGAAATCCTTCGGATCAATCTGTAATACGCGTGAAAAATTTATTCTTATAATAGTTTGGGATACCCGCTCTCGCTTAAAAATCTTTTATTTTTCATTTTTAATAAAACTTCGGTACCTATTTCATGTTAATTATGATCCTCGAATTACACGAATTTTCTAGTAAATTTAAGTTAAAATTAAAGAAAGTAAAAAATAATATTTTAATTAACTACTTTTTTCGTTGCATCAAGTACCAAGTTAAATGGGCATGCCATTGTAATTTAAGAGATTGTTAATTTATGATTTTTCCAAGTTGATATAATAACTGTCCTAAATCTTTCGAGCCACAGTTCATTTACGTAATATCACGATATTTTTTCGGACCAAGTTGAATGACAGATACTATTACGTCGTTAAGTGTTTCGGTCTTAACGATGCTATTATTTCTACTAATTATTTGACGAAGAAGAGAACACAGAATGTTTGCGTTTTCTGGCGAGAAATCGAGTTTGTAGAGAAACTGTAGTATTTGATGGAACACCAAGATCGAGCGTAATAGCATAATTCTAGGGTCGTCGTATCCTCTTGAAGCGACGAAGCATCGCACTATAACGACACGATCGCCTCGCAAGTGTGGTAAACAAGCAAGTGCCCGGTGCTTGATCGGTACTCTAAGTTATTTGAACTAACGCAAACATAGTTTGGCGCGTGATCGAGCAGATCGAATTTATCTCGAAGATGGATTTTCATTACGGAAAACATGGAATGAGAAATATCCTGATAATATTGAACAAATTGAAAAACTACCTACTTACACCTTACAACTACCTGCTTTTATTCTTCTTACCGTGGAGTTTTATACTAATTGTCACCACTGTGTGTCGTGTTAAGCGCAAAACAAAATATATCCTCTTTTTCTGAATGTAAGTTTGTAGGATCATTTTATTAGAAAAAGCTGTATTAAACATACTGAAACGAAGGAGTTAAAATAACGTAAGGAACTTTGTCGTTACCCTGAACATTTCGTACTCGCAGCTGTTTTAAATATTACTTATTTTTTCTGTATATTATATGCATATTATACGCATATAATTTTTATACCTATATTATATGTATCTACACTTTTAAATTTTCCACGAGTGTATGAACATCCGCGGCTCTACTTATGGTTCACAAGTGCCAGAATGAAAATGGAGTTTCCTGTTTTAATACGTTAAGTAGTTTTAATCGTCTTAGACCTAGAGACTGTGTGTTACCGTAAAATTAATTCTTACGCAGATGCTAATACAATATTACGCAAGTGTTGCGATGTATGGAAGGGTGGGACACGTTTTAAGACTTGAAAATAACGGCTTATGCAAATACGTGTATGCAATATGTACACTATCTGGTTGAAAGTAAATGTCGCCGATTTAAACCCCTCAATTAAATCAAACTGCACCGCCGAGGATTAGTTAGATAGATAGAAATGCAATTTCGTCAGCATCTCGAAAGAGGTAAAAGATGCGATTCCATTACTTTCCTAGGACGTAACTTTCCTGTAATTCTCTTACGAAGATGATGTCGACGATTCGTAGCCCCTTTCTCGTAATTAGTTTTTCTTGGCTCGTAGGCCCGAAGTTACTATCAGTATATCGGCGGGCTCCTAATTTCGTATCCATTGCACGAATTTTTCGTGCTTTTCCGAAAAAATGCCTCTAGGGAGCCTAAGCGAGTGATCTTAAATGCAAAACTTGTTCCAAAATATTGCAGGATGCTATTGTTTAAATATGCGATTGTGCGCCAAATTCAGCGTACGCGGCTGTTTTCATCGCGCTAATCGTCCACGTGTTTTTCAATAACAGCAACCGTAAACGCGTAGCTTTTAATTCTTATTGGTCTACCACTCTGTCGCAAGCGACTCGTAAGCACTCGTTTGTTTCATCGAAAGTCGAAAGTTAAAGAGAAGGGATCGCGTCAAGTCACTGACGACACGTTCAGTTTAGATTACTTTTCTCTTAGACCCAAGAACTCTATCTTTGTACGACAAAGGGAAAGGTTGAAGATAATCAAGTTAGTGTCTCAGGGGAAGCTACGGAATAGCCAATGTTACGAAAGATGATCTCGTTCGATTCCTTCTTCCCACTATTTTACGAATTGCTGTCGCACTCTCGCGTTACGGTTATCACGATGAAAGTTTACAAGGGCTCCAATACACCAGAGGCAATTCGGTTTCGCGCGTTATTAACATTGCTAGGCATAATATCGATATACGAATTAACGATGACAACGTCAATAGGCGCGGCAAGTATGTACCGAGAGACTCTTCTGTATTAATTTGCAGCTTGATCGAGCGTTTGGTAAATAGCGACACGTGCCGATAGTCTGAACTTATTAAATATCGTGTCGGAAAACGGAAGCGATAAGACAAAGGCAAACACGTTGTAACCTATGAAATTTTATACAACCAGATATAGTTCAAGATTGTTTTAAATATAAAATTCTTTCTTCAAACGAAACGTCTAGATGAAAGATAGATATGTATATATATATATACATGTCTGATCGAATGACAGTACACAGATAATCGATCACGCGTTACGTTCCTTTTCGCAACCACCAAACCCGCTCGAGACTTTTTATATTGACAAATCGTTTCGTTCTAATCCAACGACGCGTAAACGAGGGTCGCCTTGGAGCATCAGGATTGAGCCTAATCGAATGGTACGATGCTTGGTATGTTCGTTCCTTTGCACCCCTTAAAAGCTTACGTGTATGTGCTTCTGTTACGTGGTTGGAATTCTATTATATAATATTTTCCTACAGCTATGCTCGGGTCAATCCATCTTGCCCGAGACATATCTTCATACTTTTAATATAGATATTTTCTATATACACCACCATGCGTCGGTATTTGGACTACATGATATCGTAAACGTAGATGTCAGATATGTCTCATATGAAACTTTATAATCTGATTTTTATCTTTTGTTTTGTTTAGAGAATTATATACAGTTAATTAATGCTCGCGATTCGTGACTTGTAAAATTCCGCTAATGATATTAGTTCGATTGCGTGCGAGATACGGATGAATAAGTAAACGGAGTCAAGTTACATCTCTCTGAAATTTCATAATCTTTTTTGTGAAATGGCATAATCGCGTAACTTGCGATTTCTGAAATTTACTTTTTAATTAAACTCGTTACGTATATCAAGAAGCAAACACGTCTATTAACATTGACAACTTGTATAATTTGTGTACGAGTGACTGAAGTTTTTCAATTCGTTTATTTTTTAAATAATTGAATAAGCTGATTTGATCAGATGATTTTGTTGAATATACTTACGGGTTCCATCGAAACGAGTGGCGATAGTATCTAAGAAAGTATTTTGTGGGGCGAGGAGGCCCTTCCTGACCGGCATTGGGGCCGCCCCGCCGCGCTGTCAGGCGCTCGAATCTGTAAAATAGCGAAGAGAATTTTGTTTCAGTCCAAGTCATGCGATATTCTTGCACCAATTATGCGCTCGACATGTATGCACACACTTATACATACGTAAAATGTAAATGCGCATATTCGGATATAAAGCTTGAGATCGTTTGTGCTTTATGCATAAGCGTGCCTAAAGCTTTGGAATATATGCATGAGGAAAAAAGGTCTTAGTCTTCGATAGGTAGGTCAGTGGTCCAATGAAAATAAAGGATTGCGTGTAGTGCGGTAGTTGCAGTGATAGATGATTGCGGTTTAAGCAAACTAGAATGAAGTTATTTTTAGACAAGAGTTTTAATTTAACACGTTCCGAAAGCGGCCACACAGCTTGTATAGAATATGTACTTCGATCTTTTTCTTATTCTATTTTTACACGTCGATCTTTGCGATTCTCTGTGGTTCTCTTTAGCGCGACTTTAATCTTTTCTTTCGTTTCAGATATACACGCGCAAATTATGTTTTTGAAAGCCGTGAAATAGTCGTATATTTTTTGACAGGAAATTCCATACACGTTCCTCGTTCGTGTAATTTTATGAGTAGGCGCAGAAATGCATTTGCAGCAACAGGGATCTCGTTGAAAAGCGTGGAAGTCGGTGATATTCATAGCTTTTCATTATTGGACAGTTCTATTGTTACTCACGTTCTTCAATGGTATTTGTGATTTCTGGAATTAATCCAACTGAAGTTATACTTTTCTTTCATTCGAATTATCCATGGATACAGGTCGTTAATTTATAATAATAGTAATGTAGTTCGCAAGGAATCTCATATTTACGTCATCGCGGTACCATGTCACCGTATCATAATATCGTATCTTAAACGCGGAAACATATTCTACATACTGAGTTAAAATTTGGTTACAGGTTCGATAAAACTCTTTGATTATTTCTGAAAACGCTGGAAATAATATTCATTCGATTCAACGAGGATAAATCAAAAGGAGAGGGGATGTCAATTTTTAATGGTGAGTTATTTATTTGTAAATAAACAATAATATGATTCGCGAATGAAGAATTAAAATGAAACACGTTATATATATATATACATATATATATATTAAAAACGCATAGCAAACCAATTAAGCATTAATGCTCGTTCCTGCGCTTTTTATCATTATTCAGCGTGGAAACATTCATTTTGACTTGCTTGCCAGCAAGTGCAATTAACCTACAGCTTTGTATAAAATAACCCGTCTAAAGATTAACGTACGATTTAATTTATTTGCTTCTTTTTGAGGGAAAATTAAAAAGAAAGCTGGAACGTAGCGTTTCATTTATTCGCGAAACAGGTGTGATTGATTTATAAAGCAAATCTATATATCCGTATAGCGATTCGGACAATGTAACAGGTGTGAGAAGAGGACACGGTATAGGATATATTCATTACGTGTTTATCCTCTTGTACAAAATAGGCTCATTTGCCAAACGACTCTGTTCAGTCACTCACTTCATTAGAAAAAATTGAGCATAATGTTTTAAAAGAATTGATTCGAAACATTCTAAAAAATATTTACTTTCTAAGGATCCTTTGTTCAAGGATCACCAATTACATCGGTTACGACACGTATCTACCGATTACTACCTAATAGATCGAACAACACCGCCATCGTTTCAATGTTTTCAAGCTGCTAGTTATAGTTTTACGAAGCTCATTTTAGCCTTTAGACACGAAACACGGTCTTATAGAATTATGACAAAGGAATCTAGGATAAGCAGTGATTCGTTTAAAATGACATTTATGTATGCGGAAAAGATTGCATTTTGTTGTTCAATTTGCATGCAAATAGTCAAGTATTGAAATTAGCAAGTAGAATCAGTGACAGATACAGACCTTATCGAGAAAAAAGTTCTACCTCAGTGGCAGAACATATTAGGCATTGTATCGTAAACACTACACCTATTTTTGTATCCTCTGCTTTAGGTGTCCCACTAATATGCACTGAACACGTTTCAGGAGAATCGCGTATTCGTCCCGTTACGACTGATTCGAGGCTTTATCGCGACATTACCGAAGAAATCGGGAAACACGCGGAACGTTTGCTGGTACTCGCATAACTGACCGAGTCGAGGGGAGAAATTCTCTCTATCCTGATGGCCCGGGCTCCTGGCTGACTTGCGCTCCGCGTACCTAAGCGCAACATGTGGTAAACCGTTGAAGGTATACACTCATACACTTATTCTACTCTGTACATGCAAGCAGGTTTGTACGTGTACTCTGATAAGTACACTAATGCGAAACTGTATAACCTGCACACGCACGCGCGTTGATCGTTTCCAAACGCGTGTGTACCGCGAGTCATAAAACAGGGTCAAGATTTCAACCGAGGATCAAACATGTTGGTTGCACAGTCTTTGATGATTATCTCAGGCAGCATGATTGATGGCTCGTGTCCTGTTCGAGAAAACAATCGAACGATCGTTGATGTAAATACGAGCTTTTTGATCGCGTTCGAAACCGCAAATACATCTTACTTAGTGGTATGATTTATCAGCATCGATACATTGAATAAGAAATTAGGAAGCCTCCCGCGTTCTTTGAGCTATTTCCGGATCGTACTTTCTTATCGGTTACAATCTTATGTTAAGTATTTTCATAGAAGTCCTTTCTTTGGTGGAAACGAAAGTGAGACGTAGAAACTCGAAGATCGTAGCGGTTAAACAATAGAAACACGGCCTGGAATTTTTCTTCATGATACGTTGAAAGATTAAAGGATTTCGTTGAGGTAAAATTAGATTAATTCCTGAATGTAACTTATGGAATGAAATTGCGGAAATCTGATATTTTATGCCTAACTTCGACGCGAAACGCAATGCGTAAAAACATTTGACCTCTTCATACGAGAAGAAACTAATTAAACTGTTATTCTGTTTTGTAAAGCAGACAGGATAAAAAAATAGTGTCATCGTGTAGTATTAGTTTCTTGAACAGAAGTAAACTTTTGTAAAAGGTTATTGTAGGAATTAACCCAATACCGTTTTATGGAAAAGACGATACGGAATCCAAGACGAATTATTTAAAAGAAAAAGATACTCGAAAGATTCCCAACGGCTTTGAAAACGTCCCGTTTATTTCAGCGAATTTTTCTTCTCGTTATGCGAACGTGCTTTGCTTAGAATTATCTTAAATAACTTAGAATATCTCGTGTCTTTGTCTAGGATTTGCAACGAAGCGAGATTTTTATTTTGTTAGCTTTCGTTCTAAAAAGACGCAACAAATCAACGCGTGGATAGCATTAAATATCATATACATAATATCTTAAACGTTATGAAAATGGTAATATCGAAGCATGTATGATACCCGCCTCTAGTGAGTAGGATATTCTATACTCACATATGCATATTGCTCCTATAAAGGAATTTATTGTTCCTTCAAAGCCCATGTTAGTAGACTATATATGAATTTGCTTCTTATCGCGGTATCGTGAATTTTCCAACGATTTTCCGTCTACAGAGAAATTTAAATTTACTTCGATAGTTTTGGTTAAATTTACTTAGATTTTGTCGTTTATCGACTAATCGCAACACGATGTACAATTCTGAGTGCATAAATAGGAACAGAACTATCTATTCGCAATTATAGCGGACACCTAATTCTCAGGCTGAAATGTATAAACGAAGATAAATAATTTCACTTAAATTATCAGAAGAACGTGTACTTATTATTGTACCTATTTATGCCACCGCTATACTATATACTGCCACTTTATTATATATCCGTGTTTATTTAGATCAAAGTTATTTCTTTTCCAATCAACCTGTTTTCACGGAATATATGCGAGTAGAAAGTACCGTAATAAATGAAACGCGATCATAGATAGGGAACTCTGAAAATTACCATCGTTGTGATTTCATGCACCGTTTCATCGACTTTTCCCTCAACTCGATATATG
This sequence comes from Bombus terrestris, assembly GCF_910591885.1. Lineage (NCBI taxonomy): Eukaryota > Metazoa > Arthropoda > Insecta > Hymenoptera > Apidae > Bombus > Bombus terrestris. The sequence continues at coordinate 11,415,172 of NC_063281.1, read as the reverse complement.
TATTTGTGGTGATCGTACGTATGAGTATATATTGAATGAAACGTTAACTTAGGTCAGTTTCGTAGTATTGTATAATATGACCGCACCGAAGAGGGTCGATGACTGTATTTGCGTGTTAGACCATCGTGAACGGAGCATGCAATCTGTAGGCGTTTCTGATATAGATCGTTGTAAAAAAAAATCCCCTTCGACTGTTTAATTCTACAGTCTGTGGATTTAGCGAAACATGGACAGTAGAACCGGTATGTGACATAGCAGACGCGACAGGAGTCAAAAGATTCAGACCAATGAAGAATCAATGGTGTCTTATTAGAGTATCGTCTTCGTATCATTTTCATTTTTATATTAATTTCCGTTATTTGTACGTATACATCTTTTATAATAAAATTTTCCCGTTCGTTTGTCATCTTTGCAAATTAAATATTCTTCGCTCGAACGAAAAAGAGTTTCTTCAAACGTGATGTACGTAAAAGGCAAATCCGACATGTCGGCCTATTTTCAGGCACGAATTCAGCAGCGACGTCAATGCACTTGCGAGAGTAGCGCTTGGAGGTAACATATCAGCTTGCAATCAGTTGGTAATCCCCCATTTCATAGAAAAAATTTCAATACGTCAATTCCTTCGATATTTTCGCGAAAATCTATTTTGATCTCTTCTCGAATTTTTTTCTTAGCTTTCTTCTTAAGTGGATTTCACCTACTTTATAGAACCCCACTTCGTCTGCCACAATGATGTTCGATATATTTTCTATAATAATCCAAGTAGGGTTCCCTTAGCCAGGTCTCTATAAAGTGCGCGAGACTAAAATCTTTCACGAAGTGGAAAATATATTTATTTTTCTATCGTATACATGCTACAACGGATACGAACGTGGAATTTCAAACGCGAATTTACAATTGTTCATCACGTCGAGAAAAATATCAACTCATGATACAAACGAATGAATGTTTTCTGCTTATATAAGATGGAAACGTAATATCGAATAATATGCAGCAAAAAACGCGATATTGATAGGCTGAAGAAAAATTAATCTATAAAAAAATGCCTGTGTTGCACGAAAATTGTCAGTGTCAGTGGGTTATCCGGACAGCACGGCGTATAGACGGCGCGTGGTCACGAAGCAGGGTCCATATAATCGATACTCTACTACTTCGAATACCTGACTCCGTAGGGAGGGATGGAGAAAAGGAGACGGATTGAGATAAAAAAGAGGCAAGAAGGTTCTAAGGATACTTACCATTCTTTTCCCTCCTGGTTTACTGAAGGATCTTCCTTGCTTCCCCAAGGAATGTTCGAAACAACAAAAAGTCGTACGAACAATTTCACCATGAACGATGGTAAAATTAACGAGTCCATTTTCCGTCGTCTTACCTCCCGTTCTACTCAACCCTTACTTTTCTTTTACCTTTGAACGAGAAACTGACATATTCTTGGACCGTAGTTTTCTCGCAGCGAGAAAAGACTTGTGCGAAGAATTGTGCTCAGAATAAATGTATATTATATAAATGTATATGCTATAATAAAAGTACATGCTCAAAACGTTTATTTTAGTTTAAGCACGGAATGTATGGCAGCTTTCTGGATGCGCTTTTGGGTCGCAGGGAAGTTATTCCGAGGTTAGCCGACCTCTTGAAAGCTCAAAGGAGTTATTACATCTTTGTACAAACAACGCTATCGTTGCGGACAGAAATTTCCTATTACTTAAACGTCTGAGACATTAGAAATTTTTAATAAGTCTTTGAAGCCGATAGCTCCGGTACTATTATATTGAATTCGATTGTGATTCTACCACCCACGCTGAGGTATTATGTTATAAATATCTATCAATAAGTTCTTTGGTTCCACGTGATCTTGGTGTGCGAATATCTCTACCGGTGAACGAGGTTGCTAAAATCGCCGCCGTGGCAAATAACTCGCTGACGTTTAACATCTGTAATTTTCTTTTAGATACCGGTCGGCTTGGTCTGTGTTTTCCAGTGGTGCCAGGTGCGATGGCCGGACGGTATAACGACGTAACGGCTGCCGCATTGCCGATGTCGTGTCTACAGTAACTACGGTACATGGGGTACGTATACCCTCGTGTACACCAACCTCTGACTCTCTCTAGAGGTGGACGACTTATCGACCTGGTGCTAGTCAGGCCTACCACCTTTATCTCGTCAGCAGGTTCAATCACGAAATTTATTACACGATTTGATCGCGTGAGTTTTATCAAACTTAAATCAATTTGAGATCGAGCTGACCGAGCAAACGCGAAACAGAACGATCCTCTGCGATAATGGTTAATTTTTATTTCATTCGTTACTGATCGTACCCAAAATATTTTCGTAACCGAATCCTTTTAATTATATTATAACGTATGCTATCGATGCTAAGATGAAACGGAGAGAAGATAAAAAATCTTGAAAATGTCGACAGATTTGCGATATGTGTTCTACTCTTTAGCTCACATTCCCAAGAGAGGGTAGTACCTTCGTAGTGTTTGACGAGAGGCCCTTGTCCTTCTAGGTCGTCTCTTAGAGTGTTTGCGAATTAGGCCGCGACCTCGTCTCCGTCGTCGCGAACCACGATGGTTCTGTGGTAGTGGTTGCAGAGGGGGCTGTGCCGCGAAATTAGAACGTTGCATTCGTGAGAGTCCTCGCTGTCTCGCTCCCGTGGCGGGGCATCAATAGGAATAATACGAGGAACTATGCGATGCAGCTCGCACATAGGTAGACGCGAGTGTAACGACCTTACACCCCCGCAGGTAGCGGGATCGATGGGCTTCAACTCCGTGCAACCTCACATCCGCAGCTCCTACCGCGGGCCAACTTCCTCCACCGTGTTGGCTGTCCCACTTTTCTGTCGCATTTTACTACTACGATGTAACGTTGTTTCGCACCTTACGGCCACTGTTTGTCGATGATAAGGGAACTTGTACTGTTTCGAATAGAAACGGTTCTGCCGCGACAGACAATGCCTAGCAACGAGGCAAGGATTCTCAAACACAGAAAATCATCGGATGTTTCATTAAAATTTGAAAATACACTGTTGGAAATAACTTGGTATATAAATAGGGTGAATAAAATCAACTAGTTATTTGTTTAAAATATATTGTAAACGTTTCTCATGATAGTATGGTCTGAGAATTTTGGAATCAAATTTCATAGAAACGATGAATTAAAGTCGATCGTATCGTGAAGTTTTATTCCCATTTCTCTGTTGAGTAGAATGTGCTAGTATTGTGTTACGTGCATGCTGATATGGCAAACGCTTCACTAAGAAAGCAAGTGCGTTATTTACTCCAACAATGGAGTTACATGTTGTAATCGTGACGTAGATTATATCGTGATTGTTGCAAAGGTGTACTCGTTACGCACGTTCCATTTTATAAAATAGATTTCCCCGCAAAAAATTTTAAAAAACGTGATCCTTTTACTTCTTCTATACGAAATGGTTAAAATTCAAAATAGATCGCGCGAGAAACATTCAAAAGATTCTTATTTTCACATTATATTTTATAAATATAGAAGATAAAATATTATGTAGAGTAAGGTCGATATTTTTGAACTATCAAACGAAAAAATTCTATCTAGGATTGTTTCTTTGAGAACCTTCTACGTTAGTACGAATATACAATTTCACCGAGACATTATCACATAATTCTAAGTAGATTCCATATTTTTGTCTAATTCCTCGAAGACGGTCGATAAACCATCTTAGTTCGCTTTAAAAGCTTTCAAAGTTTTCAAATTTGCTTTAAAAAGATTATCACATATACATTACAAAACGCCTCCGTTGGTGAACAAATAAAATCTACATATCAAGGTCGAATATCAAATCGTTCTTGAATTGTGCTTTAACCTCGTCCTTGGCAGTGTCATCCGAGTTGCTCGAACGAATTTCATTCATTTCTTCTTTGATACTCGTTACAGTCTCAGAGACTTCTGTATGTTTTTGATTTCCTTTGTACTTATCACGTTCCTCCGTTTCGGAATTTTCGCTTTCGCTCATTCTACGTTCATAAGCACGCCTTTTATTTCGTAATTTACGTTGGTTCTTTTTACGCTGACCAAGAATACTGGAGTTCGATCTAAAAAAATTAAACAAGTTGATCGATGTACATGATTATTAAAAAAGAAAGTATCGATACAATCGCTATTGTGATAGTACCTGAATAGTTGCCGCGATACTACGTCGTTGAATCGTACTGTCTTTTTTAAGCTGGAACAATCTAATTCAGAATTTAAATCCGGTATCGAATCGTAATGGCAATCTACAGACGATGCAGCCGTTCCAATTTCATCGGCACTCGATTCGGATACTGAACGCGAAAGATTATGATTGCGTTGCGATCTTAATATACTTTTTGGGAATGTACCTGTTATATTATTACTTATCAACTCATCTCCGCTGCTCTCTGAAACAGATCTAGTCTTTGTTACAGTATGACAAAGATTTGGTCGTTCTTCCATCGGTGTTGTACTGTGTCGTCCAACTTCATCGTCCATATCTAAATGGTTCGGGCTAATATTTATAACGACACTATCATCTTCTGTTTGCACGTCGATTCTTTGATCCGCCTCGAAGTCATCGGCCTTACTCTGTAAAGCACGAGTCGATGAGTACAAGATAATCTTTCGCTTTAACTTTTATAGATATTTAAAATACTTACCGTTAATTCTTCTAGTTGATTCTTGAGAGACGCAACAGTAGGAAAATGTTTCTGTTCCATGAACTCTTCGTCTATACCAACGTAGTACTGTCCTAAATTTTCCACATCTTTTAACGTAATAGTAAATACAACATTGTTATCCCACAGTTCGACTGTGACCGAATCGGGATTTACAGAATTCTCGGTTATTTTTAAACATAACGAATAGTGCTGTGGAAAAAATCCTGTACCTACAGATGTTAGTAAAGTGTGTATCCCTAAATTATTTTGTAAAATTCTATAGCGAATAGAATCTGGATTGACATTTTTTACATTTACAGTAATCGTTAATTGATTCTTATATATATTACAAATAAATGTTGGCAGTGAATACTTAATGCTAGGATCTAAAAATGTGTTTATATCTTTTTTGCTAGTCCGTAGTTTCGTATCACTAGAATCTTCTACATTTTCGCTCTTATATTCCGTTTTTGTAGTTGCAAGCACTGTTTCACATTCTTCAACTAATTTAGGCGTAGAGTTACTTTTATGACTCTGACTAGGAGAATCTTCCGTGGAGTCTTCTAGTAGTAGTGGCACAGTAGTATCAAAATTACAAGGATCACTATTTACTCCACTGTTCTCTTTGATATTAGATACCGATACCACTGGTTGTATAACTGGTAGTGTAACAACAAGCTTCTTTTGTTTTGCATCAAACTTAGCATTACCCCCATCTGCATCCACACGATAAGGTAGAGGAAGCTCCAATAAATATTTTGCAGGTTTTATGCTCTTTATGCTGAGATAACGTTCTTGTACATCTAGAGAAGCATCAGTGGCAGTTTTTAGTAGGGGTAGATCTATAGTGATGATTAATCTCTTAGGTACCGTAGCATTCATTTTTGCATTTCTGTTAGTGCTAAAATCTTCCAGCTCTACGTCGGATTGGTGTTTTACAGAAAATTTTGGTGTAGTAAATTTGTTATCTGTATCTGTACTTTTATTTGCTTTTTTGTTATAATATTTGGTAGAAGATGACCGCTTTGGTGCTTTCTCCATACGCTTGGGTCGTGGTTGTCTGCTCTTGTCGTAACTGGCCATTAGTTTCTGATAGATTTCTGGTTCTATATCCAACTCCTCTTCAGGTTGACTCTTGGATGGTTTTCTGATCACAGTTGGATGGCATATTCCTTTGTATCTTATCTGTGGAAACTTTATATTTTTCCTATCCAATTTGACCTAACACGTTCAATAAAAATCAAATGATAAAGACAAACAGATAAGTAACTTTGTACAATGATCCAAGAAAATAGTAGTACTTACATTAAAATTATTTTCGACACCGTCTATAGCCGTGCTGTTTACGATTTTGCGAAGTTCTGCGTGTTTCGTCGATAGGAAAATGGTATCAGGATGAAATATCACATCGAAGACTTTGCAACGTACATTTTTTTTGTCAAGGTCATCACGAGGTGGTGTTAACAAGTAGGGAATAGACCATTGTTGTCCATGATGACCTTGTTCGAAGGAAGGTTGACTGCTTGGCGGATCTGTAAGTTCGCTCGTGCAAATATTTAGGAAACATTTTTTGTCTCCGTCTACGCTGGTTTTTATGACGTAACTAGGCTGTGGAGTAACGAATGTAACGTCGACGCCCCGTTTCTTCTCTAACAACGTAATTTCTTTTTGATAGACCTCCATATTTTTCGGATCAGTCACCTCTTCCACGTATTCGATCAACATCTTGCGGAACTCCTCCTTTTTCAGGCACTCGGTCAAATTTTTCAGCTCTTCTTTGGTCACGTCTAAATCTTCCCAATTTTTCTTATGCATATCATAAGCGTCCATCTTTCAGCCCAATAGTGTTTACAAATAAAGTCGCAGTAGAATGATCGCGAATCGCTGTACCACGTGGACGGTTGCGCCACTACGCCGGCCGGTTGAATAGCGGTCAAACTCGGAACTTCCAAACGTCTAATGGCGTTCGCGCCACTTTTTTCTAGTATTCTCTATTTTAGCGCTATATATCTCTGTCCTTTTTATATTTACTGTTAAAACAAAACCTTTTCTCCGACCTCTGACAAGACACTTTACCTTTTTTCACTGGGAGAGACAGTATCACGTAGGAATATCGCGTGAATCTGCTTAATTTCAACGTTTCCAATTCTTAGTCGAACATCCTCTTTTGCTGTTTAAGCAAATGCCGGCGTATCGAACAAACATTAACGGCGTTACGAAGGTCGATAGAAGCATTGAATAGCAAAGAAGTAGAATCATCATTTAGCATGAAAGAGTTGCGCTGCCTTTCACCGTTTTTGCTATCTCACTTTATGAATATGTATGTCGATGGATGCACTATGAAATTTGTAACAGAAACGAAGGATGCAACCTAGTTGAACAGGAATAGATCTATATTCTAAATGTCGTATGGAAATGATTTGTTATTTCGCACTTCCCGAGAATTTAAATGTACAAAAGTTTAATGCATATAAGAACGAAAAATGTATAATACACCCAATGTAAAGTACTTTCTATAATATTTAGCGGATGTAAACGAATTTTTATTTAGCTCGCAGCTCCTTCGTTATGTTCATAAGGATATCAAAAAATAAGGATATCATAAACACCTGTATTCTAGTCTATTGTGTTGATATCTCGAGTAGGTTAAACCTCTCGGATGTTTAGTTGGAAACCGCGGTTCATGCATGCAACGAACGCGATAAATGCATCTGGAAAAGCTAAGTTTCGCTTTTCGTGAGATCCACTATTGGTGGGAGTTTAGGTGAAGATGTGGGGATCAAGCAGTACGAAGTCTCTGACCCACTGACATTCTCTTTAGTTACTTGGTAGAAACAAACGCTGATAATCCGTGACTCAGACTTTCGATGTTCGTGATCAGGATTATTAGCAAAATAGTATCCGAAGAAGAAAGATAGCCGCTATCGAAGGATCAGAACCAGTCGAGTCTCGTTTTGAGATGCGGCGAAATCGTGGCTTGCTAACTAGTGTCGCTGTTTGCTTGACGGTTTTCTTCATTGTTTTAAATTCGAAATCAACAGTGGAAACTGTAAACGATACAGGAAGTAGCATAGAAAAGCCTTACGCTGGAGAACAGGAAGTCCATAAAGGTCAGGTAAATTGTATCCAATTAAACGATTCAGATGAAGGCTACTAGCTATTTCGATGTATGTATACGGTGAAATGTTTCATTTTCCATGAAATATTTTCGACTTTTGATACAATTTGATATGGTACTGTTTGAGAATTGTTTTCTTTTCCAATAGGATACTGGTTGCGTTTAGATTGTAGTGCAGTGAAAGTGCGTCTGTGAACGATGTAATTATTGGAAAGCGATCTTTCCCTTTTACGATTTACAAACGAGTTTATTGCGTATGATAGAGAATTGGAGAGTTTCCTGATTACGTATAATACTTCACACGTTTTGTTGATTTTATCAATAGACTAGAGATTTTTATACGTTCACGGGAAAAGATGGAAAAATGCATAAAAATTAAGTAAAACAAATCATTGTCTAGCTTCTACTTTTTTAACCGTTTTCATGTAAACTTGAATTTGCATTTATAAATCCATCGCAACCTGTCAGTTTATTTATTAATTTAAACTATTAGCTTGTTGCAGCCGTTATGATACAACGATTATTGATATGATTTACTGTGCAGACGTATCGATACGTTACACCTTCTCTTGCTGAATTGGGTGCCCGTGGAAGTTTGCCTAAAATGAACCAGCATGTTTTAATGCTGACGCGTGTACCTGATGCTGGAGCTGAATTGTTAGTCTTGATGCTACAACGTCTGCAGGGTTACAATGCGTTTAAACATATACGATTACCACCTGGTGATCATGGGCTTCTATCAACTCTGCAAGAGGTATAATCTCGTACACGACGTTCATAAGATAGTTTTTGAATTACTGTTCTCGATATTAACGCTCGTCCAATAACACGAAATAATGGTAGTACTATTTCAAATGGCAACTGCATGGATCGAATGCCGAACAATAACGTAAGAAATATGAATCAGCTGCTGATTCATTGGCCGCATAAATCTTGGGAAAATTTAATCATAGTACCATGTAGTGGTTGTTGCACTTTACGCTCGTGTCAGAGTCGGTTTTCAGTGTTGCAATCGAAGTTGTGCCACTTTCATCTTTCCAATTAAAGTAGCCGTGTCGGAAATACCTATTTGGAGCAAGTCTAGCTAAAGCCAGATAGAGGTGGCGCGACTGAGCGAAATACGATAGGAAAGTTGATAAATGTTAAAAAATTCGATGTATTTTCAGTATGGTAAATAATCATCGTGACATTTTTAGTTTGCAGTTTTAGACGATACAGGAGAATCCGGTTGTTCAGCGTTTCTCAGTTTATAAATAACTTTGGCTAACTATTTTGTAGGAACTGTTAGTAGAAGAAATTACTAATATCATTAGACAGGAAGCGATTCCTTTGAGTTTCGACGGAGATGTTAGATTTCTGAACTTCTCCAAGTTCGGAAGAGAGTCTCCGACGTTTATTTCCCTAGTGAGAAATCCTATGTGTGCGCACAATTTGCGGAGGTAAAAATCAAATTTCTTTTCGGTAGAATTTTTCGTTTTATTTGTATTTTGTTAATTGTTACTGGTATATTATGAATGTAATAACTATTAATTATACTTAAAGATGCATTTGTTACTTTTCAGATATCGTGAAAGGCGAAATGACATGCTTCATAGAGCCATACCTACGTTCTGTGGTCAAGATCCTCGATGCGCGTGAGTATTTAATATATTACATCTTTGTAGCATATGGTAACTTTTTTATTTCCCTGTATCGCGTATCAATTGTAGAAAGATAAATAACAAATGGGCGTTAGAACGAGCAAAGGCAAATATCGTTGAACGGTACCCTGTTGTCGGTATATTAAATTACATGGAACAATCGATAGATGTACTGGAATATAAATTTCCATATTTCTTTCGAGGTGCTAAACGTAGTTACAGAAAGATTCGTAAGTAATTATAATTAAGTATAATTAGGCGGTAAGATTTCAGATTCAATCTAGTTTCAATTCATTTCATTTAGAGCCGAGAAAAAGACACTTTTCTGATCCAACACTTACGCTAAGAGCACGAGAAAGAGATATTTTATTTAAGCTTCTTGAGGATGAGATAGAATTTTATCAATGGTTAAAATATCGACTTTTGAACGAAACATTGATCGACATTGATTAAAGCCATGAAATTTACACGATGATAAGTGTCTAGTTTCAAAATATACCAAAGACATTAAATATTCCAATAATAATGATTTTATACAGAAATAAATTTGATTAAAAATTTTTCTAGGAAGAAAGGTATGATCACGGATTCTTTCCCTTTTGTATTTTTACTATAGTATAAACGAGAGACAGATAGATGTATTGTACCGTTCTAAATTGTGCAGAGCGCAACAAAATATCTGATTTTTTTCAGGATTTTAGTTCCTGTAAAATTAGAGTACTGCACAGGAACAATATGCATCTCATTTGCTTAGAGTCGACTCCACTTGCTTACTGAGAATTTCTAGAAAATATAGGATATACAGAAGAAACTACTTTTCAATTTTCATAGTTTATAATTTATTCATTTTTACATTTTTATTATAAATTTATCGCAACGATAGCAATAATTTATACGTTTTCCATGTCAGCGTTACACTTATGTTTCTATAATAACTGTTTTCAACGTGTAAACTACGTTAAAGTACCCTCGTTGTCTTTCGATGCATTGGTAGAAATTTCCTCTCTGATAATACTCATAGGGTAGATAACAATCGAACTTTTTATTGAGCAGTGATCATCGATTGGGAATAATCACAGCACGTACAAAAATTGTGTCATGCAAAGTTTCAAATACGTAATTTCTGTCATTGTAATATACAATAATCTATAGTAATTTGTTTAAACTTGATATTAATTACACTTATTAGCATATAATTAAAAGTATAAGAATCTAAGCCTTTTATCCCCTTTAAGCATGATATAAAGAGGATATTTCGTTGATACTCAATTCACACGACGCAAAATCCGATAAAATACCTATATTATAGCTAGATTAGATAGTTATCTTTATAATCGTAATATTTTAAATGTACAAAGCAAGCTTCAAACACGATTTTACTATTCTCGAGGGAGAAGATATTAGATAATTATCTTTTAAAGAAATATATTTAGAATAAATATGGAAATATACAAAGAAACATTAGAAAACGTACAATGATCGTTATGTGGTTTACTGGTTATTCCGAGTGGTAGAAAGCAGCGTATTATATAATCAAGCTCTTGTCATTTATTTACATTTATTGTTGTTTAGAAATGCAAGTTACCGTCATTAAGATGTTGTATAAAATAAAAGAAAAGGTATATGTACTATCTATACGTAATTACCACCATTGATACAATAGAATTGACAAATTACCTTGATCGTATAAGCATAGGATATTTTATCTTTATAGCGTAATAGAACATATAAAAATATCTATTTGAGTCAAATTCGAAATCTTGCTATAAAAACGTTACTATTGATACCAACTATGATATTATACGATCTTAAATTGAACGAAAAGTGAAATTAAGGAGTATCAGAAAGCGATTTTGATCGTTTTATGCGCAAATCGCGCGTGCAACAAAACATGGCGATCATGTTGATGTAGAGATGAACGAGCAACAACATGAGTAAAACGTGCCATCACTTTTTCTTTGCATCCTTTAATCCAGCGCCAGCGTTAAACTTGAAGAAAACGATGTCTCCGTCTTCGACGACGTAGTTTCGTCCTTGTTGCCTATATTTTCCGGCTGCCTACAGTAAACAGAAAAAAAGAAATGATTAATATAGCCATATTTACATATACGTATAATAGAACAACTGGAAAATAAAAGTAATAAAAAGCATTCGATTGGTGTTAAATATCACATAGTACGATACTCACCTTTACCGCTGCTTCCGATCCTTCGTTTTTAAAATCGTCGAATTTCATGACTTCAGCCATGATGAATCCCTTCTCGAAATCTGTGTGAATCTTCCCAGCAGCTTGAGGTGCTTTTGTACCTTTCTGAAGTAACGAAAGATTCACGGATAAGATCATGAAAGAACATTGAAATAGATCACTTTGATTTACCTGGATCGTCCATGCTTTCACTTCATCGTGTCCCGCTGTAAAGAAGTACTGCAATTGCAACGCTTTGTATCCTTGAACGATAATCTTGTCAAGCGCGCTAAAAACGATTCGTAAGGTGAAACAGCAAATTTTCAACTCGTATTAGAAAAAAGAAGGCGAGGGGGGCAGAAAAAAATGAATTCTTGGTTCAAAGAAGGGGTGGCCAAAAAACAGGACTGTGGAATATGATTGTCTCGAACCGAATATCGTCTAATGACAGGGTACAAGAAGGGAAGCCATCCTGTTCCGTGAGCCCGACGAACTTCGAGACTTCAGAGAATACACATAAAGCTGAACGACTTAATACCGCAATTTTATCACTCTAACTCTGTCCGAGATCTACTTCGGCGCCTTGGTTATCTGCGGTCTCGAAATAAAATCGCGGTATCTAGAAATCTTTCGTTTGTCCCCTGTGATTACCAAGAGAACCTACCTTATGCGATCATTTCGAGGGATCGACAAAATTTGCCGAAGAATTTAGATTTCTAACCATCAATGCCAGATTATAGGTATCATTGGTAACGATTTTATATTTTCCACGCTAGCTATAATTATGCAATCGCCTTCGGTCCAAAATAATTGCATCATAAATTTATATAACGAACAAATTTTTCTTTATCCAACGCATTATAGTTCTGTACGTCGATTACTTTTATCGATATAACATATAGTATGTTACAGTATAACAATGTTGAAAATGTACGCGAACTTGATCGAGTTTACCGTGTATAACACGGGTTGAGTTTGTTCGCGAATGACCCACTAGCCAACTGAACCGGTTGATCCTCATTCCACTCGTCTCCCTGGTTATACCGGTGTGCCCGGGAGGATAGGAGGGGTTTTTATGCAATTTTGCAAGAATTTGAATAGCCGTTCGTAAAAATATAATGCGCCACAGTAAAGATGCCGCAGTTTTTATTGGTCACCCTACATGAAAGTAGGGCTAGTCTAGACGCTTAAACCGAGCCCTCCATTGTTATTACCATTAGTAGATAACCTGGTGCATAGCTAAATATGGGAACCTGACTTTCTTAGGTTTTAAAGCAGGGGAGGATTAGGCTTTACGAATTTTACGATTTTTACGTTCGTTCTTCTCCCTTCCCTTCACTCTCTCTCTCCCTCTCCTTTTTTCTTTTCTTTTAAATTCACGCAACACACTGCTTATTTTGGCGCTCGTTTCATTTGCAAGTATAAAGATACTTTTGCGTTAATTTAAAAGATACAGATAGAGCTATGTAACGAATTATAGACACTGTTACTCACCTAGTAACTTTGTTTTCTTCTTGATATTTCGCACGCTCTGCGTCATCCATATCGAAAAGTTTATTTTCGAAAGTTCCACTAAATGGGATTAAAATAGCTCCTGGATCGTTCTTATCAACCCATTCTTTGATTTTGATTAACCTGAAATTTACATGTGAGTGTTAAGGCATAAGAAAAATTGGTATGTTAATTAATATATTAACGATCGACTGTCGTTTCTTGAAAGCATCAGATAATGATAATATACATATAAATCCCAGACAATAAACGATATATACATACCATTTATTCTTCTTACGTATGTAATCCTTTTCAGACAGATTAACTAAATAAATGACTGGCTTCGACGTGAGGAATAAATATTTATTGAGAACCTCGATCTAAAAACACGAACAACCAGAATAACATTGAAACAGCATTAAAATTTTTCATTTGCAAAGCGATACGATTAACTTACGTCAGTAGCACTCCAGTCGGCAAACCTGATATGCCTCTTTTCATCCACCATTATACCTTTCACTTTCAATAAGGTATCCTGCACAGAAAAGCGCTCGATTGTATCTGTAAGCGTTAGCTTTCTCCAACAGATTGTATTTTTTACCACTACCGTGCGAAAATACTGGATTCGAAAAAGATCAGTGTTCCGCTAACGATAATAGTCAGCCAGACGAGTAAGTTCGTAAGTAAGTACGCTACCAAGTGGAATAATCCCGAGATCGAACTGTGATTAGAGGATTGTACACTAACGAAACGCCTCTCTATTACTTTGACCGAGAGAGAAGACGAGGAGGTAGCTTGGAACTCTCGAAAAGTTTTAGCAAATTGCAAAGTCTAGAACGAGGGGAGAGATCGGAAATTGCCGTGGGTCAATCCACGGAAAGAGGGTAATTCGATTGATTCGTTCTAGGAAGTAGTGTACCGACCGCGCTCTCTTAATTTCCTCGGTAATTTCGTTCAGGCTCTACGATATGCCTACATTTACAATGATTTCCTTCGTTTCTCAATCCGAACGTCAAAAGAGAACGAGTTTCTTTAAACGTCCTAATGTATTTCTTTCGATGTGCAGGGTTAACGACGTTAAAACGCATCAAATCTTCAAACATAAATTACTACTTACGTATTCAGGCTTTAGTTTCTTGTCGTTTCCTCGGACAACGAGCTTCTCCAACTTCTCCAGATGACCATTTAAAAACTCGATATCTTTCAACCGTAATTCCTCGCTAATTATCTCGAGATCTCTCACGGGATTCACGTCTCCTTCCACGTGAGTAACGTCGTCGTCGTCGAACGCTCCTACGTCACAGATCGTCGAAAATACGATATTAATCCGCTTAGTTTCGGAAATTTATTTTCTAGAATCGATGCAGTTCTATGAAAACTGTTAACGAAAGCTATAATGGTATAGTACTCTTACGTCTATAAGCTACTCGTGCGTGTTGCAAGATAAACTCGTGTCCATGATTGCATGTGCAATGCACGGAAGGAGCAAACACGATGATAAACTAATCTCTCGATCTCATCGGCAACGCTACCTTCCCTTTAACGTAATCGATTTTATCAGTTATTGTTCATCTGGGACAGCAACGTCGTCGCTTGCTCCTATGTAAAGAGCTTCGTATCGAATCGAATGTTTATGCTGGACTTACGGCAAAGATGAAAAATCCCATCGCAAGCGTTGATGTGCGATAAGAAATTGTTTCCCAGGCCTTGTCCCTCCGCGGCACCTTTGACCAAGCCAGCAATGTCCACGACATTTAAGAAAGCTGGAACTTTGCTGAAACCGCAAATAAGCACGCGTCTCATCGCGATTCTCGATTCGTTCAAGAAGCAAAAGTCGCGAACTTTGTTGCTCTTAAGAGATCGAACTTTGGAGGGTGGTTTCAGCCTTCGAACCTGAGTCACCGCGGCTAAAAGATATACATATATATAAATCTACTATTTTCGGCTGTTCCTCGTTCCTACAAAGTTTTATCCAAATCGGAGCCGGGAACATTCGCGACTCTTTCTTGTAAGTACGAATAGAATACGACTGATGATGTATTTACACTGTAACATGTACGCGCCTAGAATTTAAACGAGGGTGTCGCAGTGACAACGAGCTGTATTTAAATGCTAATGCAAGTAGCATCATTAAACAATTAGCCTTTGAAGAGAGGCGTTAGTAAAATGAGCAAGAAGGGGAGTGCCATGTTAGGTGGCTTTCATTAGGGATCGTTGAATCATCTGACACGTGACAGCCATTCGGACTTTGCAGTGTCGTTGGCCGTTGGCGACAATGTTTCGAAGTTGGGTGCCATGGGTGACCAGGATGCAAGACACGCTCTTTGATCTAACACGGTAGCCAGTTTTAATCTCTTCAAATTAGTTGAATTCCGAGGAAAGCACGTGTCGCAAAGCAAACTCGATTCGTCTTTCATTCGATAATTTTTCGTTACTTCGTTATAATACTTTGAAGTTCATCGATTCTATGCCGCTCCCTCCCTCTCTCTCTCTCTCTTTTGCGCTCTGCCATGGTTAAGTTTAACTGTTTACCAGCGACAACAGCGTCGAAGAATATTTTACCGTGAACCGAACATACGCTTTGCTTTCCAATCTTCCCGCTGCTCTGTACATTCAATCTCGTCGTGTGAACGAGCCAGCGTGATAACGCGAGGCACGGTAAACACGGCTTTCATCGACAAGTTGATGCATACCACAGCACGTATATCGGTTTCCATGTGTTTCGGTGGAACTTTCATCGCGTTTGATTAGTTTCGAGTGTCACGTGAAATTTTAATTAATCTTTTCTAGCCTCTCTTCGGAGGGCATACATTGATCTTTCTAACGCAAAATAATCCAGTCAATATCGCATATAAATCTAAGTTTTAGAAATATCTTACGAAATGTTATCTTAAATAATAGTATGCCACAAGCGAGTAAAAGGAAAACGTACGTGAAGTCGGCTGATATTCAACGTGAGTTATACGTCGCGTAGACGAATTTTGTCGAATCTGCATTGCAGATCACGTACCGCTTTCTCTCCTCCCTATCCCTGCCTTGTGAAAATAAAAGCAAAGGAGTATGGAAATGTCAATGGTTATTCCGACTCGTTTCCCATTGCGAGGGTGCATTTTCTGGTAGACTCGTCACGTTGTTCAATAATACAATAACGCGTATCAGATATTTGTCGTTACGATCGAACAATATTTTCACCGGTATGTAGTAGCAGGTTTGATACGTACCTAGCTGGCTTAAAATATTCGCACAGGTAATCGAATCTTGCGTCAGGAACGGGTACGCGACGTGCTGAAAGATAAAATCTAGTTAGACGACAAATACGGTCAATTTTTCTTAACAAATAACACGCGTCATCGTACATTCACATGGGAAATACAAAAATAATAGGATATTGGAAAAAGAAATTCCAGTCAGATGGTAGATTATCTATACGTTGTTTATTCTCTATTTACAAAGTGTTTATTAGACTGAGATATAAAGTTTTATAATAATATTTGGGCACGATTAAAGTACAAAATATTTAAATTTATTCGTCCGATGATTCATCGTCGAGATTCGATAAAGTTTGTGATAGAAAATAATAGGACATATTATCTATTCACAATGTGTTTATTACTATTGTCGATTTTCTATCATTGGAATCGGCTAAAATTTGTGTCGGTGATGTTCGACGAAACGTAATTGAAGTCGACTTAGGTACATATATACGAGATAACATAGACAATTGTCTAATGCATCTGTGAGTAGGATTAACCTTATCTTTATATACAGGTGCATGTATGAAAGGGTTTATCCTTTTCTTCATCGTTCGGGTCGCTGCTTTGATAATCATTTCACGACTGTACATTCTTCTGCTAATTGTTTTGTACAACTCAGTTTCTTTTAAGCCGCAACATGTGTTACGAGCCTTTAAATATACACCGATGTAAACGGCGGCGGTAGCCGAAGGCGATAAACCTGGTAATTTCGGCCGATCTACGCTGATTTCGTTTACAGCTTTGATTATTAACTTGGAAACCGTTTGTTCCAAGAAACCAACATTTGGCAGAGATTTTACGTCGATCGTTGGCATCGTATATAAAAATTTCATTTGAACGTTCGCGTATTTATCGGGTTGCGCTAAAAATTTATCGCGACAATCTTCCGTACAGAACAGGTATAAATTGTCTTTGTACAAAACCGCTATAACTATTTTTCCAGGTACAAGTTTGCGACTTGGTAATCCATCGAAGTACGTTACTAAGCAAAATCCTCTGACTTGCAAACGTCTAGCCCAACACGAATGTTCCAAGTCGATCGTTTCGGTTAAAATTCGCGGACGATCTGCCGGTGGATACGAATTGTTCGCTGGTGGAAGATATTTTTGCGGGTGTTGAATAAATTCATTGATATGTTGCGAGCAAATCCAGTAGAAGTGTTCCCTAAACTGAATCGTGCCTCGATGATCCGGAGGTCCCGAAGTCTTCATCGTGTCCTCGTAGTACAAGCAAAGAGGACAATAGGACTCGAACCGGCTTTGTCGTCTCCTAAATTCGTACGGCGAGACGCTCATATATTTCAAGCTGTGAATTGTATCGTAGTCACTTTCACGAAAGTACGATCTGATGATCGTGTATCTGGAACATACGCGTCGATCAGCTTGGCTCCACACATACCACATACATTTAGTCGCGTCTACTTCTATTACGTTCTGAGTGAAGCTTTTTAACCAAGTTCGAAAGTGTCCCTGATCGACTTCCCAAACGGCATAGCGATGAGATAAAAAGCTACTCGAGAAGGTAGGTGGTTTTATCGTTCGATCGTCGGATGCGCGAGACAAACGGTCGAGACAAAAAGTTAGATTCGCTTTCAGGTCGAGAGTGATCATTGGTTGAAGACCTAGAAACGTCAGTTGCTCGTATTCTTTGCGGTTTAAGGGAAATCCATCGAGCACGAAACCTTGAGAAATCACATTAGGATCGATGGAATACATTTCAACGGCACGGTTTACGCATTCCGTTGGAACCGTTCGACCTGCACGAAGAGAAGATTCCGTCAATTGCGCCCACTCTGTCCAAGGAAAATATTTGACGATGTAACGCAGAGCGGCTCCTCGCGTTATCACCTTTACGCCATATTTGTTGGCAAATCGTTGTGCAAGAGTCGTTTTCCCGCATTTCGGTGGGCCAATGATAGAGAGCCGAAATGGAATAATAGGTGCGCAAGAATCTCGTTCGAGATACTCGAACGGACTCTCTAAAAATGCGGTCTGCGCGTCTTTGCCGCCGAAGAAGTAGACGAATTGTCTGTGTATGACGGGATAAATCTCCTGCACAGATTCCAGTGGCAGAAACATTTGCAGAGGAACGTTATTTCGACGCAACTGCACAGGACACCAACGGCCAAAGGAACTTAAAAGATAATAGCCGCAATCAAGCAGAGTGTCGGCTGTTTCAAGATCGATGGTATAGATCTTCTCCAGGATAGAAATATCTCGACGAACGTAAGGCTCGAGGATTCTCATAATTCGCAGTAAAACGTCTTTTACATCTGCTTCGGCATCCATTACGATATACGGTATCGATTCATTTTCTAGACGGCTCCGAATAGCAGCTATCTTTTGAGAATCAGTTTCATACTTGCTGAAAAATTCCTGCTCGATTCTTTGTCTCGCTGTTTCAAAATCTTCCCAGTCGGTGAACAGCACAGGCTCAGGATTCTCTCGATACCACGCTTCTTCAAACTCAAACCTTTTCAATTCCATTTCTTCCAAATCCGTATCATCGCTCAGCATGTATTCCTCCATGAGTATGTCGTCTTCGTCCTTGTATTCGTGCTCCGCGTTATCTTCTTCTTCGCCGATATATCGTTGACTGATCATCTCATCCAGCATTCTTTTCACCCAAATATCTCGATCTCTTCGATAATCTTCAAGCTGTATAGCGTATCGTAATTGTTCGATACGTTTCTTCTCTTCCAAATTTTGTTCCCACGACGCGAGTAATTTCGGTATTACTCTGTCCGATACCGTCTCTCTACCGCAACGAAGTTCTATTATTATCTCGGGCACCGTGTACTCTCTTATAGCAGTTTCTACGTCTTGCGGACAGCTTGGAAACTGATCGAACACGGCACCGGCTTCGCTGTAAAGTCCTTTGAAAAATCGCGTTAAACATTCGTCGTGCATTCTTTCAGGAAGAAGCGCACTGCCGTCTCTCCAATAACTTCGAATAAATGTCAGAATTGTATTAGAGTCGCTGTTGTATCTCTCGTCGTTCAGATCTGCTGGCAATTCTACCTCATTGGGAAGTTCGTTTGATAAAACAAGAACGTCTCTGTGGGATAATGGTCGCATTCCACGGGATCCCATGTACGTAGTGAAACAATTAAAGTAGTCTATATGAAGCAGACCATATTCTCGAGATATCGCGTCTGATAACGTGCTTTTCCCACTTCCTGATGGACCGATGATACTCATACGAAGGGGTGGAATTAAAGATAAAGGCCTTTTCAATGGAAGACCTAATTTTTGCGGGCCACGTAAAAATTCCTCGAGAGCTGTGAGACTAGATAGATGATATATCTTATCCATAAAAATAGCGCTGAACTCTTCTTTGCCTTTCCAAAATATATTATATCTTAATAACGCCACTGGACAGTAATAATTAGTGTCTCCAAAGCGACGATTATCTTCCTTAGAAGGTAATTCCGTCGTTTCTCTTTCACCTTTCCTTTCTTCTTCTTCTTCTTCCTCGATATTTTCCGTGTCATCGGTCATGCCGATATATTCTGCAAGATCTCTTTCTCTTTCTTTCTCCTCGTCAGTCATAACTCTCGCTTTATCCATGTAACGATCCTTAATTCGATCCATAACGTATTTCGAGACATCGGTGATTTTACCAACATCGCAGGTAATAATATTTCTGCAAGTATCCATCGTTCTTTCTCGTATCGCTTCCCAATCCGACTTAAACCTCTGAATGTGTCTAATATATTCGACCAGACCTTGCGCCTCTTCCTCGCCCTCTTCATCTCCAAGGTCTTCGAAGCTTTCTTCGAATTGCTCATCCTTTTCGATGCCACGAATTTTGCGCCATTTTGATATCAAATAATCATAAGGATCCTCGTCGAACAAAAGAATCGCATCCTCGAAGATAATCTCCGAATCTTCCACGATTGTTTTCCAAGAATCGATATTCGGATACATACCATCTACGATGTAACCTCCGTCTCTCCATATTTTAATATCGATTTCTTCTCTCGGCACGCTCTGTATAGCTTCCACGATCGCATGATCCGGCGAATAAATATACGAGTTAACGTTCGCCGAAGATTTTCCAATTTCCTTCGCGTTTATTATCGTACCTTTTAACGCTCGTGCCAATTCGTCGCAGAGATCAGATTTGCCAGAATAGTCAGGTCCAAATACTACGATTTTACAGGTCGGTCTCGGAGACAAAGGAGAAATAAAAGTTCTTGGATTTTCGATAAATAAATCAGCAGCCTCGTTCGACGAAAGAAAGAAGACTTTGTTCATAAATCGAACGGCGTGTTTCGCTAATCCTTCCGCGGTCTTTCCCTTTGTCAATTCGACGGGACAAAGAAAATTCCAGGACGACAGTCTCCAAGGGAATAGAGGCGAAACGGTTTCTCTGTTTCTCAGATCTTGAAACGCTTCTTCGTTCGACTTATCTTCGAATTCGTCGCCAGTTACGGGTATCACTGGCGATTCACCCTCGAATTCTAACGCAGCGTGATTCGCGAATCTTCGCGGAAGAATTACACGCGGCACTGGCAATGTGCGCAGCCGTGAGATAAAAATTTGAAACATTAGCGATACAGGTGTACGACCATCCACGCGAATTATGTTCTGTGGATTGTATAGCAAGATCCATTTCTCGATCATAGGCAGTGCCAGACGTTTGTACATTGCGCATTGCGATTCTACGTTGGATCTTTCGTCAGAAGGTCGTCTCAGTAAGTATTTCCCCTGGTTCTCGTCTAAAACTCGTTCTTCCTTCGTCAACTCTTGATACAATTCAAAGGAAACGTTCATGTTATTCTGCATTTTGTTATGAGAAAATAACATCTCGATATGTTTGCTCATACCAGCGAAGCTCGTGTCTACAGTGCGACCAGTTGTCGGATCTATACGAAAATGTGCACGCTTTATCGTCGCGTCCGCGTCAGGACACATTACGTAGACGATTATCGATGGTTTTACGGGCCACGTTGCGAAAATATCTTCGATCTGACTTGAAATAAAATCTTCGTAACGTGAATTTTTCAATACGATACATACTCGATTTCTTATCTTTTGGTCGCGAGAAGTCGAAATATCTTTGCTATTATCCGACACATCGTGATGTTTGATCGCTTCTTCGTTCGCTATATTGCAGGTTCTAGGAACCGACGTGTTAAAAATCTTCATAAAATTCTCGTCATTTTCTGGATCCAGCTTCTCGGTGGAAATATCTGGGTAAGAAGAATAATCGAGCGTCTCGTTTGGAATTAACGGCAATCCTTCTACAACGTACCCTTTGTGAAACACGTCCCTTTCATTAAGACGACTGGCTATCAAATTCATGATAATTTCTGGACCTAAACATTCACCTGTTTTCAACACGTCTGCCATGAATTTACCTTTTTCGCTATTTTGCTGGATTTCCTGTTTCATAAGCGACAACGGAGAAATCAAAACGCAATTCCAAGAATCCGCGATCATGGTCGCAAGTTTCGTAGTGTTCAAGTCAGGTTTTCCCAGAACGACGAAACAAGTTGGTTCGCTCGCCAGATATTTGTTTCTCGCTTCGGTTTCGTCATAGGGATCGCGAATCTCGTGAGGTTCTTGAGAGGGTTCAAAGTGTGCTCGGACATTTCCATACTCTCTCGACTCGCATTTGGCGGGAAATCTAGTAAATGGATTCGTATCTTCGTGGAAGACGTAGTAAGAGTTAGCTTTTGGATACACACATCGATGAGCTTCGGGCCAGGAAGGAGAATACTTCTGGCGAGGATATCCTTTGATGAATCGGAAGAAACTCTTTTTTATAATAAACGATGAATCTGCGTAAAACTTCTCGCGCTCATCTTCGTGCTCTTCTTTTATCTTGGGACGCGACGTTTTATCACACATCGTTGGATATATCTCATTTTTAGGTTACTATATGAATCTTTTACACAGAGTTGCAAACAAACGACATGCGATTTAATAATAGGTTAAATATTTGCAGTGGCAGACGCGAAGTACGATTAACGTTATTAGGTCGGAGCATCTAAAAAATGTTGCTTTGTATAATAAAAATCGAATTAAGATTCAAAAGATTTTCTATGGCGTACAACACGATATCGCTATTATGATTATTAGACTGCGAATGTATATGCAATCATAGATGAAATTTAAAGGTAAAGTTAATATAATATAGAAAAATACAAAAAATTTCCAAAGCGAAGTGCTCGTCATAACTTTTAGTAAGCAAAACGAGTCCCCAGCCAAATTCCATTTCTTTACTTTCTTCTTGTCCTTTACTTGCAGAAATACAAATTTGCATAGAAATTCGCAGTCTATAATAAACATGCATAAGAAAAAAATATGAATACTTATTTTCATTGGGATCGATGGTGCAGAAGGGGAAGTTCTCAGCAGCAGCCTGGCTTTTCGTGAGAACGTTGAAGAAGGTTGATTTTCCTACGTTAGGTATACCTACTATACCAACTTTCAAATTGGTACCTACGCGGCCAATAAGCGGCTTCCTTTCAGGTTCTTCGATTTTCTTTGGCGCCATTCTGTGACAGAAATATAAATCTATCGTCATTGCACACATTCATATGAAACTGTATCGCGATTTCAAGAATCTAGCACTGATTAGAAGCGAATCTTGTAACACGTTTGTCGGAGGTTCGGTTCGATTCGAAAAGTTCCATTCATTTCCACAGCGACACTATTCGCTTCACAATGGCCAGGTTTACCGATTCATCTTTGTCTACGTACTAACGTAGCATGCAAAAATGACCGCGTCTGCATATTTATAGGGAGAGAGGGGGTTGATATATCAGTTTGCATGGACAGAAATGAAAATGATCCAACATCGGCCACGCCCTTGTTCCTCCAACCCTTGGAATCTTTAACAGTCCACCATGTTTCACCTACCTATGCACGCAGTGCCCCCCAGCCTCTTGATACTTCGAACAGAATCAAGGCACGGCGGACAGAGCCGAGTAGAATGAAGCAAGAGGGCAGAGTCGAGAGAGTCGGCTTCTCAAACATCGGGTCGCTTTCGAGCGCTCGGGGTGACTAATTATATTAATGCGGACGGCACATCAAGCGATTGCTGTATTTACCGCAAGATTGCCCCCCTTCTTTCTTTTCATCCTTCGCTCGCTGTACAACGGGGCCCGCGCCATATCAAAAGGATGAAACAGGTACGAGACGCCTACGGGAGGCGAAGGGAGAGACCCGGGGAAGGCCAAGGGAAGCAAAGGGAGGCGAACGAAAGTGCGGAGAAGCGAATTCGACGAGAAAGAAGAAGGGACGAGGTGGATTCTCCTGAGCAAAGATGCGAGGGAGGAGGAATACGTCGGGTAAGGGGACCGACGATTACTGGGCACCAAAGCCGCGAATCACCGGCATCACGCCGGGAATCTGCAACCGCGCCTTAGGCCGCCAATCCGCCACCGACTTTGCGATTCCTCTTCCTCTGTCTCCTCTTTCGGATCCCTCTCTCTACCCTTCCTTTCTCGTTCCTTTTCACACGATCAGCCATCCCGACTGGCTTTCCTCTTCCTCTCCGTCTATCCCCGAAACTATCTACTCTGTCGAACAGTTTAACTCGAAACCGCGCCACCTCCAACCGTTCTTCATCACGGTACCCACGAAATTTGCAGATTACGATAATGGAAGAGAAGAAAGGACCCGCCCGCGATGCTACTCAACAGCCGCTCTGGCGCCGTGGTATCACCGTCGCCTCTGCTTTTACGACATTGTCTCGCCATCGCTGCCTCCGCTTTATCGATCGTTTCTTCTACCTCTTCTACCTTTACCTCGATAGAAATATAACAATACTTTATTAAAGACGATAGTTTCTCGAGTTAAAACGAATCGAGTAAAACGTACGTGATATAAATTTTGAAATTTGAAATTCGAAAGAGGCGCCAGTATTTAGTACCGTATCGGCTGGATTGGGGGTGCTTCGAGCTTTAGGTGTATTGTACAGTGCTGCCACGTAGCCCTAGATTCTCGAACCAAACGCAAGATGCACACCAGATCTTAACCTTACTTTAGAAGGAGAGCGAGTTATTTATAGATTGCTAACTTTAACAATTTCCAGTTATTTGTTTTTTAACATTCTTACAGTATGCTCGAGTCGTTCGTTCGTACGTAAGAGCCACGTGTATGTTTCTATCAGCACAACAAACGTTGCATCATTTTTGCATGCACGTACCTTACCTGCTTGTATGGAAATTATATGAAAATCTACGAGAATAACGCTGTTTTCGCCCGCTACAGAGATGATTAGATAATCAAGTATCGATTAAATACCTCGAGTATTTTTCGTATTGTTCCTAGGTAAATATCACTGCACAACGCGTGGCAAAGAGGAACACAGCACTGCACTGACGTCGACGTCACACGTTCGACCGGCCTTTTGTAGTGATACAGATATCTATATTACCAGCCGAGAGTTTTGTCGATTGGATAAAAGAAGATTAAATAAAGGGAAAAAAGGACAACGAAGCTACAAGTTAAAATAAAAAGTGAGTAATCAAATATGTTTTGAATTATATCTCGAACAATAATATCGTATTCTTTTCGTTTGTTTTTTTCCATTATTATATACTATTATCCGCTGTTTTGATATTTAATTACTTCTTGCTTTTTCTGAAACGATTTCTTCGTTTGTTCCAATGATCCGATCCTGAAGTATCTATTCGCAAACAAGTTCATTATGATTCTAGGAATAGCTGTGTGGAATGAAACGCTACCTTTAATCCGTGGGAGAAAAAGGGGCCATCATCGAGGGTTGATTGCAATGCTTTCGTGGAAACCATAAACACGCACGCTCCTCCCCAAACAAATCTGCAAAACCACTTCAACGTTAAAAAATACCCCGTGATTGAAATCATAGCGTAAAACTATGATTTCGTTCAAGCGGAATAAAAGCGCCCTTTAGACCTTATCGTTGACGCAACTAACACCGCAAATGTCATGGTTTATTATTCATCGCTTTCACGAGTTCAACATTTTCTAGAGTTAACTTAGTTGTGATTCGTTACGTAACGCAACATCCACGCAACGAGCAATGTTATGCTCCGAAATACGAGCGCGATTATTGGAGTCTAATTCGACGGTGTGCGTATGTGATGGGAACGTACGCCGTTGATCACCGGAGGGCCGTAATTCGAAGGATAATATTAAGATTGCCTCGGAATGGAGAAAAAAGGATAACCGACTATGCAGATGTGTGCGTGTATGCGTGCCTTTATGTCTGGCGCCGTGAGACTGGATCAGGGAAGGATGCGACGATCGTTGACACCGACATCGTGTTTCAACGAGAAATTCGTTTCCTACCTTAGAAAGGAAAATGGTTGTTACGTGAAACGAGTTTTCCTCGTGCTCTCTTAATTTCCAAAATTGCTTAATTCGCTTTAATCGCAAGAACGCATAACGTTCACCGTGGAAGCCGAACGTATTATATAATTTGCATAACTTCGTGAGATTTCAATTACGCCACAGACATATTTCTTGCGAGCACGATATTGCGTTAACTGATGTTTCATTTGGCGAACAGATTTCTAACATTGTGTCGACCTTGTGCCGTATGATTATTTCAATTATTTTATTACGAACCGTATCAATCTCGGCCCATATAATGCATATAATCAGAAGGCTATTATTCGACGAGCGCACGGCTGGCGGAAAGGACCTTTCTCCTACCTCTGTTCGGCCCCGTAGTCCGTACCATCTCAACTCGCTCGTTTTCGTGATATTGTAATTTGAAGACCGCAAACTCGCTGACGTCACTGGTGCACTGGAGCATCTTGCCAGCGTAGCGCACGATCGACGCTCTTCTTCCTTCTGCCCTTTCTTATTGCTTCGACAATTTCGATGAAAAGCATATTAAAGCCTGGCGAATTATAGGAATTTCGGCAGATTAGATATGCGCCGAATTGAAGGATTGCGTTACTAATTCCGGCGAAAACGCCGACGCGCTGCTCGTTGCTCGAAGATTTATTTGACCACGATGCACCACCGGGTTGCAACGAACGAATAATCTTATTAGTTGCGATGTAGTTGCGTAAGAAATTTCTATTCGAATCGTGTTCGCGTTAAACCGTGTTCTGGAAGACGCAAATACGAAGAAAGCGAATCCTAACTTGTTCGAACCGCGATACTTGGTCATCGAATCAGAACCATTCGGAACATTCGATATTTATTAGCTTTTTAGTTAGTCGAGAGGTACGAGCAAATGTAAATGGCAAAGTTACGAAGCAAACAGCAAAGAAATGCGATAAAATCGATACTACGGTAAATAAGCAGCGTTCAAAGTAACAGTCTCTCGAAGAAAGCGGAAAGATTGAAGAAAGAAAGGGCATTTAATATCTGTTCAAATAGTACACACCTTACGGGCTGTCAATTACTCAAAAGCGATTGCACACCGTAACGTTCGAGCAGTCAGTCGTTTGGTCGCGGTGTTCTCGAATATACCGAGTGTTTTTATTACTAGAAAAAATAGAAGACGGACCGTAAATGGAGCGCCGAATAACAGGGTGCGAGAAATAAGAACGGAGTTTGCATTGGTAGATAATAAATGTAGAAAACGATCGTTTAATGAGAAACATGCAGGACTCGTCTTTACGAGGAAATAACATCGAAACTATCGAGCGTGGGCCAATTAGACGGCGCATAAAATTTTCGTTTCGTATCCCGCTATAATACGCGCGCTGCAATCACCGTTAAAGATGACTTAATCGATGTCTACGTTAATTGATATCCTTACTTAACATTCCAAGCTAGAAAACTAGGTGCACGAAACTACCAATTAGCTTTAAATTCGACGTTCATATTCTCGAGTTTGTCGTCTCTTTCGTATCGGTATTGGAAACGAGGTAGAGAGAAAAGACATTTATAAGATGATTTATGGCAAGAAGCGAGTTACCGTCGACAGGTATGATCATCTCTATGATATAGGAAGGTCGTAAAATCGGTCAAATGTCAAACTTTACACGTGCATGGTATTTGAACAAGTAAATTGATACGTAATTGGTACGAAACTTTAATTGTTAGATCTACCGAGTGCATTGACGCTTTCTGAACCATGATAATTACAGACATAAAATTATTAAAGCGTAACGATAAGCAACTGGAAAATTATCCCATTTTGTTTTACGCGGCACGTATTATATGTATAAAATGGTAATTTTACTTTTAACTTGATTTAGGTTCGATGCAGAGCCTTTGGTGTACCTATCATTGTACACACGATCGCACACGATGCTTCAAGAATCACGCGTATAAGTGGATTCAATAACTCGATATTAACCAGCGACTTGGTCCACTTAACGCGAATAAAATTGAAAAAAATGTTGCAGCAAGATAACGATGTTGTAATAACTTGGCAGCAAGTCGGATAAACGCTAGAAACGGTTCATTGGCTGCATTACGAGCTCGTAAAATACGATGCTGCTTCCACGTTGCATCCGCTGTTTCGTGTTTTTACGAGGCAAATTGAAGATTATAGAATGACCGCTCTCGCTTTTCTCAGCTGTTGCTGCATCGTTTAGGAGCGTTATAACTCGCCGTTTCCTTTCTTCCTTTGCATAACCATATTCGGCGCATGACTGGCCGTAGGAAAAGGAAAATTACGCAGGAAGATACGGAGCGATTAGAAAGAATTTGTTAGGTAACGAGTCGTCGGCGATCGTCTAAAAAATTTTAGAATCGTGGAAATACTTTGCCTTCGACGACTTCTTCGCTAAGAATTAACGTTATCTTCTAATTTAGGATACGTTGCTGTGCTTTTATGCTTTCGGAGAGGAAGGAAACGCGAAATAAAATCGAGAAACAGCGCGTTAATGTGGAAATCATTGGATTTTTATCCTACAGAACTTTCAAATTATACACGTTCAGGATGAAACAGATTATAAACACTGTATCGAGATAGACTAGAAGAACATCCCTAATAACTAATTGCATAGGGGCGTAAAGAAGCCTTGATAATTCTTCGAGCATGTAGCCACGCAATTAAGGTGTAACGTTTCGAAGTTCTGGTCGTAAACAACACGGGCAAAGTAGCGGAACCTCCGAGGCTCGGTTCCGCCCGTCAATTGTTACCAATTGTTACCAATCAGAGTAATACGTGTCATTATAGCGAGAAGGTTAGCAGCAATACGCACAACCATCGTTCTGTCATGTACCTACAGAACAGATTGCCCCGACAACGATATTAATTTGGATAATTATCAACGGGTAATCGCATTGGGTTGTTCGCATTCTACACGCGTGAACTCGAACACAACGAATACATTCTACAATTTCATTAATTATTTTTTTCTCGATGCTTTGCTCATCGAAGTATCACGAACGATAGCCAAAACGCGTTTAATAGTTACGCGGTAAACGAGTGTGATACGTTGCTTCGTCCCGCCAGCAACGTAGATATTATAATAATATCCTACACCTCTGGGATCAATCGATAAGGTGTTAATAATATCTCAAGGCTGTTGATGCTATTAATTAGAACAAACTATAAAAATATTATCTCGCATTATTATAACGCGCGTAAGTCGTATACACCTGTTATTATATCTGGACGCGCGCAATGATTAAAATTAATTAGTGAGACACAGAGAAAATCCGTTTCTTAACACGCTTTTAACTGTCGCTGTTCAACGGACAATTTGTTGAAAATTAATTAACACAAGGCACACGATGGTGCAACAGTGAGTTTTACAGCGCAGAAATCCGGTGTTTCAGTCTGCGAACGTGTTCTCCGCCTATCGTAGTTGCGAGATTTTTTAGATACTTGAACCACTCTCTTGCCGTTGCATATTTTCGCAAACTGATTGCTGCAGATTTGTTGCAAATTCGCGCAAACGATGTCTGCGATTCTTTTAGGATAACCGACATTTTCCAACATTTGGATTAATTAGAGCGACGATATTTTACCCTGTAACTTGTTTCACGCTCTGTCAGCTAACTTATTAAAGAGTATACAATACACGTACACACAGTAAGAAAGAAGTAAAAAGAAGAAACAGAAATTTCTATAGTTGCGAAATGCAAAATTAATGGAGACAAATCGATTTCAAACAGTAACATTTACAAGTAACGTTATTCGTGTAATTTAATTCGAATAAAAAAATGAAAGAACGCAGCAGATGGTAGAGGATTGATAAAAGAAAAGAAATGATTTTACCCAAGAGATGACTCGTCCCGATGAGTTAAACAGGTTAAAGGAAAGCGACATATTTGGCGCTACGTAACATCTTCGACATTGGTAGGCATCGTGCGCGTTCGCGATGTTACAGTTTTGTTGCTTGTGCATCGTTCCGCGAGTATTACGCGAGAATGAAGATGAGGCATCGGTCTTTGATTTTGCATAGCTGGAACGATCCGGTCTGATTGGAGCACGGGCTGAGCAGTTTTAACCAGTGAACAGCAGCGGATCAAAAACGATTCGAAAGTCGCGATGTATCGCGCTCCTTGTACAGCTATAAGAAGAAGAAGTAGTAGTAGAAGAAGAAGAAGAAGAAGAAGAAGAAGAAGAAAACCAACGCGTTCGTGCATCGCGTGGCAGAAACTGAACCAACCAGTGGCCACGCCTCCTTAGACAGCCGCCAGCCAACAATTAAGATTTGATCGGCAAAAATGGTCGAGGCAAAATGGCGCTGGCCACTGAATACGTAATGCTCATGGACGAGACTGGCCGACCTGCTGGCGGAACCGGCACAACACGTGCTTCCTTGCATCCGGACTGCAGTCAGACTCGCGTTTATGATTAGAGGGTAACTCTGTAACTTACAACGACTATCGTGCCTCGGTACAACCTCTTCTGCGAAGGTAACGTTGTTACAAAATTTACGCTGCTTATCGTGTTCGACTACGATCCCATGGTTAGCGCCGATAGCCTCGAAGGTTCCGAATTTTTTGCCATCGCTTATCGTTTGCATACGACTATCGCAAACAGGAAAGGATAATTGGGTAAAAATAGTTTTACGGGACAAAGCGTAAAGTTCGCGAGAACCGTGTGCCCCTATATGCAGGCAACCGCTAAGGCATGCGTGCGTGTAAGTACGTATAGGAATCGGCTGGAGAAATAGTCGTACGGCAAAAGTGGATTGTACGAGGTTGGTAAATTGCAATACACGGGAACTAGGAAACGACGTAGAACCTTAGTAAAATATTCACGAGAAGATAGACTCGGAAAGATACAATGATACAGAAATTGCGGCGTTCTCCGTTAACGTGACACGGCAGCAAACGCGTAGCGCGTGTTGCGACGCCAGGAGTACATCGTTACGTCGAGTCATAAATCATATTGATAGCAATGTACAACGTTTTCATCGTTCACACACATTGCGCGCGGTGGATGTGTTGGTGATTAATGTACTTTGATAGATGCGCGTACGAATATCCATCGGTATATAACTCTACCTGTCGATTGGCAAGATTGGATCTGCCTTCCGTTCAGTCGGCCTTTCTTTTTATTTTTTGCCGGCTTGTACGAGTCCATCGTACACCACCGACATTCCTTTTTCCCCTTTGGACGAAAGAAGAGTCTCGAGACCGGATTAAAATTGCAGGAGCGATTTCGCGAACTCACGATATCGGCGAAAATGCAGCAGAGGCTCTAATCATGGCGGATACACGCCGCGGTAGCTGCTACCACGTTTTACCCCTTAACTCAAGACTCTCATTACACTAATGTCCCACCAATCACGGACCCTCCGCCGTCTGCACCCCCCCTCCAAACCCTACACTTTTTCTCAATCGCTCGAATCAGAATCATGCAAACTGTTGCAAAAATCGAATAACGTCAGCTCTGGTTGGAACACGCGGCGAACGGCCGGCATCCGCGACTTATCATCGACTTTCGCGCCCGTGCAAACGTCGCGTAGCGAAGATACCTCGGACGAAAGGTGTCTTTGTTTGACCGCGTTTGCCTGTTTCGTGCGCGAAACACCGGGACAAAACGATAGGTCGTTGCGTTAATGAGTCCGTTACGTATTAATTTCACGATTTTACGATTCCGCATTGGCCAAATGAACGGGCGTCTCGCATAGAACGCGGTCTTTTGCACCGTTCAAACGTTACAACGGCCCATCGGAGTCTTTAACAGGGTACTTCGCGAAATAGCCGAAGAAACGCTCTTTAGCATACCGGCAGGGCCAACCGTTAAGCCGGTCGTTAAGTTTATGGGGGAGCGCGAGATGCGAGAGGTTGGCAATTAGATGCCTTCTGTGAACACTGTGATCTTCGCCACGCGAAAGAAAACGACCGTGTGCAAAGCTCCCGAGTCTTTTTAGAAGATGCATACTTTGCCCGGTCAGACAAGGAAATTGAAATACGAAAATCGCTTTGCTCGTGCTCTCGCGAGCACCGTGTTCTACCGATCGCGAGTTTCTTTTTCTTCCGATTTCACGTTGGTATACGAGCGGCCGAAAGGAAACCATAAACGCGCGGATAGACGAGAGGAGTCCATCGTCGGAAGATCTTTGCACGTGTTCGTATCAACCACTCGCGGTGGATTTCCTTCGGTAAAGTGAAATAAACGGAAAACATCGAGCGTAATCGATGTAATTGCGGATAGGCTCGTTTACGACTTAGTCGCGGTTGAAACGTTGCTTTCCATGTCGGACGTGGACATGAATTTTTCATGCGGCCGCCCTTTACTTATTTTTTACATACCTACGTGTCACCTGTCCGTGTAATCTTGAAAATGACCGGGATTTGCCGGTCGATCTCGGAGCGTATAAAAACGGAAAAATGTTGCGCTGGCTTTCGGCGAGATGGTCGACCGGTAGGTCGGCCGCCTTGATAAAATAATTGCTCGCGTCGTTGCAACGATCTTGCGCAACGATTACGCGAATCGGGAAAAATAAAGAAGAGAAAACGGAGAAAGAAAGAGGCGAGGACGGTTTCTATCGGCGCGGTGAAAATGGCGCTGCGAGAGAAGACCAAAGGCAATACGGCGACTATGGAAGGGCCCGAGAGCAGCCAACCACTTATCATTAGCCGCATCTTCTACCGAGCAGTCAGGGTAATTGTTTCCTCCGGTTTATAGTTTTATTCCGACTCACCGGCGCGATGATATCTCTCCTCGTTTTATATTCCTCCAGGCTATATCAAACCATCATGGCCGTCTACTTTTCTGCGTCCCTTTCTGCCTTTCTTTCCCTCCACCTCGCTCGCAATTTCGCTCTTCTTCTCCGTGTAAACGGATGCTTCTTTCCCTCCACGCGATCGCGTTTAACCTCATCCTTCGCTCTACGCTCTACAGTGTATATACTTTTGACAATCTTTCCTCCGCTAATTACAGAACAAAAGGAATCCTGGCGCGTTGCGTGCGATGGAACGAATCGTCTCGTTCGTGTCGATATCGAGGGATCGGGCAGGCGAGGATGCACCGTGTGCGTAACGTGCGCGATTAAGCGATACATGCATCGAGTCGCCCGAGTTTGCAACATAACCAGCATGTAGCCGTACTATGTAGCTTGGCAACTCGGTGCTAGGGACATGGGACCATTTTCTCCAGAAGAAGAAAGAAAAAGGGAATCTCTTTAATAGCGCGCCATCTTCGAAAAAGGGGTTGGCTCGGTTCTGATGGTAGCATTAACCTCGCCTAGTCGCGCGATATGGAAATATCCAAGCCACGTATAATAACATGGCATCGAGCGGTTCTTTCGGTAAACGGCGACGAAGAACTGGACGCAAAGTATTTTCGTGGAAACCGAGCGATCGGGTGGTGGCTGCGGCGTACTCGTTTTGCTTGGAAATTAAGAGTCTCGCGTACGAGGGCGGCGCTGGAAACAGGGCCTATCGTTTAAGCCGGATCTCCATGCGAGATTACTGCCCCCGGGGGTGGCAGCCACGGCGTCGGTGGAGGTGGTAGTGCTGGTACCGATATTGGTAGTTGTAGTAGTTTACTCGAAAGGCGGACCCTTAGGGTTCCCCACCCATTCATGATCTACCACACTGCTGCATAGAGAAGACTCACTGGAAAATTCTAACATCGTCGATGATCCTACCATTTCTTCTTCGATGTTTCGTCGATGTGCCTATACAGTTCGTGTACGTGAAAATATTCCAACATTTGTAGGCATTTTTTATACATAATACGAAGCATTCTGAAATTTCATTAGAACAGCACCGTAACGAAATCGAATGTCCTAGTTGCATCGTAGTTATATCGGTAAAGTTCGAAACAAATTCGAAATCGCGCGTAGACGCTACGAGACATTCGGAAGAGATCGCGAAAGCATTTAAACGGTCGATTATTCGTTACCTTAACAAGTTTCAATATTTTCTTTCAATGTTATAGTTTAAAGTGGCTATTCGTGCCCCGTACTATCTACCAAATATATATTTGCAGTAAATCGTTTGTGTCTTCCACGTTCTATTTTCAGATCAATTCCAAGTTTGACCAATATAATCTGTATGAAACGGAACGAATGAAATTCTATAAAAAGAAGCATCGGGTCAAACTTGCCAGACTTTCAATGACGCATAATCCGATGTCGATAATTTTTAATGTTTCGTAAGTTGTCACCGTAGCGAGAAAAAATAAAAGGAGCCACTTGAATTGAAATAACAGAGTAGAAAAGTATCGGGTTATGAAAATGCCACTTTTTAAGTATACACGAAGTTCGACGTGTAACTTTGTATACGTTAGCGAGAGAATAATCCTATATATCTTCAAGGTTGTCCTCGATGACAGGTATCGGTGGCTTCGGAGCTAAGGTGATCCTATTTGTGAAATTTTAGCCAGTCTGTGTTTGGAATTCGAAGGTGTCGCGTCGACCGTGTATTTCGTTTGCATAGAAGACGAGGGAGTGCTAAGGGAGCACGCGTTCGCGTGAATACACTGTTATTCGAAAACGAATAACGCGTGCTACCCCCTGCATCCCTAGGGGTGTGTCGGGGGCGTGATAGTTGCAGCTGCACACTCATGCTTTGCACGCGTCTTCTATACCGGACCCGTATAACGCTCAGAGAAGTGTGAACGAGAAATATTTATTAATTTGCGTAATGAGTAGAATTTTATATGGATACGACGTAGTTTGTGCGGGAATTCGAGATTTCTCTTTGGTTCGTGGCAGAGGAGACTGTTTGCCTGATTTTACCAACTGTATTCGAGGTACGATCGATTTTCGCGTGTTGTTACTTTGATCGATCTATTGGGTTGGCAACTAAGTGATTGCGGATTTTGTCATTAGATGGTAATGACAAACCCAATACATTAACCGTACGCGAATGTTACTGAAACGAACGAATTAATACCAGCGATCAAAGCTAACGATCGAAAGCGTTAATTGCCGCTTTCTCGTAAATTTCTTTCAGACGACGATCATTTTCCTATACAGTAGCATTTAATAATAAATTTCGCCGAGGCATAGGTCTGTGTTCGCGTGTATTTTATATTATTAGTGTATTTACCGATGTATTTTATATTAAAGAGTGTAACTCGTTGATCAAACAAGTAAATAAATAAATAATCTACGATAAAATTTTGCAACTAAATTACATCCTATGGAAAAGTAAGCAAGTGTCCGCGTACTTTTGAGCGATAGTGTACGATCATCGGTGATGGGGCAGTGACACGTACGTACAAACTGACAAACAGAGGTTAAGGTTCGAAGCGTGCACGCCCTAAAAATACAATATATCGAGACTCGTGCGATGGGCATGACCGTCGACTCCCACTAGAACCGATGGTCCTGTTGCCAAATAATAAGCGCTTCCATCCGACAGCGAGCGTCGAAAGAAGAATGACGAATGCCGACCAGCAGCAACCCCATTAGGTAAAGAATCAGCTATTAACGTGCGCGGAGGGAGGAGCGGGTTTTTAGGGTGCTGGTAAAAGGGTCTCGAGTGACAGGAAGAACGAAACGAGAAAGTGTGTTCTCCGTTTTCAGGAGACTTCCGGCTCCTTTGAGGAAATTTAGCCGTCTTTGAGCTTTGCGCTCCTTTCATGGAACTTTTTCAAGCTCCTTTGCTTCCACGAATTGCCATCAAATTTAGCAACGATAATTGTACTCTCAACGTAATCAAATATCTAATATGTTAATCACTATTAAAAAAAAAAGAAAAGAAAGAGAATGTTTCAAATTATACGGTATATTACAATCGTTTTTATCATAATTATAATCGATAGAGAAAATGCAATATAAATGTCGTAGGCTCGCTACCCGCAAATCGGGAGGAAAAATGACAGTTGTCGATCACGATTATTACACTGTGATCATTTGTTCCTTACTGTGGAACATTTATTCGTTATTATTCACTGATTTGTAGGTAATTTAAATACGTAAAAGCGTACTTGAAGTATACCAAATGTTCAACTAAAGTAATATTTAAATGGCGAAAGAAATCTCCATTTAGGTTACATTGGTTTGGTTTTATTCATAAAAGTATAAATTTGCATAAACACGCGCAATCTACTAATTACGATCCAATGAATGGATTTAACCTGAAATCTTTCGAATCTCGAAGAACTGTTACTAACCTGTTTTTCTTGTTGAAACTGATTAATGATACCTCGAAGATTAATTAATTCTCATGCCCCTGCAGGCTGCTTAAATCACAATCTGTCTTTCACATCGCTGTAATTCTTAGTATTTTATCTGTGATCCTGTTAATCGTCTATACGTATAACGTTGGCAATTCATTTACCAACTCTTTCAATATTTTCAGAAGCCTACAGCGCGGTTCGTAATTATTCGAACAGTATACCTTTCATATATCTTACTTTCCTTCTATCAAACAAAAAGTTAAATAAGAATTTTAAGATATACGGTTCTTTGCTGGAACAACGAAAGCTGTTTCCATCGTATTATCGATGTCTCGAGTTCAAATCATTAAAGTTTCCCTCGACTATTGCAATTTACGTTATTTTTATCCCAGTGAAAATTTATTGCCATTTATTAAATAACCGAGAATAACGATAGTTCGTAAAACACTAGTAGTAGTTGGTCTTTCGCTTCTGTTCGAATACATCTGATCAAATTTCCTACAAATCTGTTGCCGACCGTGTACGTTTCGATGCCGAATAATCGTTCTTCTACCGGTACGAATTCTAATGCGGCATCGGGCACGTAATGACTGCAATCATCGGGAACGATACAATGGTATCTGATCGAATCACGAAATAAGCATGTTGTTTTCTAAAGCAGTATGCGTGTACCATTCGGTATCCTTCGGCAGCTGATGTCCCGAAAAAGCCACGTGTATCTCTGATAATCGTAGAAAGCAATTGGCACTTGGTAACTTTCCTCCTTTCGATAGAAAATTCGTGTGTATCTTTAAATCACAGCTGCGAGAAACAGGGGTAAAAATTACCGTGAAATCTGTCCGATTTAGCCATTTAGGCAGGCAATTCGATGTCCACCTTTGCTTCTCGTAAAACGATATATATTTTCCACGGTATACAAATTTTGATACGCCCACGGACGCTTCCTGTCCGATACGTTTTACAGTTTTATTATGTTTCTCGGGCCAGGTACGATAGCGAGACGGAACATTGTGTCGCGATTCTGTTAGGGCTTTTTCTGATCTAGGAAACCGACTAGGAAAATCGATACAATAAGAACGGGACCCGCCGCTTGTCACGGAAATGCAGCATCACAAAGAAAACCGGACTAGTAAATATATTCACCGGCTGCGATTCCAGAGTACTGTTACATTTGCTTTGAATTTCTCGAGACGCCGATTTCCAAAGCTGCGAAATATCTCTTTGGTACTCGTGTCATCTCGTAATTCGTTAAATTCAATTACGAGAAATATATCTATATATATATATATATATGATAAAATAGGTTTGTCGATGTTAGCCGAGTTTGGCGATTTTTTCACCAGATTCCACGTTTCATTTTCGTTGTAGCAAGCTTCTTGTAGTCGCTAAATACGACACGAAATATCGGTATAT
Organism: Bombus terrestris; assembly: GCF_910591885.1. Classification (NCBI taxonomy): domain Eukaryota; kingdom Metazoa; phylum Arthropoda; class Insecta; order Hymenoptera; family Apidae; genus Bombus; species Bombus terrestris. The sequence goes on along the minus strand of NC_063281.1, from coordinate 11,377,961 downwards.
AAATGTTACAACGACGTGCAAATATTTCTTGCAGCCGAAGCAGATCGTTTGGAAATACGTCATACAACGAGTTCGATTATTCTGTGCAAAGTTGTAGTCCGAGTTTTGAGATATCTAATCTTAGCTGACTTGGATAAACCTGCTTCACCCTTATTTTCCGGTATAGCGAGCCCAGTTCGATAACGTCGATTTTACCAACAAACATACGTAAATGAACATCCTTTCTGAATAATAAGACCGTCGTTTCGTGGCATTCATTGTTTCCCTGCGCCGTGACGCAATCGTGCCTATAATTAACCGCACAGGAAGGATGTATAATACACGAATAGATCTCTGTCGTTCGTTTACGGGAACATCGTCTATCATACTCTTATTACGTTAAACCGCCCACGAACACGGACAATCGTGCATTTCGCGTATTTCGCCTAGTTCGATGTTAGGTATTTCGCGTATATCGAACTAAAATCGCGAATACTGTGCCCATGCTCGTTTTACGTATCGGCATCGAACGTTATCTCGCGCTGCGTGCAAAATCTCATAAAATCGTAGACATCCTTTCTGGCATGCTCGTGCAACGGGTACATTAATGCGCATCTCGTTAGGTTTCTTGCGGGGTGGCAATTATTACACGTAGGACGAGCGTTCGCCTATCGTCCAGTTTTTCCGCGGACGCGATTTTGCACGGCGGAACGTTGGCAAAATTGCGCGATGCCCGCGTATCCTGCCTCATTTGCGTCTTTAATCGCTCGCTACCAACGTAATTACCATTATTTGTCGAACAAAAATAGAGTTCCACGGAGCGTAATGAGGATTTTGTATCGAGGTTACCGTGTACGCGTGCAGGAGCCTTGTTATCTGCCTCATCGTCCAGATGAACCCTGCCTTCTCATAAGATATGCGCGGGAAGGGTGGAAAGAACTCGAGCGTTTTCTTGCCGCGTCACGTTGTAAAATGTGTTTAAATCTTGCTACGAAAGCGGTCTATCGCCGGCTATCATTAGAATCACCGGTATATGCTACCTACGTCTTACGCCGATAATTATACTCAGCGACGATCGAAACGGCAAACAAACGGGCTGTTGTAAATTTTCGTTGCGCGTTACAACACAACGAATAGGGCTCGGAGTTTAATTAAAATCTCCCTTACAGGAAAGATGGTGATCGCGGAACGCGAATAATATTCCGCGCTCGCGTGATTAAACGTCGTCGCCGCGGTATCTATCAAAAGAACCGAATCGTCTCTTTTTATCGCTGTTGTCTCTATTAGCGAAGATTACAAACTTTTCTTGCACGCGGCATGTTTTAAACGAACTCGTATTTGCTTGATAAATAATTCTCGCTGTATGATACTCTTATTAAGCGAAATCTACGAATCACGAAACGTTCGAGCAAGGAACACAGACAGGTAGCATGGATTATGTTGTTTCAACGATTCGTGGTATACTACAGCTCGTTATAGGAGGGTTATAACGCGCATTACCGAGCAGAGAGGGGTTCGTCGGTTTTATCTTTGCCTATCTGCGAAGAGCGGTAACGAAGGTCGAGCCATTCGACTCGTAATGACGAGGCCAAGATCGTAAATTACGGCGGCGAGTGGAACGGAGATCGGCGGAGAAAAAGAGCGAAGCTTCGACTGTCGATGAAAGAGAAGTTGGAACCGTTGCTGGCACTAGCGATCGCGTCGTTCCTGCATAGAGCCACCGCCGCTAGGTATTATACGCTGGAAACGCAGTTTGTCTTATCGTCCGTCATCTAGCAATGGCGAGAGGAGCGTTGCTTTACGACTAATGGACTTGCACCGGTAAATCACCGAGCACAATACGCGCCAGCCTGCGTACAATTTACGAGGGTCCACCAAACAGCATCGATTCTCTCGTCCTATAAAAGATCGGGACGTGGAAGTTGAAAGTGGTGGCCGCCGCGCGTACTCCGAAGGGAAACGTAGAACGCGAAACGTGAAACTCGAGGATGTTTCAAACTTCTACTCTCGGTCAACGGGATCTACGAGTCTTTAGAAACGGCGCGACGTTGAATACGATGCTGTAAATCACGGTCCGCGTAAATAGCCACGCGAGGAACGATGGTTTCTTAACACCTCGTCAACGACGAACAACCTGGACAACGGCAGGGATTATGGTTGCGCTAACTTTACGATACGACGGTTCGCGTTTTATAGAATACGCCTTTATTAAGCGAAACATGGTGGAAAGGCAAATAAAAGGACGCAGAAATACGTGCAATTACATATGCGTAGAGGGGACCGTGAATTTTACAAGAGTTTCGATAAAGTTACGCGTACGAGGCTTATAATTTCGTCAGAACGTTTGTCCGGAATAATAATACCAATCACCGGTCCGAGATTTCATTTGCTAAGTTCAAGAGTTTCAATTACTGTACGGTGAACGTCCATCAATTTACGGTTGCAGCATTACCGCGTTCGGACGATCCCGGATGCAACGGGAGATGCTTCTCGATCCAGGCGCGATCTCATCTTAAAAAGCACTTTCGATACTTCAGAGCGAAAAGCACTTAGGGAACGCCTCGGGTACAGTATAATGGTAATAATAACGTTATCGAGGTTTTGTTCAAGGAGACGATAAATGTTTAGCGACGGATGGTTACGGCCACGTAAACAAGGTTCCGGGGGCGTGAGTAAATCTATAAAGGACCAAGGCATTTCTCTTGCACACTGATTCATCTTCCGCGCTTCTTTTATCTACGTTACACGATAATCTCCCGGCAAAGCCGGATTCTTACTATTTTCATCGCTTTCTCGTCGTCACCGAAAGAGAATTTTAGATTTTCAGAGAAATGCCGTTTCACGTCTTCGGCAGATAGTATAATCGTGGGAAATCAGTGGCATCGAACGGAAAGTATTTTGTACAAGTGGCTAACGATCCTTTCGGTTTAGAACGTGAATGGTACTTGGCCAGCAAAGTGGCTAATCAACTTACGTATTTCGTAATCGATCGGACGGTAGAAACGTTGGTCGGCCAAAGTTCCCACTAGTCACCACTTCGTTCTCGAAGCCATTGTGTTCCCTGACAGCTTCTATTTCTTTTTACGGATTAACGAGACGAACGTAAATGGTAAAAGGTGACGGTTCGAATCGAATTAACTGTCTTTTAATCCTCCTCTGTCAGCCACTCCACGTTCTCTTCCTTTGTTTTTCGCGTTCGTAAGAACGAAGCGCACAGGGAACGTAGCCGGGCGATTAAAAGAATTTCAATTTCAGAAAGCGACTAGTTCGCGCGTAGATCTTGAACCGAGCGACTCTTGATTTTGCCTGCAGTGGCTTTTGTCCATTAGACGGATAAGATCTCTTGCTGGTTGATCGGACCTTTACTCTCTCGACCCCAATTTGTATCTACACCCATCATCGCAAGTACCTTTGCCAAGCCGGCTTTGTCGGACTACGAAACGCGATACTTAACTCGTTGATAAGATCGCGAAAATGTCGCACCTCTCTAATCACAAACCATCTCACCAGTCGGAGAAAATGAAGGTTCGTTTCAACGGAGGAAATTTTAACGGGCGAAATGAATGCCTTTTGCGAATTATCAGTCTTCTCGGGAAATGTTTAAAGGCTTGGAATTCGATTGTTCGGACCATTCTACCGGCCCTTAAGGTACCTGAATTCGTTCCCTTCGTTAAGATGATCGATGAACACCTTCCCGTTTGTTTATCCTTCTTTCTGTTTCGTTCGCCACGGTCAAACGCGAGGATATCCCATTTAAAATCGCCGCTTTCCCTCGATCGAGGACGAATTAGTAACGCCATCCGGATTTCCACTCGTTTCGAATCGCTTCGATCGGTATGCGTCGCCTAATAGCGACATTTACGGTGTTTTAAAAAACAATCTTCCTTTTTTCGTCGTACGATATATTAACTAGTGCACGAAGTAAATTTTGAAACTCAGTTTCGAAACTTGATGAAGGGTTAGCGAGGAGAATCGAGTAATGAGTTGGAGGAGCCGTGGCGCCACTGGCTTCGTCGTAGTTTTATTTCGTCCAGCTCACTTTTTGTCGCCGTCGCTTCCTGAAAGCTGATTGGTCGATTTTTCTAATTACGCCGACGTTCCGCGTGTACGAAAGGTGACTTTGCGCGGCGAACCAATTCTTCGACAACGTGATAAGACCGCGGAAAATTCATAACGAACGATTTCGATAATAATCGCGGGACTTTTTGAAAAATGTGCTCCCATAAGATAAAACGGACGATCGAGTAAATTGCAGTGCAAGTTTTACTTCTAGTTTCTTAATACTGACTATGCTTAAATCGATAACGAGCTTCTTTATGTTTGTTCTCGCGTATCTCGTAAAATTGTCCTTCTTGTACTCACGAAATACAGTCTCGCAACGATTCGACGATACGAGTCGTGCTACGCTGTGGAAAGATTCAAACTCTTTAGTCATCGTGGCGCAAGAGGAAAAAATGAAAGTAATACATCGAGAAGCTTGTCCACCACAGCAACGGACGTTTCTCGTTCGTCGTTCATCGGCGAGCAAATTCTATTAAAACATGCGAAAACCCTATTGGAAGTTCATCGCAGGACGGATATTGACGGATCGAAGGGTCCGACTTTGAGGTGTCCTGTCGTGCTTCGTATTACTATTGGATTATGCAGCCAAAATCGAGGTTCTAGATACGAGCCGCGGCGAGAAGACGAGGGTCTGACTGGCGTTTCATTGTGTCGGCTTCTGCCCTTTGCTTCTCTCGATAAAGGATAGCATTAGTAATGGGTTTTAATTACTTTATAATGAGGCCATGATTTGGCTTTCTGACTGGCGCCGAGATTGGAGGTACAGAAAAACAGAGGCTGTGCCGCGGCTCGCGATTTACTGGCAGCTTGATGGCTTCATACTTGATTTCCTAAAGAACAAAGACGCTGGACCTTGAATGAACCACTTTTTCGGTGAAAAATAAAACGATACGTCCCTGTCGCGTTGCTCTTTTTTCCCCCTCGACATTTTGTTACACGAGCTTCGCGAAACTTTCGACCGTTCGTACTTGACGATATTCTTCGACCGGCGACGTGGCACGACTGTTCTTAATTGAAAGAACGTGACACGGTTGGGGATGATACGGGTATGAAAAGGAAATATCCAGGTCGATGAGACACGCGTTGTTCGCGGCTGTAGCGCCTATTAACAATTCTGAGCAGCTCATTTAGATACCTGTGTGCTCAGCATTCTCTGCCTTGAAGAGAGACAAGCGAAGAGAACGAGAAGAGTGACTAATGCGTCTGTGGCTACCTGAAAAAGCGACCATGCGGCGAACCATCAAAGGATTCGTTGGCGCCGCCTGCGTTCACCGAAGAACCACGTCGACGTCTTACACGATGACTTACATCGGACTTTACACGTTGTTATTCCTTTGTTTCGCACGGAAAATTCCCTCCGACGGAGATAAGTCGGCGAATCCCAAGAAGGTACAGAGTGTGAAAGAATCGTCGCGTATCGAAGGAACGATCTCTTTTGCGACAAATTGATCGCTTACAGATAGAATTCTTCGTGTTTGCCACTGTTAGGTTATTTTCACTCTTGGCTCGCCTTCTCACACTTGACTTATCTTCGATCTCGATTAATCGTTTTTTCTCAGACTATTAGCGCTCGGGAACAACGATCGTTAGTTTCTTTCAGTTCCTAGCGGAATTCGCGGAATGATGAATTATATACAAGATACTTTTTGTAGCCTTACGTTTAATTTACGATTAATTTATTGCCCCGAGGCAGACTGAATCGCGATAAATTTCACACGTAAATCGAATGCAAATTACAAATAAATTACACCCCTATTCATCGTTTGACTGGCATGCAACTTCTGTGAAACAATTTCCCTCTGGCTTCGCATCGCTCCCTGTTCCTCTCTTTCTCCGTTTCGCTTGTCCCGTCTATACGCCACCTCTCTCTTCCCTCGCTCGTCAGAGTCTCGCGTATCAATCAACTAATTGCTCTATGAGCCAATTATATCGTTATTTAATTAATTACAAACGCGCAATTGCCGCTACGCCACCGCCGACGCTGGCTCGACGCCCTTTGCTTTCTGCTCCATGCCAACTAATTACAACCCGTTCCTCGATTTCTGAATTGCCGTTACCGTTACTCTGTCTTTCTATCAGTTATCTTGCGCGTTCGTGATTCGCAGGTACCGTAGAGAATCGTCAGCCCTCCCTTGCAAACTAGAATTCACTTGCTACCAGCCGCAGAAAATGGGAATGGAAAATGGGACGACACGGTGCTTCAATTATCTCAACTCTGTTTAACAACCCTCCTTGTATTATTCTCGATTCTGTTCGCGTGCCAGGCTCGATACGCATAAATTCACTCGCGGCGCCATTTTCACCGTTATGTATCATATCATTGCGTTTACTTGGAAATCAAGGATAATTATCAAGCAAAGGCGAAAGGGATAAAAAAAGACTCGTTACGAGTTTATATTCAACGTAGATTTTTCAAGATGCCACGTACGTATGTAGAATTCTTCCGTGTTGATAATTGGTCGATAGAGGGGAAAAAAAAGAAAAAGAAAAGTAAAAACGTTTTCTAGTTGAACATCTGTACTCGCAATCGATACTACTTATTGTCAGTCTGTTATTACTCACGGGCCAAGGCTTACGAATCGTATACACAAGGAAGTGGTAGATCCCTACGTTGAGAAGTTGTAAACGTAAGCGTATCATTATCGCCGTGAAGGTACGCTCAAACCACATCGGTTTTCCCATTATCAGCCCTTTCAAAGTGTATCGATCTTACCAAACTTGTCAACCGGCGCAGTCACCGTTCTTGTCTGTACGGAAAACTAAAATTACAGCGGTACGTACCACGATTCATCGACCGAATCTACCACACGAACCGAACATTACTCTCGCTTTTTGCGAATACTATGCGCTTCTGAAATTTGATCTCAGTTTCTCCAAACTTTCCGCCTGACTTTCTTTGTCACAGAAATCCAGCTACTTTCGGTTCGCCGGTTATTCGCGACTAACGCAAAAGTACACTTTGCGTCGTTCATCCACCACCGATCCACGTCATTGTCTCATTCGCGTTTATATGGGAACTTTTAACAAAATCCATAGCTTTCTATGATCACGGAAGCCGTATTCTTGCGTGGTTTTTCTCTTTCGAATCGCAAAATGATAACGAACCCGCGTGGCGTATCGCCGTGAAAATCATAGTCGGATTAAAAGAGGGGAAAAAAGAACGAAGGACCACAGGAAAGATATTCCTTCGGCCGATGCCTATAGACTTTATGCCCTGTCGTAAACCTGCACTCCTTCTCCTGCTGTAGAAGGCGGTGTCTTCTGCCACCTTCGACTATAAAAGGTAACCGATCCTGTTCTCTGTGGCTAATGAGCCGTGTGTGTGTTTATACGATTTGCGATTCGACTACCGGATCCTGCTGGCCCCTGTCCCATGGTTAATTGGAATTTATTAAATACCACTTGATTCAAATTCATTCTAAAAAAAAAAAAAAGAGAACGCCACATCAAAGAAGCGGTCGACTCGTCCCTCGTGATGCGACCTCTACGAGGTCTAACGAATTACGATTAACATCGCGGTCAGTTATTAAAATCGTAGCGTTCATCTCGATGGAAAATAATATTTACGACGGTAACGGAGAATCTTCTATAGAACCGAGATGGAATGGGCTCTCAACGAGTGAAAAGGAAGGACTCGCTGGTCTGGAATTAAAGCGTACCACCCAGTGACGCCCTGGACCACCTAGGGGTCGACAGGGGCGTTGGTACGAGGCGTCCTTGATACGCCCCTGCGCGTGCTGTAAGAACTTCCCTGGAGCCGGTAGCTCTACACGCGTCATTCACTCGTGGATAAAGATTGCACCCGTCGCTCTACGAAGCGTATGTACCAGCCAAAATCGGAATTATGCTCGCAGGGGCGAGGGCGTGCCCCTGGACTGCCCTTCGACGTTCAACGCAGACCGAACGAGGAAAAACACGCGACGGCGACACGCGTTACCTTCGTTCTGCTCTCTTTGTTTATAACGTGGCAAGCCGGAGTTAGGATTTCAGTCACTTAGCTTTGACGTCTTAAAATTCTATCCTGATCTTGGTACGGAATGTACCAAGTTTCCGTAGCGTAGTAACCAAAAGGAACGAGGACACATCGCGTTTCATTTTTCAAGATTCTTCGAAACGTTCGAAGTTGCCCGCTTTCTATCTTTTAAGTAGATTTATGTTGTACAGATTATTAGGAAATAATGACCAAGCATTTCAACATTAATCTTACCATGTCCGGTGAAATGACCGGTTTCAAAATTTAATTTATAGTTGTATATTCATCGTTATTCCATTTGTTCGTCTAACTTTATGTAAATTCTTATGTTATTTTATATAATTTTGTATCACCGGGTCTGGTAAGGTTCGTGTCAAATTGTACGCTGAAAAGGATTAAACTTTAGCTTCCTTCGACATCAGAATGGGACGTTCCAACGAGTCGATACTTCCGTGAGCTTTCAACCTTATTTCGCATACCGACTAGGATCTATCGAACTTACTGTTCGTTAATCGATCGTTTCGAGCAACGCATTGATCGTTGGTCCAGACTATAACGAACCGTTTTACTCGACGTTTTGAAAACCGTGCTTTTGCGACCAACTGTTACCTCGCAGATGACGATGCTCGTCTTCCACAGAAAATATAACGAAGTGACCGTATCTCCAACATCTGGAGGACCGCTCCTTTGCGGTCTGTCGTCGTGACACGGGAAATCGAGGCACCATGTGTTAACACGTGTTTAACACGACACCTTTCGTTCTTCGATTCAAATCTCAACGTGAGTACCGCCACCGAATCTTATATTTGCGCCTAAGATAAAAGTCTGATTATTCCTGGGATCGCGATAGCTTCCCGAGGAATTTTAGTTCGCCGACAAAAGCAACGGAAAAGAAGTCGTAATAAGGGTAGAGTAGGCGGAGTTTCATCCAGCGAGGATACCGCGAAGGATTTTCCTTTGTTCTACCGACATCCGTTTGGTCGAAACGTGGTCCGAAAAGGAACCCCGTCTCGAAATGCAATATTTCTTCCATTCGTTAAGCGCCGTAACGAATCGTTTAATCTCTGTCAGGCCCTCGCACGATGCGTAGAAAACAAATATCGAAAGAGGGAACGGCTGCCGATCGTTGGAGCCGCGGGTATAGTCGATCGACTATCGTGCTTCGATTAATAAAGAAGGCCGAGCGAGAATGTCTCAAAAGGATTTGACACGCGTTCAATGAGAAACGGTCACCCAACGTACCGCGTGTCCTCGTAATCGGATCCGAGTACTTTTATATCTTCTATCGACGGACCATTCAGGCGCCAGTTCAGCTGTTTCCGGTGGGCGTTCACGTGAAAACGGGTTCGCGATTCTTTCGGTACCGGCCGAAATGCAACGCGCGCAACCCTCCGCTGCGTAGTTGCAGACGTCCTATGGTAAAAGAAAAGAAATGAAAAAAAAAAGAAAAAAGAGTGGAAAGAAATAAAGAAGAGGCACAAAGAGAAAGGGAAAAGAGCGCGCGAGAGGAAAACGCTCGTAGCGGGTCCGCAAAGCAGCAAAGGGTGGCCGCGTACAGTTCTTGCGCATATCTCAGGGGCGTAACCGGTGACCTCCTGCCGATGGGGCACGCCGGGTACTTCAGGGTGCCCCTACATCGAATTATCGTCCCAGGAGGTGCCGCACCGAACTATCCCTCCTCTTTCACTCGTTTCGCTTCTCTCTTCCCTTAACGGTGAACGCCGCGATGATTGCTGGTGTCTCGAGTTTCCTCTCAGCACGTGCGACCGCCTGCCTACGTCCCACCGTGAGACTTGCCAACTTATTGTCTTCGTTGTTTGCTCGGTTTACTAGCGCCCCGTTCACACCTTGCTACGTCGACCGACGCGTCTCGTTCCTGCATACCCGTCTATGCTATTCCCCTATATACGATCCTATGTACGCGGCGAAGCTTCGAGTCGTTAGAGGATCAGGTACGCGAGAACCTGACTCGGTGAGTGCGTATATACATTGCCGTTCGTGGAAATCGGGACACCTTCTAGTCGCATGGAATGTAATAATCGGATCAGAAGTATGTACCTGCGATAACGATCCGAAATATGTAGTAGAAATTAAGAAGAAGAAAAGTAACGAATCAAAGTTAGCATATTGAAAGAAGCTTGTCCACTCGCGTTAATCCACAGTGTCGGCAAATGGAATTCAATTTGAGTAGGTAGCTAAATGGACCAACGAAGGAAGATCAACGAATTAATAGATTAGAAAGCTTACAGTGTATAACTTTGTTTCGCAACAACGTAACCAAGTTATATTATGGAACGAAATGGCGTGTCGGAATCAGCGAGTGGAAATCGCGAACCATAAAATCATAGATCCAGAACAATAACGTCTGTGCACGACAGAAGCCGATAAAGATTCTCTACGAGTCGAACCTTGTCAATTCGTTTGCTAGAAATGCATGGCGCAACGTTTGAGACACAACAGGTTCGCCTCGGCTGCGTTAATGATCGGCGACGAAAATAACGTTTTCGCGTTGGATAAGACATCCACGTGCCGAAACTGCAATTGCGCGCAGTTTGAGGGCCGCGATTAATCTGGAGATTAAAGCGAGAAACTTTGACGGATGTAATTGACGTGGAGAAAGGCCGAGGGCCCCGCAGAGCCAGAGAAGGTAAATAAGAATGGTAATTATTGTAATCTGCGCGCAGTGGGAGGACAGCTGGGAGGTCCTGCTACTCTCCTCGCTTCAGCCGTATCTAATATCGGCCGCTACCGCGAAATTATCTTCTCAGGAGGTCCATTCTTCTAATTTGTATTATTATTTAAGTCGTCTATAATTGAGATTACGTCGTGAACGTGGAAGACACCGTTGTCACGCCTCGCGTCTGTTAAATACGTTTTACGTCTCGAAAACGATTCCACGCGTTTACGCCATATCCAGCGACGTATAATTATCTTGATTGTTCGAAATGAAAACGAGTTACACGCGACGAGTAAGAAGTCGCGATTCGATCGCGGCCGGCCTTTCGATTATCATCGAAATTGTTCGTACGCGAGTACCGTGCCACTCGCTGGGTAACTTACAGAGGGGACAAGCATTTTTCGATGGCTCGTTTTTACGTGAATTCCCTCTGCCGTTATTTGTCGTATTTACCGCGTATGATTGTATGTTTTCCAAGATATCTCGAAATGATTGCACATCGGCTATACATTCTCTACCTTGCCATTTTCCTATTACGTACAGTAACGTTGCGACGATGCGCTATATTATCGTGAACGCTATACGTCGAATACGATCCCTGTCGAATAACGATGAATTTCTACCGACGTATTTACATATTGTTTCTCGATAAAATTCGCTGTCGTTTCTTTCCTACGTGTATAATCGTCAGCTACCGATAACGCGTTCGCGTTTCCCCCTCCAACATATCTCAAATATCAGTCAGAATGTTGTTTATTACTTTCCTCCTCTCTTTCTCGAAGGCTGAAGCTAAAATTTATTTACTCGGCAAGCAATCCGCCAATATGGTGGCGAGAACGGACGATAATTAGCGTTACGAAATTAATAAAACTGGCGGTGCAATCGCGTGTCACGATTCATCGTGAATGCGATTCGACACGAGTAAGAGGTGCGCGCGTCTCAGGTGAGCTATCAGGTTGTTCAGGTATCGTCCTGCCCCGCGAACACCATTGGTTGAGAAAAGACCACGCCTGCTCACCTGCAACTAACGCGTTTCATAGTGGGGGCAAGACTTACCAGGCACTGACGTCACAAAAGTCACGCTACTCCTGCCAGGTAAACGTTGTCGGAGACACTGTCTCGTCTTGTGACATTTTTCTGTCACGCATCGATAGATCGCGTCGATCGTTGCTACGTATATTAAGAGACAAAGTAGCTGCACGATGTTACTGCAACGCGTAAACCAGCGTACGTAACTTACCGAGGTGGAGTGAAATCGATACCAGTTTCACGACTTTTCCCGAAAGAAAATTGATTGGTTCGTCGGTGGAGAAAGAAGGACGGTGCGTAGCTGGAGAATTAAAGGGAATGGCTGTTGATTCAGCGAAGGTTTCGTGGCGCGGAGGAACGCGTGGAACCCTAACGTGTATGAAAATTCATGAGCGCCTGAAGTCAAAGGCAGTTGATATCCATATTCAGAAAATGGCGTCGTTAACATTAAATGGGTACCATTATGCGCGGCTACCAATACACGCTCGGATCAACAGTCGCGTGCATGTGCAACAAGCCGGTTACGACTCCCAGGGGTGCCGGTGCAGCGTAGAAACGAACGTTCGTAGCTCGGAACGTGCACGTAGATACGTCGGCGTCTCTGAGGCGCACCACGTCTCTCCACGACATTGCTGTTTGGCATGCGACGATAGAAGTCGCTTCGACCGCGCTATCATTTCGAGCCGTTCCATTCGAAAAGGGTGTGACTCGGGGTGTAATTTAAAAAAAGAAAACGAGAACCGATTACTTTGAGATTACCGCACAATACAACGCCATTAGCTCGCCTATCCTTTCACGGTGCGTGTACTAGACCAGCATACGGTAATTATTTGCCATCGCCACCGTGGTTTCGCCTAATATCGAGCGCGGAGGCGAGATCCCGGCTTTAGCTGTGTATTAGCGATCGTTTTCCCAATAGTCGCCGCCTACCTTCCACCTCGCGCTGCTCGATTTCCGATCCGTGTTGCGGCGTTTTCACCGCTGATTACACATTCCGCCGATCAAAGAGAACTTGGCTGTCTTTAAAAAGGAAAAAAGCAACCAACGCCAACGATCGATTCTTTATGCGCAAAGTCCTTTAGAATTCTCTGGCTTCCTCTCGAAACTCGTGAAAATCGTGCACGAGTCAAAGGTGTGTTCCAACGAAGAAGAACTCGCTTCCAGTCAATATTGACGTATGCAGAACAGGGATAACGGAGATATTGGATGTTTCCGGCGGATTCGAGAAACGGGACGAATCTCTTCGCCCCTTGCGTCGCTCTTTTACCCCCTGTTTCGCTAGATTTGCCTTTATAGTCAGAGCGCCATTGTGGCATGTTCGGTGGAGCAAATGCACATCGGTTGCTCTTGGATGGGACTGTCGCGTTCATACGTAAGCTTCGATACTTGGTCGCTCGTGTATACGTGCACACCGCGCCGATTCGTCTGTGTGCAACGGGTGGTACGCATACACCCTGTAGTGCGTGTATTTACATATCAAAGTGACTGTCTCTCACACCCTACGGCCACCCTGCGCCAATCCGTTAACCCATAGCGCGTTTAGAGAATCGTTTCAGACTCTCGCGACTCTCCTCGTTGTTACTTGGAACGCGTTTCTGTAGCAAAGGTTCGCGTCTTTGCGGTTAAAATTCCAAAGGTGTAATCCGACAGGCATGCGACTTTTATAAGTAATCGAATGGCCGCGGTATTAATTGATAGACCGAGGATGATCGTGCACTTATGGGATATTTAAAGCTGCAATGATGTATCGCGATAACGTATAGAACGTAATTAATATCTAGGCAAAAATATATAAAGTATCTAATTATACTTCCATGAGAAAAAGAAATGAATTTATAATATAAATCACGATACTCGTTATAATATTCGGTAGATGAAAGAATTTCTATTTAGATCCCATTTCTTTGGACGTATTTATAAGAGTCTTCGGGCTATTAATTAAGTAGCAGATTAAAAGGGTTTGGGGTAGCCAGGACCTATGGCGGTGAATTATTAACGGATCAGACTGGAAATTTTCAATAGGAAGTTATCGGTGCTCGATCATTCGATGATCAACAGAGTATACCGCGTATACCGCGCATAGTAGTCAATAACATCCATCACCGTCTCGCAAATTTGTCAACGCCGAGAGGCGACCGAGCGATTAGCTTGGGGGTGCCCGATTCATAGGCTCCCCATAGGCCTGCTCTTCCCAGGTTCCCACGTTGGAAGGGTGCAGCATCACGATAAACACCCCGTCTCCTTTAATTCACGATCAAATCCTCCTGGTAAAAGCGACGTCGTGTCTACTCCACTAAATCCGTGGAAATTCACCGCCAGAAATGCTCCCGTCGTCCAAACGTTTCTTCAAAGTTTGAATTTGTCAGGGTAGTCGATAAGCTTTGTTCTCTGTCGATCAAAAAGTCTCGTCCTTTGCGATAATACGCGATACTAATTTTTCAACGCGTAAATTATTTTAAAGCAATCTGTAACTGCTTTGCTTCGACGGCGTTTTCTAGATTCGACGATTTTCCAAAATCTGAAATAGTATATAGTTAGTTATGGAATCGAATTATTCGAATGGATATTATTTGCTTGAATGTGCTTGAACTTTTGAACTCTTTGCTTGAACTCTTATAAGAAGAGAGAAGATCCTTCACAAACGTGATGTAATAATTCATTTAGCCGGGACGTATTAAAAAATTTCCCGACCGAAATCCGAATAAAAGGAACAGGCTCGTAGCACAGCGGCTACGAGTTTCTCCGATTACAGCTTATTAGAGCTCCTCCGATGTAGGTTTTTCCGTTTTGTAGATTCTACGCAATAGAAATAAGAGCGGTGTCGAATTGCATCGGGCTAATCTTGCGAGGCCGGCGTTCGATTTCCCAACAAAAAATCGCCTAGTCTGACTGCGAAGCTCGACGGAGCTAAATTAGCCTTATTAGAGGGGGAAGGCAATGCCTAAAAACGTTTCTCGCTTTGATTCGCCGGTCGTTAGATCATCCTACTAAAACATTTCGCTAAAATATTTTACTAGGAGAAGATTGCACGATAATGAGAGGAAAGGACGAGGCGCTGGCTTCGAACGTATCGCATTAACGTAATAACGTTGCATCGTTAGCGTCAAGTTTAGTAGATTAAGCGCGTAGATTCAGTCTCCTCGAAATCAGTCGCTGTAGTTGCGCGCGTGATTAAAGATAATTAAAGTTTTATGATGAAAACGGCTACCTCTATCGCGAGATAGAGGCAAAAGTTAAGAAGAGAAGAAGGGAACTGCGAATAACTGCGAGAAGGAGTTGTTGCCTAGGAATCGAGTTTTTTCCTTCGTATCGAGAGCGGTGCTGATGTTTTCAGTGCGGTTAATCCGAATCGTAAACGGTAATTTGCGGAAGCAGGTGGCTCGTTTGAAACATAGAGGCGAAATGTGTTCTTTGCCGTACGGTTGAAAGGAATCCATCGTTCGACTCAAGTACGGACAACGTGAAAATCGCTAGGTACTTTACGAAGTCCGGTAAACGTTACTCTCGTACGATCGAGGGATAGAGTTGTTATCGAAAGAGCGAACCAGAAACTTGTCTTCGGCTCATTTCCGAGCGCGGCTAAATTCGTCCGTGTGGCCTGCATAGGTTTACCGTATCGTTAAGACCCTCGCGGTAAAAGTAGAATAACTGGATACCGAATTCCGTTAGCGACTTGTATTTTCGTAACTGTATGTACGTATGTCCGGTATTTAAACGACGAATGTCTCGATATCGTTGACGTTGGAAACCAGTTTGTGAGAAACGGTCGATATAATTCTCGGCCGATCGAACGAACGATAGCTTCCGTCTACGAGACTTTTACGCGCATCGGTCGGCTAGCTGGGTGCAGTGGCTCCGGATCACGGATGATCTCGGCGACCTGCTGCTTCGGGGTCAAGGTAGGCCTCCGCCAATGGGTTCCCGCCGATCGAATACAGAAAATCAGCGGAACGACTTAATAAGACACGATTGCGGGACGATTGCTTCACCCTGCCGCTGTGTGACGATTTGCATACACGATTATAGACCGCGGAAGGCTGAACGAAGGAGAGGAAAAAAGGTCGAATTCCTTGGGAGAGGCAGGTCGAGGCGAAATGCCAAAAATGTAGCTATATCCGCCTGCATAGGTACTGCGCTTTACTCCAGTGCCACTATACCATTACATTCTCCGCGAACATCTGCTCGGTAACTTGGTTACTTTCTCACCGAGATGTACGCGAGTTACGCACAGTTTCCTGTCGACGATGTACATCGCCATTCGTAGGTGTCAAGACACTTCCTGACATTTCCTACGAATTAAATACTTTCCTTTTCTAGATATCTTATTATCGCTTAGCTCTTCACACGTATCGTACCTATGTGTTTCGCAGCAAAAATTGCTGTCCAAAATGTCTTCCAACAAACGTAACGAGTGTTTTGATGCTTACAACGTTCGTTAACGTAATGCGTAACGCATATTAGTCTCGTACGAAAGTTGATTATCGATCGGAATTTAGTATTCGCGTAAGATGACAATCCAAAATCTACATATCGTTTGTAGAAATTATGTATAGGAGAATAACGAATTAATTATGTATTGATTTTGCAATTTCTTACCTAGATCTTATCGCAACATTTCGAGTCGATTGATAATAGCTATCGACGGTCGTGTAGGCGAAGATCGGTCATCGAATCGATCGTGTTCACGCGTTCAGGAAAGATATTATCGTACGAGAGTGAAAATAGAGAAGAGGTTGGTTTCCACGATTATTCTCGGAGACACCTTCTATACAGACATCACGATCGGTAGCAGAGTCGTTGTTGGAAGGACCGGTGAACGTTGCCGGCGCGGCGTTCCAACGGATACGCGCATCACATGAATTAGAGTGCGCGTATGGTCTTTTATTAGATTCGCCACCGGGGTAATAACAGCTCGATAATTTCGTTGCGAGAGGACGTAATGACGATGCCGGAGATGGAGGGGAAGCAGCGTGCCCGGAAAAAGAACGGATCGCATTTGATCGCGCTTTTGCGACAACACGCGACGCCGGCGTCACTTTGAACGTAACTTTTCCAGCCACGGTATTCGATCGTTGTCGTGAAAAAGCAAGTAAGCGTTCGCGAGTCAGACCTCCGTTCAACGGAGAAGCGGCGAAGGTAGGTTTTAACGACCGTCGAGGAGGCATCGTTAACGTTCCTTAATTGCGAAATAATTGCGGAACCTAGCCTAAAGGAGACCGATAAAGCGGTTTTCAGACGAGGCGGCCGCTCGATTTGACGAAATTCATGTAAAACGCGGGAAGAAGAACGATCGCCGAGCGATGACGATCGTTCGTTGGAGGAACGCGAGTCTCGGCAACGAACTACCGTAACGAGCGAACTCGTTCTCGAATTGCTCGCGAAGTCGAGGGTGAATCGAAGCGGCTCAGGTCGATAATCAATTACGTTGGTGAAACGTATACGGCGATTACGCTGTGCACCGCTGCTGAGCAAATTTCAATTACGGTGTACAGCGTACTTGCGCGCGGTTCTTTCGTTCCCGGGGGAATTATCGGGCCGCGTCGACCGATTTTCTACGAGCAACCGCGCACCATCCACTCGTTCGATAAGATCGTGATAAAGCGAAATCTCTTCTCGCGGAACGAAGGAAAAAAAGAATCGGACCGCCGCCGCTGCGTTTTATGCAATTCTACACCGGAGGGAGAAAAAAAAAGGAAGAGGAGCGTTCTTCGAAACTGTTGCGTGATAGAAAATGATTACTCATAGTTGTGCAACGAGCGGCTAATCTATGCAAAACAGGAAAACGAATCATTACCGAGATCCTCGGTTTATCGCGCATCAAATCGCATCCGGTTTTAGTCAGAGGAGACGATATTCCACGGATATATCGGTTGACTTGGATCGCGAGATGGACGTTTCGGGGCATGGAAGACGGGCGTAGCGTGGGTGGAAAGATCAGATTCTGTCACCCGAGGTGGCTCACGAGCAAGGCGGCAACATCAAAGGCCGCGGCAACGATTCGTGCGAGTCCATCATAAGCTTTCGCGAGCCTTCGGTCTCTCGGCGCGGATCGAGACGTGACGCGAGCCAAGCGATTTATTTGCCATTGCCGCTCCTCATTTCATGCGACGTGCCGCACACTCGATGCGATTCTTCGTTCTCGGTCGCCTGCGATACTTCGCAAGGACGGCAACATTGTTTTATTCCTGAACGAACGATTTACTTCTATACTTTCGCCAATAGATCGACTTGGAAACGATTCTGTAAATTTTTCCGTAAAAATATATAGATACAGAGAAAGGCGGCCTTACATGGTAAAAGGAAATACGACGAATCGTTCGTGGCGCCCGATTAAGACGTAAGACGGACTTTCTCTGAAAGGCAGTCCAGGTTGAGGTTCTCGGAGGTTGCCTGCCAATTCATCCGAAGCAGTTGTACTCTTGCAGGCTTCTCCGCCTATCCACGCGACTCTCGAAGGCACCCACGAACACGAGCGAAGCCTGTAATTCGCGTGATGAGGCCGCTCGATCGCGACACTCGAGGACAAAAATGTCTGCGCGAATCAAGGTTGAAGGCTTGGCAAACGACCGTGTCCTCCAAGAAGAAGCAACGTTGATAGCTTCTCTTCCCTTCAACCCCTGTAAGCACAATTTTCTTTCCCTCTCGTTTCTCTTTTTCTTTCAAAACCGCATTTACAACTTGCCAGTCTGAGACTTTAACGCGAAATGGCAAACGATTCTTCGGGAAAAATTCGAATTTTCAATTATTCGTCGTCTTATCGTTTCCCTCGCCCTTCGCTTTTTACGCTATGGGATCCTACAATATCTTCGGGGATGATCGCGCGTGCAGATGCGGCTTTCGAGCGGTGCTGCCATCTCTCAACTCCGCGTTCGAACCGTAGCTGCGAGATTCGAGTAATCGGAGAGCCGGAGAAAAGAAATTGGCTGCCCTGGTCGTCGTGGGTGCAATTGCTTTGGGAATGTTAATCGTCGAGGATCCTCGAGTCGGCCGGTGGTCCGCGAGATCGACTTTACGTTTTCAATTTTCGAGCGTACGAAGTGTGCAAAAACACTCGTTACATTGTCATGTTACATTTTCGCCAATGTTCGCTGACGATCTCCTCCCTTTCTCCGTTTTTCTTCTATCTACTATGGAACATAAAGTCTACCTTCGAGCGATATTGGAACAATGCCACAGAAGATGAAAAAAACGAAAATGGAAAACCTCGTTGCGTATCATTACGTATCTTAAAATCATTCATTGCGTGCATGTTTGCCGATGACTTCTTCCGTTTAGTAAAAAGTATAATGTCTACTTCCAAGCGATATTAGAAGAGTAGCACGGAAGATAAAAAAAGCGTAGCGTGAGCAATGCCAACGTTTTTACAGCCTTGTTGCGTATCATTACGCATCTCGAAGTTATCCTTTTCGCGAATGTCCGCTCCGATTTCTTCCTCCTCTCATTTCTCCTGTCCACTACGAACACCATATTTCGATATTGGAACAGTAACGTGGAAGATGAAAAAATATAACGCGAGCAACAGCCATCATCCTTGCAACCTTGTTGCGTATCATTGCGTATCTTCGAGTTATCCTTTTCTCGAATGTTCGCTGCTGATTTTCCCCATTTCCCGCTTCTCGTGTCTACTACGAACACCATATTTCGGATGATATTGGAACAGTAACGTGAAAGATGAAAAAATGTAGCGAGAGCAATGCCCATCGTTTTCACAACCTTGTTGCGTATCGGTCGAACGCGTTAACGAGGATCGTTTCATCGGCGATTAACCCTCACCCTGACTGACCCCTGGGCCAGTATTTGCGGGCCTCTTTCGGAAATTGGTTCGTCGTTCTTGCCAATTTCCGTAGATTGCTGTCCGTCCCCCTCTTCGCTCTCGATCTTGCCTCGCTTTCTTTTCTTCGTCGATTCGCTGTGGCCGTCGTTCGCTACAAATTGTGTAAATTTGCCGGCTAACTATTTATCTTTATGACCGAACGACGAACCCGATCTTTCTCCCCTCGGAACGCGTTCAACGTTTCCGCGGATCGCTGGACTTCTTCGTGGTCGTAACCGTCGTTACGCCGTCTTTTCTTTTCAATGAACGCCAGCTTCGTTTCCAGGAAACGAATTCTTGCATCGTCGTCGATTCGCTATTAACGTTTTGTCGTGATAATTCAACCGGAAGGCATAGGAAAGTTCTTTGGGCAGAATCGTGAAACTTAAATTCTGTCTGACACGATCGCCCTAATATTTTTCAATGTTTCTTTATTTTCCAATGTCTTTGCAATTTCGCAAAACGTGCTACAGCTTATCAATCGCGATGAAATTTTATCTAAACGTTCGTAAAAACAGAACGAACATGTATATTTCACGATCTGATAATTTTGAAACATTTGGGGTTCTGTATGGTCGATGCGCCACGTAACAACGTCTTAAGCGAATTTTCACCAAGCATGCGTGTCCTTTCGAACAAAGTTCCATTTATCCCAA
The DNA here is from genome assembly GCF_910591885.1 of Bombus terrestris. Taxonomy (NCBI): domain Eukaryota; kingdom Metazoa; phylum Arthropoda; class Insecta; order Hymenoptera; family Apidae; genus Bombus; species Bombus terrestris. Next base: position 11,357,772 of record NC_063281.1, on the reverse strand, counting down.
GTTTTATCGTCTCCTGGTTACAGCTTCCTTCCGTTTTAAGTATCATTCGTGGATGGAAATCGACGTGCGTGTGTCGTCGGCACGTGGCCGATTTGTCAGAAACTTTCAACCATATCCGTACTGTTCGACAATGGAGTGAAAGAAGAGCCGCGTACGGAATAGGGAGAAGGACAAGGGATGAATCGGTGATTCGTAGGTCGCGCGACACCCTACTCACGACCCCTGCGGACGTATTAGCCTTATGGTGAAAAGGTATGCGGCGTGGTCGGGCCTGGAGCAAACAGGAAATAGTTCGAAGCTTGGTAAGATCGGGGTTGATCCAGAATGTCCAGTTTATCGTCAGCCATTTTCTGGAGCGTCCACCTCAAGTACCCGGTTGCCACGGCCTTGGGCAGTAGTGGCCACTTAGCCGCTCCCTAATGATGGAAACGAGTTGCCGAGGGTCGGCCGAGTACGAGGGATTCGACCCTCCCGACTTCGGCAATCGTACGTTTATCCTGACCAAAGGATACTTTCTATCGAATGGAAAGGGGTGAGGTAGGCGGTCGTAAAAACGGACCCAAGTAGAAGGTTTGCGCAAGAGATCGTAACGAACGCTTCTCTCGTTGTAGCGACCTTTGAATCGACCTACTTGTACTGGTCAAAGAAGCGTTTGCTGGACTTCATCGTTTATCGAGCAACAACTGTTCTATCGGTTTGCAATCGTGTTTGTTACGAGACGAGCTAGTAAACAGGAAATACAATGGCTACGAAAACCATTGACACACACTGTTGATCGTCGATCGAGCTTAAGATTAGAATTATTTTTCCTATCGGGTTCTACATTTCATTCTCGCCATATCAAATATTCGTGGTAGATTATTATCAAATGATACGAACTTTGATTCGTGTGGATTTAATTAATCGGCACGTGAATGGTATAATAAATACAACTCGATACTTTTGCGGTCATAGGACAGAGCTGACAGGTACGAAACGTTTCAAGCTGAAACGAGTATGTGAGGAGGTGAATACGCAGGGTTGTTTGGTAATGTTAGTACAACGTTTCGTAAACCTACGGTGTATATCGACGCATCTGCGTACTACAACGATATTCATACCGTTTCTCTCGTACATGCCTCGAAAATACGCTTACACTGGAAGGAAGGAAACACATGGTGATAAACAGGCATTCTGTTTAGTTACACAGAGAACTCGAGCGCGACCCGAGGGGTCCTCGAGTATCGGAACGAATGATATTTATCGTGCGGGCAAATCTGAAGTCTGGTCGAATCCCAAGGGTGGTCCACGCGCGTCTGTGCCTCTCGATAAATAATATCCACAGAGTGGTCATAAAGTGAAAATAGTACGGACGTTTATCCGTGAGGAAAACCGCAGGGAAAATGTAAACGGCTCGCAACGATCCATGATTTTTTTACGACCGTGAAAAACACTTCTTTTCCCCGGGCAAAGTCGATACCTTCGAATGGGAAAGGTTGCCCGATTTTTATTTACGACCACGAAGAATCTCGCGTCTTCTTAGCGGAGATAATTTTCAGAGGATGATTGTCGGAGACCGCAATGCGTCAAAAAACGCGGCTTAATCCCTTTGGTTTTCTATGAATCGGATCCCCGACGGTTCGTTCTGAATGAACCGAAGGTGAGCTATTAGCGTCCTGCTTGGTCAGATGAATGAACGGTCGCTCTTTTTCGATCCTTGCGAGTCGCACAGGTTGCGCCCTGCTGAGAAACCCGTAGACCCAATTCTTACGGGTCGCTATACGTATCGCCACCTATCGACATTCGATACTAATTGCCCTTCTCCGCCTTTTATCCGTCCAATCTTTTCAGGGTTACGTTTGCGTAACCTATTTTACCTTGGGATATATAAAAATAGCTTCGATAGCTAATTGCACGGATCATGATTATTATATGGCAGGTTACGGTGGAAACGTACGCGTGGCAAGTCTGCTCGAACGAGTATTAGTTATAGTAGTATCACCGAAGCAAGAAGTCGTGATTACACGAAGGGGCTGAACCTGAGTGCGCTATTAAACTATCTGTAATGAACGTGTCACGTACGAGTTCCATATCGTACGGATAAGCGTCACGTTCATCCATGAATAGTCTGACTTTTATGCGTTTATCTGAAATTCAAGTACGTAATATGCCGTACAAATTTGTATACTGTAAATTCTTGAAACTTTGATCTACGCCGCTACGATCGCCGAACCAACAATTGTTCGATCCGTATAGAATTCGTGCATATAGAAATATTCTATTATCGGAGCGTAATTATCGATAAAACATGGAAACGTCAACGACGCAAGAATATCGTACACAATGGTGTTCGTATGTATAGCGTACAGTCAGACAAATGTGGTAATCGTCCAGTTTCCAGTAGAGAATTCCCGAACGAAAGCACCGTGCGTGTAGAGATAAAAATCGTCGATGGAATGGCTGGTTTTTGTAGGTTGTCCGTGCATCCTTGGGCGATTCCTCTGTCGCCAGTGTGCAATTTAATGATCATTTCGCAGATGAGGGAGCCGATAAAGCACACCGGCGCACGGCGAGCGAGTCGAAATCGCAGCTCGCGAGATGCATGCTCCGACGTTATTTGTTACGTGCATAACGTACTATATACGGGATTGCGTGTAAAGAAGCATATATTCCCGGATGATTTATCGTCTTTTGGATGAAGAAGTCAGACGACAGGACGCGGGGGAAAGAAAGAACAGGAAAAAATACTGGCTGAAGCGAGAGAGCGGTAGCGTGGCGCAACGGACGAACAGCACGGAACGTGCACAGCGTTATACTGCACAGTCACTTTGAAAGAATCGCGGTACGCGTTTATCTTTACTCCGCCCCAGCCGTTAATTGCATTCTGTCCTCGCCAAAACAGATATTCGTCCGTTGAACAGATCCTGCCTGGGAAAGAACGCTTCTTTAAATCACACAGCGATCCTATCGTCGCTCGAAAGAAGAATATCCTCGTTTACATTCGGTAAACGTTTCGAGGTGTTGTCAAGCTCGGTTCGCGCGCTTTGTCGCCAACGCGACCACGAAGGGAAACGTCATGGTTCTGTCGTTAATAAGCTCGGCAGTTCGCACTTCCAGAAACAATTATTCGGGATGGCTGTTCGCGCATTCCGCGCTGCTCCCGATGTATATATATCGGACGAAGTGCGGATATGCCATAAATACTCGGGCGAAGCAGTATATCTCTTTCGCGTTGGTCCACGCCCAGAGCACATGCTGTCGGAGACACCTACGGCCCCCCTCTTCTCCTCCAGGAATCTTCTTAAGCTTCTTCTTGGGCCTCGACGAGGCCGTAAACCCCGTTCTCGGATCGCCAGAAATCCATCGCTACCATCGCGCTTGCCTGCGAACCTTGTCCGACGAATTCTCCACGGTGTCGAGCTGTTTGACACCTGACCTCGACGCCGTGTGTTTCTTTCTGCACGACGTCCAACCCCCTTCGACCGAGCCGATTCTCAAAAGCCGACGGGTATCGCCATCGGAACGTTCGGATCGGAATTAGATTCTCCTAACTGGAGACACAGTCTTTCTTTGTTGGAAAATTTTGCGGATTACGCTGTTTTCGAGGATCGCCGTGTGGTTTTGACAATAGCGCGGCGAGTAATTCGTCATCGGTCTTTTCAGCGTCGAATTCCTTAAAGGATCGTAAAGCGCAGATGGACCAGAAAGAAGGACGCGCTTCCTCCTGACGGTCTCCCGGCCGACTCATAAAATAAGCCTAGCGTAGACAGAAATCCGTTGGTTGGGTCTGGCCGAGGCGTTACGGAGGGCCAACTTTATCGCCCGGTGAACTCGTAACTCTTACGAGCAGTTCTTCACACCAGCGACACCGTACCGAGCTTCTACCCATTTCGAGACATTTTTACGTGATTTCGGAGACGCCCGATCGGTTATTTTCGGCAACGGTGCGAGCCACGGAAGCTTCCAGATCGTCCGAGGCTTCTCACGCGCTTCAACGCACGATTATACGCCAATAGGGAATGCGTTTGGTATGTTGGCCACGATTTGACGAACGACTCTGGTGAAATACCGCGATGCAACGTAGTAGAAGCGTCGATCGATTTTTCTTTCGATTTCGTTTTTCTTCTTTTCTCTCGATTCTTCCTTGCTGCTATTCACCGTATACAGCGTGCTAGATTACCGCAACAGCATGAGAAGGACACGGTATAGCCGCGTGAAAAGGGGCTGCATTGTTCAGCTACTCGAAAGATTTCTCGACTCGTCAATGGCCAACCATGTCGTGTCCTCTTTCCTACGAGGACGCGAACGAAAGGTACACCGTTTGCAGGTTTTCCAGCCCGAACTATCGTAGGGATACACCATTTGTCATCATAGCGCATTATGGTCGCGCCTCTACGCCACGAAAATACCGCGGTCAGGAATTTCTATCCTCTCTGTGTGTTCGAAAGGGAGAGCGATCCGCGTCGAACATTGTTGCTCGGCATTTCGCACCGATTCAGTTTGATTTATGCATTCCGGTCCGGGCTGGAGAAACCAACCAGCAGCCCGACAATACACCGAGCCGAAAAAGAAACCACGGAAATGTCATCCTCAATTTGGGGTGCGGCGTTTTGGTACCCCCGTTTGGTGGCGGCAATAAAGGACGAAGTTAGACGCTCGGGGACATCCTCGCGGCTCTCCGCTCGAGCATCTGCCAATATTTGTCATCTATTATCGGCGTCGCCTTGTAAACAGCGCTTTACGATCCGCTTGTTAAATGCCGCGTAGCACGTGCAACGGACCAACCGATCGTCTTGCGATCGATGATCGTTCGCCAGTTTCCTTTAATCCTGAACAAAACGACGCCGATTAATTGCACGTGAAGACGATTCATCCCCTTCGTGTACCGTCTTCATACGTTCGTATCGATACATTTCGCTCAACGAATAACGCACACATCCTCGCAAATTACAAGTCTACCTGTGTGTTCCAGGTATTATATTTCATCTTTACTACCGCGAGATCATTTACGTTTAACGATCGCTTAATGAAATACATCTTTGGATTATAGCTGTAGCCGAGGACCATCTGTCCGTGGTCGTTAGTACAACGCGACCAGACTAATCTTTTCGACTTTTTACGATCGTTCTACGTCGATTAAATCCGTGGGACGGTCGACTGGCTTCGTCGCGCGAACACGCCAGGACGATACGCGCAATTCGCAAGCGGAAGGAGGATTCCGAGTCGCAAAGGCCTATCTGCGGTTGCATGCGTGTATAACTCTCTTTCCATCGACCGGTCGTGCTATTATTCCTTCAGGCATATGTGTGACAGCTATTCAAAGGAAACGCTTCCGAAGACATTGGACGCCGAACGCGTTTCCCCATCTGTTGCCATTGCGTCGCCTGCGCTGCCCTCCGAGAATTACAGTTACCTTATTGTTGCCTGACGGCGAACAAAAACCTTCTCGCAAGATACACGAACGAAGAGGAAGTCAGAGGAGTGCGATTCTCCGACTGAACTGGTCTTATACGCGTACACAATCGATACGTAGCGAAGACACGCGATATCAACGACATCCTCGGGAAATTTCGTTTTATTAGGATACGAGTATACCTCAAGATATGACGCGTGTTGGTTGCGTAATCGACGCTTTTGGAGTAGGGAATTTCGAATGTTGGGAAGAAAAAACCACTCGTCGAACGATCATTTTCGCGAACAATATGCAAACAGGTTGCGAACGCATAACGAATTGTTCGTAAACAGCGGCGCGGAAACGCCATGAGGTATCTTTTGTCATCCGCTTTCGACGTTTCTTCGATCCGATTTCTGAAACTACATCTTTGTTCGTGTTCGCACAGACTTTGACCGTCTGCGAGTTGCTGAGAAAATAGTAGAGTGATCGTAAAATGAACGCAAACATGTTACGTATACTGTACGCAAACTCTATTTGCAAGCGTGTATACTAATGAGTACCCATGTTGAAGAACAAGAGAGACGTAAAAAGGATATGCAATAAGCAGGCGGACAAACACGAGCAACCTTATTCTTCCTTCCTTTCCTTATTTAAACGTACGATTTACGACGCGGCCGATATCCTCCTAGTCGCGTTATTTATGCACAAGTGGAACGAGATGTGCCGGGTGCCACCCTGACCCACCTGGGGGCGGAATCGCCTCCGCCCTAGCCGCCCCCGGGCGTATTCGGGTCGTGCGAACGCTGCACCGTGCCGCAGGATATCGTTCGACTCGTTTAGCAAGAAGACGCGACGATATATCGCAATCCCATCCCCTTTCGAACTTCCCTCTCGTTTCCACGGAACGCCGAATCACCGAAAACCGTATTACGCGTAACGTGCTGCGTAGATACGAAGGACTAGACATCGGCGACTGGTTCGAGGCGCCATTACTTTTCCTCGATCTCCGCGTATCCGGCGTTATATATCCCGAACAATGCCTACGAGCGCGTAATGACCAGCCCGTATTGTGTCTCCTCGCGTAGCTCTCGCACGATCCCGTATGTCATAGGCGCGAGTCGTCGAATGTACGAGCACGCTCACGGGGAAATCGTGTCTAGAGAATCGTGTCTCGTGAATGCATTCTAGCTACACGTACGGCATGAATGCACGCGTGCACTCGTGTATGTCGTATGTGTATGCGTACCTTTATGGGTACATCGACGGAGACCTCTTACATGGCCATAGTTCAGAGGCGTGGTAGGTTCACTCCCAGGTGCGTCTCGTCCCGGGACGTACAATGCCACGTAGGAAACGACACCATCGGACACGCCCCGATCTACGTGCCCTAATATTCACTCGTGTCGTACCCCGTGTCGCACAGGGGTCGTCAAGCAGATGCACTGATACGTACACGGCTATAGATATTAAAAACGAGCGAATAAATAATCGAAACTGGGTCGGTTACGATCTGTTAAATAAAGCTTAAAGGAGAAAGGGATGGTTGCGTTTCTGGGATACGATCGCAATTATCGGACGGGGGTACGTGTTTCTCGTGCAGTTTGTGCGTCGCGAGATTGCCAGACCTCGAGGAAACAGATGCGACGAACGTTGCGGTTTCGCGGCAGACGACGCTGCAGATGCGGCGAGTCGCGAATCGCGCGACCATTCAGGCCACCCGACCGACAGGCCGTACAACCGGTCGATAAGAGTAGAAAAGGTTAGTAAAAGGATATGGAAAAAAGTACGAAGAACCGCGGCACCAGCGAAAGTTGACCAATTGATACACATGTGCGCGACCGCAGAGCATGCGAGATCTGCTGCTGCATCCTGTATTTAGTCGCATCTGACCCAGTTGCGCCGGTTCGCTCCAGAATTCGAGTAGCAGAAAAGAAGTTGGATAACCGCCGAATTGCCTTCCGTTTCGATGCTGCTGCGCCGTTCCGCGCCTCAGTTTCACCTCATTTCCCTTGCGAATTTCTTTCATCTCTTAGATTCGAGCGATCCGTTCGACCGATGCATTGTCCCCGGTGGTTCCAGCGAAAGAACGCATTTAATGCAAAATAGGACCGCCGACAATAGCATTATAATTGCGCGGTTCTTTGTCGTTCAGGCACAACGGATTTCTTCGTGCCCGCCTCTCTTCTGTTCGCGGGCTCCAAGAACTTTGCACATTCGCGAAAGTTTTTGACCTCGTTTAACCACGGCTCGACCAAAACGAACGAAAAGTTCCACGGCTATTGTCGGCTAGAACCAGTCCGACGACTTTCCCGTCGCGAACAATCCGGACGAATCGTCGCGAACTTTTCCACGATGCACAAAGCCCAGGAATTAAAGTTCTTCCTCGAATTCGACGTCATTTCTCTGCGCCTTGAGTTTCATCGTCTCGACGTAGCACGTACATATACGGTACGCGTCCATAACTCGAATATCCGGAAAAATGATAGGAAAAAGTGTTGCGGACGAAAGTCGTGCGGTGTAGTCGAAGCGGCGTGCAAAGGTGACGTTACGATTTTCGGGCGGATCAAATTCGAAGTATCTTTTCGTCTCATTCGTATTTGCCCAAAAATTTGAGCGTCTGCAGTGAAACATTCTGGTTATAAGTATTTTGACCGAGGATATCTAGACATCGGATTTTTATCTTCGTCGAAATTACGTAATTGCTGCGATATACGTCTAATTGTGTCGTGGAAGAACTGTGTTTATACGACGAATTACACTAGAAGCGGACGTTATCACGAGATAATTGCGTGGCGTTTAAACGACAATTAAAACGCTCGTAGGAAAAACAGTCTTTTTCTAGAACAAGGAAAAGATCTTCAAACATCTGTTCGGTACTTTTCAATTCTTCTACGCGAAACGTATCGCGCGATTGCTGCGAGTGTATCTAATAACTACATACGTCGCAACAGGATCGTGGCTGATTGCATTAGGAATTTATGAATCTGATATGCGTCACGCTCATAGAAAATTCCACGTTTAAACCGTCGGACGAGCCCCAAGTCGGTTCGCAAACTTAGTTTCGCAGTTCCGGCGTACACGGTCGAGTCATGAACGTGGACGTGGACGAATGACAGGCTTTCCGTTGAATCCGTTTGGCCGTATATCCGCGAGAGAGCGAGAGAGGAGCTAGGCACCGCGGTCAGCTCGAAAACGAGGAAGTGACGTCGGGCGAATCGATGATTATAATTAGTGGCCGATATACCGGAACAGGAACGGACTGATTACGGTAATCAGTGGCACGCAGTCGCACGCGGAATGATTCACAGTGGCATAAGGACGCGCCTCGAGCGAGAAAGCGAGAGGTCGGTTTCGCTAGATAGGAAAGGGAGGAAACGAGAAAACGATGGAAACGCGATGGAAGGAAAGAGGAAAGACCGAAAGACCTGCAAAGGGAAGAGGAGGCTGGTCTCCTCGCCACGCATGCGCGTGCACAACTCTTTCCGTGAGCGACTATTATTATATACCGTATATAGTGACGAACAAAAGGGTCCCCATATGGCGACTCGCGGACTAATGTATGTCATTAGACGCATTACTCTATGATAATTAAACGTCTATATGCGCGGCATTGTTACGCTCGTACTTTGCGCCGCATTACCGGAATGACACGTTGCGCTGCAGTGCTTCGGATGTCGTGAACGATTCGCTTGCCCGCTTCCACGCGCGTTTTCATTTCAACCTCCTAGGACCGACACCGGTAGGAACCCACCGCGGGAAAATACGAAACAGCTCGTTTTCCCGATTGAAACCGAGCAGGAAACGTTTCTCGCGTCGTCCATCAACTGCTATACGGTCCCTGACAACGATGCTGGAAAATGAATCGACCGATCTTTCCTTTCTCAAACTGCATCTTCTCGTTTACGGTATTTACGCTGCTAACCAGAACTAGGAGCGATGGAAATTCGTTCGTGTTAAGTTTTAATCGAGTTTCGAGAATAAAATAAACCACACGCAACGATAATTTCCGATCGCATGCGTACAAATGTATAGAAGTTTGCAATCTGCTTGTAGAAAATTCGTCTTCTTAACGATGTCCTTCGATGGCATAATCGTGGCACGCGAAACATTCTGAACGATTTATACGACCAGGTCGGACGGATTCAGGGTTGTGCTCGTTTCGTGCATCCAACCGCACGATATTTCACGCGCATTGTCGAACAAGGCATAGAACGAATCTGGGTAAAGTCGTTATCGACTTCGAACGAACGTGGACAGACGTCGTTCTCGGTAGGTTTGTAACGGGACCACCATTCAGGATGCGACCACATCTTTGTGACCACACAAGTACTCTCGAAAGACGACCCGGTGGGTCTAGAAATAAAAGAGGCCAATAGGAAGACCCAAACAAATTCGTTGCGTGAATACTCTCGGGCCCACGAAACTCTTCGGCAACTGTCCTCGCCTAAAAGTTTCTTCTTCTGGTATATGCATCTTCCTTGATAAGTATATACTAAGCGTACATACTTAAGTATAATATAATACCAAGTACATACTTGGCTTTTTACAAGAAGTCACAAGTAGACTGCGGATTTTATGCGTTTACGAGAAATTTGAAAGTGCAGAAATGCAAAGTGCAGAATCCAAGTAATTTGCAAGAAAGTATAAAACATGCGGATTATAAAATGCGGCTGGGTAAAACAATTCTAATTTCCATAATTGTGTTGTATACATAAAAATTCTCAGCCAAACGATGAATATCCAAAACACAAAATTATTACACAAGATTATGGGTGGCATTTCCATAGGAAAACGGTGAAATAAAAATTACACGTTAGAGTACGTATACGTTCCACCGATTCGAACAGAGTGTGTATTTGTTCGAATAAAAGCGATTTCTGTTCTCGCGTTTTATCCATATTTTCGTTTAGCGTAACGAATTACAAAGGACAGTTGGATTGCCTTAAGAGAGACCGATCGAAAGCAAACACATGTCCTCGTATATTACTGGTGTCTGTACACGCCCCTTGTTCATAGAACGATCGTAGGAAAATCATTGGGATTTGTCGCGAAGCCAGAGGGGCGCGAAAGCGATCGTTTTTGGCCGCCGATTATTATTTTCCCATTCACACGCGAGGCGTACCGTTCGACTAGCCATGCTTTTCCATTGCGAAATGAGAGAGCCGTGTGTCTCTCGGACGATTACGTGGGATAGAAGCAAAGGCGGATATTGTAGAACGCGAGACGTAAAAGTTGCCTGTGCGACCACCCTTGCCCGCCTCTGCAAACAAACGAGCAATTCTTCCACGTTGGTATTACACGGCCAAGGGAAAATCGAAACACATTTTCCACGAAGCGAGAAAGTACGCGCGCAGTTGGGAAATTACAGTCGTTGCGTCGACTGATAACTGCTCGCCGTTCAATTTGCCGATTCGTTTTGGCGAAACCGTCGCAAAGTAGGAATTTCATCGTGCAAAGTTGCAGCTGCACGTTAAACGTGTCGTTTGGTCGATCGCGTTTTACAGAACGAGGAAATTCCTTCGCAAAAGTAGGTTCTTCCCTGTTAGGAAAGCGTGGAAATTTAATAGTCTTGCTTCGGCTTATGTGAAACAACGTGCATCGTGAGGGTCGGTTTACTCCGAACGTCTGTCACGATTAAACGAATAAAAATCTTTAACTCGGGAACACATTAGATAAAATTGGAGTGTTCTTGAAAAAAAAAAAAAAAAAAAAAAAAAACAGAGTAAGGTGTATAGTGAATTGAGAAAATTGCGGCAAAAGTCTTAGCTCTAGTTTGGCAAGCTGTTGGTATAAATGAATTTTATTACAAAGAAATAAAATTTTTTAAACTACGAGCTACCCGATTATCCTATCCGACACAAAATTATAAAATTACAATTTGCATCTCGTTAGTTTATTAAGATGACTGATCGTAAAATTAATTTGGTACATCGATAGTAGGATTCGGATGTTTTTAAAATTATTAAAACGTCTCTGCCTTAAGAGCGAGAGAAGATCATCCAACGCAAGATTTCCGCGTGTTTCTCTCTTTGCGTTTCAAGCTCGATTCAATTAGGACTAATTCCATGTTTCAGAGAACGGGAATAACAGAAGCAATATCCAAGGTCCACGAGTGTTATGCGATTCGCTTGACAAAGTAACTCGATCAAAGTCTTTTTTATCGAGTTCTGTGAAGCCGGCAAGCGATCATTCTATCGAGAATAAAACATTGTTCGATCGCGCGAACCTAATTACCCGTATCCTGCGAATATTCTCGATCGTGTAATCGGCGTTAGCGTATACATAATGCGATATCCAGGCCGGAAATGGCGAAATCGTTTTCGGTAAGGCTGTCGCATCGAATCGTTGGAGTCTCGGGGGAACGTTTTCTGACGTGGCCAGCGAGTTGCGAAATGCGCGGTGACGCGGTTTAATCGCGACGAAAATACAAACAAAAGCGGCAGGTGGCGAAGTACAAAGAAGAAAAAGTGCTTTTAATTGCTGAACAATGAGTGCGCTGCGTGCCACACCTTCGCGCATTGTCTTGCGCTTTAGCAGATTACTTACGCCGACTGGTCAGAGTGAATGTCGGTGACGACCAATAGAATTGCCCGACAATTAGTGGCCCGTGCTACCGGCAAATTGTTCTTACCGAGAAAAAAAATTACGCGCGAAATGCTTTTACAGGTTCTTCGTTCTTCGAAGTCTCTTCCTTCGAGCGTGAATTTTCTACGAGCGAACATAACCGAACCAAAGGTGTATCCTTTCTAAATCGAAACGCTCGGGTCGGGCGGAGCAATGCGCGTAAGATCGTAGATCGTAACGCATGGCGCGTGGCGCGCTTGTTCGGCGATTAGAAACGGTTCGTTGATATCGTTTAAGGAAGCGGTATCGTTGGCTAACGAACGAACGCCTTGGCACAATCGCGATTTATCTCGCGGTGGTAAACCGGCGGCAAATCGCTTGCTTTAAACTACGTTGCACGCACGAATGAGCTCATTGATTTCTAATTAACGGTTAGATGGAAGAACAATCGCGATATAATTTCTCGTGTCCGGTAGAATAAAAGCGGCGGCGACAATACAAATTCCCCGGGGTCTCGGCGTGTGTCTCCCCGGAGAAGCATGACAGGGGGGCGTACACGGTTTCAGAAATTCGTCTTTGGGTCAGGCCTCTCCGGTCTTTCTCTTTCACGTGAAAAATGCCAGATGTTTCGCATGTGGCGGACGTAACGTGCAATGCTGTTGTTCCGCCTCTGTCACGGCAATGCCTTATTCATACACGCGGTCGCGAATTCAGATCGGCCCGAGGCCTCGAGGCTGTCGAACCGCGAGCCACGCACACACGATATAACGCGCGTCGTCCTACCGTCCGCCGGCTCCACCTCGCTCTCTTCTCCTCTTGCTCCTTCGTTTCATTCCGCTCCGTGCTCCATTCCACGCGACTCACCGAGTCGAGTCCAAGTCGAGTCGAATCCGAGTCGAGTCTAAGTGGAGTGGAGCGGAGTGGAGTGGAGCGGAGTCGGTTCTTTCTTCCGGCATCGCAAAAACGATCGCGTCCCGTTTCTTTTTCTCCCCGACCGTCCAAAGAGAGTTCAACGACAGCGTCGGATTCGAACGTCTCGCTTCTCCATCACGGAATCACCGATTTAATGGAACCGATTTCGTGCAAGTCCAAGTCGAAACGGATCTCTGGAATCGTCCTCGTCTGGTAATATCCCCGAGTAACTGTGAAAACCGCGATCGAATCGGCTTTCCTCTCCTTTTCTCATCTATCCTCTTGTCTTTCTCTTTCGCTAAATTGGCTTCGATCCTTCGTCCACGGAGCCCGATACTTTTTACGCAGTTTCCTATTCCAAAGTCCCGTTCTCTCTTTCTCTCTCGCTCTGTATCTCTCTGGTTCGCGTTGTTGCCTCTTTATCCGTGGTATCTTCACGCTGTATTACGTACTTCCTCGTGTTAAAGCCTCGACGATGGTTCATTATACGAGACTCGTCTATCGGAATCGATCACTCGTCCGGTGGGCGTACATTCGACGAAGGAGGTCCTCGAGGTTGACGCGCAACGTCGGCCCGGCAACGTATAACGCCTCGGATTTATTCAATAACGACGATCGTTAAGGTCGCTCCGAGGGGGGCGGGTCGTGGCTCTTCCGACATTCGACGCCAGACACGTGCTCCCTCCGCCGACCTAACGCGCTTTCAACGCCAACTACCTTCGAGTTCCGAGCTTATTAACGATGGATCGTCTTCCGATATCCTTTCGATCCGTCGAGACGTCTTTGTTTTTCCCCTCGTTAGAACGTCCTCGGGTCCGTGACGCTTTAATTGGCAGACGAACATCGTGGACTCACGTCGTGACGTTTTCCGACTTGGTATGAGTTTCGTTTTGCAAATACGCAGAAATAAATTGGTAACAGAGAGGAAAGAAATAGCTTAGGGACGTTTTAAAGATGACTGGCAATGTTTTACAAACGTTTTGAATATGTTTGTCGGATGTATAATATTAACGAACGTATAATGTAACGTACTTAGCAGAGCGTCGTTGAGGAGCCCTTAGGCTGTCGATGTATAATTATCATCGATACAACGTTGTCGACATTTATCGACAAACCGTATCTTCGTCGAGAACTTTGAAATATTGGCAATGTTATCGGTCGCCATTCATAAGGATGTCCATAAGGATGTTTTCCACGCTTCGTATTTTTCATCGGACAGATTTTTATTCCAAATGACAATACTATTAGTCCGGAAGGTTTCTTTCGTTTTATAAGGAAATAATGGATGCGCAACATTTTCCGTTTCATATTATTTTATCGAATTACGTATGATTCATTTTGTTCCATCAAGATAAAGATTACAACGTTCGACGGATTAGGATTCGTGTTTGTATAGAGATGCGTCGTTGTAAAAGACGTGTCTGTAAAAGAAAGACACTTTTCGGACAACCAAATACTACTGTAACACGCTGTTCAATGGTTTGTCGCTGTTCTTGAATCCTTTCATCGAAACGCACGAAACTAGAAACACAGTAGTTACATCGAGAGTCTAACAACAAGTAGAATAATCTAGTTGACGCAACGTATGTACAGCGACAAAGATGCTTTGGTATTGGCTTTTGGCGTTAGCTCCACTTTTCAAATTCCATTAGAATTTTTATAAAAATCCGCGGTCTGTCAATAACTCCTGAATTAATGATTAGCCGCAATATCCATGGAACCTACGGCTGAAAGAAATTACCGACGAAGAAGCAACGTGGATGATAAAGACGATGGGGAAATCTTGAATACCCCGATACGGATGTCGCGAATCGTCGAAGATGCTCGCGATGTCAACATCCATTCGCCACATCCGTCCGCAATTTCTTTTTTATCTCGCTTTTCCTTTTCTTCTTTTTTGTTGGTTGCAGTGCCGTAACACGAGGAACAGCCACTCGCTCGTGGCGAGATAAAAATACGGCCGAAAGGGTATTAGTCATGTTGCGATGGCCTGTAGGGTTTCGAGAGGAGCGCGCGTGTATCCGTCCAACTTTCCTCTCCCTTTCTCTCTCTCTCTCCCTCTCTCTTTTTCATGCAGCCTGACTCGTACGTGTGTTAACTAGATCGCCAGGAAGCGGAGCCGCTAAATCACGCGGCATACGAACAAACCCGGAACGGAGCAGACCGGTCACCAATACGAGAACCAATTCACGCACACGGTTCGAACTACGCGCGAACTACCAACGCGTGGTCTCTGCCTCTCTCTCTCTCTCTCTCTCTCTTTCTCTCTTCTTCGACCCTTCCCTTTCGACCCGCTCGTTTCTCTTTCCCTCTGGCAGCTTGTGTGTATATTCTGCCGCGCCGCTCCGAGCGCAGACGTATCAATTAACTCCGGAACTCGACGGCCATCTCGACTAATTTCCATCCATTCTCCACATACCTACTCGATGTGCCATGAAATTATCGGCCGATAGCCGAGCTTCGCTACCGTGCCATTCTTTCTCGCGTTTCTCTATCCTATTCAAAAACGTCCCACTTTGGAGCATTGGATTTTTTCGCGGGTTGTCGCAAGCTCGCGTCAATTTTCCCTCCAAGGATAGGGTGTTCCCATTCGGAGGGTTAGCCGAACTTTCTATACTTTGCTTTCTGTGAAATATGTAACATCGATACTACGGCGTAGGAGACATTTCTTTGTCCCTACATTTTTTGTTTTTCTTAATCATCCTAAGAAATTTGGCGAAACGTGAGTCGCAGATGGCCACCGTGACGGTGAAAACTTGTGAAACGATTGGTTTCTTCTCATCGCATCCCTTGGTCCCTTTGATACATTCGCTGTTATTCATACGTACGTTTCAACTTATCTGGAATTAGGCTCTTGGTAATAATCGATCCGTTTAATGCAACAGTGGTGCAAGTCAAAAATGTTGACCACCGGATAACGATGGATAAAGCAAACATTCTGTAAGAACACTGAATTGTTCACTGAGCATGATGCGTAACTCCAACGCTGAACGCTTATTCTACTATCCACTAGAAACTAACGAAGATATACTGACACGATTTTTGCTCAAAAAACGGGACGGTGCTTACGTTCTCGAGATGTGTAATTAAACTAAAATAGGTAAAAGACCAACTTACACCGCTTTTGCATCGAACGTATCAAATAAGTAAATTGCAATATAGATATATAAAAAATATATTAAAAAATAAATTGTCCGGCTTTCTTTAAAAACGATCTAATTACGATTACTTGGCACGATCAAGACCCTATCGGATATGAACTGCAGTTCTGCTGCACTCGTCTAACCGCGCTACGGATGAAATAGTCGAAGATCCATTTAGCACGGTAGCAGCAGCAGCAGCAGCAGCAGCAGCATCGTTGCTAGTAAAGAGCAGAGACAAATGACTGCGAATCGAAATCGGTCGCGACCGTTCACAAGTCGAGGGCGACACGGTCGCGTACGAGGTGTTAATCGACTTGCCTCGAAATGATCGTTTGTCAGATCCACGAGCGACCGCGTGCCAGCCGGTCGGTTTCGTTCGTCGGAACGATTTATGGCCGCCGAGAGTCGACCATGCGAGTCAGCCGGAAGTCGCGGTGCCCTTTGTTCCTCTGTTCTTTCTTGCGCGTACCGTCCCAGGCTCCGTTTATCGCATTTACATTCTCCGTTCCTTGCTTCCTCGCCCACTCGTCCCGCTCAGATTATTGAATCAGATATAGGACGGAATTGAATTGATTTCTGACAGTCATCCTACGATGCTCCACGCTCGCAGGTATACAAGGTGTCCAAATAAGTTGAAGCTTAAAGTGTGCGTTTCGTATTCTTCGTACGAGTTTCTTTATTCCTCTTGGTTTCATCGTATTCGATGCTATGACAATTCGATCTTCGGTATCTCGTGCTACTTTTTACCTTCTTCTCTGTTCGAAATTCGAATATTCGTTGAATTTGTAGTTTATAAAATGAATATCACTTCTTCTAACGATAAAGTCTAGATTTTTTAATCATACGATAACACGATACAGCGACAAAGTACGAAATAATTGTACGTGAATGTAAAACGTTGTGTAAAAACGTAAAGTGCAAAAAGAATATTAAGCAAATGTTTGACATTCCATCTCGTAGTCATAATGTTAAAACATAATAAGTGAAACGTATAAAGTTGGCTAAAAAGAAATTGAAATATCGCGCCAACGTAAGATTCTTTCTTACTAATTTAATCGTCTACGTAACGTTTCTTCCGCGTTCTTCCCAGTCCTTCCCTTCCTCCTTTAATTTTTAATGGACTCCGCGTCTTGACTTTAATAGACTCTGCATCGGGAAATGCTTCTGTTCGACCGATTTATAAGGAATAGAAGAGAAAAGCTAACGTACGAGTTAGCACAATCAGTCGCGGTACAAACCGTGCAGCGGTTGTCGGAACACGTTTGATGTTAAATCTTCAGAACTGACAGGCGATAAAACGACGTCGGCAGACCAGAGTCGGAGTTACAGAAATATGATGTAGCGATTTAAACGCGTCGCACGACATCGGAGCGGCGGCGTTATTCGTCATTCTAAACATAGTTCGTTCGAAAGACGAGAAATAAAGGCTTTTCCCCGTGCAATCTGCTCGAATGCATGGAAAGCGAACGGGTTAACGAATCTCGCGTGGAATGCGATCGCTGAAAGATGAACGCGACACGGGAACGTAGCTGGAATAATTTGATCGTGAATCGGCAGCAGCGGCTGGTAATTAGTTTAGGCAGACCGTTTCAATTAGGGTAAATTCCCGTAACGAAGTTATTGCCGGACGATGTTGATTCACTGGCCTGACCAGCAGGAATATCGCAGCGTCACTGTCGGCTCCCTACGCGAGTGTCGTATGAACCAACCAGATACTTTAATGACCTTTAACGACGAGCAATTAGCTGGAATCGGACGGCTGACGTTATCGGTTTTGCGTTACAGCGGAGACCAACGTGTCTCTCTGTCCACGTTCGTTAGGGCGAAACGCGTAATCGATCGCTTCTCTCTCTCTCTCTCTCTCTCTCTCCCTCTCTTGATTTTCTACGATTTTAACCCGCAATTGGATCATCGAGAATCTATATAACTTTTATCCTTCGATGGGGTGTAATAAAATGACGAAGAATTTCCAACGAACGATTTAGGAAATAACTGTCCTTGGGAATTTTTATATCTTCAACGGTATCGGATTGAAAAGATTTTGCGATAATTGCAAGATATATACAACTTGAACTTTTTGATAAGGCGTAATAAAAAGAGAAACATCTCTTTTGCGATAGCCAAGAACGAATTATAGTTAAACGCACAGCATAGAACCGTTTAAGATGCGAAAAAGGACAAATGTTTCAAATGTTGAAAGCAAAGTATCCGTTATAATTTTTAACAAGTAAAACGACTTTCTTTTTAAGTTCCACATATTTCTTGAGTCGTGTTCGTAAAAATATAAATGCGCATAAAGAGGAACGGCTCGGTCGTAATTTACACGACATTCGAGCGATCGGTTGGAGGGTGATCTACTCGAGTAACCTAATCTAGAACCGCGTGATAATCTGTTTGGTCGTGACAGGACGGCTGGAAAGTTGAAAAGACACCGAATTTTTTTAACTTGGACTCGGAGGTCCTTCACGAGGCCGCGGCACTTTGGTAACAAGACTACTCGTGCGCCCTTCGTTGGGAAGTTGCGCGCGTGTGTCTCAAGCTCGTGCACGCGTGTGCGTTCCTCTCGAAAACGCGTAGCACGACGCATGTGTTTCGTGTAGTCTCGTTCGGTGGCCTGGATAGATCGTCGTTAACCACATGCCCTGCTCTCGTTAGTCTCCTTTATTAGGTACGTCGTTGAGCCGCGTATCAGGATCCTACGACAGCCTAATCTGTTCGCTCGTTACGCGCCACCGAGATTACCCGCCAGAATTTCCGTTTCATCCTAGATTCGCAGATACTCGCGCTTGTTGGTCGATAACGCGCCGTGGAAACTTGGAAATGATCGAATTCCAGATGAAATCTGGAAATTTGGAATACGATCGATGAAAAAGTGGTCTAGGTTTATGGGAAATATATTATCGTCCATTCATATCCAAATATTTTAGGGAACAAAGGTGCTTGCAGGTAAGTTCTTTTGGGCCTGGCTTACCATTCTCGTTCAACTTCTCGTACAACTCATTCGAGATTTCGCAGTTCTCGCCACCTACTTGTCAGTAAAACTATCCTCTGTCTAACACCTTTTCATGTCTTAAAGTATATAAATTGAAACATTTGAGAATTCCCTTGTATATTTTATTTTTTAAATAGAGTTTTGTATAATGTGCAGGATATTACAAAATAATGACTAGGTGAGCGTGGATTAATGTTTATTGTATTTAAATTAAACAAAAAAAAAGACAAGGTGCGTCCAGTTATCTTTAAATCATGAGGTATCTATGTAGATGCTAATTGCTAGTTAGGTATACTCTATGGTAAAACGCGTGAATTATTATGAAGATCTTTCTTTATTTTGTATATATAAAGACAGCAAAATTCCCTCAGAAGCATTATGATTATCGAATAAAATTTGCCTAATATTAAAAAAGAAGTTTTACTATAAAATTTGCAATTTTGTTTCATGGATCCTTTCCCCAGAAATTTCCCCAATTTATATTTCAGTTTTTTCATGGATTCCATCAGCAACTCAGAACATACGTTCAACCAGGGAAGATGAAGATAATACGAAGAAAGGTAGTTTAATTAAATTTGCAAATGTTTGTCGCAATGGGAGAAACGACACGCTGCATCCCTATTCAGTTTGCAAAAGGAACAAGAAGTAAAGGAGGCGGGCCAGCTTTTGTAAACACGAAACCATGATATTCTCGAGAACCAGATCGAGTCGTTAGTTTTACGAGGTTTGTTAGCGGACTCGTAGGGTGGTCAAAGATACTTGCTGCCAGGCTTTTTCGACCTTTTGTCCTTTCCTTAACTGACGACCATTATCCCTTCCACTCGTTTTGACTCGCCAGCCACTGAGCGTTGATTTGATAACTGGCCGCCAATTCTCAGAAGTATGGTGCGTAGCTTTCAATTAATAATATGTAAAAATAAGGAAATACAAATATTTCTTCATTTTAAACTATTAATCAAATAAAGTAATTTTATCTATCAATCTATGTAAATATTCTCCGTTCTTTCGTTAACCGACGACCATCATCCCTTCCACTGTTCTTGGATCTCTGGCCAGTAAACCGTGCTTCTCTAACTGACCGCAAGTTCTCAGAAATGTGATGCGTAGCGTCCAACAAACTATTTTAACTACTTTATTTTAACAACTGTTTTAAACTGTAGTAATGAAATAAATTAATTTGATCCGCGCTCCGATGAATCTGTACAAATTTTCTCGAGTTGTTCCGTCAACTGACAACCATTATTGTCCCTTGCACCTCTCCAATTTTGCTGGTCACTAAACCTTTTAAGCCCTGTTTTGCCAACTGGCCGTAAATTCTTAGAAGTGTGACGCGTAGCTTTCAACTTACAATATAATACGAAAGTGTGGAAACGAAAATGTTTTCCTATTTTAAACTACGAATGAAATAAAATAATTTCATCCACGTTCCAATGAATCTGTATAAATTTTCTCGACTTGTTTCCTCAATTAACGACCGTTATTGCCCTTTCTACTTCTCTTAGTTCCCTGGCCACTGAGCCGCGATTCTGTTCTGCTTGTGGCCGACATTAAAAGGGATAAAGACTTGAAAGAACAACATTCGATCTAAAATTAGTATTTCCTCGAATCTCGTTCCGTAAGGAATTCATGTAAAAAGGTAATAATATCCATAATTGCCCTATTTGTCGTTACGCAATAAAATATGTAACGCTCCTTATAATTTTTCTTAACGTTTAAGATATAATTATTAACGCAATTATACACGTACATAAAATGTAATTATAGCAATTATATAACTTTGTATCACTTTAAATAAACACCTATATTTCTATGGAATAAATGCGTTCATTATTTAAGACAGCTCTCGTGAATATCCTCAATCTGTTGGATGTAAATTAATTTCGAAAAATTCGAATACCCATAATATATCGCAATTTACGTACGGTATAAAACAGATAAATAATTAACAGGTAAATATAAACAGGTCGGCAATTAACGAAAATACCGCATGCTAACGACTAGAGTCAAAAAAATTCAATAACAAACCGCCTCCTTACATATCATATTCCCCTGATACAAATACTCAATTTTGGGATAAAAGTCTTTGCCCAAAAATTTTTCGAAAATGTGTCCCTCTATCAGGTGAATCGTTTTATGAAAAGATTTCGCTTCCTTGCCCATCGTGTTCTCCCAAAACAAATCCTTAATTTTGAGACAAAAAAACGATTTCGAAAATTTCCATTCGAAATATTTTTCCAACAATTATCGTATCGAGACATTTGTCGAATGGCTTTTACGTGTCGACGCTTTACACATCGCGTTCTCCTGATACATAAGTGCCACGCGTTACTTACCTGTCATACCTGCCTCGATTATACTTACCTCTTCTCGCGAATCAGCATATTTTATAATACGTGGTTATAGGCCATGTTTAAAAGTTCTCTTAAATTTAAATGGAATTTTAAGTAAATCGTTTAGTTCGTTGGATCGCGATTACTATTGTTTTTTCTTTCTCTGTGGAGCGATAGGAGAGAATGTAGAAAGGGGCTGTTAATAAAAACACGTTGTATCATTTATCTATAATTTATTTCGTCGAATCACTTTTACATGGCAAGAATTTAGTAGAAAAAGAAACATAAAAGTTCTAGCGACGATATAAAAGTGAATAGAAAAATGTTATCCGGAATCGATTTACAAAATGCCTAGTTGTTTGCGTGGATAGGAACTCGATTTATTTGTCGGTATCTGCGACAGAAAGAAACAGATGTGATTACCTTTCGAAGTCACTAATTTATTTCTTTATATCGATTATTCAGCATATACAAGAAATGAAACAAAGCGTTGAAAATTAAGTGCATCTGCACCGTCTAAAATCCCAAAGTATCTAAAATTTCACGATCTGAGTATAAATATGTAAATCTGTTCGCTTACCTTTCGATTTTTGCTTCGATTTAGAATTCCCTTTCTCCATAGCTGAAAATCGTCGTGGCGTGGATTTCCGTACATCTGTTTTAGTAGTCTTAATGGCGCAACATTAGGGATAATCTGTGTGGTTGCAGGCGAAGGAAACGAGCGAATGCGTGCATACGTAGGAGGATGGCAAACATAACGGCGATCGTATCCGAACGGAGGAGAAATGGTCGTCGAGTTGGAAGAGCGAAGGTCGTAAAGGCGCGATGATCTGTGGGTAGAAAAGGAGAGCAGTGGCTGGTACCGAGGGGGTCGCAAATTGAATAACAAACGTTCGACCCTCGTTGGTTAAATTACCGAAAAAGCCATCCCCTGGGCTAGTGTAAGGCTCGAACATTAACCGCACCCCCCGCGGATCGCGGCGTCTCTATGCTTCGAACCCTCTACCACTGCTTTGCATAACGATCTTATTTCGTAATCTCTGCCATATTGATCCGATTTAAAGAACGTACCGTAAAACGAGCGTTCGCTACCGGACTCCGCTATGCCTCGCTCAAAGTCAAACAACGGTGCAGTTGTTGGTGGTAAAATTTGCAACGAATACGAAGATGAACGTAGAAAGTACATCGTACAAAGTACATCGATCGTACTCATTGGTAAGATTTACGTACCGTTCAATGGAGTTTGAAGTACATTAAACTGGTACATTAGTTAGCGATACTTAATCGATCAACGAAACGCTACTGAAAATAACAATTTATCAAACTGCGTCCCTTTCAAGGTGGTTGATATCGCTTCAATTTTACTCGAATCTCGCAACCACGCTGCAATTCGAGTAAAACAAGAAATTCACATTAGCGAAGTCTTTGAAATTACGTAGTGGAAGACAAGTGACTTGATTAACGAGGACGAGAGAAAGAATTTGGAATGTTTCGAGTCGAATAAATAGTATTCAAATAAATCATGTTTCAAAGTTACTTGAATCAACGTAAACGAGGCTTTACCGTCTGTCACTGTCAGATTGTTCAATTTCCTCCGCACGGATCATTCTCTATCATCTAATTACCTTGTCCCTTTCAAACGAACCACGAAGAATCGCGCGATCCGTTTTTACCACGCTCCGCTATAGAAAATGTAGTTCGATTCGGTGGATTTTCTTCGAGCACGCGATTAAAAGTAAATTACGCGTGGACGTAGCGGTCGGGAACCGAGGGTAATTAAATTTATCGAAGCTTATAAGGCTGCATGTCGCGTATATACGTCATTATTTAGGCATTAGCGAAGGAAGGGCTCGGGCCAGGGTTCGAACAAGCCGAGTCATCCTCGGTAATAACGGCGAGTGCTCGGATACGTAGCGAGCGGTCTTTGGACCGGCAGAAATAGGCCAACAGGAATATATCGGGGAGTGGATAAAAACCCTTTTCGGGTTAATCACGGTAAGGAGATCGTCGGGAGAAAAAGAGAACCGCCGCGGCCGATTTCGTTCGCGAACCGACAAAGGGAGAAACCGCTGGCTAATAATTTTAATGCAAATTGCGCGTGCAACTAAGTTATTAATCTTTTGTTTCGTCGAACGCGTGTAGAGCGTTAACGAGGAGAGTGCGAGACCTTCGGATCGACGATTTAGTCGAAACTATGTACAGCGGTAGATTTTTTCGCTTTGAGAAACATCCTACGTATAGGAATAAATTGAGCTTTAAGTTTAAGTTTTAATTGAGCTTTCATTTTTTTCGTGTCACTGTATTGTTTATTGAACGTATCAACTCAACTTTATTATGTATATTAATGAGAAACATCGGTCTGTTGATTGGCATAGTTGATTAGAGATAAAGTCTTGACCACAGGTCATGTTCTGGTTCTTGTAATTTTAGGAAATACATTCGGAAATGTAATATACTTTTATTATCAACGATAAACGAAACGTAATCACGAATATTTGCAGAAATATTGATTATCTACTTAGACAATTTAGATATTCGCGGTGAGAGATTTTAAGAGTTAGGGCTCGAAGTAAGATGCAAAATTAGAATAGATAAAATCATCGTGGGTATTTTACTTTTGAGAAAATCGGCTTGAAAGATCGAAAATAAAATATTATTTGTCGGTATCACATCTAATCAATCAGCGATATTTCTCCTAGCTTTTTTAAATATTACAATTCAATTCCCAATTCTACGATAGATCCCTATACTTTTGTTCAGCTTTCTATTCCAAAATTTTATTGCTATAAAATTCAATTTCAAGAAATTGGATTGCCACACTGTACAGTGAAATTTCTCCTCTTAAAGTCTGATTTTCGAAAATTTGTCGAGTTCCTGGTTAACTCTCGCTACTTTTCTGCCAACGCGGAAAACTTCGACGTAATCGGTGACTCGAAAATTTTCCATTTTCCTCGGAAATCGCGATCAGCGTATCGAATATGTATTTCGACGGATCGAAAACGAGCGAAGTCAGACGTTACTCGTTAGGAGGGCTGACAATGAGAACGACTGGAATTGATGAACTTACTCTGTCGCCGATTACGATAGAACCGTATCGATTGAAGGTGCATCCTTCGTCGATGGGAAGCGAGGAGGATGCGATACGCAACCAGGACGTCTTCCGCGGATGGCGTTACGGGTTGACCAAAGCGTCGCAGCAGCGGGAGCTGGGGCAGAGCTAAGGGACGTTAGACGTTTAGTGGAGAAACACGATCACGAAGAGAGAATCATCCAGGCACATCGTTACTCACAAAAGCATCGTTTATTTTCTCTTTATCTCTCTTAAAATGAATTTATAATTTTTATAATAATACATCAATAATAATTATTAATAATAATTAATGATAATAATTAATAATTAATTAATTAATCAATTAATTAATTCATAATAATTAATTCATAATATAGTGATATCAAGATCGAAGGGAATTCGTCGATCGACGCGTGAATCACGTCCGAGATTCAAGTTCCAAACGTAATCTAAGGGAGAAACGACCGTAATATAGTACTTTACGGTCTCCTCTTTGATACGATAAAACCTGCCTGGTTTTTCAGGATTCGCGACGTTTGGAACCTGCTCGGAGCAAATTCTGTGAATGCTGTACGATTCGAGAATCGTACGCGCGACGTTCGTTGAGTCAGTTTTCTGATCGCACGCCCCCCAAAATTCTAGGGGGGGTTGAAGACAAACACGAGAACGATACGACACGCGCCCAACACGTCTTTCATGCATTTTCTTTAATTGTTCTGCGCGTGTGTATGTGTGTACGTGGCTGTGTGTAGGTGTGTATGTGTGTGTGCAGGCGTGTGTGTATGGGTGTGTGTCTACGAACGTATCAGTGTATGATACAGGACGACAGTGCGTTATATAGAATTTTTTTTACACCGCTTAACATTACACCGCATAATTAATATAATATCTTTCTCACGCGCTATGTATAAGTATTTACAAGTAACGGAGAGTCGGTAAGTATCTCGGGTGCGTGGGTGAAGGCTCGAACTGTGGGCAAAAGGGGACGAGGGAGAGAGAAGAAGAGAATCGGTGGACGAGGCAGCGATCGCGACTGTACAGAGAGAGACTCGTTCGAGCGGAAAGACGAAGAATCGAATGAAATCGGATTCGATGAACAGCGTGAAAAGTCGAAAGGTCGGGGGGAACGAGCGTCGTTTAGTCGAAGCACCGTTCGAGAGGATCGCTGCCCGATCTACCGAGAGGGAAAATACAGGTAGCAGGGGCGGTAGAGAATGGGCGGCCGATGGAACGAAGGGCTTAGTAGTAGAGTGGCGACGCGTCAACCTAGAGACTATGTACAGGCGCGGGGGACGAGGGTGAGGGAGTCTGCGCGGTCCCCGGCGTGCCAGGATTCTGTTGCACGGAATAGGAATTACTTTGACGCGAGTGCTGTTGCTGTTGGTGTTGGTGTTGATGGTGATGGTGGTGATGATGGTGATGGTGATGATGGTTCTGGTGTTGGTGATGGGTAGGAGCGGTGTTTGCGGAGGCAGAGCTGGAGGTGGCATGATGGTGAGCGATGGTCTGGTGAGCAGCGGCGTGATTCTGGACGAGGTTCAGGTTGAGGGGGTAGGATAGGGGGGAGCCCAGGGCCGTTGCGGCAGCGGAACTGCAGGCACCGGCTCCGGGCCCCACCGGGCTCAGTGCATGCTCATCCCCGCGTGCGGGTGGTGGGCCGCCGCCGGGACGGAGGTTGCGTGATGATGCGGATGGTGCATTAGAGGAGGGAGATGCGGGTGGTGGGGATGGTGTGGGGTCAGAGGTGGAGGGGTCATCTGTATTGGGGTCATGGGCGTTGTCGGCTGATGGCCGAGACTGGTGGTGGTGGTGGTCTGGGATGTGGTGTTGTTGGTGGTGTCCTGGCCCGCCGCCACCGCCGCTGCCGCTGCCGCTGCCGCCGCCGCCGCCGCCACCAGAGCCTGCTGCTGCTGCTGCTGCTGCTGCTGCTGGTGCTGGGCCTGAGCCGGTTGGGCCGGTTGCTGCGGTGGCTGCTGCTGCTGCTGCTGCGGCGGCGGCGGCGGCTGCGGCTGCGGCGGCACCGAGCTGGAAGTGGGACTCTGCTGACTCCCGTTGTCCTCGCTGTCTGAGCAGGACTCGGCTGACGAGCTCCCCGCTCCCCCCTTGCCCTTGCTGCCGCTGCTGCTGCTGCTGCTGCTGTGGGTCTTGACGTGCTTCGCGAGATGGTCGCTGCGCATGAACCGCTTGTTGCAGACCGGGCAGGCGAATCTCTTTTCGCCGGTGTGGGTTCGAAGGTGCCGCTGCAACTCATCCGAACGTGTGAACCGCTTGCCACAGAAAAGCCAGTTGCAAACAAACGGTCGCTCACCAGTGTGCCACCGTAAGTGGGCCTTCAGATGCGACGTTTTCCCGTAGACCTTACCGCAGCCGGGTATGTGACAGCTATGGATGTTCTTCTTCCTGAGATGTACGCCGGCCGGACCGAGTCTCTCGGCTTCTTGACAATTCGGACAGTCGCAGGTCGCACGTCCGGTGTAGCGTCTTTGGGAGCGCGGCGACGGGGCTTGGCTAACGCCGCCTGCCCCAACGCCGACGCCGCCGCCGCTCCCCTGAGGGCTACCGGCACCGGCGCTCGCGCTCGCCGTCGCGGCCGCGTGATGGTGGAGCCCGAACCCGGGAGGGCCTCCCGGCAACATCGATTTGTACGTGTCTTGAAGGAGATTGTGGCCGGCGGTGGTCGCGGTGGTCAGCAAATGATTGCCCGCGAGCGCTAGGCTCGTCGAGTAGTCGGCCGAGTAGTTGGCCATTTGCGCGGCATGCACACCGACGCCGACCGTGCTGCCTACGTCCAGCCATCCGCCGGCTGTCGCGGCCCCGTGAACGTCCCACCAACCGTCGCTCGCTTTGATACCGCCGTGTGTCGCGCCCGGCATCGCGTTGAACGGCCACGACTCGTACGGATGTCGGCCGTACACCGAGCCCAAGGTCGCTCCCTCGACCTTTCCGAGCAGGCTGCTTTGATGATGATGCGGATCGCCGGCCGGTTGGGCGCTCGCTGTTCCAGGAAAGTACAGGTCGCTGCCGTATTGAGGCGCGGTCGACGCGCAGGAAGTCACCGGCGCTCTCGCGTAGCCGCCGGTCGTGCTGCCGGCGCTGCTCGTCGCCGCCGGTCTTTGACTGACTCCGGTCGTTGTGCATCCACCTCCTCCTCCACCCCCGCCCCCTCCCCCTCCCCCACCTCCTCCGCCTCCGCCGCCACCGCTTCCAGCGGAGTGCTGCGGCGAGCTGCCACTGCTCTGCGGACTCTTCTTCCACGGATGGAAACCTTTGCCCACCGCTGCGTCGGCCAAAGGCGGTGGACTCTTGCTGCTCAATTTGTTGCACTGAGCCGCGAGCATCGCCAACGGTGTACCTCGTAAACCCGGATGATCCTGAAACAAGAAAAAACAAGCAACGGATCACGACTCGATTCCGTCCAATTCTTCTTCGGTGGATCGTTCTCGTTCGATCGATCGATCGAGTACAGCACGGCACGCTGGCCACGATTTTATTACGGCGAAACGCGTTCTCGAGCAGGTGTTACCTCGGAATTACGATCCACTCTTCCGATACGATTACGCAAGCCGATAATAACGAGTTTCGGCGGGCTTCGCGAATTAGGCGCCCGCGTGTATATCGATCCCGGGCGAAATCGCCCGCTCGATTGAGACGCTTTCTCAAGGTAACGCAGCTCGTAATATCGAAATCCACCGGACGCTCGATGCGGCCATAATCGCAGCTAAATCGACCCAAAAAAGAAACCGTGCTCGCTCGCCACCGGCCGCCGGAACCGAGGCTTCCCCCGAGGATATATAATGACACTAAATTGCCGGTCCTATCCTAGGAGAGAGATCCAAGATTACCCGAAACTATCGTCAAGCCCGACTCCATTCCACTCACCGTCTACCTCCGTTTCCCTTGCTCCACGATCGACAACAACGAAATCTTCCGCGCCCTATACCCTAATCACTTTTGTACCTCGCGTTTTTCCAACTCCAGCGCCGCTCCGACGGCGAAAGTCGATCGTACACAAATTATCGAGACGTCGTTTTCGAGTAGCGAAGGAAAGACGAGCGAGCCTCGGTGGCTACCGAAAGGCTGGAGGCTGGCGAGGGTCCGAAGCGGATTCGGACGTGGAAAGGTAAAGGCAAAGGGTCCGCGGAAGCGGCAGGAAATTAAAGTCTGGCGGGCCGCGCAGCCATTAGCAGCCGGCGCCATCGAGGCGACACGCCCCCACGCGGTTCAAACCTTGCACCAACACCGACCAAAGACAACGGGTGCGCGCACCCTTCGACGATCCAGACAAAGAGCAACACCGTGACAGAGACAGAGACAGAAAGAGAGAGAGAGAGAGAGAGAGAGAGCTCTACCAATCCGTGGTCACCCCGTGCTGTAACTTCGGGCAAGGTTGCCAGGGTAATAACCACGGTTGCGGTCAACGGCGAGCTCCTTTCCTGTTCCGCTCTTTAAAAAAATCTCGGAGTCGTTCTGCCTCGGGTCGTCGACTCTTTCACCCTGTCGGAACTCTTTGACGGAGCTCGTGTATCGAGCCTCGTTAGCGTCGTTTCAAAATTTCCATCCGAAGCTTCTCGTCGGCCCCCTCGTAATCCCCAGCGTTATCGAAGGACAATCCTGGAAAAGGGAGAGTCGAGAACGCGATGGCTCTCGTTTCGAGGCGTCGACGAATAGCAAGACGAACTTTGGCGCTTGCTCGCCGCGGTTTCGCCGCAACGGGGGTGGAAGACGACCTCGTCCTTTCGACTCTTTGCTGCTGTGGGGTGAGAAAGCTGCTTGAAGAAGGAAGAGAGAAACAGAGAGAGAGAGAGAGAAAGAGAGAGAGAGGAGAGGACGAGTCAAAGAGAGGGAAGTAGGAGGATGAAGGGGAGAGAGTATCTCTCGGCCGGTGGTGTACGAGCCACGCCCTCTTCGAGCTTCGTGAGTGCAGGTTGTAGGCAGGCTACGTATTGATCCGGCGGAACGATATGACAGTGGCCTGGTGGAGACAACGACGTCTCTCAATTAGCCTGCTCTGCCTTCCTTTCTCCACTCTATATCCTCGCTCATTCCGCGACCGCTGTAGAGAAAATGCTCGTTCCACTTACACCGGATAATGTAGTCCGCTGTTTAGGTCACGAGTTTTCGATACGATGCATGTATATCGCGTCAACGCCTCTCAAATCGATCTGCTCGCGATGTCAGACTTCTTATCTTGAAGAGTGGATATCGTGGTGGATGATCGTTGTGATAGCAGATTAACGAGAACGCGTAAAGCGCGTTAATAGGCTTATCGATTAGAACGATATTAACTGGTCACACACCGGTCTGTAATTATATCGCGCAGAACGAAAAGGAGTCGTTATTTCGTGCTAGCAATGCACGAGCGCGAGGCGCCTTCCAGTCGCCGATACACGCTCGCTCGTCTCTCCTTATACCTGTCGTCTTTCGATCGTCGCGATTCTTCGGCAACTGTTTATGTTTTATGCATGTTACGCACGCAGGCGACATAGGCTTGCGCGCCCACGTCTTCGTTTGCTCTAGCGAACTCGAGCGATTCCTATTAGACAGCTTTGTGGGTGAGGCGAATAGAAAGAACGAATCGTGACAACGAAAGAAGCGATAAAGTCTCACGTACGATAATCGCAAATGAACGAGTTTTGCCGCGTCTTGCTTGTTCACCGGTCGGACGTTTCTTTCAGTCACATTTTTACGAATATGATTCGAGGAATCAAGTCTAAGCAGAAGTTTGCTTTACCTGCTAGATATCGTAACGAGTGCCACGCTGTCGATATTTCACGTACTTTTTGTATGCAATTTGGAACCGCCAAATCTCCCACAAACGCGTAAAAGTCCACAGTCTCGTTATCGTTGAACGGAGGATTTTTACAGAGATTCGATCATCCGTTCCATGCTATCTTCGCGTAAAAATCAACTTTGCAACTTACGATTATTATAGTATAGCGTTGAAAGGAAAAATTCCACTTCCGCGCAGCGTGAACGCGCGAGAGAAGAATCGCTCGTCTGCATAAGATCGAAAGCGCGGGATTGCGAGCGAGATCCGTCTCAGGTTCGCGGCCTGCTGTCGGCACAGTTGAAAGAGAGCCATCGTAGGTTGGGCACGGCTAGAATCCTTTGTTTTAGCCGCGTGACGTCACGCCCATCCTAGCCAGCTAGGACTAATAACGCCTTCGGCTGTGCCGCGCATAAATTAAAACCAGGCAGCATCGTCGTCTCCCTTCTTCCTCGCTTCTCTTGGCTGGCAATCTTCCGAGAACTACGTAACACCAGCCGAGTCCTTTCGAAGATGCAGGTCGTCGTAAAGTTCCGACAATGAGCGGGTCAAACGTTTCGAGGAAACAGGAAAGTAGAGTGCGAAGGGAACGAAGAATTTGTCGGTACGTTTGCCGTACAGCGTAGACGAATCGACTTTGTCCATGTTTCTCGCGCGAATCTTACGTTCGAGTGAACAGGGGACGGCGTGTCGAATTCGCTCGACGTGTGTAACGAAAGGAATTCATCGCGTGTTCGAAGAGATTCATCGATATCCTGGAGTAGACGAGCTCGAGAGATTTTACGAATCGATACCAACGTAGAATTTTTGACATTTCCAAGTTCTTTGGTGCAGTTGAACACGCTGGGAGAATTTTTTTATATGATATAATATAAATGTAATTATTAAAATTAAAATTATTATATGTTTTTAGCGTCTAAAGATCATAGTTTATGTTCTTGCAAGTTCTTTCTCTGTATCATACGTTCTACGTTCTCGTCATTTTATCAATCGCTTGGAATTTTTGATAAAAATTGATTTCGAATCATCAAACGATAGTATTAGGTTGTCCGATAAGTTTCTTTCGTTTTATAAGGAAATAATAGACGCACAATGTTTTATATTAGTTTATCGAATTATCCACGAACGTAATGATAGAAATAGAACGAAATGGATCACACCTAATTCAATAAGATAATATAAAACAGAAATTGTTGTTCATCTATTATCACCTTATGAAAGAAAAGAAACTTTTCGGACAACCTATAGAACGAAGAGGGATGAGTACTCAAACGATCTTACCGGTCTTGATAGATTTTGCATAACGTTCAAGTTGCACGAATTGTCTAATTACGAGAGCACGGGAATGATCTTCGAAGAAACGATAAAAATATCGTATACGATAATAAATTGTGCGAGTCCGTATATCAAATAATAATTTGATTAGTCACAGACAATTTGCCATTTAGAATATTACGTTATTAATAATTCAAGCTATAGAAACGTATAGAGATGTGTAGATTATCAGAGGATAAGCGTTTTACGTGATCCGAAATCAATGATCAGCGATTGTATTCCAATTCTAACATTCTCACACATAATTGAAGGTATAGAAGAAAAGAGTCAATCGTTCGGCTATAGACGACGTAAAGAGAAAGCGACAGGGTTGGCGAACGGCTGAAACAAAACGGAACCGGTGGGTGTCAGAGCGAAAGCAAGAGCCACGCGACAGCTGAACGCGGGGTTCGCACAACGGTCGACTGAAGCGAGGGTGCGAACCCGGTAAACCGTAGGGTGTCGAAGCAACTGGGCGTGTGGCAAACCGCATCCGACGTCTACGCGTCAACCTTCTTTCCCTCTCTCCTCATCAAACCACAAATGGAGACGTTTTTGGTTCCACTATCCAAATACATTTCCAAAGGATTCGTATAATTCCGATCGAAACGACACGATTCTTTCTCTTATCCCGAAAAGACAATTAAAGTATCGGGGCAAAAAAATAAAAAAAAAAAAAAAAAGAAGAAAACGAAAAAGAAGGTCCGGTAATAGAGCTGGACGCGAAATTAGTCGACGGTGTTCGCTGGTTTCCGTGTAAAAAGCGTCGGTCGTTTTCGAGAGGCATTGACCACCGGCTCCTCACTGGCACCTGCCTTGAGCTGCTTCTGATTGGATCCACCTGCGTTTCTCTTTAGAGAGATCGTCCAAACGGTACGCTCGTTTTTCCGAATCGCAGATTTCGAGAGCTTCTCAACGACGTAAATAAGCGTAGACTATGAATGGAAAATACGATAAGTCGTATTGGTCATTTTCTATAGTACAGCAATTACCAAATCCCAGATCTATCAGATTATTTCCTCCTTCCATTATTTCGTATTAAACTACTACTTTTTAACCACCAAATATCGTAGAGGTGGGAAAATCCACAAAAGTGAGCTTGTCGTATTTTTCTCGTCTGGTTTTAGAGTATTAGGCTATTAATACCGACAATACCGTAGGATTTCCCCATTCCCTACGAATCGTGGTATTCGTTCTAGATTATTAGAAGAACGCTCGATCCATCGGGACTTTGTATCGACGCGTGATGCCATTCGAACTATAATACGTAATTAAATTTTGATTTTATTTCATCAAGAAGCTTAACCTGATAAAGTACACCCAAGCTAAGTATAAATTTAACCGTATTGTCGCATAAAAATAATTTTACATCGTCACGATATCGTAAATTATTTATCCGAGTTACAGCTCGCTCGAATCCCCAGAGTTTCGAACTCGAGTCACAAAACTAGCGCATAGTTTCGAGTTTCCTCTCGAATCTCGATGAATTCCGAGTGTCGCTACTTATCTTCGTTCGCTGGCAGTTGGACTGATATCTCGCTCGCAAAATAGTACTCATAAACCGTGCAGTAAAGTTTCACAAGCGATTCGCTTCTGTGCTATGCTCCGCCATGGGAAACGGACTGCTACGCAATCTTAATATCGATCTGGTTCCTATAAAAGCAGCTTGGCGCGGGGTTGTAAAAATAAGCTCTTCCGTAACAACTTGGCGCGGCAGTAAAAGCGACCGCGAGAGATTAAATTAAAACGAGACGCGTACGCGCGCTTGCGAGCGACGTCGTTCGCCAGATTTTCATATTTTCTGTTAATTGCTTCCTCCGGCCAACAGCAGAAAAAAAAGATGAACGTGTACGGACCACGAATACAGCGGTTGATGACGGTAAACGGCGTCGTTACAACTCTGGTTCGGCTCGACGCGTCCCTTTGGGATACGTGGCGAGCTGAGAGATCGCCATGATATCGTGCCTCGTTTCTAATGCTAATTATTTGTTTATCGGCCTCCGCATGCAACTGCACCGACACGCAGACTTCACCCGATAAAACGCCGCTACCGCTTTCGAACCCTTCTACGAGCGCCGAGAACTTATTATTCCTTCCTACACACTATTTGCTTCGCGGATGGTGTTCTTCATCGCGAAAACATCGTTGTTTTCTCCGATTCGATTTCTCAAGAGTCCTCAACTGTGTATTTATCGATCGACGAGATCGCACGAATATC
The DNA here is from genome assembly GCF_910591885.1 of Bombus terrestris. NCBI lineage: Eukaryota > Metazoa > Arthropoda > Insecta > Hymenoptera > Apidae > Bombus > Bombus terrestris. The sequence continues at coordinate 11,324,088 of NC_063281.1, read as the reverse complement.
ATTTATATAACACTCGGTATTAATACCATGGAAATGAAACGTAGAAACTTTTAGAAGAATTGTTCATTGAAAAATGAGAACCACTGTATATATTTAGCGCTGTTTACGTGTACATATCGACCGAACGAGAGATTATTTCATTATTTTTGAAGATTTTGTAGTCTTCTTTTTTTATTCTATTTCTTCAACGTTAACTAGAAATTCGTACGTCTTTTACACGTTTATACGTTTACCGATAAGTAAAGGGGAATTTAAGTAGAATCCATTATTTTCGATCGATCGAAATCGATGAGATTCGCGTGTTTGATTTTCAAACGGCTCTTACATCTCGCAGTCTGAATGAATTTTTTAGAAGAAATTCCTTCGTAAGTGATCGCGTGTCAGTGGCGATTCTCTATACCTTACGTTAAAGTTAAGGGAAGAAATTTATGTATTATGGTAGATTCACTATGGCGGATCGTGCTAGTCTACTTCAGAGAATTCGAAAGAGGGTAAATTTCCATGATCGGACATCGTGGAATCAGGTTTCGTGGACGTTGTTGCACGGCTATTGGGAAACGAAACATAGAGAAGCTCATCGGACACGATAGAAACTTTGGTCGGGAGACGGGATTAATAATTTTATTCATGAGTAACCAAGGCTGCACCGCGACCAAGAAGAGCCTCCGTTAGTTCCCACCAGGCGGCAGCTACCTGTTATCCTCCCTTCTAAATTATGTTTTTTAATTAAATCCATCGTGAGAGAGCGACTCGGCTATCTCTGTTTCGCCCTTCGTCCCTGGTCGCGGCGTCCCTCGTCTGTCCGATGTGCGCGCCGCGCGTTACGAAAGGTCCGATCGTATATCCGAAAAAGTCTACCTCGCTGTAACCGTGGCCCGGGGCCAAAACAGGGAGCTGCCCAAATTTATTCGGCTATCGAGCGACCGGAGGGAACACAGAGAGAAGGCTGCTTCTTCTTCTACTTCTTCCTCGCTTTTTTCTCTTCCATCGTGTTGTTGCTCGCCACCGAGTTTTTTGGCCTCCGTATAGCCCCTCGACAAATTTCAAATTGCCCTTGGACCTAATGATTTCCGGGTATAGAACGGGGCACCCACGTAACCAAAGGGCAGTGGAGCAAAGGGAGCAAAGTCTTAGAGAACGTTGCCACGATCGAAATCGGTTGGTGAGCGCAGAGAAGAGAAACGACAGGGAGAAAAATGGCCAGGCTACCGATTCATTAACACTCGTAAATCTGTCACCCCTCGCTGTTCGGAATATTAATCGCGCACTACAAGTTTGTTATAATTCGTAGCCAGTTAACGCCGTTTATCCTCGGCCGAGTATACGTTTGACGAAGAAACGGAGCATGTTTGACCGCCCTAAACGCTTTATCGCCTCCGGTACCCACCGATTTTGCGTCGGTAGCTTCGATCCTCTTGGACTCGCGCCCGGTTCGTGTTAACTCGACGACAGATTAAAGCGGAGCCGAAGTCCAAGGCAATAGCTTCCCGCTGACAGCGTTCCTTCCTCTGTATAATCGAATTGACTTCGGTCTCCGAGAGGAAACGAGAAAATGATCGTACTAAATGTCATCAAAAAACACGAGAAACATCGATCCTCTCGATTTTCCTCGCTCTGGAGATGGGACCGAGGTCCACGGCATTGAATCAATTCGATATCAAAGTCAATAATCCATTGAAACGGATTTTAATTATTTACGTCGAATTTTTGTGAAATTGCCCGTGAATCGAACAATCCGCAAACAGATCCAAACAGTGAAACAAAAGGAACGCGTGATATTAGAATAAATACGACATATAACAAAATAATATATTACAATAGCATGTACGAACAAATAGAAGAACATTTGAATAACAAAAAGGATTAATCTGAGAAAAAAGGATCGATCGAGAAGAAGAAGAATCAATTGAATTGGATTTACATAGATTTTCAGATTTTCAAATCAATGTAATTTGCGTCAATGAAATTTGAAAATGTTTTATATAATCCGCACGATACGTACTTACGAGTTTTCTATAGTAAATTTACAAATACTTCGTCCAGCCACTGTATCGGTATGTTCCACGAGTTCATTTTGCAAGTAGATTCGCAGACGGGCAAGAACCGAGGCGTATCCACTTGTTCCGAAGACAGCGACAATGAGGTAAATTTTTTCGATAGGGCAATTGCTTTTCGACAAAAATCGCGGCTCGTTTTTCAGACGTTACGTCTTCATTAGGATAATGAGGCTGGCGTAAATCTGTTACGGGAAGCGGCGTGTTGTTGCGCGTGCTTCTGGAATATCTCCGGGATCTGGGGGACGGAAGTCATCGCATTTGCATCGAGTAATTTAGTGGTACATAAAATTCTGCAGCCAATTAGCGGCCAAGTGTCCGATCTATCGCCCGGCTAGTCGTTTACTCCTTTTAGAACGCTTCTAATTTCGGAAAGGTGACCCGTTTTGAACGTCTTTCATTTCCTCCGTGTCTACGGCCAGTTTCACCCTTCTCCTATTCGAGACGATGCTCGCCTCTTGCGCAAGCAAAATTTAACTGGCCGTTCTAAAGGACTGACGAACGTAAAACTTTACGTTTGCTCGAGGAAGCAGCTTCAATGTTCGATTAAATTAACGTTACGAGGCTATTAAAAATTCCCTACATTTCTTTTCTTCTTTTTCCTCGTCGTTCGTTTCGTTTGCTCTCCTTTTCCTTTCCTTTTTATAGGAGATACGTAAACGAATTTTATATCAACGAGCAGAGTATTTCCCCGTTTGCTATCTACCTTTTATTCCTACTTTTTGTTTTCACGTTTCTCTGTATAATATCCTCATGAAAACATATATTTCTTGCACTTTGAAGCACTATAAATATAAAACTGCTTGGAAATATTTATTCCTGGCAATCAAACTACATCGATAATGAATTAATCTAAATCTTCGAACTAGACGGTAATTCTCAAAGGTCCTTAATTATACCGAAATAACTTCCTAACGATATTTCAAGCTTACCTCATCTTCTAACTATCCTAATACTTATGTGCACATGGGGGTGTACATATTATAAAAGCCATAACGGAAACCATCGAATCAAGACAGAAATCGCAACTCGTTCGAGAAAGCAACAGCCTGAGGGACCGCTGTTAATTTTCATCCAACTTACGAAACGGCAACCTCTGCCTTAATCGATGTCGCGTCCCGTCATCTCGTAGAAGTCGGTCCGCCTATATTTCAAAGTGGCCCGGCTATAACGACAATATTTTCCACGCCATTTGTCCGAGGATCTTTCGCGCTCGCGTCCAGAGGTCGCGCGAGGGGCGGGGTCGGATAGTCGTGTTTATTGTTCGGCCAGGTAGACCAGCGTGGCCGATCGTTCGATATATTATTCGGCTCCTAGATCAGCCTTCCGAGAGCTTCTCGTTCCCGTATATTCCACGTTTTATCACCAGCACTGCCACGGTGGTCCTAGTCGGCGGCTTTCTTTCAATTACGAAAGTCTAAGTAAGTAGCGTCACCGCGCAGCCGAGAAGGGCAATCGTACGAACGATAAATTAACCGAATATTAGCATTTAAATGATCCACCGGTTGAACCAGGATTTTGATAGGGTTTCGATGGACCCACGAAACCTGCGAAAAGTTTCATGCAGGGGTCTATCCAAGGCTGTGCTATGTCGCGCAACATCTGGCGGGAGTCATCAGTCTTCGACAACTACGATACGACGTGCTACTGATGGATGAACCTTTTGACGGACCTATCGCTCGACCATCGTTCAGAATAGGATGGTTTTGTATCGCCTGTCACCGAACGCCCTGACGATGGAGCCTTTGTGTTGCCCTACGACCTCTGAGATTAATAGAATCGACGTTTACACGCTGCTCCAGATTATATGCCGGATTAACGATTAAAGCGTTCAACTTTCATTGTTTATGAATCAACGATCCTGTTATTTTGTTAGAATAAAGAGCGTCGCGGTGAACAGGAAGATTACGCGAAGCGTAATGATACTGCTAGTGAAACTTGTGCTACGCTATATAATGTATTTATACTGCGTGTAATATTGATAGCGATACTAGAACTTACGATATCAATATGTTAGGAATATTAGAAAACATTAGGAACGTGACTGGATTGTCAGAATTTTTCTGATACCATTGCACGTGAAACTAAGTATCTTATTTGAAGAACGATGATTACTCCTTATATTCTCTCAAACTCCATAAAATTGACCTGTACCAATATACAATGAAAGCTTGCTATGAAACGTTATTTTCCACGACGCTTACGTGGAATCTCCGGTAGGTGAAAATGGCCGGGCGTTCGCTATTTGCGTCGCTTCAGCAGCATCAATCGTTCGAGAATAAGGGGTCGGATCGCGAGAAGAGGATGGAAGAAGGCAGGCTTCTCTCAGGTGGCCACACACGCGGCTCTCACCTGCGCGAGCTCGATATTATTTATTCGCGGTATTCGCGAAACGCCGGTTGATACAGGTCTTAGGCAGCTAGTGCCTGTCGTAATTTAGTCGCGAAGCGTTTTACGAGAGGCGCAGGGACCAAGAAGGCGAACGGTACTTGGCGAAATTCGCCAACGAGCGAACGCGCGAGCCGATAAATTTACACCGTGCGGCATACTTCTAACAACCTAAGTGCTCCTTTTACGACGAAAGCTTACATTGAAAGCAAGATACGCTCGATATACATATATACGTATATATACGCAAGTTGGTTCGTAATAGCGGCGGAGATCCGTGGACGAGCTGTGGAGCGGTTCCACCAGCTGCACCTGCGAATATTTACGTTCAATTAAAAACTCGTAAACACCTAACGCCGGCTAAATCTAAATGGACCTGGACGATACGGTTGCTCGTCCACTGTTTCAGCGTCAGTGACTGTCTTTCAACGACCAAGAACAACGACTCTTTCCACTCTTTTTCCACAGTTAGCCGACATACGAATGAAACGGCCGCCTTCCGCTTCGTCAAAGGAATAAAGACTATGTAAGGTAGTGGTCGCGTGTCGATTACACGAATCGATGGTCGCGCACCTGTCCTCACGGTGGCTTTGCCAATTTCGTCCCCTCGTCACGAGAAACGTGCGAATTTTTGGAAAGGCTTTAACGAGACAGATACGTCGAATCAAAGGGAAATTGCTCGTATTAGATGGATTATGGTTTCTATCGAAGCTTCTCGGAACCACGTCGCGCGTTTGAGGAGATACTCTATCGTAAATCTTCGGAAAAACTGATTTCCTATTATTGAGATACGTGTAATTTTGTGTGCTACACTAGATTAGCCACGTAGTAGTGACACACATATACGACTACGAGTGTGTGAAAGTAGGTGTGTGCACAGCGTCTCGTAAAACAGATGAATGCAACTGTGTTCCGTTAGTAGTGCGGTATAAGAAGATGATGAGACAAAGAGAATGCTGAGACGCGCGCAAATGTATATCGACGATGATCTTGTACATCGCATATCAAATAAATCTGACACTATTTTGATATCAATTCCAAGTGTGATCTAAGTGTTCCTATATATTTATTTCCACATCAATGGATTAAGATCGACAATTCTCAACGCCTATTGCAATTTTCTATTTCCTTCGTTCATTTCGATTAATCGTAACTTTTTGTATTTAGACATTCCGATCGAGCAAGTTATTGGAAATTTCAAAGGACGCGAGTTCGACAACGTTGGTTAGCTATAACTCTGCTCTGCCAATCTATAATAAAACGATAAACGTCGCTTTATAAAAGCACTTTATCAATGTAAACTGTCAACTTTACACCGCAGACTTTACCCATCAATAACGATGATTTATATTCAAGAAAATATACTTTTCCCAGTTCGAACGTCACTAACAGTAATTGATCGCTACCCGATGGTTAAAAACCATTAGCATATCTATTAAAACCATCCACGTTTATCTTCCACGATCTTCACGCGCGAAACATCTTACATGCGTATTCAAAATGCTGTGTGTGGAATAAACAGCCATCGAAAGAGTTAATCGATACGCGTTCGTCGAGGGTTCTCGATAACCATCGTCCGCGTCGACAGCGTCCATCTTTTCGCGTGGAGCGGGTCGACACGCGACAGAACCGCGACGTAAAATCGGCCTTCGGTCTGACGGTTGGAAAGAACCCCGAGAGAGCGACGTGGCGCGAGTTAAGCGGCCGGTCGAGGCAATTTAGCAGAATCCTCTCCGGAGTACATCCGTGTGTACGCGCGGCCCGTGTAATACACGTACACTGCTGGCTTGTCCGAAGTGTTACTGACGGCGCTACGCCAACAAACTGCCACTAAATCACCTTTGGCAGACCGTGAACCCGTTCATCTCGTCGGACGCAGGTGCTGCTAAAGCGAACCGCTCGAGAGGATCCAATCTCGGCGCCGCCGCATCGTCCACGCGGTTGTAATACGCTTTGCGCAAAAAGTAAACGGTTGCCGGATCGGTCTTACAAATAATTCGACAAGGTAAATAACCCTCGTGCGATCTTCCTGGATAGAATTCTCTTCGTGCTTGGTAGCGCTGTTTCGCGGAAAGTATGCTCGATGATAGAGATACGGTAAGTTCATAAAGCGAAACGTTAAGCTCGGCAAATTGGTATCGCTGCTACTAAAATATCAGATTGTTTCTTCTCGAAACTTCTTTTAATCTGGTTGCTTGCGCATTCGTTCGTATTTTCGTTGTCTTTTCGTTGAAACATCGCATATGCTTATTTGTCTTTTTCTTATTGACTTGATTCTACGTGTAAGTGACTACGTTGTTAATAATTTTACAACGTAATCTCGCTATATCGTTTGTATCAATCGTATTTACCTCGCGATAGTATGCTTCCGGCTCGAAATCCATGGAAAACTTACAGAAGTTGATCGCTATCCGACTACTTGCTTCGCAAGGATAAATCAAGAACAGTTAGGCCAGCGACCACGCCGTACGAAGAGACGCGAAACGCGCGCTTTCTCCGACTATGAATTACACGCGTAACGATTATAGACATTACGTGCACGGAGCGTTGCTGGAACCCGCTAAAGAGGACCACGGAGACTGTTTAATTTTCCTGCTCCGCGTGGACATGCTTGATAAACGTTCGCGTAATTTATCCAGCCAATTTTCCTATCTTTTCCGTGTACCTACATCGAGTCTTCATTTTCTCTATTGCCTGCAGCTGAGAGTTCGTTGCTGTTCTGAATAAAGGATGTCCGAGATCGTTTGCTCCGATATGTTCGACATACAGGGTGTAAATAACAAAAAAGAACGTCGGACATCGAGACGACGAAAAACGTCGTTTGCGGTTTATTTCTTCCGTCCGTAAAAGTATAACCTCGAGTTAAATACATTTATAGAAATTTGTTTTTCAAAATATCGCTATATCTGCGTTTGGATAATGAAACTGACGAGTTCATAAAGAACGCGGTTAATCGGTTTAGCTTGCGAGAAGCTCGTATTCGTTTTTCGCGAATGCTTTGAATGCCGCATAATAGAAATGATTGATAAATGACCGCGATATCTGGTTCTGGGAGGCGCGCATTAATCAACGTTTGCGTTAAAGGAAATGGCGTCTTTGCGATAATTGGCAAAGATTTCGCATGCGTTGAAAATTGATACACGGGTTTGGTGTCGCGAGAATATCGGTTGGGCGTGCGATTATCGACGAAACGATGCGTTCAGCCGGATCTCGGGTAAATTGGTTCGCGTGTCTTCTACGAGAGCCCGCGCGATTTATAGCTTCATCGTGCTTTCATATCGTAAATTCACGACGTACGCAAGCGCGTGCATGCCTCTATACCGAGGAGAAGCTTTTCCTCGGCTCGGCCACACCACGTACCGAGATTATGCAAATCGCCAGTGTTAACCCGACCGCCAAAGATTATAATAACTTTTCAGCTGTCATGTTTCGTTTGTAATGATCGCGATTTCCCGGCCGATAGCGGTTGTTCTACGGCAAACGTGTTACACGAAGCCCGATCGTTTCTAACTTAAACAGTCCGTTGAGTTCCACGGAAGCACGCAGACTGCTCTTGTTTAGACTCTGCTGGACGATGGCTTATTAAAAAGGAGTTACACGGGATGAAAGAGGCATAAACGCGTGACAAAACTCCGAGGATCACGTAATCTCGCGGCGATACGATCGCTGCTTTAATTTGCCACGTACTCGTGCCATGGAAAATTTGCGAAACAACCTTGACGATTCGGCGAACAGTTCTGTTATTCGCCCGTCGTTAAACCTAACTATTCGTCCCGTTGAGAATTACTCGAACTTTTTACGAGTTTAACCCTATTTAACCCGTTAGATACCAACTAATAGTTTACTTTGGTTCCTTTAAATTTCATAAAATTGAGGTATTTAAATGGAAGGAAAAGGACTGCAATCTAACGACATTAATTACATTCTCGAGAATTCTCTTTCATAGTTACAATATCGATAACTAAAATTCGATAATGTAAGTTGATAGAAAAAGGGTGGAAAATGAATTATGAGGTTAATACAACGTCGTTAATTTAATTCGATCGACGAAGATCTTGCCAATTCGATTAGAAATTCTATTGTTTGCTCGTCGTTGAATCTCAACTTTCATCAAACTATTTCAGCCTGAATTGAAAATTATCCAAGCTTAACCCATCCGATTCTAAACCGCAGAGGGTGTTGATTATGAATGAATTGAAAAACGGTGATCCGTTTAATTCGATCGTCGAAGACGCGTGTACCGCGGGATCAGTTTATCAGATCGTCGCTATTGAATCAGTCCATTAGAAGCGTATCTAACCCCTCGCGGGTGTAACCCTCAGGAATCGTGGTCCTGCGCGGATCCACCCTCGTTCACGACGATAGCAGAGAGTACTGCAACAGACTGTGACATATTAGGCAACCCCCTGAGGACATCATCCCCGTATAAGAGGCCCATAAAGAGGGTGACTCCGCTCTCAGATTTATTGTTTCGCGATTTAGTGGCCAAGCGAGCCGTGGGAGTCTGCTGTGGTTGCTCTATATTCACCCCCGTGACTCGTAAATAAATTATCGTCCGTACGAAAACACCATCAGGTCGAGGCAGCGGAACGTACAAGTACTCGCGAGTACCAGAAGATTACCGGAGAACGGATCGTTCGGTTTCGAGATCGTTAGAGCTGACCTTCGTCGCAGGTACGAATCGCGCGACCAACGAGAGACGACGACGATCCAGTTTCTTAAAGAGAAAGGCGTTGCTCTTTGGCAAGATTTATGGCCATCTTTATTCCCATGAAACTCGGAAACCGTTTCCCCTCCATAAAAATTCATGGTCGGTGTAACAGTCTCTTCTCGAGTCTACATGCATGGGTCGAGCGATTTGACGAATCGCGTTTTTCAAACGAAGTACAGTGGAAGGAACGCGGTATAGCACAGTTTCGTTGATTTTCTTATTGATTGTAACGTAATTTTACGAGCGAACGCCGGGATTTTAATAACGCGCTGTACGTAATTGACGCAATTAAAAACGAAAACTAACCGTTAGGTGCAAAGACGTGGTCATGATAGATACGGTTAATTGCAGAGGCGTGTCACGTCTTTTAAAGATAGCTAGTAAGTTAGGAAAGTTTTACGCAAGCTGAACAGATTGTTTTTATTGGAAGAGAAAAATGTATAGGTTTCGTGTTCAAAAGTGCACAAGTTTCCACTACGAATATCAGTTGGGTCGTTTAGATACCACGTTGATCTTACTTCGCGAATTCACAAATAAAGCTACGAACGTAACTTTGAAAACTTGCCTTGAAACTTACGTTATTACACGTTCTTAGAAAAAATAAATTTGTGCTATCGAATATCGTTTGTTTCTTGGGAATTGGACGTTAATCGTACATCTGTGGCAATAAAATTGATATTCACGAAAGCGGAATCGATCAATTTTGCTTCCGAGACGTTCGGTTCACTATGAATTATGAATTTACGTTTGAAAAAAATGATTTAATGCTGATTAATTTTAAATCGAGTCTTTGTCGGCTTGTTTAAATTACTGAAAAATCTAGCTGCCTTGTTATTTGCAGCAGCCCCCTCAAATGCATGAAAAAGGGTGAACGAAGTAACTACGTTCTCAGAGGAAATATCAATGACACCGTGTTTAATGGCCGAGCTATTTTCGGAAGGTTACCCATAAATTCAGCGGGTTTCCGTGTTCGGTTTAACGAAGCGTCCAATCTGTACGTCTAACGGGACAAACGCGGGTTTCGTTATGCAACGCGTCGAAAGAGGATAATTCGTTCCCGTAGGGAAGGAACGCGATAGCGATACGGACGTAGGCACCGAAATGCAAATTATCCCGTTTGCAAGGACGCGGGGAGAGCGAAATGAAGAAAATTGAGCCGATCTCGTTGAGACTGTTCGCTATTCCGGTTTCCTCGCTCGTTCGACTACTGCGTTTTGTCCTTACGCAACGTCTGATCGTAGATACACGTTTGGAAATCTACTTGTTCCAATGTACCACCAGGCAATAGGTACCATGAAAGTCGAGCAAATCGATCTTAGAATAATTTGTCGTTTACGACGTTTCTTGTTTACGACGTGTACAGCTGGATGCTGCTGGATACAGCTAAACTATCTCGTTGCGGACGTCTAGACGAATGCACGAAATATCTATGATATTTTTATTCCGGTATATATCTATGCCGGTCGATAACGTACACGGTGTATGCAGAACGTTCGTGGATCGATGCTGTTTAGAGAGTAGGTAAATCGTACTATTACGCACCGAGATATGTTATGTGATATTAATTGGAATTAAAGCGATATAACGATCATAACCAATAGCGTTCCAATTTGTATCTCATGAATCATTTACCTTGCAAATCTTGCGTCTTTTACAAGTTGAAAGTAGTTGCGAATGGAATTCATTCTGAGAACGTGCGACTTTAAGAAAAGAGAAATATTCCTTCTTGCCGAAAAAGAAGCGTTCCGATTTCTAACGACGATAAAAAAGAAGTTTTCCTATCCCAAAAGAAGTTTTCGGCAAGCATCGGGAAAGTATTGAAAGATGCCTACGTGGAACATGGAATGATAAATCATCAGCCCAGAAGCTTTTCGAATATACTGTACGAACCTCGTCAAAATCCGTGTCTACGTCGTACGTCAAATTCGAATATACATAATTTCACAATTTCCTTTTAGCAGTCTCAGAGACGACTCGGTATCGATTCGGTGGCATTCCTGCGTAAACTGCGGCAATTATCCCAGGCATCGCTCAAAACTCGCCGGTTCCTCTTTCGGCCGCGAACAACACGCGATCTTCCGAGGCGCGAACGAACTCCGAGCTCGGTCATATGCATCTGCTAAAGGGAAAATCGCGGCTGTGTTTCTCGTGCAGGGTATACCGGAAGTTTTTTACGGGCCTTGGAAAAGGTCGTTGCTCTATACTGGTCGTGAGAGGTAATCTGCCTTTCCAGAAGCGGCCTCCTGTCTCCGTCTTGAACGCGGATAGAACTGGAACTCGAGATAATTACTCGCGGCAAAACGAGTCAACGCGTCTTTTATAAAAAGCTAACTCTCCAACATTTTTATCAGGGTACCAGTTTGTTGTCAGATATCGTACAGCCACCATTATATCGTAGGATTATCGTTATTTAGCGTTACATCAAGGATGACAGGGCTTTCTTTCGTTGCCACGATATTATCTATCTAATAAATTACGCGATAAGCGTTCTCTAAAAGGATAGTTAACGAGCGAGAAATCATTTCTGGAGCTCTGACCGTGAACTCGGTAAACGGCTATACTATTGCGCTGGTGTAAAAAATTCGCGCTTCATGGGACGTATAATATGCAGTCGATAAATCATCGAGCACGGTGGACAGCCGAGCCAACGTTTGGTATTTTGGTTCCGACTCTGCGGGGGTTTGGCACCCCTGCGGGGGTTCCCTGCTGTTGCCACGCTTCTTTTCCTAGTGGATTCATCCGTGGTGAGAGATCGGATCGAGAGCCTCGAGGTGTTTGCCACGCGAAATAGAAGGGCGCCAGTTTGCGGCGCTCTGACGCGCATACGATAATGATTGGCGATTGAAAGACGTAAGAAAAGAAAGAAAAAAAAAAAAAAAAGGAAAGAAAGGCTAAGAGAAAATTCGTAGGAACCCCCCGCGTAAGAGGATATATCTAACGTAATGATGGTAAGCGCAGGAACCGATTGGAGCGTGCAATTTCACAGTGGAAAAAATGTTGCATTGTGTTTAGCGGAGGAAAGTAGTCGGGTTAATAGAATCGAGTCGTTAATAATCGTCTTCCACTTTGGTCGAGTGGCGCACGTTAAGGCCTCGAGGTGTTGACCAGATCGAGTATTGTTCATCTTTCCCATGATGGTCCCGGTGAATGACGCTGGCTGCGATGATACGTCACGATAATGGCCGGTAATTCGACGTACCATCTCAAGGCTCGTGCGCGCTCTACGAGGAATATTGTTTACAACGACGATACCAACCCCGGAGAAGAGAAGTCTTGCCTTTTCAATTATCGAACCTTCCAGCGATACGATGATGGTCGATGGAAAACGCACACATACGAGCGGCTTCACAAGCGGGCGCCGGTAAACCCACACGCACCGGCTGCATCTCTCTACCAAATTGCAGCCTCGAACCACTGCGCTCTATCGTCACGCCATACGACACACACGAGCCGATCGCACGAATCGTCTTTTCGTGTTTAGAATGTCCTCGTTCGCAAGAAACCGAGCGTTTCCCTGCATTCTTAATTGTTCCTCCCCCCCTCACCCCCCATTCACTCGTGGAAAAGTTCAAATACGAAGCGGAATTCTACGTCTGTATTTGATGAATAATTCCATCGACGACGGTACTGTACGGAGAATAATGACCGATAATTCGAGGTACTGCTCGCGCGAGCAATAGGAACACCGTGTACGCGAACGAAGCCGAGGGGAGGCTAGGGTTTTCAATTATCGAACCTTCCACGATAACGATGCCAGCCAACTTGCGTACGTGCATTTTACCGTGAGCACACCCCCTAACCGAGGCTACGAAATTGCATCTTTGACCGTTTAATGAAAACCGAGAGCGCACCGTAATGAATATCTTACGCTTCGTACCTTTGAGAACCGCTCGGCCAGTTGCAGCAATCTTTTTCCGTGGAAAAACCATTCACTCTAATTCGTTGAACTCGCTTTAAACAGCTCGGCAACGTCGTTAAACCTGATGAAAACTGCATGAGCAACGCGCACAATGACTATCGAGAACCGTTCGCAAGCGCGTAACTTTGGAAAAAAAGGAAGAAGGAAGAAAGAAAGAAAGAAAGAAAAAGAATGTTTGGCTCGACAAAGGACATCCCAAGGGCCACGAAATTGATCGATCATACGCAAAAACGGTTTTCCAAGACGTGCACATCGAGCAGGCGGCCATGTTGTCACCCCGAACATCTGCCACTTTCGGACCCTGCGTTTCCAACCAACACGAACGAGTTTTCGAAAGGGTGTTTACACGTCGGGAACTCGCGACGTACTCCACAAAAATAATTCATTAAACCCGGGCAAAGCCTATTGCTTGGTAGGCGTGACGCCATTTCCAAGGGATTTTGTCGTCGAGCAATGAACGACGAAGCCTTTTTTTCGATCGAGGGGAGACTCCTTCTGTCATCTTTATTTCTTCCAGTGATATAAACCAAGCATTTCTGCTCGTCATCGGGCAAAACCATATCGAGCAAAGACAAGCGTTGTGGTCGCTTGAAGAATGGAAGTTTCCGGTCGACGGAAAATTCGTTCTCAGAAAAGACAAATTAGGGTGACATCGTCGTCGCGTCCGGTGCTCCAGGTAAATCCTCTTAGGTCATAAAAAGGCCATGCTGTGCTTTCATCCCCTCCAGCGCGACGAACGACGTATTTTTGCGACGAACGGTGTATACCGTGGCCGTTCGCAGTCCATTGTCATCCTTGAAAATGTCAACGGGGCGTCGTTTAAAAGGACACTTTTATCCTGCCAATCGGATTATCGGATTACCAGCGTGGAAGTGAAGTGGAGCGACACGTCGAGGATTTTCGAGCGGAACCTCCGTGTATTCTAATTGTACTACTTTATTTTCTAAAAAGAAAACAACCATGTAACGCGTCGTCGCAAATCGGAGTGGGATAAAAGCGGTCAGCTTTTTATTATAAAGAAGTTACAAGTACGTAAGCAATTAGAAAGAAACGAGCTAATTTTTGAAATTCTTTTTCGAATGTATCGTTGTTCGCGTCGTCTTGTTTTAACAGAACAATTTATGGAAACAAATTATTCGTTTCTCGAGTTCACGTCAATCGTGAACGTTAATCGCGCACGTATTCGTGTAATAAAGATTTGATCGCCTGAGTTACCTGAAGGTTAGCGATCGAATCCGACGTTTCGTTGAAGAATTTTTGCTCGTGCTGCACAACGATGTATAGTATAATTGCAGCAGTTTATTTTTGAAAAAGGGAACTTGCGTAACACGCCTTTGCAAATCGAAGAATAAGAATGGCCAGTCTCTGATTGTACAAGGTTTATAAGTAATAAGTACACAAGCAACTAGAAAGAAATATGTGTAGCATTGGATAGCGACGGGGTGCAGCGAGTTTCGTTGATGAATATTTGATAATGCTCGTCGATCAATGTAGTATGTATCGAAATAAAGTCTTGCACGACTTAGTCACCAGTTACATTACTTATAGTTCAACATAGATACTTGACGAGAGAAAGTTCCATCGTCGACTGATTAATTAATCAGCCGAGAATCGATGAAAATCCATCGCGTTGCGGTATGAAAAGTTTCGATAGGAACTTTTGCTAGTAAACGATACTATTGTTAAGAACAGACGATTTAAACACGAACGTTTAAATCGTTGTGACAGAAACGAAAGGAAACGTCCATAAAGGATAACGACAAAAGTACGAAAGAGAAAATTCTTGGTCACGTATTCCCGTTTACGAGGATCGAGTGACGAGAGGAAGTGGGTATCGTGTTACCATCCCACGCATCCTGTCAAGTGGATCCTCTTGGTGCACAAAGAGCAGCAGACAAATAATTGGCTCCTTGGGTGCACAGGTAAAGGCCAGTCCCTTTGATCCCTGAGAACCTTGCGTAAGAACTATTATATCAAGGATACTCGATACATTGGGATTGGGCGCTTCAATAACGCGAACGACAGCAAAGGGACGTAGAGAAAAATAAACTGGTCGCAACATTCTGAACGTCGCGTCGACGAGACGGTGAGTATTTGCCGAGTGGTTTTATATTTGTCTCGGCGTTCTCGGTTATAGCAATGCGAATCGATGTTTTAATATCCAAGAGAACCTGTGCTCTCCCGTTTCGAAAGTCACAGCGAGCTATGGAAATCAGATCGCGGTATACCGAGTATACCGAGCGAAATAAGCGAAGCGGAGTTCGAGACGAAGCAGGAAGAGAGCTGGAGCGAGCGACGCACAAGACTTTTCACCGAGATTAATTTTCGGCACGACACACCGACAGGAAACTTTTCTGCTGACTTAATTAACGCTCGTACGCATCTCTTTTTCGATGCCGAGGATTTAATTACTTTTTTACATCGACTCGTAAATCATCTCGCCGAGGCCAGCGGAGCAACGGCGTCCTTCTTGCCGAGTCATAAAATAAAAAGTTCCAAACTCGAGAGAAGAGAGTGGAACACGTGTTATGCCAGAGAGAAGGCACAAAAGCTGCTCGAAACGGTTTCTATCGGATACAGCTCGCGGTTACGGAGATCGCTGCTTCTGTCAAAACAGAACAGATTATCCCGGATAATCTGACGGATTACAGAACTGATAATGCTCGCAGGTAGTTCCCGGACAATGTCAAGGAAAGGCTCGCTGCGTACAAGCGACAATGCGGATGCGGAAACGGCCAGCATCTGCGCAACCAAGACGTCGCTCGTCTTTTTCGCTGCGTCCACCGTACCTTATTCCATAAAAGATGCAGCTAACCCTCAAAAATTTGCTCGATGCCTCTTGAAGCGTCTGGTCCATCGATCCCGAAATTGAAAATTACACGATGATCATCCGACAGATAAAATTCCGAGACGCGTTCAAAGTCTCGCGGCGATACCGACGGCGTTGTCTAAAGTGCGTTTAATTCTCCGCTTGGTCGATCTTCCAACAGGACCTTCGATTTTATCGGCTAGTCCACCGAAAGAGCTCTGACGAAGGTGACAAGGCGAACAGTAGCACCTGATTTGCGAGATCAACGATTCGTGGTCTACCTGAACGGATTAAGATCCCTATCTGGAAGGAGGCTGAGTAATTGACCTTGCCTTAGGGAGATCAGAGGTTGACAGCTACCCTTGCCTCTGACGGCTGGCCTGCATTTTAAAGACCACCGTCGCGGAACAAATCTGGCCATTAGTTAACTTCTAATCTTGGCGTCTTATTTTTAGCGGCGATCGAGAGCTCCAAAAGTCTCGATGGTTGCGCCGCTTCTTACCAATCGTGGCGAAAGAATTTCGGAATAATAACGTTGATTTAAACACAACGATCGTGGCAGGAAGCTTCGCGAACGAGCAACTATCTACGCAAGAAACTCGATGAAATTGATGAACGAGGACTCACCACATGTCCGTGCACCGGTGACTTGGCGATCGACTGTAGCTGCGGATAAAGTTGGCCAGCCGCAGCCGGTGTCATGTCAGTCAACATCTCGTTGACGCGTATCAACGTCTATACTCGTCAATTCGCGGAATCCTGTCTGCTGTTCTTCGGCGAGTTCGACGAACGACGCGGTTATCTTTTTCTCAAATATCGAGTCTCTCTCTGTCCAATGTGCACACTTCACTTGCGTTCACCGACGGTTCGATGATTCGAAACTGGAATTCGTTGGTTGAAAGGAAGATTGGAAAAGTCGCAGGCCTCGGAGGCAGTGTCCGCGGCCGTCGGCTGGATAAAAAAGCGAGTGGATCGGAAACGTCGTGGTGCGTCGGGCAAACCGGTTAACGTGGTTCCCGTTCTTCGCCCCGTGACAGACTGCCGGCTATCCGATCGGCTTTGCCCCGACCAGACAGGGGAATGGTAGTAGGGAAGCGAGCAGGACTTCGGCCCCCGGGCAAAAAAGGGGCAGAGCTTGCTGGGCGGAACCCAGGGAAAACCAGTTACCGCCCCTGACCGCCTCCGTGCCGTGTCCGCTTCCTCTTCGCTTTATTTATCCCCACCGATTTTCCTCCCACTCTTTCCTCTTCTCTCTCTTTCCCTATTTCTCTGCCTCCAGCTCTCTCGTCGTCCTTCTTCCTCGTGTTCCATCCGAGGCATTCTCTCTTTCTCTGTCTCTCCAACCGCCGCCGCCGCCAATCCGTAACCCTCCCCTCGATAATTTAACCGTGAAATGCGCGCGCACCGCATCGCCACGAAGAGGAGGCACGCGTACGACGACTTTGGTGGTGCCCTCTCGGCGTTTCACCTCTATCCACCACGGACTTTCCACGTTTGTCCCTACCTTTGCCTCCCTTTCTCGCTCTTTCTCTTACGCTCGTCCGCTGTTCCAAGCGGAGGCTTACGTGACCCGAAGTTGTCGTATTAACTCGAGCCTCGATGTTTGACGTAACGGTATGCACGTCGCCGGTATTTAAATACCAACATGCCACTATCTGATACCAACGAAACCAGCAAAGTTCATCGACCGGGGCTGCGTAATTGATATACAAATCGAATCCACGCGTTTGCGGAAACCGTACGTTTTTCCGATTTGTCACGCTTCCCTGTATTCGTCGGGCCTGGTATTTTCTCATCTCCGAACTTTCACAGATCGAAACTGCGCTTTCGCTAATTTTCGCATCTTCGTTTTCAAAACTGTGCGCTACCAGCTACGAGTGTAAGAATAATCGAGAGTTACTCAGAAACCATATTGATTGATAAAGAATACTTCTAAAATTTGTCCGATGATTTACCATCACTTACGTTATCCTGCTGCGATAAGTAAATAAGCTTGCAGATATAAGCTATTCGTATCTTTGAAAATCGCACGCTAATCGCGTAAATTAAAGAAATTGTCAAGAGAAGAAATTACCGGAAGATTGTCAAATAGGTTCGAGTAGAATAAAGTTTGTTCGAATTGGATGAACGTGACAAAGTGGTTGGTTTAACTGTAATAGTTATGACTGACAGCGCATATCGACGAGGCATCGCTCCGCGAACGTCGTATCGTAGACAAAGAGAATACGGACGTCTGTGTGAACGCGTCTCGTTCAGCTTACGGTAGCAACGTTGCTCAAGAAGTGCGCGGATCTTGATCGACTTTTTGCCCGGTGAAATAAATTATCGCTTAATCTACAACGACATTTGCGACGATTTGAGCGAGCCGCGGTTAGATTCGGAGCATTATGACGTTGTTGGCGAGATCCATGAAAAGGGAACGCAAGAAGATCACGAGAATACCGTCTTACGAGCGTCTAATGTGATTTTAATCGAGGAGTTTGAATTTCAAATGCTATCGACTTGCTCGTATAAAGCAACCCGTTGTATACTGGATAAAATTTTAGCGAACAAGGAACGCGGCTCTATTATGACTGCTGGTCCCAGTGGCGTATTCGATCATCTTTTTAGTAGCTAGCTTAGTCACGTCATTATGCATAATGCAGGTTGATACGATTACAAATTGATACGGTCTAACGTAGAGAAACTACGCCAATGGTTAGCGTAGAAACAGACGCGTTGGGATCGTATTAGGTCCTAATTTTCCATAATGGAAGAGAATCGAGGCGCCACTGTGGCGAAGCGACCGTCTAATCGCGGTCCATTCATAACTGCTCCTCGTCGTTCGTCGCTGGGACAAGCAAGGTATTTTCTAAACCATGTTCGTGACTTCCGCGGTTAATTTATAGCTGACGTCTCGCAAGGATCATCGATTTCCTAATCTTCCGAATAACCTAAGTAGATATATACGTCGAGAGAAAACTATTCTTAACGATTCCCAGTTTGGCTATGGCCTAACGACGAATATGTGCGCTTAGTAATTGTTATTTTAATTTTACATAATAATAATAGCGACGTTTGGATAAATACGATTTACGTTTAACCCTTTCGGGACCGAATCTTTTTCTATCTTGCGTGCGAAATTATTTTTACATTAGTCGTTGATAATCGTCGTGTTTTCGTACGGTTTTGTGAAGACGATATAATACACCGAAATTTGGATTCACTTTTTCCGACAGTAGATGCAATTTTCGATCGGTTGATTAATAAATTACTGAGGTAAAATGCGCAACGTAGATCGTGAGAAAAAGCAATGTGGCTTTGTATTCCAAGCGTTGCCTTTTTATTCAAATATTATGAAATGGCGTCGAATCGCGTTAAATTTCGAATCTTCGGTTCTAAATTCACGCGTTTTATTCCGAATGCTCGTATCCAATTTTGTGCCCTTGCTTTCGATTCCGAATCTTCGCGTCCAATTCTCGACTTTCACATTCTTTCCGAATCCTCGCGTTTAGCGGTAAAACGTAGAAACGTTCCTTTCGAATCTTAATTTTCTACCTGGTTGCTCGCGAGGACTACGAGGATCGATACAAGTTCTAATCGACGAACAAATATTTCGCGGAACGCGAGGCATTATCGGAGGTCATCCCCCACCGATTCGAGGAGACGATGATGCGTAGATCGCGTGCAATCGGGCAACAAAAGGTGCGATCTACCCCACCCGCTCTCGAGGTCACAGGATAACGGCAACTGTTATGGGAAGCGAGAAAAGGGATGTTTTACAATGAACCGGAGCAGAATCGGGCGTTAACGTCCTTTGAAAGAGGAAACGGCATTGGATCGTGCAAATGAGGGTGCGAGATTCTCCTCGAGGGGTGTTCAGTTGTTTTTTTTTGTTTCTCTGATCGATGTTTCTCTTCCCTTCGTTTCCAGCATGCACGTTTTTAGATTTTTGTATAAAAACCAGCCACCTTATTTATTAGCTTAAGCATCGCGAGTAGTCCGATCACGTACACGCGAACGTAAGTCGACGATTTTTTTAGAGAAAGACAGACAGAGGCGAAATAGAGACGAGAAAGCAGGAAGAAGAAAGATCGGATGGGAAAAGTGGATCAACGAGCGACGATTGATTTTCTCGGTAACGATCGAACGATATCGGGTCTATGAAATGACGGATCGCTGATTGGCACAGAGACGAAGGCGAACAGGGTTGAAAGGGAAATGGGGCCCACGGGCCTGACGGGGGCGGATAATGACAGGGCGGCCTCGCGATGCTAAGATGGTCCGCGTTGGAACCAGCTCGCCTTTTGCCTCTTATACGGCCATGTGGCCATCGGGAGATGCTGATGGACTAATAATTACCAAGGAACCAGCTTCGCATATAGCGGCTGGGACCGTCGAAAATGAAGATTCACCAAAGCAGACTAGAGCCAGAGTCGTGCAGCTATCGTTGTAGCAGCTACGTAGCAGGCTGCTTGGCCCACGAAAAGGTGCTTTGTGCTTAATAACCACTACGACCCCCGTATCCTGTTTAGTCTATCGCTATCGGGTTTTGACGAGAAGAAGCAGCCGATTATGTTGGTAAAAAAGGCGATTTAAACCGTCGGCATGAAACCATCGCGTATACAACACGCTCGTAATTTATCGCGTTCGTGATAATGGGAAAAGAGCGTAATAATTGCGGACTGTTTTCAATGTGACTTTGAAAATATTTAACTCGTAGGGTGTAATGATAGTTCGCGCGTTGGGCAACGAGTGCAGTTAAAAAGCAGTATTTTAGCACGGGCACACGGTGTCAACCTGTTCCAATGCTCGTTTCATAAATCAAACACTCGCGTGAAGTATGTAATGGAAGAGCGTTGATAACGTGCAAACATTCTTTCAACCATATAGCCTTACAATGTTTCGTTTGCTGCACGCGATTGTTAACTCTCTGTGCACGCATTTTCACGATCCTGCTTATGCCAAACATCGGAGACAAAGACTTCATTATCGATGCTTACGCCGCGTACGTTTTCTTGCATTTGTACGCTCGATTTAAGCGGAATGATAATTTGTATTTAAGCGGATCGCTAGAACGCGAGACACTTGGCTGTCTGTATCAAACCTAACGCACGGCAATATTTCAACTTTGTCAATAAATATTTCCACCATACGGTCAGTTTCGACTTGGCGTTACATCGACGATACGTACAGATCGTCCGAGGGTCCCTTTACACGTACAACGTCGTCGAGAATCTTCACCTCTTAAGACATCCAAATTTGAATGAGAAATCTATAAAATTGATCGATCGAAAGTTATTCTCAGACGTGTCATAGTGTAATCGTCGAAAAGAATTATAACGATACACCGGCCACGAACAAATAAATACTGGCGTGGCTTGTTTTGACCGTTGTCGACGATTCGTCTCTGCGAACGAACGGCTGGAAGAGGAGGCGCTCGGCAGCGTCTCTTTGAGGCTTTTAAGGTCGAGCAGCTAGTTTTGCCGTGAAACAAGGCGAAGAGAAACTTGTCTAGGACTGATTTACGGACTCGTTGGCCGGGCCGAGGCTGGCGTACAACTCGCGGTTCCGTGTGTATCGTGGTCCGGAATAGAGAGACGCTCTTGGCCAGATTTATGGGGTGTTCCACATGGAGGAGAGAAGCCGATCCTCCGTAACTCATGCGGTACTCGGTTTTCTGTCGGCGCGTAATCCGCAAACAAGGAACTCGCGCCGCTTTCACGAACGTTCGGAAGAATAACAGAACTAGCGCTGGAATCGACTACTTATACGCGAATAATCGTAATAGGCGAATTGTCGAAGTAACATTATGCTTGACGACATAGCCATTAAGTTCAAATTACGTTGTTCTGAAAATAGCGTAAAACGTTGTTTAATTTTAAAACAGTCGCAATTGACAATATACGAAAGGATTAGCGTAATTGCTAAAGAAACTAATAATTATAGATCATTTGAGGAGTGCTATCGTAATGATAATGAACGACACCACGTTCCAGTGATACGGCAAAGTGAGCTTCGACATTGTAAAAGTTTAGTCTTGTATTTTCTACAGAATAATCAAATTTGTTCTATATTACGCGACTATCGATCTTTCATTTAGTAACGAAAGAACGAACAAATATTGCGTACGTTAGAACACAGAAAGAAAAGATGCCAGAAACGAGGAAATGATTCCTATAACCATATGGTAGATTTATTTGAATGCGCGAGAAGCTATCGTGCAAGAATTAATAAAGTAAGCCACAAAATATCTTGCAAAGATAAAATACGATACACGCATCATTGAATTATGACGATTACAGATGTAATCATCCTGTTAACACTGACTGAACAAACTTCTTATCTTTCGACGAATCGAAATTAGTGAGTAGAAAATTATGATCGTCGAACTGTCAATGTAACTATACATTTCATTGTTTACCAAGCGACTAAAAACCAATGGGATAGTTTACTTTCAGACAGAAATCTCTCGGAGATTCTCATAACAGAATTTGTCAAATTTCCAAATATCGTAGCGAAATATTCTACCGAGTAGACAAACTTATCTTATCTTAGCCTGAACAGACAGGATTCGCGCGAAACAGAGACATGTCACCGAATGATGACGAGTATTTAAAGCGTAAGGTGGCGACGGTGGCTTTCTTCCGGAACACGCGGTACTTTGAACAAAAGGAGCGAAGAGAGCGTGAAGAATTAGCGCAAAAAGGGGGAAACAATTAGCCTGATGGAGGATCGCCGACAAATTCGCGCGCATGTTCGTTGGAAGTTGAGATTGCAAAATGACGTGCAAACTGAGGGACGCCCTCGTCCGCCCCCTGGCAATACGGTAATCACTATAATTACGTATCGAGCCCTTATATTAATATCCCCCAGCTACGTCTCTCTTTCTCCTTCTCGTGCGCCTCTCTCTTCCGCGACGATTCGTTCGTTCGTTGGTTCGTTCGTGAAGCCTTTAGCCTCGTGAAAGTAGACTTTTTTCCGCAACCTTTCACGCGAACCGATCAACTCCGATTTATTATTGCTGCGAACATCGTTACGCTCGTTAATGAGAGCTTTCGAATCACGTTTCCACGTGGCAGAGCGCGAGCGTCGCGTCATTTTGTACAATCGCTGACAAGCGAGTCTGCGTAAGCAACGAAGCGTTTGCTATACATATTCTCCATGTTTGGCCAAATTTTTCCATGACCCCGACCGTGGATCGCGAAATTCAATTGCGAGATCCGATTGGCAATCGCGCAAATTGAATTCTCAACGAGCGCTGATGAATTGGCAACGCGTTAAGGAGACTCGGGGGTGCGTGAGGCTTCGCATTGGCCTCTTTCGCTACTGGGAGATGAACAATTAACGGGAGGGTGTTGTTGGAACGCCCAGGATGTCGTCGCAGAAGGGAGCAGATGCTGCTGATAGATTCTGTCAAACTTTACTGGCAGCTTGACAGAAAGCGCAAACTACTTTGATCCACCATAGTCTCGACAACGCTAATTTTTACAAATAATTATTGACAAACTTTACCTCTAGATATTCGGTATCCGTGGAATGTTGAGGTTGTTGGACAGCCGTCGGTGGTATGGTCATGACGTTCTGCGGATGAGCAGGATGCGAATACTGATA
This sequence comes from Bombus terrestris, assembly GCF_910591885.1. Lineage (NCBI taxonomy): Eukaryota > Metazoa > Arthropoda > Insecta > Hymenoptera > Apidae > Bombus > Bombus terrestris. Next base: position 11,300,614 of record NC_063281.1, on the reverse strand, counting down.
CGCGCAATTCATGTTTAAACACCCTCAGTCTTGACAAACTGTGTTCCGATAGATATAAAAATATATATCAACGAGTCTGTACACTATGGTTACACGAAACCTCTGTCTTTTAATCGACCGACGATACCGCGGCGCACCATGCACAAAGTGACATTTAAATGTCGAGTCAGAGGATCTCACGGACTAACTGCGAACGAGCGTTTCGAGCACACAGATCAATGATCATGTTTTCACGACGGATCGCTGCGAAATTGGTTCAAGATTGTTACGAAGGAGAAGCTGCCGTTACAGATCCTTCGAGTATCGAGGGAATCTGGTGTCGGTGGAGGTCGATCGTGCGGCAGAAGCGCTCCACGGCATCGGTAGTCCGTTCGAAGGTTGCCGTAGCCCCTCGTATATCCTGGTAATCACAGTAATTTCTGTGGCTGTTGGCCACAGAAGGCAACCAGAGGAGGTCAGTCGACAAGGAGGTCGGTCGAGGACGCAGGAAACGCGGACGTTTCGCGTGGTCGTTGCGATGCGTCCGGTGCGATGCGGAAGGAGGTTACAATTAGACGGAGGGACTGGAGGTGCAGCTCGCGGCGTGCAACAATTATAACTGAGCTTTTTCGTCCCCCACGTAGAAGAGGAGAACGAGTCTACGGAGGCGGATCCTCTCTCCTTCTTTCCCTGTTTACCGTTCCTCTTCCTTCTCGGTTTCTCTTCCACCGCGGCACCGTTCTCGTCTTTTAACACGAATAGGTGTCCGTATGGATACGCGAATGCGTGTGCAACGAGGTCGACAGTGTGCGTGAAACGCCAGTGGTCGGGCCACGTCCCGCAGGAATTCCCACAAGTGTGTGTACCCATCCTGGAAGGTGTTACTGGTGGGGCAGAAGCAGCGCCCGCCCTCGCAACGGTCCTCCTCGTACAACCTCGCGATTGTCTAATCCTTGTGGCAACCCTAACGAACCCTCTCCGTTCCCCCTTTCCCTCTTTTTCTCTCCCTGTCTGTCTCTCGTCCTCCCTCCATCGCACCGCAGACCGCACTCCCGACCAATTAAAACGCGCTGCGATCACGTGGTTCACCGCCGCGACCACCGCTGCTTCTTCTTCTTCTTCTTCTTCGTCGTCATCGTCTTCCTCTTCTTCTTCTTCTTTCTCAGTTTCTCAGCTTCGACTCCGTTCCTTCGTCCCATCGTCTTATATCCTCCTCTTCTAGCTTTCGCTTTTATCTTTGTAGCCGTTGTTTTTACTCCGCGTCCTCCACCTCCATACACCCGCCACCCCTTCGGCCGGTTCGCCTTTCGCCAGTACCCCCTTTGTTTTATTCTTGTACCATTCGTGCCCGTGCCGATACTCGTTCGGGGTCACGCGCGTGGGAGGCGAATGGGCAGATAACGACGACTAGGTCCGAGATATTAGTATATCGTTACGGTCGTGGAACAGGTTTTTCGATTTTACGGAGTCAATGGTAATCTTCCAGGGACGGTATACGCGCAACGATGGGGTTGCCGCGTTCAACGCTCCGGCTCCGACATTTCTCATACGAGGAGTTGGCGCGCGCGCGTTAATGGAATTCCTCGAATAAGCCGGTGGAAAGTAATCGCGGCAATCTCGTTAATGAGATATCGTCTGTTTAAGGGTCGTGGAAGCATGCGTTAAACGTATCGCGTACGCGAGACGCGATTACTCATTGGCGAAAGCTGGCAATTAAAGTTCAATTATCGAAACGCCGTGGCTGTATTTGTCGCTGCGTGTCGTTCGCGCGGTTAATTCAATTTTGCGCGTTTAGAAAATAGCCGGCTATCGGTCGTGCAAGTTAAACAACGAAGCCCTGATATATGCGGTCCTCGTTGAGTTATCGCTTCAATTAAAAAGCAGGTGAGAAACTTTCAGAAAAACCCGCGAGCACGTACACGAGATTAATGCGATAAAGTAACTCGCAGCGTAACGTAATAGCAGGATAGTCTGCTCTATCTATCCGTAATGCTCGTGGTTTACGTTAGCGCGTCGATGCGCGCCGTTTTTTAGCGTTCGATCTCCGCCAGCGTACCGATATAACGATCATAGCCTCAGGATCGAACCTATTATCGTACACGCTAATGATATTGCGTACTCGCCAAGAATTTATCGTGCCACGAACACGACCATTCTCCGTCGTACTCCAGTTCCGATCGTTCTTAGTTATCTTTACGTAACCCTACCAGATCCTTTTCTTTAATTAAAAATCGATCGCTCTTCATACAGCACTTTGTATAACGCGGTTCTTTCTTAAGCAAATAATTATCGAAAGAAACATTTGCAGATAAAGGACGTACAAATTCTAAAGATCGAAAAGAATTCAACCAACGAAGAAACCGTAGCAACCCCCGAAAAGCGATATCCGTGAAACTCGATTCTAAGCGATGGCCATGGTATTCGGATTTGGATTTTACCTGCCACTTCGCTTTATTCTACGAGGATTACGTCTTTATCGCTTAAAAACAAGACGAATTGTTCCATTTAATTGTAACTTCCTGCGTTCTGGGATCTACATAATACGAAGTTCGGAACTGTATCTCCCTCGTTACAGGGATTTCTACCGGTACTACGATCTTTGCACCCGAAGAAAAAGAAGATAAAGACGTTGAACGATCGAAGAATAGCTCGTTTAAACGCCACGTATTGTAACGCGACATTTAATCCGCGATCTACGACTCGACTTTCTCCATTCGTAGGCTCGGCTAACGCTCGATCGATCGTTCGCGATTATTCAACTCGATCGAGGATCGTTTGCCTGGAAATCGCTTCGAAAGTAAGCACTACGTTTTTTCCCTCTTTCTTTCTTCCATGATTCGGACGAGCGATGTTCCCCGTTTCAGTGTGAATTACTCGAGCTAGTTTAACAGCGACAAGGACTGAATGAACGAGACGGCGAGCAAGAACGCTTGGGTGAACGGATGATTGCCGGTGAATGGATTCGTATTCTCCCTCAGACGCATAATGCCAAAGTGCTTCTTGCTCTTTCTTCGTCTCCCTTCGCTTGTAACTCGATACAGTGGGAACCGCGTGTGATCTCCATTCACCACCGGCTAGAATGTTATGGAAGGACCGAAAGGATTGCTTCGCTGACACCGCGGCTTCCCTCGCCGACAAAGTCTTCCGTCTCCCTGAGCGGGATAGTTGAAGGGATTTCGACGCTCTTTAAACTGAGTCGATTGTCGGACTTTTATTTTGCGCCTCTCGTGCACACGATACCACCACCCTCCTCTTCCCTTTCAATGCCATCGGACGTCACAAAGTACCGACGCCCCTTAATCGTTCGGTAATTTTAGATTTCCTCGTCGAGATATTTCACGGCCGATTCGCGTTCAATTTTCGATATTTTAAACCAGTTAAGAAAAAGAGAAGAAGATACATTTATCGATAGATTAATTGATACATAGTTTAATAGATTGTTAAGAAATATCGGTAAATGTATACTTACGCAATGATGTACGAGTGCATGTACATTATAAATCTGATGCTTTACGATGGCGGAATATCGTAGTAAACGCGCTTCACCGAAGCCTAAATGATTTCTGAAACCCCAGCCTGTTTAACGAGTACGTTAACGTTGGCCTACTTAAGGGTGCGATTGATCGAGGGTGGTTGTACGGTTGCATCACCAGAGGGCGTTCTTCGTTCGATTCAGCGGAACGATGACGCCTACAAATTCTACATTCCCCTATTGGAAGATATTTAACGTTCGAAGAAATCGAAGATCGGTTTACCCCCTAAAACCATCGTTTTAGCTCGTTTAACGAATGAATTATGTTGGACTAATTAAGGGCACGATTGATCGAGGGTGGTTGTATAGTCTGGCCCCCTGTAAACGTTCCCGGTTGGAGGTAGGTCGATCTATCGATATTCGGCCAGGTGGCGCCAACGAGGTTTTCCGAAACCACGTAAACGCCGATCGCGTTAAGGGATGATGAATGAGGGGCCGGGGGATGGCACGAGAGTAGACGGAAAGAGGCGTATCGGCGTAGAATCGCGGCACACGGGATCCACGATGAAAAATTGTGCCGGTGGAGACTCGTGTGTTCCCTCGGATATGAAACTGCCAGACGGATGGACGGACGGACGAAAAGAACGGATGGTCGTTCTTTTCGTGCGCGAGCGGGCTCTAGCGCTCTGTTATTATATCTTTCTCCCTTTCTCGTTTCTCTTCTCTTTTCTTCGAGTCTTAGAGAAACGGATCGGCGTTCGGGACAGCGCGTTACCGACGAGAGAGAAAGAATAATAGCCTCCCCCTATGGTGGCCGCGGCCTACAATTAAAACTCTCGCGCGTTCCCAAGGGCGGGAAGGGCTCTCGTCGGTGCGCGCCGGTTAATCGACTCGCTCAATGTCCAGCTCTCGTGCACCAACCTCTCCACCCTTGCTGTCTATGACGATCTACCGATTTTATTCGGCATTCGTGGGTACAAACGATTCCAGGAAAATAACAGTCGATCGAGAATGCGACCGGTTTCAGGGAGCATTGCGCGTTAGAGTGCTTCCGGAATACATCGATCGAACCCTCTTTTCTGTCGTCCGGAAAGGGAAACATTCGTTTTGCTAAGAACATGAGAAAAAAGCCGGAGATAGGGAAACGGGGGTACTTGGTATTGAACGTAAAATACGTCGTTTGGATAGACGCGAAGTTGCGAAACGTGGCATATTTCAGCTATCCAGGAAAAAGATGTAGCATGTTTCACCGTCTTGCAAACGAAAAGTAACAGGTTATATCGTTGGTCAAATATGTTCGTTTCTACGGTGAAGCGACCTGCTTCTTTCTTTCGAAACGTATGAATACGCTGTTCTTCGCGGAGGGAAACGAAGCGTCGTATTTTCAATCGCGTCAAAGACAAACGTATCCTTCCTAGACGAATGAAGGTTTTCATCGAAACGCTTTTTTAACATCGCTTTTCATAACGAATCTCGATATGTCGATGTAAAAAATAACGAAATGGGGTGAGATTAATCGGTGTTTGCAACAGGCAGACGAAGTCCTATTAATTCGTTCACGCCAGGAGAGAAATCTAGTCCTTATCTGCCGACGTCGAAAATAATCCGGGACTGTAGCATGGCTCGCGGTGAGAAATGGAGGTGATCAGTTGCTGTCGGGTTAATAATATAAATTAGCGGGCACAGATCGGAAATAGGTATGGTACTCGGTCGAATGGCAAGGATCAGGGAAGGAAAAAAAAAAGAAAAGAGAGAGAAACGAGTACATGGCACGGTGGCAGTTGCTCCGGTGGTTTGGTCCGCATTACGGGTTACGCGGGCGGGGTAATCACGATGATTCCAACTTCGGGGTCGGTCATCATCTCGTCACCGCGTCACCCGCGGCCAAAAAATCGTGGCACGCACGTCCTTAACCCTGTGCACGTTCTTTGGGCATCAACAGCTCCGCCACCATCGACAACACCGAATGGAAACCACCGGAGAAACAGGATGCAGCGAATGCTTTATGGACTTATCAATCATTTGGTAGCGCCGTGCAGAGAGCTGAGAGTTGCCCTATGTTTCTTGCCGATTTGTAGCCTGTTATTAGGGAGGATTGAAAGATTCCGGGGTCAGGAGGAATCAGGCTTCATTCACATGAATTTACACCGGTCATTTCGCCTACGACGCGATCGACGACGATCTCGTGTGATTCTTTTTCCTTCGGTCATCATAATCCATCGGTATCGCATCAGGATATAAAAACCGATTCGCAGGATCTATGGAAATTGAGATATTTCAAGGTGAGAATCGAACGAGCTCTATTCGTATGAATTCACGCCAGGCATTTCGTGCAAGAACGTACACTCCACTCTATGGTTTCTTGCGACATTTTTGGTTCGATTACAAAAATTTATTTTCATCAAGATCTAAAAATCGACTCGTAAGAAATTCTTACTTCTTCTTCGAAAGGAAAGTAACGAAGAACCATTTTAACAGATTCGTTTGGGTTCAGAACGATGTACCAAAATGGCGCAGACTCCTGGCATCTTAACAGCGGCGAGGTTTGCGAGAAGGTGGGCCGAGGTGCGAGCAAAGGTGATATATGCCGTGATGCAGCTTCGTGGTAGGAAGACGGGCGACGAGTGGGGCACGTAAAGTGATACGTGGGTGTAAAGAAAGATGGTGGCTGGTCAATGGATATACCGAAGCCAGTACCTGATCGAAAACGATGTATAGAGGACGAGTACATTTTCGTAACATAACTCGTAAACCCTCGAGGAAGGGTGAAAGGTGCGGATTGATCGGAGAGTAAATCTCCCACTTGTGTCGCGAATCTGGTTTCGCGTCGGAAGAAAGGATTTGGTCTCTCTCTTTGTGGGTGGACTTGACCAAAACGCATCTACGTGTGCTCGCGTATGAATGTACTCGCATTTTGACCGGGCGTGTAGGGGGCCAGGGACGGCCGCGGCAGGGCCCCAAACCCGGTAATTAAATAGCTGAACCCTGCAATTAAGGCCACTAAATCGTGGCGGACCATGGACCTGACCAGCGAAGGGCCCGCCAGACACAAAAAACAACGTCGAAACGTTGCTTAAGCCAGCGCGAGCGAACAGAGCACAAGGATGTACGAAGCGAGACCCGAGACGTCCACGTCGACGTCGCGGGGGTGGCTTGGTAATATGTGGGAACCTAATCGAGAAAAAATGCCCTTCTGCCTAGACGCGATCTACGAGCATCTACCCTGATTGCCTACTTGGTTCGCACGCTCCTTTCACAGTCGGCTTTGCCAACGCGATGGTCGAATCGTTTGGATGAGCCGCGTTTGAACGCAACAAGGGACACGTTTGCCTTTCGTGGAAAGCTTAAGCGATGTTTCTATGGTTTCCAAGTTGTCTTGCTGGAAGTTTTTACGTTGACGACTGTACGAGAAAATAATGGTACCAAGTCGAAGAACAAAGATCTTGCGTATTCGTAAAACGATATTAAATTATGGAGGTTGTAGTTCTCACGACAGAAAGATCCATATTATAAAAGCAAAAGACGAGTCGCTATATAATAAATATAAAAATACATTTTTGTTAAAACTGGCGCTGTTTTCCTCAATGTTATGTTATTAATTTTCCATTAATTTTAATCCCTCGTTTCATTAATTAAAAACGTAATTCAATTCCTTAAAGTTTCTCTCTCGCCAACTTATTTTATGAAATTTCTCATACGAATGATAACGCGACGTTTAACAATCTTCGTGTTTCCGATGAATACACCTGGTTCGGAATTTGTCAAACATTTCCTGTTTTCATCAAGCAGCACAATTACGTACGAGTGTATAGACAGGAACGAAGATAATAGTAACAAACTGTCTTCCTTCCTGTTCCAGACGAGGCCGGCGGTTTCTTCCTCGTGCACGTTACCACCGGAATGCATCGTGATTTCCGTGTATGCAAAATCGAGCGTGCACACGCACTAACAGCTCTCGTGGCGTTAGATGGATGACCGAGCATCACGCTCCCCCGTCGTATTAAAATATCAGAGAGTCACCCCCGCCCGTTCGTCCCTCGCTTCGAGGTTACCCCACGTTCGTCCGTTGCCTCGGCATTAAATCAACCACCCACCAGCCCTCGGGTTATCTTTCAAGCCTATCTGTGGACCGGCTAAGATATCGCCAAGTCTCCCCGCTTTCCAACCGACTCTCTTTGCATTTGTAGTAAATCTACGAGCTCTCCTCTTTCACGATAGCGGCACGAAAAAAAGAACAAGGTAAGAAATCTCTTCGACTTACGATACTTATTCCTTCGATTTATAATACTTATTCCTTCGACTTGGTGGTTAATTTTTTCCCAAGAAGAATCTCGTTCTTGGGGGGTATTTTCTCGAAGAGATCTCGGCACGAGGAATTCTGTCCGATTAAAGCGTGGCAAGCATTTATTGATTCGTGTCGTCCAGAGGTATCGTGGTTAGCGATAAGACGCTCTGCACATCACCATGTTCCACACGTCATTCACTGCACGTGTAATTTGCACGCGCGTGATTTGATTACGTCGATCCTGAACAAAGCTACGTATACCTGAGCCGGTACTTTAACTCTCACGCTGCGTAATTAATTTCCCCAACTACTTTTCAATCTCAATCCTAAAAGAACACAGATCCTTCTCACAGATTCTCGGTTATTTTTCCATTTCTTACTGACAAAAGGAAAATCCAATTTTTTACCAAACTGGTAGCGATCGACTATAGCGAAGCGTCGCAGCGTAAAGATAAAATACAACCCTCGTGAGCTTGCAATCGTGATTCGAGTTTCAAAAACGAGTATTTTTTGTTCCGTGTACGTAGGTAGGTTAAAGCGTAAATTTAGTTGAACGCTGTGTTACATGCTGGCGTACGTTATCCACGAAAAAAGATTTGCGATGAAATATAAATTAGCAGGTGCACGGGTCCTTTCTCGAAAGACTGGTCCAGCATCCCGAATCAAGCAGACAATTTAATTTTCTAATTATCGTGACGTTCGACCGATCGAAAAGGTATGGCATCCTTATCTCGATGTAACATCTACGCGCGTATAAAGGCTAATGGATCCTCGTGATCCGTCTCGGCTCTCCAGACTCAATCTCGACTAATATCCGTGCTAGGTGCTGGTGTCGGCCTACACGGATACCCGCTCACAAAGTAAACGTGGATCAACGCGGACGACGAGCCGGAGTACAAGGGTGAGTCGGAGGATGCCTGCGTACTGCACTGCGGTAAATTAATTGATTACTGCACGTACCCACGTACAACCGTTCTCGCCAAAGAGGAGCTTGGCTGTTGTGAGAATAAGCGACGCAGAGAAAGAGAAAAAGGAAGGATAAGCCAAGTGCAGAAAATACCGGGATCATTGGAAATTCATAAATAATAATACGAACAGAACCGAATCTGCATTTTCTTGCACAATAATTTAGTAATTAACGATGTTAGTGAATCGATAAGTTACGGGTTATAGGTTACAGACCTTTCTTTTAAAGCTGTGCAATTTTGATAATCGGACGACTTATAATTTGCAAAATTAGATTTGGTTATGGAGGAGAGTTGGTCGATACTGATGAGTTGCGATTTCTGGCCAATAACATTGACAATATCGATTCGATTCAATAATATCGATTGGTTCGATCGTACAATGGAATACAATTTCGTTCGCTCACTGAGCTTTAAACAGTTTCAAAGTGGAATGAAAATTTGATCAACGGAATCACGATGACACGATTACGAATGTAAAAAGTGAAAATTCTATGGCAGTACGTATTATTTTTGAGGTGCAGGTTGTTGAAAAGCAGCGCAGATTAGATAGATAGATTGAATTCTTCGGGTCGAATGAGAATCAACGGCGTGAAGTTACAAAGTCGAAGAACGGTTACAAGCATCGGGAGAACGGAAAGATGGCACGTCGTATTGTAGAGTCACCGAGACGAAAGGAACAAGCGATCACCCGCTGGGAAGGCGCATGCTGCGAAAGATCACCTCCCGGTCGAACACACCTTCGCGGCATTGTTGGACCGCGGGTGGTTTCGATCTTTACAAATAGGTTGCTAATGCAATAGGATGTACGGTCATGTAGGCGCTAAGTGGAAAGCGAGAAGTAAACTCGGCTGTCGATCTTCGATAGGGTGTCCCTCTTTCGATCGATGCCGGTCAACTCACCCCCTGCGGGTCAGACCTCGATAATATCTGGATTACATTAACGCGCGAACCAACGTGTAAACTTCTAATCTTTCTCCATTTCGATGTTTCGTACAATATTCTGTATCTGAAAGCGAACTTATAAATTATAATAGGCGTATAACATCGTTTAGAAAGTATCTGGGCACTCGTTTCTTCTGGACAGGATGTCGAATTCAATCACGATTATTTTGTTGTTTATCATTGTCGCAACTATGTGATATAACAAACTAATTGTATTTCCAGTATTATCTGACGATCGTTCAAGTTCGTGCGACTATTTCGAAGCAAATTGTACAATTTTCTCAAGTACAGGTCAAACGAAGAAGATTCTCTTTCTGCTGGAACACGGATCTCATCGATATTATACGTTGTACAAAACTCACGATGGAGCGAGTTACTAGGAGCCACGATACCTTCGCAGAACGTTCTCTACAAATAGCAAAATCTCCAAAATTTCGTTTCCGCGAATTTTTATTCTCAGAGAGCCGCGTCACAGCTGACTAGCTAAGTGATATCTCGTGCCAAGGATTGTTCGGGGTAAGACGCAGACCGTGCGATTATGGAGAAATATGCAGCCGTTTAAAGTGGCATGGTAAGTCGTTGCGACCGCAATCACGGGTTCTAAGTAGCGAAGGGAAAACACGACGTAGCTTACAGAGAGGGTTCTTACGGTAGTTGCTCGTACGTGTTGGCTCGCGTTCGACTTGCGGCCGAGGTCCGAGCTATGGTCCGGCTGGGCTTGCCAGCGGTTAGGCCGCGGTTACCGCGTGGTTATCAAGTTAACCTTTTACCTCGAAGCCGCGCGAGCTCTCGATGAGGTTTGCGGCCGACCGAGAAGGAACGTCGGAACGGAAGAAGAAAGAGCGACCGAGGTGTGAAACCGCTCCAAAGCAAAGAGGCAAGAAATTGCGCTCGATTATCCTCCTGGTAAACGTGGCCAGTCCGCGATCAGTTCCTCTCATCTGTCTGGTAGACCTTCGATAACGATTCGACGAAAGTCTCTCTGTACTCTCCTTCTTCTGTGTTCCTTTTTCGTTTCCTTCTTATCCCCCTTTTATCCCTTTCTGCAACCCCCCACCACTGTTTGGTTTCTCTGCGTTCTCGCGAGTAGACGCAACCACGTGTGTGCACGTAATGGAAGCCAATAACGGGCAACAGGTATACCGCTGAAACGGGTACAAGAAAAAGGACAATCAGGGGAGGAGGAGGAGGAGCAGGAGGGGGAAAGAGGAGGAAAGCGCGAACGCGTATATATACTTTATTCATTATCCGGTTTGTAATTCATAACGCGCCATTAGTCATATTATTATAGTATTTACTCGCGACCCAATAGCGGGTGTCCCGGGCGTAACTCGTTATTACACCGTAGCGCGCGCGGTAATTACCGAGTTCCATGTGGAAAGGGAAACTTCGAACTATGTACGTGCATGTAGGTGCGAACTGCAAACGCCACGGAATACACACGGTTACTCGCGCCTATTAACATCATCGCTCGTGCCAAGAACGGACAATTATTCAGCGTGCTTCGGTCTCCACTTCGCGACCCTGTTAACCGCTCCAATTTTATCGTTTGCCACTTCGTTTCGTGGCAATTTAGGAACGTGGCTGTGTGAAAACGAGTCTCGTATTGCCGTACTCGGGCTGCTCGGATTGCGCAACATGTCCATGAGTGGAAAATAAGAAATAACGAAAAGGTTAGAGCAAAGTGATCGCAAACCGTGTTAACTCGGACGCTGGTAAACGGTACCGGGCCAATAGGCAAGGAACAGTGTGGCTTTTCAGTACACACGTTGCACGAAGACGAGGAGTTATGGCCGCATTCGTCTCCATTATCCGGTGAATCATTGAGGGAACGACCTAACCTCCGACGTTCGAGCTTTAACAGCACCAATTCTTGTACGTCGATATCCTTTGCCAGCCGACTCGAACACCGGCGTACCTCTGTTCAGACCGGTTATATAGCCAAGGCGCATTATTGTTTGCATAAACGCGATCCGTAAATCTCCCCTCGTTCACCGATTTGCAATTCCCTCTTCGCATGTCCGACGCTTACGTAAATGCGCGTACGACACACGCGCGCAGCACATATTTTATAGAGATTTCTAAGAAACCACCTGCCTCCGTTATGGATTATCGCCGCACGAACGTTCCATTTCTTTTCTCTGATTCCTTCGTTACAACGATCATATACCAGCGAAATTTTCGGACCTTACCACGATTCTTAGCGCAACAATATCAATCTTCAATTCACAGTCTACGTGCATAGCTTTATTTCTTAAGTGCATCGTATGGTAATGACGAATAGTTTTATACGTAAATTCTACGTCATTGTGTTGTGCCTCGTTTCTTTTCACCGAGAGTATAAAATGGCTAGATTGATAAAAGCGCGAGCGAATGTTCGTTTTTATGAAACTACCCGAGCAAAATAAAACACAGAGATCTACTTCGATAGAAATGCGACAAACTGACCTCGTGAAAGCGTTAAATATTAATCGGTCGCAACGGTCGACAGATTCTTAAAATAAGCACGCGTGCAACATCGACAATGTACTTTTCCTCGAGAAAGCCGAAAGTACAAGATCCGGCAGTTTGGCTTGGACAAATAACACTGTTCGACGAACTCGATAATAACTCTCATAATTCTTTCCCTTCCCCTGTCCGTACTTTTCGCCCGCTCCTTTTCTTCGCCGCGAAACGCTTTATCGATTTAACATCTCGCCACATTCCATGACCGTGGCCGCGATGAATTATCGCGTTGCGTATAAAATGCTTTATTTGTCATCTCGATAATAACCATACCAGGGGGCTGGCCAGCGAAGCCCGTAACGTGATCCAAGATCGTACTACCTCGTAGCCCGTCCGATGAATAGGCGAAAATAAGCGCGTCTTACAGTCTCTCCAACTATGCGGACCATTTAACAATGCGCATACGAATACTCGTCATTTAAATTCATTTGTAGTCTGACGTCAGATTTATCACGGAGATATCACGCTGGAAAACAGATTCCTGCGTTTTGCGAGCGTCGCGTCCTGTCTTTTCTTGGACACGTACGTTCGACAGTCTTATAGATATGCGACGCGCGTCGATACTCGATCGCTCCTCTTCGATAGAGAAAAAAAATCCGATCGAGAGAAAGACGGAGAATCGTCGGCATCATTTTGTATCATTTTCCCGCTACACACGGTTCCATGATAAATCATCCACTTCGGCCGGTAGCGTGGTTCATGTTTTGTCCAGGGCAACTGCGACCGTTCGTGTTCGATCGCCGTTCAGGGGCTGTCAATAGATTCGCTGCTGGTAATTCGAGGATAAATTTCCCTCGTTGTGGCCGCGCGCGTGTTATTATTTCGCGTCGTGAATTTCAACGAACACACGCGTGCGTGCGATTCTATCTCGTGGTTATTAACATCCGCGGTATTTCGTATAACGCTCGGATTTCTCTCGTCGAGAACAACCGATCCGCTTCTTCTTTAAGGGGGCGACTCTGCAGGGGTGATGTATATTAGGAAAGAATCGATATTTTTTGTTGCATTTTTTAGAACAGCATAGTTTTAATAGTATGTGTGTATGTGTATGTAGAATTCTATGTCCTTAACAATTAATAAGATAGTATCTGATTGAAGAACGTGTATTACGCACTCGATCATGATGTTACAATGACACGAAAAACTATAATTTCCTTCCAACCTTTTCCAATGTATTAAGATCTACTTAACAGATTGGATGAACATTTTTCACGCGTCTTTGGTATAATTATAGACGTTTTATCGAAATGGATCGACTTCTACGTTCGAACAACAGTCAATGTTATTTAAAGATAAGTTGGCAAGACGTAATTATATAATTTCACAATTTATCATTCTAACTAATTTATTTTAATTTATTTACTCCGTGCTGGGTGGTCTAGATAAGTCATTCTATAGCGATTCAGGAAACTGTCTGCATTTTCTCGCTCAGTTTTCCGAGCGGATTGGCTCCGAGTTGCCCGACGATTGAGAAACCATTTCGGTGGTGAGAGACAGAAAGAGAGAGAGAGAGAGAGAGAGAGAGCAACCGTATGGACGCCTGTTAATCTCAATAATGCTCGCGCAAAGCGGATGCGCAAGCTCGTAAATCGGTACCCCCTGTGCAACATCCCCTTTCTTCCAGAGAATTCATTCCCCCTTGGTTTCTCGTCGAACGTCTGGCTTGGTCGTTCACGACCACGAGAATACCACCGACGACGAGGAGAACACGAGACACGGTATTTTCTCGACACGAGTCGGCAAAGGTCCAAGCCGCATACATAATTTATACAATTAGCCGAGGTGTCTGCCGTGTCCGACAGAATATGGAGCCTGAGTGGACTGACACGGCGCCAGGAACGCGAATACCATGTCGTCGAACGATCGCGGAGAATCTTTTCTAACCTCGTTTCCAGGGATCCTGCGCCGTAGAAAAATTTCTAGATTTCGTGACGCTTATCGTTGACTTTGCTACTAGTTGTGACATTCGGGCATTGTAACGTTCCGAGGTAAGTATAGTAGAATCTTGATTATGCCAACTAATGACGCACGCTGTTCGGATAATCAAACTTTTCGGATAACAGAGCAACTTAGTTTTTAGACGAGAGGAGGTGATTTATTTCCAACTATTTTATAAATATTGATATTGTCGTAAAGAACCGTATTCGAAATTTATTTCGAATTATCGTTTTATCGAACGATTTTCTTATTCCATTGATTCATTAATTATCACGTGGCAGTAAAAGAGCTTTTTTTTCAGTTGGTTCGTAGCTTGAAATAAATATTGTAAAAAATCTATCGCTATGAAATAAAATACTCGATGCTCGTTATAACGTTGGATGGAAGTCAACCGATGCTCCGATAATCGATCGAATCGTTAATGGCAGTTCTGATAATGGAGACTCTACTATAATATCCAATTATAGAAAAGCTAATAACTGTGTCTGTAATTGCATGGCAGAAGAATTACACGTAATTAAAGCACGAAGTTGTGGATCTACAGTAAGTTTATTTTTCTACAATCACTTAATTTTCATTGGACGATCAATTAAGAGGTAGATCGTTGTTCACGACCACGTCATCTTGTGAGTGCCGTTTCTTATTACTAAAATGCATCGCTATCGATAAAGTTGGAAAAATTGGCAAGAATCGTCTGCCTTCTAAACCCCTCGAATAGTCGTTTAATAGATCATTGCCTTTCTCCTTATTTCTATCGAGAAGATGAAATTTAGGTCTTACGAAACGAGACGAAACGAAACGCGATACCAATTTCGTGTCTCGTTTACAAACAGATGAAAAATCGGCAGAATTTTAAAGATTCGGGTAAAGACAATGGAGAAAGGTACGGGAGATCGGTGATCTCTCGCAACACCTTACGCGTACGTATCTTGTTGGTTTCCTGATACCAAGGAAGGCTGTGTAAAACCTTCTTTGGTAGATCTTGTGCTTGCAGAACGGGAGAAAAAGATGGTGAGATGGAGAGAGGAGAAAGAAGACCGAGGGAGTTGGAAAGAGAGAAAAGAAAATATAAAACGGATGTCCGCAACACGATCACGTGATCGGGATTTTATGGTCGGTGAGTAAGAGCGTAATTACGTGCAATGGAATAAAGTGGAGAAGTCGGTTATCGACGTATCTTCATCGTATTCGTTATAACATTGTGGGAAATTGAGCTAGCAACCGCGTTATAAATATTGATGTTTACACTCATTACAGAATTTATACTGTATGCCCTGGTAATTATTCTGTCGATAGCGTTGCGCGTGCGATAATTATCGTGTTAGATACCGAGTTTGCCCTGTTTAGAGTTTGAGCTGTGCGCGCTTTTCAGATTTCAAGCAAATCGCACGATCTTTATCTTCACTCGCTGCAAAAATGGAGAAGAAAGACGAACGAAGGTAAGATCGCCGATACATAAATCTTATGGCCAGAAATAAAAACAACTATACGTTTTTACGTTATTAAATGTATTCAAACGATGTAATCGTACATACCGGCACTTATAGTAATAAATGTTAATGAACGGACGTTACTTATATTATTTGATTATTTATATATCGATAAAGATGTCATCGTAACGCGAATCCTGTCTTGCTATAAATTGCAAAGTAACATAATTAATTAATTTGCTTGTATATTTACTTATATTTGTATAAATACCTGTATTTGCTTATGTACATACACTTATTACCGTAAGCGTTTCATACGATAGACAGTCACATATACTTGAAAATATCGTTCCTTTTATTCCAACGTATCGACTATTCGAATATTTTGGTCCCCCGTTGTATTAGCTTGTCCGAAAAGTTTCTTTCGTTTTGTAAGGAAATAATAGACGCACAATGTTTGCTGTTTTATATTAGTTTATCGAACACGAACATGATAATAGAAATAGAACGAAATAGATCATACCTAATTTAATAAAATAATATAAAACAGAAA
Organism: Bombus terrestris; assembly: GCF_910591885.1. NCBI lineage: Eukaryota > Metazoa > Arthropoda > Insecta > Hymenoptera > Apidae > Bombus > Bombus terrestris. The sequence continues at coordinate 11,284,542 of NC_063281.1, read as the reverse complement.
TTGTTCTTCATCTATTATCACCATACGAAACGAAAGAAACTTTTAGGACAACCTAGTGGCTACAACCTACATATAGTAGGTCGACCGTCGACGAAAGGACAGAAAGGCTAACAACGATTGCAAAGTGTAATGCACGAACGCGGTTCGACGCGCAGATCGCGTCCCTGTTCGTGTCCACGGGAAAAGTCCGGATCCTCGAAGGAACTCTCCGAAACGTTTTATACGACTGGCAAATTTATGGCTACGGGGAAGGAGAAGCGAAAGTAACGGCGACGCCAAGGAGAGACGCGGTACGCTCTAGGGGAATCGACTTCCAGACAGGTCAAGATATATCGATACATAAACATCGATATCGACGTGCAAATGACGGTATACGTGGGCGCTTTCGTGCACAGTTTCCGTCGATATGTGTACGTAGGTGGATCGCACAGCCTATCTAGCATCCGCGATGCTTGGATGCACCGATGTCGCTGAACGAAACGAGTCGCTACATCGCGTCGCGCCGAGCCCGGATCGACTCTGCTCGTGCGAGCGAACCAGCTGCCCTGTAATCGCGATTCGCGCACTGCAATAATTATTGCCTTTGCTCTGTCATCAGCGGCGACATCTATATACAACCACGCTATCCCGATGCTGGTCGCCGTCAACGGCAAGGAAAAGGGGGCCAACAGAAATAACTCACGCGTCCGCGTAGCTATACGCTGAATAGGGGTAAGGGTGTTCGTGGAACGAGCTCACATGAACGACTGCGGGAAAAGCCGGCTTCATCAAGACCATATTGTGCGATGGTTTTATAATCAGCGTCGTGGTTTCGTTACGGGCTCGTCGAGATTCAGTCGGACTCGAATACTTCTTTTTTCGCTAGACGATGTCAGGGTTCGGGGAATGGAGGAAGAAAAATTGCCAGATCTGGATAATTTAAGCGAAAGAGGGAGAACAAAGAACGGAACGAATCGTTTACTCGGCCACGTGTAAAGCTACCTGATGTTGATACTTGAAACTCGTTATAACTTGTGACGAGTTGGAGCAAAAGAAGGTTTATAGATCGATTGATCAGATTCTATGAATCTTTTATGAGTATCTCGAGAAAAAGAAGCGATAGTTTTAAATAGACTATACGCCTGAATGCTCGTCGAATAGCTCCGATACACTGCGAGCATTCTACGAGATATTTCGTATCATTACGATATTTGTAAAATTCCAAAGAATAATCTTTTCAATTTTCACGTGACATCGAATAACAATAATCAGATCCCGAAAGAGAATAAAAAGATAATGTTGAAACTGCTACTGTATCTCACAACTGTAATGCCTGCCTATAAAAGGTAGGAAATGTGATTTATCGTGTTTTTCCCCCTCGTATTGACTTTGATCTCATCGCCGACCGCAACGACAGACGAGCGTGAAACGAAAGGCGTGAAAATCACGCGAAACCGGGCAATTCTAATGAACCCGAGGAAGATTTTCATTAAAACGTGTGTTTACGGACACTATTATAGGAATTAATACGCACGAGGTTAAGTGGTCGGCAAGGCGAAAGTGGTGAACTCCGTCGGCTATCGTATTATGGTCGGTGATTTAGTCGACGCGTTAGCAGCTGGTAATATCTCCGCGACGGGACTCGCGTATCTTACCGTCATCTTTACATCTCGCGTATTTCCATACAAGAGTGGCGGCATTTGAATATCCCCGTGTCCCCCTGCGCCCTTCTTCTTGCTCGAAACCAGACGGGCCTGCACGCCCGAGCGAATTACATAGCCGACATCGGAGCGTGGCGATCTGATATCTCCTCGACCGATGTAACGCTGCTGCGTGAGGCGCAATGACTGGCGAAAATATAACAATTTTGACAGCGCGTCTAATTAACATGCCATCGAGTCTTTCGCCAACAGAGACTCTCTATTGTTTCCTTGATCAACTTATTTACAAAAAAGCTTCTCGAAATCTTTGGTGATACATCGATCGGGAATATTAAAGCGTGCGTTATTCGCGAAAATATAACGATCTTGACAACGCGTCTAATTAACGTGCCATCGAGTCTTTCGTTAGCAGAGAATCTCTATCGTTTTCTTGATCAATTTATTTACCAAAAAGCCCCTCGAAATCTTTGGCGATACATCGATCGGGAATATTAAAGCGTACGTTATTCGCGAAAATATAACGATCTTGACAGCGCGTCTAATTAACGTGCCATCGAGTCTTTCGTTAGCAAATACTCTTTATCGTTTTCTTGATCAATTTATTTACCAAAAAGCCCCTCGAAATCTTTGGCGATACATCGATCGGGAATATTAAAGCGTACGTTATTCGCGAAAATATAACGATGTTGACAGCGAGTCTAATTAACGTGCTATCGAGTCGTCCATTGCCAAAGATCGTCCGTTGTATCTTTGATCAATTTACTTATAGAAAGTTTCACGGAGGGTTTGATAATACGTCGAATAAGAATTTCGAAGGATATGTTATCGGAGAAGATATAACAATTTCGACGGCAGGCCTAATTAACACGCAGTAATTATAATACCAAACACTGCTTATTATCTTCTCGATCAATTTTCGTTGTAAAAAGTTCCTCGAAATCTTTGGTAATACGCTGATTGAGAATTTTAAAGCGTACGTTACGAGACTGGTAACGAGAGCTCGATGACAGCAATGTTTCCAAACGAACGAACACTTTTCTATGGGAACGATCGCGTTACAGGATTATGGATAGCCATCGTGGGTAAAAGCCCTCGAGCTATCGTACACGAATTCAATCGCGTTACTTCCAGTAGAGGCTTTTCGAAGCGCGGATCGGTCATCGAGAAAATCAGACCATTGAAAGGGAATCCTGATTGCGAGAACGTTTTCCCGGGAATTTTGCAGTTGTACGATTTGCCGGGAAGATGATATAACCGCGTTCAGAAATGTTACAACATCTCAATCGTCTTGCATTTATTATTATAATAAATTGAGGTTTATACATAGATATCTGTATCGTAATTTCATAATCACCATCAAGTAGTGTAATCGGATCAGTGAAATTCACTTACGAAGTAATAAAATAATTTTCTAATCAACTCGTTGCTTGTAATTCTGCGTTTTTAACTTGTAAAATGTCGTCGTAAATGTCGATTCACTATCGACCATTCGTTAATTATTCGAAGAAAAAGTTATCCCTGACTAAAGTATAGCTTGCTAATCGAGGAAAGACTCGACCACTTTTTCATAGATCGAGCGAGTAATCGATAAAACGCAGATTAAAGCGCTTTCATTATCGGTCGGTCGTAGACTTTGTTTCAGAAGAAAGTCTCGTTTCCTTTCCACCTCGCCCCCTCCACGGCCACTAACTAATTACCGGTCACGGAAATAAGAAAGGGTAATTCATGGAATCTTTTGTTTCCTATTTTATCAATTCTTTATCTCCTTTTTCCCCGATATCCTCCATGTAGGTATGCATTTTCACTTCTATTTGTACAATTAATGGATCCAATTTGAATGTCAATTACTCAACCGAGAAAATGACAAACCGTCATAAATTAGTTGCAACGACGACGAATATGACGAATGATTTTAGGAGGACGTTTACCAGTAATCGTTATTAATTACCGGTAATTGTCGTGAATAATAGACATTTTTCAAATATTTTCTCTCTTTCCATGATGGACTGCACAGCAACCGAACTGTACCGCGTTCTCTTCGTTTTTCTTCGTTCGCTCGTTCCTCTTCCTCGTCTCGAGAGCGAAACGCCGAGCCGGAGATGGACCGGTCGAGATAACGCCGCGAGGCCGGTAACTGCGGTAATTGTCGGTGATTAGAGGAGTCATAATTACCGGTCCACGTATAACGTTACCAAGTCCATTCATTCTCCGCTCGATTCCTCGCTGTCTTTTCTTTCTCGTTCCTTGCTCCCAAAGCTGCCGAGATTCGTCGATCTTTCGCCAGATACAATGTATAGTAAGTATACGCGATACATTCGAAATCGTTCGATGGCGTGATCGTTTCAACCATCTTTTTGTTCCTCGAAACAAATATCTAATTGGAGCTTGCATTCGTGAAACTGCGAACTGTATGCAACGAGACGGGCTGACGGTCCGACGTAAAGAAACGACTTTCAGACTGTCTCGGCCGGTTCCCACGTGCAGAATGAAGGAACAATTAAAAGATACTTTAATAACACCTCGTCGAAGTTGCCTATTATGGTGCACGCGAGACGATCGCGTCTGGCCCCAAGGGCCGAAAACTCTTTCGAGTCTCGGACGGCCGAGTCTAGCGCAAGATTTTTTTCAGTGACGAGGGTGCTCAGTCATATATCTCCCTCGTGGCACCAGCATGAGTTTCGACGTTTGAACGGCCCACGAAATTATACGTCAGAGGCGAACTTTTCAACGTTAGGTTTCAGTCTAAGAACAAAATCGCGTACGCTCGTTGACGAAGGAAAATACTTCGATACTCGGCATTGACGCGTTCAAGCTCGATCTTGGGCTTTTCAGATCCTATGATCCTGCAATTTGTATAATCACGCAAATGAAATTACCGATATCATAGATTCTTCCCGATTAAATTTTTAATTAGTTCTAATTAATAATCATTCTTATACTCTGATACTCTTGCTCGGATATCGTATTAACGTTCACTTCGATACAATAATTTTACGTAATATCGGGTTCAGAGTCCTTACACGATAAATATATCTATAAGAATATAATAAATGCAGTATAGACACAATCGACGATGGTTTGTCGACTTTGAGATGGCGTGTGTATCGAAGTGCGTGCCATGAGAAGCGAGATGCGCGTCAAGATATGTCGAAAGCCATCATGTAGCTTAAATACCACACGTTCGTAATTAACCCCCATAACAAGTTACTTTTCTTTCAACGTCAACGATCCAAAGATCGGACTCAACACCTACCGTGGAAAACCACAATTACCATCATAACCGTAGGAATATCGGGGCGAGCGTATCGTACGTGTCAATGATACCGCTCAATTTCCACGATAATTAGAGCCGATACGTGAAAGTACATGGCAGTTACATCCCCGCGAGAGTCGACCCAATTAGGTATCGATCTTCTCGATAGATATGCCTGCCCATTAACTCCTATAGCTTCTATAACCGTACGAGATGCGGCTTGGATAAAGTGGCCGGCGTGGCTCGGCTGCTTTAGCATCTCAATTATCGATCTCACGGATGTACGTTATCAATCACTCAACGTGTCACTGTGTGAAGACGATTTCCGCCGCGGTTTCATCGCCAGTCATACCGCCGATTGCTCGAGAACACGGAATGCCAGCCGAATACGATAAAACCAGCGTGGCAAAAGCAGAGGTAAAAAAGAGCGCGGATAGACACACGGATAGAGACTATAATCGAGAAGAAATGGTCACAGATAATTATAATCGCAATAAGGGTTAGCTGCGTGTGATTCGACAATGATATCGGATAATTCCTTCGATAATTAGATACGATAAAAGCGGCGGAGGGTGAATGCGCCGAGGTTGGCCGATGCGAGCACTATGCGTGCAACCAACAGACCAGGTACGAACGAGTCGTAATATCGTTGTATCGAGCAAAAAGGTGTTCTCCGGTCGTCTAGCCGGTGAATTACACGAGGCACGATGCTGTTAGCGACTGTCGTACGAGCTGGCATCGGGAACGGAGCTCGTCGTTATCGTCGATGGTCAACCGATAAGGAGGCTGCTAGGACGCAGCTGTTTCCACCGATCACGATCCATCCTTAAACTCTATTGGCTGATACAGCTGCCGTTTTTAACTCGTTGCCGATTCGTTTGCTCGTCTTCTTTCCTACGTGTATGTAACCTGTCGCGAAATCCTCTTTACGCAATCGATACGGGACGAGAAAAAGGGGAATGTTCTCGAGAGCAAGAACGAGTCCCGACGATTTAACGTATTACGATAAGAGTCTATTCGACTAATAGCGGCGTTTAAGCGAATCTGCCCGGAGGTCGATGCCGATAGACCGCGAGTCGGTGAAAGAAGAATGGCGGGAGAGAGAGAGACTCGTGACGTCACTGGTACATGCAAGATCGTCCGGTTTACGAGCCGGGCAGATAGCACGGAAGACGAAGAACACAGAGAAGAGGGGAAAAAAGTAGAAAAAGAAACGAGACAAGCTGCAGGGAGGAGGTAAAAAGCGAAAGGCGCGAGAAGGGGAAACATTATCCTCCCACGCAGCTCGGGACGGACCTCGAAATTCCGCAGATAAAATCGGCGGTTCGCTCGCCCGACCAATATATCCATAATGGCCGCCCTCTCGGCTCTATTTCCAGTTCGATCTACGCGCCTTTCGTCGGTCGATAACGATATTTCGAAATTAAAGACCGGTCGAGATGGAAAGCGAAGAAAGTTCGACGCCAGAAAAGAACTCCGGCTCCGCTTCCGAAAGGTATCGGTTGCCGATCCGGATGAAACTTTGCAAGTATTATTGGCAGCAGCGGTGGATCTGCGTTGCGAAATTTCCGCTTCGACTAATCGTTCGTTAATTCGTCATGCTCCTCTGATAAATCTTACGAACGATGATCTTTATTCTTCGTTTTTATTCTCTACGATTGTGGAATTACGATCGGTTACTCGTTTCTTTCGTAATTCGAGCCAATTATTACGACAGCAAGATGTGTTCCAACACTTGTAAACGAAGCTGTGTACGTTTTACCATTACCTGTACCCAGGATGTTCACCGAATTCCATCTTGATCGGCCATCGGTGCCAGCAACGTGATCCAAAACTTGGAAATCGACTTTTGTTCGGAGGTACGTCGCACATCGTGGTCGTGGTAATAACCGGGCGTTAATGAACGAGGGAATGAGCGATAATTAGAGATTCGCACGGTGCGTTTCCGCGTGGAAGGCGGCTCGGAGCGTCGCGATCGAACCGACGACCGAGCAGAGACCTTTCGCAGCCGAAAGGAAAATGGGATCAGATAGCAGCGAGGCCGTTTAGTATGCAGCGATGCATTCATATCAATCGGGGCATGCATATGCAACATCCCGTCCATGCTTTGCCGGCGCGGACTTGACGTGTGTGCGACGAGGAAAGAGAGAAAAATACCGACGCATAAATTTCGTGCGTGTAGGCATGCGTGACCGTGCGATTGTTAATCGTCGTCGTTCGATTACCGAAATCGCGAGTCGATCGACCAAATCGAGGTCGCGCTATGAGATCCAGTTTCTTCTCCATAAGCTCTCTTCCGCTTCTTTCCATCAGACTTTTCAGAAATCTGAAGATCTATTCGCCTATTCGACAAATCACAGGTGCAAGCTCTGTGCGGGTACAAGGAGGCGAAGGAGTTGCAACGATGAATAAGAAACGTACGACGAAGAAGAGAAAATAAAAAAGAATATAAATACATAAGGAAAAAGATGGACGAAGGAAGTTACATTATCAATGCTGATCGATTTAATTTATGGTATGATCCGGAGAAGAGATCGACTCGTTCGGAGATACTGTTTGCGTAGTTGCATATACCGGAATCATAAAAATCCGACATCGTTCGCGAAGACGTTAACCTGGAAGACCAGAATATCGTGAACAAACGCTGAGATTAATTCGTCGAGGTAACAGAGGACTGTCGATGTGATTATAAGTCCATCCAATGACCAAGTCTTGCTACTAAACTGCGGATTCTTATACATTTATGGTAAGTTAAAAAATACACAAATGTCCAGAATGCATATAAAGTTTGAAGTAATATTTAAAGGAAAGTTGAGATTATTTAGTGTCTACTTGTCGCAATACTTTTTTTGAAAACATCTAACGACACCAAGGAAATGATTGATTTTCGGTCGCTCATTCGATGAAACGATTGATATTCGATCACTTAACGTGGTTTGCGTTTTACGAGAAGACGAATAGAATTTGGTTTGTTCGACGAGTTCCGCAAAAAGCCGAAGAGCCGCGTGGTTCGCACGCAATCGCAAACTGCGACATCCTGCATCGCTCGCGGCTGTAATTATGTTGTAAGTATTTCCGCGAAATATTGCGTGCGAGACAATTTTCCAACGCGTTCCTCTGTAGAATTCTTCGACTCGACGCTAAGGAGTCTGCATAAGACGCGACGTTGAATATTTTACGCCGACAAATCAGTGGTCAGGTTGAAAGTAGTTCCCGGGAAATCCTTCTCGTCGTGAACGATGAAAAAAAAAAAAAGACAACGCGACGCTTCGTGTTGGAAACGATTGATCCACGGGTCTAACCCTTCTCAACCCTTCTCAATTTTTTTCCATCTCCTTTTCTTTCTCCATCAATTCGCCAATTCTACTTTGTAGCGCGTTTTTCTTTTTCTTCTTAGACGAACTCGTCGTGTATCTTCCCGGATGCGTTGCGATTTCTGCGATAACGCAATTTCGCTGGGTCTCGTTCGAGTGGCTCGCGATGGCGCTTAACCGGCGAACCATGCTATATCATTCGTACAGGCATGAATATTCACGGACCGGCACGTATGTATAAATATGTGCCGACGTTTTGCATACCTGAATACCATAGTTTTCGTACCTTGCACGCCGGAAACGCGATCAACGATCAACGAGTCTACTAATTGGCGTGACAAGAAGTAATTGCGAACGATAATCTCTCGCGTGTTTATATTATCGATTGAAATCTAACTTGATTCCGTATTAATAGAGAGATATTTTAAAACCTATACATACTGGCAACGACACAGGCTGTGGCAAGGCTGATTTACTCACCGGCTGAAACAGAAATTACGTTAAATTAGTATTCCGAAGGAAATGCAAACATTTTTCTTATTACTAATTTTAAGTAGACATTGATTTCAATAATAATTTAAACAAATATAATTCAAGGCACACGATAATTTCACTAATCGTTAAGCAATGTGTTAACTCTTTGCACTCCGAATTTTATTTTAATTTCGTTACCAACAGCTATCAACGCTTTTAAGTGTTTCATTTGAAATTTACTTTAACTACAAAATAAGACAATTTAAAATAAATAAAGGAAGAAACAAATTCACTTAAATACCAGTTTTATTCACACTATTGTCGTATTTTGTAATTTTTAAGTGTGTGATATATCTTGAAACAATTTCCAGAATACAATCCTGCTTTTCTTTCGCACGTTTCATAAAAAAAGCTGAGACTGAAAGAATGTCGAGTGGGACTCGACGAAGGAGCTGAGATAAAAACTGATGTCGAGTTACGCTCGACATAGGAGTGCAACGTGTTAAAAGTAAAATCATCAAAGTAAAATGAATTTAATAATTCCAGTGCTCGATAACACCAAAGGCCTGACTTTCTTATATCCTTCCTTTCCTCTCTACGCTTTATCCTTAAAATTAGCGTTGCGCCAGAGTAACGTTGGTAGCTAAAAAATGAAAATAAGTTGGCCGAAGAATCGTCTGTTACTCGCTCGAAAGCTAAAACGCTTAACGGGGCTATCGAGCCGGCAGTGGTTCAAGTAAGATCGCTTCACGGTATTTTTCTCTGCAAATGCCGAGCAAAGTGTAGCGAAAGCTGGGTTCCTCGGTCGTGGACGGACGAATGGATGGAAGGGCAGAATGTGTCGGGGTCTCTCGTTGTGCTGGCGAGGGAAGCGGGGCCGAGAGGGATGGCGAACGTTCTAGTACTCGTACGTGTACGTACACGTAGGAAGGTAGGTGCGCGTAAAGTGTACACAGGCGCGGTACGATGCGGCTGGTAAGAGGAAGACGTGATCGATGCCCGTGGGATGCGAGGGCGTTCCTGGTGCGGGAGGCGCACGAGACAAATGGACGTCGCGCGTCTCCCGACCACGCCTTCCCGCGGGAGAAGAAACTCCGTTGCGTGTACCCTTGCCTTTGCCTCGATTCACGATGCCTTTCTCGAGCTGCTGCGTGCCGACTCGTCTCGTCTCGTTACCCAGCTGGGGGAAGGTAGAAGCGAAACTGCGCCAAGGGTAGTCTGCGCGTGGTAAATTTTTAGCTGGTGCGCCGCGCCAACGCTCCTCCCGGGATAAATTCCGCGCAATAATCCCGCGGTTTACGCGACCATGTTCTATCTCGTTATTTCTCCAGGAGTAGAAAACGGATGCGTCAGTGAACCAATTCCTTCCGTTGGAATTTTAGTCGTTAAAGGACCGAGCGCTTCCTCGCCGGTTTAAAGGGCAGCGTTTCTGCGAGCGTTTCGGAGCTTTGTTCAAGAGCTTTCAGGATGGAGGGTCGATGCGGCGGTGCTTTTACGGTAAATGATTTCCATGACCCTCGAAAAGCGAGGAAAACGTGGACGAAATTGTTGAAACGTTCGTATCGAGTTTGCTAAGTACGTGCAGATTTTACGGCGATTTACGATAATGTATTTTGCCAATATCCAGTAATTTCACGATCGGTTAGTCGAATTGGATAATCGAGTAATTCAGTTCGGAAGGGTCCTATTTGTTTAAATCTCGTTCGGTTTTGCAGAAATAAATTTATCGGGGTATCTTCTGAGGTCGCTCAAGCGATCAAATCTTTTTTCACTTTGCGAGAATATGAAACAGCGGATGGAATAGAAAGGAGTAAAATAAAAATTCAAATTTATCGACGTCGCGATGGTTTCATTTGCGTTGTCTGTATTACGCTCGATGGCAAATAAATAAAGACGACGTATGTATTATAAGTCACGTGCACCGACGATACGTTACATTGCACGAAGAGATTTCTAAACATAGCTGGACTTGTCAGCTTGTTATTCAGGCACACGATGTTTTCGCGATTTTTCTTTTACTCGAAGAGAGCCGGAACGTTTCTTGGCGAACGGCACACGCACGCCGTGCCTATAAATAATACTAGCTGGCGAGTACCAGTCGAGGAAAAATGGAGGTGAAGAAGGAGGACTCGCACACACGCGGAAAGCTACGATATTTAAATTCAAGCAAGCCACTACGACGAACTACAAACAAGACGAACGTCGATAAATATTCAACGGGCCCAGGAAGTGAACTCGGACGATGGTCGTCGTCCTCGCGGCTACGTACGTACGTACCATTTGCTTGCCGAATCGACTGCACCTGCGACGTTCGCACGCGTCGATTCTCCAAAAACTGACGCCATTAAATCTTACGTAGTGACGTTTCTCCGCTTAAAAACTCTCAATTAACCAAGGAAACGCAAGGTGAACGTATCTTTGCTCGTCAAATTTCATCGATACGGGTGAATTATTTCGTCGTAGTTCCTTCGTAATTGACGACGAATACTTTACGGACATTTATGTATTTACGGGTAATTTAAAGGTGCATAAATGTATGAAATATATAACACGCGAAAATAAATAAGGCGTGCATAGTAAAGTATTCGACGTGATGTAAAAAATATGAATTTCCATACGCTTTCTCGGTTTAACGACGAGCAAATATTTGGTCGGTGGAGGATTTTTGCGAATTTATCAAAAATTTGGAAACGCAAAAGCGCGTAGAGTACGTGTAAGAAATATTCAACGAATTGCTGGAATTCTTTCTAACAACCTTAATGTTAAAAATAAGATCGATGATTAACGAGTCGACCAATGATAATGATAATAATCGAAAAACGAACGACACAACTCGAAGAAACATCTTTTATAAAACTCCCATGATAAAGGGACAAGATTTTGTTGCATTTTTCTTGCATGCACGGCTTCCTTAGTAACATCGAGACGGCGTGCTTCCTACATATAATTTAAAAGTATAATATTGTCCTCTAACAAATTGTTTCTGGAGCAACGATATTGGCCGAACGATAACGCGCAGTATAATTAACACGGACGTAGATGTCAGATCAATAAGATGAAGGTGTGCGTGTCGTCGTCATGGGGGACGACAAGGGAGAGCCGGAATTCAGAATCGTCGCTGATATCGATCGTCAATCCCGCGACAGGGGACGCTTCAACGAAGGAACACCGTTAATTACTTCCGTTTTCGCGAAAACGTGTCGCTATTAAAGCCGAGCCTTCGAGGGTCTCCAAACTTTTGGCTGAATGCCGTAAATACGAGAGGGTACCTCGAGAACCTCGTTCCCTCCCTTTTGCATCAGCCTAAGGACGAATTGTCACAATTAGTTTTCCTGCCGCGAATCCAAGATCCAGTGAAAGAAGAAGCAGCAATTATTCGGAATAAAGTACACTTCGCCGATTTCGATGGCTTTGGAACGTATTGTTCAGCTTGACAATTTGTGCAATTTTTTCTTACACGACAAAAGCTTATTTATCCGAACCGATCAGAACCGAGAAACAATTCGCTAGAGTTTAACGTAACTAGAATTCATATGGTAGGAGCTCGATGATTCTGGATGATGATCGATGAAGTGATTTTTCATTTCATGTAATATTAGGTCGGTGCATGTAAAATGTTTTATGTAATAAAATTTTAATTGCTCGTAATTTCTCCAAAATATCGTAGATTTATATCTTTCAAAAAAATTAGCAACCTTAGAATTCAAAATGTTTTAGAACGAAGCTATTGTTGTAATTTTCTTATTTATACATCGCTTTAAGATAATTCGCGCATTAAAAAAGTGTTAACCTTTCCTAAATGCAAATTTCACGTTAACAAAATTACCTTACCTCTTCCCAAAGCTGTGTTCGCGTAATCGCACGAATATTCTGATTGTGCATTAATGTCACCATAAGCCTAAATCTTCTTAACATCGAATATACCGACTTATAATCTCCTTTTTCGATACGCTTGATAATTAACGATAGGACGAAGCTGAATCATAAAAATAATATCGGCAAATTCAAACTCCAAAGAAACGACGTTTCATATGCTAATAAAAGTAGAAACCTAATAGGAGTTGACGTTCGGATAAGGAAGGCTAATTAATATTCCAGAAGTTCGTTTAATAAGGCAGTAACTAAAATTCGGTTTCTGTGAGTGCAGCACAATTAAATCGAGTTTTAGTTTTAATAGATAGGTACAACTGCTACAACTGCGTGCCTTAGTTTTCAAGATGTTCTCAAAAAAACCTCGATTAAATTTCAGTTAGAGTTACGCTACGTTGTTGCAGATGGCTGTCCGACGAGTAATGATCGAAGAAGCGATCACTCGAAGTTGAGGGAAAAAGGAAGAAAGGAGCAGGATTCGAATTTCGGTTCGTTCAACGTGGGATGAGTCGTAAGCTTGGTCGACAGTGAGACACGTCGTTTACAATGGCAGAGGAGGACGCGTGAGACGCGTCAAAGTTGCGTACCATTGACCGGGAGACCACCCAAAGCGATGGTCCCGGACGAACACCGACTATCATCGAGGACGGCTAACGATAGCGAAAACCTGTCCTAACAGCGGGATCCGCGAGATAAGGTGGTGAATGCAGGTGTTTAGCGCTCAGCCAGTCATCGCATTGTCATTACTTACGACTGACACAGAGCCCGGTCAACCCTGGGAGTGGTACGTCGCTGGACTCCGCGGGTGTCGAACACCCTTTTAAAGATCGACCATCATCGACGGTAAGCGAGAAGAAAAACCTTCGTCTTTGGACAAAACGGGAAGAAATTCGCGGTTTTCAACATTATAAATGTCAGTACGCTTTCGGACCATGAAACTTCGTTTAGATCGGTCAAGGTACTTGAATTTAGGTACTTGAATAAAAGTCGTTTGAGTGGTTCAGGTGGTTTATACCATTTGAAATTAAACGACTTGATTAGAAGAGGATGAGAGTAAAAGTTTGAAGAAATATTTTGAATCAAGCAAAGAATTAAATAAAGAATTGATCTGCACGAAGATTAAGAAGTGTTTCATCACTCGCGTCACCATCACTCGGCGATTTTAAAAGAGAATTGCCAAGTGTTTTTAATATCTAAAAAGGGACTGGAATTTCTATAGATTAATTTACGAAACAAGGTGTGTCGAAAGATTTACAGTCGCTTGACGGGTTGAAAGCACCTGTGTAAGTTGAATAGACACGCGTGTTCCACGCAAGTCGAGTCATAGTTGAAGAGAAGAGTCTTCGATGATACAACGTGGGCTTGTACGGTCGTCGAGACGTTCGTTCGATAAAGATCTCGATTCTCGCGTACTTCACTGCGTGGGTTCTTGGTTTTTCATGGCTTTTCGAACCGGATATGCAGGATCGCAAGTAACAGTTTCGAATAAAGCGTTTTCGCTTAATCTAAGCGAGTGGGTACGGTACATAGGATTGGAATTTTTTCATAAAAAGTCGTCGAAATAAAATTGTACTCCAAGCAGATTCCCAAGCAGAAGTAACGGATTTATTCGTTTAATTTGAGGAGGGTTGTGGTATTCCTTTGATGCAGCGATTTACGTGATTTACGATAGCTGGTATTTTTTTTTTCATGCCTCACGAGCATCTCCAGTCCAGCGTGGGACGATAATTTTCCATAATTATTCTGCCACTAGTGGGGCATGCACGTTAGGGACTCACTAACGAGCTTACGTCACGAAACGAACGAATCGACACTACGTTCTTGTACCGTTACTACAGAAATTGCTTTTCGTGTCAGTGGGACAATTACTGCAAACACGTCCAGAGACGATCACGGCGATACGCATATGGAAGTAACGCGAAGAGGCATCGTTATCAGGGAAGCGTTCCCTTCTACAGAGAAAATGTCCACGAGATGACCAAAAATCTGGCAAATCTCGCGGTTTTATCTTTAATGCGTCCAAGGATTTACGTGCGATCGGTAATGACGCTTTTTGCCCTGACAACGACTGAATTTATTAAGTTCGTCACGCGTCATCATCACTCGGCGATTTTAAAAGAGAATTGCCAAGGTTGAGTGCAAATCACCGGTCATCGAGCTCACTCGGATCGCGAATTACTTTGGTACGCGTGTAGCTTCCACACGATCGCCTCGACAAACTACCTCTAATTGTCCGTGTCTAACCTGAGTACGCGTCAAGAGACTTTCTTTTCTCGCCTGAGGGATGCAAATTAACTGCAATTTTTCGAAAAATTCTATCCGTCCTACAAAGATCGTATTGCACAATGTGAACCTGTAGCATACAGTGACATTATGTCCAGATTTCATGACGCCATGTAAATACATATTTCGTAGTACGTATTCCGATTTAAAAAAAAGAGCGTCAAATGTTGGAAATATACACGTGAAATCGTGAAATTAGCACAAATCAATTCGTTTAAACTGTTCGTATACTTAAAGAGGTACTGAAGTATTAGGTTGTCCGAAAAGTGTCTTTCTTTTACAGACGCATCTTTTACAACGATGCATTTTTATACAAACACGAAACCTAATCTGTCGAACGTTGTGATCTTTACTTTGATAGAACAAAATGGATCATACGGCAATTCGATAAAATAATATAAAACGGAAAATGTTGTGCATCCATTATTTCCTTATAAAACGACAGAAACTTTTCGGACGATCTAGCTTTCATATCTTCTTATATTTTCGGTTATTCTAAGATAATCTAGAACCATTTACAACCCAACGCATACGTCTGGCAAGTCTTTAAACTCGATTTTCTCGCGATCAGAGCCCCCAGCGCGACTTTATTCTTCGTACAATCCGATTTTCATTTAACTTCGATTTAATTCGATTTCCATTTAACTTTCAAGCCGAAGAGTCCTTCTGACTTCGATTATACCACGAATATACACGAATTTAGGCGTACACCGTGTACGATCTTGGAAAAGCGACAAACGAACGCGAAGTGGACGCACGCGCCACGGATGCGTATATATAAAACGTGTCCCGTGTCATGCTCGTGCCCGTGCTCGTGTGTACGCGTGCGTGCGTGCGCGTGAATAGCGTGTGCTCGATGCGTCACGGTTCTCTGACTGCGGGCCACCACGCCCATCGCGACCGCACTCGTTCGTCCATGACGCGAAGCAAAGACGCCGATGTCGGTCGTCTTGCATCGCAAACATGTCCAAAGGGTGGATGCACCCCGGTGCCAGAAATACGTGCTAAAGAAAAATCGCCACGGTTCGTTGCCGGGAAACATCGGCGGAACGTCACGCGCACTTTCAGCGCCGTTTCCACCGAGCAATTAGATATTTTGTTGATCGTATTTTACAGCGAAGTGGGAGCGGATGCTTGAAGATGTTTGATACTCGAGCGAATCTTGCGGTTTCGAGTCGTTGAAGATCCTGAGAGAACGCGTTAACTTCATTCAGCGACGATTAGAAGCGTCAGACCGTGACCAAGAAGAAGAGAAACTGTCGACGAACACGCACGCTAGGCCGTAAAGATATGCCATGGGAGAAATTTTCCTTTTTCATTGGCAGTGAAATTTATCCGAGTATTTAAAGGATGCGATTGGAAATTACCCGACCTAACGGTGGAAGGCGATTAAAACTCGATTGAGCCATAGAAGGATAGGCTAAGATAATGTTATTTGTGTCAGTAGGATATTTGAAATAATTTAAAAATAATTCAAGCAATTTCCCTTGTACTTGAAGGATTCCTAAGAAATATGACTCTTGTCCATGTTTTTTCTTTCACAGGCAAGCAAAAGAGTGTCAGAATATCGTCGTTCAATTTAAGATATTTGCTTATTATTTTGTAACAGTTTAATATTATATCATTATTTAAAAGATAAAAAGAATACACAGAGTTGATGGAAAAAAGTGCTAGACAGGATATTTCAACCAAGTATATCGAAGTTCAGCTAACTTAACCAGTTAGCTGTTTCGACGACTATACTCGTCACGAAGAAAAGGAAATATTTTGTGTTATAAGCTGTCAGTAATAAAATGAAAAAACTAAACTGTCACTTCGCTACAATTTAATTGTATTTTATAACAGCCGCACATACTCTGTATTTAACGAGTATACTCGTTGCTTGCTTTTCTGCGACAGGTACGCGCTATTCAAAATTTTCAAAGTGGTCGTAACAGCTAACTGGTTAAATTACCATATCTCACCCTACCGCGATAAAACGATGCGATATTTCTTAAAGTACACAATATTCTCTCGCTCCTTCGTTATTATATTAAAGACTAACAACGCCCCATAATGTACAACAAACAGCATTTATTCTATGCAAAGTTCAAGGTTCGATTTAAAGATATCAAAATCTACCTGCCTCGTCTAAACGTAGCTTATTCCAGCGTGCTGAAACGATGGAATATCTCGCAATCGTATCGAGATTTATCTTCGGCCGATCGAGTGAGCGAGCGAAGGCGGAAAACGAGTGCTACGTAAGATCAAATACAGGGAGCTCCTTATCCGTACGCGCGTGCACGTTATACCGGGGCAGGAAACTCGGAATCAGAGATCCCGTCGGATGGCGATGGGGAATAATTGCGCGTTTGCGCTCGTTGCGGGAGGAGGATTCCATGGCCGCCTCCACGACTCCCGGTAGTAATTATCGAATCTCTCCTCCTCCTCCTCCTCCTCCTCCTCCTCCTTCTCTACCTCCTCCTTCTTTGCCCTCCTCTTTTGCCCTACTCGGTCGGTATGGCTCCTTCGCCCCTTATTTCTCTCCGACTCGTGTATTATTATTCGGTGTGTGCACCTACTGGCTAGCTAAGCACCGTCGGACTCCGCGGGTATCCAGCATCGGTACTCTTCGGGCCATCCGGCCTGGATCAGAAGCCAGTCTGACACGAAGATTACTGGAATTAAGCCTTTAATTCCCAAGCAACGCGACTCTCGCTCCAACAACCAATCGCCTGGGATTTTTTCCTCTCGTGCCCCAGCACCGTCCGACCAGATACATTCTCAAAGTGTCCGATGCCAATTTCGATGATACATGGTGCGTGCAATCGTTGTAGATAATCGTACAGCGGACAAAATTGTAAAGCTGACAAGAGAAATGTAAGTACATTTGTCCCTCGAATTTCAAACACATTGAATTCTAGTAATTGCGTAATATGTTCGGCGGTGTACGATTGATTCGACCGAGTTCGCTCGCACTGTAATGACGCCAACGAGCTGGATATATGACAATTTAATTGCGTAATTGGCAAGTTCGCGCCAAGTGGAGCTCCACCTTCTTGGGCAGGGCTCCTATTGGTACTGTTGCGTCGACGAGAAATGAAACTGTCCCATCGCTACAAATCGATCGGACGCTGGATCGAGATCATCGACGATGTCTCAATCGAGAGGAGACCGCCGGCGATAATATCGATCCTGTACCACGCGCTCTATTAAAATTTCTCTGCAAGGTGACAGGTAACATTTTCGCATCGCCTCTGCTCGTTGCTAGCGATTAAAATGCAAATTAGTGCTCTCGCTTGTAAAAATACTCGGACACTGCGATATGCTCGGTTAACTCGTTTCTCGGAAGACGCTACGATCGTAGTCGTGGAAAATATCGCCGGTACGATTCAGCGAAGAGTAAAACATAGCGAAAGTAAATCTTCCATTTTCTCGTGGATAACTTTGCCAGTTTCTGTTAATCGTTCTATATTCGCGTACTAGCCGTATCCTTTAGTGGCTACACTATCGTGCAGCGTGGAATACCAAATGAGACTCGATATACCCTGGAAGTCGACTACTATGACAACTTGGTTCGAGTCTGAGAAATACTAGCAGGTGTATGACGAACTAAACTACAGACTTTTTAGCCTACTTCAGGCCTAAATACGATTCAGGATTTAAATGTGCATGTATTACCATACGCTTCCAAGAACAAAGTGTCAATTAGACACAGAGTTCAACACGGAATATATTATTCCCTTCGTTGCTTACGAAATGTTCGTCAATGCTGAAACTTAACCCTTTGTATTCAGACAAACTTTTCTTTTTATCAACCCGTCATTTGATGCATCCCAGTTGTATCTCGCCTTGACTTTGTCGCGGTCAAACTGGTAAAATCTACTCGCGATACGTTCACTTCTAAGTTCGGACAAAGAGTAAGTGTTTTATGAACACAGGATCTCATTTGTACAAAAAGATCTTACCGCGAACTGTGAAATGTGTGAAAGTGGGAATGAACCACTTGAAATTGTTCTTTTCATCGTGTTAGTTCAGCAACGTAGTATTATTAATAGCAAATGAAATATTTTTATTCTTCAGATCGATTAGCAGGCTTGTTAGGTTTAGTTCGACTCTGAGGAACATTCGCAGGTGTATGTCGAAGCAAGGCGGCACCCTTTTATCCCACTTCCACCCCAAATACAATACCGGGGTTGGAAACCTGTGGAAGAACGAGAAGTCCACGCGCCAAAATTTGTATCTTTGGTCGGATCCTCGTACCGCCACCGCAACCTTTGGTAATTATCTTGACAGAGATACCGATCTACCGCTCTGAGGAACTCGAGAAATTTTTTCAACGAAAACCTACCACAACCACCACCCAGGTTGCCCTCGTGTTCGACACGGCCCGGAATGTTTCAAAAGCCACGTACACGTTTCGACAATTTTTCTCTTGCGGAATACGAAATTATTTCGGTCGTTTCAGAATAGGTCGAATATAAAAAATAAATGCATTCGTTTTGCGATGACAGCTCGATGCGCGGTGTCTGCAGTTGGCCAGTTTTATTGCACATAAACGCATGTTGCACGATATTCCGAGCGTCGAGGAAACGCAGCAACGTGTCATCAACGATGTTGCGACGATCGTATGGCTATCGGGCAGATTGTAAATTTGTGATTCCCGATGGAAATCGCATGACGCTAGAACCGCGTGCGCTTCGATTCCAAAATTGTTGCGGCAATGTTGTTGCAACGAAAAACGATATCTCGAATATGATTGCACGATGTTCGGCTATCGAGCTTCATCCTTCGCGTAGTCTTTATCCCTTCGAGGATTAAATATTTTGTACGTATCGAGAAAAATTTATTATTGTATATTATTTGTTTTCTATGAAACTATCAAATGGATTTTTGCACCTATTTTCAGAATTATCAGGTTATTTTTTCTCTTCGACTATTTCAGATTAATATCGTTTATTTCTTAGACATCGATTAAGAGAACGTCGAAAGATCAGCAAAAATGGACTCGCGTTTGTTCCGCGTGCTTTTCATACGTCTCGGCGCAAACAAGTAACGAATATACGAATATCATGACTCTTCGCAGATTGATCGTTTCTGCGTATTATTTTTATGTGTCACGAACGTGAAAATTAAGGGGTTGAATAAATATTTCCGTAGGATAGTCGGATAAAGTAACTACAAAGTTTGGAACATTAAAGCAAAGGCCCGTTTCGAAACATACGCAATATGTCTCCTTGTCCACGATACTTTTCACCGCTTGTCGCAACTACAAGTAGCTAGAACTGTCAGTGTTCGAGCTTAGTCATTTTTACTCGAGGACAAAGTCTCGTAACGTATTATCTGCAAACTGCAATTGTTGATCGCGGCCGGAAGTCACACGTGACGCATGCATTTTTTTTCCTTGCGGCAACCTGGTCGCCGTTGACACGGGGTATTACGTGGGCGTGTAAAGTTGGCGATACGTGGGTCGCGAAACTTTTGTGGGCCGTACAAACGAAAGGAAGCGAACTTTGCTCTTCGTGTCGATCGTATCACCGTTAATTTTCTTTCATCCTCGATACTCCTCGCTTCAAACTTTCTCGTGCATTTATTCGACCGCTCGTTTCGCTGACGCTGGCCTTATCTATCCCGCAAATTGTTTGATAGTCCCTTATCACGATCCGCGAAACGGAAATCCCATTTGAGACCGATCAATTAACGCGAGGTTTCCTCGACCCTGTAACCACCGATCGACAAACCGGTGACTTTGTTTCGCTCCTAAACCAAACGTTAAGAAAAGCGACGTTTAACATCCCCTGGGGATACATTAGGGTGGCAGAGAAAGAGAGAGACTGAAAGAGTAGATTAGGGATCGAGTGCTTACGACTCGTCCCTTAATCGCAACCGGAGTCAATATCGTCGCCAAATTCGAGCTCCATTGGCGCAAATAGAGTGCCTATAAATAACGAGGCCACCCCGAGTGTTGTGATTATATTACCTACGTCGACGAATCGAACAGGCGAGGAGAGAGAAGAGAGAAAGAGAGAGAGAGAATGTACGAGGAACGACGATACCAATGACGCCGCGAGGCTTTCAGGATCGTGGTGAACGAGGAAACGCTTTGTGGGTAGGGAAAACCCGGGGGAGTCTGTGGTAGATTAAATCTCCGCTGGTTAGCGTTTGATTAAACTTGGGAGTGAGAGCAATGTTAATGCTTGGTCTGCGCTTGATTGCGCGCCAACGAAATTGACATGGCGAGTGCGACACGCGTCGTAAAACAGAGCCTAGTTTTTGATTCCTTTTTTTCTACCCGAGATTCGCTTTCGTGTTTTATGGCCGCGTAGTTTGTCTGTCACCTCCACTGAATTACAGCTGCAGCTTGACAAAAATCCTGCCTTTCCCATCGAACGAATATATACTCGCCGCTAGTTGCTTGGCAGCTGTATACAAAGACGTAACAGAGAGTCGTTGGATAAAAATATCGTACGCCATGGTACGCGATGTTTCTACCTTTTCAACCTACAAAGACGCTCACGGGCGTGCGTCCACTCATTCATAACGCCTTCGACAGATTTGTTTAATTACTTAATTGCCTGCTTCGGGCCGGCCGATACATTCTGCCAATGTAGCTGGCGCTGGCAGATGTCGAAACCCTTTGGGCGAAAGGAAGAACGAGTACCCGTCTTATCTGACGTCCCCTTGGAAATAAATTTACGCAACGAGCGTTCAACGTGGACGACATCGAAAAGATACAACCGGCCAACGAACGATCTTCATCTGCAAGATGGAATCGATCACTCGCGCACCAACGACAGCCACGCGATCGAGCAGTCCACCGCGCGTCTTTTCCTGCTCTCAAATTGAATCGGAGCCGATATTAACCTTCTTGAGGAATCGCGTAGTGGGGAAGAAAAGAAGAAAAGAAGAGAAACACAGTGGGGAAGAGTTCGAGCCGGAGCGAAGGGCCTCACAATTAGCGCATACATCACTGGTTGAGAGGCCGCGAGGGGTTAGGAGAGGGCCCCGTACTGGCAACCTGTTATTATATACGCGGCCCGAAATACGCATGTATCACTCACGCACACACGTTTTCGCCGTGGAACACGTACGGCCCGTCGGTGGATTAATTCGCACGCGGCCCGATCGCGAACGACGATGGGAGGCGCGCCACTTGCACGACGAAACTCGATTTACGACCGAAGATCTTCGTCTTTCTTATCCTTAGCCAGGATCCTTATCGTAACACGTCTATGCGCCATCGTCCCTATCAATCGATAAGCGCGAACGTTTGCGAAAACATTCCGCTTTATTTAAATATCTGGCCGTGGCCAACGACCATTTAATTAATATTTAGATAAACGTCCGTGGAAATGATTTATCGAGATAGTAACGCAAATCGATGTACACGATGTATGGACGAGAAAAATTCGATCGCGTAGGCCGCGAAAATCGCGTGAAAGAGATATCGCGTAGAGGTATGTGTATCGAGTCGTCTAACATTTTAAAAGAGGAAACACCGCCGGATAACTAACGGCCGAATCGTTGGCCGATTAATAGCAACATTTTTTTACGGATACACGTAATTGATAGCTTCGAATAATGAACGTTCGTGTGTGCGATCGACTCGAGAGATACGGGCGGAAATAATTAATGCGTCTCCTGCGACATTAATAATCGATGATGCAATTGGAATCTACTATACAATGATCGTTCCTGCGAACTGATAATATTTCACCTATGTCCGGTGTACATTAAAGAAACTTCAAGTAATTCTCGTGTACAGCGTTCACGATTTCGAAATACGCCTTTTATCGCTAGAATTATCGTGTTAGTAAAAATATCCGATAATTTTCTACTGTCGTAGCTAATACAAACATGGAAATGTCTTTAGTAATATCGATGATTGATGATATTCACTTGCATTGAAACAGAAATATGATTTACATAAGAAGGCCATGGTTGAAAAACGTTGCAAAATCACATTCTCCTTATCTTTTCTAGACGAGCAAGCTTTAAATTAAATCCATAGAAAAGTATCTTTAACATTCAGTAAATACGTTATCGAGCCATTTCACGTCGCCAAGGTTCTCTACATACTTGATTTATTAGAACTATGCGTACGTTAAAATATTTCTTACCTTTGCCTTTCATAAAACTCCTTCAACTTATAAATCATTTTTAAAAGACATTCTTAACAGGTTGTTTCATTGCAATTTTTGGAATTCCCAGACATATGCAAATATGTGATATTAAAATTCTGTTTAATTATAAACAGTGACATTGAAGTGACAAAGTAGAGAAAAATATATTTATTACGTGTTCCTCTTGTGATGTTCGTGTACTTATTGATCCTCGTGGTATCATTTTAATTCCGACTAACTATGAGCAACGCATTTATATGAGCATATGAGTTCTTTAATACTAAAGGACTCTTCTAACGTTAAACATGGAACAAAAGAAGAAAGAAATTTTTGGCAAGTCATCGGAAGAAGTAATTTGACAACGATCGTATCATAAATAATTGATCGGCAGTTCAGGTATTAATAACAGCTACAGCATCCAAGTACCGGGATCGTGTCAAGGACCACCCGCGGCGAGTTGGCCCGACAATGCCGGGGACAGACGACACGACACAATCAGGGACTCCCTGTTCCGTTACCAGGCTTGCTAATAAATTATTAAAGGGACACCCTCTGGAAGTGACGTCGGAATATTACGGTAAGGATGAGTGTCCCGTTTCTCGTTGCTGGTTCATATCGTACATAGCGTATCTTTGCAAAAAACTTATCTCATCCCGAAGACTGAGCTAAATCCGTGGCTCGTTTCTTTTTCCATTTGCGGAAAAATGTAGTAACCCTGACATTACGGCGGGTTCTTGTCAGCCGGACATAGCGCTACATAAAGCGATCATAATTTTCGCGTCTGACACGGGCAAGATTAATTGCCGTATTAATTTTGCTCGTGTATATTTTTCATTCGAGCTACGTGCTTGTGACAGGTAATTAAACAGCATTTAAACCTGGCCACGCTAAAGTGAAAATTGAGAATCTCGTTCGGCTATCGAGTCTCCTATAATAAGAGATTTTCGTCGATAAGAGGTGTGTTTCGCGAGAAACGGACCCAACTATCGGGTTATTGTGAAAGTCGTATGAAGTATGTTTTAAGACGTTCACGCACTACCGACCATAGAATATTAGAACACTGGCTCGTTGTATCTTTTAGAGAATTTATAACAGATTTATATAGTGCGAATAAAATAATAAGTAGATTTCAGCTAACTAGAAAATATAACTGCGTCTTTTAACTATCATTTTAATCGTATTCGCATAGTACTTGAAGCGTTTCCATAGCGTTAAAGTCAAATACGACAAAATTTGGAGCGCCATATTAACCGCGAGATACTGCCTTTTCCTTTGCCTCTCCGTCTTATCGACAGCGATATCAAAACCAACCTCATTTTCGATCTGAGACGGGCTCTGCCTTTTCGAAATGCGTGCTGCGCACCGCGAGCTATTTACAAAGAAAGTCCAAAACGCGGAAACACGCAGACACCGGCACGCTTGATAACGCGGGGCAAAGGTTTGGAAATTTTTCCCTCCTTAAACCAGGTTAGAAAAGAGTGACTTTCAGTTGGTAGCGGAAATATCCAATAATTCTTTGTCTTTACCTCGAAGCAGAACGTGTCACGATAAATTTCCAATAGCTTGAAAGAGTTCATTTTGGTCGTGCCGAATCCAAGAAAAGTCACTTTACAAATGCACATACTTATAAGCAAAGAATGAAAAATTCGTGTCAGTATATATCGGATCACAGTATATGGAATAATTACGAGTTACCTAACTAACGATAATTATCGCGACTTTCATGTGTAGCTAATTTCGTGATAGCGGCACGTGTCGTTATCTAAGCCTGTTGAAAAGTGTGCGCAATTTACGCAGCGCTAATTCGGAGAAGCTTCATTAGGCCGACCTCGAGGCCCGTACTTAGACGACGCGGGGGGTATAATCATAGTTTAAATTCGGCTCCCATCCATTGAAAATCAGTGGCTCTGACCCGCTTCGCAATCAGGATACCGGTTAGGGAGATGGTAGGTGGGGGCTATCATGGGGCATTTGATCCGCGGCGGGTCATCAATATTGCATGAGGGGACCACGGACGCGCGTACGATCATGCCAAATGCTGGGAATCAAAATAGTGACGGAGTTTATAGTTCGAGAGAGGGAACTGCTATTCCCCTCGTTGGCGAGCACGAGCCGGAGTCACGTTGCATCGACACATGCGGAAGATGCACCTTGCACGAAAAAAATGTCACGACTTTGTGCCTCGCTGGAGGCTCAATTCTTTGTCCGACTTCCTTTCGATTCCCAATTTGACTCTTTGTCTTAGCTTACGTAAGATCTGTTATTCGTTATATCGAAAGTGGAGAAAATCAAAGTTCTATCGTAATGGTCGATACTTGCAAAGAAACTTTCAATATTTTCTTGAATCATAAGAAATTCTACGACAGACGAATGCTATTCTTATTCTAAAGATCGTCGCAAGTGACCTGAAGAACGTACAAGAATTAAATTTCACAGGAAGGCGAGACTCTCGAAAATATTTTACGTTCTTTAAAATTAATTACCAGCTGTGTAAGAGTCGAATGATTGATGCCTTTGGTTAATCAGCTTAACAGGAAATCGCAGAATACCGATGCGAATGCGAGCCTTTTAATACCATCTCTCTGTTCTCTTAAGCAAGCCAATCCTCGGAGGTACAAGATTTTACGAAGAGAAAATCAAAGGCAAAAAGAAGGGATGGGACGAGTCTCGAGAACACGTTCGACTCGTACTTCATATTACGGTACGATACATCTGTGTGCGCACCGAGTCGGCCACCAAGGTGGAAGGCTCGCAAAACGGACGTGGATAAGACGCAGAAGACTCGAACAACAAGAAAGAGAAGCAGAGAAAAGGAAGGAAGAACGAGTATGGGAAGAACGAAGAAAATAAGAACGCAAACGAAGCCAATATTCTATACGAGCGGAAAATCTTGAGAAAATAAAAGGGAAAGAGACGTACTTGAACGCTAGTCGTATCATTGCTGCTATCACGATGGTGGAATACGAGAACGTTACCGAATTTCCAGCAATATCGTGCGCTCGTACGTCGTCGGAACGCATTCGCAAAGTCGACGCCCACATCGAATCAGTCGGATCGAGAATCGACCTGCTTACCCTCCATCTTCTTCATCGTTCTTCCCTTCCTTCGCGTTGGACGCAATGGCGCGGCCTGCGTGGTATACGTTCCTTCTTAATGGCAAATAAAGCAGGTGGAGTGGAGCGGAGAACCGCTCGTGATTGCCGGATTAATTGGCTGTAGCGTGGATGCAGCAGTAACGGAGAATGTACATGGCACACGGATTATTATCCGTTCGTTCGACGAAGAGTTAGTCTAAACGTTTCTTCCGCGCCTTTCCTTCCTCTCTCCTTCTCTCTCTCCTTCGAATCATCGACGAAGGATCGGCGAACGATGGAAAATCGTAGGCTCGCCCCACGCCGAGGCGTGCAAGTCCGCGATTACGAACGATTACAATTTTTTTTTTATAGAATTCTTGCCTTTTATCGCGGCAACCGAACGGAACTCGAACATTTTCTGGATATTTAATTACAATTATAAGAAGAACGAGCTGCTGAAAGAACGGACGAACGCGTAATTAGAGGCCATAATCGTGAACGAAGGTGCTAATTGAGACTCAATTGTTAGACCACGAACTAAAACTGCTACATTCTTTTAAACATTTCCCGCCTAATTATATTTTCCTAACGTTAAAAAGTATCTTCCGTTCGGATAACTTACGAAACACGATTCGTCGTTTCAATTTTATATCAAAGGTTAAGATACCCTTAGTGTTTGCTGCTATAAAATCAGAGGAAGATTGAAATACAAAAATTCGAGGACCCTAGTAGAGTTAACATTGTTTCCAGATCATACGTTTTTATTATTTTTAATCCAATCTTCGAAAGAATAATGTCGACGAAACCACTGGATGTTAAAGCACATACCGTGTCACCCCTGGTATACCGAGAATGGAGGTACAACGACGAACGAGGGATGAAACGACGTTGAAGTGCTGACGCGGTAACCATCTTGGTTTCCCTGAGTGGCACTGTCGGTAAATGCCGCGGGATTCGAGGGTGGATGTGAGAGAGGAAGAGCTGGCAACGAAGGAGGACTCGATTCCGTGGGGTGGAGAGAAGGAGGGTTGAAAACGGGAATGGTTGGAGAGAACTGTGAGCGACGTGACCGCAGGAATCGATGCGGACGTTCTGGAAAATCGTGCGCTCGGATGCTGACGCAGTGTTTCTGTAATTCGCAAGTCTTTCACGCGACGTCGGATAACCGTTTTATATTATCGTTTTCCAGCGTTGCTTTCCAATCGTCGAGTTTACCCGTATCTCGAGATCCGACCATGAGACCCAACCGTCCTCTTTCTGGTGCACCCTATTTTAAGATCGTTGTACACGTTAGAAAGGAAGGAGCGAAGGAAAATAGTGGGTCATAGAAGTAGAAAACCGTCGTCTGGCTGTAACTAGCCGAAGAGAAATCGTAGGAAGAGCAAAAGTGCAGAAACGACGTAATAAATGTCCCTTTTCACGGTGGCGAGCGAACACGCTTATTCCAGAGGGGAGCACGCGATCGAATTGGCGAAAAGAAAAAAAAAATGAAAATGCACTTGAATCCTTAAGTGATGTACAGCAGCTCCGCCACGGCAGTCCACTTTATCCTCATGAATTTCATTAACCGAACATTTATCGCCCTCGTATTTTATTCTACAAGCGGTACGTCGAATCGATCAGACTACGGAGACCAGATAAAACCGGAGTTTTATGTAACTTTTTTTGGAAATGTTCGGTTACACAACCGAAGCAATCTCGTTTGAAAAATCTCGTGTGTGAACTGCTTCCAAGTAAACGCGAACTTCGATCGGCCAATTTATCATTGCAAATGAGAACTGTTCCCTTAGCCAATGACCATGGCAATTTCGGGGACGTTAACACGCTTAACATCGTTATCATGGCACATTAACAAATAATTGTATCCGCCGCCGGAGGAATAGGAAGATAAACACTCTACAATGAGTAGATATAATTATTCGAAAACGTTTTGCAATTCTGATCCAGGCTAGTTATATCAAGCTAATAACAAGTTGCGATCGTAATTACGATATTGAAGCGATTATCCAAACATCAAGCCCTATATATAAAGAAAATAATAGTATAGTGTCGCAGATTTACGTGGAATTAATTCAACAACCATCTTTTTCATTGAGTTATTATAATTTTAATTTCCTGTTAATTTTAAACAACTTCTTCATTCAAGCTTTCTTTCATCTCAATTTTGATTTTCAGTTTTTCATCTCCACATTGTCTATGATTCTCTATCATCGTGGGATCATTATTATGAGATAATACACGATTTTTAAGACGCGTGTCTTTTGATTGTTACGCGTGAATCTTGAAGCTATTGTACAGCCTCATACACATACCGAAGTTCAGGAGTTCAAGACATAATCGTCAAGATTAATGATGCTACACATTAGTTACGCTGGCATCTATCTTTTTACGTGTCGCAATATTTACTTTCCGATCCTTCGTCATTTATCTCAATCATTCGATCCATGTCAAAGACAAATTGACGGAAAATTAAATTACACGTCGTACAAAGTTTTTACAGCCCTAAGCGTTTGAAAGTAACGATGAGGTAGTCGTAGGTAATTACGAACACCGGTAAATACCCTATTTACTTGTTAACCTCAAAAAAGAGAAAAAAAAGACACGGTTAAAAGATCACACGAGCTTTGCTTCAAAGTTCTGTTTCCTTTCCTGTTAACTCCGAACAACATCCGCTAACGTGCTCGTCTTTCCTGTGTGTTCCTGCACGCAGAGATCTTTTATATAATCCATCGATAAAAAAATCTAGCTAAAAACTGGTGTTCTATTTACTATAAAACGATGATTGTGTAAAGGTAAAAAAGACGGATAAAATAGAAAAGAAAAGGAAACGAACAAGCAATAAAAATAAGTATTTCCAACGTTGAGAGGCCATACCTCCCTAAGCGTCTTTGGCGCCATGACTCAAGGTCGTGGCGCCATGGTAAGAAATCCGTGGATCGCGTGCTGAATTTAAGTTTTCGCTGGTCTATGTGTATACGAGACTTTAAGACATATAATAACGTTATTTTCTGTCGGCTCCTCGCAAAGAGTCACGATTCGTTGGTAGCTGTGTTACGCGGAAGCCTGCCAGCTAAACGTCTCGAAAGGGATTCGACATCCCTGTTTTCCTTATTTCTGCGTTCTTTTCCGCTTACTCGATTTCCAGCCGAGCTTGATAAAACGGACCTAGCGAACCGATGAATGTAGAGGAACGGTCGATTTCCTCGAGACGCGTTTTGTTCTCACATTCGATCGAATTGAAGCGAGCAAACAGAGATTACATTAATCAAGAACAAGGTAATCTCATGTGGTTCGCCGCGAAGAGTGACCGTTCGTTCGCATTCCCGTTTCTCCAAGTATATATTCGTTGGTCGAAAAAAAATGACTGCGTAAACCAGTTCTCAGTGGCGATAAAGCTACGGCTCTCCGCAGAAATCGACAATTAATTATGGTTCGGCTTATCGTGAAACATTTTGAGACGAGCATTCTCAATTAAGTTTTCACCGAGAGATCGTAGGCTGATACTAGCTACGAAACTTCCTAATTCTAATATATATTCTTTTCGTTATTTCTAAACTGTTACTGTACGGACGAACAAGTTTCCGAGCGATTAATCTCCAGAGCTAGGTCGATTAACCCTGCAATTGTGTAATTAAACTGATCGCATTTCCTTCCCTCTCTCTATAATATATATATCTATCTTATATATATAATATATTATAATACATAGAATATTAGAATAATAAATAAGCGTTTCCCCAGACGGAACTTCTATCTCGCATCATTTGCATGTTCAGTTTTTACGTAAAACAAGCGCCGGCACATAAATTATCGGGCAAACAAATTACGCATATCTCCGCTGCAAAGTACAGTGGGTGAAAAAAGTATATATACTCCTAGTCTTTTTTCGAATAAATAACTGTTTCCATTGATAGTTTTGATTACCCCATTGCAATTAATATTTGGTCTGCATCCTCTTAACTTGTATAATGGTTTCTAGTCTTCCTCGCATAGACTCGATCAGTTTCTAGTTGAATCCTTTCGATATTTTTGTTCGCGCTTGGAGAATCACTCGCCGTAGGTCTGTACTGTTAGATATTTTTCTTGAAAGTAGCTAGAACCTGGTTGTACAAATACTCGTTTGATCCACTGTGCTTCAACTGTTGTCAATGACATGCACGAGTCTACGAACATTGTTGCGTTCGCGTGCTTCGGTTATCGCAATTGTATTCGTTTATTATCTTAAAATGTTTAAATTTACTAGCTAATTATTCGACGAAGTTACATTTGAATTGCTCAACAATGAGCAGACGTATTCATATTGAACACACGTGGATGTATTTCTGAAGGGTAAACCGATTGCAAAAATGAATTATTATCAGCGAAAGATAGTCAAAATACAGAAAGTGCAACATTTTTACTGCAAGCAAACAGAGGCATACATTAAAATATTTAACGTTCCTTTTTTTCTTTTTCGCTTGTCCGAAGTGCCCGTGTTTGCAAACCTGTTTCCTCGGGCAAATAAGACGAAATAAGATCTCATTATTCTTAATTACGCGTGTTGTAATTTGCGGTATAATTAACCACAATTAAGCTCCATAGATCCATATGACATTTCCAATTAAAATACAGTCGTACATTTTTTACTTATACCGCAGCGGGCAGGTCTTCGAAAACTCTACGTGAATTTAACACATTCGCGACTCCGATTAGGCCAAGCCTTCTCCAACGATTTCGATTTCAATGTAGGATACGACGATCCTGGTGCATTCGGTATCGTGATCGATCTGACGAGCGCGATTATAATCATCGTGCGTACGTGTCGCGCGAACGGCACAAAGCTCGATACACGACCGATCGATCTTACAGGAACGTGCGTAGCGTCGAGAAATCAGTTCGGCCATGAATCGTCAGGTCAATTTGCGTAATGACTGCAATCAACAGTCCTTTTTATCCGATTTTACAATTGATTCAATATAACCAGTTGACACTTCCTGTGTGTTTGCGAACAAAAAGAATGACAAATGATTGGAAATAATAGGTTCGACATTCACATTGTTTCTATCAAATACCACTCCATTATGTTTATAACTCTTATAAGTAATTAAGATAAATACTATATTTACTTGGAAAAAATGAGATAGACTTAAAAGATTATTAGACGGATTACGTTAATGATTCCAGTTCAGACCTACCATATACTAAAACAATAACGTAAAGTCACTTCGATTTATCGCATATTTATTTGATAAAAAAATCACTTATACAAGTGAAGTCTGCCTTCATTTATAAATAGACTGCGATGTAATCCGATACAGCCTGTTAATGCATTCGTGACAGATTTAGGTATGCAAAGTGCACAAGATACGAGCGAATCATAAATGTATATGAAATATTCTAAGTATAACGTCTTTTATGATATTTAATGAATGAAACGGATCATTGTTTCATTTAAAAAATACGTAAAGTTATTACCCAAAGTTATATAATATTTAACGCATCTCATATTCTACGTTTGGATTCCATTTCTTCGATTCTCCGGGAAAAATAGAAATTTGCATAAACGCTCGGCACCTGATGACGAGCTGCATATCGGAAGCTTTTTATTAAGCAAGCTTATCGAAATAGGAAACAAAGATTTAGTAAGGAAATCGGTGACTGCAATGGCGTGAAATTGCACCGAGCCAGATCTGCGGCGGAAGTGGATATCTACAACGTACACAACTGCCGCGTACAATTACCTCGTTTTCTACATGTTGCGCGAAGAGAGGAACGATTTCTAAACGGACTGACGTTGCCACGAACCAACGGAGGAGCTAATATGCGCGCTACAACTAGCTGTACAATCTATGTACGCGTGTACGAGCAGCACGCTGGGTATTAAGTAGCGGTATTTACGAAGCCACAATTATCCCCGTTTTCATGCCGACGATCTCTGGAACGGCGAAGGTTCGGACGTGGACTACGTGGGAACTTCTCTTCCGAAGCTAGTCGTGCGGGCTGCGAAGTAACGATCCTAACGCTCGCTTTTAGGAAACGCTACGAATGCCCAAGAGAGGTGGCCTTTTGAGATGGTTCGCGTGAAAGCGGTCTGTACAGCCGATGCCTGATAATTAATCAAACACGTTTTGTCTCGAATTAATGGGAAACTTATCTTTTTTCTGAGAAAATAGGTTTCGCCATGGCCGAAGAAATTTGTCAAAAGAATTTTTAAACGATCCGTGATAGGTCGGTGGATAATCGTGGGATAATTTCCGACTTGTACGAGTTTCGTGGAAGAAGGAAATAGCCAGCGAACATGAACGGATTGAAAAAGTCACACGAAAGGATTTAGACCTCTCCGTCGGTTTAATTTGAATCGTTTCAAGGTCCTCGCGATAGATGAACACGCGATCAGGTAGATTTTTTAGACAGAGCGACGAATTTCGTGTTGGCGAATGTTTAAACGGTGCTCACGTTTAGGTGAATTATTCCTCGCGAGCTAAGTTTAGCTAGACGGAAGAAGGTTTCTTTCTGTAA
This sequence comes from Bombus terrestris, assembly GCF_910591885.1. Classification (NCBI taxonomy): domain Eukaryota; kingdom Metazoa; phylum Arthropoda; class Insecta; order Hymenoptera; family Apidae; genus Bombus; species Bombus terrestris. Next base: position 11,252,034 of record NC_063281.1, on the reverse strand, counting down.
AAAGAAAGGAAAAGAAAAGGAACTAAAGAAGAACACGGTGATCACGAAAGATCCCTCGTTCGACGAGTTGCTCAAACGCTGAAATTCTTGGTCAAATAACGCGATAGGGACACTTGTTGCCGTACTATGAAATCTCCGGAAACACGCTAACAACTCCATGTGTTTTTGCCGGTTACGAAGGTGGGTACAAAGTTCGCGACACGCACTCGACAATCAATTCTAGCTAATAAAGTTAGAACGTTCGAAAGAGCGATCACCTGGTTATCCAGTGTTGTTATCTGCGCTGTTATCGGCGCCGCGAGCGCTGCGTCGTTCGTATTTGCATTGGGTCGTGATTAAGAGAGGGGCGGACTGAAAAACTGGCGAAGCTCTTTTTACATGCGGTCAACGCTCCTTCGCGCCCTCCCTTTCTCTCGTACTCCTCGTCACCCCGGGCATCTTGATGTCATTCTACATTCCCCGCGATGCGGCGAGTAATTAAAACGTAGTCAGTGCTATTTGAGATCCCTCGACGGTGATTAAGCTTTCCTAACTGATGCACGTATGCTCTGGCCGGCGAACTGTCCTGCATCAGCCTATCCTCGTTATTACGTCCACCTGAAGCAACGAATCCTTTGGTTATGAGAAAGCTCGGCAAGTCCGCTCGAGCCTCTTCGATCGACCGAGTAGAGACGTTTTAACGCTGGTTTCGCCAAGTGATCCTTTCTTAAGAGACGGATAATCGCTGACGAGCTCACGATCCGTGATAATATCTGCCAGACGACTTTCTGATTTTCTCTCCCTGGCCGTTTCCCGTAATTTCAACTGGGTTGTTGTACGAGATCGTTAAGAGGCTAAGATCGTCTTTGTTTTGCGTTAGCCAGCGCGATTACGCGGAAGACGTTCGAGGCGCTAATCTCTCCCGTTTCCGGAAAGGGGATGTCAGACTCGGTTGAAGATATGCTACGTCGCCGCTTTGTTCAATAAATTCATTGCGTTAACCAATTAGCTCGGAGCGACAACCTCTGAATTCCAGAAATCCAAAGGCTGCAACCCGACGGTTGCAAGTCTTCCCGGAATGCATCTTCGTAACGAGACATCAAGCTAATAATAAACGACTGTTTGGCTGCGGCGAAAATAAACTATACAGTGGCTGCGATAAGTGTTGCCACATACCCTTATTTTCCAAAATGCTGCTTATTACGTATCTAAATGTTCGAGTATTTATCATTTATTTAGGTATAGATTTATAAGTATTCGCGACTTTTGATTAGATATATTATTAAAATACTAACCGAGGTCTAGAAAGGAAAGGGCAATCTTGGAAAAGGTGGCACGTATTTTAAAGGAAACACGAGGTTTCGACAGACCCACGATTCCCGTACATTCGATATTCGGCCAACGTATTTAGAAAATGGCGGATAGCGTGCCTTGGGCCTGACGATTACTCAGGAATGAAGGGATACCGGTATCGCCACGCCAGAAACACGATCCAGCTGTAGCAAGAGCTGCTGGCGCCTTCCACACCCACGTTTTACGCGTGTGCGGTGTTCTCCAAGCGATTACGGAAGTCGTATCACTGCCATTTGTACCGACAAATTGGATCGAATAGAAAGCGGTAAATTACCTTCGACACGCTAGCTCCGCAATTTCGAATTTTAGCCGTTCTTAATTTTATCGGGGCAAGAAAGAACGATAGCCATCGACGCAACGGGGACGCGGACGCCAGTTTCTCCGAAATAAATCTATTACGTCCGTGCCGGGAACGAGGTTGCCCCGGAGAACGCGAACAACTTCAGCATTTTATACGCGTTACTGCACACGCGAATACTTTATGCACGTATTACGCGGAGCGTAATGCGAGTTTTATTGCGGTTACGCGTACTGCCACTTTTCTTACGGTGCTTCGGGCGTACCGCGAGCGTTAAGCCAAGTACCAAGAGAACACGGCTTAAACAAAACGATGATATACTGTGCCGAACGATATTAAAAACTGGCAGATGTTGATGTACTGCGCGAAAATTACCGGCTGTCGTGTCCGCGGTATGAGTCGCGATACTTAACCACCACCGATGGGTAATGCGTCATTAATTGAATCGGACGTAATTATGTCGAATTGTTGCGTAACTATCGCCATTATCGATGAAAAAGATTAGACTAAATGGACCTCGAGCGGGTTAAGCTAATTACGTTTCGAGTGGATCGCTTCAAAGTGAATGGAAAATCGAGATAAACGAGAGAAGAATGAGAAGAAGAAGCGGTGGAAAAAAAAGAGAAAGAGGTCAGAGATGGCGAAGAAGCTCACGGTTCTCGTGTATGTACGAGCTTACGTGCCGTTTCCGAGATTTCCAAGAAACCAGCCGGAAATGACAATAAAAATAATCACTTCACAAAACTCTGAATCCAGACTCTCTCCAGGCCGTATACCCGTTACCGGGATGCGGTAATGACACCTAATTACTTTCCACCGCTCTGCACAGAGACTTTGCTCGATTTCGAACAGTAGCGTCGCTAATTTGCACGTGGCCGTTGCGTTAATTAATTCGAGCAGGCGAAATGGCCAAGTTGTCGCGGATGCAAACGCGTACGGAGAGTCTACCGCTCGTAAAAAGGAATGTCGGTCGTAAAATTGCATAACATCGTCGAGAAAACAGAACCTGTCGAACCGTATTTCTTTCGACTCTTCCACTCTCTGGTCCGAATAACTTTCTACTTCTTCCATCTACGCACGCTCGTCGAAAGATCGTCTATCGGTTGTTGGTCGGATTCAACGTAAAACCGCATTAACGACGGGAAGAGGATAATCTTTCCACCATGGGTTCGTTGTTGGAAAATGATCGACATGCTTTTCAGTCTCATCGGTTTAATACCGTTCGCGAAGGAAGCAGACGATCGATAATTCATGGAACATTGCAGAGTCCGATGACACAAATTGATATGGTGGCGCGATCGTTCGTCGATTTTATTTATTTTACACCGATCCCCTTACACGGGAGTCGATGAACCGCGGGTTTGTATTATCAGGCGCCAAAAGCAACCCTGTTGAGATTTTTTACTCCATTTTCAATGGAACTCTATTCCTTAGAAAATTTTTTCCCGTGAAAGATACGATTTCTCGATTCAATTCCAATTAAAGAAGAGTAATGCGAAAAATGAATGTAAATGCATTTTTGTTGATCTTCTAATTTCGATGCAACTTGGTAGCTGGTTTCTTAATAAGAAACGGCCACGACATTTCAGGGATGAGTGTTACGTTCGATCACTATTTTATTTTCCCGTTGTTTAACGACGATTTCCAAAAACTTTCCTTGTTCGTCAAACCTGACGTAACAATTGAACGTTTGTACATAAATACTTACTTTCGCTGGGGCAAAGCGACCGTGCTACTGACGGGCCACCATCTGCGAAATTGCTTCTTGTCGTGGCCCGTCCTCTTCGTTAAGGTCGCGGTCTCACGAGATACACTTAACGCTTTTCCACGAACTGGACTCGCCGCGTTCGCGAACTCGGCCAATTTTCGAGCTGGCTCGTTCGCAGATGCGCGTCTTTCAAGAAAATTCCGTAAATTCGTCTTTGTGTCATTCGGCGATTACATGAGTCGGCGAAAGCGAAAGAAAAGAGCAATGTGCGTGGATTGCGATTTTTATGAAACCTAGCTAATAAGGGACTGTAATCAGATATCGCGTTTCACGACAGTTTGCACTATCCTGATTTTCCTGTTTCCTCCACGAATACAATTGTGCGACATGTGCGTCATAATCACCTAACGATTATATTTTGTGTGTACTTGTTTTTCCTCTCGTCTATCGGTCTCCACCGGTAATTTCCTTTCTGCTCCTAGTCGTGGGAACACGATGGATCGAATCGACAGACGCGAACAGGTTCCGCGATACTTTTAAAAATTATTCCCCGATGTTACATTGAATTCCAATTGACTATAGGCTAAGCAAGAAACTCGAGGTGTTGTATGCGACAAAAAACTACACTCTCGCACTCCAATACTTCTAGTACCATGCGAGAGCGGTTGAGAAAAAGAAAATGGGTAAATAGATGAAGTATGTTTTTGCCGTCACGATAAAATTGTAAAATTAGGTCTTCCCGTAATTACCATGACTATCGTTACTTGTTTGCGATATGTATATGTGTCTGTGTGCATATGCTACTTTGTTGAAGCAACCGGTCAACTGGTCAGGCAAAACGTAACCGACAAAAATATACTCGTTTCTTGCAATAATTCAATACACGGTTCTACGATACAATTTTAATTATTAAAGCGAATAAAAGATTGCACTGAGTAATAAGCTCAGTAATAAGATTAACATTCTTTTCATTCGGACGCTGAAAACATCATCATTCCCGTGACAATTATAAAGTCAGAAAAGCTTCGTCGTTATGGAAAAAAGGAAATTCTCCGATCCACGTTGCTTAACGTGGATTCTTCCTCGTAACTGGTGCGAACTTGGCTGCCTCAACAATTATCGCGCACTACTGGCACGTCCAGTAATTATCATCGGTCGTTTATCGTCGTAATCTCTGTCGAGATTATAGTAACGTTGGCCGTTTCGCGAAGCAACAACAGCAGCAACATCGAAGCAGACTGCCGTATCTCTGGATATTCTCTGCTTTCCGTTCTCTCTTCTACGGTTTACCTCTCTCTTTCTCTCTGTTCTACGCTCGAAAGATCCTGGAAGGATCTCGGAAGGCCTCGTGGAGAGTCGGAAACTGTGCTGGCTGGCACACACGAAGTCGAAAGAGGCTTCGCAGGTAATTGCTAGGCCGACGGGTCGATAATGAGCCCTGGCTTCGGGGAACCGATTACACCCGGCCCAAGCCAAAAGCAAAGTCAGAGCCGAGAAGCAGAGAAGAAGAGGACGAGGACGATCCAACGGAGGGAGAAAGTTAAGAAGAAGGGAACGAAAGAACGGGAGAAGAGGGCGAGTTCCTACGCTTGAGACGTTTTGTTCAATCCTTCATAGGATACACTCGCGGTTAATCCCTTCGGAGATTTTGCGTAATCGACTGATACGTGTGACTTGATATTTGGTAGAAAAGTATTTACCTGGGAAATTTTGAATAACAGCTGCGATGTCCACCTCTTGTCTCATTCGTCGATTATAGTATTGTCACGTTATCGTTCTTCTTATTCTTATATTATTCTTTCGTTATGATCTTTACGAGACTTATTCGGCAAACATAGAGAAGAAATCGAATACTTCGGAATGCAGAAACCTGTAGAAACTATTTGAAGAAATTTCTTATCGAAAAATCCGATTCTAACGAAACCATTTTTAACTTTCGCCGCAGATTTCCAGAACAATACATACTTATCTACGTACTTAACAATAATTCAAACGATCAATTACCATTTGCCATTGTAACATGGTGTGTGTATATGACACATGTCAGTTGGAATATAGGATTTCTGTATGCGGCCCTAATTCAATGGCCAGGTACTGTAATATATTATACTTGGCTCCTGTCTAAGTTTAGCAGCCGCTCCGTTATATGTATCTTCATTTTGTAATATTGTTGGGAAACAGTTAAGCGCCACGATAATCCCGGGGCATCAACGAGGAGCAACAAGCTGCTCGATGAACGTCGATAACGGAACAAGTAAGTATAACGGTCGAGAAACGCATAGAGGATAAAGGAGTTGCATAGGGAAAAAAGGAATAAGAAATTAAGCGATACAACGCAAAAACGTATCAGCACGAAGGGGGATTTATCCTCGGTGAGGAAGGTAGGGAAAAATCGTGACTAATAGCTAAATTATCAGCGACAAGCTGTCGATGAGAGGTGAAAGACGAGGAGAAATGGGAGGACAAAGAAGAAGAAGAAGCTCTTCCTGTATCGTGCGATGAAACCTGCCTAGATCTCTCGCTACCGGGATGAGAGGTAGGTGATCTAATTTCCCGCGCAGTCGTGCAGAAAATGATCCAGGCCGCGATTACGAAACGGCTTCCAGTCTTCGCCGGGGGCAACGAAGGCGCCGTTTTTACCGCTCTCTTTTCGTTTCCATGCACCGTGTGTAATAATCGCGGCGTAGCGTTATCCGCTTCCCGTGGAACAGTCGCGCCGTTCCAAATACGCGGAAAATTATTAGTCGAACCCGTGGCACGAAACGTTTCGATGTGACCTCGAGAAGTTCTAAGCTTTAGAAGGTGCTCTTGTTTACACGTTACTCCGATCCAAATGCATCCGACGTCAACCATATTCCGTCGTCCGATACATTAAAGCTTCATCACATCGCTACTTCTTAAGGATGTTCGTGTGTTAAAACGTTCGCAAGATAATTACTTTCGCGCGTCCACGCTTTCGTATCGGCTTTGAATATCCTTCAATGAATAGATTTATCGACGTCTATCTATGGAATTAGGGAAGAACGACAAGGTACTCGATCGAAGATTCGATTACTCGATTCGACTCGGTTATCACCGCGGTACGATAAATGGAAAACAGCTGGCAGATTGCTTTTCCTTCGTGTTGCGAATTTCTTAATCGTCCTGAGCAACGTATTCCTTGTAATTAGAATTTGTTGAATAAATTCTGCAATTTATCAATCAGATATTCGAATAAGAAATATTTCGAACGATGTTCAGACTCGTGCATGTACAATATGTAATGAAAGGAGGAATACACGTGAAGTACACGTTTGGTACAAGCGGCGTGGAGGCCGCGGTGATGCCTTTTCGTGGCCTCGAGGGCCGCTGGTCCCGCTATTATCATAATGAGGTAGAAAACGTAGATATTAACGCGAGGTTAGTTAATAGTACACTTATCCGAGGAACGCAAATAGTTCGTGGTTGAGGAGGGATTTGCCTACTGTAGAGAAATTTCTTCCTCCGCGATATCTCTTTTCTGATCCTTTCCTCTGTCCCTCGCGTATCTTTGAAGCAAAGCGGCCGTAAATCAAAAGTGACAGAATCGGATTCTCATCTGCATAATTCGCTTATTTTATTCCATCCACGTGCTCTTGCCGAGCCGTAAATGTTTGAAGGCTCATCAGCCCTCTGCAAATTATTAATCTCGCGTATCCTATTACGAGTAGAGGGGTTGATTAACTTTTCACCATTTCCTCTCGTTTCTTTCGAATTAAAAGTAACGTCGTAATAACATTCTCCGTGTATTACCTTTTCCCATAACAAATTTCCCGCAATATAAATCGTATTTTTGATTTCCGTGCAACCGTGTTAAATATGCAACGTAAACAGATTAGGCGGCAAGACCCTAATTCAACGTTATGGTGTTATCGTGTTCGATCGTCGTTTGGAGACCGTGTTTTTTCAATAACGACCACCGAAACTACCCGTGTCTTCGCCGTCAAAGAAGAGGACTCGATGTCTTTATTCTCTCGACAGTGTTGCATAATCTGTAACAGCTGCGGCGATTTGCTCGGTGGTTATCCGCGAGGTGGATCGTCTGCATCTGGTGCCACAGTCCGATTTTTTAGCCGGTAGGCAACCGTGCTAGTCACTCGAGAAATGGGCAGGCCGAAATGGAGGATACACACACAGTTGGATCGTGGCGATCCGGTGGCGTTTCGCGCGCGGCAAAACAGGGAGGTGCCAATTTGCAGGTGCAAAGTTCACGCGACGCTCGGGGTAAACCGCTAATGAGGGTTCGAGTGGTACGTGTGCGCGACGCGTGTAGATTTTCTGGGGGGCAGGTTAATTACCCCGCTGTCCTGTATTATGGCGTGTGCTTTTTCGCGTCTGTTCCATTCTATAATTCCTGCCAGCTTGACAATGTAACCAACAGTTATTTAGAGCGATGCGGTTGTTGTCAAATGCTTCAAAGTTGCGCGTTCGTTCTCTCAATTAATGATAGCTCGTTAGTCGTGCAACATTATAATTATACTTCCCTTTTTTCCATCTCTGAAAGCGACAATCTATGAATTCTTTTGCGGAACGTGGAATTTTAAAGTGTCATAAAATGTAAAATTTAGACCCTGTTATTAACCTTTACGATAAGAATTACAACGTGTTGTAATAATTGTACAGAAAATAACTTTGCCCGTCTAAAAAAGAAAATCGTCTTGTACGAGTTTTACGCATAGTTGGTTCAAAAACAATTTCAAAAACATTGACATGTAATCATAACGTTAGTCATAGTTTTAATTATGACATCACCTATTTGTATAGAAATACGTGGTATTATATTTCTGGATCTAACAAATCGTTTTCTTTGCCAATTGCGCTACATTGAGGTATTTCTTTTACCTATTATCATAACAATTGGAGAACCGAAAGAATGTAATTATTATGTCTTTTGCAACGTAACCCTCAATTATAAGAACACACTTTATATTAGCGTTTCTCAAGTAAGTATCATAATTTATCGTTTGTTAGAAAAAAAAGACATATTGATGCTTCGACTAAAAACATTACAACACATTTACAGCTTGTTCTATATAACTATAATTATGACATTACCTCAAAGCTTTATATTCGTCACAATGTTCTATTAAATAATTACCGATATGTAATTGCAACAACGAATACGTATTAATTACAAGGTTATATAGTAATGATAAGCTTACTAGTTGTAAAACTTAACAGTTTTCCGCCCCTCGTAACATACGACCTCAACAATGAAAAAGCTAAGCATTCGCGATTAAATAAACAAGAATACGACGAATAAACATAATTTTAATTCACGAAATAAAAGAAGTTGATATATATTGCCTAGATTATTTAAGAGAAGGATTTCTTGGCCGTAAGAAAGGTAAGATCTTTGATTCCTGTAACTCGTAAGGGAGAGCCGATACCACGGGTACCTTTCCTTTTACTCGTCTCTTTTTCCTGTCGGGCTTAGCATCCCTAGTGGCGCCTCTCTCAGGATATAAATTAATTAGATTTGTGTGGAGGTGTGTCAGCAAAGTGCCGGCACTGTGTTTCTTGCCCTACGACTGTCTGCTCTGCCGCGCGTTTCAACTCGACCGAATGGCCTACTCTCCGCTATCTACAGATAGTTTCATAACCCTTCGAATATATTTATTCCTTCGCGTAAAAGTCCAGCCGGTTTCCTTTAAATTAGTCGCGCTAGTATCTAATCGACTCTACTTCAAATATCTAAAATTCGTTTATGTACCTAGTCATGAATTATTAAAATATAGAAAACAGTAGATATCCACGTCCACTTTATATCGCCATTATATTTAAGTCAATGATAACATTTGCAAATAAGCTATATTTTACAAAAGCGACGTTACAGGGAAAATAACCTTGCATGAAACTCTTGCGATGGAAATTTATCAAGAACACGTGTAACACCTTTGAAGCAACGTATACGTCGACAGGTAGGTCTGAGTATAACGCATGATGTATGGTGGGCGTGAAACGGGTGTAGCAACATAGTAACGTTTACTATATCGGCCAGGATTGTCTAGCGGTTCTCCAGACGAATTCGTGCAACCAAACCGCAGCTGTGGAATTAACTTTGGCGATACCGCCAATATCGATCTTCGCTCTAACGATTAAATCTCGAGAGAGTGCCTGGTCCCAACAAAAGTGTAACGTTTCACGCTTTAACAGGGATAAATAATGGAAGAAAACACGAAAATAATTCCTTTGCATGGTATTGTCATCGTATGCATTTCCCTCTCGATAATTATCTGTCATCAAGTAATTAAATAACCCTTTATGCTGAATCGTTAAACGATGAGGGCATTAAATCATCGCGTCGTCGTCTTTTCTTTCTTGGTTTTACAAGCTTGTATTTGTCATAAGTCACGAATTGACACGATACATATGTAGAAAGTGTCTAACGAATTACAATGGGATAAAGGAACGTACAAATGTCATTTATTATACATCATTTTGAATAACAAGCGCGATTAAAGTAAAAGCGAGAGAAAATATATGTACGTGGGTAAATATCGTCGATAAACGGATGATCGATGTACCTACGCGGATAGGTTACCCGCTTTATAATACGTTCACCGTAATTGCAAGCTTGTTTTAACAATTCCACCTCTGTACACGTGTCTTAAACGATTACATAATAGCGAAAAATGTTAGGACGCAACTAATAAATTGTAATAATCTTTTGAGTATATCTTCTGACTGAACTAATATTAACGTTCATAGTAATAATTTGGCACAATAATCTTTTAGCCATACGATATATTCCAAAAAAAATCAATTTGTAAATTTCGACATACTTATTCTAATTTATGCAAGAAATATCAGCTTAAAAAGATTAAATGTATTATGTACATTCCCGTTCATAAGTATTACGACACTTGCTGATATCGTGTAGGACGTTATAATTGATACAGATTATTAGAGAAGAGATTAGAATGCCAGGTTTTTATATTCGTGCAAGATAATCATTTAAAACACGCAATTATATTTACAAGCACTAATTTGTAACTATCATGAGATAGTGATGAATAAAATATTCCTTGGCCATCACAATATTGTGATCTAAATCCCACGGATATTCAAATTCAAGTTAAATCGAATAAGAAATTCTAAGTATATCGAGCATCTGAATTTGATTTATAAAATCACTATAATAAACGTGATAAGAGAATCGATAATTCGAGTATTTAGATTGATTAAATTACTGATGGAAAGACGCGATAAACATAGATGATAAAAAGTTGGTATTTTGATAAATACGTTTGAACAGATTACTATAATATCAAATAGTATCGATAATATCTATAATAATCTTCAAAGATTTCAGATAGTAAAGTATATATTTGGTTAGCTTAAGTGTCCCAATACTTATGAACAGGACTATATGTGAATGCTGAAATAGAAACTCACGTTTATGTTGCCTAGGTGTGTTGGAGGGCTGATACCCCTGCGGCTTCCGCCGCCTCCGACCTCCGCGTCCAGCTTGCCGGTTCGACTGACCTCGTGGATCCAAAAAATGACGACAGAAAGCGTCGATGCGGTTTCGTTGATCTTCGTGTAATTACGTTTGTTCTTCAGAACGGTCTGTCTATGCGCCACTGTCCACACCGAGCAATAAAAAACACTATGTCACAAACTTGAATCACTAACCGGTTAACAGAATACGGAAACATTCTTTCCACGAGTCACTGATATATCGTGCCACTGCTTGTGTTCAATTGAACGAGAAATTTTCCACGTCACCCTTCAAAACGACGAAGAGGTAATATCGTGCCAGTAAAAACTAAGTGTGCCTGGCTTCTTGTTTACGACGCGTGTATTTTAACCTCACGATGTGTTATTGGAAGTTTAGTAAATACAGCGACTACGACACCGAACATTTCTCAGAATTCGTGCACTAATCTGTCAACACCACAACAGAATTGCGAGGAAATTGGATAAAGTACAGTTCAGGGTTACCAAACACGTAAAATTTATAACGAAGCACTGCTCGTTTGACATTTACCGACATGTTTGCGAGATATCGATAGATCGACATAGAGGCCGCGTTTCGAAAGGTTTACGACAAATGTGAGGGTTGAACGATTCAGATAGCTATACACGCGATCGTGGCTCGATAGACAGCAGCGAAGCGGTGCGAGAATCGCGAAACAGATCGGTTAAGAATCGGGACCGATCTCGGTTCGATCGGTGACATGCGCGCGGCTACGAACCTGTTCGTCCATTCTTCGCCCCCTCGACGGGATTAGCGCGTGCATTCGTCCGGTAGCGATGGTGAAAAGCGAGCATTCACGGGTATGGACAATGACGACGACGACGACGGCGACGAGTCGGCGTGGTGCGTGTCCGCCTTAAGGGCCGTCCGTCGCAGACGCATGCTCGCGGCACGTTGCAGCCTCTCGCACTGACCGCGCGTAACACGTAAGAGAGAGCTGCGTACCGTGTACTTGTCTCTCTCTCTTCCTCTCTCCCTCTTCTCCTTAGAGGAAACTGTGCAGCTTTGTCACGCTCTCGACAAGCCGTTCAGCTCGCGTGTGTGTCTCTTTCTTTGGCGATCGGTGCGCGGTTTTGCCGTTCCTCGTGGTGGTCGCCCGGTTGAGAAGGCGGTAAACAGGAGACACGGGTCTCGTCACTCTGGACTCTGTTTGAATCTCTTGCGTACTAACTTCGCGGCTATCCGCGGTACTCCACGGCGAACGTTGAACGCGAGCCTGGAATTGCCGTGGCGCCACCCCTCCTCCCCTCCTCCCCTCCTACCCTTCCACCCATCCACCTGATCGTCTTCCTTCGTGAGTGCCACACCACGGGGCTTGTGTTGCCTCCTCTGCCTCGTCCCTCCCTATTTTTCCCTATAATTTGCTCCGCGGCTGCCTCCTTTTTGTTTTATTCCATTTTCGTGACCCCCCTTCGCCCTTCATGCGCCCTCCTTCGGCCACCGTCTCGCTTTTCTACCTCTTGAACCGCCTCTCTCTTTCTCTTCTGGCCATCTAGCTTTCCCTCTCTCGCGCTACTTCTACCTCTATCATCGCGTCTGCCTCTTTCGCCTCTACCTCTACGTGCCAGCCATGAATCCTTGCCGGGGCAACGGGGCTACGGGGCTACGGCGCGCCGCCCCTTTAATAGGGCTACGCGGGCTTTTTCCATTCACAGTGCAGCCATCTCTTGGTTGGAATACGAATGAAACAACCCGTTACAGTGCCGTACGTGGTTCAAGGATTTCCCCCAAATACCAGGAAATTGCTTCGAAAACTTTGGAAAGGGAAAAGTCTCGCGAGGCCTTGTCACGGATCTCACGCATCACGTCCAAAAATTGTATTTTCTGCTAGACACAAAATATAGGTCTCTTCGTTACGTAGAGTCGATCGATATATTTGGGGTAGTTTCCGTGGAATGATTTTTTTTCTTCATTGGGCCACTTGTCAGGTAGAAAATCATCGAGGACTGCGAAGGGCTGGATTCTGAAGTACCTACATCGTATTATACTCGTTGGGTGGGATTTGGGATGTATCGTATGGCAGGAAGATGTCAAGGAGGAACCTGATATACGACAAGGGGATGATTCGTTATTATGTGAATTTTCACGGTATATCGAGGCTTCAGTCCGCATAAAATTTACTATTGCTTCGCTTTAGATCGTGCAGCGGTAGCGATTGGTATCGTCGAATTTAAAATTATCAGGTACAAACCATTGTTATTATATTATTTTTTTTTTTTATTCCGATTACACAATTTAAATATAGATCTACGATATGTTCTGTACAAAAATATATCGTTTTTCTATATACAATAATTATTATGGTAATATTTACAACAACAGTAAAGAACTGATCAAATGACATTATTTACAAAGAAGGACACAATTGTAACACAGAGCTGAAAAGATGACTAACTAAAGTGATAAACCCAATACAATTCTAAATGTACACTATGAAAAAGTGGATTAATAGAAAGTATCAGAAATCGTCCTTTTCTCCTGCTCCGTCCTATTAGTCATCTTTCCAGTTTTCCCTACATTACCACGTAGGAATTATATAGATAACAAACGTCTACGTACAATAATTGTACAAATCTATAATCCTAAATTGCAGCATATTGTACTCCTGCCGGTGGATACAAATTCTGTTCAGTTGTAACGGGCAACGAATTCTCTTTATTTGACTCCGTTTTATTCGCGGAACTTCTCTTTTTCTGGTTTTCATGTGTTTTCAGATGTTTTGTCAAATGATCGCTCCGCATGAACCTCTTGTCGCATACAGGACACACGAATCTTTTTTCGCCAGTATGCGTTCGAAGGTGACGCTGCAGTTCGTCGCTCCTCGTGAACCTTTTGCCGCAGAACAGCCAGTGACAGACGAAAGGTCGTTCGCCGGTATGCCATCTCAAATGCGCCTTTAGATGAGAAGTTTTGCCATACACTTTACCGCATCCTGAAACGTGACAAAGGTGTTGTTTCTTGCCGTCGACCCCAACCTGAGCTGCGCCGTCTGTTTGACAATTTGGACATCTACATCTAATACATTTTCTGCCAGATTTTCCAGGATCCTCCGTACTCAGGAAGACATGTTCAGACGGCGGTGTGAGAGGCCATTGATAAGGCGGAGAGTGATTTTGTGGACTGGGTGGTAGATCCGATGGACTCGGCGGCAGTGAATAATGTTGTATCGCTGAGATATTCGTGAGCTGAGGTTGCGCAAGATGAGTCTCTGTCGGCCACGAGGTCGTACTGGTAGCAACATTTGCCATCGTGTACGCCGGCGGCGTTAACGCCTCCGTGATTTGACCATGGTTCATGGATCCAGAATACCAGTAGCCCGATTGGCTGGTTTGATGGTGATGACTGCTGAACGTCGGATTGTACGGTTGATAACGAATATTTGAACTTCTATAATCGATCCTAGCAGGTTGGTGCATCGGCATTGGGAGACCGGACATGGGCGCCATTGTCGGCATACACATCTATAACATAAACAAAATATGAATAATTGAACACTTTATAAAAACCGTATCTGGTAAAGAAATTCAGTTTACAGTATCGCTTCTTGTTCCTAAATGTTGAAAGCGGATACTCGAATAATTTGATGATAGCATGATGCAGGAGCGGTCACTTCTGAATAAACGTTTCACAGAACTAATCAAAAATAATCTTCACGTTTGACACTAGAATTTCACCGATATGATACGCTATATTTCCACGATTGCGTTGTCGCGGACCTGTTGATACCGTATCACTTGTGCCATCACTTCACTTCCTGGTATCCATGGTACTCCTTAGAAATGATATTAAAATCCTCTGCTAATTTTGGATAATCGTGAGGTGAAATAGAACACAAAGTATTTCCGTGATTTTGATCACTGCCACCACGCTCGAGTAGAACAAAAACGAAAATGAGAATGAAAAGAAAACTGAGAAACGCCGTATCTGGCGGATCGAAGCGTGCGCGGCTTCGAAGGCTCGCCAGATAATTGCCGGTTGCCGGCCGTGTCGCCTCGGTTTTAATAACCGAGTGGACAAGGAACTGACGAAGAAGGGAGGAGGCTGAATGCTCTGCCGGGTTTTCTATGGAGGTGGGGATAGACCCCAGTGAATCTCGCAGCCTGGTGCGCATGCGCCCTCCCCTCCACTCGCTCATAAATCAACCCTGCGGATAGAGGATCGAGGATCGAGGCTACGCACCTTTTGTGGTCGTCCCTGGGGGCTGCCTTATGCCACCGAGAAAAGTCTTCGTGAATCCTACCGTATTCTCTTGAGACCATCTAGTTTCTACGGTTCGCCATGTCTTACAGTAGGCACGTACAATTGTTTATTCTTGATGGGCAAACTCGAAAAAGACTGTAAATGTTTTCTACGTAACCTGATTCCATTCTTTCAATCTTATCTTGTTTGTTTGCATTTATCCGTTTTATTTTTATATACCTATAAAATAAATTCCGTGTTATATCAAATATTGTTAAATAAAATCGCTAATTTGTTTGCTAAAGAAACGTTTCTTGAATTCGTTCACGTAGTCCCAATACCGTTCAGGCTTTTTTCGTACTGCACTGCTTAAATAGCAATCGACCTCCAGGTGAAATCATTGCTTCGACCGCCCAAGATTCGAGGAGCAGTCGATCTGCAGGGTAATAATTATCGGTAGAAACGGTAGGAGGAATAAGCTTAATCGTTCAAGTTTAATTAGTGGATAAGGAATTTGGGCTTAATTAGCGGTCCTGCGTGCCGACGTCTCTCCGTGTCGAATGCGATGCACGTTGTCGCAATTATATAATGGCAAATTGTCGGACACAGAAGTCGTATCTTACTTTATATAAAACAATTACATTTCGATGAAATCGTTCAATTCTTCAATTACCTTTTTATCAAATCCATTATCCTTTCGCCATTTTAACATTTACATATTGACAATTGGTAACAGCGTAGGGCTGTATTGCAAAGAAACTTGCGCAAAGAAATTATATTTCTTCAGGTAATTCACAAAATCATTCAACTTTTTAATTTCCTTTTCAACATGTTCGTCATGCTCGTACCGTTTTAACAATAATTGAGAGCAACGTAGGGTTGTCGCCCAGAGAAATTTACGCAAGGATTGTAATTGTAATAATTAAATTCTGTAGAATCGAGTGGTTAGGAAAGTCGAAGCATTGCAGTTAGATGAAAGGAGTCGAAGTAAAATTTTTACGGTATTTAAAGGTTCTTTGACCGCGTTGAATGGAGGCGGACGAGATTTGCAAAGACGTATCAAAGCGTGGAGAGACCCGCGACGATCGCTCTGATGCACGGAAGCGCGCGATAACGAAGACCAGTTTCCTAAGATCTCGGTGCGCTTTGTGGTATACGTCGTACCATAAATCTATAAGAGATCTTAGTCAGTGTTGGAAGACCGCATTCACAATACATCGTATCAATTGTAAGTGAGTTACGCAAGCTGGTCAAAGTGTCGGTTTATGGTGGTCGTAAAGAGATTATTGGCGGGACCACGCGATGAAACTTTTGCGTTACTGATCACTGCCAGGTATATATAATGATAGCCACCACTATTGCTCTTTTCCGAATATACAATGCCTACAGGAGCCTTTTGCAGGTACTGTGACAAATCTGCTGGCGCAAGAATGAGGACAAAACGTTGCACTCGGCGCGTAAAAGATAACTCTCGCAAAGAAAGATATTTTCTAGATCTGACGACCGACCCGCTGTCTTCTGTCAACGTCCTATTCAATCGTTTTAAACATAGATACGGTGAATTTTTATCGAATAATCTTTCCTTGACTTCCTTAGAATCTTGTTTATTCAGCTTCAAAGGAACAACTTGTCTCGATGGTATCGATGCTTTTGTCAGTTGACGAAGGACGTTGTTATCTACGAGAGTAACGCGTCTCTCCAAAGCAACATAAATTTAAACCAAATACTGAATATATTAAAGCTTTATCGCGAGTCCATAGGTCCTTCGCTATTTTTATACGACATTCGTCCAACTTTGATGAAGTCTCCGCAACGGCAAGTTACAATGATATTAAATGCACGAGCGATGCGTCAAACGCATACCGGAAAGAGATTATTAATTTCCGGCGTCGAGGAAACGTTATCTGATGTCACGTGTACAGAGAGATGCCAGACCATCGATCTTCTAAAATATTTTCCAGTGACCACAAACAGATTCTCTGGGGACTTGTCATTGTTTGTCATGTTCATAGAAAACAGCGTATTGGCAAAAAGCATGGAAATTGAACAGTATTGTCTGACATGTGTCCAGCCGAATGCTGGTGAAGCTGCAACTGCAATATCATCGTAAATCTTGTGGTGATGTCGCAGTGAAAGAATGAAAGAGAGGACGGGAACACCCCGAACAACCCTTTACCTTCCTCTGCACGGGCTCGCCATTGTACCCTAATAAGCCGCTTAGCATCGTAGCTAGAAATAAATTGTTCTACCAGTAAACAGTACTCCCACGTGACCGATCATCCCCTGAGGACGAGAATTTTTCTAAAAACACACACACACACACACTCTCTCTCTCTCTCTCTCTCTCTCTCTGTTGCTATGTAATTATTCTGTATTCATACAAAATAATCAATTTTTTCCTGTGTACATTTCCAAACAACATTTACAAAACGAAACGACGAGGTTCGAAAGAAATGTTTCATTCTTAACTATTTTTTGTACTTTATCGTTCGCAAAGATTTGCTATTCGATCGTCTCCTTTTTTCAATTGAAATATTTTCTCAATGGTAGGTCGACGTATACGAAATGTTCCTTCAAATAAAATTTTAGCTTCACGTAGTTTCTTGAAAATATTTATTAGCGAGTAGTATAATTGAAAAATTCTTAAGATAAAACTACTGCAATTCTTTTTTAGATAATTCACGCATTAGAAAAATGTCCAAGTAGATTGTCTTTAATCTTCTGTAAGCCCATTCTTTCTGAAATCCATGTTTCACACAAAATTTAATGAACACTGCTGGCCTATCAAATTCAAACGATCTTTCATATTCATGAACCTAATACAATATTCGATATTTTTACTATCAATCCCCAAAGAAAGTCGGACATTTAGTTGACTTTCTTTAAAATTCGGTTCTTAAACTAGCGATCAAAGGAGCGATGATCGAAAATGCAATGTGGACACAGTAGTGTGTATCCAATCGGTAAACGGAGGGAACTGCGGGGGTGTAAAGTACGCTTTGTGCATTCGTTGGAACGTTCGATGTTTCTGCGAAAGCCGCGCATTTTTAAGAGACATTCAGAAGCGATGGACCGATGCAAATCGGAAGGACGACGCAGGTCAGATTTCGCTTGTCCGCAATAAGAACTCGCTTGTCGCCGATTTCTTATATTCTCTACCGAGATTTATGCTCGTACGTGAAACAACAGCTTCCACTTTTTTTTCTCGATATCCTCGACTTATCGATCTCACGAAGAATCGAAATACTCGCGCGAGTTTAAGAAAATAACGGTACCGTTATTTTGTACAAAGACCTCGAGATAAATCTCAATATATTTCTTTTTCGGCGATAATAGTCTTCGACGCTCTTTTGTAAAAGATTAAAGGCTCGAGGTAAGCTATCGCGGGCTACGTTTTTACGAAATTTAATATTATCGAAAAGGGAAGGCTTTTTACATTTTATTACAATTCATAAGCCAAATAACCGTATACCATATACAAGAATTAATGTTTATTTCTACCAAAAATACCTTTTTTCTCAATCCCATACAATTCCGAATGGCACCTACACGCTGAATGATGAGTGGAAGGCATTTTCCTGATAATGGTTTGTTCGTGGAGACGTCATTAGGGATCGAACCTTTTCTTTCTTGACTACGGGCCAATTTTATACGCGATTTACCTGACCGAAGGAGGCATCATCGGGATCAGCAGGTCACTAGTCTTGACGGGTTTCTAACTTATGCTCGGATCTGGAAGAAAACATAGAAGAGACGGTATAGGAGAAAGGAGAAGGAGAAAAAAACGAAATAGACGACGGCGAAGGAAAAACGAGAAAGAGAAAGAAAGAGACGGGCCACGTTCCCCGACAATAGACCCGACAATGGAACTAGTCTTCGCAGCTAATGGAGCGAGACTTTGCAGTTTTCACACGATGATCGGCGTAACCTGGTCGCTCACGACTTCTCTGTAAGAGAAGAAAGCCCATTTGAAACTGACCGGATCATGTAGCTTGCTGCAGAACAAGATTAGTCGGATCTATCTCGCAATCTGACATATAGCTGATAATCGGGTTAGGATTACAAGGTCCTAAACAAAAGTCTAGACTTTACCAAACATCTGTGACAATCTTATACGTAAACAGGCTAATTCTAACAACAGACAATATTTTCGTATTACTTATTACCTAGCTACCATTAAATATTTGGAAAAGTATTTAGTAAGTAAGATATTTGTTTATTTATGATTTATTTACATATTTTTCATTTGAATATTATTATTAAGTAATCTATTCTTGAAAGATTGGACGGATTCTAATAAGGTCTTACAATCCGATTAGCGTACGAGTTCGTTGTTCTGGTTTGCTCAGGCTCAGACAAATGGATACCAAACAGTGCTTCGTCATTAATCACTTGACGAGGAGAGAACGGTTTTAGTAGCTTACAAGCAGGTTCTTCTGGTCGCGTTACGATAATCATTTATTACAGATCGTTTGCAGATGGAAGCCGGTAGATTATCAATATTGATATAGATAAAATAGGCTGAAATCGAAAATAACAACTAGAGTTACAAGAGCATTATTCTCTCAAACTCACATATTTTTCTGATATTCTAGAAATCATAACGATTCAACATTGGAATAGGTAATGCCAAGATTGTCGATCAAGGTAAAAAATCAAAATATGTATACAACCGAATTATATGCGATAAATGAAACAATTATATTCATAAAGAAAGAAATGTAGGTAAATTTACTTCTTAAAATATTTAATTTATTTGTTTCGCGCGTTGTTGTTTCCAACCCCAGTCCACCTCATACTTGTATCCAAATGATCAAAGATGCCGAAAACGTATTTTCGTGGGGACGAATTAACGACGTGCAAGGTGCGAGAACAAGAGGAAAGCATGTACCTGTCTCAAAACGACGATCCCAAGTCCATAAATTTGTGCTTCGCTCTAGAGACGGAAGAATCGAGCTGTAGGGGTCACTCATGGTACTCCCGTTCGAAGGGAATAACACCCTCGTCATAATACGACCTGTTGCGTTTGAGACGAAGAAAGAAGGAAAAAGGAAAGAAACGGCAGAATAAAAACTAGAATCAGGGAGCAACTTCGGGGTACCATGGGACCCGTGAGAATATCTACCGTTCAAAGGGAGCCGTCACATTATACGCGGATTCATTACGCAACACTCGGCATTTATGATCGCGCCGTACCAAAAGAGCAGTTGTGTCAGTGCACAGGTCAGAGTTGGGAAAGTTGCAAACAACTAACAAAAAGTTTCCGACCTATAAAGGATAGTAGAGAGACGAAAATTATGGTGGAAACGACAGGGGGTGGGTGAAATATTATGAGGCTATGCAATTAAAAAGGGGTAATTTTTCGAGAAAATAATTGAAATATGATAGGAACGAAGGATTCAAGCGTACATTTAGCAACAGTAGAAGATGGAGTATTAGTCCAGTTAGAAGCCAAAAAAGTAGCTGGTCTTAGAAGCATTTGCGCTGCAGTCAAAGTGGCCAGCGTAAACTTCAAAAGAGACACCTTGGAGGAAAGCGACGATAGTTGGAGAAAAAAATGAGTCGGCGTCCATCCTTCGTCGGCCCATCTTTCACCGATAGATTTTAATTAGTAGGCCACAAGTCCTGGTTTCTCTATTGTCTCAATCGTGCCGACCGACCGCTTTTGTTGCAAGGATGCAGGTCAGAGGACGATAGGCGAGGATCGACGAAAGTTAAAAAAAAAAACGCCAAAATTCTGGACTACGACTGACTGAATATGATTTGTGTGCCAACCTCCGGGAACGAATCAGGAGAAACCCAAACGACTTCGGATGGCCGGACTGATCAAACAGTCTAACACATCCGTGTACACCCCATGTCAAGTCAACGAGGAATTAAAATGGATAATTGCTTCTTTCCAGAGTAGACCCACGTTGTTCCAGGTAGGATCGTAAAAGAGATTTGATATAAAATTAACGACCTCGCGAATATGCCCCGGCTTCTTGTAGATCTTTCTTTCCTTCCAATTTTATGAACGGCTTACCGAAAAAAAGGTTCTTACAATTAACAGTGTTACAGTAGAACTCCATCTACTTGTACTCATGGCAACGAAATGGAATGATTTAATGGTTTAGTAATTAATACTTAATTCGGCTACAAATATTAATTAACTACGAATTCATCGCATGAATTTATATCAGTCGCGAACGAAAACTACAGTCAATGAAGTTTCCTAGTTAAAAGAACAATGTGTGTCTAAACGAATATTGCTCTATTTAGGGAAAATTTAGGACATTTTGTCCCAGCAAAAGTCAGTGCTGCCCACCGGGGTTACGTCGTTTACCTGTTTGGGCTGAGTACGAGCAAAAGGTTGAAAATGCTTAGAAAATTAATTTTTTAAACGATCGCCTCATGTCCTTTTCTACGTGTTATTCAGCTGGATTCTATGCGCGGTACATTTATATTATATATGGTTAGGAAAACATTTGCAAAAATAAAAAAAATTAAAATAAGCAATTGTATTTTGAAACTGTATATTAAAATAAATTTTATTTTATATTTACATAAATTTATTTCACTTCAATATCCTCCCTTCTACCCCGTTTTTCTATGAAGGGGGCCACCGCGGCTGCATCAATAGTCCCGATTTTAAAAACATTAATTCGGTCCTGGTCGTGTCAGTTTTTCTCAGAAAAGAAATATTCGTCGGATGCAGAGTCCCTTGACGCATTGTGTGGTTTTATCTTTCAACAGACTCGTTTGTTCAACTAGTATCCAGCGGTGCAGCAGATCCAGTGTCAAAGAATGCCGGCAAATAAGTGTCGCCGTTACGCGTTAAAGTTAATCATGATCTACATTAAGTCAATTTGTACAAACACTCATGCTTATATACATAAAAATGTAGAGTTGAAATTTTTTTACTTATCGCGAAAGAAAATTCACGAGCAACTGTTTGACAAGCTGTTATGGACGTGCGGCTGGTCTATTCAGGTACAAGATTGACATCGGTACATTCGAAATACATCCTGCAGAGAGGACTAAAAATGCCGACAACGCAAAGGTTCCTACGAATTCAAAGTCATTCCGACTACCATTCTAACAAAGCTATTGACGGAAACTTATGTCAAGCGACTGCGTCTAACTATACCTGATTTAACTGCGTTAAACTAAGTCAGATATGTCGACAAGATTTCATCACATCGGTGCAATCTGTGTTGCGAAGGAGGAATACAGTAATAGCCAGTACAACTATGAAATAAACGAAAAATTAGGAAAGTTGGAATTTGTTGCAAATTATGGTTAATCCATGGTTTACACGACAGTATAACCAATTTTGCTACGATCTTGTGTAGTCGTAAATTATTGTTCAAGCAAGTGCCTAGACAGTCTTCGTATTCGTTCAATGGAAATTTAGTCGAGGACCGAAAACTCAACCAGTTGTAGTTGAAATTTTGTCGGGAAATAATAAAATCTGTGAAGTCATTGTCATACAACAAAGTAAAATACTCGGCGAGCGTTATTGTCGCTTTCTGCGTGTCCAATAATTTATTTTTATACGGAGATTAGGAATATACGATTATTTTAATCCACTTCCGCAACGAATCCTCTTACGTATGTTTAAACAGTTAAAGTTTGCAAAAGGGGAAGATCCTAACGGTTTTACATAAAAGATGCTTTCAAGATTTTCCATAATCTACTGAATCTATCTTTTGTTTTAAAGTATAAAATGTTTTTAACTTTCAATTGATTTTTGTAAATTAACCATCCGATTAGATTTTGTATAAATAATTAATTGAAATTTTACACAGATTATAAACCAGTAACTTTAGAATAATATGCATCATACAGTTAGAAATACTTTTCGTATTTCCTGAAAAATATAAGTCATACAATACTTTTGTGTGAAAGAAGAATAACATACGTAAAGGAAATTAAATGCATTTTTCTATATTTTTTAATTCAAGATTGTAGCGAGCATAAGATATAACATATCGCCGTAAATTCAAATGATCTAGAAACTTTTAATGTAATGTGTACGAACGTAGTAGAATACGATTGGTCACTTTATAGGAAAATATCACAATGCTTCCAACAGTATGAAAAGTTCCTAGACGCATAAATACTAGGATACTAACCAGAGAAAGTGAAGATAATGAAATAAGAGATTAGTATTGGAATGGGACACAATGATAGCAGATAGCACATTAAACAAAGAAACGAAACAGCCATAACCTTGACATAGAGAATTTATGCGATACCTGTGCCATCCCTGTTGAATCGATGCCTCGAGAATATTTTACTAGGCATCGATGTACCGCAAATTCGTGGCATTTGATGCATAGACAGCTGCTTACTGATGGTTATTCAAATAGGTGTTGCTTGATCAAATTTATATTATAAGATCATATCATGTTGGTCTTCTGTGATATTTTGGATTTTAAAGTACTTATATTTGCTTGTTTAACGGTGAGTATTAATCAAAATAATATATCGTACTATCTTAAAGGAAGTGGTACAAATTTTTTGAATACCGCTAGCAATAAGTAGTGTGACACGTATTTAAGAACCTAAGGATTTTAGAAAGTCCATTTCCCGTTATCATAACCCATTATATTTGGTATTATTTTAATGTCATCGAACCTAATTTCATTGTTTATAAAGTGATATAACCTGTACACATACGCATAAAATAACCTCAAAAATTTATTAAACAAACTTACTGAAGCTATATACAAGTATAATAATTGTACATATTTCTTGTTAGTGATTCAAATTTAAAAAATACAAGATACAATATACGAAAATCAAAACCTAAGGGATTATATTAGAAAATAATATAATTTTTAATGCGCTCCTGTTATTTTAATAAATCTTTTCCAATTTGAACTACCCTATATATATCATGTGATATATTACGAGCGTTGTAAATATGTTTCGATGTATCTTAAGATTATTATATAAAGTGATAGTGTGTATAATTATAGAGTGTTGTATCTTTTAGACGTTTTTGCCAAACAATTTAGCAAATAATGCAAACGAAGGCGCGTTATCTCTCACTCAACAAAATATCGATATGACGCTTGGTAAGTTGTTTCGATAAAGATCTAAATACAAATTTTTTATAATTTCTTACAGCGGTGAAAATATTATGATTTTATATTGTGTGTTTCAGCAACAAATGAATTGGTATTAATAAATTTTTATGCACAATGGTGCCGTTTTAGTAATTCGTTAGCCCCTATTTTTGAGGAAGCTGCAAATAAAATAAGAAATGCATTTCCTGAACCAGGAAGAGTTGTAATGGCAAAAGTAGATTGTGAAAGAGAATGTGAGTAAATAGAGTTGAAAAAAAAAAATAATATATATAAGAAATTAAAATAACTTTGTGTGTATAGAATTTATTACAAAATTAAAAAAACTATTTTCTAGCTGGTATTGCATCAAGATTTCACATTACTAAATACCCAACTTTAAAAGTAATAAGGAATGGTCAGCCAACCAAACGAGAATACAGAGGTCAACGATCAGTAGAAGCTTTCGAAGAATTTATAAGGAAACAATTAGAGGATCCTATAGAGGAATTTTACGATTTAAAGGAATTAACCAACTTAGATGATAAAAAGAGAATGATCATTGGATATTTTGATACAAAGGATGTTCCTGAATATAGGATGTTTAGAAGGGTTGCCACTAATCTAAAGGATGATTGCCAATTTCATGTTGGGTTTGGGTAAGAATTCTAATGCTATATATATATATAAGTGATTTGCATATGTTGACTCATGTTCTCCAAGGAAATCTTTTTTAATGCTTCTATAACATGTATGTAATTATTCTATTCTTTCCTCTAACAAGCATATGCTCAGCTCAGAAGTGTGAAATTGGGCAACATTTTCACTTTTTGTAAGTAAAATATTGAGCATGATCTAGATGACTTCACAGAATTGTATTCTTTCAGCATTTTCCTCTTTTTCCCCTTTTTTCTTCTTTTATGTTTTAAAGACCTGTCCTATTTCTTTATGTTAAATCCTGCATAATATATACATATACAAACGTGAATGTTTAGTAACCTATCCTCCAAATATTTTACTGTATAATCTTATTTGATAAGTGTATACAAATTAAAATTCTAAACAATTTTTAAATGTTGGGAATATAACTAGGAATGCAAGCAAAGCTATGCACCCCCCAGGAGAACCCATAATAGTCTTCCGATCTGATAAGGCACTTTCTAATGATGAAGATGAAACATACCATGGAAGTTTGAGTAACTTTGATGAATTAAATGTTTGGGCACAAGAAAAGTGTGTTCCCTTGGTGAGGGAAATCACATTTGAAAATGCTGAGGAATTAACAGAGGAAGCTTTACCTTTCCTCATATTGTTTCATGCTCCTGACGACGTCGAGAGTGTTAAAATGTATAAAGATGTAGTAATGAGGACATTAATTGACGAAAAGCGTAAGTAAAGTACTAGTATTGATATTTAAAAAGGTAATGCCCAAACGATAAGCAAATATTTTATCTTATTTCAGAAAATGTAAATTTCTTAACTGCGAATGGGGTGAAATTTGCTCATCCTCTCCATCATCTAGGAAAGACTCCAGCAGATTTGCCTCTAATTGCCATAGATAGTTTTAGGCATATGTACCTGTTTCCAAACTTTCATGATATTCATATAGAAGGAAAATTAAAAGGTTTTCTACGAGATTTATATTCAGGAAAGTTACACAGAGAGTTTCATTATGGGCCAGATCCTAGTAGTAATGAAGTACCACAAATTGTTGGACAAATTAAGGTGCCTACAACCCCACCAGAATCTACATTTAAGAAACTAGCACCTAGTAAAAACAGGTACACATTACTCAAGGATGAATTGTAATGATAGGTTTAATGTCATTCAGGATATTGAGATTTGTATAATTTCGGTTGCCCAATTTGTTAGTTATTCACAGTTATTTACAGTAATGGAATCCAAATTTGATGTATTATTAAATTGAAAACTTAATCAATGTTATAGTAGTGATAATATCTTTTTTGAATTATTTACACAGTATTGTTATAAAATTAGATGCTTATTTGTTCTATTTTAAATGGGGGAACGAATTTTCGCGGTCAACATCATATTAAGAATTTCAAGAAAAGGATATAATTCTACCAAATGTTACATACAATACATTAAAACCCTAAACTGTAAAAAAATTATCTACGATATATATAATTGGAACCTTTGTACGGGTTTCATTGCAGGAAATATATATAGTAGATTTTATTCTATTTTTACAAAACATGTGCTTTTTGTATCATGATTCTTTTATTATTAAATATAAAAAAAAAAAACGGTAATAATACTTAATCGAACTACAAATCAACGCCAAAGATCTAAGTATCTCCCAGTGTCAATATTCGTGTAATAGATGTTATATTTCAACTTGCAACGCGATTTATAGAATATCGTTAAGAAGCAAAAAAGAATCATCTGATTACGATTAATGTAGCTTTTGTTATAATCAAACTTATTATGTTTCTGCATTATTGAAAGTGTTGTTGACACCGTGGCTGCTATAACAGTCTTTATTCCGTATCATTTCATACTTTTCAGTCACAAGATCGATCTCCAGATTAATTTTCAATAAACGGTACGAAAGTAATGGATCATTACACTTAAAACGCGATTATCTTTTGATACGTTTTCATCACTTATCACGAAGTATTTTCTAGCACAACGTAAAATCGCAATAAGATAGTCGCGTGTATGTCGCAAACGCCGAGTGAAACGCACGAGAACATTCGATCGTATAATGCCGCGATTTCGATATAGAGCGTGAGTGAGTGCAAATTTGAAACCCATCGTTTCATTTAGAAGAAAGAGTCGCTTTTTGCGTAAAGTATTTTAGAATCGACACATCGACGACTTTCAACATTTGAAGTACTTGGATATGAATAAAAATAATAATATTTCATACGATATAGTACTAAGATATTCTTAAGAAGCTAATTTGTATGGATGATGGTATTAACTTTTTTGTTAATAAACAATTTCTAAGTCAGACATCTAAAACTTGTGTTTAAATATCCCGTGTTGTGCATCTTCTTTTCATATATTTTTAACGTATTCTATGTAAAAATAGTGAAGGGAGTGAATCTCAGATAAACATCCATTATAAAATGGCTGTATTTAGGGGTAACTCGATACATGTATTACATTCCAGCAGTACACGCCATCACCATTTTATGATGTATTCTAATCTTACAGTACATAACATTACACGTAACATGATTTCATACAGCTAACACCATACATACTGCACTCTCGCCACAATTTCCAGCGCTTCCATTTTTTCCCACTTTACGACGAAACGTGAGTGGAGCAAATCTGATTAAGAACCATCAATCGCAGGTACCGCAGGTAGAGAACAAAATACCTTCTATGAAGATATAAAGGAATATTCGAATAAATGGTCGTAGTAGATTGACAGTAAAGTTAAAAGACGTATAATAACGTTTTATAATAACTAACTGAGAACGTTCTCGTCTTTCCTGTTCCAATCGCTTTCAAGCGAAGGTAAGAAGATATAAAGCGAAAGGAAAGAGATTGTTTCATATTACAATGTTCTTTTCTTTCTATTCTGCGATGGCCAATTTTACCATCCTCTGAATGTTTTAATCAAAGAATCTTCATAGTAGAACTTTTTTAATATGAGATCGAAATTAATCACTGACAATGACACTTTAAAAGGATCAAGGAAATATAATGTTCTCGTAACTTTAGCGATAAATAATAGCCACCTATCTATTAGTCGTATAGAGGTACTCACTCATTCCTTCAACTTAAACGTAAATAATATTTACAGCAGTAGAATTGTAATGAACACCACGAGAAATACATTAGTTGTATTGTACGTGCACAATCCTTGTGAGCACTCGCGACGAGATTTAAAGAACAATAGTAATTCTTATAAGTGTAATATTGATATATATATATATGTATATATGCTGCTGCTGTTGCTTATAGAGAAATCGTAAAGATAATAAAGTAATCGAAGCAAACGCAATATTTACAATGAACAAATAATACATTGTATCATAATAATACTCGCTTGAGAGCACGTTTCGTCATAACATAATAATAAGCATTTAGATATTTACTCTAGAAAAATAACGTTATAAACATTCCTTACTGGATGGGAATTAGACATTACAAACGTTATTATAACATTTTTCTAAGTAAAAATATAAATATTCTCATTCACAGTGCGATATCTCCGGTGTAACCTCGCTTGACTTAGTTTTTACGCTATTTTTTTTTTTCTTTTTTGATACATCTCAAAGATAATTTTCATTCTTATTACATCTTAACGCATTTCCACGCCGTATCCTCTATCCTCTAAAGTTATTTGCACCCCACGAAGAACCAAAGACCTATCGAATGGCTCTCCCTTTAACTTCCTTCTATATTGGATATACACACGTATATTCGTTTAACTAACACGACTTGTACTCGTGATCGTTCAATAAAGTAATGAAAGACATTTTCTTATTACAATAATTATTCTTGACCGTCATTGTGTTTGGGTCGGAGTTCCAACGATATATTGTACTGCCTAGCTGCAATGCTACTATGTTAGCTCGCTTTATATTAGGCGAACTGAAGAATACATACGATAGCAGTAGCGAGTGTACGAGGGAAGAATTACAATGCGTGTAGTACCTGAACACCTAAGGAAATTGTTTTTAAATTTGATTCTTCTTTTCAGAAAGTTCAATTTTCATTGATACGGTTCTTAAACTGAAGATCGAATAAAATAGATGTAAAAATCCATCTCTTTTGCTGCTGTAAAAAATTCCTTAGATGCCTCGGAATTAACGCGTATAGATGGTAAGGCATTGCGCCTATTTCGTATGCAAACATAATGTTAGCAAATCAAAGGATTCGCGATGCGATGATTGAGTATCATTTGGAAGTCTCTGACACCTATCTCTGACACTTTGATTAATGTCATTTGCTCCTGACCGTTTTTTATGTACCCTTTAAACGATGGCACGTAACGAACTCCGAACCTAGGAAAAGCGTTGCACGATCATGCAATTCCAAGTCTTCTCGATCAAGAAATTCTCTAATCAACGAATCGTGAATCTTCCGGGCTTCAACGATGCAATCGGTATCTAAACGCTTCGATTTTTATAATTTTTTTGCGAGTAATGCACGCAATCGGTTCACTTGTCCTTTTTTTTTTCTTTTTAAATCATTCTTCATAATCTTTCTCGATCTCATTGCGAAGCGCGGGTACTTTTACGTCAGCCAATGGATGAAAAATATATATATTTAATTACACTAACAAACAACCGATCCGAGAAACCGTCTCGTCGTAACAACAATCCGAATCCCTCGAGTACAATGAATTACTGTTGCTTATCAGGATACGAGACGGTCTCATGACTAGTACAACATAGTTACACTTATTTAACAGTTACAATTATTATACACCTAAGTTAATGAGGTTTCTTTTTTCGTATCTAGCAATGTACATATATTTATTTGATTACCTTTGCATCATTCAACTCGTTTGATATCAACTAGTTTTCGTTTCCCCTGTTCTTTTACGCGGTCCTTGATCATTCTTGGTGTGGCTCCGGTTTCACATTGTTCGTAAAAAGCCACAAGCACGCGTTCCTTAAGTTCGATTACGGACATTGTTTATAATGTACTGCGAATATTGAACAAACTTTTTGAGAAACTTTAGCAAACTTTAGAACAACTGGAATCAACCAAAGCGAAGGACTCGAAGAAATGCATAGGATTTTAGGAAGAGGACAGATGAAATTAATCCATAGAATCTCGATCTTTGAGATTCTCTTAATCTTTCTGAAACAAAGGGATCCTATGCAACTCTCGACTATAACAATTTTAACTTCGGCTAGATCATCGGTGTATCAAACCTATATGAAAATGTTACGGTTCGCTCACAGTCTACTTCCGACGTAAACGTAACTACTCATTTAAAGTATAGACACATGTTCACAATATAAATTATAACACACAAGCGTATCTATCTCGCGTTGCCACGCCATTCTCAAGTTCTATTAGTACCATAGGATCGATACGAATAAAACAAGCAAAGATAAATTTTTTATAATTTCCTAAAAAAATTTGTCAAGTATAAAATGAAGTGGAACTTTTACAATTATTCTTAGAATTTTCGAAACGTTTATCGTAAAACAAAACACGGCTTATTCAGTTAGATTAGTCTTCGAGTATTTCTCTAACGCGTCGCGGCTCTGATCTACAGATTTACACGGCCACGATTAGGCGAATCAATGTTTCGACTTATCGGGTGTTCAAAAACACGCAGAATGTCGTCGTTGAGCGATTTTATCCGGAAATAATTTCGGGTAGAAGTAACACACACCCTCAGAGGACACAACGCAATCAGCAGGTACGCCGTACAACTAAATCCTACGAACATCCTCCAACTTCGAATAGTGCAGATTAAAATGAAGGAAGACTTGCATATTCCCCTTAAGGACGATTTATATATAATCAATTTAACGCATAATTGCCGTCTCGCGACGAATACAAACGTTGTCGGCTCGTCATTCGGACGCATAATAACTACAATGAAATCTGCCAGCAGAGTAGGATGATATAATATGATATACAATTTGTACACGCACGTATACATTGATGTTAATGTAATATAATATATAGAATAGAATATAACGCGATGTAAATATCTGGCTCGAAGAGTATTCTATAAAAATACTTTTCGGTAATCATGATAGGGTTGGGCTGTCTGTCGTTATAATACTTGTCGCCACTCCCGCGTGAAACAAATATTTTAACGCTTAAAAGCTATCATTGATCAGATTTAACGACCATGCTGGTTTCTGTATCTCGTTATAATACCATCGCAATGTTATTTATAATCGTTATGAACAATAATCTTCTTCTCCCTTTTTCGTCTAACATCGAGTAATACAAAATTATCGATTTACTAATTTGTATCGTTGAATTTATTAATTATTAAAATAAAAAAGATCTACCAGGGTGAAATTTTTCTTTAATAATAACAGCTTTTAAGGGTTAAAGGCATATCAGAAACAGCTCTGCACTCGGAGGTTTGATCAAAAGGATTTCTTGCATAGTGCGATTTGCAAAGCGGAGTTAATGCATCTTCCGGGAGGGGGAAAGTAGGATATTTATCGACACAGAGATTTATGGCGAGATAAGTTCGCAAGTAAAAGAACCGTGCAGGCAATCAGAGACCTAGTGAGATCGTGAGTGATCTGTATTAATGAAAGAGGTACCTATTACGACGCGCGTGACAAGTGTGCGTTTAGTGTCGCCTTGCAAACTGAAAATACTCCCAATGGAGAATTGCAAGTTTCTCTTTTATTCCATGCCCGACCCAGCGATCTCAAGGTCTCTGATTCGGCTACGATTTTTGGGAATGATATATACAGATATTGACGATTTCTTGTACTTGTGTTCAGCATTTGTTGATATTCTTATAGATAATTTTCCTCTAAGACGGAAAGTCGAAATAATAACTCATGGGGTGCAGTGAAATTTCGTGCATCTCATAAATCCAAATGAACCGATCCATTCGTCGCAATCTTTCAAGAAAAATATCATATAGTCCGTGAAATAAGTGTATAACGAACGAAGTATGTAGAGAAGTTAAAAGGGAAAGGATTTGAGTGTTTGCAAAATAGATGTAACAAAAAGTGCACTGATTCAAGTAAGATAAAAGCATAATGACTGTAAAGGATAAAGATCGACAATGATTAAACTAAACAGCACCTTTCTCGTAACTCCTGCATCATAAAACTTCTCATTTCTCTGTCATTTCATCCTCGCTCTCACCCTTTCTCTCTCTCTCTCTCTCTCTCGCTCTCTCCTTTTTTCTTTGACAATCTTTCTACAATCTATCGTCACGGACACACGTGGCAAAACGTAGGCCTTCTCTCGAGGTAAATCTCGAATAGCTTCCTTTAATAAAATCGTTAAAGATATTGTCTTCGGGACGTTATACATTACTATTTTTTGTTGACTTATAGAGCTCTTTTTATGTTTTAACTGTCGAAGCGTCTTGTTTTATGTTTGCATGTTATGGTTTCCTTATATCCTCCTTTTTGCAGTTTGCATAGTCCGCGGCTTTTTCAATTACGTTGTGCGTAGCTTTGCATCACGCCAATGTCAGACGGTTGAAAACGTAGATCGAACGTATTCAACCCAGAGCTTAACTTTCATCGGTAATAAGGAAAGATCAAAGAGCCGAAAAGGGGAAAAATATTAGGCAAAATGATGAAACTCAAAATCGAAGCGATCAAAATGTTAAAAAGCTGCAACGTTTTATGAAAATTTTCCTTTTTTATGGCAAGTATTGATCTTTTCACCGTAAGGCAACGGCATGAGGCAACCAAAAAGGACGATCGCATAATTAGGTAAGCCCATCGATTTCTCTGAAAAACACCTTTCCCAAATTCTAATCGCGTTATATCGTGTTCGTACATCTGTAACTTACCTACCCAGCGGTCGAGCCGAACAACGCAATGTAACTATATGCGTGTTACTTAACTAAAGAACAGAATTTATTGTCTATCTCTATGTGTATGTTGTGTGTACGTTTGTGAAATCACCGCTTCGTGTGACCAACGATTACCAACGATAACAATAGTAATATTCGCATACCATCCTTCGACACGCATTAAGGATAAAACGAATCACCTTCTGTAATAACACGCTTAGAAGAGCTCCCCTTATTTATTTTATCCCGTTTATCCGTATCTTCCGTTTCAATGTTTCGTTTATGTACACGCGCTTCATTTTTCCGCGCTTCGACCGACCAACCGATATTTCTTTCTCTCGCTCTCTTTCACTCCTATTTCTCGCTCACTCACGCTCACATTTTCGCTCTCTTTCGTTCTGTCGTTCTTTCTGACACTAATATTTGTTCTTGTTGTTGTATTTTTTTTAAAACCATAAAAATATCAATGCCAGTATACCACCGACGTACGTCGCTAACGTGTATATGTATATATAATATATGTACGTACGTATGTATGTATAAGTATATACTAAATATATATATATGAATATCCATAATAACGTTACTTCAAGTATTTCCGGTAGTAACACCATGTATAGGTATATATAATAGGTATGTGTATAATGCATCATTTATTAGGTGTACTTCCTCTATGCGCTAATTAACTATCCTCTATCGCGATCTACGGCTGTGGCTTTCCTATCTTAAGGATCTAAAGGTGCACGACGTAGTACAGTTGGCCTGTGGGTGGGTGAGAATGTCGAGGTTTCAGGTGGACGGTGTTTGGTATAGGAGAGCCGACATGGGTGAAAATCTAGAATTCGGGACTAACAACAAGAGCGGTACACTCACGAGATTCTCAGCTCTTTGTTCGAGCTTAAAAAAAAGGGGGAAAAAAATAAAAGGGAAACAGAAAGAAGAAACGAGAGAAAAAGAAAATGAGAAAGATTTGGTACAAAAGTTTCTTCGACAAAATCAAGGATCGAGAAATCCCTACGATCGGTGTTTTACATTTAAGGAAAATCCGCTACTGTTGCTTTGATTCTTGCTTTCCAGCGACTGTGTTGGCAGGTCGCCATAACATGCGTCTAAAAATTCTGCCATCGAGAGTATATCATCGTTAAAACTAATCTACTTGCCAACGACACTCATCTAAATTTGAAGACAGATCGTTATAGAGCTATCTCGCGTCGAGTCCCGCGGCCAGAATGTTTATGACAATTAATGTTTAAAATCCGACTCGACAACGAGCCGGGAGGATTCGTCTCGTTTACAAGCGAATCTACAAAAATTGGAGGAACAATACCGATCGAACGACAGAAGTGAAGAGGAATGACGAGTTACTCGATCGTTTCACTGTGGATCTTCGGTATTCAAAAATTTCGCTACATTCCAATACCGGCACACGTCGATATCGATCGAATGCGTTACGTTAAAATTGTCTCGACCGATGCATCCCTCAAATATCAAGTTAGCAACATGTAGCAAATACGTCCCAACAGCGTAACTTCTTTTGATGTAACGAACAACACGACTTCGGTCTAATACCGTTTGTACTTTTCGATGCCACGTATCGCATCAACATTGCGTGCGATTCTACGGTACAATTTTTAGGCCATCGATAGCGATTCGCTCTTGAACGAGATCGTCATGCCAGAAGTATCGTGTAAATGAGATCGGCGAAGGATGGAGAAGGATCGATCGATTCCTAACAATATCAATAACGACGTTGTATAGCATTAATAGAGAGTATAGATAGTAGGTAGGTAAACGCTAAACGAAGCTCAGTTGATTGTTTCGGGAGCGAGCACCTCACTCGTTTTCACGTATAATGTCATTTCGCTAACTTATACTTGTAAAATTAATTCGAAGGAGCGAGGTGTGTATGCGTGTATGCGTGTGCAACTGCGGAAGTCACATTGCTGTTTCCTTTACTCACACTCTCTCCATCTTTCTTGCAAACTTTCCACCATCATCAACCATCGCTCATTACTCCATCGCTCGAGACACAGTTTTCAGTCTTCCGATATGACTTACCCTCATGCGGGAAAAGAGCTGCGAGCCACGTGAATTGATTGAACCCGGGCTTTCTCGTCTTCCTTGTCGAATCAAAGATACATCGGTATTTTATATTTTATGAGCTTCGAAGAGTTTTCAGCTACTTTCCCACATTGTTAGTTTCACGACTTTTCATCGATGTCTCCAATGGCGGAGTTCGAGAGGATGACCATCTTGTTACGATTTCGGGGATTTGATTCTATTCTTCGACGAAGACTTCCGGCAGCTGGATAGCTTCTTGTCCGATCCATGGCCATCGAACTAATTCTTCGACGTCAGGATTGTCACAAATTCTGTGAACATATCGTGTCTTTGCGAGCGAGACGATTTCGTAGACGATAAAATTGAATTCGTTTTAAAAGTTAATGATTTTATGATGAGTCATGCGATATATTACGGATATAGTTTGTGGCCATCGAATTATATTTTCTGAATACGATAGGCTATACATGCATACACGTATTACGTTAGATAAACGGCTGACTGTCTTTGATTAAATATCATTTGATATAATTTAATATAAAATTTGATTCAATATAAAACGAGTATGAATAGTTTGTTAATATTGAAGGAGAATAAATTACCTTCATAGTTCACCATTCCGTCGCCATCCAAATCCGCTTCCTTGATCATATCATCCACTTCTTCCTCCGATAATTTTTCTCCAAGATTCGTCATTACGTGTCGCAACTCCTTCGATGAGATCAGGCCGTCATTGTTTTTGTCGAACACTCTGAGACACACAAGTTTCACTGTTAACATTCACATACACCTACAAGAGTATTTTCAACCTTCTAGAACTTTGAAATACCTGAATGCCTCGCGCAACTCGTCTTCTCCATCGGCACCCTTCATCTTTTTTGACATCATCTGCAGGAACTCATTGAACTCGATGGTACCATTGCCATCTTGATCCACTTCGTTCACCATATCTCGTAATTCTGTTTCTATAAAATCAGAAATCAGCCAGATATTAAGTTTCATGAACATTCTTCTGGTAATAAGAAGTTATCTTGTTGAAAAATATAAAATAATTGAATTCTGTTCACGACAGAAACGACTACTGTTCAGAAGATATATTCTCTTTGCGAGATATTCGCAGCACGATGGAATCAGCATATTATGAAAAATAATCTATGCCTAAGCTTATCATCGAATAAAAATTAAGCGATTCTACGAGAACAAGTTTTATTATGGTTTCAGGACTTCACGATTTAGACACAATTCTTCTGTAATATAATTATAATTTATAGCAGTTACGCAATATGACGAACTGTTTGTTGGAAAAGTTAAACAATCGAAGAGTAACCTTTTGTTTTCTTAAAAAGAGACAAACATAGACATAGATCATTCGTGTTTTAAGCTCTTTAATCGTCGCTTAAACGCGACATGCGATTTTCTCCATGTCCTCTTTCTAATTCCTGCGTGTAATGCATTCATCGTCGTCTCGTGGAAGACGTTTAATTTCCCTTGTAGATCCGGCGAGGAGCAGACACAGAAGAACTCGACGTGTAGTTAATTACTCGCGTCTGCACGTGCGCCTAATCGTCGCAGTTTCTGACTTAGGATCGGCCGAAAGGTAATTTTCCCTAAGCTCTTGTCACAGTCTAGTTTTCAGGAATTCTACCATTTAACTCTCGTCGTCTTTAGAAAACCTTCAAACTGCCGCCCGGGATATTAATTTAGCAAGAACCGCTTTCGAGAAGTTTGCGTTACGCTTCAAACTCTTCGTGCCAGCTTCGCAGTCGTACAATTGAGAAGCGTTTAAAAACCACGTTACTATTCCTAATATTTAACGTTTATCAAGAGCTAAATACTATTTTATATGATATATTGCGATGATAGCGGGATATATTAGAATTAATTGTTCCTAGAATTTTCTTCTCTTTAGCATACATCGAAACATGCACCATCACGAAAAAATATTTTATTATTGACAAGATATATTTTAACTAGAAAATTCCATACCATATTTTATGTTATGTTTTATATAAAACTAAAGGTTGTAATACACGTGCTGTACCCTACTGCGATAGAAAACTTGAAACGATACAAATGAAAGAAACTATGAAGTGACACATGTTGCTCACACTTTGTATTTCGCTGCTCATAATGTCAAAACAAAACAGTCATTGAATTGACTGTATAGAATTTCACGAACCATCTTTTTGCGTTACTAGCTAATAGACAATACAGCGGTTGGGTTGGCGGTTTAGATTACCGTTATATATTTCGGCCGCAAGTGGATAGCTTTTCGTCAGCTCGTGGCTTCTAGCCAGATCGTGTCTACCTTGATACACGTGGATGGCACGTGCTTGATATTGTACCGAATATTTCCATTCTTCAAATAACGTAACGATTCACTTACCAGACGGCCTCTGTCCCAAAGATCGCATAACCACGCCAAGTTCCGCCATAGTGATAGTGCCATCTTCGTCCTTGTCAAAGAGCATGAACGCTTCCTTGAATTCTAAAGTAATAAATCGCACGTTAATTCGTCGTTGATGAAAATTGATCGACGATCATCTATCGAACGATCTGATCTCGATCATTTTCCCTTCGTAATATTAAAACTGTCAGCGCAACCGAGAGATCAAGTGTCATGTTCGACGCGTTGCATTTCTCTTGAACAGATTCAGTTTGATTGAATCGAACGTTATACATGCTTTTAGTCTCGTTTTCCTACGGCACTTTCGAGATTGGAATGCATCTGGAATTCAGTTTTCAAGCACGAAAATAATTTCTCTCTCCCTGCTTCTCTCTCTTTTCCTGCGTTTTCGATGCGACGATTTCTGTAGAAATTCCAGGGGTCGTCCAACCGAGCCGTAAATAACGACGGACGAAAAACTTTGGCGGAAATTTGGCAATAAAACGATATACAACAAATGCTTTTCCCTGTCGTCGTATTGTTGAGAAATCGTGGATTTAGATGTCTATTAATCAAGAGCGGTCTGTATGTGTATGTACGTGTGTATGTTCGGTCACGCGTTACAAGTCGTGCAAAACTAGCTGAGATCGCGCGAGCTTCGGGCAAGTGGCCAGCCACGACGGACTCGTCGGAGATGTTATAAATTTTCACAACGTCCGGACCGAGCATCGTGTGGTAAAAATGTACGCGCGACAAGAGGATCGTGAATAGTTTACGAGTCTATGCGTTCGTTAAAGTAGTCCTGTTTGATTCATCAGTGCATCTACGCGAGACAATGCTTCCATCGCCATTGTTGCGCGTTTACCTTTTATCCGACCCATTTCGTCTATTTACTGTCCCTTTTCTTTCTCGCATTCATTCATCAAGAGAGTGTTTGTCGTTGGCTCGATACACAGCCTTTCTATCTGGAAATGACAACGGCATATCGAACTTTCACATTTTTCTAGCGGAAGTCGGAAAATCAGGAAACTCGAAGGACGTGGAAATGAAAGCAAGCGTATCGCGAAGCTAAACACGAGCGACCGTGTTTCTCGTGTTATTTTTTCTTTTTTCGCTGAATGTTTGTCAAACAACAAGCGGATTTAAAAGAGTGTCCTCGAATCTCGTGGATGTTAATGCACATCCTCGTCACCGATCAAAAAACAGCTCTGTGCTTCTCTCTGGCTCGTGTCCTTTTATTTCATAGCGTCGAAATTAATTAGATTTTTTCGAAAACCAAGTTTTCCACGAACTAATTTTATTCCACGTCTCCGATCTATCTCTTCGGGTAAAATCATCTTCTTGCCGGTTGTATCGCGACTAGTGAGACACCCGATATAAAAATGGACCACGAGAAAGACCACGGTCGTCGTCTGATATACCGATGGAATCCAGTTTGGGAAAATGGAGTTGGTAAACGTCGGGTTCGCCGTTTAATTATAGAGCGAGCAATTGCTCCGTTGGCTGCACGATAAATCACGCGAGGAAACAAATACGTATCACGATTCATAAAAGTCCGGGAGATTATGGCTGAAGTAGGCGAGAACGTGTATGCAGCCGGCAAATAAGAGTTTCTAGACGTCGCCGTTTGATCTTATCGTTTGCCGCATAGATCGGTCTGCATTCACCTTGCGTTTATCACCACGTAAACACCAGACGATACATTAATGTGCATAAACGAGTGGGCAATTTCTCTTTCAGTCGTTTCCCAGGCGCCGCAATCAACGATATCTCGCTCGCGTGCCATGGCAAAAAATTCTAAAAGCTCCTCGTCGCCGAGGAATCAACCACAAGGCCAATGATCGCAGTCACGTGAGACCAAAATACGATCTTTTATGCAACACGTACCAGCTCGAGTGACAGGATATGTACTTACGTAAGGCTAC
The DNA here is from genome assembly GCF_910591885.1 of Bombus terrestris. Lineage (NCBI taxonomy): Eukaryota > Metazoa > Arthropoda > Insecta > Hymenoptera > Apidae > Bombus > Bombus terrestris. The sequence continues at coordinate 11,213,133 of NC_063281.1, read as the reverse complement.
TTTCACAAATTAGACGACCTCTTCCCGTGGCTTTATACAGTCGACCGCTCATAACTGTTTGAACACTTTCGAATTACTGTGAATACGCGATCAAAAAATTGCTACAGCGTCTTCGTTTAACGCGATTTCAAAATTGCTTAAAAACACTCTGTACGCGTGCATGTGACACTAGGATGGGATAGAAATTTCGTTCCGCTAAAACCTTTCTTGACATTTATCCAAAAGCGAGTCAATTTCTTAATCCGACAGAATTTGTATAATTACGTTGAACACTTAATAACGAGGATCTGTAATAATTGTTTTATAAAAGCTAATACAAATAATAGTAAGAAATAAGATCGATCGAAGGACTAAATTAGGTCCGGGGACGGAATTTGGACCCGTTGAGATATTGGAGGCGCGGAAACATATTGTCAATGGTAATCTGAACATACAAAACGAACAAGAGCAGATTTAATTCAGTCGTGACTCGCGAATATACTGACTTTTACTATATACAAATGAACTAAACTACATTCTGATTCTACAAGAAGGTAGCAGTGCTTCTAGTTATTAATTTGCGAAAATGACGAAAATGTGGGCATTTTCGAGAATCACGAACGACAGCATAGACGTAAAATACTTCAGCACAGATTAATTTAATAGCCGCGTCGCTCCGAGGCAAGTTAAACCACGCTTTTGTATACAAGCAAGTAATTTTTGACGTTCCCTGGAACGGAAATCATCAACAGCTTCTCTAATTTGTGAAACGTCGAGTGCCAGGGAAACGCATTATGCGTGTGAAAAACTCCGCTCTAGTCGTTCACAGACACTTGAATTCTCAGTTGGAAAGTTTTCGAAGCACGATATTAAACGAACGAGAATATCTCTCGCGTTCACTTTTGGTATTCAGAGGTACGAAGCGTTAAAATCATTTTACTACGCGATAAGGAAAGCGTGAATGGTAAAGTTGATACCGAAGATCCACTTACCGGCCACTTGATCCTCCGTGAGTCCATATTCAGACTGAAAAGGAAAAAAACACACAGGGTAAGTTAAATTAGAGGGTCGTCAAAGTAGTTTACGATCCGCTGGCGTTTACGTTTGATGGTAATTGAATGATTAACACGGTTTAAACTTCAGCGTAATGTCCCATCAAAACTTAATATGTACCGGTGGCTGCCGCGATCGCATGTTGTACTTCTGTTTGCAGAATGATGCCAATTCCAGTCGAAGTATCATTAATTTAATCAAATTAACGGTGGGATAGCTTCCTCGGCGGTAATTGCCGTATTGGCTTATTAATTTTTTCTCGAATCGCAGTGCGTAACGAGATCGGATTATAGAATACCATTTGATTCGTCAAAATGACAATTAACTGTTTAAAAGTATCAATCGAGAACCGTCGAATGGAATACAGGAAATTTCACATTCTAAGTATCATCGTACGTAAGGCAATTATCAATAGGCTGTGTCAAATATAATATTAGAAATTTCATATTTCAAATGTCATCAAAAAGTAGTTCTATCCTTCTTATCTTGTTTTCTTTTTTGTGATAAAATCACATTTTGAAAGAATTACGTTAAAAAATGGCTGTCTTCTCTCACAAAGTCGGAATAAGGTGGTTCTCGTGACTTGAAAGTGGTCTGCTGTTTTTCTCGTCTCAAACCACTTTCATGGCTATTTTTTTCGTCCATAGTCTCCTTTCTTGATGACTTCTCCTTATGCTAGAAGGGATATCTTATATGCCCTGGTATCTTATAAATAAAATAACCTATAAGAAAGAAGTGATCTAAATATGAAATATTCCATAATTAGATTACTACTGGGTATCTACGATATATTTGGAATAAATATTTCACTCGTCAATTATCACGCGCAAGTAAATATATCAGCAACAAGAAAATACACAAATAAGTGTGATAAAATAGTAACAAATACGAAAAAACACAAAGAATATACCGTTGAAAGATTTCGCACAGGAACAAAGTAAAACGATGCTGCCACATCAACGTACGATCGACTTATGAAACACAACGTGTGCCGTACTAAAACGAATGAGTGACATAGCCGCTTATAGCCGCTTGAAAGATATTCATCTGTCAGATTTAAAAAGATAGCCCCATTCCATGTTAAGTGCACTATTCCATATTAGAAAAACTACCCCACATTTAGTCATTTTCCTCTAATGAAAGTATCTCATAGCTATAAAGCCAGCCAACAATTTTCGGTTCTTATACAGCGACTATAGTTCAAGTGGTTACGTTGCTTTTAAGCGAATGTTCGATCAAGTAAACATTGATAGGGGTAGGTATAATTCGCACAATTAACAATCCTGTCCTAACTAACGGCTTGATCTGCAGTAATACCATGCTGCTGGCTTATCCGCCTTCTACAGACAACTGTGCTCCGACATTGTTAAATCAGCATTAATAGACAGCAGATTAAGGAACATATGCCGTTAACACGATTAGAGGGACATTGACTTAGCAGCAATTCTGCGAACCGCTATCAGCATCCGCGCGTTCATTCTGGTGTAAGTGACTTTGCCAACGTAAGGCCGTTTATGCCCCAAATACATCTTGACAGAGACTAACGGGCTCGCTGAACAGAATAGTCGAGAGAAATATTTCTTTGCTTGCGTATATTCTTTCAATCGTTTTCCTTCGCATCGTACTTTATTCGAATCTAAACGACTTACAATTAGAATTACATTTATCAAAATATATTAAACGTATAAAAATGAATTATTCTATTGATTTACATTTACGATTAAAAACGATTAAAAATTAAAAAGAGAGCAATTGCAAAAAAAAAAAAAATGTAAAACGAGTATACATTGCTGAAAACAATTAGATGATAGTCTTCCGTGTCACTTTGACTTTTATAACAGTTTCTCGAATCTGTGCATGCTTCGTTTGTCTCTCCTTAATCCCGTCCCTAAGGGATTGCATTTGGACTGTGTATCTCGACAAGAAAGATCGACCGCAGTCTCATTTGAGAAATAACGCGAGTACTTAAGCAGATGAAAATGTTCGACGCGATTGCTACGTGCTGAATATAATCGCTTTACGATGCGCTCGAAGCAGAAATCCCCCGACGCTTGCGGTTGCTACGGTCGTCTTAGAAATGGTTTCCACGAACCGAACGCTAATGAAGCACGCTATAAGCAGTATGGGTCAGTTAAGCTCGGTTGTAAGTTAGCTACCGAGTGATCTATAGCTACAGTCGAATCGACGATGTTGCAATTTTCACCGAAATAAACGGTTATATTCGAAATATCCCATACAGTTTTGCCAGACAAAGTAAGATCAGCTGCTCGTTCTGTTGCGCGACATATGGTTTCGCATTAATTGAGAATTCCAGAACGAACAGGTTGTCTATTCGGTATTCTGGAAACGTTCAGCGATGTCACTTCGAAATGACTTTCACGGATTACGTCCCTGGATACCCTCGGTAATCGTAAGCACTGTGGGACAGGAGAATCTGTCGAATGGACCCGTCTTAGCCGAAAGCTCTTGCTTCGATGCTTCGAAGCTCTTTCGAAGCAAATAGAGTCGGAATTCAACTGGGTCACGTCCTTTTTCAACAGTTCCGAGAGCGGTTCGCATAAACTCGCGAAAAGTCAGCTGGATTTTACGAGTGAACGTGCCTGCATTTATATATTTACCCGACTCCTTTGAATTCTGTGCCGCCGACTCAAACACGCGGCTAATAGATAACAGTTCGACAGATGCGATTTAATACCGACAAAGATAATGCGTGCCGAATGCTATAGTTGCGACGTATCAAAAGTACATTGAACGTATCAAAAGCAAATTCAAGTATACGATCGATCAGAATAATTTTTTAACCTTGTTGCATTATTTTCATCATTTTCAATGTCGAACAAAAAAGCTCGAACAAAATGTGATATTATTAAATGTGATAATAAGTTATTCCTTTCCTGAAAACTGAACATTAATTGCGTGCTTGAGCGATGAAGTTGAGAAATTTGCAAGAAGTGGAGCGAATCTTTGATTTCTGAGAGCTTCGTTATTAATATGTATTACTACCCGTTCCAATTCCGTGTTAAAGATTTTCTTAGAATATTAATAGTTCTTTCCTTTCGTTAAAATGAAAGCAAGATCGAAGCATAATAAATCGCAGGGTCGAAAGCGTAGTTCGAATGCAATCGTTACTCACGCTTATTTGTCGAATCTGACCATCTATAGTACTCGTCAATCTTCGCAGTTTTCCATAAGCTGTCGTGTACTTTTCCTCCGCGTCTGCCATATCGAGGACTATCACGTGCACTAATTTCACCGATTAACACGATTGCAACTGGCTCTGTACAAGGCACTCTCTTAAATTTACATTTGTCCCCGACAGTGGAGGTGTTCTGTGAACGATGTTTCGTTTTTTCAGATTCTCTAAAGAAACTGTTTAATTTCACTGGAGCCTTTTAAAATAAGGAGCGCGGAAACAAAGCCTCGCCCAAGCTTTTTCTCGTCGCACGAATAAATTTCCGTCTCTCGTTGCGAAGAGGCTGCCACGCGTCAATCGAACTAGCGCGACTACAGGACCGAACACAAATAATATTTATGGACTAGCGAGCGGTAACGTCACCGCTTGTTGGTGCCGCCGGATCCTTCGTCTCGTCTCGAATTCATTCTGATTCTCCCCTCCCGAACGCCATGTCACGTGCAGTCCTACGCGAACTTAATTCACACCGCGGTCAATTTTTCAATACGCGTCCGTGATAAATCATATTCCGAATCGCAAACGAGTGGAGCAGAGTCAAAGACCTCAAGCTGACCATTCGTGTCAGCTCGAACGAACCACAAAACTGATACTCGTAACTATCTATTGTCGCATTATTCGAGTTAGGGCAGAGTGCGAGCTTTTCGACAACCTTCGGCTGTTTTTAACTTGTCAGTGGACTCCGACCATTGGTTGGCAGTTCTTTCCTTGTTTACTTCGCACTCCATCCTTTTTTCTCCTTCGTCCTGTTTCGTCGTTAATGGCAAGTTGCTCGCGTTGGTGGCACAGTCTGGCAAACGACGCGCGTTCCCGAAAACACGATTGTCGAAAATGGGGAAGGATGTATGCTCGTTCGTCGTCGCGAAGGCGAGTACCTTTACGCGCCACTCGCTTTACACCTGTTCACGATTGCTCGACTAAAAGGACTCTCTAGTAACGCCGGTTGCCAATAGTAAGGCACGCCTAGTCTACTGAATCAACAATGATTTAAACGGACATCGACTGCAATTACGGAGATGGCGGCAAATATTTTGCAGGATCTAACTTTGGACGATGTTGGTCTTGCATAATCGGACTGTTACAGCGTTTCGTTTGCCAATGAGAATCAAGTTTCTTGAACTCAAAATAATGCCTACCTATTATACACAAACGTAATCGATATTTCGTTAATATGGTATATGTCTTTCTCAAGGAAAGTATAGTTTCTCGAGGGAGAAGGTGAAAGTGTCTGATACTATTCCTGGATTGTCGCGACGAAAAATCACGGACACCCTGACCCGCTTTGTCGCACGTGTGAATCTCTTAAAATGCACGGTTATTTTTACGGACGTTCCGTATTGATACAAACACTGGCGCCCCGCGTTTGAAAATAACGATACACGAAGGCAATTTAGATAATGGAAAACTCGTTCCGCGTTCTATTCGATCGTATCTCTTGCGTCAATGAATTAACCTTTGCTTGCGACACGCGCGGATGTTAAATGACCACCTATTTCTCAATTCTATCTGCTTATAAATAAATGAAGATCCACATCCAAGATACGATAGCGTGATAGAAATACAGCTTTTTCCACGCGTTTTTCTTCTACGACCCGTGCTACCATCTAATGGAGGAGGAAGGTCTGTCTAGATCAGACGCGTCTAGTAGACAACAGTCTGTTTCTACTGCGCGCTGTCTAGTCGGTATTAGAGTAAAATAGAGGCGTGTCTGGCTACGACTGCCCGTTTCTACCGCAGCTGACGCTTGCAACTAAACGCTCCGGAGAGAAATTATTCTTACTCACCAGATTTATGGTGACGATAAGGTCGTACTGCTGCCTCTGGCCCTTCTTTTTATTCTTGCCGGTCTTCACGGAAGCTGCTTTCGGCGTAACCTTAACCTGTCCCTTTTGAGCAGAGGGTTTCTGAGCTGGTTTCGCTGCAACTTTCGCACCAGGCGCCACCTTCTGCCCGGCTGTCAATGGCGCTTTCTGACCTGTCGAGCCCTTTTGATTCACATGGCCTACTCCATCTGCTGGTTTGTTGCGAGCCTATTATCGGAAATAAAACACCACTGTTAGATCTCTTGACTATCGATAACAAAGATACTTCTATTGGACGTGTGCCGCGCTTTTCTTCCCACTTAAACGTATCGATGGAATTTCGAGGATAATCAAAGCGCAGCATCGTTCGAATTGTTCTGCTCGGACGTACCGAACGGGAATTAAATTATCGGGAAGCGAGGTCACGCTGAAATTCATCTTCTTTTTTTCTCGCTTTGCTCCGCGACTTTTAAACGAATGTTATTACGTGCTTATATAATTCCTCCTCCGGGTTTAATTACTCGGACGTGTGAACAACTCCCGCATCGACCTTCAACTGGACTGCAACGAGAGCAATCGCGAGAATATTCTGTGGTGAATATTCTCTTGCTGAAACAGGCGATATAATTAGAAGGATCAAAATTCTGTAGAGCATCGGCTCGAGGGACAGTCTCGAAGACGGTCGTTGGCAATTGCGTTTACTCGCGGGGAAACACTTGGTGAATTTACGAGCTCCGCCAGGACGCAGGCAAAATGAACATTAGGAATTGCAAAATAACGGTTGTTTATCGAGCACACAGTTCGCTGTTATAGCCAAAAGCGAAACTGGGCCATCGCTGTTCACGAATCTCTTTTGTCCCGTTCACAAACTTATCTCTGATGCCCTTCACCTCTCTATCTACCTTTCCGATCTGTCTATACAAAAATATGCAGACTGCTCGATCAGCCTGAATTTTTATGCGTTTACTGAAAAATCTCTTTTCGAGACGAAACTTCTCGCGAGATGCAATCGATGCAACTTGCATATATATCAAAGTCGAAGTATATAGAACGTCTTTCGTATCACAGATCGAGCAAACCGTGATTCGTAATTATCGCAACCTTTTGTCCACATTTTACAATTAGTCGTTTAATCTGGGAACAAATCTGTCTCTCTGTCTTTCGGTGAAATGATTTAATCGAAAAAAGGTTTTCCGATACGTTCGGACAGAGATAGTTGTGGCACAGAGGTGGAAAATACGGGCGACGGCTAACGAGAAACCAGCTCTGGAATAATCGAGGAGTCTGCAATTCTCTCTGATCCGAATAAAAATTCGTTTTTTCCCGGCGAGATAAAAATCTAAAGTCTCAGGATGAACAATATCCTTAATTACCGGCAAAGAATTCGACTAAGCGTCGAGTCAACGTTTCGGGGTCGAGGTACATCCCATGCCATTGTTCTCGGATCTCTGCTAATGACACGCAATAGAACGATCCATGGTACTTTCCGAGATTTCGATCATCGGCGCCAACCAGTCCCGCCTTTAGTTTCTTGCCCGCTTTTCCACTGGGAATTAATTACCTGAATTCGTTTATCCGTTTGATCGCAACATCTCAATAGGAATCCATTCCTTTTGTTCCTGTTTTACGCCGTCGAATAAAGATTGCCGGCGTAACAATCGAGCCAGCAACGATTGATAAACACGTACACAGACAGAAACGATCGCCGATGGTACAATCTCGTTTGAAAAACCTTCGGGGAGACATTGCAAGAGCGACAGATCGAAAACGGAGCGAATCTGTAAATCGAATATCGTCGTTATCGCGGAATAAACGGATAACAGAAGCCTGCAAACTGCCCCTTCGTTCCTGTGACGAACAATCGAGCAGATTCGAATCTCTGGAACCAAGTCGGATTCCGATGGCGCGGATGTCCGCCGGGAGAAAATAAATCGAGTTAGTTGATACAAACTGCCGATCGAGCTACACGTAATGCCCCATCGAGGCCAAGAGGAAGAACCTTGGTCACGTTAAAAGGAAGGCGAAAAAAATCTGGGCTACACGATCATTCAGAATGGAAGGTTGAAAAACCAAAGCTGAAATAAAAATAAATGTAGAAGATTCGCCGAAGAATTCAGATATTTTTTAATAGATCGAAGAATGTGAACGATCCATAGGGACCACTTAACGAAATGAAAGGCTTAACGCAAGTTCGTCGACCGTTCGCCCAATTACTCGGCAAGGTAGGCTCAGGTATAAATATAGAGCGACTCTCAATTGGTATTGGACATTCTAAAAATATCGCCAGTTTATTCAAATAATAATTCAGTGGAGAGATGGCATGCCCTGCGTGGGTGGGACTGACAAGATAATTATAGCGTTTGCCGTCTACCGCGTTCTTACGAAAAGCACTATATCACTGGCGAGGGCAGACCGAAAAAACGCAGTAAGAACTGCACTTTGCTACCGTTTACCATACTCGACGTGAAATAATAAAGTTCTTCTCTACGTTACGATGCGTCAGGTTACACTGTTACGCAATCTTTACTACATGCTGCTATACGTCGACGAAGAACGATAATAAATATCATTGGCTGCTGAATGAATTGTACCATGAATTTTAACGAGAGGAATTTTAATCATCTTCCGGTCGATAGCTCAACGTAGGTCGGATACAATTTCGTTTACTGGCCAATTTCGTTCGATCGCATAAGGCGCCAGTATCGGATAATTCTTTCGAGGAATAATTCCATGAATTCACGAGGTCTCGAGGATATTAAATTTCTTAGTAACCAGTAAAAAGAATCGGCGATATATTGCGTTGGACGATGTGGTGGTTGAATGGAAAGCAGTAGTATCATAGTCTGGAATGTTTTGAAATAGCAGCACCCCCACTTCTTTGCACTGGCTGCCGCTGTGTTCTCGGCCGCCTCCTCGCAACACGTTTGCGGTCTACGAAAATTTTATTGCTTTTTCCCTCAAACTTTTTGGCAGGCCTTCACCAACCATATAGAAAACAATCGTATAACTGTGATTTAAATAATATTTCTTGCGTTATAGATCGCGTATCCTACATTCTATCGCACGTAATAAATTTTTTAGCGGAAACGCTTTAACGCAAATAACACCGATAACCATGTTTTTGATCTCAGGCTGTCTCGAGTAGTTCCATTTGATCAGAACGAATGAAATATTTTTCCTCATAGACGCGCGTAGTAATTTTCACGTACAAGAACGTGCAGATGATGGACATACGATCGAACGCTTTAGGGTGAATGATAGATGGCCTTGAAATTAGCGGTGATTTCAATCATGTTACTTAACCGTTTACACGGTGAATCGTAGGTAGCATTATAGCAGTGAGAATTGGCGTCGTCTGTCTGCGCTGTGAGAAGCTGTGAATTTCGATAGTTCGCAGGAAGGGATGAGAGAAATTCTTCACCTCCCCTACCATGCGTTCTAGCTGAGCTTATAAAAGATATCCAGTGCGGATAAACCATTAGTGTGGAAGAACGAAGGGACACACGCATCGTGTTCAGTTTGCTTGAAACCGTCGAAGATGGTTAGTCAATTTGTTAATTAAGTGGAGGAGAAACGAAATCGCGGAACTTAGTGACGTTTGTTGCATTGGCACGCATTGATCGAAGGATTCTGTATCGAAACGGCAGAAAATCGAGCAGTTTGGCGCAACGCCAGCGATTCTATGATCGATTTTCCATATCGGAAGTAATTGACAGACAGAGAATTAAATTTGCAACGAGAAACTCTATCAAAATTCGTTCGATCGGCCTGCCGTTTCTGAAGTGAATAGGATCCAGTTAACGAAAAGTGCTTCTCTCGTGTATCATCAACAGTGAAATTGTATCGAAACGTTATTTCTTCTTTGTTTCAGGATGACGAACAGCTGAAAAGTAAGTAAAACCAAGCAGGCGAACCTTCTCGGCCATAACTGGCGAAAATGAAGTGGAACGGAATTCCGCTCGCACAAATAGACACTGCGCATACAGCGCCGGCATTTCGTTAAATCCCAGACGCGTCAACAAGTATGGTTTATTCGACGAAAGAAGGTCGAGAATGTTTAAGATTTAGGTCGCAGCTGGTCTGTATTTTACATTGGCGAGGCATCGGGACTTCAAAGGACCATTTCCCCTTCCAGTGTACGGTTGTTCATTAAGATTTGTCGCTTCAACGTGGCCAGACCGGATTACGAACCTCTGCCAAATCGAATCGATTTATCGCGGCGACGACCGAACAACACCGTAGTCCATACGCGAGAATTTCTTAAAAATGTTACACCTCCTGTCTTCTCGTTTCCGCCCACGCTTTTTCCCTCGTTCTATCCACAGAGTTTCGGAACGCGTCACGGTACTACGTGGCGCTCTGATTGCGCAATCCAACTCTGTATCGCGAAATAAACCGCTGATTTACTTGGCCTCGTTATTTTAATATACGCCGTTGGCATACCGTGTAAATAAATACAGCTAAGTCAATAGAGGCACCGATGCCTTTCGATTACGCGTCCAGAATCTTTCAGGAGATATGAAAGATGCCTGAAATTTTGTTCTCCACTCCTGCATTCAACATATAGTTGCTTACGGATATAACATTCGTATAATACGAACATTCGTAGAAACCTCTGATGAATTACATTACGCGTGTTATACGAAATACATTGAAATTACAGATCAAACAGAGTTTAAAAGCTAGAAGATATTTGCTACAAATATATATATATATATATATATTTCAAATTACAAAAGTATATAAACGATAAATTACCATTATATCAATAAGGGAAAATATTCAACGAAATTAATTTGTACACTTAATTTCCTACGATAATCGTATGAATACTTTCAGCTACTGTACGCTAACAAGATAACAGCGAAATAAACGATAAGCGATACAGAAGCAGTGATTCGTTATATTTTACAGTGCTCAGGAGAGCCTTCTCCATGTTCGATTCAACGAAGTCTGGTCGGATCGAGAAAGAAAAAGTAAGAACAATCCTCAACACCCTAGGGCACACTTTCGATGATCACGAGCTCGAGGTGCTACTCAAACAAGAAGACGAAGAAGGTACTTATATATATCGCGATTTTACGAATTTTTACGTAACGGGCATTTGGGACGCAGCAGAAGTTCCGATTCTATTGCATTTTTCGCGAGTTTCATAGCAATTTTTGGAACGACATTGGTACTCCGCGGATCGATGCCTTCGTTCGACCGAACGGGGCCAAATAATTCATGATATAATGGCTGAGAAAACGGGGAAACACGTGTGTAGGTAACGAAAGCTAAGTGACGCGAACGCGTGGAAACTTTTCCCAGGGCTCGCCAGTTTCGTTATTTGTTTCACGCAGCGTTTAAGTTTTGCTAATCCATTTTAATGGCACTGCCTATACCCTAGCCCCTATTTCTGTGTCGTCGTTTCTAGATGATTGCTTGACGTTATGGACTCGTACAAGAGCGAAATAATCGAAAGAGACTACCTGGCGATAATTTCCTCTTTTATCAGCAGGCTTATTCAAACGGCGGATATCATACGTTGATATCTACGTTAAGATTTCTTTTGACTAGTTTTTCAAAAGGAAGAATGGTCCCTTTCAGGATTTCTACGGAGATATCTTCCGCCAAGTCTCGTCGTAGGCTCCTTTTTACAGCAAAAAAGAATTGGGTCGAGGCGGAGCTTCCTCCTTCAGCCTACTTTTTCGTATTTCGCTATTCGCGTATATATCGAGTCACCGCCGGAACACATCAGACAGTGCGTCCCTCAAAGAATTCTTATCCACGCGTGCATATCCGAGAGAAGATTCAAAGAGCCGACTAACTTAAAAGTAGTGGCCAGCCTTTTGGTCTGGCATTTGGAAACGGATTACACCCTCGCTGGGAAGTAGTAAGACGCTTATAGAACAACAAAGTAGAGCTGAGAAGTTGTTAGGAAATTGTTAAAAGCTCTACGAATTATTATCTTGGTGGGAACTTCAGATCGTAAAGAATCTATACCGTTGGCTTGCAAGAAGAGTAAACTATTTAAAAACTCGTTCATTTTGTTGTATCTATAAAAATTAACCTCCGAGTGATACGATTATTGGCACGATGAGTATGTTTCGAACGTGGCAAAGTGTCCAAGGCGTTGCTCAATGATTGTAATGAACAAAGTTGCACGTCTTTTATCAACCGATCGTGTCATCAACAGATGTAAGTTTTTATTCGAAATCACGATATGCTGATTAAAAGCCTATCAGTAGTCTCAATTGCCAACGAGCAAACTCTTGCAAACAAGCAATTAAAAAAGAAGTATTCGCAAATTGAATCGTTGCACGAGGACTTACGTTAATTGCATCTCGTGCAAATAGAACTTGGCCAGTTCCCTCCCGGTTGCCACCACGATACAAGCAAAAGTTGCCGAAGAAAGCCGCGATCGAACTATTCCAGCCACCGTGTTTGCCTCTACAACGTTCGGGCGAAGTATACTTAACCGTAACGTCGATCTGTGACACCAAGTCGCCCGAAAGGAATTACTTTAAGCTCGTCGAATTGCCTCGGAAATAGAGACAATGCTCGTGGCTGACATCGCATCCTTTATCCTAGCTTTATCAGCACGCATTATTATGCAGATATCGTTCGCTCTGTACGATTGTACGTCGATGTCGACTCCAAATACTCTGTTTATGCTAGATGTTAGGGGCTTCGACCGAATGATTTATGGTACACGTGGAATAATTATTGTTCTTAAGAGATAGAAATTTAGTGATTTCGAATGTCAGATGCTATTTATAATTAAACTGGGAATTATACAAATTTTAGTGTCGAATCGACAAAGGGAATTAAACTTAGAGATTCGTTTTATGCATTGAGAGTTGTGACTTTTTATTCGTGGTAGGTTTTCAGATATTCCAAAAGATTTGTTTACAACCTCGAGCCTCGACAGCTACTTTCCCATAGCCAGTTCTCGTAGATGAAAGTTAAAAGGCGGTGAATATTCTTATCCGTAGTATGAATTTGCGAAATTTGATCAGAATCAGCGTGTCATAATTAAACGATATCCTCTGTTGGCAGTGATTCATCGAATTTCAACTTTCATTCCAGTGTTTCTACGTATTTTTTCAATAGCTAGTAGTTCGTCATAAAACTCGGACGAAGGCAACCAACGATCGCCACATGCAGCTCGAACGCTGCGGAAGGTTCCATGAAAGTTCTATGAAATGAAAGTTGCTCGAACTCCCGTTAACCCCCATAACAAAAGAGACCGCCGCTCCCTTTTCTCTAAATCCACTCCCACGAACTTAGTCGATCGATGAGAATTATATTTCGATGACCGATATAAATTTGAAATTTATTCCCGGCAAGCGTTTGGAAGGCTACCAAGTATATCGTCTCGGATATTTTTCCATCGATGAAAAAGCGACCGCGAAACGGAATCGGAAAGGAGGCCGAGAGAAGCTTGTTTACACCGTCGATGAATCGCCTCGAAGGAGAGAACAGTATCTGGAGATGGATTTTTTTTTTAATCGTGGCCTGGGTTGGGCTTTCAGGCAGCGGAAAATTAGATTTCGACTCCTTCTATCGGGTGGCTTGCCACTTCCAAGAGGAGGACGACGAGGCCCTGCAGAAGGAGTTAAAAGAGGCTTTCAGGCTTTACGACAAGGAGGGTAACGGTTACATTCCAACGAGCTCTCTCAGGGAGATCCTCGCAGCTCTGGATGATCAGATAACACCTGATCAAATGGACGGCATGATCGCTGAAATAGATACCGACGGCTCTGGCACAGTTGACTTTGATGGTGAGTATCACGTTTCCTCAAATTATCCTATTCTGTCGTTCGCGTGCCCCTTGATACAAGAAATGTTACATCGCGAGACAAAACACTGCAACCGCTACTTGTTTCATGCAATCGAACAACTTGAAAAAGTTAGATAAGAACTATCCTGTTGGCTTAGGCAATTTTTCTATCAAAATTCTATCGAAGTTAAGGGAATTACTATCGCAGCAACGATTTCCAAATAATAGCACCATTAGGAGATTTAATACGGAGAAGTGATTACCAAATTTGTAAAATTGTTAACCATAGAATGTTTTAATTACACATGATACTTCTTTTTACGAAAAGAATCTGCCAGTGTGATACGAAAAATGGTTACGATATTGGCAACATGAACTTTTCGACTAGCTTCTCCTATCTATGGAGCTCGTTACGAAGGCTTGCACGAGGGCTTGATTAAACCTTGAACGTCTTAATACCAACGTTCCAAAGCTTCTTTCAAAAAACTCCAAGGAGGCCGTATAAAGGATCAAGGATACGACCTACTTGCTTTCCAGGAGAAGCATTTTCTTGGCGCTGTGACGAAATGAAAAGGACTACCTCGCAATAATATTTCGGCTTATCCCGCGTCAGTCGACGATACGAACCTTTACCGGAAATAAGATTTGTAAAGAGGTATCAGCTGAACATGATTTCTCTCCCTTTCATCGAACCAACGTTCTTGATCATCCCTGCTGCGTAATTAATTTCTTCGATTATACCGAAAGAAATGCGTAATGGAAAGGCATCCGTCAATTTTAAAAGAAAAAGAACATTCTTTAATTTTCGATGTTTTTAATGTTACCGTAAAGTAATTCTGTCGACGTTCAATTCAAATTGAACGCAGTTAGTATTTTTTATTTTTTAGTTACTTCCAGTGGCCTCATAGCATAAAATATGAAGAGTAGAATCGCATGGAAATATTTATGACCGAGGTATATATCATCGTCAATCTCTACAGCGAAGGAAAACAAATTTTAATGGCAAATGGATTAAAATGGAATTTTTTAATGACCACACACGTAGCATCGTTCGACTACATCGTAGCGTGAAAGCTAATCTTGTTAATTTCTGTGTTGCAGAATTCATGGAGATGATGACCGGCGATTAAGCTGCACCAGAAAATTCGCCATCTCGCGTGAAAGGAACGCCTGCATTTTCTTCCTACGATACTCTCATTAATCGTGGACGAGGAGCTCTCTCTCTCTTGAAATTGAAATTCCACGGGAGAAAGTCGGGTACACATTATTCATTTCGGTCAAAAACGAGCAAGGGATCAACGAGACTTCATCGAACATCATTTTTTTCCTGCGCGTTTGTTCGCTCACAGTGTACCGAAATCATTAAGTATCCGATTAAACGTTGCCTTTACCGACCGCACGAGAAGACCATTTTTATTCCGCTCCAATCGAAAACGGCGAAACGCTATTCGAGTTTGTTTGATACTCAACGTCAAATGATCGACGTAAGTTATAGCAGCACACAAGAATCGGTGAACGGCCATTATTCTTCAGTTCGTATGATGAATGGACATCTGCGAAACCGCGAAACCGATTCTTTTTAAGGTTCAGGGCTCTCTTGCACACTTGAACTAATATTATTAGCGGGATTTTACAACTCATAAATCACTAGTATCGATAGATCTTTTAATATAATAACAATAAGTTTTATAATAAATCGTATGAAATTTTACAACCAGGTTTCACGAGTGACAAATTATCCTATTATTCCACGCGAAATATAAATTTGTAAAATTATAAAGAAAGAAACCTCTAACCTGTGGCTTGTCGATTCGCTAACGTTATTAACTGATAGATTATTGTGCGAGAGAACCCGAGTCACTTAACTTAAACGATCTGACAGAGGCCCTGCTGAAGCTTAATAATGCGCTTGAAAGCACGTCCACTGAAATGACAGCGCCTTTTCGAAGCATAATTCGCGTGTCATAACGTGTCATGGCACGAACAGGCCGTATTTCCAAATTTTAACCAACACCCGTTAGACACTCGTAGCTCGACGCGCCTAATAATTTCCTGTCTCCTTAAAAGCGGCAGACTTGTATGGGATATTCATCAAGGATCTCCGGCGAGCAAATCGCTGAGCGTGCAGGAGGATCGTGTTCGAATTCCGTGAAGGCCACTTATTCGATCAACTCGGGCGTCGACTCGCGGCAAGGTCGAGGTCTCTATACTTTATAGCTTCGCGTTCTGCATATATCAGCCGGACTATCGAGGTTATACAGTATAGGCAATGGATACGATTTCACCGGTGTTTATGATTATCTAGCAGTTCGAACCTTTGGTTTTTCCAGCTTGGAAATTGGTGATGGTAGACTGACCTTTACGGGCTATTCCAAATGAATGATATATGAAAGATGACATTTGCAGTGAGAGAAATTGAAGAGTTCATTGTCAAAAACAAGCCTCGATCCTTTGATCTTTTCTTCGGCTGTGCATGTCATCTGAAATTAAAATATCCAACAATTTCAGTTTTCCATTAAATCGATTCATAAATCATGAAGTTATGAACTTTGCAAAGTCAACAACCTACCGTCATTTCAACTACGTTTCCTTCAAGTGCTGTTATCAGAGTAAATTACGTCGATACGTGTGAACGCTTAAGAAAACATCGATCCCGTATACTTTAAAATAACTATCTTACCAGCAGGAATAACTCTGTTCATTTGACAAAAGCTATTGCGATAGGAAACAACTTTGAAGGTTGTTTTTATAAAACCAGTTAATTTTCATTCGACAATAAGTCAGGATATAGATAGGTTTCACCGTATGTATCGTGTCCTATTTCTGACAACTGGAAAGCGTTACGTAATTGACGAGGATCGTTTTTATTACGAACCACAGTATTATCATAATCCTTGATAGTTTCTCATTAAAAAAGCCAATGTAATAGACATCAAGACAAACCAATGGAAACTGAGGTTACAGACGTCAGAACAGCGAAGATCATCTGGTTTCTTGACAGAGCAATTCTGAACGATCGATCTCGAGATCTGGAAGTCAGAATTGTCTCCAAAAGATTGGGAAAAGCGTGAGAGCGAGGAGTCGAGGATCCGGTGAAAACGTTCAGAAACACCCATTGCCACCCGTCACTCATGCTCCGCTTTCAGCTTTTGCCCCTTCGACTTCCTTCCTTCCATTTTAGTCGGCTCTCTCGTTCCTCTCTCCACACAGGACTCCACCACGGCTCCAGGTCCGGCCCCGGCTGTTTCACCCACTCAAGTTTTGTCCGAGTGTTTGCGAGCGAGACCCGGAAGCCGCTTTCAAAGGATCAATAATTGGGGCCGACTGCAACCGTCCTTGAAAAGCTATAACCTAGCTAGTAGATGATCCGGAGGATTGGTAGGTCGCGTAAAAATATATCGAAGATTCAAAGGAGCGATGCAGATGTATCGACGGGCATCGAAAGTGGTTCAAAACCGAGTCAAATAAGGTGGAGCTACAGTGGAAGTTTGGTTATCCGGATTAATCGTGACACGCGATAATCGAACCCTTTGGGAAGCCGAATAATTTTATTTTCGTACGAGGATAATTTATTTCTATTTTTATTATGAATATTAACCCTCCGTATAGACAACCCACAGAAATTTCATTCCCAAATCTTTGGCTCTGTCTGAGAAACCTTTTTAATATTTCACTGAGAATTGCTTGCACGATTCAGTAAAATCTTGAATTAGTGTACACCCATTTTCTCTGATTTTTTCAAACCCTATAACGGTAAAAGCTTAAACGTGGACATAAACAATTCAGTTTGTGCACATAGGGTTGATATCAAACAGGAATAAAAATGTTTCAACAAAGATATTACAATTTCTTTTGGTTTCTAGTTAATTGATCGTTTCTTTAATGGGTATTCTCCTAAATCAGTTCTTCTAGAGTGAAATTTTGGCCAAGTCGACTGTACTACGTTTGCGTGCATTTTTTCGAGTTTAACAAAAGTTAAAGGCGGTCGTTGAATGCGCTTGCGAACGTTTAAAGTTCACGTGAAAATCGTTTGCAGCGCGTTTTGTTGCGAAAAAGCGCCGAGTCTCGTTACACAGGGCAACAAAAGGAAAAATATAATGTAACCCTGAAGAGCAATTACAATAAGTGCGACCTACATTGTGTTCGTATACCTCGAACGTCGTTACGTTTCTATTTTCAGTGTTTTATGCGACTTTTCCACGTCGCTGCTCGCCGAACGACATGTACTATTCCAACGTGAAAGAACATTTTTGTAGCCACCGTTCACGGGTGAGCAGTCATCGAGGCGTGAAGAGTAGCAGTCGATTAAATCGTATCGATAGATTGACGCGTGTCATCGAGAGTGATGGGCATTCGACATATTCCCGAGGGAACAGCCTCGGTGTACAGCAGGTGCCAACTCACGGCTGTACGTTTGGTTTATCAAAATTACAGAGGAAAGCAACGTTGGAGCAACGTAGAGTGCGTTTCCAGAAACGCGTTTCAATATTTTGGAACACTTAGCGTAATCGTCGAGTATGTCAGATTTACAGTGACTCGTGAAATTATTCTAACAGTTCTAGCAATCTTTTATGAATGTACGTATTATGCGTGTTATACGAAACAGTTTGATATTTCATTAGCGCTATAACGAGATTCGACTATCACGGTTATACTAATTAAGTTTGAAGGCAGTCTGAAAATGTACATATTGTTGAAGTTACAAGAGTACTGCTTGAACTCTGTTCGTTGCTTCATTCATATAAGTGAACACTATAATAATCACGACTCGTGTCTCATAACTGGTTCAATCAAATTTTGAAACACCTTATATAACGCTAAATGATTGTGTATGTATATATCTGTCGTTAGAATGTTCAATGAGGTTGAAGCGATGAGCATTGACAAGAAGCGCGCAAATACCGCGCGACAACGTCGGAGGTAAGTGTAAAGGCTTGTACGAGCAGACGAAGAGAGGAGGGGAATCGAGTGAATAAACATGGGGATTCGTGACCTTGGAACGTGTCACTGCACTTACGATACAGCAACTAGAAGTAGGTGAATGCAATTAATAATTAAGGAATGGCCACGACAACACCGATGACGAGGGTGCAGGCAAGCTATCGATCGTCCTTCTCAACCCGAACCATCCTCAACCCAAACCTACTGCCTTCCCGGCTACGTTCAAAGACTCTTGCCGCCAATTCTTATTGCTTTTATATCCGAGACGACTACTTGTCGAGAAGGGTGCTCCGAACGAGGGACCTAAGATGCCATTCACCCGATTTTCTTCTCTTAATCTACGATGCCGGGGCTTTTTCGGGCCATTTGTTTCCAAAAGAGATCTCTTCCCGCTCTCTCGTGAAAATGGGTTTGTTCGAACGACACCGGCACCCGTATATTTTATCGGTCGAAAGGAATTCGTTGCCCTGCCGGTTTCAGGCTTCACGGAAACGATAGATCGGCCCAGCCGTGGATGAGCCATGAAATGCACCGACAAATATCGATGACACCATCGACGGTATACTCTTCTTCCGCTTTAAGCGGTTTGTCGATATTCTTCTCTCAGTTTCAGCAGCAGGAGTTTCAGATTCCAAATTGCGAGGAGTCGTTTCCCATTCGAAATAGAGAGACCAGGTATCTCGCGAAGATTCGATTCGCGTCGAAAAGCGCAGCCGTGGCACCACGCCCCGTCGCTCGCATTGCAGTCCAGTATTTCCGAGATAAAACGATTCCCGTTTAAATAGCTCGAAGAGGCGCGGTTCGCGTGATTAATATGCAAAGTCGAAAAGAAACGCTACAGGCGGACCGACTCATGACTGAAAGTCGAGGCAAGAATAAATTACGAGCCAAAAGAGCGACTGGGAATGAGAGTAAAAGGCGTTAGTCAAAGACTTACGTCCCCGGTTTCTTTGTTCTCCGAGCTCTCAATTTACTCGAGAACATCGAAAGAGTCTTTCGAGAAAAATTATGTAATTGCTCCGCCATCAGAACAATTGTTTTAAAGTTCGCTCTCGGGGAAGTAGCGAGCGCATATTACGGGATTAACGCGGCGTCTAAATCACGGTGCGTCGCGAATAAGGTCGCGAACATACGGAGCAACGGAACAAATAATGGCACAGCTAATGCCGATGTTCCAAATGCCAATTTCGCCGTTCACTGCTTGCCGTATGTTCACGGCCTAACACACTCCGCGTCGTCGATTCGAGTCGTCCGTATCGAGCAAGGCGACGCAGAGTCTGAGAAGTTGAAACTCGTGTTCGTCGAGAAACATCCAATTCTACTTGCAAATCGAGCGCCTTTGCTCAGTCATGTCGCAATACCGATCGGATTATTCCTCATTTTTCTCCTCTATGTACTTACGTTAACTCCATTTATAAAGATCTCCCGGCGAATTGTGTCAAGAAGAAGAAGAAGAAGAAGAAGGGAAAGAATGAGAAAGTGAAAGAGAAAGAGAGATTAAGAAAGAGAGGGGATGCACGATTAGATCAGTGACCTACGCTAAGGCAGGCGAGTTAGACATGCATGATCTACTGAGTGGTGTTCGGTGAGAAGTATCATATATATACATATACGTAATAAGTATAGAAAGGGTGTGCGTGTGGGCGGCAAGCTTCATTCACCATTCCTGCGTCTCTGTGTGTAGGAGGACAAAACAAACCATCAACATGCATGTACCATACATGACCGTGTACTAAAGTTGGATATTTATCTGGAAAATGTGATTAGAAGGGTCTTTAAACCGTGTCATAGTCCAGCCTAATGTTTACACTGTCCCGTAGTAAAGCGTTCGTTTATAGTCGATTAATCGCGCAACTAGGGTCGACCACGCGTTTGTTCGTCTCGCTCTAAACGTTAATCGGTCCGACGATGATCATGATCGTAGTAATAGAATGTAAACTGGACGGTTTAATCGTCGTGTTCCACGAAATTGGAACACGAGGATCGCGCGCATTCTACGCATCTACGCACGAGCATGTTGTGTCTAGATTCTAAGTGTCTAGCTATTTCCAGCTAAAAGTAATAGCTAGTAATTAACTAATTTCTCAGCTATATGTGGATTATGTCATTTTGGTATGTACCTGGCTCAGGCTTCTAAAGCTACTTGTACTGGCGCTGCGGGCCTGTAAACACAAGTACAGTACAGGTCACCAATCACCACACACTGCAGTTGGAAAAGTACAAATAGAGATATGCTATAGAATATAGATACATAGAATAGTAAGGTGGTTACATATAACACGGAATGGTATAGAGAGTAGAAGAATAAGAGTATGACTGTGACAATTTGCAGAGTTAGGGGTACGCGCGTATACTTTTAGGTCAGTTTGTTGCGTTACACTTAGACAGGGGAAAGAACGTTGTTACGATAAAAATCTTTGGTCCGACGTGCAAGCAGGGAAGATGTCTTTGTGACAGACCTAAACTTTTCAGGATGTCTCATGTAATATACTGAATAATCTGTAATTACAAATTACTGGTGAATTGCTGGTTGCGTCCAAAGAATGATCCCGAGAAAAATTAAATGGTTTCGAAGAAGACACGATCTGGTGTTATTTTTGTAAATGATCACGTAGAAGTCATGTAATAGTCATATAACTAAAATTAAAGCTAATTGCACCAGATTGTGTCTCCTCGAAAGCATTCGATCGTTTTTCCATACATCAAATAATTTAGGAGTAATTTGTAACTATAAATTGAAATAAGAGATTCCATATAAAAGGTATAAAGTTATTTCTCGAAATCGAATCTTCCCTGCTGGTGCAATTACGTGAACTGAGCTCGTGGATATTTGTCAAATTCGTAAACACGGTATCATGGTAGTACAGCGTATTAACAGCAGTGCACACTGAACATATACGACAGCATAGCGTGGGTACTCAGTGTCGAACAATTACGAGGCCAGTTTTCGTGTTTTTCACAGTCATATGTAGGTCGTTTTTCTGTACAATCAAAGCGTTTAGGAGAAGCGAAAAAGATAGTATCTCGTGAAAAAATAGAAAGTAAGTGGTTCGTGTCGATCGTTTGGTGAAACGTGTGCAGATTAAACTTCCCGCGTACTTGCAGCGTTTTCACCACTGCCGCGTTCTCCGCATGAATCTCAAACTTGTGAAAACTGTCGCACGCGTTTCTTCCTGCCAGTTTCCTCGATGTTTACGGGCCAATTAGCTTAATACGTGCCTTGCGACCGATCCCAATTCTGATAATTATACCGTCCTTGATAATAAGTTTTCGACCAAACTCAACAGTATTAATTTAACTTCAAATAACTTTTACGACGTAAAACGTTACGATATGTATATCATATCGCTGTAGTGGCGTGCAAATGTTTTCGATCAGACGGATCTTTCGCTTTATATTCCAAAAGGGGCGCCTAAAAGAATTTTAATTAATATCGAATCAAAGAATACGGCGGATAAAAAAGAACAGTAGAGAATTAAATTTTCTACGAATTTGTCTGTACTTGCTTCGTGGCAACTTACGCTGCGGATATAAATCGCAGATAGTATGCACGTATTTTTCGCCATCAGTTATGAGCAATAGTTTCTCTCGTCTCGGAGAAGGAAAAGCGGAATAAGAAGAAAGGCAACGTTTCGTTGCCGCGACTTACTCGGTTGCTCGAGAGTTGGCATTGTCGTTTTAATTGGACAGCGGTTTCGTTCGTCAAAGGTAACGAGGCGGTACGCGCGACTGGTGAAAGACTTAATTTGCTGGTTTTACAGAGCTCTCGATTGCATTTCTGCTCGATATGAAACCTTCAGAATACCTTTTTAAAATAGTGTCCTGTCAAATGAATTAATTGGATCGTCGAAACGCAATTAATCTGCTCGATCTGTCCTAGTAACGAAACGACGAATGAGATTTTAACGTTCGTATCTTTACACGCTTATTAACCCTGTGAAAATCGTAGTTCCATTTTTCCTTCTTTCTCGCTCTTCGTTTCCTCGTTTTGCAAACATCGCCATTCGTTTATTTTAATTTTTATCTCGCGATAAAGGTTCGATCATTATCGTCACGAACGTCGAATATTTTATTTCACTGTGATAAGACGAAGGGTAGATTGAAAAGATTTCTTACTTCTATGTAATAACTAAGTTTCGTAAAACAATGAAATCGTACATATAGTTTCATAGAATAATAACAAATGTAATTTAAAAAGTAATAAACGTGTCTACACGAAAATAGCTACACGAAAAAATTGTGCCAGTATTCATTGTGTAGCGATTAAAATATTCATAAAAGGATTTCACATTTATCTACAAAATTATCAGAGTGGTCTGTACAAGATTAATTTTTAATGATTTCGGGTTACGTAGCCAGTTTCAAAAGCACAAAGTCGAACTCGTTCTCGAGCACCAGTTAGATTCGACGAGTGTGATCGATCAAAGAGCAATTACTCAAATCTTTTTTAAAGTTGTTCCAATTAAAGTTCTGATAGAAAGAGTCGTGCGTGATGGCCATTCGTCCGATAAAAAGAGACGATTGACATCGAATGCTTTAAGATTCAACCTGACTAGATCTTACGAACATCACGTAATTAATATTCGCTTAATTATCGGAAAATTGAAATGCGCTGATTAATAACGTCATGTCGAATCGTACGGTCGAGAAGCATTTTGACATGTGCCGAGTTTTATTAGTCTTTTATTAAACTTCGTCGATATATTTTAATTAAGAAAATAAATAAATAAAAGAATAACTTTATATACACGTGCCGTTTGAAGTTTTATTAAAAAGTGAGCAAACGCGAAAAAACCAACCCGCGATACTATCGATTTCTAATAATATTCATTTGGTGCTGGAACGAAATGTCTTGGGCTACTTTGTTACTGTGATGCACGCTATATTCGTTATTCTCGTAAACAATATTTTCAATGTATCCTTTGCAAAGATTTCTTAACACTCCGCTTTTCGCGTAAATCTACTAATAACTTCGATCAGTAACCGATGTTTGCTTGGTAAAAAATTTCAAGTAAACTTTACGTAACGATCGGCTTGCGCGTGATATCAACGTAGTGTCATCGGACATTACCATTCGGTCTGCATTTGATAACACGTTGGTGCAACCGGACGTGAAAGTGTTAATTATTCTTAATTATTCACGAGAAGCTCACACGAGGAACTCGTTTAACTTGGAGGCAGCTCGGAGTTGTTCAACAATCATAGCCCACCGAAGTCCATAGATCATTAGAATTCCAGTCAGCCGTAAATGTTCGATAATTGGATATTCGCCGTGGGAGTTCAGCGATGGACACGCTGAATATTTTCATGGATGAGCCGAGCGAAAATTTGCAAAACAATTACGCAACTAGGGAATAATTTGTGGCGCGTGCTACGTGCCGTGTCCGACACGAGCTGCTGCGAATAAATGTATCGCCGGCAACGTTGTTAAATAATTGAATTATTAACGACGTCTCATTTTACGTTCGCTTCTATGCGAGCCGCTCGATAATTTGTTCGCGTTGCTTCTTTGAAAATAGAAGCGTGGGATCCCGACAGTGGGAAAATACGTATGTATAGCGCGCATATAGAGTTTCTACAAGCCGATAACACGAACGACAGTAAGTTACGGCGAGCAAAACGACCTAGTAACGTAAACGAGACATAAACGAGATAAAATGGAAGACGCCACCCCGTCGAGATATGCCAGCCTGGTTTACACGTTGTTGAAGGCTTTAGGGCTTAGCGTTTTCAAGAGGATACGCTGGCTAATCCACCAAAAAGTCATGCGGAGAAACTCCGATAAGGCCTGATGCAGACGAGCGGGTTTCCTCTTGTGCGAGCACGCACGGTTATTGGAAGATAAGCAGTGACAAAACGACGTCGTTATTAGATGCGTGACAGTCGTGTACGTACAGCGTACTACATACGTATTAGTAGCATTTTGATCTAAACTCTTCCGAGTTATGTACAAATTGAGAATTAAGAAATTAGCGACGTGTCTTTCCTGTATGGTTTTTATAGACAAACGTACTTCGTCACCAGCGCACAATATAATTGCAATGGACTGTGAAAACACGGAAAATTCACTCGTCTGCGTCAAGTTCAACCCTTAACTGTTATCCTTGGCTCATATAAATAATTACGATTTACATTATTTAATATCAAAACATATATCATTTTAGATATAGTTCGAGAAAATGAAACACTTGAAAAGTAAGTACTTTACTGCAACGATATCGGTCAAGGGTTAAGAATACTAAGAGCCACAGCTGTCTGTAGATCTGACAGTGAAGAAATCGTGTTTTCTGTTTCGCGTCGACTGCCGATTTCTCGACAAACTTGCAAATGATTGGCATAACGCTGTCAGACGTCGGTAGGCACTTAATTAGCGGCGACAGCAGGAAGCGGAAAAAGGCCGAGTATATTCGAAGGGAAGAGCACTTGAACAACGGGTTTAGGAAAAGTTCGTCGTCCGGCAAAGGGCGGATTTAATTTCCGGTCCTCGATAGGACACAACCTCGTAATGAACTTTCTTATCGTTCTCCTGGTTGGCTCTGACTCTACCCAGTACCCATTGGTTGCGGCTGAACTTTGAACGGTTAGACGGAGACCGCCATTTGGCCGCATCTACGTGCCAAAGACGATAACGTTCGATAAGATTTGTTTTTTAAATTCGTCTGTAATTTTTTCTCCGACGCGAGGCCTACTTTTTTATCTCATTCGTCTAAACTTTCTCTTTGCTGTTCTAACCGCGTATCGTTTCACCAGGAATGGCACAAAAAGCTCGGACAAATGAGAAACATTTCAACTAAACGGCGCGAATTTTATACACGGTCGACTTCGTTGGTATGCACCCTATACTCGCAATCCTTTCGCACTATTCGCTACCTTTTCTCTGTGTTTCCAATGTTTGCTTTACTTTCTCGCTACTTTCTATCGTCAATTGTATTCAGGTAACACGCAATGACGAGATTCATGCGGACGATACGAAATACGACAAGCTTTACGTTTCGCTGACTATTCTCTTCCAAACTGCAAAAGATTCAATTGTGATTCTTTGGACAAAAAGGTCTTGATTATTTGATTCGATCTTGTGCCATCAGCTTGTTACGTACATATGTATACTACCGTCCAAAGTTCCTGAACACACGTTTATCTCTGATCAGATGTACTTTAATTACGTAATTAAGGATAAACTGCAACGATAAGATCACGTCGATATTACCTTGCTCCTATTTCTTGGCGCGAAGTCTTCCTTGCTGGCCTTCCGCCGCTTGTCTTTCAGGATCATTCTCGCCGCAGCGAACGCCATTCTGCCGATGCACTTTCTTCCGTCCCTTTAGCAATTTCGAATAAGGAACACGAAACTCGTGCTCAACGATCGATCACACGCGATAATGCACAGCCGAACACCAGTCCGCGTACTTACGAATTAAATTTCCTTTTTATTTTTATTGCTTTATTTGATCACACGGATTATCGTTGAATTAACGAGAATTTACCACTACGATTTAATCGACACGACGTACGTATGAATATGTATACGTGAATTGAAATTCGCTACGTTTGTACTACGCGATATCTACATGCCTCTCCTTCCTTTTTCTTCTCGTATATATCACTAGACTATAACTAATATTGACGTCGTCTTCTCGGGCCGGGCGTCCTTGTTGTTGATTCTTCCCTTTGCTTACTGTACTCGCTTGTTGCCCGGTTTTGATTTTTCTTCGATTCGCTTCACACGCGACCGGTCTCGAGAAGGCGAAAAGATCGCTGAACACTATCGTTTACGATTTTGAGGATAAACACAGCCAGGGGTTATCGCGGATTGACTAGATTCAGCTTCCTCGTCTTTGAAGTTTTATCGTGAAATTGACCGTGCGGTGGAGCGACGTCTGGCGTCGTCGTCGGTGTCTCTGTTTCCTGTCGCTTCTCGTGAGTAGCTCGTCGACGGGCTCTCGCGGAAGCTCGACGAGGACATTTGCCTGTCGCGATGTCACCGTTATTTCCGGTGGATTCTTCGTACACGACGTTTCTTCGATAAATATACGCGACGTTTCTTCGATAAATATACGCAACGTTACGCTATCTCTATCTTCCACTTCTTTCTTCTTCTGTTTCCTTTTCTTCTTGCCCGTATTATTCTCCTCTAAACGACTACATACCAGGCGACACGAGCCGCAACTGATGCGTCCTCATGGCTCGATCGATCTGTCATTAGTTGCTATAATTATGGCCATGGATCTGAAAAGAAACAGGTCCGTTGCGGACGACTCGCCTACGTGTCTCGATCGATCCTCGAACGATGTTTTCAAACCCAAGTAACGAGGTGTACAGCCTGCCCGTTTGAATAATTAAACAACCGCCATCATCTTGTCGGTCATTTCGTCGGGCTATTTTCGCCCGTCTAAAATAACCGGAAATTATGTCTTAAAAAAGAAGTTAACTTTCTCTCTGATTTGTTGCCAGTGGACTTTAGCCTCGATATGGCTCAAGGACTAAATACAATCAACAAATGATTATAAAATATCGAAATAATTACAGCTAGTTGTTTCATTGAGAATGGCCCAGTGTAATTGTGGCTAACATTCGCGATAAACGATTCATACACAAAGCTCGGAAAGTTTTTGATCAGACCACGTACAAACGATGATCTCTTCACGTGCACGGTCGTTCGTTTTTGCAGGCAAAACGCTCGAACCATCATATAACGAAAAAGAACGGCACAACTCTTCGGCAAGGCGAGTTTTTGAAGAGGCGTCGACAAGCCCTATTGGAGATGACGAGAAACGAAAGTAGAATGGGCCGTGTTTGCGTCTGCCCTGAACCGCGAAACTTTTCTAATTAAATTCGCTCGCCTAACGCCTCGATAGATTTCGCAGAGGAACGTGAAAGGCAAAAAAAGGAAATCGAGGAAAGCTCGAACGAAACCTTTTCACACCGTATGCTTCCGCGTTTTACACGAGCATAAAGATTCCGTGGAAAAACGTAGCGTCAGCCACTTGCGTAAATCTTGCGCGCGCTTTCAACCCTTTTTCCATAAAAAAATTCGGCTCATACCAGAATCCCACTCGTCGTAAGAGTATAAAATATTTTCCTTTGCATGATAATGGCGGGGCATTACACTGCGTATAATTTATTTAGTTATTTACAGAGGAAAACTCGTTAGAAAAATCCGTACACTCCTGCTCCTAAGTATTAGAATAGTTAGTGGTTTCGTGTAAATTGCGTACAACGTACAAATTTATGAAATTCATTTGTAAGGCTAACGAGAGGCACACGATGAATTAAAAATCACACTTTTATAATTATTCCTCGAACTTTCGTAATTTTCTAACCCAACTCCTATTGAAATTTTTTCATACAAATTAAATGCACAACCTGGAGAAGTTTTCTTAAGATCTGGCTCGAAGTTTGGTATTAATAAGAACAACTGCAGTGGAAAAATTAAAATAACACGATTGCTAGAAATATCTAAATAGTTAAAGTAAGAGAAACATAACATAGTGGATATAGACGAGAAGAAATTTAAGCACAGAGGATACTGATTAAGAAATTTAGAAATTCTCTCAATAAGTCCCAAGGATCTAAAGGTACGAAACACGGTATTTTAATTATAGGTTTGCCTAAATTCGTCGACGACAGGATAAGACCAAAAATTGCTCTCGTATTTCTTCTCGTGACGCGTGTCTTCCGACCGTTCCCTGATGGACAGCGAATATTTCTTCGTCTCCGGGATTCTACGAGTGATACATGACTCCTGTTCCACGATTCCGAGGCATCGCTTTTAAATCGTCCCGTTCGCGTAATTTGCGTTTTGCTCTAACGAGATGAAAATTCCACGATAAATTCACATCTCGAGCAAAACATGCCACGAAAATGGAGCAAGTTTAAATCGATGCAACGGGTCGCGTTATTCGTGCCTAAAGCAGGGCCCACCGATGGTAAATCATTTTACCTTGAAAATTCGGCGCTTGATACCTCTCCACTTGGAATTAATTTCGATGAAATTTCATGTATCCGTAAAAGCGTTCTTATAAACGTTCAAGTACTTTCGCGATCTATTATATATACGTATTCCTTGATGATCTCTTATTGCAGAAGATTTCTCGAACCACGTTTCGTGTTACGTTAAATAACGAGATGCGATATTGGCGCGAAGTGACAAACGTTTTAAAATAGAAAGATAGAATTGAATGGCGTTAAGATAAGAAAGCGGAAAGCTGAAAGTACGACCTCTTAATATTATAACGAGATGGTATAGTACCTAAGGAATAACGTAAAATGTCTCGTTAAAAAGTGCTATCCAACGGTGTGCTGTTACAGATTACCTTTCGAGGTGTGGCCGTGCAACGTACGTCTGAATCTACTTAATCGATTCCGCGTGCAAACCCAGCTGCACAGAACCTATCGAATTTTCTATAGAATATTCCGAGCGAAATAACTGCAACGAATTTTGTCGAGATCGCGTATACAATGTTCGTTTAATTCGTAGTCACGGTTACTCGGTGCACGTGTAACGGTTAAATAAATTATATCCTTTATCGATTGGGCCATTGTAATCTAAAATCAGACACGCGCGAACGTGTTTCCGCGAATCGTATCTGATCCGATTTCTGTCCTGTATGACACATCAATATCGACAACGTGTACGACATGTTCCACAAAAAAATATGCTTCCACCTTTTATAAAAAGAAAATTTCGGCTGTATTTCAAACAGACGAATCGTTCTTCCAGTGATTTGAAAAAAGAGAACATTCAGAAATATTCCCATCATTTTCTTCCGCGTTATTTTTTGCAGTAAGTTTTCTCGTTTTTCTTTTTTAGTTTCGACCAAGTTTATCGCGGAGAAGAAAGAGATTCGATTCCCCCCGATGAAACGGTAGATGGTAACGATAGTTCGAACGACAGAGTAATAACGTCGATAAGAGCAGCCCATTGAAACTCCAATGAGATTTCTCGAGGATCAGTTTCAGTGAAAAATTGCAATTTCTGCTTGTCCAGGACTAACAGGTTCTCGGGCAAGCGAACGATTTTAATCGGATGCGTGTATCGACCTGGACGAGAGTCATTTTCCTCTCGAAATCAAAACAACGGATTTCATCCTTTTACGTATCGGACGTATCTCGCCAACAATTCCTTCCGAACCATTGCCGATTTTTGTTCCCCTCCTAACTAGATCGTATCCGGGTCATTCCGTCCGATGACGTGCACGAAAAATTCGACAGCCAAAATGAGGCAACCGATACGATAAATGCGAGCGACCAGCCGCGAAATCGAATCGTCGATAACGAACTCTCGATGCACAGGGATCTTCCAGCAATTCCGAAGATTATGCGCATCTCGAATAGAAGTCCCGTTTTCAACGAACGAAAAATTATGTCGGTTTTAAACGAACGACACGTTTACGGGGAAAGATTAATCCAACAGTCTGGCCTACTTCACGGAAAATAAAACAACGATATATTTCTTTGAAAAAGAAGACGATTCAATGCTGTTTACGTGAACGCCGATAAACGTGATCGACGTCCCCGCTTCTCCTATCGCGAGGCTTTTGATTTATCATTCGAAAAGTTTCGATAGTATGTCCTGAGGGGTAAAAACGAACACAGAGAGACATCAACGTGTTTCGCGATACCTCAATGTGCTTCTAATGAGAACGTATTGCCGCGTTATCTCGTTCGAACGATACAGACTGAATTTACAATTAGTTGCTACTCCTGTCACGAGCCGCTCGTTTCAGACTTGTGTGTCGTGGCTGACGTTCCGGCCTCGCCTCCGGCGGAAGCTTAAAACTCGATTAAACGACTACTGATGCAATGTCAATCGGACGAGAAGCCACGGAAACTGGATTAACGTCTGTCAGTGTCGCGTTGTTCGCGTGCATTCGAGACCGAGCGTCGTGTTAAATAAGACTGACAACTCGGGAAGAAATCGAAAGGGAAGTACAGACAATGATTCTTTCAATTAAGTCAAAGACAATGCTGATAATTCCATCAGGAAATTATAACGATCTCTATACTAGTATTAATTAATTAATTAATTAATTTTCAACAGCTCTTCCAAAGAGTTCCTGCTAATTTTTATCCAAAACTTAGTACTACGGAGGTTGCACATACGAAATTTATGAAAGTACAGGAAACGTGCACACAGCACGATGCTTGTTCTAATTTCTAATATACTGTACTTTGACTCTCGCGATATCATCCTATTGCAACGCTTTTAAATTAACCAGTAAGAGGATCATCTATAAAATAGGAGAGCGTGATAGTTTATCCTGCGAGTAACGTGAATGGTGACCGAGATCGGAAGGGCGTGACATCGGATAAACGGTAGCGGACGTTACCATCCTTTCTACGTGGCGTTTACATCGAAAATTGTCGTGTCCATTAACCTGCACCCGCAGTTATAAACCTATCGTTGTAAAAATAGAATCGAACCCGATGTTCGATGGGTGTTTCAGTTTGTTTTTCAGGCGTCCGTATGTCTGGCGATGAAACAGCAAGTGTGTATGCATGTTGCTGGTATGCAGAGAAATGGAGTCACTAGGCTATCGGTGGCGTGGCCCGTTGTTTAGGTTAACAGCCCCTAGTCACGCACGACCGAACGGATCGCGGCTACATCGTTCTGGATACACGTCCACTCTGTCCTTCCTTTTTAACTCGCTTTATCATTCTAGATCTCTGCGTAGCCCAATGGCCACGCCGTTTCCCTGGCTTCGATCCGCCAGACCTGACGCCACCAGCGAATCAAATTGCAGGACACGGGTCTTCACCTTCTGCTGTGATGTACCGGTGATTAAAATTCCTCGTTACTGCGATCCTTGGCTTTGTCTCCCGCCGGGACTCGTCGTTGCAATAGATTTTTCGCTGCAGACGAGCTGCATCCGTACGAGATGGCTTAACGTTTCATCCAATCCATCTTCCTAGAAATTGCGGATGTAGGCCGTATTCTCGGTATTCTGTGCGCAGCTGTCTTTCGCTTAAGCATCCACGTACGAGTTTCCAGTACTATAAACCGATATTAATTCTTTACCGGGAACGAGAAACGTTGTAGAATCCCTTCCAATTAACTTTCTAATTAAAAGCAGGATTTACAAGGGAGAATTTTTCTAATATCCGGGAAAAATTCATCCGTGGGCACATTCAAAATTGATTAATTATTTCCTAGGAGAAATCGTCCCATGAATTTCTTATCGAGGAAATCGAGGTACCGAGTGGATTGCTTTATATATAATTTGATGTTTGTTCTCTTACTATAATCATAATCATAGAATAAAATAATCATGGGGAAATATTCTTTAGAAAATGAAAATATCTTTGAATACAGATTTCGTGGTTAGTAATTTTGTAATGTACGTTTATAACATTGCCATTTATAACGTTGGAAAAATCCTGTCTGTGCAGCTAAAATTCCGAATGCAAAGGATTGATATTGGCCAAACACGATCAAGAACATTGGCTATCTTAATAAATACGAAACAGTATAAATCGTATAGACAAAGTTGCGGTGCGCTCAGCGTTTCATAACGTGCATAGTGAAGATTATCTGTCAGAGCTTCGGGGCATCGATGGGGTCACGTAGTTGGAGTTCGTTAGAGCGTCTAAACGCAGGGTTGGTTATCGGAAGCCAAGGATGGCGAAACTTCCATTAACATTGCTCGAATTATCAATCTGTAGCGCTTTCATTAAGCTTTCGCAGTTCGGAATCGACTTACGCGGAAAACGGTCACTGGAGAGAATCCTTTCCCGAAATCCTATCTTTCGTGCGTCCCGGTCCATCTTTGTTACTCCCGTGGGAAGTTGGTGTGGAGGTAGTATTGATCACTCCCATGCTGCGCCCACCTCCACCCTCTACGTCCTCCGACCTCTGTTTTCCATCCTCCGTTCTGCATCCTCCGTCCTTTATCCTGCACCCTCTTCAATCTGCCACCTTCTACGTTTCGTCTTCACGCTCTTCGTTCCTTTGTTCAATCGTTACTGCTTGATCCATCGTATCTTCCACGAAATAACGTCTTACGAGAATATCTACGGGATGTTTCAGAAAGTTGGGGTGAAACCTCGAGAAGAACATGCAGCACACATCGAAACAAGCAAAAGGATCTTAATTAACACGGGTACGAATGTTAACGAGTTTTAAAGTTGCTAGAAGTTTTCAACTTGCAACGACATATTATAACTTTCCGTTATTAGATTAATTATGTAATAATTAATTATATAATCGTACTCTGATGTCGCTTAATAACAACGATAGAACAATATATAGCTTATCACTTTGGGGTTGTAGCGTTCGTGTGCATGTATCGAGTTATTCACCAGTTATGTGCAACTTTTACATTATTCAAATAATGGCTCTGCGAGGAAACGCGGCGGAACGTATGTTGAAATGAATATAAAATACTGTAAATGGAGTTAGTTAATACCGTATCGATGAAAACGTTTCGCAATTCCGAAGCTAATCATACTTGAACGTTTATTGAAACGTTTTTATTTATTTCGATCGATACTAGGTATATCTTCCTGAGGCTCGATCCCAAATTTTTAAAACACCCTATATAAGCATCAGCCTATTTTCTGGTTCGATTAACGTCTCAATTATGCGGGTGTTAAACCAAAATCAAGCGGAATTAACACGTCGGATTCTCATTTGACGTCATGTTTTTCACTAGACCAGATCCGACAAGGGAACATCCGGTAAAAGCTGTACCAACCGGCTACCCATAAAAGGGATCGTCCTTCTAATAAAAAAAAAAAAAAATCTGGTAATCCCGGTCTGAATGAAGGAGGCAAGAATTTCGCTGCTTTTTCGCGTCTGGGCTCGCATTTTTTGTAAGCCGCCCCCGGCACTTCGCAACCAACAGCGTGGTGCGCGCACGCTAAATCCCTTTTTCCGGGCAGAACTTTTCACACAGGCTGCCGTGACTGTGAAAATAGCAGCCGTTTCGAATCGCTGCGAATATTACGCCGAGGATGGAGGATTAACGGCTCCGAAGCGGCAAAGACTGCTTTCCGTTGCGTAATCGATACACCACTGCGCGATATCGTTTTGCATTTCCATAGCTCGACCGCCGTGATTTACGATACCCCGATTATTTCCCATCGGGATGAACGCGAAAAACATCACTCGTTGTATCTTTTAAACGTTACTTCCGAAGTTGTGTGACGCTCCGTTATTTCGGCCAAGATTCAACCAGAGTTCCAATTGTTGTTTCATCGTTGTTCAAGGCTTGTGTATAATATATATATTTGTGGTACGAGACAGTTGATTTATGGGAATCGTCAGCGTGGAACAGACTGAAGAAACGTAACGATGCTTACGACACTGGATCGTCGCCAGACTAGACGCCAGTCCACAGACGCAGAATTTCTACGTATCAATGTACGATGTAAATGAAATTCTCGTTCACCTTGAAGGGGATGAACAGCGCTTGTTCCACGAGGAAAAAACACCGGAGCCAGAACCCTTGACGTCACGTCAAGGAAAATTCTATATGTCTCGAAGATTGCGATCGAACATGAAGAAACAATTTGCTCGCGAGTGTATTAAAAGTAACACGCTCGAAGACAGTGCATACCTGTTGCCACGTATAAGCTTGCTGAGATCAAATTTCTTGCTATTTGTATCTTCTCGTGCAATGGAAGAATGACACATTTCGCGATGTATAGGAGATTGCTAAGCTATCAAAAGCCACGTTCAACTATCAAAGTTACGTTTAACTAGCTTCGAACGCCTGCACGTAGTCCTGCGTTTTGCGGAGGAGGCAATTAACCAGCTGAATTGCAAAGTGGTACTTGATGATCCTTTGAAATTTTAATCAAATAACCTAAGAACAAAAGCGCTAACATAGCCGAAAATTTAGATACAAAGAGGTACAGGTTCTCCTATAGTAGCACGATTTGAGTATTCGGTGATATTTAAACAGAGCGTGGACCTCGATTGTTTGCCCTCTTTCAGGCGCCTTATGGAGCCTGACAGCCTCTCGATTTTTAATTCAGCTACGCTATCGTCTACGAGTATTTCGACACTTCCAAATTATTGGGAATATATAAAATATAGTTCAAAGAAGCACGCATATATTTCTACGATTTTACTAAAATTATCGATGAAATTATCACTGCTAATAAACTCTTTTCTACTACGTACCAAATCCAGTAATGATTTAAATGTAATTATATACATAAATTTTACAAATTCGTAGCATTTGATAAATTCCATCTGTAAAATTATAAAAGATAATTCTATAATGTACAACTCGTAATTTGTTAATTTAATAGTATTGTGTGTAACTTGAAAATTCACAAATAAATTATTAATGAACTAATAAGTTACAAAATGTAATTATTTATTGATATAATAATTATACAATTCTCTTCCATTACGATTCTACGCCAACTAGGATAATCGAATAATAGATAATTTGTAAAATTGACTTTTAAAATTTCATTTCTTTGATTATTATCAACCTTCTACTAATTCCACATAACAATCCATTGATAGTGCTAATAATTATTCACGCGTATCTTGTAAAACTTCAGCAAAAAATCAGTTGCGTAAGAGATCTCTGATGACTAAATACTTCTAGACTTTCGCGTAGATCAGGGCAAGGTTCCTCTCTTGGAAGGTTGGCATATCCAGGACGAAAGAGTGACGGCTCGAATTTGGGCCAACGTCTTCGACGTGTCAGGCCGGTGTCGGCCAGGAGGAATCTCGCGAACGGTCGCCCGCTCCGGAATATTTACCCAGCCGGGTTTACGTGCCGAAATCGTGCACGTGCGTACGCGTGCGCACGCTACCATCCAGGTTCACGTCCTACTTACGATATCGAACTGCGGAAGGGCAGGGCACCCCGCAAAACGTTTCTGTCATTCACTATTTATCTGTGTACGCTCGAACGAACGCGTGTTTTCGCACGCCTTTGTTCCGCCTTCGTTCTGCCTTCGTTCTGCTTTCGTTCGTCAAAGCCTTGGTCCGCGAGGGAAATTCCTCGGGAAAATCGTTCGACGGTTTAAGTGCCAGCGAGCAACAGATTACGAATTGAATGGGCATTCGAGAGTAATCACGATAATGAGAAGGGATCCGTTCGATCGTCAGCCTGCAGGTAAGGCTGGGATTGTCGGCCAAGTAATTTTGCAATGTCTGTCGCGGTGGAAGCTAATGACGAAAAGTACGAATGGTAGGCTGGAGGGTTTGCTCGTTGAGAAAATAATCGAAATAATTGCGCCAATTAACGATAGGCGCATCTCTAGCAGAGCGACGGCGTAATGCTTCTCGGAGAAATTGCTCGTCGAAGAGAAGAGGCAGTTGAACGATGGCCAAGTGCAACTGTATGGCCATCTCTGTTACGGAAAGAGACTCTGTAATCGACTGGAACGTAATGGAAAGGGTCGCAACACGGAAACAGCAGCTCTGCAAAAGCGTTCACCCATTTACTAAGTAAAGAACTGGAAAGCTTGACGAGACAGTCTAATCATTCGGAAACATCCTGGCAGAATGCGTTAATTTTCGGATCTTCGTGTCTTTCGGAAGTTGAACAGAAATATTTTAACGTGAAACGATCGACGAATGGAATAACCCGATAGATTCGAAACTTCGTGTCTTTAGAAAATAGTAGAAACGAATAATATTAGTTTAGTTTTTACGTCGATATAACTTGACTAATGTTATATTTTGCGTGAAAACGACCCTAGCTTTTCGAATTGTCCTCGGCGCAATCGTAGCGATCGTATGGGTTTGGATTAGATGAAAAATCCGAGTTGTTGGTCGCGTGACTGAATGGTCGAGAGAGTTTCCGTGCGCCACGAAATACGGAAGAAACGCGGGACAAACGGTCAGGGGTCCGGCCGGCGAAGACGGTGCAGACAACGAACGGAAAACCGGGCAGGAAACGAAGGGGTAAACGACAAGGAGATACATCGCGAGGAAGCACGATTGTCGTTGATTATCTGAATAAATCGAGCCTATTTCAAGCGAGTCGGTCTCTGCGATGTGCGATGTGCGCCCAAAAACAAGATCGCTTGGAATTTCACCGATGCGACGAGGTAGCTCGTTTATCGCCACCTGCCAACCTTCGCGCTCTCCTCCGGGAATAGCGAAAAAAATCTTTTCAAATCGCATGCCAAGCTCTCGGGAATATCGACGTATTCGCCATTCGCGCCACTTCTATTTTCTCCGAACGTGATCTCGAAAACCTCTTA
Organism: Bombus terrestris; assembly: GCF_910591885.1. NCBI lineage: Eukaryota > Metazoa > Arthropoda > Insecta > Hymenoptera > Apidae > Bombus > Bombus terrestris. The sequence goes on along the minus strand of NC_063281.1, from coordinate 11,176,226 downwards.
TAAAGAACATCGCGTTTCGTTCGTTCGTTTATCAAGACGCCGTGAAATCTTAGAAGGATGCCATATCAAAGGAAATATAGCGTTTCAAATCTGAGCAAGGATATTATTAGCTCCCTGCTTTCCCATATATTAAACGAGATTACTTTAATTTCAGAACGTTATGATTAATACGAAAATCATCAAGATACTATAACTTAGGATAAGATCGGGTTGTTTGAATTAATCTAATCGTGCACCTTGCATAGAGCAATCAATCTCGTGTATCATGCAAACGATATTACTTTATCTTTAATGTAATCGTGAGAAAATGTGAAAATTCTTCTTCCGTTCATCGTAGCCACTATATCGAGCTATAAGTTCCTTCTTCGAGAGCAAGAGTTCTTCAGATTTTCAAGTTATATGGCTTGATGTCGCGTGAGACCGTCTTTCAGACAGTTGACTGAAATATCAACGACATTTGTCAAGCGAGCGGAATATTTCTGCGAGAATTTGCGAGCCGTCGGCGTAACAGCTTTACGCAAATATCATTTGTCAGAGTTTCGTTTCACGACTATGTTTCATAGTCTCGCGTGAACAACGCTCGCGTGTAATTGAACGAAGCATGAGTCGCTTAAGTCCTTGCGATCTTATTAGGCTCGTTTCGTGGCTTAAATACCTAGAAACCAAACGTTTTTCTTAGAAATACACCAACAGGCTGCACGGATTTAAACGTTAAAAACTTTCTCGTCGTTTCTCTCCTCGTCAATAATTCCCTTCGACCAACATCGTCGTTGAAAATGGAGGAATGTTATCGAGGGTGCAACGACTTCGCGAACAATAAGCCCCGAAATCTCTTCTCCCTGTGGCCGATCTATACCAACCCTGTGAACGTTGACAAGAAATAATACTACGTAGCCTGCCTGTCAGAAGTTTCTAAAAATAATTCGCTATCGTGAATCACTTAGACCTTCGAAAATGATAACCGTTGGCAAAAGAAGATCAACCATTGCCACTCACGCGACTATTACAGTTCGACTAAATCGATATATAAAGTATCTCGATAACTATATAATCGACAGAGGGGTGCTTTTACGTGAAAAAATAAGTTGATAATATAGAGGATAGAATTTGTTCATACGTCAGTCTGTATTTCGTATGTTTTACGTTAAGGTCGATTACCTCAAAACGCGATCAATGACCATCGTATACGTTTCTCGCGTCGACACGTTACTCTTTAGATGCTTATCTATCTGCTCGATTATACCACCAAATAATTAGAGTCCTGCAACCGCAATTTTTTTGCGACCATTCCGAAGGTACTACGCGTTTCTCTTTCGTCGTGACAAAGTTAATAGACGTGATCGTTTAGAAAGTTGATCTTTCACGCGTGACACGAGGAGTTACTCTCGCGATTTCGTTGCTACTGGTAGTTGCTATTTACAGAAACGTATTCTGTTCGAGGGCGTCAATTTAGAAACAGGCATAATTGGTAAATTGAGGAAAATTATTGGAGGCGCGCGAGCTTTAACAACGTTCGACACGCAATACGGATATTAATTGGAGTAATTTGAGCGAATGGGCAACAGGTTTGATCAGTGGCTGGTTCACTTTCGTCGTGTGGTTCCTCGAAATGGAAAATGCGTCAGACGATTGGTATCTTTTTCTGTGCGTGGAAATTTGAAGAAAATGAAGGAAGGAACGCGATAAGATAAGCTAACACCCAAAGTCATTTTATAGGTTTACGGGCTTCCATAACCTGGTTATCGATTCGCCGAGCGAAATGACAATGTAATATTTCTTCGCTCTGCACTGTTCTATTCGGCGTGCACGTTTTAACATAACCTTGTTACGTGATTGTAATTCGTCGATATTACATGTTATCGAAAGTAGCTCACGAAAACATTCGAACAAGTAGAAAGTCATATTTTTCATAGCTATTATAAATTAACGATTTAGAAATCTAAGAATAATCAATTTTGCCGCTTATTATATGTATCATTTCGTAAACCTACCATTTAATTTGTTATTAATTGTATTGACATTTTTCTATATTTAGGAAAACTTTCGAAAAATATTTTATCTGATCTGAAGTACATTGATCTGATCATAATTCTAATTGCATTTCTAATTCAGAAATTAAGAAATCTAGAGATAGGGACCAACACGATTTAATCACGCCGTAATATCCTATTATAGGTAATTACGATGATCACGAGCAATGAAATCATATCAATTCGATTTATCCGTAAATTAGTAATATTTTATGAAATATGAACAGTTATCCGGATTATAGAGTATTTAATCATGACATGCCACATTCCAGATTCAACCTTTACTGTGAATTATTAATTTGTCACACTTTGACGAAATCTACGTACTGTTACAACTGTGTATAATACAAGAATAATATTATTAAAAACTATCGCTGAAAAATCTGCAGTTATATAAACTGTCTTTAGTGGTCACTAAATCCTACGGCCACGAGCTGCCCGTAAATGACAGAATATTATGCGATAGAACAGTCAAAAGGTTTCAGAATTAAATTCTGCAAATGCATACTTCCGTCGCTCATTTGTGAACGAGTGTCGCGAATACCAAGGCGAAAATTTCAATCGGAATACTATCAATCTTGCGCGGACGTGGTTTTATCGTTCGAACGCAGGGATGCCTGTATCCCTCTGATTACACCTGTCGCGCGTCCGGATCCATAACGTTGCGCGTTAAATGGACGCGAGCGTGTTTTTCATTCAGCTTTTTCAAGAGCCGATCTTCGAAACGCTTTGATACAGCACTGGCAACAAATCAGCATTAACAAAGAGCGAGCTCTGGCGCTCGTTCGAATCCACTACTGTGATTGAACGCGTCGAGTCGATCGCCTGTGCAACGTAAAATGGTGAACGTGCGGAATGTTTAAGCGCCCAGGTCAGACGACTGAATAATAGTCGGCCACTATTATTCCGCGAAACGAGACAGGCAGCACGAGATCCCTCGTTATCGAGCGATCCTGCTAGGTATTACGTTTCTCACGCTTTCGAAATGTACCTTTCGATCGGAAACACCGGTACAGAAATGGTCCAGTCATTGGACTGGACTTTACGGCAACGTTAACCTCGACGATCGATCGTATCGATTTATATAAAGTACCGGTTAGGTTCGATCGTAAAGAAACGTAGGAAACGTGGATTTCGGGAGTAGGATACAAGCGAATCTGACCAACTCTGATCTTTTCCGCAGTGGTTAAAATCGTTTCTACGTTAAGCGGAAACTATAATAAAAGTACTAACAGCTGTTTCTACCGTCCAATTCCGATATTTTTTTTATCATGTGGATGAAATGTGGATGTGGAAGTTTCTACATTAAAGGAAAGTAGCAAGGACTGCTTCGTTTCGTGCTTTTCATTTATTTTAGGAAGCCAATGAAATGCAAATCCCGGCAACAAAGCGAAGTTTGCTGTAAAAGAATTTTACCTGTTAACCGGGCAAACTCGTTATTCAGATTGCCGGTTTCTCAGACACAATGATCGAAGCGCCCGTAACAAGACTACGCCTAGCGAGTTTTAGGTTTTCACTATTGGAATGCGTTATTACCTAAAAATTACAAACAATTGACAAGGCTTCTTTTTATTAGGAATCTCTTAATCTCTTTATTTGCCAATCTAATATTTGCTAAAGATAAGTCATATTATATTTCCATGTGCGGGAATTAAAATCAATTTAACCGAAATTAATACGTTTCGATTTAATATTACAAACGTTTTTGGTTAAGGAACGAGCCGGTTAACAGGTTAAGCCTTTCTTCCATTGACAATCTACGTATTGGAAGGCGTATAGGAAGCTCGTCTTTGTCTCTGATTGCAATGCACGTGGTCATATTTAATCGTGTTATTTAATCTCGTGAAAGAAACAGGTTGACCTTGCGTGAGACATCATGCATACGTCTAATTCAATTGGCCAACGGACAGCTGCGAGAAAAGCGTTTGTCATCGCGTTTCACTTTGAAAAGTTAATCGAACGCGTATACGACACGAAAGCGAAAACAATCGTCTAATGAAACATCGCGCACCCTTAAAAGAGCGTTTTCGTTATTACTCGAATTATTAGTAGCTCTATGAATAAGGTGTAGTTATTTGCAGGATGGTTGCCGGCGGAAGAGCTAATTTTTTATGAGAATACGCTGCGGAAAATTGAACGTGTCACGCGTATATCACGTGTTACGCTGACACAAGGGAAATCGTCGACGAGCGTGAAACTTTTAAGCCACCTTCCTTTTCAAAGATTCACGCGATTCCACCTCTTGGAAGAACAATTCACTCAGGAACGTTACGAAAGAATTTAGGAAACCATTTAGGAGTAACGCGATAAAAGATTCAATATTCAGTCAACTAAACGATCGTCAACGATCATCGGAAACTGCTCAATGGAACTTCGACGAAAAGTACGTTTCTAAAATTTCACCAAAAATTTGTTGAAAAGGGCCGAGAAAAATGACAGGTCGGAGGAGCAAGTAGTATGAGTCAACGATTCATACGAGTGGGGAATCACGCTACGAAAAGAACCACACGGTGCGTGGAAAAATGTTTCCAATAAACGATTGAAACAACCTTTTTATCGGGGATTTTAGCGAAGAAAAAGACATTCGATGGAGGAAATCCATTTCCTGCGGAACGAGAAGAGAGAGGGCACCTTACTTCCGAAAGCCGTCTCACTCGCTCGACGGGACGTCGATTCGTTCCGACAAAAAAACGGTCCGCGCTTAAGGCGGCCACTTAAACTGCACAAAAGAAACCGCGAGCACTTGTTCCCGAGTTGACCGAGTCTACCTCCCTGGAGACTTTCAGAAGCTGGTGATTGTCACGGAATCGGCCAACGGTACCCGCCATTTTTGACATAATCACTGAGAAACTGCCGGCGGATGGATCGTCCGCCGTGGCTAGTACATCCTTTTTTTACACACTTCCGGGAAATTCGATTCTCGCCTTTCTGTTCGTTGGCCGTTGCCTCGAAAAAGCTAACTGAACGAGCTTCAAGGTCGTGAAGGAGATAATTTAAAGTTGGTGAATCGGACGTCGTAACAGGGTTCGAGATGACAGAAGACCATGGAGAAAAGATCGAGTCGTTGAAAAGGGGGTGACTGAAAGATGAAAGGAAATAAAGTAAACAAGAAATAGGTTGAGAAAAGGGATATAAAGGAAACAGTTTGACAGAGGGGGAAAAAAAGTAACCGCTTGCGGACTTACGTGCTCGATGGTAGGCAGATGGGCCGTGACTGACACCCCCGGTGCCGCCACGCGCCCCTCGCGCACCGACTCTGCGATTTCGAAGACAGTGCGCAAGCTCGAAGCCCCGCACGACCGCCACGATCAGAGCTTCTCCGGAGCTTGTCCCGACCCCCGAGAGCATCATCCGTGTTGGTCTACGGAACCAACGACCAATGTGCTCTAACGTGTATCTTCCACGTTTACCTACGCCATCCTCAGGGTGAATGTCTCTCCCTTAGATTCCCACTTATCCCCGTGTTTTCAACTCGTGTCCAAACTACACGTTATCTCGTGTCAAGGTACATAATCGTTATCTCTGTCAAGATTTATCTTCGTATGGTTTGAAGGGCAGTTAGCCTGTCCACGGAAGAGACAGTCATCGTGCGAAGCGAAGATTCTCTGACTAAACATCGTCCTTGTAATCTAGGTTATCGAATCCTGTCTCGTATAGCGTTTCATTGAACCAATGCTGGGATCCATTGACGAAGCACTTGTATTTCTTCCTGAAATAGCTTCGAACGACACGCTGAGAGGAAAATTATCGGTGACAAATTTAATAGAAAAACGTGCACGACGTTGGAGAAAACGTTGTCACGTTGCGTTGTAGCGGAACGTTCGAAATTCCACGAGATCCCATTCAATTCCAGGGCTCGCCACGTTGGATTTCTTACGAGCCAATCCTCGGAGATCTATCGAACGTAAAAATACGCAGCGGTTTGTCTTTATTGCACAGCTAGAGTTCGATCGATCGATCGATCAAAGCGGTGTAGTCTACCGTTGTAATTTTGCTCGGTGATTTTGCTTCATGCGATCAGAGAGCCATGTACTTCACTGTGCTCTCTCTCTAGTCGAATAGTTTCCGCTTGGAAATTCTCATTTTCGAAAAATATGGCGCTGACAGCGGCTGCGAGTGACGTCCGTCTTCGACGAACACGTGAGTCATGAAACAGTTGCATGCAACTATTACACAAACTGTTTCGTAAGTATCTTTAGCTTATGTCCCATTTCGTGATTCTGTAATATCGATTGATGGTCGTTACATCGTTTATTGATGAACAAATTCTGTTTCGCAACGATGAAAGCCAGATAATAAACACGAAATGCGTAATACACGATGCTAAACCAGAAATTATTAGACAGTGCTTTTATGTGAAACTAAATCACATTTATGTATGCGTTTATGGCAGATCAAACCCTGTCGTAATCTCCAATTTATATACATATTTCAATCTTGCTGTGATTTTAAATGAGAATATGACAGATAAGAAGATGGCACGCGAAGGTTCTCCAAAAAATACTTCTACGAATATCTGAATGCGACATACTTTCGAGAAATTTTGAACAGCGAATTTCTCGAGGACCGACGCAGGTTTTTGACCGAAATTGAGATTTTACATTAGGAGAACACGACTAGCAAGGAGGTGTAACGCCGAAAAATTTCGCATATATTGCGAATTCAGAGACACCCTGTATTGATCTATTGAAAGCGATTAAAAGGTTGAAAGTCAGGTGGGAAGAGGGCGATCGGTAAAATTTTACGCCGCAAGGTAAGAATTCGTAAAAGCAACGCGGCTCGTGATCTTTGTAGCTTTATAATTTCTCCTCGAGCCCTTGCCAACTTTAATTACTGTTACAAACCAACAAGACCTCGGGGCTAAATCTTCCACGTAAGCGAGGGATTGTGTATGACTAAAGATCCGACGTTCCAAGAATTACGGCATCTTAAAATTCTGGAGAATCTGAGAAGGGAGGCTGGCTGCGTGCTTAACGACGGCTCGCCACGTTACGAAACGTTTGTTCCATTTAAACCACTCTTTTTCGCCTGGTAAGTTTTTCCATCGACCAATTCGTCGACGTTAGATCGTGCAACTAATTGGGATTGTCGCGAAGTTAAAACGAGTTCAATGGTAAACACGTTTTCCCTCGTGATTGCGAGATTTTCGTTTAAAGGATAAAGTCTCTATCGAGAAGAAAAAAAAAATATACGGAAGAGTATCGGCTGTCAAAGGACTGGCGTGTTAGCGGCTACGGACTGTCCTTTCGTGCTGCTGAAACTTTTGTAAAACTTCCTTTGGAAACTATTGACAGGTGCCACCGGCGCGTTTGCCTGACGTACGTTACACAAACGGTCTCGAAGAGCCACGAACCTCTCCAATGCCATTATTCCCCGACGTCGAATGAAATATCTCTCGATTTCCCTTTCTCCACAATACTATGGCGAAACAAGTAGAATTCAGTTAAACGTCAGTCGATGTATCGGAATTTCTGACGCGTTCCTTTCGCATGTTGTTTAGCGTGCACGATTTTAATCATCTTTGCCTCGTGGGAGCTTTCAGACGCTTCATTGTTCGTACATGTAACTACAATGGCTCACCATTCGAACACCGATCATAGTGGTATTTAGTATCTTTTCCGAAAAGGAATTGTTTTCGAGATATTTTTGTGGGAAGCTTACCGATGAACGTTGTGTATAGTAAACGGTAAAATATCGTATAATATCGTTAGGATTTTTAATAGATAATTTTGATTTATAATCTGGTGATACCATAAAAAAGAAATATTTCTTCATGAATCGTATACTTTGATCAACTTTGCATATTTTGATTACAAATCGATCAAAGTGTCCGGATACTTATGAGCGATGGTGTACGATATTTCCCACGTATCAACAGAGACTTTGCAAAAAAAAAAATGACAACGCTCTAGAACGAAAAGTCTCATCCGAATATAACTCTTAGTTCGTATCATTTTTCCCCATGGTAGAAAATATTGGTAAATGTCGTTAGCTCGCTATATCGTCGAATAATGTCGACGTTTCTCGACGATGTAGCGAGCTATCGCAACTCGGGGAACTTCACCAGCAACACTGGCGAATTTGTATTCGAGTTTGGAATCCATTCGCAACGAGGTTGCGTTGCTGACATCAATAGAAGTCGTTTAATCCTTGTGAAAAGGGACGTTGTAAGGTGTCATTTTCCACGTGTTTGCGAAATTCAATGGAGAGGGTGGGATAAAGAGGTGAGGGAAGTTTCTTCATTTTCCTTCGACCTGCTCATCTCCTGACCTTGATTAAAGGAAAGTAAAGCAGATAGCTCAGAGAGCATCACGTTCTCCGGGATAATCTGACCAAAGCGCTTGCTCGTGCTTCGTGAATCCGAGCGAATTTGCATGCTTTTATCATCAGCGCGGCGGGAAACACCGGAGAAGGCAACAGCGAAATAAATACCTCTTCGCCTCTCAGCATCAAACATTAAAACGACTAAAGACCCGCGCCGAAATCTGCCTCGAGTAATACGAATATTCCCTTGACGGGAATATTGCGATGTTGATAGTAATAGTTAGAGAGACAAATCAAATCCGATCAAAGATCAAACCAGCGTAATTCGTACAATCGAATTATCTATCCTTTGTCTTCTCGAAGACGAGTGATTCTATTCGAGGTTTGTAAGGTTCTATTCTAAACGAGGTTTGTAATTAAAGCGTCGTTTACGAATTAACCCATCGATGATACGCTCATTATATTTTCACAACGCGTAGGCGCTATTCCAGCAGGTTAACTTCCGCTGACAACTTCTCTCATGAATCTAATCCGAGAATCACGTTGGAATTAAAACGCCTGTTTAGCTACGAGAATAAATTTCAAAGGAGCGGTGAAATTAACTATTAATTTTCCTATTCCATTCACGAGTCGTTTACGTAGAAACAATGGCTAGGGATACTTTTACGGTTCCCAAGAGATTACAGTAGAAAGCGAAAAATATTAAAATTGGGGATACCAGTGGATCATAAACTCTTTCACGAATTGAAAAGTGACCGCTTTAAACTACCTCGTTATCGAGGAAAATAAAATTCTCGGCTACGTACTCATATGGTACGCGGTAGAACAACCGTACAACTTTATCATAAATTCAATAAGAGTATGGTTAAACCGGATGCAGCTGTGTCTTTCGGAAAAAAAATTTCGTTTATCTAATCCTCGGATAAGAAGAATGCAACAGAACGTACAATTTTTATACTCGCAATTGATACATTGATATTCCCTTAGCTTATACACGTAACAATGTGCAATACAAAACGATTACAAGTGAATGGAATCAAAGGTAAACGGTCTGTCAATTATCTGACGTCAAAACCGCAAGTAATTCTCGCTCGGAGTAAAATTATAGAAATACGATACAATTCCCCTTTTCTAAAATAATCTCTCTTCTTCTCAACAGCCAATTAAAATATTGAAAGCAAATAGCGAAGTTTAAAATACAATTCATGATTGATATACAAATTATATCCCAGGCATAAAATCGCAGAGACAGACAAATACGGTGATTCGTTAAAATATTTAAACATGTGTATGAATAACTTTTGCGCATATATTGTGTGCACGATTGTAAAACATTTTGATATTTTATTAACAGTCTGTGATGCCTGTATTGGTTGAATTCGAAACGAATCTAAAAATATATATAAAAGCCACATTTATTGCAAACATATATTTACACATCTTAAATATATAATAAGCGTTCAACAGACAGACTTGTTAATATAATAAATAATTGGCCGTTCAAATATGTATTTATGTAATTTCAGTGAAACTCGTTTCGATTCAGGCTTCACCAATACAATGACAATAGTCTGGTCACGTTATAACGTTAAGGAAATATCGAAATGTTCCGCGCAACACGCACAATACACTCGCGAAAGGTTTCTATACGACTGTTCAAATACTTTCGCGCTTTGGGAATTCGACAATTCGATCGCGATTCTAACGCGGAGTAAACGGTAGAGATTCCTCGCGAATTCTAATTGACCGTTCGAACGACACCTCTGGAAATTCTATGCATGTTGGACGCGCAGCTTTCCAATAATACCGGTGCCAGCTGCGCTTGGAATAATAGCTCGGTGTGTTCCTCGGAATGTTCTTTCTGCTGCGCCGGGTGCGCTCCACTAGCCGCTCGGATGTGAAGCCGCGATAAGAAACCAGGAGAAAGATCACCGGCCCCGCTGATTTATGCGGCGTGACTTTATCTAAGAAGGCACGCGAGTCTTCGTGGCGTTTGTCAGACAATTTTTTTAGCCCCGCAAAAAGACGATCGTCTGGCTCAACGACCTAACGCAATTCGGCTCGAGGGGTTGCCCACTTTTTCTTGCGTCTGCCCGCTCGATCCTGCGAATCGCAACGATCGCGCGCGTGTATATCTGTTGAATCACATGGAGAAGCGCGAGACTATCGTTGAACTGACCTGGCACGCGACCTTGGCACGGAAACGCTTTTTCCTCTACGCAGAAATGAATATTTTATGTCGAGCGACATGGTGACAGTAGTATTAGCCCGCGATGGTCAGACGACCGCGTGGTTACTACTTGGCTTGGTATATTCGTATGATCCATTTTGTCCAATTCGATAGAACAAAATGGGTCATATCGTAATGTTCTATCAATGAACGTTTTATTGGATCGGACAAAACGGATCATACATAATTCAATAAAATAATATAAAAGAGAAAATGTTGTGCATCTATTATTTCCTTATAAAGCGAAAGAAACTTTTGGGACAACTATATACACTTGGGACAAAAACAAATGGGCAGATACTGGAAGTAGGTATCAATGAAATTTAATCGAACTAGTAGTACTATACTTTCATATATATGCTTAGATTCTAAATATTACATATCCTTATAGCGCATAGATTATTTAATAAATAATTGGAATTGATATTTAGTTTTATGTATGGAAGCAGTTACTTGACAGAACTTTATCGATATCTATTTCTACTACCTGTCCATGTATTTTGATCCACGACTCTATTTGATCGCATTCTTTTGAGAATATAACATTAATCGTATTATTTACGTTTTCTCGAATCCCATCGACTGTCGCATCGACGCATTAATGTTAGGTAAAAGGAATACAGGTTAAACAGAGCTGACTTGTATCGACTTTTTCAAATCGATATGTAATAAAATATCTGTGACTCGTGTCGACAACAGTTATTTGTATAACATGCCTGTCGATAGTCAAGTTCGTTGAAATCGCTAAATTATCCATGGTGATTTTCCGGGAACGTGAGCGAACACGAAGCAAGTACAGAGAAATACGATCATTTACGTTCTCTATGTATCGAGCGGAAATTGATCTCTCTTTCATTTTGTGAAATTTGCATACATTTCGTTTCAATCTATATGTGTTCAATTCTATATACTTGAGCTCGTTAACTAAATACAGAATAAACCTGTCGTAGAATCTCGTGTCTTACGTTCTGCAATATCGAGCTCGAAAAAAATCAGAGTGTTTCTTACGCCCTCTGCGATTTGCTACTAAGTAGCGTAGGGGATATACCTAATTCAATCGTCGAAAAGGATAAAAATGGTCTTGCCATCTACTGAACATCGTGGACCTATCGCGGGACAAATATTTCATATAATAAAATCATACTGATTCCCCTTATTATTCACGATTTTTCGTTTATATAATTGTAGTTCAGACGAATGAATTCAGTCGACAGAAGATTATTTAATCGAGCACTAACTGGTTTTGTTTAAATAAATAAAGCGTGTTTAAATTGTCTAATTAAACCCTCTGAATGGTCGGTATTTGTTTTCTATAGATAAGATCGTATATGTTGATTAAATCTTCTTGCTATTATTAGCGATTATTAAGCATCGGTGCATGGGAACAGCGTTCTTGGAGTCGCATGAAATTACTAAACATATCGTCAACGATCATGGCAGGAAACTAGCAAGGAATTCGGACGATAAATACGACGCAAGTAGTATAGATCGAGCAAAGTACCGACGCTGTCGGTATACCATTGGACGGAGCTTTCCGACAGCTCTGTTGTACCGACTACAAGCGCATCGAGCTTTCGCGTGAACTCGTAAAGTTTCCAAGAAAAGCTGACTTACCGATCGGATTACTGCTTCATCGAGCGAGCGGTTCACTTACCTACAAAAGAGAATGGTTTAGGGTTAAAAAAATTCTGCTCGAGCTTTCTCGAACTTGTTCTTGCATCGCACTAAAGTGGCGTTTCGTGGTACTAACGATAGTAAAACGCATCGAACACAAACGAGACATGCGGACTAGGTGAAAAATGTTCATGCATCGTCGAATTTTTCATGCTGTACGCGGAATCAACGAAACGTAATCTTTCTAATTCGAGAGACACATCGGCGAGTCGGAGTAACTCGTCGATACGAAATTGCCGATTTGCAATGAACAAAATCTCGAGTCACCCTACCGATTTTTTTTTCTTTTTTACTCTTCTTTCGCGTGTTAAATTTGAATATAATTGGAAAATATCCGAATAAAACGTAACGCAAAAACACTACGCATTCAGTGTTTCAGCTATCGCAATAGGTGTCGAATGAAAGCGATCTATCTGTAAACAGTCTTGCTAATAGGATATCTCGATAATGTTTAGTTGATAAATAGATAATTGATAATGCTAAGAAGCTTTGTTTCGCTCTCTACTAACAGCGAGACAGGGATGAACGTCTTGCCACGTCTACGTAACTAAGTAAGTGCTACTGATCCCCCGAAGGGACGCATTCTAGCTGAAAGAGACTAACAATAAGATAAACTATAGACGCCTAAGGTGTCTTTGTGCAGAGAATTTGGAACTTTTGCGTGGAAATTTGTACCTGCACGACAGCCGGCCCGCGATGCGCCTGTGCAATAGAAACACAAGAAAGAATATTATACAGACAGGTAGAGATAGAATCATAAAAGAGAATGGTATGTATGAATGCGTGTTAGAAACAGGAAAAGACCGTGAGAAAAGACAAACAAGTGGAAGGATGTCGATCGTCTGCGCGCGGCGCATGCAGAATGACCCAGCTTCTATTCTTTTCCAGTTTTCAGTTTGTATGTGTAAAATCTCTAAGAAATTCTGAACGTCGCCGTTTCTCGAACAAATTTACATACGCTGGCTCACGAGAATATTCCAATTCTTGTAAAAATCTTTTGTCAATATATGTATATCGTACGAAACGTTTCGAAATCTCACGATTATTTCACGATTATAATTGATAATTGGCATATTGGCAACAGTTGGAAATAAATACGAACTGGAAAATCCAATATATTTTTTTCACATTATGAAAACATATCTCGGCAGACGGAAAAGTTATGACTCGGATAACTACGAAATTGAGTGGAGGATAATGTTTTTAGAAGTTGAAACGCATAATCGTAACAAAGAGCATAATTAAGTTCGAGTTCTCGAAAGACCAATTTACATGTGATTTATGATTCTTAGCTCTAACTATGTATTCGTAAAAGTGTCGACATACTTTCGTGAGTCATGTAAATTCGTCGAGACACCGGTCTCTGTTTGGAAAATTGCGTGGCGTCCTTAAGATTCTGTCTATCTTGCAAAATTTGGCTGATAAGCTCGCAAAGTAACGCGAAGGAAACGCGACGCGGTCTTCCGAACTTTCCACTACTCCACATTTTGCCTGGATTCGCGGTAATTGGATAAACCGCGAGCCTTGGCCCGCGTAGTTAGTGTTGGTATGTCGAACTAGTAGTAGCAACCATTGTGCGCACGCGTGTTCCATTCGAGATTGGCTCGTACATGTGATGCTGCATTGTCTATTATATGAGACTGCATGCACACAAATGCAGCCAGCTGACGGGGTCGCGTGAATCACCATAAATACAAGGGAAAATATGGTCGCTGCTTAATCCCGATAGGATTTTCAAGAGCGTGGCCGGCGTGGTTGACAGAGTCGTCTAGTTCTTTGCTGCGTTCAAATCGCTCGAATACGCATTTATCTGGTAGTCCTGCTAATGAAAAAAAATAAATCTTTGGAAGCGGAGAGGCGTGGAAAATAAGCGAAACATGGAGCGAAAAGAGGCGCTGATAAAAGTGTTCATATTTCACTGCTACTCGTCTCGTCTCGTCTCGTCTCGCTGAAAAGAGAAATTTTTCCGGTATCTTGATTAACTTCACTTGAATTTTCCCTTCGACCCATCATTATTCAGGTTTGCGCGCGATTACCAATGAATCCAGCGATCAACAGGAAAGCCAATTTACTTTCAAAGCGGACGTATTAGCCCCAACCCTCTGGCGGTCGTCGAGATTAAAATGTAAAATCGCGCTTTTATTTGCCTCAGAGCTCGTGAACGAATCGACTGGTCCAATAACTATACAATAAGGGGTATAAAAAAAAGAGGTGAAAAACAAAAAAAAAAAAAATGAAGTTGGTTCAAAAAGCGACCCTATTTCCCCGCTAACGAAACAACTTTTTGAAACACATCGAGCGGGACATACTCGATAAATATCCGCGTAAAGGAGGCTGTCATCGAGACCGGCCTAGAAAAAAGTTTAGTCCGTGCAAATCAACTGATTTCGTTGTTCCTGATACCGTAATTACTTCCAGCCGACTACCGGTCGCTTGACTTCGTTCCATTGATTTTACGAGCCGCTTCATATCCGGGAATCACCATGGAAACCGGCTGATGTCGTTTCAATGGAAAACCGAGGCAAGATACACGAAACCCGTACGACCATGAAATTTCCGTGTGACGCCAGTCGGCAGAGCGCGAAATCTCGTTCAACGGGGCAATAGGACGAGAAAATTTCGCGAGACGAGTGAAGAAAAGTGACCCTTAACGCGCTCCTTTCGCGTTTCTACCACGCTTTGCCCTCTTGTCAAGGAAAAATTGAATTTTCACACATCAACGTTGTACCCGTGAAAACGGAACAACGAAAGAAACCCGAACCCCCTTTGTCTAAGAACGAAGTGTGAAATAAAAGACTTCGGATATCAAAAGGAATCCATCGGCGACCATCGAAGGTGGAAAACACGAAATGTCTTAGTTTGCCGGACTTGTCGTGCACAGGACACGTGTTTCGAATCGGCGGTGAATTTATTGCGAAACGAGTTCCGCGTTATTACCTTCCGGCGAGCTTCCTGGTGTGCTAGTTTACTCCAGGGAGATGGGGAGATTGCGGGAAGAGAACGCGATCGCGGGAGAATGAAAATGAATCCCAGCCACGAGCTTGTTTTTGTTTATCGAGCTTTCGACATTTCCTCCCTGGTAAATCCTACCTTAAGCCTCGTTCGGATTAGTCGAGTTACATTGTTTCAGCAAAGTAGTGTTCCAGCACTTTTTACGTATATGTATATCGTATGGGTGATACAAAACACTTTGAAGCAGCGTTGTAATGAGACACAATTATACATAAAGCATGAAACTAATTTGAAATAGTATATAAAAGTTACAAGATAGTTTGCTTCAGTATATGTTTCCATTACGTGAACTCGAGTTTCTTAACTTCAAGTTGCTTTCGAATTAAAGCAGTTAAGCTTCGTTCGAATTAGTCGAGTTTCTCGAATCCAAGAGACTCGACGATAAACAACTAGACTAACGAGAACAAGGGTAGAAACTTGTAAAAATATTTCAATTATAAATATATTAATAGTCGAAACAAACAAAGCAGCTTCAGGTTACTTGACGTAATTCGAACGAGACTTTCTAGCGAGATTTAAAGGAAGACTCGCAATTTCACGTATTCCCTTTGTATTCGACGTTTCGATCGACGAAAGAGAATTACAAGCAAGTGGCTCGATCAAGAAGTAAATTCTCACCATCAACCGGCTCCCTTGTTCGCGCAAACGAAATTCTTCCGAGAAATTCTCCCAAATAAATTGCGTTAAGGGAGACCGTAGAGAGTTTCTCTCGACTTTGGGATTCCTTCTCATGGAATTATTAGCATCAGATCGTTAGTAGCTGGCGCGAATCAAGCAATCATCATCGACTATGGCGTTCTATGGCCGTTATTGGATCACACTATTGTCCAGTAGAAATTGCAAGAACGGAGTCATGGGGATCTGGGTCATTTATGTAGGGCAGGTAATGTCAAGGGTCGCGTGCGAGTTCCAGCTCTCTCCAGGCTTTGGAACCTTCTCAGACAAAATTTCCCATGCCCGTGTCTTCGCGTTTTTCCGCTTTCACGTTCCCTCGTTCCTCTTTTTCCCCGAGAATCTTCAAAGAATTTCGACACTCTACTCCACGCATCGCTAGATATGTACATTCTCGCGCAGAACTTTCACGACAGGTTTAATAACGAGTCTCTTACAGACGTAACCGATCGAGTAATTCAATTGTTTGGAAATTTCGCGACTAACGTTTGATAATGAAAAATATTTAATTTGTCCTGAATATCAGCTATCCTAATAACTTTGACCAGCGATGTACTTCTACGAATTCGTTTGCTACAAAAAGATAGAAACGATAGTAGTAAATTTTAATACTAGAAATAGTAGTAAAAAGATAAGTTAGAATGGATAATGTTTCTAGCGTTAACACTTTCCCGTAATTTTCAATTTATCAAATCGATCAAAATATCATTTAACTTGATATTTTATGCAGTAAAAGAAGTAGGCGCTAATCCATTGACGTTTCATTATCTACATCAAATGCTGGAGTTTTATTAACCTTTTTCACGGTATAAATAAAACATGTAAATATAGCGTTATAAATTTCACATCTTAAAGGTCGTCATACGTAACATAATTATTAATACTTATTTCCTGCACAACGTTAAGAACGTGCATTTTATATCGCACTACACAAATATTAGAAAACAATGATTACTCTCCAAATTGTTCGTTCTGAATTCTTCTTCGCTTGACCGCTATCAAAAGATCGAAGATAAAAGATTTTCTAAGATTTTTGAATCAGAGTGTACTTCTACTTCGCCGTATGCATTCACCATAAAGATCCTTCTACGTTTACCTAGATGCATACGAAAAGGAATTCTATCCTATCGAGCGAAGAAATACGACGTCTCCAGAGGGCCAAGTAATATTTCAAATAGAATTCCTCGTGTTCAGGAACAATATTCGATAATTGATACACGACCTTGCGTACGAAACTGTGAATAATAATCGTAGAACAAAAAGAATATTTATAGTCTACTGTTTTAAAATGTGAATGGACCGAGCGATTAGCAATTACGCCTGGCAAGTGGTAAAGTCAACCATAAAGCTGCTGTCTATTACAAAGTGCTCGACGACCGATACAGAATTGCAGAGTCTCCTGTACCTCGGCGAGGCGGTAACTTATCCGGCAAAGTTTCAATTTCCTGTCAAGGATCGATACAAGGTATAATACAACATCATTTGTCCGGTATATTCTCCAACGCCCGTACTTCTTAATTGTCATCGCCATGGGACGAGAATTTCGTGGGAATTCGACATAATTTGCCTGCATTCTGAATCGTCGGAACATGAAAATACCAGGAAATTTCTTTTAAACGCCCGCTTGCCTATTTTGCTTGGAAAAAGCTTCGTCCGACCTCTGCGAACTCTCGGTCTGGAGTAGATCCACGTAAGTGGTGAGAAGCTCGACCCTTTCTGTCGGCAACGCGATTGATATTTCCTCGAGTGTTCCGTTCTGTTTCTCCAAAGCGGTGAGAGAAAGCTTATTCCGGCTAGATTGCTTTCCGTGACCAGGCCGCGAGAGCTCGTACATCAAAATCCCGGCAACTTTCATCGACTCACGTGACCGCAATTATTTATCCACTATTCTCCGACACCTCGTTCGATAGGATGTTGCGTAGGTCTTATAAAACGGGATTGTGTAACTTCTTATCGGTGCGACCCACGCATGCTGGTGTTTTTAAATGGTTGCCTGATCGCAAAAGGAAGCGATCGTGTACGTCAATGGAGAAATCGAAGATATAGAATGGAATTTTTTCATACGGCGCTCCGTTTCCGATAAAACTGATTTTGGAAATTTATTTCATATACGTCATGCACACATAAGAATTGTTTCTATTATTTTCTCCTGTAAATTTCGTTTCCAAGAAGATAGAGTTCCAGATAAGGTTCTATTGGGTTGGCAACTAAGTGTCAATGCCACCTAATGACAAAATCCGCAATCACTTAGTTGTCAACCCAATAATTAAGAATCTCTCGTAAGCTTAAAAAAACAAAAACTAAGGAATACAAAATGATGAAATATTATGTTTCTTGCTAATTGTACACACGTTTTCGAACACAGCGCGACCCAACGAATCTCGTAATCGTGATATCGTGTAATAATTTCCAAGTCTTTGTGTCGTCCTTCCGTTCGGTTCTCTGTCTTGTCGCGATGGCGTCTCTCTGTACTTGCAACTACGCCCTTAGTCCACTGAAAAGTGGAACAGCCACTTTGTCAGTGTCACCGGCCGCACATAACGTTGTGCGGTTAGATATTTATCTAGCCTCTACTCGATAAACGGCCAGAGAAGTCCGTCGTTAATATCGTCGCTGTCCTTCTACTTGTTCTATCGTTACGCTGTTTCTCACAGCAGCGGCCCCTGTTATTTCGCAGACTCTGGCATTATTTAAACATAATATTCAAGACACGATTCTTTACAAGGTCTTTGTAAAACTTGCTACGAAAATGCTAATCACTAAGAGAAAAGTAATTTTTCGCACCAGTTAGAAAGATTCGATCACCAGAAGATCAACAATGAAAATTGAGATTCGAGAAACCTTCATATAATTCTCCTATAACTGTAGAGAAGATATCATCTTCCCTTTTCAAATAAGATGCTAATCCACGTCACCTTGAAATATGTATTCACCGCTCAACCATTACCGTTTGCCACAAATTGTCTCATTCACTTTAATCCCCGAATCCATCCGAGTTGTAGCTTTAAGCATCGAAGTATGTATATGTATTTCGATTGTTACGAAACATTCTGTATTACGTTTAAACGGAAGTTGTTTAAAACCGATGGGAATTGCGTTCAAAATAGAAGCGACGAATGTCTAGATCGATGAAACCTGTGTTTAATTCAGCGATTCAGCGTTTAGGGGATGTTCTCATCGAAGTTTCGTACGCTTCGCGTTATTAACGGGTTCGTTGTATCGTGCATGAATTTAGAGATTTCCGTATGAAAACACCAAGGAAGATAGACTGTTCGAGCGCTGATCGTCAATCGTTGGTACTTTCTAATGAAACTTTCGTAGAATATCTTTCGTGTTAGATAAAAATGCACTAATTACGTCCTTTTTTCCCTGCCAGGTCGAGTTTGCGATTCGTTAAAACTTCTTCGAGAGTTTCAAGGGTTTATTAAAGGAACGAACAAAAGTTAATAATCTCCTTGATGACTTTCACCGTGGAAAACTTTTCAAGGGAAAGGAAACAAATGTCTGTACGCGTGTCAAGTTACTCAGCTTCCGTCAGTCGCCGACACGTGTGACTGGTTCCCCTAGCAACCGCTCGATGCCCTGGGTTTCTTGCTATGGTAGCTTGATAACTCGCTGAAACTTCATTACAAATACGACGGCAAATGAGATTGAGCTACGTAGCCTTTGCTTCGAGACTTTCAAACTTGGGATAAAGGGGCCGGGAATACAAGATCGCTCATTGGTTTTGATGAAATTTCTTATGAAAATAGGGGAACAAAGTTAGATAAAAAATGAACGTCAAGAAATTCCGAGAAACGGTATGTGTCAGGTTACTTTTAGATGAAATTGTTGGCTATCGAATTGTGCCGTTTATCGTTATCACACTGAACTGTGAATGTTCACGGAATTGTTTGAAAGCAAGCTATTTTTATATTTGAAGTATTTTGCCTGACCTAATGGTTTGCGAAATATTCCGTGAAACATGTTTCCAACCCTCCCGTGGGCGTCGTTTCAATATAAACGTCGGTAGGTGGGAAAAAATACGTGTGAAATATTTTTTACGAGTACTACGTCACGTATAAACTTCACTAAAATTCGGCAATTTGCACCCCGGAACATTTCGGCCGACATAAAACTGTCCAAGTATGCTGTTCCAGAGAAATTGCCTTCATTTCGCGATTCGTAGTCGCTATTGAAGCATCGTCGTTTGACTAATGACCGCGCAATTAATGCGCTTAATGATCTTTTCCAATCCTCGCGGCTCTTTCGAGTGCTTGCACGGCGAGTGAACTTCCGAGTGTTCCAACGTAATTTCCAGCAATTACGCTGTTCGTTTCGCGCCGTTTCTTAAACACCCGAGCAGTGAATTTTCGTTTGAAAAATACGCGACGAAGTGATGCACGACTGGCTCGCAACATCGTTTAAAGCTTTCGAATCCATCGGTTGACGTTCATTATCGCCGCTAGATAGGAACTTTTTCAAGATTTACCGAGGAATTTGCAATGTTTCGTACGAACGTAATTTCCGTTCCACTTTTATTTTTCTTTTCGAGAATAGTACGTCGCGGTGTCGCGTTGGCAAACTGCAGGATCCTGCTGGTTGCTCGCGGAAAGTAAAGCAGAGAGCAAATATTACGTTTAACTTCGCCAAAGGGCTTCCGTGTGTATTTAAAGAAGCGGGACAATTCTAAGTCTATCAATTTATAACCACTTCAGCGGTAAAACTGGCACAAGCTTTGACAACATAAACGTTCAGCTTTAGTTTTCTTGAAAATCTGGTAGCGAGCGATAACCGGAGTAACACTCGCAGTAAAATATCAATAATACTCGCAGCACGATCATATTATTTTGCGTAAAAATCCACAAATCCATTGGTACAGTCCATAAAATATTATTTCGTGTTTCATTTTTATCGTTCATATCTGTTGGAACAAGCTGTCTGTTAAAGAAGTTTGTGTCCAAAGATTTGGTTAATGCTCTTGCTTCGTCTGACCGCAACTGTACGATTCTACTTGTACCTGTTGTTCCTATTATTGTCTCAATTCTACCACGTATATTTTTATTCATAAGTGGCAGACAATTACAGGAATCCAAACAATCGTGGAATAATACGGCTTCTCGTGTCACGTTTAATTGATCAGCCAGTTGTTGTTGCGTTTGGGCGTCATCCTCATCCAACAATGCTTGCAATTCGCTGTCTTGAAACTTTTTCGGTGGTCTTCCACGTTCTTCGTTCCTCGCGTCAAAATTGCCACTTCTGAATTTTTTAAACCACTCAAAGCATTGTGATTTACCAAGAGCATGCTCACTGTAAGCTTCGACAAGCATTCGATGCGATTCTGCGGCAGTTTTCTTCAAATGGTAACAGAAAATCAATACTGTCCGCAAATCGTAGTTCCCAGGCACAAAATTCGACATGTTCAACGCTATTACAAACTGTGCTGTTGTATGAAACTTGTATCGTTCTGAGTCGAAAATGTTTGTGAGATGTCAATAAAGACTTTTGGCATCAATGACGCAGTTTAGTGATAACTACATTATCAGCCAGGGCCATCTATAGGCAAATTCCGGTTTCATACTTACAGACCTGATATACCTGATTACAGTCCTATACAAAAGTGTGTAAAATATCCAAAGTAGAATCGTTAAAACGAATCTTTGCTTGGATTATGCTTTTTCATTCGTATCCAGGTTTCCCTGAGTTTTCATTAGTTCGCAGTCTGTTCGTATCTTTCGCTGATTTCTGATCGATCAATCACGTTTCAAATAACTTATGCTCGATTATCGTTTGATCGAAGATCAGCAGGCATGCCACTACTTGTCGCATCAATGAAAGATAAAATATCATTGAAGAATTTCTCGTTTCGAATCCCCCGCTATTTGAAGCAGTGGTAGAATGAATAGGGAAAAAATTCACTGGTTGGCTTCATTTTTTAGCGGAGACAGCCAACGGGACAGGTGGTGTCATTAATCACGGTGGTTCCGTAGGAGTAGGTGTCGTTGCGCGAAATTAATTTTTCCTCGTGTCGCGAGCATCCCATCGATAAAACGGGATCCTGACCGGCGAATTCAGAGGAAAAGGACGGTCATTTACCTGGATAATTCGATCCCCTGTGGGCGGAAATAAAGCACGGCGCCAGTTAGCAGCGGAATGCCAAAGATTCGAGTAGGACGCTGAAAATGTGAGAGATCGCGCGATATAGGCCTAGCAACAGGTGGGATGCACTTTAGGCCGCATACACGAGGAACATATAGTCATACAGAATTGGACATTAGTCAAGTTATTTATACGAATAACGTATAAGCGATCACGTTTCATTCGTTATTCGTTCATTCATTATTCGCTTGCAATTTCTTAGTCCTTTATTTGTTACTCGTTCATTCGTTGTACTGTAGTAAGTGTAATGTGCCGATTAGCGACACGATGGAAATCAGACTGTTCGAAAGGAACGCTAACAGGAAGGAAGTGCTAAAGTTCGAAAGGAACTGTTTCCCAAGCATGTTCAGCTCGCCTTTGATGTAATTGATGTTGCCGATATTGCCAAACTCAGGATTACACGCATCGATACATCTATCAGTGCGACGCAGACATTCGCATTCATGTGTGAAATAGACACTGCTGGAGTTTAATCGTTATTCACGAATAATTTTATACAGGAAGGACAGAAGAATATTAGCAAGAATCTTGATGTGGAAACGAGACCAAAGCAAGGGAATACTGGAAAGGAGAGGGAGAAAAAAGATGCAGACTATGTAAGAGGAAAGAAGAAGACCTGAGACATGTGATAGAAGAATGTGAAATAACGGAAGGACCAAAGGACGTAGAAAAAACACTAAATGAGACTGAAGAAGGTCTAACAGAACTAAAAGCAATAATAGAAAAGAGAAGGGCAATACAAGACGGGGAGGAACGACAGGAAGGAAGCACAGCAAGGAGGCAAAAGCCCAAAGTTGCAATAGTTTTTAGTCATTAGTTTTTAGTTTTTAGAGATAGAATAATTAAGGGAAATAGGTATAAGAGATGTAAAACCGAAAGTTCGTCCAAAGCCGAAAGGCACGGTCTAAGCAATAATAAATAATAATTTTATACAGACAAAAAAATAATGAATAAAACAAGTTTTATGTATATATACAATGTTTGACATTGCAAGAACCAAGAAAGTTGAATACGTGGTCTATCTGGATTAAGCCGCAGAGGCTCAGGTTGTCAACCAAATATTCCAACGATGATGCTACATTCTTCTCTGATTGCAATCAAGTTTCAAAAGTGGAATCTGACTACAACCCACTTAACACTGGGTAGGTTGAAGTCACCCAGTATAAACTCATGGTCACCGGGATATAGGTTAACAACCTCAATAACACGCCACTTAGAACTACCGCCTCTCGAAGAACTACTTGAAAGCATGAATCTATGGCGACGGTAAACGCTGAATCCGATCAGACCAGGTTCCGCATATGAAATACCAGCTTGCGGCTATGTCTCAACAAGAACAATAACGTCGCATGATTGGCGAGAACGAGCAATCGGACGACGCGAGAATTACAATTAGCGCGAGGATCTCTCAACGTTCTGGTAATACGCTAACGAGGAGTAGCCGCAATTTTTTAATTATGCGTAATCAATACTACGTACAGTACGAATATACGTACTCGTCTTTGAATTATCGTTCATACTATGTGACACAGATCTTAGATTGTTGAGCAAGGCACGTTGTTTAACCGTTTGATCTTGCGAGACTCTGACATTTATTTTTGTTCTTCGGGATCGAGAGCGGTACATCGGGCGATTTGAACGTAGCGCAAGCTGGTCTGGTTTTGGCATCGAAGTAACTTCTGCCAAAACGTTTGACGGTAACGTCAGGATCGTAGGAACCGCGCAAAATGGTGTCCAAAATATTTCTAACAAGGGATATGTCCGACTTCGAGGTGTTTTCTTCTAAATCGAAGAAGATCAGGTTGTGCGATCTTCAAATCCTCTGCACGATTTCATCCATGATACTTTCTTCCAGGTTCTTCGTATTCGACTCGAGCTTTTTCACCTTAGCGTTAATATTCTGCAGAGTGTTGTTTAGGGCCTCGATGTTTGACGGAATAATCATGAAATCATCTCCGATTATTTTCAATTTTGAATTGACGATATCGTTGATTTTATCCAGCAGATCCTTGTTAATGTTAGGCGAAGGCGACGACAAGGAGGCAGTGGTTGCCGATTCTCTGTAATCGAGGAGCGTGTCCGTTTGCCGTGGGTGAGAACAACGGACCAGGAATATTGAACCCGAATGCGATGAAATTCCACAGGAAGAGCGTGTAACCGAATTTACGATAGAAGTCACGTAGCATTTGCATAACAACTTTTGGGGAGGTGCCATAATGGAAGAAAGAATACGGTAAGGAAATGATAGCCACTGGCGGAAACTTGAAAATACACTCAAACGTACGATGTAATTATACACCGACAGACAAGAGTCACGATGGCAACAGAATCGAGCGTACACAAGCGAGCTTCTAGAGAGAAAATTTAAACGAAATAGAACGGCGAATAAAATATTTAATAGCTCGTGACCATGTCGGGCAATTGGACAAGAACTGTCACTAGTGCACAGGTGCCTCCAAACGCAACGTGGGAAGCCAACAAAGCGACACCAACAATCCAGTGCAATAAAGGAGTACAGAATGTAGGAGCACAGAATAACACGTCCGTACAACGTCAACGACGAATTATTCACGAGTTATTAACGTATAACACATATCTTTTTATTCGTTATCTTTTTATTCCTTATTCGAAATATCTTTCGCCCAACGCTGCAGTCACGCGAAGCTCTCTCCGTTGAGATATCCAGACTAGCAGCCCATAAGCTTGCTCCATGCGGTAACTTCATCTTTCTCTCACGTACAACGCACTCATACACGAGTGCTAAAGTTCCACCCATTTTTGTAGACACGCAAATATATCCATGTCATCAACGAAGGTTAATTACGAGATTAATTAAGAGATGACCTGTTTCACCTTGTTCCTGACCGCAGCGAACCGCCTCGGCTGTTGATTATTGCAGTAGAATTGTAACAGCGATGAAATTCTGTTTAATTCTCTCGATCCCCAGTTGCATAACGTTTTTATTTACTTCATTGTTGTATCACTGTGTTAAGTAAAGTGTTTATGTAGGTTAGGCTGATCGTGCAATCTTTTTACGAAGCTCTCAATGGAATTGCGTTATTCCTGATATTCGACTTACTTTGAACTATAAAATCTCTCTAGCCTCGCTTCAATTTCAGCCCACATGTACCCATCATCTTGTAAGAGACACGTCCTACGTTTACTATAAAATCTTCTTGACACATTTCCGTAAGTCTGTGTGCAACTTGCAGTAAACGCCGCAAATCCTCGAGGAACAGGTCGTTCCTTTGCGCGCGTACATAATTAAAAGACAGATAAAGGTTTCCTCAGAAAGAAGCGAGAAGTGTTTCAAAAATGAGTGGAGGAAAACCTTGACACCTTGACAATGGTAAACGGTTAGTATCCACGCGAGAACGTAACAAGCTTAATTGCTCCTCGCGCCTATAGTTGTGAAACATTGACCCGCCTCGTGAATCTCGCTTCTTCAAACGAACGAAAAACGTAGCGCGAGTATCGTATGAATAATTTTTGAATTTACGTATAGCCGTGCGGGAGAGCAATTTCTTTCTTAATAAACCGTCCAATGAATATTAATCTGGAACCTTTGCCGGTCGAAGCCACACGTGCCGCGATAACACTGCACCTTTCGTTTGTGTATATCGACGTTGCATGCAAATACGCTTCGAAACGCGTACAACAGAGACGACTGGTATTAAAACACACGGTAATTTAAATGCGAAATGACGGAGGCTGTTGTGATGCAGCTTCTGGTCACCTCCAAGTTCGTATAAATCCAGTGAATAGAAAGGCGGAAATTAAACTCGATCGTTGGAAAAATTGATATCCGGTCAGGATATCGAATGAAGCGAGAGCAATTTCAAAAGACGATTGCGCCTGTATTACCACTTCCGCGCTCTGCACACCCTTTCAGTGTTGATCGGGTAGCCACGAATCTCGTAAGTTTCAAAAGTTTCATCGAGGAATGCTTCAGGATTTCGGAATCAAATTATTGATTTTCAAGAAACAGAAATATGTGTTCGTATAATACAACAATTCAGAACACGCCGTAAAGATGGTAAAAATTATTTGTTAACGTGATAAGAGAATATGGAATTAATAATCCGATAGTTGGTCAAATTTATTAAACAGTTTTCAGAAACAAAATTTTATCCATAATAGAGAATAATGACGAGCAGAATTGCGCCCAAAAGTTTAAGAAAATGATGTATCATAATTAGAATTGTATTTTGTCCGAAGATATATAACAAACAGCCAATGTGTCAATAAAAAGTCGACTTTAAAGTATTCACAAGATACAGGATGAACACGGCTCTTTAGAACGTGAAAGAGTGATAGCCGTAGGCCAAGTTCCTCCTTTGACTTTTTCTTTCGCTGGTCCTCCGAGTTATCTATTCGCCTCTGGTATCCCCTGGAGACACGCCGTATGCGTCCAGCGATATCGATCCCATACAACCATTAACATACCATATATCAAGGGCTCCTGGCTAGTATACGACTACAAACCTGCTATTGTGATGTTTCTACCCATGAACAGGTCAAGACAACAAATGCTCATATTTAATGAACACCCTAGCCTCACGGTACACATCGATTAATTAGGGGCACATATTTAGTAACTAACTGCTACTATCAATTTGGGAGCCCTAAAATTCTCGGCTCTGGTTAGCTAGCGAATTGGGAGAGTGAACACGCTACTCCCCAAAGGATCTTCGCAGGAATTGATCTATGAATCTTGTAGCCGGGTGAATCCACCCTACACTAATCGATGGCAGTCGGGCAGGAAAATATAGTAAGGAAATTTGATGCAAAATTGTAGAAGATTATGGACCACCTTATGTGTACAATTCTGTATAGTTTTGCTGTGTAAAAATAATGGAATCATCAGACGCAACGACGAGTAATATTCCTTCTTTTCCCATCTGTTTTTACTCTTTCTCTTACCTATTTTTATTCGGAAGAAAAATGAAACGGCATAAAAGTTTTTATGGGCGAACTAATTCAAGTTTTGTATAGAAATAAAGAAAATATTCTTCCAACATTTTTGTACGAAAGTATAAAGCTTATGTGCTATACTCAAACTACTCCAAGTTTTTTTACAGTAATAGTGAAAATATAATATTATTTTAAATATAATAAAATATAATTATGAAATAAAATAAAATATTCTTTGTAAACATATTTCAGTGAAATCTATCTAAAACTATGTGAAAGCGATGTTTTTCTGCTCCAGTCGATAAATCCCAAAAGAAACACGTAACTCAGTTTGTCTCCGAGATTTGTTACTCTAATTACGCTAATGCAGATGGACTTGGCGCGACAAGATGTTTTTCATGTCGCGATGTGTATGCCCGATACACGTTCACAAACCGCAGTGCTTAAATCTTCCACTCCATTCTTTTGTCTATCACTGAACAAAATATACAACGAATACATATTTTTTGAGAAACTTTATAATTCATATGTATTACTAAATTTGCAAAGCTTAACGAACGGTCCACGCGTGAATTGCGTTGCTTTAGCCATTTTCTGTAAATCGTTAGCGCGGAAAATGGAGATTGCAAAGGCCAAACGCTCGTCCAGGCAAATTTAGTATAGTGGCTAATTAAAGCAGCGCTTTCAGAATATCAAAGCTCGACTCGATGAATTAAAACGAACGAAAAGTTATTATTCGGTACCGACCAATTATCTGATTCGTAAATTTCCAGGTCTAAGTAATTAATAAATCTTCATAAGGAAATATTCAAATAAGTAAAAATAGCGTACGTAATAAGACAAGATCGTTTCATCGAAGATCTGAGAGACGAGAAGCCAGCTCGAAACAATAATTTCCTACGTACTGAATATCAACGTATTAAAACATCGATAAAGTTAAGCAAGCAATACGCGCGATCAATGTTACGCACAATTAAATTATTTGTTTATTTATTTATGCAAATACGTATTACGTACAACATTTAAATTTTAACGGTATAAGCGGGAATTATCTTGGGTCTCTTTGCACAATTTTTCTTTACATTGCGCGCAGAATTCGCTCAGCGATTGAGTGTTCTTCGAATAATGGAATACATTTCGGGCGATACAAGGATGCTTTTAGCTCTGCGCAACGATTACCTTTCTTTCTCTTCAATTTCACTTCGATAAAGGCCACCCAACGATAATTTCTGTTATCCCATCAGCATCGATCGGGAAAGAAGAAGAAAATGGCTAGAATCTAGACTTCCTAGTTTCAAATAGAAAGAAAAGGAAAAAGAAATATATGAATTGGTGCGAACTATCCAGGGCTGATTGAGTCTCGGATGAAAGAGTCACTACACTGTATTACCAAGAATTGGATTTTGTTCTTCAGGGTAAAGAATACGCGAAACGAATTGCACGCTCTGAGGAGAATTCCCGGCGGATGCTGTTAATCCTTCGCACGCGGAATACCAATTGTACTGTCACGATTTTTTAAGGATATATTTTATATATGGCATCACACAACTTACAAGTTGGGGATAAAGTTTAATAAATAATAATAATGACAACAGTTTACCAAATGCAAATATTTAAAGAGCTACGCACAAAGATTTACGATCTGTTGATGTGATAATCCTTGAGCCAAAAGAATAAAGTGTCGATTTATAGTTTTGCTAGAGACAGCGTGTCCAACATTGGAAATCATTCTATCGTTTGATGTTCGAAAATTAGATGTCGTTTCCAACGACCACGTTTATTGGATCCCTCGTATTTAACCCAGTATTCGCGTTATCGTCAATTTATTGCTGCAATCGCGCTCGCGAGTACAACAGATTCGACAACGTTTTAATCCCCGCGCACATATCCGCGACTATTTCAAAGCAACATTTGGATCAGGGCCGTGATCAACGAGGAATAATACGATCCTGCTAATATTACCGTGTTGATATTATTTCAAAATGGATGAATAAAGCTGTCTGGACCCTATAATCGAGAGGAAAACGCGTGGTTCTGATTCCGCGTACAAAGGAAGCAATAGTTTGAACGAGCTACTAGAACGTTTACTTTAACGAGGAAATCCTATTACCGAGAAGAGGTGAATTACGACAAGATGGATGTTGGATTTAAAAGGAGTTTTACGTAGATATATACATACAGATTGGTGGATAAATTGAATGTAAAACAAGACGATCGAAGTCGTGCAATATTTAGTCAAATTTAATTGAATTTATTCCATATATCCGAGCACGATACGTAACAAAAAGGGTCACAGGAGTGAGAGACAGTAAATGAGATCATTAACAATTTCTAGACTCGTGAACACGTTCTATCGCGGGAATTTTTCATACGAGGGGAAAACCAAAATGATATTTGTACGGACCGCGCGTTTCTGGTCGAGATTCAACAGCGTCGGTTTTTTATGAATTTATTTTGAACCTATGAAATGCAGCTATTGCCCTGTCACTGTAATTCCATCTCGCTCAATTAATATGACGAAAAATAGCAAATTTTATTTGGCGCGAAACACAGCGTTTCCATTCAATTTGCGGGTGCGTCCACGCGAAAAGATAAATTGTCAACGGGGTGTCTTTTTCCAGATATTCGATGTTGATGATTCTTGTCTGATCCTTGACGCGTACAACGGCTTATTAAAGCTATTATACGCTTAACATCGAAGACTTTCATGTATATATTTATTATGTAGGTTGTACAACATATTTTAAAATTTCATTAGCATTGTAATGTCACGATTGTGCTGGTAAGGTTTAGAAAACTAATTTAAAAATGTATCTGCAACTTACAGATATATATTCAATAAAAGAATAATATACTGCACGATTCATCTCGAACATACGATAAATGATGAAAATGGTCTCATTGAATATTGAGGCTTATTAATGTAACAGACTATTGACGATTGGTAATTATGCGGCGTACAGGAAACGGCATACGCGCGTTCAATCGTTCTTTGCTTTTCGGAGGCCCAATTATACTGCCCTTTGACCTTTCGATCCTGGAGGATTTCCCGAGCAACGACGACGTGACGTTTTAAGGGCGTCGTGGCAGCCTAACGATGCACAGGCAATATTTCTTAATACCGACGTTTTCGGTTTTAATGGGGACCGACGTGGCTCGAGCTTCCACACAGCATTCACATCCTCTCTTTTCCTCTCGTTTGTCATAACGAATTCTTTCACGAAAACAAAACATGGCTTCTGGTAATTTTCTCGTAAAATCTCGTCCGGCAAAATTGTTTCTCCGAAACGCAATAACGTTTCGACCATTCAGGAAATAGGAGGTTATAGATAAAAACGATGACTACGTTTCTCCGTGTCGAGTAAAAGTAGACGGTCGTCGATCAAATCGAAACCCCTAGAGAGCCGCTTGGCAAATATTAGAAACTCCTTTTATATAGACGATCCCTCGTTCCATGAAACTTTATGAAAGCCTATGGTATATCTCGCGAGTCGTATTTTTGGTTCTCTTTTTCATCGAGGATCACGACTTTCATCGCCTCGGCCGATAGCGGAAAATGCGAGGAACGATGGCGTGGATCGAACGATCGTGAAAAGAATTTCATATACATGTAGAGTGATTCCTGTCACCTTTGCCAAGATAAGATGGGAAATCTTCGATTTCTCCAAATACCTCAAAGTAAAATATTCTTCCTATAAAAACCACTGTCGCATGAAGAAGCTTACGGTAGTCTTTTGCTATACCCTTGGCTGATACGCATGCGTTTAGTATCGCGAAATCGTTTGGTCAAATAGAACATAGTAATACCTCTTTTTCGATACGTGTGCAACGTGATTGGAGCGGAAACTGATCGCAAGGACGACTCTGAAAGGCGTGTTAAGCTCCTGGGAATTCTCAGAGAGCTATGGGAGGGGGGCTTTTTCCCAAAAACGAAGAAAATATTCCGACGATACGAACACGCTGGGATAAAGAAGGTGATTTCGAGTCTAGATTTACTGGCTCTTCAGTCCCTTCGTATTTATTCGCTATCCGCCTTTCCAATTTTACCGCGTGCGTTTAGAAATGGCCGATGTTTTTGCTGAAAACCAAGCCTAGGGTGAATTCAGCGGTTTCGTCGTGGTTATTCAAGTCACGAACACTGCGCCGTGTGAATAGCGGTTAAACAGAAGGAATGGAGGTCGGGGAAAGCTTTGGAAAATTTTTCCAGTGTACCGGCTTTCCGTACTGTCACGTTCCCATTTCCATAGCTAGTAAATGGTTATATTCAGGCGATCGCACAGAGTAATCCGCAACGAAGATCGACAGCCTGGACAATCCGATTACGCAGCTGCGTGACAGAACGCGAATTCACGGTTTGACTATCGCAGTTTGATATACGTGCGTTAGCGTTCTGCGCGAGTTCTAGCGCGAGTATGACATCCGTACGATGGTCACGTTTCACTCTTGAATATTTTTCGCTTTTAATTCGAGAAGGGACAAAGTTGTTTCGAATTGTTTGTTAATTATTAAAATTTTTAATGACATCTTGTTTCAAAGTATGGAAGATTGGTAGGAAATTGTATGTTCGATATAGTTTAATAATAAAGATACTATCAATTATATAGGTTGCCTTGAAGTTGGATGAACATTAAGGAAAACGACGATTCTGCGTGATAAAACGTTTACAAAGAATCATTCGAGTCTCTGAAACTGAGCTGTTGTAAATTTGTAAAAGTTCTATGGAAGATTAGAACCTAGTCGTTTCATCTACTTTGTACAGTTCTAGCGTTAAATAGGTAATGTGAATGTATAGCCTGTTGATTCAGTGAATTATGAATTCATCATTAATTAGTACACTTCGATGAAATTCAAATACAATTACTATAAATCGATTAAAGTGTTTTAATACCAATTAACGGCTGTGTATATAAGTTCCTTCACGATTAATCAATGGGAAACTAATTGACGATACATTTTCATATTATTTCTGCAATAAGCACTTTCCACAGATGCATACCGAGGTCAATTAATTTCCTCTTTAATTGCATGATGTTGCACGGCTATAGAAGGTCAATATAACATTATCCGTGAACAGTGGCGAAGCGGTTGACAGGAGAAACAAACACGGCTGTGTCAACCTTGTCGTAGCCACGTCGCCAAAGAGGAAATGAAATTACTCGTAGCCGTTTAAAAACTACCCGTTGCTGGCGACGTTGAAAATTAGTCTCAATTTTCCACTCTACGCGCGATTAAACGAGCGTTTTCAAGGTGTCTGGCCTTTTGCGGAATAAAGTCGCAATATATTCAGAGAACCCGATACTCGTGACCATCGATGTTCAACTCCGCGCTCTTGAAACTAATTTAACCGTGTACACGGTGCACTTGCGCGCACACGTTTGCCAAAGCGTACGAGGAACAGTGGAACTAGCTTGTTCTGGTCAGACTAACGAACAGCAGATTTCGTAGCGCAGTGAATCGACGATTGGAAAGTCGTACCAGGGCGATCGCATGCAGAAGAACTGTCATAACCGGGACAAGCAAGGATCACGAGAAACGCTAGATCTCACCAAGGACGAGTATACTGTTTTCACGAGGAGATGAGAAAACTTCTAAGACGAGTTTCTTGTTGTCTTCTCGCTAGAGACAGAAGACCACGAAAGATGGCAAACGAATTTTATCGAATCTTCGCGATAGTCGTTTCCTCGGAGATGCCAGTTTTCTACGATTTCCATAGGAAACGTAAACGTGCATTCGTGGAATAAGTTATAAGTGGAATGGAAAAATAAAAATATCGGAATGGAATCGCGTATACTACTGTTCATGATTATATGAATACTTTGCTTGATTTATCAACAATACGCGAACATCGCTAAGATGTATGAATTTCTGAGAAGCTAATGATCGAAGCAAAGTCGTACAGAATTACAATTGGACTATTCGATGAATTATAATTACAAAGTAATTCAGTTACATCGTATTCAATTATATTGCAACTCGTATTTCAGCTTCGCCATTCAATTAAATTGCAAGACGACTCGTAATTGCAATTGAACTTACAACGTAACTTACGTTTACTCTACATCAATTACAACGTAATCGATTTACTATATAATTGAAGCACAATGTAAGTAAATTACGTAATTAAATCACATCATAATCCAATTAGCACACCAGTGGATCGAACGCATCATTTATTATTCTCTTACGAAATCAACAGATATACAGTGACTTACTCAAATATTTTTATATCAGACAATGGATATTCCCCATATTTTTGCACGCTATATACGCTTTCTATGCATTTTTGCACCTTTTTCTAATATATGCAAATGAATCCGTAATTTGCTCGTGACATACTTTCGACCGTTAATGTATCTACTTCTGCCAGTAATTTCATGATTGTCCCTGAGATTCGATTCACGTAGACGACATTTTTCCAAATGGACTGAAACTGCTCGGCGAGCTATATGGCCTCCTAAGCATTTCTATAAAAAGCCAGGCGGAAAAAGGCTCGTGGGGAAGAAGTTCCGCTGAATTTTGGATTGTTTGTACTATGCCTGGAAAATACCTCTTTGTATTCTGCCACGACTCAAAGGGGCCGGGATGAAATGAAACGAAGTTTTACGGATGTTCATGAACTCTCTTTGTATTTTACATGCGTCAGGTGGGAAAAACGGTCCTCTGTAGAAAATATCTGGATAATACCGGCGCTCGAGGATTCGGTTTTTGGAAAGCAAACGAAACGCAACTCGTGTAATCGAAGACGAAAGAAACGTTTAACACGTCCTTCCTCTTTCTGTTATCGATCGTTCGTTCCTGCGGACAAAGGGATCGGCAAAACGAGTTTTCCTCTTCTACTTCTTCTTTTTTTTCGACTTGACCCAAAAGAATGCTAATTTGCCAAAAGTATTCCGATTTATCGTGCTGTAGAGGAAAAATTATTAATTAAGAGACGTTGCAACGAACGACCTTCCATTTGAACGGAGATCACGTTTTAATCTCAATCTCGATTTGAGGATCTAGATGCGAGATCGTGGTTATTAAAGGGGGCAAGATTACAACAGTAGAAAGTTATTACAAGTCGAATTTCGAGCCGTCACGTCGAATTTACTCCCGTCGTATTACGTTACTGCGTTTTCCAATTTAATTGTCTATCGTGGAGACAGGATTTCTCAGAAAAAGATCTAAATCCAATGAGGCGAAGATTCCTTCTTTTAGGGACAGGATTGCCAAGTGCAATTCCGCCGAGAAATCTCACCAAGATGTTCTATTTTATTTTACGTATTGCTCGGAAAATAATTGAATCGCGAATTAACTTTCAGCTAGGTTAATTATGCAGATATTTTATCTGTATTACTTTCTAGGTCACATTTACGTGTAATCATTCTGTTCGGTTATATGGGTGATCTTATTTTTTCACATAACGATTATCTACCTTCAACTTATACCTAAATATATCCTACACAGTTAATTAAGATTGAATCGATATGATAAAAGGATAAATGACTTATTTTTATGTAATCATGATTCTGCCTCAATAAAAATAAACATTAATAATACCAATAATATTTGTAGGTTGCCAGTATTTCTTTTAAAAAAAGATTTATTAGTACTAGTGTTAATTTAATTGTCGCATAGATAACTTCTCAGTCGGTTCTTTGTTAATCCATTAAGAACTAAACAATGGTTCGTCATAATGTTATAAATATTTAAATTTCTTTAAATTCCTTTGATTAAAAGATTATGAAATCTGCGTCACGAAACGGCAAAGAAAAAAATATTAAGCGAATCTTTCAAATATCTTTCACAGTCACGATGTTAAAAAACGGGAGTTGGTAATTAATTGCGATGGGTTGAATAAAACTACAAATGGAACATCGCGTTAATGCAACATTGAACCATAATGGATTACTTCCTATAAAATAAAATATTCGTCGTTTGTAACAACAGTGATACAAACTGTACCGAATGACTGCTACATCTGATGATACACGATACAGTAGAGCACCATTTATCTAAACTTGTTAGGGGACAAACAATTTGTATAATTGGAGCTCAGTAATTATTCCAACTACCTGCAATGTTTTGTTAACCAGGCTCTGATAAATGAATCGAACGAGCAAAAGTTAATCGGATATTGACTAAAATTTTGTTCAGATAAATGAGGTTCTACCATATGTCTATGAGATTTCCTTTCAACATCGAAACAAAGCAGGATTCTACAGGTTGAATTTACGATTTACGACAATAAAACGTACGGCAAACGAAAGTATTCCGGCGCTTGCAAAAACATTTTATGAACATATTATATGTGTCGTATAAAACATTTTGGAATTTCATCAACGCTGCAACTATAATAGAGTCGACTATCGCGATTCTATTATAAAGTTTGAAATCAATCTAAAGACGTATGTACAGGTTACAAGAGCTTAGTCTAGCTTAGCTGTAGCTGCTGTACGATGTAGCTACTATACATTTTCTAGCTTCTATACATTTTAGAACCGACATAATCACAACATCGTGTTTCGTTATACTGTTAATGAAATTTCAAAACGTATTATGCAAAAACATATACAGCATATACATAAAAGTTTTCTATCGTGAATATTCAAATACTTTCGTGGATCACTGCAACCATCTCTCCTTTCTCTATAATACTCTGTGACTTTATAAAGTCTATGACATGCGTTTCACGTAAAACCAATTCAATTTCACGGCGTTCGCTGCATCAATTAACACGCACAGTATCGATGCTGAGCGCTTCTATTTCGAAATAATATTCCTCGTAATATCAGACGTTTCAAGGATAATTGATTGCCAAGTAACATTACGTAAGACACGGCGTAGATGCTACAAGTAATTTCCTATCTTGGAATTCCGTTCGTGTCGCGTTCAATCCGCTTGCAGGACAAACTCGGAGGATGATTCTTCGGGATTCTGTTGTGCCGAGTTTCGTGTCGAACTATACGATGCATCGGTAATGCGAATCACGGTTGAATATGCATCCGGATGGAATATGCAACGGGAACGTCGCTACGAGCGTATAAATCAGTTAGCTCGGATGGATTTGCGCGCGACCGAATTCACGCGTACAATGCTGGCACGAATTTTTGCCAAGTACATTATTTACGATATGGTGGTAGGATATCCACGCGGGTAACTGCGACTCTATTTCATCAACGTGACACTCTTCGTATTTTCGAAAATAAAACCAACGGAATAAAACCTATCCTGCCACACTCCCACTCGAACGAAACTCTAGGAAGATTCAGCGAACCATTTCGCGATTGAAAGCAGGTACAGCGAAAGTGAACGTTTTATTTCTCATAATACTACGTTATACGCGTTGAGAGATACGAAAAATGGGAATCTGTCGAGAACCGGCAACCAAAACTTCCGCTTTGTATTCTGTGCACTCCGCCCTTATATTCCAACCCTGTTGTGTATCACGGCAGAGAAACGTTATTTAGACTTATTTATCTACCCTTTACGTATCCAACTCGGAAAGAAAATTTAGCGAAATCCTAGACAAAGTGACGAAACATTCGAACCTTCGAGAACACCTCGGAACAACTGACAGGATATCAACTGTGAATTCGCGATCACGATCGTTTCCGTCTCGAACGATAAACATAGAAAAGATGAATGAAAGCGTAACATTCACTTACCCGTCGCATGACACGCAGAGAGAACGATGACGTCTTCATCTTGGTGGTAATCCTGGCAGGCGTGTGCGGGATACGTGTGAACGCTGGCGTTAGCTATGGCGATGCT
Organism: Bombus terrestris; assembly: GCF_910591885.1. Taxonomy (NCBI): domain Eukaryota; kingdom Metazoa; phylum Arthropoda; class Insecta; order Hymenoptera; family Apidae; genus Bombus; species Bombus terrestris. The sequence continues at coordinate 11,139,539 of NC_063281.1, read as the reverse complement.
CGTCGTCGGTTTCCTCGGCGACGTGAGATCCAGGTATGAGTCCTGCCGCCGAGTTACGCAGGGCACCAAGGACGCAGAGAGAGTTCCGTTGTAGAGTGGGGGAGACACGGAGGAGGCTCGTCCGAAGAGCCGTCAGGGGTGGCTCGAGGCCACAACTACAGGTGGTCGCGCGTTGTTGCTGGACCTTCCCGCCGATGTTTCGTTACTTGGTATACCGTTACGCACGCTCGTGCATAAATGAGGAGGCGCGGGCGCACGAAACTACCTGACCTGCCTCGAGAGACGCAGGAAAGCTGAGAACAGCTGGAACGATTCTTCTCCGCGAACCGATGGTCTTGATCTTTCGTCGCTAGTCTAGGTAAAGTTACGTGTACAGCCCGCGAGATACTCTGACGAAGATCTATTCTGGTCGAGGAACGTTCCAGAGATTCTTCGATGCGTACGGCGAAGTAAAAGAGAAACGTGTATAGAGAAGAAACGCGATGACAAGAGGACGTCGGATGGACGTCGAAGGATGTACACGGAAGGACGTTGACGCGGCTCTGGCCTGAGTAGCGTCTGACCGGCTGTCCCGTCTAGCTGGTCTCCGAGCAGCTGTGGTGGAGCGAGGAAACCACCTCGACGCTTTCTCGCGCACGCTCGTCGCGACGCCATAGCGGCGAACTCCAGGGCCGCGCCTACTTTACGAACGCCTAGACCAGAGAAGTGCCAAGGTCGCAATTCCAAGGCCGCCACGACCGACCATGTACTACGCCTTCCTGTTACCTCGATTGTTTTCCCGACTTGTCAAGGATTTTCCATGGTTTCTCGCGTGTGCTCCGTTTTATATTCTCTAATGTGGATACTCGTTGCTAAGAGTGTCATAACTGTTCGCACAGTTCATATCTTGCCCTTTGCTCACTTCTTAATGGTGCGAGATTTTTCTTGAAGGATACAAGCCACGTTTCCTTGGGAAAGTCCGTGTTCGATGCTTTAAGAGCAGCCTTGGAATTATTCTTTCGCTTCAATTGCGCGCAAACGGTTAAGAGGATGAGTCCATGGTCGGCTAATACTCAACCGCTTCTTTAAATATTTATCAAGCATTTTTACCGTCTTGCTAACTTTACGACCAAGCTTTATCGACACTGCTTTAAACGGCCAGTCCTTCGATTTCTTTTGTTCCTTCTCTTTATATGTATTTATATTTGAGAGATAACGAACAGCTTGCGGAAATAATCGTGCAAGTATTCGGCAAGAGAACGATCGCGATACAGAATGGAATACGAAAGAATACGGCACAATTTGGATTTATTCGTATTAGATTCTCGTTACGACTTGCGAGGAACTCGTTTCTTGTTTACGATCGTACGTTGTTTTACGTTCGACGATCGACGAGCGACCGAGCCTTCTATTATATTGATTGGAAAGTTTTTTTCGTTTTTGTTCTTTGTTTTGATTTAACCGAAGTTTCTATTACGTAGTTCGTCTCTACTATGACATCTATCACTATTTATGATCGTATTCGTTTTATGTATTTGGTAGTCATTTATTTTACTATTGTCGAATTCTTCATTTTTACTATTGATCCTTTGAAAATGTAATAAAATGTCGAATAATTCAGAACGAACGATTTATAAATAATGAGCATGTTTAAAAAGTTTCACGATCATCTTTCTTGAATTTAATTACACGTTTCTTTATATACCAATCGAATCATTTTCTAATTTCCAATATAAGAATATATACGTTATTATGTAATACCTTAATATAATGATATATTGAGGTATTTCCTAATACTATAGATAATCGAAACTATCCCTTTGCATAGGAAAATAACAGTTTTGTGTCATCACGTCGTCGTATTCTTCGTTCTCCCTTTTTTTTTCTTAATTCGAAGCCTCCTCGTCTTTCAAGATAATAAGAACGTTAACTGGGCGATATAATGAGGAATTCTTTTCTTAATTAACAAAACTCAGCGTGTAAAAGAGGAAAATCACGCGTGCGTAACCCATAAATGAGCCGCCGGGGATCGCGTTGTACCCCTTAATTAACAAGCTGCACTTAATCAGTCACCAGTATATGTTAGTATTCATGACATGACGTATGGTGAAAATTATGAAACTACCCTCAAGGTAGAGAAAACCAATGATGCAGTTGCCTGCCTGTATATATGAAATATTCATTTTCCTGTATCCCGCTTCTCCCACGCAGAACGGTGTCCTTTTCTTTCTCCATATTTTATCGCCACGTACGGAATGCGCCATCGGGAGAAATCGATTTTTCCTATTAGATTTCGTCATTCGGTCTCCATTGTTTCCTCTGTTTCGTAGATTAATCCCTTTTCGACAATATTTAATTACCTTTCCGACTATATTCGATCACCGTTCCGTTCTTTCGCGAGCTGGATACGTAACGTAATGCTATTTCAGAATTGCCAAGCGCGCGTTGTTCTTTACGTATTTCACTATGGGACTCGGAGATAAATTGCATCTGCTGCGCGCTGCACCCCTCATGTGCGTCACTGGTTGCGCGGCTCATCGTGTGCAATTTTATTGATCGGTGATTTATCGAGGTGGGCTTTTCTATTTCTACGCTCCGATCGGGAACCGGCAGTGTAACATCATCTATCAGAAATGTTATTCTTTCTCTTACGAGTCCCATATTTCACGGAACTCGTTAATAAAGAAATTACGCAGACAGGAAAACGCAAACTTGCGTACTTGCGAAACTCGCAGGCGGTAACAGGTGGAACGAAGGTGAGGAGAGTGAAATGACTGAAAAATTAGATTAGAGCGTGATTAAGGTTCTCTTTTGCTATCGTTAAAGATTTATTTCATAATATTACACCAACAACTATTATTGAATTTTTATATAATAATAATAATTAATAATAATAATAATAATAATAATTAATAGATAATAATAATAATCAATAATAATTAATAGATAATAATAATAATCAATAATAATCAATAATCAATTAATCAATCAATGATAATAAAGACAATAATAATTCCATTTTTTTGTTTACTGCATCGAAAAATACGAATGAACGCTTACATACATACATTAATTAATTGCAATGTCTTACAATTAATGTAATAATAGCCTAAAGACGCGACGCGCATTAGAAAATATTTCGACATTATCCGCCATATATATATATATAATTTCTTGTATATATATGTATATATTGAACTATATATATCATTTCTTTTTCTCTGTTTTCCGTTCACCGCTTCTTTTCGATTTGAGTCACGATCGATCAGACGCGGCTTCGCCTAGTCCCCCGATCGATAATTGCATTCATTCTTCTTCTTTTTTTTTTTTTCTCTTTTGTTTTTTAGCTAGAACGCCTCAGTTTATCCTCCGTTTCTTGTCCGTCGTCAACACACGTGGAATGCTCGATTGCGGCAAGTTCGTTGAACCGGTCTCGCGTTCGAAATAATATCCCCTAGTTAATAATCCCGTTTTACAGCGAAAAAATTCACAGGAGCGCAGTTTACGAGCGAAGCGTCCCTCCGCCGAAATTTCATATATACTATACTACGTACGATAAATACACATTGATCACCGATCGATCGGTTTCTTCATCGTCTTCGCTCTTCTTCATTTTCTTCCCTATTTTTTTCCCCATCTTCCCTTTCCGTTCCCGTCGCGTTCTTCCTTCTCTTCCTTCGTCATTATCATTCTTTTCTTTTTCTACGCAAGAAAGACAAGAGGTACATTTGTTATAATGATAATCAGGAAACGAAGGTTTCCCGGGGTTTGCATCCACAGACGGCGAAACAACCGGGCGGAGAATTCAATCGAATACGTTTATATATATATATAATATATCTATTCATTTATATATATATATATAGATTTATGCATTACGCGATATATTATGATATCATTAATATGTGGAAAAAGAAGCTCGTTAATCGTTTACGGAGCACACTGAAGAATTGTATTATTTTTTATTATTTTTTTTTTTTCATCGATTAATAAACTGCAAATTTATTCGCAATGTTATGTTACACGGATGGTATAACGGCGATAACGGAACAATATATATATTTCATTTATTCATTCATTTATTTATATATCTATACTTTGCATTCTGTAAAATATAATAATACGGCGACTGTTGCGCGCTCGCGGTATACGCGCGACGTTCCCATACACCTACGACTTTTCTTCATTGTTTCTCGATGAATTTCCCGCGATTTTCGATCGTGAATATTCGCGTTGTTCTTTCACGGTTACGTTGACAGTTTTCGTTTCTTCGTGTTCTATCTGTGAATCGACCAGCGACCTGATCGAACGAGGAACGACGCGCGTCACCCTGCTCGCATTAATACCCAGACAATGTAGTGACAAAATAGAAGACAAGTAAGTACAACAACTATTGTAGCTTAGATGAGAATCTGTTATTGCCGGGCCTCAGACTCGGAACGTTTCCATTTCCGTGACTCTCGTGTCTCGACTATTCAACGGAGGCTCTCCTCGCCTAAACTGTTTCTTTCTTTCTTCTTTATTTTTTTTTTTTTTTTTTTTTTTTTGTTTGTTTGGCAGTGACGTGTCTTGCTTTGAACTAACGTACCATTAGCGATTTTTACGCGTCTCACAGTTCGACGCCCGATCGAATATCTTTACGAACGATGTCTTTCCTTTCTACTTTGATTTTCATTCATCTTCCTCGTCGGAAACGAAACGAGAAACAAAAGGAAAGACACACTCGGCTGGGTTACAGTGAATTTTCTGTAGGGCTGCTGCTTTGAGCTTTCGATTGTATCGTTCATGTTGGAAATAGTAAAAAATGTACAAGAAAGCCTCTCAGCGACTGATATAACGACGGATAATAAGGTAAGACGCGTGTTAAAACGAGCGTATGCGCGTTTGTATGTCTGAGGCCACGGCAACTGAGGTATTTCTGAACGAACGCACGCCGTGTCGCATTTCTCTCTTCCTACACGCTCGACGAACAGCGGCGTTGCTTACAACGGAGGCTCGTTTTCTCTTCCATTCCCTACGATTAAAACGCTTTGTTCTTCCTCTTCATCTTTTTTTTTTTTTTAAATCATTTTTTTTCTCTTTTTTTTTCTCTCTCGTACTTTTGATATCTTAACTACCGGAATCATTTCCATCCATTAAATCGAAGACATGTTTTATGTATTTGTATTCGTTTTGTACTTGTACTGTTCAGCAAGGCAGCGTGTTGCACTTTGTTTACAATTACGATTATAGTCGGGCCGTGATTGTCCACGAAAGATTCCACAACGTCGCGAATCATTTTTTTTTTCTTTCTTTCATTTTACTTTGCCTTCCATAAAGATTTCTTTCTGCGTTACTGTTTTTCTCTCTCCTATTATTTTTTTCTTTTTTTCTGTTTTTTGTTCGTTTTTCTTTTTCTCTAGGTCATGCTCCGAGTGAAAGACGACGGAAGTTGAAATGACAGATTGAAAATCGAGCATAAGACGAATAATATGGCATACATCTCGATGAGAGTGCACAATAACTATGAACAATCGTGAACGGTGAGTCGAAAATTCGCTTTTGGCGACACACAGTGTGCCGAACACGTGATTCGTTCCGGAAAACGAAAAGAAGATTCGAACCGAGGAAAATAGTATAAAGTATCACTTTCTCTATATAGATGCTCGCAACACGTGGATCCTTTTGCGCTCGACGACCCGGTCTATCTCTTAATAATTTATGCTTCGTATTTGTAAATTACGGGACTAAAATTAACCTTATAAACGGATGGAAACCATCGACGCTTCGTGATTCGTGACAAGGAAGAAGTAAAAAAAAAAAAAAAGAAAGTGCTAATGAAAACAATAAAGAAACTGAAAAAGCGCGAGAAAACGATAACGTGCGTTCACGATGTGTGGGCGATTCGCAACAGGTCTGAAAGTTTAACGCGACGCAGAGATTGCTTCTTACGCAACACGGTGAGCGCACACATCGCGATCGATCGACATTTAAAAAAAACAAAAAAAGGAAAGAAACAAAATCTGAACGATCGTAACCGCGACAGAATCAATAATAAAAATAATAAGTCTAGTGCTAAGAATTATTATTACAATAATTGCAAGAGTAATAATAATAATAATAGCAATAATCAATGAGTAATATAATAATAATAATAGCAATAATTGTGATAATGATAATAATAATTAATAATTAATAATAATAATAATAATAATAAGTATCCAGTAAGTTCTCCTTAACGCGTTGAAACAATCACTCTCGAAAAAAATCGCTGTAACAAATCGGAAAAAAGATTAACATAAAAATAAAACCAAGGAGAAACCTTACAAAATAGGCCTATATAATATTTTATGCGTGTTATGTATGTATACGTACATATCTGCATATATATATTTATGTACATAAAAAGTTAACATAACGTGCCATCGACTCCTCGTCAAATATATCGTACATCGTTCTTACGTTTTTTTTTTCTTCTTCTTCTCTTCGCGAGCTAACTAATGATTGAACTATCCCTGGTAATCGATTGATTTTTTAATGTTCGTAGTAGTCATACCGATAATAAACATCACTGATAACGTTGAACAGGCAAAAAGACACGATAGACAAAATTTCTGTGATAGTAAACGGAATAGAAGGTAAAATGTGGGTTCCGATGATATCGAAATGACACGAGGATCTGCATCTATATGAGAATACACTCACAGAGACGATATGTAGAATCAAATGAATCGATGATATTCGATGCCGTTTCCGTGTTGCGTGGTGCAGACCGAGTTGCAAAAGTATGCGCCATTGAAGGAACGAACAGAAGGAGAATCGTCAACGATGAAGAAAACGCTCAGCTCCTTCGACTTTCCCAGTTACCAACGCAGATGGTATTTTCTTTCAAAAAAATTCTATGTCTCACCGCATATCGTTTTGCATTTCTGATATCCACAAAGGCGACGCCTTCGTCACCGTTGAGGATTTCTGTTCGTTCCTTCGATACGAATCGCGTTACACGGCACGTTCTACTTCCATCGCGATTTCTTTCGCATACGCATTGCCCTTTTCGCTCGACGTCGGCCCTGATGATATCATCGACCCGTTTCTTTCGTCGTGCTTTTACATCCGGGACGGTTGATGAAGAAACTTATGAATAAATAAGACCCAGAAAAATATCGCTAAGAAACCAGTCGATGATTCTCGGTTGCTTCTGTCGCACGCATCGAAAGGAGTGGGGCGTTTCGCAAATTTGGCAAGAACAAACTGATGCGTTATTTCTTACGCTGAAAAACGGCGGGAGTCATTCAGTTTTTTCTTTACGCTAGTTTTCTGTTTCTTTTCTCTTTGTCGCATTTTTTTTTCTTTTTTTTGTGTGTGTGTGTGTGTGTGTTACGGTGTGTTTCACGTGATAGGAATGACAAAAAGGGCGCACGCTACACGAATCGTATTAGTGTTACATGATGAGCGGAGGTGATCAACCGTTGTTATCTTTAATCCTAGCTTCTCTTGTAAATGCAGTATTCACTTAAAAATGACGTAACTTCTTTTCTTAATAACTATCGTACAGTTAATTATCGATAGACAGTAGAGATATCTTTTCATCATCTTATTCATTTTTTTATGTTTTTGCAATTTTCCCCTTCCGATAAATTTAAAAACTTTCGTAACAATTAATTTATACTTAAGGTTTTGTTAATATTAATTATGGCACAATATAAATATTATATTTAAAGTCTTTTTGAAGACATAGTAAAAATAAATCTAAGTAGTCTTTCTCCTATGCTCGACGTTATTTTTTTCGCTCATTTCTTCTTTTTTTTTTTCTATCAATTCATCATAATCATACATCCCTAAGCAATTTATTTAAATTTTCGATTCGAAGATGCGTTTCTTTATACTTTTCGTTTCTTTTCCCTTCGTAGTTCCACTTTTTTTGTTTTTGATCCCCCTTTTGAAAATCATACAAAAATTTCGTTTCTTTTTCAACCGAAACCGAAGAATTTTCGTACCAAGAATAATAATAAGTCGCGACGCTTTCTCGAACTTACGCGATATCACAGACCCTCGAAACTATCGTTTCCTTTTTTTAAGAGGAGAATTTCGCAAGCTCGCCAATGTATAAATACTTTACAGAACGATCTTGCGACTGTCCGAAAAGACAGGAAAAACATCGATCGGAAATCGATAAAGTTTCATCGTATCTTCGGATTGTACATCCTCGAGGTGGCTATCGATCGAAAGTCCGAGAAGTTTTCACAATTTCCCGATGCTCTTTGGTAAGACAATATCACATGATCAAGAAAAAGTTTAAACCAATCGAAAAAAAAAAAACAGCCTAATCAGTCGATTTCTCCCTAAACGGTAGGGATTACAAAAAAAAAGTCTGGAAATTAGTAAAAATAAATTTCACTCCTTAATTTAAAACGTCCGCGTTTAAAAATTATAAAAATCAGCCTTCTCGAAAGTAAATTCTCGTATCAAAGTATTTCGTCACAGCGCCAGGAAATTAACTTGAGCACTTGAGCTGCTGGCTCAGATGCGATACAACTCGTTGATTAAACGAAAAAGAAAAAGAGTGACAACTAACATAAAAAACCTCTACTAACGTTTGCGTATGAAGTTCAACGGATCTAACGGTTCAAACGGAAGCTAGAATCTACGTATGGTTGTTGCGAAAAATTCGTCGAACTTGGCGTGGCCACGAATCGTAAAACGATTCGTAACTACAATGATTTGTACTCGCCACGTGCAAATTCCACGAGTTTTCCTTCACAATAAATCCGGTTATTCGGTAGTCAGGGTTCACACAGTATAAAAATTCTGCAGAAGACAAGTCGGTTGTGTTTGTTTCGTCGATTGCGATTCACGGTCGACAAGAAAAAAAGGAAGTGCATGATACAAACAGCGTTTTTTCTCTTGAGACAACAATAACCACATATCGTCCGCGCAGGGACGCAAAGCCTTTCCAACGTTCAGTTCATACGATCGCAGTCCATTGCCAATATGATATAATGCCTATGCCGGTACCATTTACAATATCCTTTTCCTCTGCAATTCACATCAGAGGTACACGTTGCTTATCGATATATAATATTTACACGCACGAGATATTAGAATGCAAATAAAAATAGATAGTTTAAAATATTTTCTTTCTTACCTCTCACACCCGCTCTTTCTCTCCCACCCTTTCGTTCCTTCTTTCACACCCATTCTCTCATTTTCTGTTTCACCGTCTTCTTCTCCCACTCTTCCGCTCTTTTCTTTTTCTCCATTTAGAACTCCTTACGTTTCTTCCCTTAAATAGCATACGAGACGAAAATCCATGCATTAAAGTTTGAAAAAGTTTTTCGATAGTATCTTGTATAATATTCGCTTTAAATCCTAAAAACGATTAGTGGTAGTAATAATGTTGGTAATATTCGTTTCTCGATAAGAAGATGCGACGCGCGGCTAACTACTATCCTTTTCTCGATTCTCGTGTAAATAGTAGAAGACCTAAAGTTCCTTGTATTTTTTTTTTTCTTTTTTTCTTTAGTTCGAAGACGTTGGCACATTGGAATAGATTTTGTGTGTGTGTATGATATACTTATTACTTCTTCTTCTTCTTCTCCTTCTTTTTTTTGTAATTTTTTTTTCTATTTTTAAGATTTTCGATTCAACACCGTGTCAGCGTACAGTGGGTCGAGTACCCTGAAGAGATATGTTAAATACCCAGACACTGCGTTTCCCTCGATTTCTCGACGACAGCTGATCACAGGGAACGCGGTATATTTCGCGCGGCATCGTCAGGAAACCCGATTAAAAGCCTTTGGTCTCGCTTAAAAACAGAAAACAAAAAGAAACAATTAAAATAATCGCACTAACAGTCAAATCCACTTTGGTATCGTACCGATTCTTAATTCCGAGCCAATAAGCCCGACACTTTTTTCTACAGACGGGTTTTCCCAGAAAATTTTCCAACGATGCGCTATCAGTTCTTCCCCCGTTTCCCTCAGACGAATTCCCTTTTTTTTTCTTTTTTTTTTTTTTTTTTTTTTTTTTATTTCCAAGCGGATCAGCGGTCGTTTGAACAATCGCGAGAGTCCCGGCAGCATCTGATTTTAATCTTCTCGGTATTAAAAGTCTCGGCTTTTCTCCTTTTTTCCTTTACAAATATTAACTTACACAACACCGAACATCGACCTAATTCCGTATACTTTTTGTTTTCTTCATATATCTCTAATATTTCTCGATCTAGTATACCCAACTGAAGGACATCACAGAATTTCCCAATATCAATTAACCAATTATGTAATATATATGCAATTTGCACACACGCCGGCAATCATAATGTGGAACGTAATAGTTTTTTCCTCCCTCCCCGTGTTTTTTTTTCTCTTTTTTTTTTAACCCTCCCAATTCTTTGTTCCCCTTTTTATTTTGTAGCGCCAAATACATCTTGATACTTCGCGTTCGATATATCACAGAATTATAAAAAGTTTCCAAAATGACTAGGATAATTTTCACTAACGAATTATCTTTAAGCTTTTCCCGAGTCGAAACGAAATTTTAGGAAAGCAAAGACGTCCATTGTAAATCCCGCCTCCTTTTGCGCGAAAGGAACGTTTCATCTTCTTCTTTATTTTTCTTTCACTCTCTCTCTCTCTCTCTCTCACTCTCTTTCTTTCTTTCTCTCTCTCTCTCTCTCTCTCTCCACATTATGCTTTGCCCGGCCGCCGAAAAACCTCTCCCCTTTTTAAACTCTACAAATGTATACGTAATTATTTTAAAAACTTCCATCTTCGGAAGACACCTAAATCTAAAATCGTATTTCTCATTCACGGTATACTTCTCGTTTCGAAGATATGTTTGGAAAACTTGTTCTCTCGTCCTTTAATTTCCACCTTTCTCTTTTCTATTCGTTCGTTTCTTTTTTGCTTCTTCTTTTTTCCTTGCGCGCTACCGTCACTAAAACCCGAAAAGACGCGTGCAATTTACTCTATTCCTCGCGTCTCGCTAAATATTTCCCTCTTTTCATTATTCCCCCATTACTACGGAACCTAAGAATTAGACGTAGACGTAATTTGTTTTATCATTTTCCTTCGATAATTTGTACTTGCTCGTTAGTTATAATGGCATTTCTTTTGTTTGTTTTTTGTTTCTCCCTTTGTAACCATCTTACATGATAAAACGTCATGTTTTCTCTTTTTTTTTCCTTCTTCTTTTTACACTGAGTTCTAAAACCTGAATACTTTGCACGAACAACTTTTTTTAGGGTTTCATTTTTTTTGCTTGTACGTTCGTTTGTTATTTTATTTTTTAACATAGCATGGATGCGTGTCGAAGATTTAAAAGAACAGGGCAGTGTTCGACAATCTCGCACAAATCGTTTCTCGTACGCCACACTGCTTTTCATCGTTTCCACCCCCATCCCACCCCGTGTGTCTTTTCTTTGGCCTAATTAGATCCCCTCTGTCTTTTTCTAGATTCCTTTCTCGTTCGAACGGCACGACCAAACGAAGAGAAAAAACGAAAAAGATCGAGACGGAAAGAAGTTGGTCGCCTTGAATGGAGAGCGCCGGAATGCACGTTGCGTCGTTTTCCAAGACGAGCCAGAACCGTATCCCATAAAATTTACCCCCTTACTCGTAATATTGCACATTCGCTAATTAGAACGCGTGAAACGCGAACGAAACGAAATTGGAGAAGACGCGAGAGCCTGCACTGCCCTGCCCGCCGTGTGGTTCTATCTACGTCGAACTAACTCCGTTTTTCATTTCTTCCCATTCGTTCCCCATTCTTATAAAACCTGAACAAGAGAATATCATCGTTATCAATATCGTACGAATATAATATATGTACAGTTCAAAATATTACTTTTAAAGAGTTAAAAATATAGTCTGTAATTTGCGCGCACGACGGACCTGTACACGTTTAAGAGCCCATATCTAACTTCTACTTGCACTTTTCTAACGACTCTCCTCCATCCCTCCCTTCGTTCCACCCTCCCTCCCTTCCTCTCGCCCTCATCTATTCCTTCGTCTCCACGCGAAACTTTCCTCTCTTTATCCAATCCTTTTTATTCTGCTCCGCTCGGCTTACTTCGTTAATTCGCTATATTCCTTCCGCCCTTTTCCTGGCAACCCCAAACTCTTTCCATCCCCACCCACGACCACAAACTGACCGTTTCTTGTCGCTTTTCTTTCAATTCGCGGCGTTTACTTCTCTTTCCCGATTTCCGAAATTTGAGCACATATTTGTAGACTTTTTAATTGATTTTCACTTAGGCCTAAGATCCTCGATCTACGATTCCCAAACACTCGTAAACCTTCACGCCAACAACGAAACTCTTGCTCGTTTATATGCGCGAGCCTAAACTAGCGACAGAGACGTACAAGCATAATCCACGCACTCTCTATTCACGCATTTCTTCACCATATTCTTCGCTCAATCACCATCTCCGTTCTTCGCTGCTCTTGCATTCTCCGTGCTTCCCTGCCGCGCGATTCGAGATCGCCTTTTCGAAACCCTCCCACCTTCAAAACGACCGAACAGATCTTGTCTAGCACGGTAACCGCTGACAAGCTGATATTTGAAAATTGACATGATTCGTGGGACTGTTAGGGACTCGACCAAACGAACGCACCGAACAGGCAATACCGCGCTTCAAAAACAGATGTCTACCATTCCACTCTACGTCTGACTATTCCGGTCTGTTCTACTTGCTCGTCGCCGAACCGACTTCTACGTTCTCGTTTTTTCCAGAATTGATATTTGCCTGTGGGAACGTTGTCCGGTGTCACGACCCTTGACGGCCAGTCCCTTGATAGAACGTTTCAAAGCGTTAGTCGCATTCGAGATCTCGTTAAAATCGGTCCAAGCCTCGGCGTGGCTAGAATCCGACGCAATGGAATGTATTCTCAGCTCGCGCGCAACGACAACCTTCAACCAGCCGAAAATTTTCTCGAAACTACGTCTCAGTCGATTCTCTTCTTTCTTCTTTGGATTAATCGCAGTCTTGACTCGAGGAGAACTACAAAACGACGAAATACGGAACGTGGAGGAGGGCGCCGATCGCGCAACTCCCCGATGGAAGAGCATGGGGGGAAACCGGCAAAGAGAAGCCGATCCTTTCGACGATCGTCCAATTAGTGGTATTCGAGGTGAGCCTTTTCTTTCGTCCACGATCCACGCGCTTCGTACCTTCGAACTCGTTCTTCGATTTACTCGACCTCTGTTTTCGAACGTGTATCAGCTCGGTAAGCAGGAAACGCGCGTTTCGTTGCTCCCTGATGCATCCAGATGCGTCGCAGCGTGTCTTGGTCCGCAAAGATCGGTGACCGATCGCGCATGGGTGACGATGAGCGACGAAAAATCGCATGAAGACGAGAACCTTGACGATAATGATGAGTATGACGATGCAGAGAGTCCGGGACGGGGAGACTGTAAGACGGTTCCGACATTTTCATTGCGGCTGCTGCTGCATCTGAGCCTGTTGCATGCTGCCTAGAACGTTCTTAATCGTCGAGTTCCTGAGCAGCCTCTTGAGCATACCGCTGGAACCACGATGCTGCAGGCTCTTGTGCGTCGTGAGTGAGTTCTTCGTGCGATACCTACGGTTGCAGAACTCGCAAACGTAGAGGGTGTCCGATTGCTCGTGCTTATCCTGGAAATGACGCTTCAGGGAGTAGTAGCATGAGAAGTTGCGACGGCAGTACGGGCATTCCTGAGGCTCGTTTATGCCACCCGCCGTTGGCGGTGGCATCCGGTACATGGCAGAGGGAGGCGTCGACGGTGCTGGATGCATCCCGTTGCCCGTACCTGAAAATCGTCCATCGCTCGTCAGAAATATTTTTATTTGATGGTCGTTCTTCACCATCGTACGAGAACGGAATCAAACCAACGTAGGTAGGTTTGAAAATCTGAATTATCGCAGTTGAAAAGATTGCGAAACAGCGAAGAGACAGCTCCAATGTATAAATTGAATTTATTTGAAGACAAGCGTAGTACAATTATATACCGAGGGAAAAAATATTCAATGTTTCAGTAAATTGTGCTTTTAATCTTGTCCGTACGGTACCCAAAGGATTTTTCTGCCGTCAGATTAATAGATAAACGAGTGTTCGAAAGCTTTATATTGAAAAGCGCAAAAGTTTATTGCTACGAATATTAATTGACTATGAATTTATAGCACGCGATACAAACCTTGTTCGTATTGTACCCAGAGGATTTATTACCAGGCAGATTACTAAATTAATTAACATTCGAAAGTGCGAAAGTTTATTTTACTACGAATATTAGTCGACTGTAAATTTATAGTTGCAAACTGTTCCAAAAATGTGGATAGATTTTTATTGATTTTCGCTTGATTCTCGTTGATTTCTCTAAATTACTGGAAAGTGGAGCTGCCCTCTTACTGTAACAGTTTCTTTAATTCTCGAGTTTCTAAACATACTCGAATCCCGATGCTGTTCTCGTACGACGGTGCAAAATACAAGTTGATCCCTTAGGATTTAATCTTCCTCGAACGTCCGAGGGAAAGCAAGAGGAGAAGGTTCTCACGAATCGAGGAAGATCGTACATTAAATTAGCCAGGGATTTCGACGATAAAATTGCCGTCTGTAACGATGTATTCGTAATCCTTATCATCGTGCGAAAACAGTTTTATCATTGGTGTAACTTTAATGTTTAAAAATCCGAGTAAAGAGAGTTGCGGATACGAAAATCACGACACTGTTCTCTCACGATGATACGAATTACAACTCAGTCACTTAGGATTTAATCTTCGTCGAACGTCCAAGGGAAATCGAGAGGAGAGAAGGTTCTCGCGAATCGAAGAGGATCGTACGTTAAATCAGCCAGGAATTTCGACGTTAGGACGACCGTCTACGACGGTGTATTCGTAATTAGCTGGAACCTCGAACGTTCGATGCAATTCTCAATTAAAGTTGTTTCCTTTCATTCTCGAGACGACCTCGGCTCGGTTTTAATTCAACCCTAGCAGCTGTCTCGGGATCAATTAAGGATTAGCACAGGTTAACTCTTTCTTTCTCCCTCTCGAGGCAATTTGGTGCTTCGCCGATCGATATGTCGGAGTATACCGGAGTATATCGGATGGAACTGTAAGCGATCCATGCGATTGGAACCATCGTTAATTGACCGTGTTGCAATTAGTCGAGTGAATTTGAGACGAAGAGGACCAAAACCACCATGCCAGACGCGTTGTGTTTACGGAATCTACCATTCAGGTTAGTTTCAATTCCATTTTCTGTTAGTTTCCCGCCAATGAAATTAGATCGCAAGAGAAATAAAAGATAAAAAGACGATAATTAATCCGACGCTTCAGAAGTGCTGGTAGTCGTGCAATAAAACTGCGTGAAACAAGCTACGAATTACCTTCCCGCGATAACGCACGCGTTTCCTCTCTAATGAAAATGTTTGTGCGTGCAAAGGGCTGCGCAGTCATGCTCGTACGCCCGTCGGTTAATGATGAAAAAATCAATACGCGCTAATTCCTCGCGGGCTGGTGAATGAAATTAATTTTGTTAGAAAAAGAAAAAAAAACAGATTAGTCGAGATTAACGAAGCTATGACGCGAGTGTGCACTATCGTCATGCAGCGATGCAAACGAGCGAAAGGACGATTTCGTGAAACGTTTGACTTCTCGAGGAAAAAAAAAGTTCGATTTTCGACGATTCATCGACGATCGATCCACCGCGCTGAAAGCTGGCATTCCGTGTTAGGCATCGAAGCTGCAAAACGAGCATTAAACGGCGGTACGAATTAGCATGCATATACAACATCAAACATTGAGGAGCCACGACGAAAATAAATAGGGCACATGAAAAAAAGAAAAAAACTTGTTAAACCCAAAAAAGGAGAATATAGATGTAAAAGCAAGCGGGAACGACCACGTACAGATAAACAAATTGACTTCCACAAAACGTATTAAAAAAAAAAAGAGAGAGATAAGTGAAACGGGAGGAGTATGGTGTGGGTGGTGTTAGTGGGAATAACCTGAAGCGTAATTATATCCTGCTGATCGGTCGTTTGGTCAGTGAGACTAAAAAACTCGACCTACTACTCGTAATTGAAGTGTAACCCCATTAAACGTACGATCGGTCAATTCAGCGATCGTCTCTGACTGTTCGATCCGACGATCGGCATGGTTCTTGTGTCTCCAGCGTCGTTACGAATGAAGGACGAGTACTCGACGCATCGATCCCGAGTCACCGACACAGGGGGTATAACGGAGCTGCGAATACCGGAAGAATTCGATCGGCGACCGTACGGTACCGAAGAGAATGAAGGACGACGGGAGGAGAAGAAAGAAAAGCAGTTCTGCAGGATAAATAGGACGGAGGGAACGAACGATGTTGGGACGAAAGCTTCGAAATGCAAGAAGAGGAGGTAGAGAAGTAGTAGTAGTAGTAGTAGTAGTAGTAGTAGTAGTAGTAGTAGTAGTAGTAGTAGTAGTAGTAGTAGTAGTAGTAGTAGTAGTAGTAGTAGTAGTAGTAGTAATAGCGGTAGTGGTGGTGGTAGTAGTAGTAGTAGTAGTAGTAGTAGTAGTAGTAGTAGTAGTAGTAGTAGTAGTAGTAGTAGTAGTAGTAGTAGTAGCAGTAGTAGTAGTAGTAGTAGTAGTAGTAGTAGTAGTAGTAGTAGTAGTAGTAGTAGTAGTAGTAGTAGTAGTAGTAGTAGTAGTAGTAGTAGTAGTAGTAGTAGTAATAGTAGTAGTAGTAGTAATAGTGGTGGTGGTAGTAGTAGTAGTAGTAGTAGTAGCAGCAGCAGAAGAAGAATAAGAAGAAGAAGAAGAATAAGGGTCGGTCCACGTGGGAGTTGAGACCGGTTTCTCTGGCATGCATTTTCTGCGAGATGAAGAAGGAACGGAACTGTTGTACGCGGAGCCGAGGTCGTATAGCGAACCGATGATTACGCGATTGTGACCTGCGCGATCGTTCCAACGGCGACGTGGTAAGGTTAAACCGCCGTCGAATCCAAAGGCTGGTTGATAGATTCTGTGGAAGTGATAAGAGAGATAGGAGAAATAGGAGAGGTTATCGATTGGTAAGAAACGCGAGAAAACTTCCGCGAGAGATCTATGTGATGTATGAGAGAGGTACGTGTCCCTACCTTATCTAAACCTTCAAAAGAACTTAATGTCAATGTCGCCGGGTCTGCTCTTATGATAGGTATATATGTGGGTCATCAGGGAGTTACGCGAGCAGTATACCCGCTCGCAGATGACGCATCTGTACTCCTCCTGTCGCTCGGCGTGCTTGTCGGCAACGTGGCGTTTCAGGGATGCTTTGCTGCATAGCACCTTGCCGCACAGCTGGCAGGTGAACAGCTTCTTCGCTGACTGGGTGTTCAGAGAGTTCAAGGTCAGCCCCGTCATAGAGGTGAGCACTGAAACACAACAATGCACCTCATGCAGCTGCAACCCCCACACTTAAACCCTATCTCATATCAAAGGATGACGCAAGCGATAAACTCTTTCTCTCTGTTCATCACCGTCCTCTTTTTCCCCATTCTTTCTTCCTGCTCTCCAACATTTTCCTCTTTCTTTCTTTCTTAAATTCGTCCCTTGTTATTTTCAATCTCTCTTTCTCCCTCGCTCGTTCTCTGTTCGCCCGTGCTCGTATTCTCCTAAACGACGCGGTAAGTTCAATAACGGGTAAGTAAAACGTGGAACGCTGTCAGATGAAAATGGATATCGCGCGTATTAGGTGGGCTCGTTTCTTTCACGAGGATGGAAAATGTAAAAAACACGTAAAAACGAATCCGATCGTTATACCGAAAGATAAATCTCGGAAAAGTCCTTTCTTCGATGGTGTCTTTTCAAATCTCGGCCCCGTCTCTCTCTCTCTCTCTTTCTCTCTCTCTCTCTCGCTCGCTCTCTCGGTCGCCCTTTCTCTCTGTCTCTCTCTCTCTCTCTCACTCATTCTTTCTTTCTACACGTTATTGTCGCGTTTTTACAAATTATTCACGGATCAGTTCTAGCTGACGCATTGTACGGAAAAGATTGTCAGAATTCAACGTTTCTTTTAGATTTTTTAAAACGTGCCTCCTTACATGATTCGCGCAACTTTTCAACAATCGCATCAACGTCTCTGCGATGCGATCACCTTCACGATCCTTCGTATTTCCGCGTACCTCGTGACCCTCGTTGGCATTCTATGGAAGTCCCGGCCTCGACCCACCCTATCGTGCGCGCGATGCCGTTCATTTTAAACGTCGCGGGATTAAACGGGACCAAGATTCGAAAAGGAAAAACAAGACGGAAAGGAAAACGAAGTGAAACGAACCCGGAGTGCACATTCGATATAGCGAAAGAAAGGGGGGTGGCTCTGGGGGTGTGGAAACTCTTCCGACGACGTTTCAAAATGGCTGGTCGCCTTTCGGGGGAGCGAAGTAAGAACTTTCAATGGCAGTTTTTTCTTCGAACCGCTGACGAACCCACCGCGAAACTAAAGCCTTCAACGAGGGTTAAGACGTACGCGCGCATACAGAGAAACAAGTAGAATGACTCCGTGTCTCTTCAGCCCTGTTGGCATTCCGGCCGTCTCCTTTGTGACTTTATGCATTTACGGCGTATGCAATTCAGATAAGAAGATAGAGATGCAACGAACGAACGGACTGGTGGACGAACGAACGAACGAACGAACGAACGAGCAAGCGGGCGAGCCAGTGAGGGGTAGATTTAGAAAGAGAAAAAGAAAAAAATAGGGACGGAGAAAGAAAATGTATATACTGTACTGTACTGTACTGTACTATACTATACTATACTATACTATACGGTTTGAAGAACGAAACGAAGCACAGACACGGAAACGAATTAAGCGTTAATATAAGAAGGCGCGCGGTTCATTTGTAATGGCCGCGTGCTCGTTAATTAAAAGAGATCCGGTCAGACGGAGTCACTGGTGAAGCGTTGTGCGCGATGCAACCTATGCGCGTATGGCTATATAATACAAATACCGTATCTGCCTTTTTTTTTTCTTCCTTCGCCCTTTAGCCATCGAACGCGAATGGAGGCGAGGCCAACCCCTTCGTTCAATGCCTTTGGCTGGAAAAAGCTTTTTATCCAATTTCTCGAGCTACGTCTCGTTAAACTTCAAGCAAAAGAAATTGTGAACAGCCTCACTGATGAGGTCGGTCGGAGGATTTCGATGGAAGAGAGATCGTGAAACGTATTCGTACACACGTACACGCGCACGCAATCGTGCACACATATTCACACGTACGCATACGCACAAAAGACGCTCGTACAGAGCGATAGAAAAGAAGGGAATAATACGGGAGAAGGTTGTGTGTGACGTAGATAAACAGAGAACGGGTTGTACAAAAGTTGCGTAGGCAGTCCTTTTTGTCCGATCTAAAGTATATATAAAAATATATATATATATATATATATATAAACACTCTCCAATCATTCTAGACAGATATGTACGTACGTATAACGTATGCTTCGTTAAGGGTCACGCCTTCTGCGTGAAACTTGACGGACGTGAGGAATTAAATAAAATTTAAAAAAATGTAAAAAAAAAACGAGAAGAGAAATAATAGGAGACGACGAGAAGGAAACACTGAGCATTCTGGGTGACACTTAAAGCATGCAATTCGAAGTAAACGTAATAAATGCGTGAGCCTGGCGAGCGGCGTGGCGGCTTAATCGTTCTCTTTCCTTTTTTTTTTTCTTTTTGCATACTGTGAATGGCCCTCGTTTCTCTCACGGTCTCGATCTTGTTCAAATGGATCGAGAATGCGCGTCGCCTCTTAGATTGCCTTTTGGCTCCAACATCTATACTGTGGTGCTGTCGTGTTCTCTTTTGCCACGATGGAAAAATGCGAAAAGTTTTGTGTTCTGACTTCCGAGGAAATCAACGTTTCGCAGGAGAACAAAGGCACGCGTGGTTTTCCTCGTTCGAGAAACCCTTTTTCGACCCTTTCCGCTGCTGAAGAATCGTTCTTACTTCGATCTCCACACACGACCATGCGCCGTCTGCGATATTTCCGAAGCGAGACGGCCGTTCACGTACGATTACGTTCGTACGTTCACGTGCCACGTGAAAAGAGGATCGACGAAAATGCGTGAACGGAATCGGACCCGCGATTTATCGAACGATCGTTGCCAAACGATCGGTAGAATTCCGGTTCGTGTCGGTTTTCCCATTGATACAGGCTCGAACGTTCAAATGTCGTAACTTACCTTCCAGCTGAAAGAAAGAGGCGTGACACAATGCGTATCGTTTAACAGGTTCAGGTGCGGAACACGAACGGGGTTAAAGGAGTGAATGTACCTGTCTGCAGGCATGAGACCGTTGTTATCGGTTTTGTCACTTTTCGAGGATGTGATAGGTGACTAAAAACGAAGAAAAAGAAAAAAGAGAATACAAGCGAATTATTAAACCAAATAGTACATTTCATATTATATAAAAAAATGTGGTGAAAATATATTAAGATGCATTTGACATTGCTTAAAAATAAAAATAATAATAATAACTATAATTATAATAATATAATAATATTAATAATAGTCATCAATAAATATATATTATAACCAGAACACCTTGGCAGATAACAAATAATAAGCAAGCACGGTAACGCTCGACATTATTTCGCTTAAGAAGAAACGATTTGTACCCGAAACGGAGTCGTTACCGGAAAGAATTCAGCCTTTTTTTTTTTATTCCATGTTCCCCGGATGTTTTTCATGATGTTTCGAGCCTATGGCACCGGTTGTGTTTTATTTCTCAATACAATTTTACATATCTGACGAATTTCGAATAAGCTCGTTTTTTCTCAGTGCTTTGCTGCTTCTTTCTTCGCTCTATTCCTCGTTCTCTCTCTCTCTCTCTCTCTATCTCTCTTTCTTTCTCTCTCTCTCTCTCTCTCTCCCTCTCCCCATTCTTCCTCTCATACTCGGAATACTCTCTATAACTCGGAATTACAAAATAATTCTATTCAACGGTATCGCGATGTGTATCGTTCTCGCACAGGTAATGATATCGTCGATGGTATATGTCTGCTCAGTATCCGTGGGTGATCGCTAATTTAACTCTATCGTAGGGTAATTGAACGAAATTACGGCTTACGTTATTATTTAAGAAAGCTTGTTGTACGAAACTGCTGCTTGCTCTCATGTCTGTATTGTATAATAGCTGCTTGCGTTAAAAACAGTACAAAAAACTCAGAGAAAAAAAAAAAGAACATTGTAAGATCCTACGGTCGCTATTGCATAAGTCTACGGGATAATAATTACAAGAAATAAAAAAAAGATACAGAACCTAGACGTGTGTGTAACTATGTATATAAATGTGCCTCTTACCCATGACCATAATTAAACAGTAGTAGTGTCTGTGCGCTAAAAGCCTAACGTGTAAAAAAAAAAAAGAACAAAAAACGAGAAGCGAACGAAGGAAACGTGGATATGTCAGATACAGAAGCGATAATAAAAATAAAAAAAAAAAAAAAAGATGGAACTGTGTGTGTCCTGCCAACGAATGAATATTAAAATACGCGTTGCGCCGATTCTGTTACATATGTACCGCTTTTCCCATTCACTCATTCATTTCTCAGTTGATTCGAACTGCTGCGGTGCCCTGCCAATCTGATCGCGTTCATGCTTTCCCTCTAACCGTGTTATAACTTAGAAATTAGATACTTTTAATTAACATTTGTTTGGTAACATCAGTCAAGAAACGTTTAAGATCAGTCCAATGTAGAGTCGACTAATTAGAACGATAAAAAAAAAAAAAAATAGAAGAAAAAAAAGAAAAAAAAAGAAAAAAAGGAAAAAAAGAAAAAAGATAAATCAGTCCAATTCAGTCTGAGACTAAAGCGTGTCGCGGATGGCGTTCGGATGGCTAACTACGATGATAGCAATCAGGTACGCGTCTCGAGTTTGTCCCCGGTGTCTCAGCTTTTCGAATTCGTCGTCGAACATTTTTCGTCTCTTCTACTACGTTTTCGTGAAACTCCATCCCTCGTCTACGCCCCTTCGATGAAAGAAGGGGCTGAAACAGCAGACGTTGCCAAGCGCGACACGTTCAATTCAACAATTCAGTCTTTCGAGGTTCGAAATCGGCTTCGAACGATTCATTTTGCACTGGCCAATCGTTAAAATTAGTAAGGAAGCACCTTCGCTCCTTGTCTTTGCGCGGGTTTCGCAAGGCCAACTACAGAGCGCGAATTCCGAGAACGGCGTGTATTATTCCCAACGGGTGACTTCGCGAGCCGTCGGTATATAATCATAAATTATTTAAAACCACAGTAGCACGGTCTCTTCATAACGCGTTAACGTAGAGCGAAATTAAACGAATGATAAACAAAAAAAAAAAAAAAAAAAAAAGAAAAAAAAGAGAAAGAAAATACTCAAATAAACTTCTACTAATATATAATTTGCAGTTAAATATTCATTCAATTTATATTAATTTCATTAATAATTTATTATTCTCATAATATAGCGCCGACCGCGGATCGGAGGGCGAAATATATATTCCGCAATTATATTTGGCCATTTTTACAGTAGTCACAAATCAATTTCTTTGAATAAATCTACTAGTTTAAATATTATCAATATCAGTTCTTTCCCCAGTACTGACTACTATAAAATTGTGTTCGTTACTCTCGTAATTTAAAGCTTCGTTCTTCCTCATTTCCTCTTTCCAACCAAACAAAGAAACACCACACTCTTTCCCGACATCGTTCCTTATTCCCCCACTCATTTGTTTGCATAAGAAAATGCTCGGCGTCGAACGTACTTTCGGAACACTGAAGAAAATTTGCTAAAGCGATTTCCCATTTTTTTTTTCTTTCTTTCTTTTTTGTTCTCGCACTTTCCATCTCGCGTCCATCTCATTCGTCGTTGAACCTCACCATCAGTCGTAGAAACGGAAATCACGAGTGTATACCACGCCGAAAATACGAACGACGCGGACCACTTAACAGAATATAACCTAATTTAAATTATCATAGCCTATCTAACGATGTACAAGTGTTGTCTTCGTGTTTAACGTGTATTCCATGTTCATCGATAAGTATATGTATATGTATATCCAGCTGTCTATGTCAGTCTGTATATGTCTCGAGTGTTTGCGCTCTCTGTGTGTGTGTCTCTGTGTATGTCTGGCTATGTCTCACGCCGTTTGTACAATGATGCACAGTGGTAAGTTGTAAAATATATCGTATGTGTCTATGTGTGCTCTGCGAATTATTTTGCGATCGATCCTCTACAAACGTCGACGCACGACGGGATCTAGTCTGTCTATATGTTTATCGTTCAGGACCCCTCGAATCCTTCCTGACGCGCGAATTATCGTTTCAGACGATGTACTCATTGGGTACACGGGTTTCACTTTTTTCCACGAAACTCTCAGCTTTTCCTGATCGTGCGTTTTATCTTCCATGATGTCGCTGAGACTCTGTTTATGAGATCGTAACGAAATGGAAATAAGAAAGGTGGAAGGAAACGACGTAAAAAAGCATCGAACGTTACCGAATGATCGACAAAATATGTATCTGAACGATCTCGTGATCATCAGGAAGTCCTCGCGAGATGGCTTATCAAAGTTCTACTAAAATATAGGTATATGCTATGTAGTCGGTTATATGTATATATGGCTATTATCGTTTAGTATATAAGTAACCTGTCAGTGTTAGTGGACCGTGTTTCCTCATTTCTCATCCCTTCCCCTATCTGAAAACCGAAGAGGTGTTTAAATTCGCGACACGGTTTCTGCCGCCTGGAAACGTTTCCCATGAAACGGTGTCGTCATCGCGGCGCCCCTTCTCCTCCAACCCTGTCATCCCCCCTCGTCTTTCCTCCGTTGACGCGCGTCTTGCCGCGATAACGCAAGAAAAAGAAAAAAGAAGAAGAAAATTCGAAAGGTGCGAGTAAGAAAGTGGACGACGTAGGCACGGAGCGGAGAAGTGGCAAAGAATCAAGTGTATGCAAATGAACGTGCCAAGGCCGCGAGGGTGAAACACGCCTTCCTTTCCTGCTTTCCTCGTCCCTCTTCTTCTTTTGAGTATTGCGAGTATAGAAAAAAGTCTCGAGAATGATTCGAAAACACGATGATATCCGATATCAGCGAATTGTGTGTCGAGATGACGCGCGACTTTACGGAACGTACGATGAAAACGAAAACATAGAATAATTAAGAAGAAGAAACGAGTGGTGTGTGTTGCGGTGATGAAAGATTTAACAGCGAAAAAGGAAAGTGAAATTAACGTTCGATGCTAACGACCACGACAACGATGAATAATAGTAATAAAAATGCAACTATAATCGTCCGTATATAATAGTCATAAAAAATAATAATATTTAATAAGATAAGGTACTTTACGTAAAGCCCGGTATATAGTATTTAAATGAATATGTGTCTGTGTGCAAGGTACCCCTCTAAAGCATTTTAATATGGAATGAATATATTAAGATAAAATATATATATTATATTATATTATATCAATATATCTCCTGTCTCTCAGTGTCCGTCGCGGAACGAGGACGAAATTCGTCGCAGAGGAGAACGTACGTACACGGTCCCCTCCACCACGGGTACCCTGCCACTGCGTAACTTTTTTGTCATTTTTGTTTACTTTTTACAACCGTGTTACCATGCGATCGTTATCGATCCGCGACGGAGGTTCCCCACTTGTGCTTCATCCGCGCGCATTTCCCCTGCCCTCCCCCCAAAACTAATTATTCCGCCCCTCTGTATCTCTCCCTCAACAACTAAACAATTAAAAATTCTCGAGTCTTCTGATTAATCAATATTTCGTTTACAGTCTTGTCGAAACGTTTCGGACGTTTCCGCCTAAAAGTTAGTTGGACGATGGTGTCTCCGACACCTGGAAGTATCTTTTCTTTTCTTTTTTTTTTTTTTTTTTTTCTTTTTGTTTCATTTCTCTCCCATTCCTTTGTTGCATTACATAAATCTAACTACTGTATAGCCTGCGATTAAGCCGTGTATCGGTACAGAATGTCGTTTAAGCGCGTCTCGAAGGCGAGTCGCGCGAAAGGACGTTGCACTGAACATTTGCCGTGTGATCGGCCCGTTCACGGGAATCTAAACGATTCGCGTTTGACTGGACGAGCCGACGATTCTGCGAAGCCGCCGATATCCTTCGAATCATCGCCAACGTACGCCCAGACTTCGTTTTTCATCGCGAAACCCTCGGTCAGTCGGCTGACCAACTCGCTTTCGTTAGGCTCTCGGGCGATTCGAAAGTTTCACACAAGTATCGTAGAAAGATCCGGAGAGTTACGCGGTATAAAAGTAGACGAAAATAACTATGCGATTTATACTAATTTTTCTGCACCACTACGCGCTGTAGAACATACACGATCACCGTCGTCCCCCAATTTCCTTCCAAGACTCCGCGATATAGAAATTGTAAAACTGATCAGGGAAAACGGCAAACCCGAAGTGTCGTCGTGGCAATCGTTTTAGATTCGTCGAACGTGCGTTGAAGATGACTCGAATCGATGAAAACGGGCATTCGCAACGCTGAAACAACGAGCAAAGCCTCGACTGCGGACGGGACGCGTTCGGAAGGTTGATTCTCTCACAAGCTTCCGCGACTATATCGATGAAAAAGATTCGTTTCGATTCTTCATCGAGCAACCGAGGAATCCTTTCGTATAATGAGAATCGCGACGATGCGCGATAATCTCACTTCGTAAAACGCTTAGCCCTAACAAATTGATAACACGTTAGTCCGGCCAAAGATGGAGGCCAAAATTTTCTGATTTTGTACGTTTCATCGTTCGGCCGTACAAAATCTCGCCCGGAGAAGTTCAACATTGGAACTCGGTGAAAATATATCGACACGTGTCGTCCCGTAAGGTGTGCACTCGACTGCCATGTTGGAATAACAATCGCCACGTTCATCATGTTCGTCTGGAAGCACTGATTTTCTGTTTCTACGAAGTCAGTCTCTTTCGATTTCCATGATATATCTCTCTCTTCGCAATACCGACGTTTCTCGGTCTCGCTCCATCCACGAAAAAGCAGCGTGCGCTCGTCGCGAACAGCATGCACGCGCGAAGTTAAAACTCTACTACGTTACACTTTCGTCTCCACCGACGTATCGCCATTTTCTCGACCGATTAAAAACTATCGACGCGAGATCACGTTACTGGTCCCATGTATCGCAAACGTTAACAGACAAATCGCCGAACTAACGAACACGTCGTCGTGACGACTAACCAATCGATAATAATTAACAACTAACAACAATTCCATTTATTCGCGCGGCTTACAGCCGCGAACGACGAAAAAAGGGACAATAACAAAGGCAACGGTAACGCGCGTTTTCGAACAGACGCGGAAAGGAAAGAAAAATGAGAAGAACAATCGCGATCCTTCGAGCGGCCATGCTGTCGACAAGTTGATCGTTCTCATTCCTTGGAGCCCCCACAACGTCGTCCATTGGCACCGTTTTTTTCCTTCCCTCGTGCTTTTTCTGTCTTTCTACTAAGCTCGTTTTACAGTGTTCCTCGGCACGATGCGAGCATAACGCGACGATAACCGGCTCTATTTCTGCCTACGATGGTAGATGCTCTTGTGATTGTTCAGACTGTTGAGCGTCCTGAACACCTTGTGGCAGAGAGCGCAGACCGCGCTATTCAGGGGCTGAAAGTGTTGCTGCTCTTTGTGCCGTTTGAGGGTGAGCTTCGTGGAAAGGGTTTTACCGCAAACGTCGCAGGTATAGCATACACCCGGTGGCAGCAGTGGATTGCCGTGTAACGGGTGCGATAATCTCATCGCGAGAATCGCCGACGGTGGGCCTGCTGGACCGTCACCGACCGATTTATTATTATTATTATTTTTTTCCATTTTTCGCAAACGAACGAAAGGGAAATGCCGATTGTTTTTTTTTTTCGTCGTTGTTGTTGTTAATCGTTATAGTTATATAGAGAATTAGCATTCAAGTGAATAGGCGATCGAAGGTTAGACAGAGATGGAAATGAAAAAAATTAAAAAAAAGCAGCGTGATACGAGAAAGAGTTAAATAGAATTTTTTTTTTTTTTTTAAGCAAAGAATGAGAGAAATGGCAAAGAAACAGTGAAAGAGCGAATAAAGTAATAAGTAATAATGTAGAGTTACGGAAGAATTAAGAGAGAAACAGAGAAATATATATATATATTTATAGAGAGAGAGAGAGAGAGAGAGACCAAGCACCATTGTCCGTTATAAATATCGACACCCAATTAAAAAGAAAAGATATTTTCCGTTACGAACCAATATTTGTGGCGTAGGAGGAGGCACACGGAGAGCCACGTGTGTGGATGGACCCCCAGCGCAAATCCGTGTTCGTGAAGGTAGCGGGTAGGTACACACAGAACAATGACGAACCAGAGCCGAACGTATAGCCGAGCGAGCGGGACCGGGAACAAACAAGAACAAAGATACGACTGCCATTAATATCACTGGACAAGATTAGTGTACGCTGATGGTATTCTTTAATGCGCAGGGCCGGGGGTTGATGAGGGTGGTAATGTGTGATCGGTAAGGCTAAATGCGGAATTCGTTGGCGTTCGTACGAGGTATGTAAGGTTGAAAATTAGGTAACATCAGAGGAAAACGAGTAGGAAAGTGAAAAGATCGAAGATCAAATGTATATTCGGGCTATTTGGATGGTATTTGCGTAGGATGGTAAATGCAATTTGATGGTAAAAAGGTGACAGATTGGAGGATACACGATAAGGAAATACAGATGCATCGAGGGGCCGCCGATTTGCACGTGGTGGCAGCTATTTCGTGGGTTGTTCAACCTCCGGCCACGAGAACATTTAATTTAATTGCGGCCGCTCGAAATTCTTTTTCTCCTTTTCCGTATGATCGTACCGATCGTAGAGAGAAAGGTAGCTCGTGGCTCTGGTTTGTCATTGACCATAGGTAACGCGACGACCGAAGGATCGTCGCCACCGGAAGTCGGGATTCTCTACGAATCTCGAGGCACGGTTATCGATGCGCGTGCACGTTCCTGCGCGGCCCTGAGCCGTGACTGAGTCGAGGTCTCCGCTGCATTCTCCGAAGCGTTTTCTTTCTCGCTCATAACATTCCTTTCCTGTACGTTCAATGGCCATATACGCGAAACAATCGAAGGTGAAAACCTCGACAATATTTGCGACGACGCGACGACGCGACGACGATACTCATTGTCAGCTCTATACTCTTTTGTCGTGTCGTATCGTGTCGCGTCCCGTCGTACCGCGTCGTGGAATGCAACGGAGAGGCATCTCGCATCTTTCTAGGTGGAGAAAGCGAAAGGAAGAAACACGACGGCGATTTGTTGTCACCAAGCCGAAGGACACGAGAAAAAGCTCCTCGTGTTCGTTCTAGGGCAAAGAAAGATGGAAGTAACGGCGAATACAGGCGGAGCAGAGCTGGCGCGCGTCCTCGGGACTGGCACATAACGGCGTATTCACGACGGTCTGACCCTCGGTGCTGTGGAGCGTGAACGCGTACCCATTGACTCGGGGACGGCCACGAGGCACCTCGGGCGGCGAATATACGTGTCACGGGGTCTGGGGCTTACGTAGTACGGTGGGGTATGCGTGTATATGGGTCGGCCGGAAGCGCACGCAGGGCAACGAGGTGTAACGCGGCCAAACAAAACACAGAAAAGAAAATATAAAACGCAGCCGAGGTTGCATAATAAAGCCGCGAAGGTTAACGAGACGCACGACGTTACCCGCGTGCACCTTTCTCCGATACGTGAAAAATAACAGGGGGCCGCTCTCTCTCAGCGTACAAAAAAGAAACATTTTATTCATATAAATAATCATGGATAAATTCGAAGAATAATATCAATATAATAATAATTATCATTCATTATCGTAATGCAATAGTAATAAAGATAACAGATCGTCGACGATAAGTTCATTCGAAAATCTGATTAATCATAGTTACGAAACGAGAAAACAAGGATACGATAAGCGTATACGTGTGTGAGTACTATTGGACGTACGCTATCCCCGAAAACCCGATAAGAGAACAATAATAATTAAAAAAAAAAAAAAAAAGAAGAAACAAGGAGAAGTAACAATATTAGAGACTAAAAAGAGAAGAGAACAGAGTATGTATCGTATATGTGCGTGTGTGTACGTATTTATAAACTTCTATATATTCGTGTAATTACGTTCGTATCGATAAATTCAGATATAAAAGACTTTCTTATTTACATGAATACGTACGCACGCGCCCTCTACGGCGTCTATTTTCGTTTCAACAGAATTTATATGTACATTCTACGTAATAGGCGACGCAGTCTTCGTCAAGAATATTCTACGATCGAAGTCGATGTTTTTTTGCGCCAGCTTCGATTCCTTTCGAAGGGTGAATAAAAAACGCGAGAGCTATCACAATTTTCATCTCGATATCGCAGTCGCAAAATAACAAAAAGGTAACCATTAGATAGAATTCTCGCGATAACAATAATCGTCGAAAAATCCCCAAAAAAGGAAAAAAAGAGACAAACGAAGTATATTAAAAATACAAACGCGTACCTTTCTAACAGAAAAACGAGAAAAAAAAAAAAAGAAACCCATCCGAGCGATCGATGAAACACGTCTCGAACGTAGAATAAATTAAGATTAATACTAAATTGTAACCGCGAACGATGCCACCGTTGCGTTGAACCAATCGAAATCGACCGAGCGAAATGCAACCGCTAATTTAGCAATCGACATTGATTGTCTCGACGGAATTGTTCTCCGTGGTGAATAACGCGCGTGATGTCGATACACATCGTTCTTGTTGTTTCCGGTACCGTTACAATTTCCCAAAAATTTCGGCGCACGTGTGCAACATGGGCGGGGGGAAGGAACGAAAAAAGCGTTTCGGTAATTTTCATTGCACCACATCCCGTAAGAACGGTATATTAAGTAACTTTCCTTTGGCTGCACCTTAAGGTACCTCTACACGTATTTCGATCGTCACATTCGTCGCTCTCTTGTTAAAGAAGACAGGTAAGAATCGCGTGCGAGCGGAGCAAAAGGAGCAAGGTCGTTCGTTGCTGTTCTCAGCCAGTTCCTTCTTCTCGTTCACGAGTCTGGACGGGAAAAGGGATGAGAGAGAAAGAGAGAGACAGAGAAAGATAGAGAAAGAGAGAGAGAGAGAGAGAGAGAGAATGAGAGAGTGAGAGAGAGAGTGAGAAAGACGGAAATAGGATGAAAGGAGACGGGCGACCGCGCGTCTAATACCTCGTCAACGTTCTATACGTAGGATAAGCGAAGAACATTACGATCATTAACTTACGTTACATATTATTAACTTATATATAATATATTTTCACGTTTTTGTACTGCGACTTTCCTCGTAACATCGTGCCAGGCGATACTCGCGCGACTACCCCCGATAACCACCCCTCGTAAACTAAGTAATACAAAAAAAGACTGAAAGGGGACGCTTTTCATCTTTCCTTCTTCTTCTTGCGAAACGGAATAGTTAAATAAAGAAGATCGAAACAACGAGAGAATTCACTCACGAATATGGAAATCCTGACGTTCCGAATCGTTTCTGCTCGACCCGAGCACCTACCTACTTATATACACTCAACGTAACATTTATATGTATATGTATATATATATATATCTCTTTGTAACCTTAGTAGAAAAATTAAACTTCTCGCGCGATTCAAGTGCTTCGAGGTCTAGCTTCATTTTATGTATCTTTTTTACGCTTTTTGTTCATTTTTTTTCTTTTCTTTTTAGTCTATTTAATTTAAAATATTCGTCCGCTCGAACGAAAATACGAGAAACTATAATAATAACAGTATCGCCTACTATCACAAGATCTTTCCCGCGACCCGAATACAAAGACGACATTTCCCTCGACATACAGCTCCCACTTCGTGGAGGAGACAAATGCGAGATCAATGATCCACGGTAGCGCTAGAGAACGTATGCAAAAATCGACAGCCTATCGTAAGTAAATATCATATCTCGTAATGAAAGGAACGGGACGCGTCTAGCAATCCTACGACGATATTGCCATGAAACCGATAACGTAAATTGGACCAGTGTGTAGAGGAGATTCTTTAACGACTCGTTTACGACGTGTGTGTACGTTAAACGTTAGCCGACGAATGTTTTAAACTCTCGTTCTGACGATGTACTATGATCGTCGCACACGTGAAACACTGGCACCGTTCTCGATCCCTAAATTCTCGATATATGTCGAAGAACGAATATCGAGAGACAGAGAGATCCAGAGGACCAAGAAATCCATCGAAGGTTTCATGGACCTCCGGCTCTCGTTTATCCCAGTCGTGACTGTTGTTGCTGTTGATCCTGGTGTTGTTGTTGCGGTTGTTGTTGCTGAGAGGTAACTCTGTCCGAGTGTTCTCTCTGCTCTCTCTCCCGTTCGCGCATCTGTTCCATCTCCTTGCGTTGCTGCTCGTTCTTGCTGTGTTGCCGATGATAGATGCTCTTGTGGTTCCGGAGGCTGTTCAGGCTCGAGTAAACCCGCTTGCAGATGTTACAGATCGGTTCCTTGCTGGGCCTGGTGTGCACGTTCTGTATGTGCCGCCTCAACCGCGTTAGGGAGGTCAGGATTTTGTTGCAAGGCTCGCATCGAAACTCATCGGACGCGCCGCTGCCGGCCAACTGACCTGGCGGCAGAACCAGACACAGGGGTTACTTTTGGTTTTGTGCTCGAACGTCAGGTCGGACGTAGGTCGGACACGTTAACACGGAACGAGGAAACCCGTTCCCCTCCGCTCTAGAGTCCTCTCTCTAGTCACACACATCGCGTGTCCCGCGATCCTCGTCAATTGTTCTCTTTCACTCTTACACCACCATCTACCACCTTTTTTCCGAGCCGAGAGAGAGAGAGAGAATTCGTGCGCCCTTCTCGATTAGTCGCGCACATTGCACCGTCACCCGACCAAGCCGTGCTCAAACTGTCTTTTTTTTTTTTATTTTTTTATGTTTGTCAATATTTTTGCGTTACTTTGGAACCACGTAATTATGCTTGCAGGTGCTACCCAGCATCTTCATCGTACGCCCATTCTACTTTTCATCGTTTCGTTATTACATTTTTATTGGACTTTTTACTTTTGTTACACACATACATAGTGGTACGGCGTGCGTGCTTTCCGGGGAAAGTACCTTCTGCTAGCGCGTCGTCTTACCATTGTCACCGTTTTCTACTTCGTCCATTCGTTCTTTTCGACGCGTGTCTTCCGGCGCAAATTCCTCGAAGCAGCCGCTTTCGTCGCGTCTTCAAAAACTCTAGGAAATAACTAGAAGAACGTTTTCAAAGATCCCTTCCGATGCGGTTACTACGTCGTCACGTGCAACTGGAAACAAATATTGGAACGAGATCGCTCGTTTGAAAATTTCGTGTTAACTGTGAACCGCGTCGTTACACGATGACAATGGCCACGACTAGATTGCAGAAGGCTCTTTGCCGTATCGGAAGGCAGCGTGTGCCGTACCGTTTTTCATCATTCATCGTTGTGCTCTTTTATTTTGTTTTTTTTTTTCTTACTTTTTTTTTAGCGCATTACGATAGTAGAGTGCAAGCAATTCCAAGATTCCAGTGAACGATCGTGAGCGATGACGTTAGTGTTTTCAGAGCACCAGAGATGTATCCATGTCGATGCGTATTATTTACAGCAAGACAGAGCAGAGTAGATCTTGTAGGTATACGTGTGTGGATATATATATACAAGAGTGTGATATTTGGTCTAACGGAATGATGCGATGAAGCGAACGTTTGGTTATAATATTGATCTCTGTTTCAGCGTAACGTATGATTCGCGAACGAGCAGAAGTCCTATCAGAGGGGTCGAGCTTCTTAACGACTCAGCGTTACATGCCACGGGTTGGTAATTATCAGTGAAACAACAATATTTCATTCCATCGAATTCTCCTTTATTTTCTCAATTCATTTCTAACGACATTCACGCTATTACTATGGGGCGACAGTTACGTTTCGCGCGGTTTACCTTAGCGTAACTACGATTCCGCGAGCGATCGATTCGTGTTGGCGGTGTATAACGTGGCAAGCGACGACGACGACGTTGATCGTGTCAGCGAGACATACTATAGAAAATGAACGGTAGCGATCGTGAGTCCGTGCATGAGAAAGGCGCAGAGACGAGGCGAGGGGTGGCGGACGGAACGATACGAGAAACGATACGAGAAAACGAGTCTCTCAACCGTATCGGTACCGAAAAATTGTTTTTCAAGGCTCGTAGATAGATGGGTTATAGTCCAATCGACCGATAAATAGATTCGTCCTTGGTTCGAGCGTTTCGCGAGATACCAGCCTCGCGTTTCGTGCGAAAAACCACTCTGCCGGCAAAAATTCGAACCGACGACGTGTTCGCGACTCTATTCTGGCTCGATCGAGAGAAATTGCACAGCCACGCGATACGCCCATCGATAAATATACCAGCAGCTAATCGATGGGAAAACGCTACAAGGTCGACTTTATCGTCGGCACGGCGATGAACTACCCTTTTGGCTGGATCTCTGGGGTAGATGAGGAAGAGCACAGTCGTACCACAGGAGAGTGGTATCGATTTTACCGTGGAAAGACACTCGCTCGAGCCATGAACTTGGCACGAAACTAGTCCAGATGGCGGAACTTATTATTCGAAGGGTGCGCGCGTAACGCGACACGATCGACTCTGGCAAGGAGGAACAGGACGTTCCGCGTGAATTCTTTGAGGTAACACGTATGCATAGGTTTCGATTCGCGACTCTCTTTGGCGTGCATCGAGGTAACTCGTTTTACGATCAGAAGACTAGGATTAATATTATCTCGGTAACGCAAACGTTTCAAACGAAACGAAATAACGCGACTACTCGATCAACGTGGTACTTATAAAATTATGTAAACGATGGTCGAACGTCTCTTTGCTTTCTCATGCAACGAGAAACGACGATTAATCGCGTTCCAGAAGGTCGTACGGTTCTGCCGTATTCTCTTCTCTTGATTCCGCGTTTCTTCGTGCGTAGATCTCTCGGGGCAAGACGGAACCTCGACGCAAATTCGGTCACTAAACCATGGATGTCGGTCAATACGTGACCTCGCATTGTTCCTCGTGTTCCTTTCGCTCTTTTCTCGCGTGGTACTGGCTCTTGTGACTGACCAGACTGTTTCTCGACTTGTAGCTTCTACCGCATTGGTCGCAGGAGAGCGACTGCGGTACGTAAAAATGCGTGTCCGCCAAGTGCCTCTGAAGAGACCACGCACGAGAGAAAGTCTTCTGGCAGAAGCTACAGTAAGTGCCGGTGATCGAGCGGCTCGAGTATTTAAGTTCCTGCTCGACCTGAGTTCTGGAGGCGTCGCGAAGTTTCGACGCCGGTTGCATGTTACCATTCTGCGTTAGCCAACGAAGATCGGCAAACGGGACAGTTTCGTTCAACGTCGTCCTTGGTTGCTGGTGTTGCCTGTTGTTGTTGTTATTGTTACCATTCTGCTGACGCGTCTGCTGACCATTAGCATTGTTGGCCGAGCCTCGATCCGATTGCAGATCGATCTGCTCGTTGAGCAGACAGGACTCGAGCTCGTCTATCTTGGGCGACAGAGGTTCCGACTTGAGCACGATCTGCATCTGATCGTTAATGTCGTCTAAGAGATCGATAATGGGCAGTTCCTGGTGCTGTTGGTGCCCCTGCATCATCTCGCACTGACTAGTTGCCGTACTTTGGCTCGATTGGCCGGTTTGCCGTTGACCGTCTCCGTTGGTAGCGGACTGCCAACCCCCGTCCTCCTCGGCGACCTCCCGGTCTGCAACCAAAGAGGAGGGGGCTGAGTCCATCGAGATGTCAAGCGAGATGTTCACGCCGATCGATTACCAGCGGATTCACGAGCGCGACGATCATCGTCGGTTTGCATGGCAAGAAAACCGCGACCGAGAGATCACAAAACGGATGGCAAGAGAGGGATGACGCGCGCGCGACAGGCCAAAGAAAAGAAGAAATCAAGAGAAACGCGGCTCGTTTCCCGACTAAACGGATGCGGACGCTGTTAATCGTTCGCCGGCTAAAAGGAGGCAAGAATCGTAGCGGAGTATCGCGAGCAACACGAAGACGAAGAACTGTGTAAAGAGAGCGAGAAAGAGCGATCGGGGAAGAAGGGCGAAAGGAGGGTTGAAAGGTGGACTAACGGAGCTGAGGAAGGTAGGGCGAGTGTACATTCATCGTCTCATAAAAGCCAGTATAACGTCCGCGAGGATGAGATGTCGATACAACGAGAGAGCAGCAGTAGTAATAGGAGTAAGAGTAAGAGTAAGAGCAGGAGCAGGAACATAACGGCGATGCTTCTTCTTTGCGGGATTTTACCCAGCCGGTTACCTTAGCAACGGAACCCCCCACGTACGACGCTCCTTCCCCCGTTTTTCCGTGGTGCCGGGAAGGGGATATATACCTAGGATGCGTATTATTCTTAATAACCCCCGTATGCCGTTGCGCTGTATTATGACTGATGTTGACTCTAAGCGCGGAGAGCCACGGCGATCGATAGCTCGCTACCACCGCGACTATGAGAAACAGGGAGAGAGAGAGAGAGGAAGAAAGAGAGAATATACTACGACTAAGGGAGGGCCAAGGGGTTGTAAAGAGGAGAGAGAGAAAGGTGAAGGAGGATAGGGCCGAGGGATCGGCGGGGAGAGAAAAATCTAAGTAGCTTCCGGATTGGTTACGCGAGTCTTACGAACTTTTGAAAGAGTTACGTGGACAGTGGTGGGGACGAAGACGGGGGTTGCGAAGCGAGGAGGCCGCCAGGAAGAACTACCCTCTCCTCGACCGCGGCCCTTTTTTCATCCGATGCGGTTGCGCGTTTCACGAAATCAGTGCGATCAAACGATAAGTCTTTTCGGATATCGGATCCTATTTAGTCACGGAGAAACGAACTTCCTCTACGTGAACGAAAAGGACGAAGAAACGCACCATCTCGCGACAGTTAACGGGACGTTGTCGGAAAATTTCACGTCTCCGAAGAATTTAGGAAATTCATCGAACAGACAGAAGAGATATTCCTTTACGTCGCGGTCTAGTTTCTATGTAAAGAGAGCGCGGTCGCGTCTTTCTACAAGGCGACGAATTGCACGGAACGTTGATCGAACTCGGTACCGATAAGAGGAGAGCGGCGGAGAGGAGGCGGCACGAACGCACCAAGCCAATTTCTTCGCGAGAGATACGTTCTCGCACACTGCTGGGCACTAGCGGCGAGGCACGAAACTAAAGTGTCTCAATGAATTAAGCACCGCGACCAAGTAGCCTTCACCTTGTCTTCGAACCGTGGTGTTACGCCTCTGCCACGGATCGCGAGAGTCGTCACGATACGTAAACGAGTTTCGCCGAATTTTCAATTCCCCCCGCGAACAAATACTCGGGTGAAAATTCGTCCTGCGAGTCTGTCGTCGACCGTGTAACCGGTTCTTCGCCTTCCTCTCCCCTATTACGTAACTCGCGCGAATTTGCAAAAAGTCAATGTCGAATTTATCGAGGGAAAGGTCAGAGATGCATCCGAGAGATGCGATGAGTTCGATCCGACGATCGGTCGAGAAACGGAGAAATTTGTCGGAAGAAGCGTATCGTTTTGGAAAGTGTTGCAGAAAAAAAAAAGATCCGAGCCATGACAGCAAATGATATAGAGCGAAAGTGTAAACGCCCCCTCTCTCCCTCTCTCTTTCTTTCTCTCTGTCTCTCTTTCTGGCTCTCCTTCCCCTGTCTGGCCCGTTCCTAGCCCCCCTGTCATCCCATACTCTCTCGTTCTCTGTCGTACACTCGTCTTCGTCACACCCGCGCTCACTGTTGCGCAGTTTTCGAGGTCACCTCAAGTTCATCATCGATAATAGCACAAGGCGAAAACAAGCAGCTAGACCTGGGCGTCCCCGATAAGTACATACTACAGATAAAAAATTCCATCGGATTTGGTTCAGAACGAACTTTCGTTTGGCCTTGGGAGGCGCCGCGTACGCGGCCGAAAGTAAATTGCCAACGCGGATCGTTGGCTACCGAAACGAACGACAAGAGGCAGAGAGGAAAGGAGACGGCCTGAAGGAAGAGAGAGAACGAGCGAGATGAGTAAGTATCGAGTAAATAGACGTATGCAAGGCGGACTCGCGGACGTCACGTAAGCAAGAGACAGACTTTCGCACACCATCGGAATCGACAACGTCGACAGATGGCAGCATGAATTCCGTGTTTCGCAAACAGGCCATTAACAAACGTTACGTAACCCGAAATTTCTTTCCTTGGCTACTATGTAGTTTGCCGATTCGATCGAATATGAAACGCCCTGCCTTGTTCCCCTTCCCGTTCTTCGGGCCACGTCGATCGCTTCCTACGAGGTGACGAAGCAAGGATTCTATTCGAAAAACGCGAACAACAAAAATCCTACGTGTAAAATCCTTCGAGCTGTGGAACAGTCGATGCGCGTTCCGACGAACCGTCGTTTTCATTATCGAAACATCGGAATACCAAAATATATATACGTGCAAACTAAAGAAACTGTTTGCTCTACATTCTACTTTTTATAACATTTTTATAACGCTCCATCGATTAAATCCAAGCCTGTTAAATTTCGTATCACGCGATAGTACTTTCGTACGACCGCGAACATTCGCATACGACGGAGATGAAATCTGTTGAAAGGAACACTCGAGTACTTCGATATTTTTTGCGGCCATCGTATGCCTGATTTTGTTCCAATTCGCCGAAACGGCGGTTCGTCGGGACACGCGTTCGTTGCAACTGCAGCCTAAGTCGTACGTCGAGCATTTCGCGGGACCGAGCGGAGCGTGAACCATCGCTTTCGTGCGAAGAATTCGGTCGGCCATTAAAAAAGGCCGAAGGAAAAACGAGGCGAGGAAGAATACGTGGCGGAGCGCGGTATGTCCGGCACTGAGAACGTCCCGTGAAATAAATATTTGCTCGATGCGCTGCAACGCGCCCTCTGATACAAAGAGACAGAGAAAGAGGATAAAGTGCTCGACTCCAGAGCTCGGCACCCGCTATTTTTATGCGGCCGGGTTTTACAACAGGTTACCGCGGATGCAGGCGTTCGCGGAAAAGAGCAGAAAACGAGAGAAAATAAAGGAAGAAAAAAAAGGGGGGATGAGGAAGGCGGGGGTGAGAGAAAAGGGAGGGAGGTGGAGAAAAGGGAATCGTGACGGTGGCGGGACCGTGGCGGCAGTCCCGCTACCAACACCGCTACGTATCGGCTTTTTAAACAATTTTAGTGGCGAGCGGGAAACGGGCTAAGAATATCTAGGCCCGGGGAAAGAATTTCTCCTCTCTTTGCGATAATGACATCGAAACCGGCCGAGAAACGCGGGCATAGACGCGCGCGGAGAGAAAGGAGCAGAATGAATAGATTTAAAATTAGACCGCGATAAACGCATCTTTCTCCGAGTGTCGGTCGCTCTATGCAAAACTTCTCTCTCGGGCATACGCTTTAAATAAATGACAACGAAATATATTGTACGCGCGCGTATAAAATGTTATATACAAGAGATGCTCGCGAATCGTACAACGACCTGCCTTTGGAAAAAAAAAATAAACGCATCGATCAGGTCGCACAATTATTTTAATTTCAAATGTTACGGCGCGAAATTCATCGTTTCGGACAGCAAAAAAAAAAAAAAAAAAAAAAAAGAAAAAGAAGAAAGAGGAGAGACAGACACAGTGTGAAAGGTTAACGCGATCGATCGCATAATTTTCATTGTTTCGCACGGTTTCCTCTCTCGTCGATCTATAAAACCGTGCATTCATAACGACATTATCGATGTAGCAGAAATGACCGTATACCAGAAAGTTCGAGAGCAAAATTCGTTTGGGAATTTTTTTCCGACGGCCTCGACGAATCTGCCTAGAAACACGCGGACCGCCATATGCTCGCAGCCGGCTCTGCGCGGAATAAAAAGATCTTAACCGTGTGAGTACAGAAGAGAGGCGAAGGAACAAAGAAACTCGCGCTCTCGTCTAAGGCTGATCGCTCGACAAGTGGTCGTACGTTGTACTTTCTATCTGGCACGATTGTTTTTTACGTAACCAGCCATTACGAATTAAAGATGATTAAGGAACGGGCGCTGTGCGCGACATTTACAAGACTAAAATTTCACTTTATCTATGTGTCGAAATGATAACGCGTTTTCTAAATTGATCTACGAAACTTCTAGACCTTGATCTTTTCCCCCGATTAACTTACACGATGTTGTTTCATATGTCGAAACTATTCCTATTATCGCTGGAACTATCAATATTATCAAAAATCTATTATCGTAAAACAGCATCGATCGTCGAAACGAACAAGCGGAATAAAATACTCAATATAATCTAACGTAGAAACAAACAGCTATAAAATCGAGTCAGGTGTGCCGTGTGTTCTTCCGTTTTAATTTTAACGCAAACTCGCACCGTTCGGTTGCCGGTCGTTTAACAAACGAAACGGAGTAGGTGGAAAGTTTCGCGGGACCGACGACCCTGCAACTATCTCTCGGCTGTTGGACGGCTGAAACCTTGCCAAAATCACGTCGCTGCAGTTCGTTCGGTCGAGCAAGAAAAAAAATTGTCCGTCGCGAGCGAGCATACGCGCGATAGATAGGAACCGACAAGCCTTAGCCGAGATAAAAACTGCGAAAAAACAAACAAGCATTCGTCTCGTACGCTGCAAGTGACCGATTAGGGAGGCGTGCTTGGCTAGAAATTTTTCAACGGAGAAATTTTCGCGGCCAAGAACGTTGCGCGCTATCATTTTTAACGGCACGTCCAAACAACTCGTCTATTCTTGCGTCGAAACGACGTAACGTTCTCTGCTTATTCGCTGCGCTTTGTTGTCTCGCGAGTGCAGCAAACCGAAATGTACAGAATTGAAAAGAGTAAAAAAAAAAAAAAAAAAAAGAAAAAAAATATAGAAAAGAAGAGGGAGATGACTTTCTGAAAAGAACGGACTGACGATCACGTCGAGAGAAAATACGCTGTGTTAGGCTCCGGGTCGAACAGCTTCGCGAACCAGCCACGTATAATTTAATGCGTCTAATGATTCGCACTGCGCCGCAAGAACGTGAGTGGCGTACCAAGGTCGTCGTATTTTTAGTTAGGCCAATGTTTAGTTGGCCACGTTGGTCGGAGATAGAGGGACCTTGAATTTTGCGGATAACATCTGTGGTCTTATCGACGGCCCCTGATAACTTTTTCAGTACTAACCTAGTATAAGCCAGTCGTTCAAATATTAATCGAGGAGGCGGGCGAAGCCGCACCTGAATTTACTTAACGACACTGTTAGAACGCATTTAAGACCTTCTCCTCTGACGATCGCGAAACCCAAGACGATGTATCCCCCATGATCGACGATATTTTTTTGTTTTCGTTTGTTTTCTCGTTCAGATTGCGCGGCTCTCGAAACTTTGGGTATTTAAGCATTTACGATCGTGGTACCTCTGCGATCGTCGTTCGTTCGTCTCCATGGCGAAGAAAAAAAAAAAAATAAATAAAATAAGAAAAAGGCTACGTTTGTCTAATCTAGCAGATAATGCATCTTGCTATGA
Organism: Bombus terrestris; assembly: GCF_910591885.1. Taxonomy (NCBI): domain Eukaryota; kingdom Metazoa; phylum Arthropoda; class Insecta; order Hymenoptera; family Apidae; genus Bombus; species Bombus terrestris. Next base: position 11,099,092 of record NC_063281.1, on the reverse strand, counting down.
AAACGAGAACGCTTCGTATTCCTTCGGCAAAGTCGAGAGTACGTTGAAACGTTTACCGTTATTAAGCGAGTTTACCGTTAACCCCCGCCCCAGCGAGCGCGTTCGCTCCACGACCCCCCAAATATGCATAGCGTACAAGCGTGACGTACAGTAAAAAGAGAGCAAATTGTCCGTCCCAGCGAGTGAGAAAAAATGGCCAATAAGTCGGTAGATATACCGTAATGACGTTACCATATGGTACACGCACGTCAGAGTCAAATGTCTCTCGAATAATATAAAAGAGTGTGACAAAATTGGACGACCTATCACATCCTCTTTCGTAATTGGAAACGAACAAGCTGCAAAGTGTCTCGTGACGATGTGTTTCACGATTATAATTACGTACAATTACGGTGTAATTGCAAACTTTTCAAATTGGTAATACACGATAACGTCTGTAAAATATATAATGATAAAAGAAAAATATATTTTATAATTACGTTGCTCGATATATACACATATATATATATGGTAATATGCGTATATGTTTACATGTGTAAAGAACATATAGATATATATGTATATATGTATAATATTCGTAAATATAAAATTATAAGCAATGTCATAATGCTGTCGTATCGGCGATATCGCGGCAGCGGCGTGTTTTCCGTTAACAAACGTTAATGGGACGACAACACTGATACAAAACTTAACGATGATTTGGACAATACGAGCACGGCACGTATACATATATATGTATATACATATACATGTATGTATGTATATATATATATATATATATATATATAGAACGAAAGATCAATCGTCGATAAAAGTGACATTTGACGCGATTCGCGAAACTCAAAGTATTAATAAATCGGTAATACTTTGGCAAATTTCTTCGAGGATTTATTAGGTGTACACAAAGAGAACAGTCTGTCGCTGCATCGTTACTCATTAACTTCTTCTGTACTTTCTTTTGCCTTCTCTTTTTTTTTTTTTGTTTTAGATCTTTTTCTTTCATTTTCTACTCTTTTATCGTTTCTTTCTATGAAGAGGGGTCTTTTCGATCTTACTTTCTCTTTTTTTTTTCATTAAACATGGTAGAGATTGCGGCAGATACTTTGTACAGTGATGCCAAACAGTGATGGTTTCTTTCATCGCTTTGTGCCAATTAGAATGATCGTAGCGAATTCGACGAGTCGAAAGAACGAATGTATCTGCTGTTCTTTGCCTGTAGTCATCCGCGGAGAGCGTCTCCGCTCTATAAAACGTATCGGTCGCGTGTAATCGCGGCATGTTTCGTTCTAACCTGGAGATACTGGGAGCAAACGAGGCGCGCGATTTAAACGGATTTGCTCCCGGTTTGATTCGATCGAATGGCCGAACGTTTATCCGTTCTTCTCCGAATTTTCTGAGCAAACGTCGAAAGATGAAAGGCGAAGCACAGTTAAAAGAAAAAAAAAGAAGTAAAAACGGATGATAGGTGAGCAGATAAATCCCTTCTAACGTCGCGAATTCGTTGATAACCGCGGGAACGTTATGACATCATGAAATGCAAATGCAAGGTAAATGGTATCATTTAAGTAATGATGATATCAATGATTTTTGTAACGCATGCCAATTAGAAGAAGTTTTAATCGTCCAAGCAGACAGTAGTGCTCTTTCACCGCAACCAAATAAAAAAAAAATATATATATGTATGTATATATATAATATGTATAATCATTCTTATAATTCGTGATTTGTTAGTGTTTGATATAACTGCACAAGTCTTTTAGTTACTTTATATTAGAGCGAACCGCTACACCGCAGACAAATGCGGCCACGATGTATCGACTGTCGATAGAAAATAATGGAACAGCATAGAAATGCCCTGTGAAAAATCAACAGAAATCAAAGGTTCGAGTCAACCCCAAACAGGATCGTGCGTGACAGATTTCCAGAACGACCATACGAACGACGATCTATGTATATATGTACACGGGGTGGGGGTTGTTCACTTCTCTGTCGAGTCCTCGATCGTTGATATTCTAATGATTTTTACTAGGGCAGAGCTAATAGTAAATATTCTTACCTTGCGAAGTTCCTGCCAAGTCCGGTGGTTGCAACCCGTGGCCCAATCCTGGAAATTTCACTATCGTCACACGTAGCAACGAACGTTCTTTCGCACTATCGACCGAACAACGGCCTGTACGCAACATCGCAATTAACAGAGACTCGATGGAAAGAATCTTCTATAATCGTCTTCTAAAACTACTTTACGTATAAGGGGGAAAAATATGAAAGGAAGGATAAAGAAAGAATAGAAAAAAAAGGAAAGGTGTGAAATAAGTCGGTGTCCTGTCGAGTTTCGAACGGAGAAACCAAAATAGGCGAAAATTACAGGAGGGAAAACTATAAAAGGCAATGCAAACGGGGTTAAAAGAAAATCGTGCTCGATACGTGTGTGAAGGGTAGACGATGAAAATTGGTCAATGCGTACAGGCCTAGTAGAAACGCGAATGACGTACGTACCTGACAATGGTGTATGCTCCGTGGCTAGCGCCGCCATACTGAAATTAAAGCTTCCAGGCGTGGGGAAGATTTTCGTTTCGGACAAAAAATTCGGGGTGGACGTGTGTTCGGATTCGGCCTCGTGCTCGTTACTGCTGGCCGACGCGGGTGGCCGGTCCGACGCCGCAGCTCCAGAATCCGACGAGTCTTCGTTGTTGCCTCCGTTACCGCTGTTACCACCTGTCAGCTCCAACGGCTCGCACTTGATGTTGTCTTCCAGGGGGCTGTTCTCCTCGTGCACGCCGTTACCCTCGACCTTGCTCGACAGATGGTTGTTCTTCACCATCGAGAAATCCGTGGGAGTAGCGTCGTTGTTGTTGAGAGGCGGCGACGGCACCCTCGGCTTCTTCGCCGACTCATCGTGCGGATCCGGTGTTCGTCTCTCGTTCCTGCGTATCTGCGCTCGACGTAGCAATTGCTGCACGGTCGTCGGTGTCGGGGTTACTGGTGTGGGCGGGGAACCACCCCGGGGGAAACTCTCTTCTGATTTTTCGTGAAAGGGAAGGTGGTTACCACCGGCAGCCAACGCGCGTACATGGGATAGCTGCAATTAAAAAAGAAAAAAGAAAAAAAAACAGAAGTAACGAAAAGGAGCATCATGTTCGCCGGTAAAACGGTGACGGGTTGTAAGGTTGAAAGAGGAAAGTGTAATCAAGGGAAGAGATCGTCGACGAAGAAAATACTCGATATATTGCTCGACGGTACCGCGCATGCCCGCCAGAACACGATCACGATTGCTCGCTTTCTATTTGTAACGCAATCTGGTTATCTTTGTTTGCTTGACCTAGGACAATTATGGATTGGAATCAAGATGGATACACATTCTGCACCGAGATAAGGTGTTCTTTAGTTAAAAGTCACGTCTCTATCAGAGATAACATTCAAAGCATAATCAATTTGCGAGGTACCGAGGCTCGATATTACTCGGATATTACATATGGCCGATGGGTTGCTGTGTGTTCCACGAACGCTAGAGAAGAAAATAGCAAGGGGAAACGATCGGTGGAATGCTTACCTCGTCCCTGTCTGTTTGGTCGGCCTGTTGCGTAAGTCCCGATACCCTGAGGACTTCGGCAGTCTTCAAAAAACTGCTAAGGGAACGCTGATGCACGTTCACTTCCCCGTGATAGATGAACTCCACCAAAGCGTGCAAGTCGCTGAACGCTACGTCTTGAAGTACTATCACCGGGTGTTTACACGGTGTGCTCTGCAAAAGGGCAAGCAAGGAGGAAAAGAAGAGACATTTTCTTGCGATGGTTACACATTGACGTTGCACTCGATACATCGCTGGTACGGTGACAATAAAGAACGTAGATTCACAGGATGGATCGGCGCAAAATCGCGGGACACAGGATGAGATACGATGTCTATGTCTTACCTTGAGCAATTCTCTAAAATAGGGACTGCATGCGGAAAGTACGACGCGGTGCGCTTTGAGGCTTTTGCCATCGCAGGCCAATGTGACGTCCACAAAATCTTCATCGTCCCTTAAGTTTTCAAACGCCGACGTTATACTGCTTTGGTAATTGTTCCATCGCAGACAAAAGTGTTGCGTATCTACCATCGTTATATCTATTCACCTATAATCAGAAATAATGTACGCTATTTAAACCAGCGAAAGCTCGACACTTATCTTATCGCTTAATAAAATATGCCTTGGCTGGCCGAGTCTCGACCAAGCAACATTTTATAACGCGAAATCTAAGGAGATTGGTCCGATTCGAGATGCGCGCTAGCCTTACGAATATGTGCACCAACGTCGGCCAGGAAACAAAATTCGAATGCTGAAACTTTCTAGTTGTGCACGATAAATCGCGAGTCGATAAGTCTGCAAGTCGATAATTTTTGATAACCGTTATTTCGAAATAAAAAGCACTGTTGCAACAAATAAATAGGTATGTCGCGAGCGAGAATCGCGCCTCGATCTAAACATCTTTCTAAAATGAATACGTACGATTCAGACGAAATAGAGGGAGAGAGAGGAGAGACAGATAGAGAAAAATTCATCTATCCGTAAAAGGATGAGCAAAGATTACATAATATTTCGGTATCGACTGATATTTAACCAGTGTGTTTACCATAGGTGTGGCATTAGAACAGATGTTAATTTCCTTACACTTCTCGGAGCCACGAAAACTTATATAACTGGCGAATTAATACGCAGATTCGTTTAATAGGGACGAGATGGACCAGAGATGTCGTGCACGAACATATGTTATTAATTCGAATGGAATGAAAATACGGGAACGTAAACGTTCCCGTTGCCGCGCGTGAGCTGTAAAACGACACTTTGAAGTTTTGCGGTATTTTTACGTGGCACCGAGGAGAACGCGAACGACCAGAGAGAAAGAGAAAAAGAGAGAAAAAGAGAGAGAGAGAGAAGAAAAGAGAAAGAGAAAGAGTCTAGCGTACCTATATTCCGAAAAGTCAAAACGGTCTTTGCGGATCTCGCGTGCAAACGGGAATATGTATGTGTATCATCGACGCGTTTCGCTGGGCGAAACCGTGCGAAACGAGAAAAAATAAAATATCGTCTGTACGACGTCGAGAGTAGAAGAATAAGAATTAAAGAGTGCATGGCGTAAAAATAGAAGCGAAGGATTACACTACTTTTTATTTGCACCATACAAGAAAATTAGGTCGCCAAGCTGGAGTGAAGCCAGAACATACGATTAAATAATTCTCTTCGCCACTTATAAAAGCGCAAGCATTAAATGTATGCTGATAGTGTTATCTTAGCAAAATGATAAAAAAAAAGATCTTAAAACAAATTTACAGTGCTCGTTGCCCGCGCCGTATGTGTGTGGTGTATCGCCATGACAAAAGCTTCGATATAGAACGGAATTAATGATGGTCGATTGTTTTTTTTTTCTTCTGTATTCTATAACGCGTTATTACGATAAGAAGAAGTATGGATACCGTATACTATTTTACAACGTTTCCGTTGATAATCGTATCGCTGATTCGAAAGGTATTTTTGCGTTGGTCGACTCGCCACTTCGAAGAAATAGTAATTAAAGTACACACGGTCGCGCACAATAGAAACCGTACACCGACAAACCGGTAAATAATATTATCCCGCAATATTTTGGATACGCTCCAAACGATTATCGCCGCTAAAGCAAAAAAAGAAGCGAATAATTCCTTCTTCTTTTTCTTTTTCTGTTTTTCTTTTCTTTTTTTTTTTTTTTTCTCGCAGATACACGTTTATCATAAAGCCCGGCGCGGCGGTGCGATTCGGAAACTGTTTTTAGACTTTTTAAGTTCGCTATCGCACACTGCTAAATTTATATGTGACGAATTCGAGATAAGTTTCGCAGTGAAAATCCTCGCAGCAATTTTGACGATAGAACCCGACTGGGACGCACGCCGATCTAGGCGAAAACACCGACAAAAGAAACTTATTTACTGCATTACGATACACAAGGCACGCGTATTTTCTTTCTGAAAAAAAAAAAAAAGAAAACAAAACACCATAACATTTTTTAACGTTTCTTAGGGTTGAACCGAGTGCCACGATTATCGGGAATTATTCACGAGAAGGCGATCGATCGAGGATCGACGCGCACAAGCACATTTTTCGAAAACTGTCAAACGATCGCGGCAGTAGAATCGAAACCGTGGATCAAAGTGAGAAGAGGATAAGACCGGTGCACGTTATACGATACCTTTTCCTCAGCGATCGCGGCTAAACGGCAGTTACGCTTTTCGTATTTCTAAGGCACATTCACCACACATTATCCAGAAAGTAATCACAGTTCGAAGAAAGTAGATGCGTTATCGCGAAAGCACACCTATCACTCGTCATGCCGCGTAAGCTAATGACCGAAACAATGAGCCGAATTGAAACGCTCTGCGTTTTATCTGCACAACGCCACCTCGCAAAAAAGTGCGCACTTCACAAGTTCGCGAAAAAGTCCCCTACACACGGCCACTAGTGCTGCTTCGTCGTGGCGGAAAGTCATTCTCGACGGACGGGTCCGGAATCGACGCCGGTCCACGACGCGATAGCGTCGTTGTGTTCATTCCTCGCGCTCGATCTTCGACGAGCACGAGCAAAATCTGCGATTGGCAGAGAGATTATCGATCGATTAATTTAATCGGCGAGGACGCGTGCGAAACGTGATCGAGTTGACAAGACGGTCGCGCGTCAAATGATCGAGGAAGGCGTAATTTAGCCGGCGGGTAAGAATGCCGGAAGAAACGAAAGAGGCGGATAATAGGAAGAAAAAGAGGAAGGAAGAAAGGAAGAGAGGAAGGAAGGAAGAAAGGAAGGAAGGAAGGAAGGAAGGAAAGAAGGAAGGAAGAAAAGATGGAAATGAAAAGACAGAAAGAAAGACGAGAAAGAAGAGGAGAGCGAAGGAGGGCGCGGGGGAGGAGCGGCGTGCGGTTTCGCGCGTGCCACGACGCGTACACCGGACAAAAGAGGGAGAAAAAAATGTCAAAGGAGAGACAGATAGCGCGTTAGCCGTCTCTCGTTCCCTGATTTCAACGGGCAGAGAATGGCGATTCGTCGATGCTGACCGAGGAAATCGGCAAGGATCACATGTCGCGCACCGTCACAGAGCAAAAGCAACGAACGAAGGAACGAACGTGTGCGTCCAAACGGAGAAAGAGAGACACGTAGAATAGAAGAACCGCGAGTTGTTGGAAAAGCGGAAACGTCACGATCTTCGGGAGGAGCACGTTGGAGCGCACAGCAGTCCACCGGTGGCCTCTTTCTCCGTCACATACCGTGCGAACTAACCCCCGAAACGTCACGTCACGACTGTGCAGCTGTGTGCCTTCGTCGACGCGGGCGTACGTCGCGGCGCGGCAGCGAGGCCGCACGAAAACGTACGAAAAGCCGGCGATCGCCGGTACGACGAGCGAGAACGACCGACAAGAGGGAGAAAGAGGTATCGTCTGACGAAGAAAGACGTCCAGAGAGACACACATACACACGTATTAGCGTAGGGAGGCACACACAGACAGGCACATGAACGGATGGACAGACGGACAGATGGACAGAGTGACACACAGGCAGAGAGGGACAAGAAGAAGCGGGAGGAAAAAAGAGAGCGGGAGGACGAGCTGAGAAAAGATAGGACGGAGGCGTCGGGCAGATTTGGTCGGGAATCGCCAAGTACGCGAGAAGAACGCGTCTCGAATTTTTGCCACCGATAACGCTCTCTTTGCCATACCTACGGCGAATGAGTTTTCTATCGATGTACAAAGTAGAAGAGATCGTGCACGCGTATTCGCGGCCGAGGAAAGGTGACGAGGTTTACCTTGCGGCACTTGTCGTGTTAGACACGTCGCTCACGTGCGTTCCGTTCCTCCTGCCCCTCTTTGCTCGCGATTCAGAAGCGCATCCTTCGAGCGCAGGCTGCGCCGCTTTTTCACGCGCTCCGCTCCGCGCTTCCTCGCAGGCTGCCGCGTCGAAAAAGCAGCCTCGAAGCGTAGCGACACACGTGTCCCTTGGGTACGATCGCGAGGTCCGCTGCGTGTTATCTCAAAACCGGTGAGCGGAGAGAATCGGCCGTGAAAGTCGGCAACGATGACAACGGCGACGACTACGATGATGATAGTTGCGGTCGCGCGCGGCAGCGACAATAGCGGTATAGCGCGCGTTGCCTAAAAAGCAACCACTCTTTTCTCTTTTTCTCCTGGTGTCTCACTCGGTCGCGCCGCGCCACACACACGCGCTCGCGTTCGATCTGTGCGAAGACGAGAGGAGAGAAGAGGGTTGTGCCGCGAGAGGATAGGCCTTCAGGCAGCGAGACACGAGGGGAGAAGTCTGGAGCTCTGCTCGGCGATACAACGCCCAAGCAGTGGCACACTACGCGCGCGGGTCGACGTCGTCGCGGAAAGAAAGAAATAAAGAGACAGAAAAGGAGAGAAAGAAATAATATTGGGAGCAGCGAGAAGAGAGAAAGGGACGAAGAACGAGGGGGAGGGGAGGTGTATCGCGTCTTTTAATCCATCATCGTTTTCTCTGTCCGGTTGGCTCGTGTGCCGTAAATCGTTCCCGCGAAATACGAAAACACCGGCAACGCGGCTGTCAGAGGCGGCGATCTCGCGGCAACGCGCGGGAATTTCGAACCGGCTCTCGCACGCACGACCCACCTAGCCACGTGTTTCTCTGTTCGGGATGCAGGCAGCCACCGTGACGCAAATTGCCGCGCGCTTCACTCCGGAATGCGAAGCCTCTCTCGCCGCTACGTTCCACCGAGACACCACCACCACCTCCACCACCACCACCACCACCAGCCAGCATCAACCACCACTACTACTACCACCGGAGCCCGAGCGTGTAACCCGCGCGCGTGGATTCGCGGATGATCGCGGATGATCGCGGAGACACACCAACCGTTGACACGTCGTGGAACAAAGTCACTGTCACGGCGGCGCAACACGTTCCGCGAGCGCGTTTCGAAGAGGGAGGTGGAGCTCTCGTGCGAGTACGAGGGTGGAGTGACGGAGACAAAAAGAAGCGACAGAGAGAGGAGGGAAAAAAAGTAAGGTGTGCGTAACGTAACGTAACGCAAGGTAACGTGCCGCGTCGTGCCGTGTCGTGTCGTGTCGTGTCACGACGACACCACGAGCTGAGAAGCACCGAGAGTACGGCTGCAGCTCCGAAGTCTGGTTAGAACTAGCGCAGGGGGGAGGGGGGAATGTCGCCCGCCGACCGCCGTTATTCTTTATCGGAGCATGAGACATCTGTCGTAATAAGTGCGGACTAAAAAATAGTGCGTACGCAGAGAGAGAGAAAGAGAGGGAATGAGAAGAGAGTAACGGAGAAAAGAGCCCGGTGCCTCGATGGTGGGGAGAGCTTTATGCCTGTGGTCGCATCGGCCGTGCCTCCTCTTTCACCCCGCTGTACCCTTGCCCAGCCCACCTCTTTTCTCTTCTCTTCTTCTCTCCTCTCCTCTCCGATTCGCTCGCTCCTTCGCAACCCCCCTCACTCCATTTTTCTCTCTTCGTCGCACTCACGACTCCCCTCCTCCCCCCCTCGGTTTCTCTTCCACGGGCTCACCCCACTTTACCCGTTAGCCCACGAGACGAAAATGCGCAAAGCTAACGACTTCCAATTAAAAGCGCTGGAGCTGGAATTTTAAAGGCGCCACCACTGCCTACTTCGGTTCGCGCGCTTTGGCTACACCGGATTATCGTGGATAGACCGCCGCGCCGCCACGCCGCCGCCCCGACTATCCGCTTCCGACTTCCCCGATACCATCGTCCTAATCGTCATCGCCGCGGTTGCAGTTTCCTGACCGCTTATCGAAATTTCCTCGAAATACGCATCCGATCATCCTATGAAATTCCCGAAAGATTCGATATCCTCTCTGCTCGTCGCGATTCGCGTTGTTGCCCTTGTTACCTCGCTCGCCGATCGCACCGCAAACATCGAACGAAAACGCCTATCGAGTTTCCCCGTAATCGTTCACCGATACGTATGATACTTTAACGAGGGACAACGCTTACTCTCCGTCGACTAGATAGTCTAGCCATCCATCTATTCGGCAGCCGGCCTGTCTCGCGATCCCTCCTGCCATCCTGCTCCTGCTAAGCTCGCGCCCGCAGCTACTATCCCCTCCGCCGGCACCGTAGGCGACCCCACTCGATTCGCCCCTCAAAAAATCATTACGCCCTTCCGCGGGCTGCGCATGAACGCGGTTTTAATTCGCTACTAGAAAAGTAAAATGTAAACGCCGTTGGATGAGAGGGACGAGGAGGAGGGGGTGGGCCGAATGGGAGTTGGTGCGGGCTTAGGAAGGACGAGGGGACGAGAGAGCGAGGAAACGGGCGAAAAGGGCGGAGGGGCCGACGAGAGAAAGACAGAGAGAAAAAGAGGAGGGTAAAAGCTGAAGGAAAAAGCGAACTACGGAGCGAGATAGTACGAGAAAGATATAGCGGAGCGAAAGAGAAGAGAGCGAAGTTTCGCGGACGTAGTCGAGGACGAGGCGAACGAGGACGAGGAACGCGACGACTGTGAGAGCGCGACGTAGGACAGATCCTTTTTCCACTGCCGCGGCGGAAAGAGGAGGATCGGAAGAGAGAGGACGACGGAAAGATAGAGAGGGAGTCGGGAGAGCGGAGGATACGCTCCCCTACTTCTCTAGGGGTTCCATTGTAATATTTATTGATTGGATTCCTAGGAGCCAAAGCTGAGGGCTGTGGCACCTATACTTCGACTAGATTGCCTAGAAATGTTTCCGTACGCTCGGCGAGAAAGCCCGTTTTCCCGATTCTCTGCGTTTTCTTCGCTCGAGTCAGCCGGTTCGGAGAAACGTTCCACTGACCTTGGTCGAATAATTCACGGCAAATAGCCGTGAGCGGGATGCGGCTCCATCGGTTACCGAATAAATTCCATCCGTGAAAAGGACGCGCTCTCGATTGTTAATTTCCACCTCTGGCAAACAAAAAATCGAAAAAAAAAAAGAAAAAAACAAACACGTGGGAAAAAAATCGCGCGCACGTAGACGTTAATCCTTTTATACCGAAATTGATTCAGTGGCAAAATCTATCTAAATAAAACGCGTTTATCCTATCGCGTTAAATCGTGTCTGAAAAAAAAAATCGACTAGCCAAACAAAATGAATCGTGGCCCGCGGTCTATTTTCCCGAATAAAGTAGCTCCGCTGAAAGAACAGCACGTTTCTCGCCGGATATTTCATTTTTTCTTAAAGGCCGATCGCACGGACCAACGGAAACCGGGCCAAACGCCAAATAACGAGCGAACGATCCAGAGAAAAAGGCCCGGTAAACCACGTCGACGTTATTCTCATTCAACGATGCGCCATTGAAGCAAACGAGTACATCGCCTTTTTCATCCCCTCCACGATCTATCGGTGAACGATACGTCGAACGTTGTTTCCTGCGGAACACAGGAGTCCATGAGTCAGTTGGCCTTGAACGCGTATATTCAGGATACCGCGCGTCGTTCTTCCATCGCGTACACGACGGCTACACGCTTTCGCGTTAGTAAAATCGAGGTTACGCCTGAAAAATTAATGAACTCGGCGCGAGAGAAAACATAAGGAAACGCCGATAAATAACGGTGGCGCGTGCTGCGAGATCGTTTGCGCGCTAACGAACGCGTGATGTGTTCAGTCGTTTGCCGTGAAGAGAAGCGTCGCCGCGTTAAACGCTGAATCGCAGTAAACGTCGACCGTGGATAATGCATAATAACGAGGAACGTAAACCGGCGCGCTCGCGCGCTCCATCGCTTGGTCGGACGAGCGAGGTCGGGTGTTGTAGTTTGCTCGACCGAAACGTAGGGAAAATGCAGATGTTTCGACCGGTCCTTCGTGGCCACGTACACACAGTTTCGCAGCTCCACCTGCGTTAGATTCGATCGCGTGATACACGATCCTCTCTTTGTCTCGCGAACGAAAGCCTTTACGGTGTGTGCAACCTTGCAGGTGCGCGCGAATTTCGAGGACGGTTTCCGAAGAAGAAAAAAAAAATCTCCTTTCCCACGTTCGGAATCGATAGAATTCTGGAATTATTTATGCCGACCCCGATTCGCGTTACGTATCTTTAAATATGCAGAGGTCAATATTTTTAGCAAGATTCGCCCGTTTCAGCAGCGCAAATCCGATAATTGGGTCGAAATCAGAGGATGACTCGATTCCTATCGAGAACGGCGAACCGTTGCGTATGTCACCTGGTGATGTGTGCCGTTGTTCCGAGTTCAAGGCTACCCATCGCGGAACACTGGACCAAGACATTCCTACCCTGTAACCGCCCCTACCGTCCCACCTTTCTTTCCCTCCATACCAGTTCACTCACACGCATTACCAACTCCCCACCAGCCTACGTCACGCGTCTGCTTCTCCATCGACTACCCCTCTCTGACCCCACACCCTCGCCGTTTAAGTAACGAGGTCTACGAAATCATGATGCTCTGTCGTCTTGCCCCTGCGAGATATTGTTCCATGAAAAAAACATTCGTCGATCGGCCGAAGAAAATATATATTTCATACAAGAGGACTATTTTAGACTTTGGAAAGAACCGCCGGATAATCGAATCCTTTGTACTTGATAGAGCTACGCGGTTCAACGTTTACGACCAACGTTGCTCAGAATTTTTCCCCGATATCCTTCCCCGCCGATAGCAACAGAGAGCACATCGAGAGACTGCTCTCCGCGTTCTGCCTTTTAAACGGATCGCTTTGTCGCGGCGATTCAGTCGGTCGCCAGCGAAGATCTCGATGTTCCGCGATTAACCCTGCACCGTTAGACCAATTAACGAAGGGCAAAGACAAAAAAAAAAAAAAAAGAAAAAGAAACCAGCAAAGAAGAAAAAAGAAAAAAACAGGAAAGAGAAAGTCATTTGTTCGTGCTCGTGGTGCCTGGTACACGAGGAAGCCTCAAAAGCGCCCTTTTCGGCAGGTTTGAACCCCGGTGTGCTCATTAACCCGGCGCACCTGCCAGTTAACGCGCTTGCCAACAACCGGCGCATGAATTCGTCCCAATAGACAGAAACTGCAGCGATAAAGAATATCATCCTCTTTAGGCACGACCGTACATGCGTCCTAAATGCACTCTACACACGCGAGGCTTTCGTGGGGGGTGAGGTAGGTAGCAGGGCAAGAATATGCGGGGTCTAGCCTTTTTCTCTCTTTCTCCCTCTCTCTCTCTTGTTCCCTTTCTCTGTGTGGGACTGCATCGTACGTACCCTCTCCACCTTTTTCCTTTCTCTCTTCTCCTCCCCTTCCACCCACCCTGCCCCCCGGTTCCCTCCTTTCCATCACCTCCCTCGTTCCTCATCCCTCGTCTCTCGCTAGTGTATTTCGTTCGAACCGGTACCCTTTCCCTCCCTCCTACTGCATTCGCAAACATTTGGTGGCCGTTGACCTCGAACGGGCTAATCCGCCGGCAGCCAAACAACCAATTATTTCTTTTCATCGGTATAGTCGTGCTGGCCGATACACCGTGAAACGTGGGAATGTGTTAGGAGCCGACGATGCCATCGCCGCGTCAGGTGAGAATTGCTCGGTCAATTTCCTGCGATTCTACCTACCTCGGATTCGTTTATAGACAGACACGTTCGAAAAGCGACAAGTATTTAAAAGATTAACGACAGACCCTGGTTACTCGACAATGCACATACGGATTAGTTACGTATACGTGTACCGTTGATAGTTTATTTTGCAACGTCATTGCATCCCGACACGGATGTTCAATGGTACGGTATCTATAGCTTCGTACGAGGTGTTAAGAGCGATTAGCAAAAAAAAGTAGCAACGAAGAGTCGAGAAGAATCGAGGAGAATCGAGGAGAAACGTGGAGAATCACGGAGAATGGAAGAACGCCACGCGCCAGAAAGGGAGGCACATTTCCCTGTCTGCCTAGTAATAGACGCGCGCTACTTGCACCGCGGCCTAGTGCGTGTCTATTCCGATACTGTCCTCTTCCACTGCAACTACGGTTAACTATTGCTGCACTCGCGCTACTGCAGTCGGCGCCGATAGCTGCGTCATTACTTCCACTGTTCGTACGGCGCATCTCTAAAACCGCGTACTCTAACGATTCCAATTTAACTCGAGAGTACTTATTTAAAACTGCATTATCTCCAAGAGATGATTCCTATTCGTACTACTTCGATAGATCCTCCAGTGCATTGTTTGCATTCTGGAAAACTCGGCTTAAAATGGTTTTCGCTAAAAATACCGCGGCTTCGCGGGTCAGGTCGAAATGAAATCCGTCCATTCTTTTTCGAATCAAGGCTAACTAGTCGAGCGATACAAAATTTGCGCTCAAGACGTGTTACTTTTCCCAGGTTGTCCCCGGCTCCGATTTGCCGACCCACTTTTCCACCGCGCGATTAATTGAGACACGATGATCCAACGAATATTTCTGTCAGCGCTTAAAAATACGGAAAATAGGTCACCGCCTGTATTTTTAATTATACCGCAGACGACTACGTAGACGATGTATCCGTCAGCATCCGTGATCCTTTTTGATTCTCGGCTCGATCGAACCCGCGACCAGAGAACAACGAGACCCATTCGATTTAAGGGATCGCAAAAACGCGAGATCGGTTTCCATGGAATCCCGGAAGCGTGTCAGCTTCTCTCGAACGGATCGGGGAAGAATGGTCAGAGGGAACGGGGTTTCGGGCCGAAAGCAGTTCTTGCACCTTCGCCGGGACCGTTATTCTTCGAGGCGTCGGCCATTGAAGCACTCCGGAGAGAAAGGGCCAGGAGACGCGAACTTTTTCTTCGGGTCGTTCTGTAAATGGCGCGCGTTCAACTGCCAAGCAACGACTCGCTGACAAAACGCGGCGAATAGGCCAACCGACGAGGCAAACCGCGCGACCGTGACATTTTTTTCATCGAGGCGGTTGTGGGTGCGCGCAAGTGCACACATGTGCGTGTGGCACAGGACGAAACAAAGAAGCAACGAAAGAACCGCATACGACCGTTCGCATAAATACCCGGTGGTGACTCTCTCTCTCTCTTTCTCTCTCTGTTCATCTCTCACTCTCTCTCTCTCTCTCTCTCTCTCGTTCGCTATACCCTCGTCGATATAACTTTGAACGGTCGCGTGAGACATATGATTCGTCACGATCAGCTGTGGCCACACGAATTTTAAGGTGTCGCGGACTCAGCGGAACCATTGTTTCCCTCTAACTCGCCGGCTGTCAGTTACAATACGCGATGGATACTGTTATACCGTAATGATATGCGCGCAGCGCTAATTAATCGGGATTCCATGCGACATCCGGCCGCCTTTACGCGGAAAGAATTTCTACCGGTGAAACGTAGAACTGACGCGTCAACCTTGACGCGTGTGTGTTTGATTTTTGCCAAACTTTTCCGTCTGACTGGCAGCGGCGTCGATGTTTTTTTGTCGACAGGCGCCCCGAAAAAATCGACGCTTAAAAACCGACACGCTGCAACGACACGGTTTCGATACTGAAAGTCGATGGACTCGATGGTTCGGTGTTTTGAAATTCAAATTTTTTTCCATACTTGAGTCGGCTACACGGTGGACGCGCGTCCGCGAAGAATCGACGCGTTCTTTTTCCTTTCCTAATCGCTCGTTTCGACGAGTATAAAGTTCATTCTCGTCGGTTGCCAGATCAACGCGTACATTCAAATGCATGTATATTCGCGAACGTCTCGCCAGTGCTTCTCATAATGGGCAGTGTTTCTCTGTAATGTACGCGCTAGGAGACTGGACGGAGGCTCCGTGATGAATTTCAATGAGCAGCCACGCGAAATGCATAGTTGCCTAGCAGCAGAATCTGGCCGCGATAAGATACAACGCAGACACTCTTCCCCGCCCGATCGTTTTTTAGAATCGTATAATCGAATAATCGTGTATTTTTAATCTGCTCGTAAAAAAAGGAAAAAAACTTCTCTCCGTAGATAAAGAAATGCAATCGACAGATCGGAGAATTAAAAGAAACGAAAATTATAAACTACAAACCGCCGTGTATTTGAATAATCGTGTACAATTCCCGGACGAGGATCGTAAATCGCGAGGCAAAGGCCGCCGTTAAATCCTCGCCGAGGTTATTCTAGCATCCGGTTCGCCTAAATAACGTATTCAAGCCGGAGTCTAATTTCACAGATAACACACAGCCGTCGTGTAATCTAGTTACTAGGCGTCTAATCTAATCGGTCGATTCGGATTATGTGCATGCATACCTGCGCGTAGACAGTGTGCGTGCGAGTACTGTCGAGGCGAAAAATTTCGATCGGTTCCTTGGCTTCGACCATGATTCGTCTTTATCCGAACGAACGTAGCAGAGTGTGCGTCGTTCGTTAAATCTAATTAGATGCTCCTTTTTATTTAAGAAAACAAAAAAAAGGAAAAAAGAGGAAAAGGAAAAGAAAACGCCTTCTAACCTGAACGATCTCGTATTTGCGAGAGCGTCGCGTCTTTGACGACTTGCGACTTTGTCACCATCCACGATTACCCCGGCATACGAGAAGGAGATTCTTCGTCTTCTCCTCCCTTCTATGACGGCAGCAATTAAACGTTTATTTTCGCGAGCTACGAAAGCCGGCCTTTATCTCGTCGCGTATTGTTTCGTCCCGATTATCACGGCGGGAAATCTCAACGCGTAATAATCGCTATCTCTGCTCCGTAATTCGTCCTCGATAGAATATAAATCGACGCGGAACGCGACCGTGTTTCCTCGACTTCCTGTTTCGTAATATCTATCGCGGCCAACCCTGTACACGCTGCTTATTCTCTCGGTAAACTTGGTAAACTATAGACAACGACGATCGATTGCGGATCGCCTAACCGCATATCGATGTACAGAGACGAATCGGAGTCGGGGCAGGACGACGAAACGGAACGAAACGCACGACGGTGAATTGTTGCGGTGAAACGAGGATGTAGGTAAGCGCGACGATGCTGTCTTTGGTCGAGATATAGTTTCGCGCTGGAACTCGACCAGAGAGAAAACGGGAGAGCCGGAGAAGAGAAAGGGAGGAATAACGGGTGCGAGGAACGAGCGGTACCCTCCGCCGTTCAAGGAGAATAAACCGTTATCGGAGGATATACCCTTTTCCAGGTGCAGGTGCCCGCCAAGAAAATCAAGAACGCGTTATCGCCACGGTGGATCGCGAACAACCTCGACGCTATTATAATTTTATCCGGAACTAATTCACGTTTCCAGCGTATACACAGACTGCGCTCGATGCCTGTCGAAAGTGGAAAAGTTGGGTAGAAACTAAAGGTATTCTCGTGCGGTAGCACGAGAAAGAACGAAGAGCAACAGATACCACAGTGGATGAAGTCGATCGAGTACCGGTTTTGCTCTGGGGGCAAGCGAGTCGAGCGACGTTACCCTGCCGTGAAGCGAAAACCAGGCCAATTGCAAATTGCGGGTGTAAGCAGCGATATCGCGTAGCGTTTAGCAACGACAGATTACTTGTCCCGATGCGTTATTGTTTCACGAGCGGACGAAAGGGGTTAGAGGGACGAGAAAGTGTAGATTATTCGAGCGAGCAAAAGTGTGTCGTTAGATCGGTGAGAATAAACTCGTCGAAGCGGGAAACAGCGTTTCGAAATGGCGCGAAGTGGTACACGCTAAACGAAGCATTTTGCCGACTCATCGAACGTCTCGTTTCGAACTAGCGGCGGCGGGTTGCTTAAAAATGGCATCGAGTGCACGGTCGTTCGTTGGATTGGTGAAAAAATCCGATGCTCGTTTGCGGGACGAGCTCGTTGAAAAGGCGGTTTTGCCGATAGAACGACTAGTGTGCCACCGTGGTTCCTTCTCTCGTATTTTGCGTCGCATGAGTTTTGCACGCATTTATACGCGCCCGCGCGTGTCTATATACGTGCATGTGTGGCTGCGACAAAGAGTGCGTAAGCTGGCGAGTGCGTGCGAGCACGGCTATGTACGCAGCCAGGAGAGAGCACCTGGGCATCTATGCGTCATTGTGGACGATAAAAAAAGCCGTAAGGCTGGCATAACGCAAGGAGAACGTCGACAAAACAGCGACGCGAGAGACTAGTAAAGCTGGTTTGTCTTTTCCCTCTTTTCTACGGCCGCTCCAAGTACGCCACAATAGCGATCGTCGACGCGTTCTCTTTCGACTGTTTTTGGTTCGCTCTGTCGTCCACCGATCTCTTTCGGAAAGAAGACATTCTATCGAAAGTATTTTAGGAGCTTAACCGCGAGAAACGCGGTCCTTCGATGACATATCTCTGTATCTGTATCGCGAAAATAATTTTCAAGGCGAGGAGGAGGAGACCCGAAAGGCGAAAGAAAGGAAACTAAAGAGAGACGGTAAACGACAGTTTGAACGTTCGTGTAGCATCGTCGAAGTCTGTGCAGATCTAAAAGAACGGAATACGAAAAAAGGACGGGTATCCTTCTAGCGAGGACAAATTCGATGAGCTCGTAGGCGAGCGCCGAGAAACCTTCAAGGCTCCTGGATCATGGTTCCAAACTCACGTTCAAGGATCAGCTTTGTACAGAGGAATTTTTATTGGCTTCGTCTGACGCGCGCATAATATACGCGTGCAAGTGACTCGGTGAATTTTTTTTCAGAAGCCGCGTTCAGCGCGGTTCACCGCCGAGGGAGCGAAAGAGAGAGCAAACGAGATACGCTTTTTTATTTTTTACCACGTTTTGCCTCCCCTCGCCTCGTTCTCTCTCTCCTTCCCTCTGGTAGCTCCATCCCTCTCTCGGTTTCTCTCCACTCTCGTCACCCTCGCGTTTCCTTCTTCTTTCCCCGCTGCTCGTTCGGTATCGCGAGATCTATTTATACCTAGTCGGTCGGTGTTTTCAACTTGCAGCGGCATCGTGTAACAAACGCGCGTCGCTCGTAAAAATAGGGGATCTGCACGATACGTTGCACGTACAAGAGTGAAGAGGAGATGGGAAAAAGAGAGAGAGAGAGAGAGGGAGAGACCGACAGAGACAGACTGACAGACGGACAGAGAGAGAGACAGACGAAGACGGACGAAGGAGAAAGAGAGAGGAGGAGCGGGAAAGAGCGAGAGAATTCGTGAAGCGTCCGGAGAGTCGTGCGTAGGGTCGAAACGACATCGTGAGAGCGCACCTCCATCGAGGTTCCTCTCTTTCGACGTTGCAGAGAAATCGAGGAGAGGCGGAAAAGAGGAGGACGAGCTGTGGCAGCATCAGCAACGACAGCAAAAGGAGGAGGATCGAGATCCGCGACGTCGATTCGATGGTCGAGTAAAAGGGAACCACGTAACGCGACGACGTGCGATCGTAGAGACTCGCGTGGCTCTCTAGATCGACGTGACCTTGCGGATGAACGCTGGATTTCCTAGTACGATGATTTTCGTTCGTTTTTCCTAATACATGGTGGCGAGAAGCAACAGAGAGCCCGATAGCGTGCACCGTAAAAGCGAATGATCGCCGCGATCGCGCACGACCAACTCCGCTTTAATTGAATCTGGCCAACGGGTTGGCGATTGCTTTCCGCTCGCGCGCACACGGTAAAGAGAGAGAAGGAGAGCATCGTATTACGAGACGTGGAATTTTTCGTGAATGAACATCGGAGAAAAAGAGAGGAAGGAAAACGAGCGAGTAGAACGGAAAAGAGACGACGAGGTGTGGCGGAGTGCGAGATGGAAAGAGAGGATAAGAGAACGAGAGGGAGAGCGGTCGGTACGCAGGAGCGACTAGGAAAACCGGGCAAAAAACACGGAGAAAACGAGAGTGAACGAGGAGCAGGGTTGAGCTTAACGTACGTACACACGGTACTCGTAACACGCGGGCCGGAGCGGCGTGCGCGACAAAAGGATCGAGGCGCTCGCAGACGGATTACGTCATTTCCCAGGCAACCTCTAACGTCTGGCATTATATTCGTCTAGTGATCGTCTAGCCGCACGGCAATCCCTCCATGCACGGACAAACACGTTACTAACTAGCGGCGCTACGCGCGTCTACCTTTCACGGTCGCGCTGCTCTTTACACGCGCTATTCTACGCTATACATGCCGTAGTAAGTACGTATCTGTACGTACTCTAGCGCGACGGGTTAACTAGCTGCGCGTAGACACGCGAAACGTGTCCGTGAACACCGACGAAATCGTGCTTACGATACATTCTCCACTTGGGTGCCTGATACGTGTGTTTGCGTGCGTTTCGCATACACGCAGAGACACGTTGGAATAAATGTGCACACGTAGCCGCGGGAAACGTAGGCACATGCAACGGTCGCGCGCACACCACGCGACGAACAGACACGCGATAGTAAGGTTATGGTGGTGTGCGTGTACGCGTGCATACTACGCGCGCGAACGCGAACGCGAGTCGCGACACACACGCACTTCTATCCATTTCTCTCGCTCTCACGGACACACGATCTGTCGTTTCCTCTGTGCCACACGCATACACGCATTCTCTCTCGTTCTTTCTCTCACACAGCCGGTCGGTTTGTCTTTGTCACGCACACGCTCTCTCGCTCGAACGTACTATCTATCGGACGCGTCTCTCGCTTTAGAAGCCGACAGGCGGCCGAAGGCCACCACTCTCAGCTGTGGACGTACCTTGATCGTTGAGCGCGAAGTAAAGTGTGGGGCTCCTTTGCCCGGTGTCCTTGTCGTCGATGCTAAACCCACCGTTTGACTGTCGGATGCGACGATCGCGACGAGCTAACCTTCTTTTGCCGTCCTCCGCTGTCCGTCCTCTCTGTGTCGATTTCTGTGTGCCTGTCTCCTCTCTCGCCGTCTCCCGAGACGATCCACAGACCGGGAAGTCTGAATTCCGCACGAGATTCCCTAAGCCACGCAATCGTCGTTCGTGGTCTCGTGCGTTCCGGAGGATCTCGGGGACACTGGTAGGTCCATCCTCGTGAAAACGACGCACGACCAACGTACCACGACAACTGATCTCGTCGTCGTGCAACTCGCGCGTTCAAATTCTCCTCGTATGTCGTCGACAACGTGATTACGTTGAACAACGCGCGAATCCACACGAATCGTGTCTTCCACGACAACAGCGAACGCGAACACAATCGAAAAAAGGTGTCGTTGCTTTTTCTCGGTCAACCGTCACATCGGTCTTCCGTTTCTCCTTAGCTGGAAAACCACGCCGTTTGTTCCTGCCTCCGCGATGCAACAAAAATACAGACACACTTATTACTACTTTTCGCTGGCTTCCTCTTTTCGATCGTATCTCACTTATCCGTCCAGTCTGCTCGCATCAAGACGTTCGTCGATAGTGGATCTTGCACGTAGTCGAAGCAGTACGATTGATCCAGATATATCGATACACGCGGATGTCACTCGCGGCTCCGAAGGACGAACGGGTCGAAGAAGACACGTCCGTGAAGCAGCAAATCGTCGTAGCAATCGTCGTAGCAATCGTCGTAGCAATCGTGTACGTAGCGTAACACCCGTGGTCGCGTATCACGAAGAAGGATGATCCGTTGCCGAGGATTTTCCCTTCTCTCCCTTGTTCAGTGTTCGCGACGTGCGACGTGTGCAACTGTGAATCACCGTAAATAGGTATCGGCGACGATTCTCATCGACGCTCGAAAGACGTCCGACTATTCACTGCTGTTCCTTTTCTTCGATTGTTCTTTCTTCTTCCGCGTTGTGTTGTCGTCGTGGACGGAGATAACGCGCGAACAGAAAAGGAAAGGAAAAAAAAAGAGACGATCGACGTTTACGCACTCCCGTGTGTGATCTTCGAAACGACGATAACGTTGCGGCCACGAAACGCGCAAAATGTATGAATGATCGGGCGGACGAAGATCGACGAGATTTCGAGGAAAAAGATCTAGAACGATGTATCGACGAACGTAGGATCTCTATCGTTGACCAGTAAGGAAGGATCCCGCGGTAAAGTATCCGGTATTATCTTGCGGGACGACACCATCGAGCGAAGGACCAGCTCCCTGCCGCTTCTTTGGGACACACCGGGGGACTACCTAGTCGTAGAGTGATTGGGAACGCGACTGGCCAAAGCACTTGATTCGCGCGCGGTTCGGTTTGCCCGTTGCTGCGCCTCTCCCGTGCAGTTTTTTCGGCGGTCTCGTGGTATGCGTGCATGCGCGTGCATGTATGTGTGCGCCCGCGCGCTCCTGTGTGTGTCCCTCGGACTTTTTCTCTCTTTCTCCTTCCTTCTCGTTCTTCCTGTCCCTCTCTCACTCTCCTCGGTGTTACACACGAGCGTGTTTCTTTCTCTGCACGCGCGCGTACCGGCTTAGCTCGCGCGCTCGTATTCTCTCGTCCATACGTCTGAATTTCCGTAGGTGTGCACGGTTCCTCTCTCTACACGCTAGCCGCGTGTCCGTGTGCGCGTTTACGCGCGTCCTCTCTCCGCGTGTATCTACACACGCCGTCGATGATGAGATCGTGTGTGCAAGCGTGACGCGGACGGTTACACGTAAGTAAGTAGTTGCGTGGCTGCGTGCATGCGAGCGTGCGTTGGTGCGTGCGTGGTGCGTGGTTCGACGTTGTCGTCGTCGTCGTCGTCGTCGCGTGGTGTCGTCGTCTTCGTCGTCGTGGTTGCCGTCGTTGTGTGGTGTCGTCGTCTCTCTACACGTTGGCTCGGATCCGCTCTCGTCGGTGCTGCGTGCGTGCGCGCCCTGGGTAGGCGAGGGTATAGTTACCGAAATGTTAACCTCGTGGAACCACTTTTTATTGAGTGTCGCAAAATTCATAGGAACCTCGCGAAACGAGGAGAGGGGCAGTGGCCCCCGTTCTCTCTCTTTCTATCGGTCCGTCCCTTTCTTTCTCTCGATTTTCTCTACGTTGGCGGGGTTAACGCGTGAGAGGGGCGGCAACCCCCACCTATGCTCGCGCTCCTGCCCCGCGTCACCCCTCCGACTACACTCGACTACCCTCCTCCTCCACAGCCACCTCTTCCTCCTCCTCCTCCTCCTCCTCCTCTTGCTCTTCCTCCTCCGCCGCCGCCGCCGCCGCCGCCGCCACCACCTTCTCCTCCTCCTCCTGTGCCTCTTCCTCCTGCTCCGAGCAGCCTGGTCCTCGCCAATTCTTTGGCCCCACCACTTCCTCGCTAGTGGTCCCCCAACCCTCGCTTTTGTCCCTCTCTCTCTCCCTCTTGCCCTCCTCGCAACTCCTCTTTCATGCAACTCTTCGTTCGTTCGTTCCCCTCGCCCGTCTCTCGAGTCTCGACCGTTCGCCTGCCCTCCCGTTCTGCCTCTTCGTCTCTGCGTTTCTCTCTTCGTCACCCCACACCCCGAACCTCGACCCCTGGCCCGCGTCTCTCTATCCGTGTCCGTTTCTCCGTCTTTTTCTCCCGACTGCTTTTCGCGCGCTTTTCCCGTTCTACTCGCCACTGCCTGCACCCTTCCTAACCCTCTCTCTGTTTCGTTTCTTCCTCATCCTCCCTTTCCCCTTCCTCCCCCTACTATTCTCTGCACACCCTTCTTGCTGCTTCCTTCTCTCTCGCATCGATCATCCGTCTCTCTTCGTCCTTACCGCTCGCGCCGCGCGATCTCGCTCTCTCTTAAGCTCCGTCTATCCTTTTCCTTCTCTCACTCGCACCCCCCCTTTCCCCTCGTCCTCTACTTCGAACCCTATCGCGGCATTTAGCCGTACATAGCCGAATTTACGTACGGATTGCTGGACATCAAATAGTCCTGCCGATTTTTCCGCCAAGCTGTGTACGACCTACGGCTCCTCGCAGTTACTCGTCCAGTAGACGTCTCTTTACGGACCGATCTTGACCACCAGTTTCCTCCCATCTCTCTACTTCCGTCGAAGAACGTAAATCCATCGGCCCAGTCATCCAAGGATATCCGATCGAGATTCTTTTTGTCGTCCGTGATTTCTATTGACGCGCGTCGCTTTAGCGCCTCATCGAACCGGCAGACGCGGTCGTTTTTACAAATGCATCCTCCAATCGCGTTAACTCTGTGTTTTGTAACCAGCCTCGTTTAATCCATAGGGTATCTGCCAGCCTTGTAATTCCGATGCATCTGTATCAATAAGCTGCAAGATGTTTACTTTCGCCCGGTCCCATGAACGCTTTTGCCTCGAAGCGATAACACGTGCATGAAGATTCGCGTCCTTCGATCGAATCAACCACGCGATCGACGCTCTCGTTCTAATCGTTTTCGCCGTGAGACCGAATCGCGATCCAGGTATTTTATCGCGCGACCAAACTTCGTGGCTTCGCTCGAATTTAGGCGGGCAGCGGTTATCTGAACGAGGATGCGCGGCATCGTCGCGCGCCCGATCGTTTCCCAGAAAACCGTACTAAACCCGATCAGCGTCGACCTTAATTACAAGCTTCTTTGCGGATACAGTGAGGTCAACCGAGACAGCTACTTTACTTTTAAAACGCTAATGCAACGATCCTGTCTGGATCGAGTGGATCATAAGCTGCAGCTGTCGAAGCGACGATTTTGCGGTTTCTTTTCTAGTCGGTTCCTAGATCCACGTAGCAGTTCGTGTAACTTCGAACGAAGACGTTCTCTAATGTCGTGGTCTCTTTGTCCCCTCGAGCGTCGACAGGATCGTCGGCAGGTGCTCCACGCGAGACCACGGCTATCTCGAATTTCGTTTATGGGTCGATCCGCCTTCGAAGCCGCGTCCAGCCGAGTCCCAGAGCCAATTAATATCTTGCGGGTCATTAGCGAACTCCCGTTCGTCCGCCCTTAATTGACCGTCTTCTTCGATCACAGCGTGTGCACTGCTGCGAACACGTACTTACGAATCTAATTGGTGGGCAAGATGCATGCGTTCACTTCGACTCGAGGTCGAACGTTACCCGTACACCCGGTCGCGAAAAACGTCTTCATTTTTTTCTTACATCATCGTATTAACCATCGTATTAATCGTCGTATTAATCCTTGTATTAAGCATCACTACGCTCGTTAACCAAGAATCTGTCCAATCGTCGCAATCGTCACGTGGTTACGACACCGCTTCTTTTTCTAGAGCATTTGCAACGTCGATTCCTTTCTTTCGTTTCGCTCGTGTTAACGCACGGTGTAGTTTTCTACGTATCGCGAAAAAGAAAAAAAGAAAAAAAAAAGAAATGAAAGAATGCGGCGTTCGTCAGTGTTTGCGCATGTGGCTGCGACCTGGAAAAGAAACGGCTCGTCGTCGATAAAAAGTTACCTCTGCATCGGGTAGATATGTATGCCATTTCTAAAAATACCATTTCTGAAATAGCGTTTTCGGCCGCGCGTGCACGTACACGTTCGCAGAAATCGCTCGTGCATCGTCGTCGCTATGTATCGGCTATGTAGCACGTAGCATCGTGTTGCGGAACAATCGCTTAATGTACGAGCCCGTGAACGGAAGGATGAAAGGAAACGAGAAAATACAGGAGCGGATCGAGACTCCGAGGAATCGGATACCTGCTGGCTCTCGGGATCAAACGATTCCGAAACTCGCGTACGATGACTTCTAATCCGCGACTCTCTTCCACGTTCCGGCTTATCGACTTTCGTCCGCTCCACGAATCTTCGCAACCATCGACTTTCTTGCGGTCTCGAAAGGTAAATCGAGCCGGATCCCTGGTCGACGAGTTTCGAGCGGCTGCTGCCGAGTTTCGTATTACCTGTGACCGAAATTCGTTGGTTAAAAAAACGATGACAATTCCGATGGCGAGAATTCCAGAATTCAATTTGTACGATTTTGCACCTGAACACACGAGGGTGGACGAATCAATGTTCGTGCTTTCATCGCCACCAGCGTTCCGTCTTTTTTTCTAACCGGTTAATCCGT
Organism: Bombus terrestris; assembly: GCF_910591885.1. Taxonomy (NCBI): domain Eukaryota; kingdom Metazoa; phylum Arthropoda; class Insecta; order Hymenoptera; family Apidae; genus Bombus; species Bombus terrestris. The sequence continues at coordinate 11,073,413 of NC_063281.1, read as the reverse complement.
CTTTCTAGAAGTCGCCTATTATCGTTACGACGATGCAGAATTAAACCTATCGCTTTCCCGTGTACCGGTATATTTGCGGTATGACTAACACGCATACGAGATAAGATTATCGTCTTGCGCTCGTCGAGATCTCTGTTGCCTAACGTGCCCTTGCGGTTAGACGAGCAATATTTTTTTATTGCTTCCAGGAACGAATTCAGACGTCGGTCGTTCATCCATCGATGCGTCATTTTTTTCTAGAATGCGACCAATTAACAAATTCTCTAATCTCCGCGGATTGCGCTTCCTCTTTCTCTCTATCGAACGTGTAGGCCAGAAATAAAAAAGAAAGGAAAAAGAAAGAAAAAGAAAAGAACGTACACCCGTCCCGTCAACGCACATGTGACATAAAATTGGTCGGGGTTGGATCTTTCCACGAATCGTCGATCCCTGCGCGTACGATCTCGGCAGGGATCCTTGACCTGACTCACCCGATCGTCCAGAGTGAAACGAACTTCTTCTCGGTGCGTTTCTCCTGCATAAGCTACCGTTGTGCCGACGTGAATGAATTATAAATTATAACGCGGTTGCTCCGGTATCGCTCCGATCCTCGCCAAATAAATCTGCCGGTCGCCGTTGTATGACGGAATAGGATGATATTGCCGAATGCAACGGGACGAGGTAGGTAGGAGAATTCGACTCGCGTAGCTCCGCGAAACCGGGGCGTGAGTATGGTCTCTGAAAACTGGTTCCTCTTATACGCTCGCGCCGATCGACGGTCTTCCTTACTTTCTCGTCTTTTCGCTTTTCCCCTCGTCGATGATTCCTCCTCTCGCCGCATCTCCTTTCAGGGAAACGAAACGAGAAAAAATAACGAACCCATGAAACGAAAGAAACATACGAGGAACGAGTTAATCGAGCCGGGCGAGGCCGAAGAAAGGGCAAGATATTGCTTCTATTTCTTTCAGAATCGTGCGTCGAAAGGAGGGGAATGGATGCATCCTAGATGTGGTTGCATCCTGCCGCGTCCTTGAACCACCGAACACATCTAGCTTGACGAACGCATCGGCTTAGGATCGCGGCGCCTTCAGGCAACACACGGTCCTTCGCACGGGCCTTGCTAGCAGATTGGGCAGGATGGCTTCCTGCGAGTTTGCTAGTCGACAGAGGGCCATGAACCCCGAACAGGTTGCCCCCTTGGACGTTCACCTCCTGTGCCTCCTCGACACCCGTTCCCCTGGCCCTTGTTCTTGCTCTATCTTCCTCCAAAGGGTCCGTTCGCCTCGGATCCCCCCTCTCTTCTACTCCACGTTCTACCACCATTTTTCTGGCCAGCTTCAAAAGCTAGCCACCCTGGCCCCAGGGACCCGCGTTTCCCCTCTCCTTGCCTGTTTCCTCGTCCTGCTGCCGTCACCTTGCCCCTCGCTCCTTTCACCGACCAACGTGCCAGCTTCGCCTCTTACCCGTGAATCTACGCTATATTCACGCCACTCCGGTGTTAGATAATCTTTCGTGTTAAAAATCTCGCTGGCCCTCGTGGTCCGTGCTGCGAGATTCCTCTTCGGCCTGATCGACGGTGTTCCTCGTTTAAAATAAACATGCCACCATTTAAATCCCGGATTTAGTTCGAAGAAATCTAATTTCCGGATTGGACCTTTTCCTCGACGTGCTTCCTCCTATTTTCTGTTCTCGTTTTTCCTTTTCCTTTCCTTTCTTCTCTCTTTTTTTTTGCCTTATTATTTATATTTATTTTTGGAGGATCACTGGAACGAATAACGAGCAGTAATGCTAATTCAATCGTTACACATATTTTCTCTCGTGAAATCGACGCGGATTGCGAAAATTGGCGAACGAATTGGAAGCGACGAGAAATGGAACGTTTTTCGTGTTTTTTCGCGCGACGCCCGCCAATCGTCGCGCCATCGAAATATTTTCGAAATTCTTCGGACGCGTGCCGGCTCCGACAGGATTTTCGCAACACCGCGATGGCGACACGTCGTAAACGGTGGGCAACGAAAATTGCTAACGTATTCGCGGTATGCGTTTGCACGCGGCAAACAAGAATAGGACAGCGTCTGTTCGACGAAAACGATGGTTCCCAAAAGGCTGTGAATCAAAGTCGACGCGATCCCTCGTATAACGTCGATTATGGACGATTTGTAGTCTCGAATGCGCGGCTACTCGTATTCCTCGTGTACCTCGCGTCTAATATTACCGCGATCGATCGCACGCGACTGTCATTCATCCATGAACCTGGACACGGTCGATTTAAAAGTCGCATGTCGACTTTCGTTGATCACTTTGGCCATCGATGAACGCAACAGCGACGAATGTTAAAGTTTGGGAACCGCTGGACTAGAATGCAGCGACTCGTCTAAATATGCACATAGAGAACTCTGTTAGGCAATCGCGCGCGCCTTTCCTAGAGCTTCAATTACGCTGACAGTTGGCGATTTCGCTAGCTCCTTGAGTAAGGCGTTACAAAGGAATACCATACAACCGTACCAGCGCGATATAAATTATTTGTATGTGATCGTGCGCGTGCATAAACTACATACCGGCGTTTGCAGCGGTTGCAACGTTGTCGCAGCAGTCGAGAGAATGGGAAACGTTCAATGAAGAAATAGGCGTTCGAGGAACTGGAACTGGACCTCTTGTCGCCGTTTTAAAAGGTTTATTACCAGCTCATCAGATTTGGCAATCGAGTTCGGCCGAACGATGCATCACTGTCACTGTCACTGTCACTTCGCCTCAATCCGCCTGTTTCCTTGCGCCGCGCACTCGTTACCAACCATCGAGCTCTCTCGCTGCTTCATCCAGCAACTTCTTGCTTCCTGACCCTTGGCCATTCAGTGAAGACGCCGGTCGTTGAACTTCAGCTACGTATTTGGGACGAGCCCTTCTCACCGAACATCACGCTCTGTGTATCGATATTAAAAATAAATCCCTGCCCCCCTTTTTCCTTCCTCTCTTTCTTTCCTCTCCGTTCTTGTCTCGTTCGGAGAACGTAGATTTCACCGATCGAGCAATAATACAATTATTCTTCTATTTCGTTTTTAGTTTCGTTTGCACCTTGAATATCGCTTAAGCGACTGAACTATCCGCGCGAAGCCGGCACAAGTAACGTCTAGAACCGGGATTGGATTTCCAGCAGATCGTAACTGTTACGTCGTAACATACGCGGCTGCTCTTGAACACCTTTTCTACTTACGCTTGACGTAATCTACGTTTTCACGTAGGTGACATGTTCCCAAAATTCGGAACCTGCGCCACGATCCTGCTGTACGTAGACGCGCGTACCTTGCAGCTGGGTTCCACGAAGCTCGTTCGAAATTCATGGAACCGTGCAAAAAATCTCGCTCGATTATCTTACAAGATGATCTGTTTAACTCTTGGAAATATTCTACCATCAAAATTTACGATACATTGTTTTTTAATCGTTTTGGTGTTGTGCCTTATTTTTTCGTACGCGGTTTGCGGTATCCAGTCGAAAAGCTATGACAGGCGGTAAAAATATATATCAACGAGTCAAACTTTTGACGCGCCGAAGCAGGAAGCTCTGCTGGCGTCCTAGCAATTTCGCTCGCTGCAAAAAAAGGAGGAAGAGAAAAAGAAAAGAGAAGGAGAGAACGAGGATACCGGGACCCTAATTCACGATGCGGCTCCCAATTATATGCGTGTGCATTCTAACGCATAATGAAGAACCGGAAACGCCTTCCCCCTGCGTTCGTGATTCGAGCGAATTTTTGTGCACTCTATAGACGAGCCCCGTCGCTTAACCGCATACGTTCGAGTTAATAAATGAAACGTTACGGTCGTAACGAGCGCCGGATATCCGATCAACGTAAGCGTCCATTATAATAGCAACAATTGTAATAAGCTGGGGTAGTTTCGAGTTAGATAATCTTTCGGCTGTCTACAAAATCCACCGAACAGAATCGCGCAGTATCGTCAAGATCGCAAAGTGTGCGCTTCGGTATCGTCGTTTAGCATCGTGGTCGCTACGGTTTTGTAATTAGGTAACGACGATGACTCGATCAAAGTCGGATTTCAGCTGGTTCGTCGGCCAAACGATAATTGACTGTGATTTTATTTACGAAAATAGAGAAAGTCAAATTTTAAGGAAATGACGGTACGCGTTCGAGTATCGTGGATGTTGTTTTTGCAATTAGGAGATCGAGGTAGCCATTTGGTCGACGGCCAACTTCAGCTGTTTCGAGCTTTATTCGCCAAGGTGCAAAAAATCAAATTTTAAGGAAAAGGAACAAAATCGCGCAGTCCCTGTCTCGGTATCGTGGATGCTGTTTTTGTAATTAGAAGATCACTGTGGTTCGATCGAGGGGCGACTTTAGCCGGTTCGTCGGCCAGGTGATGGCCTGACTCGGACTTTATTCACGAAGGTGCAAAAAGTCCTGTAACCGCGTGCACCTTGAGGTAGCGGCATAAGTTTCTACAAGTACGTATCGTGCATATTGCGCGTGATTGGCTGAATGCAGCCGGCGCGCGACATTAAACACGACCTCGTGCACTACAAAGCGGGTAGTGGAGCAACACAATCTGGCAAACATTCATCGGATAAGCATGAACGTTCGGCCCGAAGCCGGGTGATGCAAGACTGGTTATGAAATCGCTGAAACGGGGCCCATAGAGGCGCGCGCGATTTTTAGACTTGTTTGCAGATTTCGCGACACCGTTGCATAAATTACGCACATAACCGCGCTGATCGTCGTAAATTTGCCACGATGCCTAACTCCCGTTTCCATGCAACGGTTGGCGTAGACGTTCGTTCCCGGGCAAGCTTTACGCGAACGGAACAGGTTCGTGAATTTATCGGGAGATTCGCTGATATCTCGACTTTCACCGAAAAGCTGCGCATCTCGGATTTGCCTGTGTTTCTTCTCTTTTTTCGCTCTCTACCATCGATTCCCGCGGCAAGTCGACGAATTTACCGCCTGTCGCGAAAACGCCAACCAGTTTCCTATAAATAAGGTTACGTGGAATGTTGCAACGTTCGACGCAACGAAATGTTTACGAAAATTGATATTTCGCCGTGTGCTTCCTTTCCTTTGCGATCGAGCACTTGCATTATCGAACGGTTTTTAACGGCATACGACGTGAATCCGTTTCCTCGCGAAATTCGTGAATCATTTTTCTCCATCCTATCTGTTCTTTCCTTTTCCTTTGAACGAACGAGCGAAAAAATGAGAAAACGAGAGAGGCAGAGAGTCAGAGAGAGAGAAACACAGAGAAAGAGAGAGAGAGAGAGGGAGAGAGAAAGTGAGAGATGGAATAGCAAGAATGAAAAATAGGATAAAAACACCGATGGAAAAACGAGCACCACATCACGGCATAAGTTAACCCGCCAAATCGTGTACACAGCTTGTTAAATTCACGGACGATGAAAATCTGCCTTCTATATCGCGTATAAAAATCGATGTTCACGGTTAAACGTTTTAAATTTGTTTCACGCCAGACGCTTTTTAATCCAATCGAGTTTTTCGCGGTCGTGTTTTTATTTTCACGCCACGCGAGATCATCTTCCTTTTTTTTCACCTCTCGCTTTTCAGCTTTTTTCCCCGGCTTTTTTGCTTTATTTCTTCACCACCGATCAGCGGTGAAATCGGACGAAAAACATTTTCCGCAGGATGACTATTCCGAAGTCGATTTCGATCGATCGGCCGCGGCTGACCGCGATTATGTGATTGGACAGTGCGTGGGAACCCCTCTTCCCGGACGTAAGTGACTGCATAATGGACGATTATTATGCGCATCCTTGCAAATTTCGTCAGAAACGTTTGTTAAACGTGGCCGTAACGCGTATCGCGCGGCCTACGCGCCGTGCAAACAAACCGACGGATATATTTCGGCTTAATAATACGATGCGGTAGATGTAAGATAGTTATAATTAGGTGTGTACTCGGTCTAGCAACGCGCGAGCTTACCCATGTGAACTTCCTTTACGCAGTTTTCGGCCATACCCGAAACGTTAAGCCGTTGTCGGGACTCACCGACTATTCTTCGCTTCGTTGAACATTCCTACGACCGGCAACGTACCCTATCGACCGTCGCAAACTTTTTCCGCGCCTATGCCGTACGCGTTCAGCGAGAGAATCGCTTATACGTAAACGATCTTTCAATTCATTGATGTTGAGCAAGTAAAGATATTCGAGTCAGCCGGATATCATAGACAGGATAAATTTGCTTTACGATTTGTTGAATTTGATTAGAAGCAAGTTCGGAACAATCCGTGTTCGATATATTTGAAAATAGGTTATTTGATAGATTGTAAGCGATGGCGATGTCCCTTTACGTAATGATGTTCCAGTCATCTTCTCTATTGCGACACAGTAATAGAATTATAAATCCGACGGTTCTGCTAAATTGCTTCGAAAAATGTCAAATGGCCAACAGCTGCCTTCTGCAGCTGCGGCCCGAATGACTAAAAAGTTGTAGGAAATATATTTCTAGAAATTAATATGTTTCCGAGATCTACGTTCTTTACGACTTTATTACGTGCGAGTTGTTAGCTGGACATGCGGACGTCGCGCGCATCAACTCGGGTTAATCGCTACCTGAAGAAGAGCAGACAGCAGCGGTTAGCTTGCATTCTCCCAATTTTTCTGTAATTAACTTTTAATTATCTCTATAGTGTAGTTTTTTCCAACCACCTCTGTAGATCGCAAACTTGAAAATTCTGCAATCCAGGTGTTAGCCCCATCCCTCGAATTTTCACCGGTCTTAGAAAATCCAAATCTGAAGCTACGTTTTCACGTGACAGTAAATCGTGACTTTTACGCTACATGCCAGGACTTTTGTCATCGTGAAAACTAGACTCGCGTGGCCGTAGCATTGCATTTGCTTCGTCCTGCGGTCTCACGACAAGGAAAGCCCTGATTTTTATCGTCGCGTGAAAATGTGCCTTTATGCAGAGGCTTGTCAGTCTACAGTCTGTCATCTACAGTCTATCAATCTTATTAGAAGCAATAGCCGGCAGAAATAAATACGTTTATCCGAAATAATCGTCACTGTCTCGTAAGCGAATTCACGAATTAAACTCGACAAAGTCCACGCCCTAACTAGCTCGCAAACCACCCCGTTAAGTTACGGTGCGACGCGCAAACATTCTCGTTTTTGATATTTTTAATTAATTAGTTATTGGACTTAAAGTGCGCTAGATTTTCTCACTTTTTCGTCGTTGCATCAAAGACAGTAGCGTATCGTATCATAATGCGATATAAGTGTTACAACGAGCTTGATTATTCCGTGTAAAGCTTAAAATTGGACTTTAAGATGTTGAAAATTTGATCAGCCGACTAATCTTATTCGATTCTATTTATAGACGTTAAACTTTTGCAGTCATATTTCCGCCCTTCGAACGACAAGAATACAACGCTGGCTAAGCGAGTTCCGTCTATGGTGGAGAAATAATTCAACTTTACCTCGGCGAATAAAATATAAGCCGGAACTCCCGCGCGGGAAATCCGAACGAGTGTTACGCGTGCCTAGCAACTAACCTGTGTCGCAGCAAGTCACGGATGCATGGAATTTTTCAATAGACATAGCAAAGGGAAGTTCTATGCATCCGCGAGTAACGTCCCAGGATGAAAGGGGATCCTGGAATTTCCCATGTGTCGCACGGTGGTCGACGTTCCGCGTTTCCGCGCTTATAACGCCGACCGAGTTGCCACCTTCGACCGATCCTTTCGTCCAAGAACCGTCCGGACATTAATTACCTCTGGTCGTGTGCGTAAAGGCGATCAACGACCGTGCTTTCGATCCTCTCTCGAAGCGTTCCCGTGGTTTCTCACGTGAGTATCGTAGCGTGCTGAAATGAGACGGAACGGACGCGAAACGTAGCAGAAATCGAGATGTCGTTCTCTAGAGACTTAAAAATGCCAAAGGATAGAACGACGCTTAATAGGATCTTGGTTGGAAAACAGAATTTTACCCGGAACCTGATGCTATTTTAAGCCGACCGGTGTTGCAATTAAATTCTCAGCGCGATACACAGAGTGCACGGAGAAACGCATCGGTCAAGGTAAACAGGGGCGTTTTATTATTTGCGCGGCTACTTTGTTTGCGAAAATTACGTATTCGCGCGATGATCATTGTAGCACCGTTACGTAGTCCCCGGGGGTGGCGGATGTAGCCTAGAGGGGGATGAGAGAAGGCGGGGTTATGGGGCAAGAGATGAGGCGAGCCGCGGCAGCTCGGGGACGGGGATGGTTGCGCGCGAGATCTCTGTTATTTTAACGTTTTTGCGAGGTCGAATGGACAGGTACCGTGCTAACCAATTCGTTTGCTGGCAACGTTATAGTTTTGTTCGAGTGGGCGGATGGGGCGGGGGCAGATCGAAGTGTTATTAATGCTGGTACGCGCGGCGGGAGGCAAACAAAAATAATTAATATTTATCATTCACGATTTCCGCGTGCACGTCCAATCGGAACGCAATATTCCCTGGAGCGGACGCGCTAATGCAAACGCGCCGCGGTACCATCGAAAATTTCGTTCCGTAGACCATCCGCGTTAATTCGATAATGCTGATCACGCTCGACGGCGGATGGCTCGCACATTTATTTCGACGCTCGCGCACTCCTCTTTTTTGATAAAATTGCAAAAATATAATGCGCCCGGCTCGTCGATAACGCGCCACCCGCCGAAACGAGATACAGATCCGGCCACCCCTTTCCCTCCTCGCCGCGCTTCGCTGATCCTATAATCACCTCCCGATTTAAGCGATTGGCTTTTTGAAAAATTAAAAAAAAAAAAAAAAGAAAAAAAAGATAGGGCTGTTCTCTCGAACGACCGAACATATTTTTCCCCTCCCGACTAACACCGACGTTAAGTCCTGTACAACTGTATTTATACGTTCACGAAATCACCTATGAGGATCCCTTCACCCTTTCTCCCTTTCTTCTTCGTTGTCGAGGAGACGATCGTAAACGTATTCGTAGATACGGATCAGCCGCAACCACGAACGACCACCTCATTGCCGAAGCTTGTGGGAGAACGCGAGCCGACAGGATGCAACGAAACAATTGTCCGCGGGAAGAATGGAAAAATTTTTTAGCACGTTCACGAACCGTGACCGGACCGAGCCAAAATTCACGGCTCGAGGATCGGTCCTCTGTTTCGTCGCGCCGCTCTCTCTCTCTCTCTTTCTTCTCCTTGTTACCATCGCCAAATAGCCACGTAAAGTGTCCGTACGGGTATTCGCAGATCAGTCAATAAGTAACGGTCATCTTCGTTTTCCTTCAAGCGTGTCCTCATAGAATTTTCCATCCGATTTCCCGACACTGTCTTAATGCTGCACCCTTTGCCTCGATATCCGTATCGAAACGATCTCAGTCACACATCCTTCTTCCTTCGTACATATACACGAAGATCGCGCGATAATAGACGTGGACCGTAAGGTGGATGTTTCCATCGTTGAAATTTCTGCAACAGGATTTGCCCGCAACAATTCCGTAACTGCATATATCTCAAATTTCAGTGCATCTATTACATAACACTATATGTTTAACATAACATAATGCGCGTTTGACTGACTTAATCGAGTTGACACACTTGCTATCTATACATCGACGATAATATTATATCTACATAGGGCGCCTCGTAGGCTGTAAAACTACCCTAAAATTGTCATTCTTTTCACGATGTAAGAACGCCTTCGGATTAATTTTTTATCCGCTGACCAAGACTTTTCGAAAGACTACGCGAACCTGCGTTTTCTCGTAACGCAAGTGTCCTATTTTTAACGGGGCTGGATGTAAACTTCGAATCAGAGCGGGCAGGCGGGCGTAGCGCAAAGTTTTCTGCTGCAGCGGACCGCTCTATTAATACACTAGCGTGAGTGCAAGTAGCATCAGCCGGTCGCTACTATTTTTTTTTTTCCAACCATCGAAGATCAAGAACCCGTTAAATTCGGCGTAGTTTACAGGCTGAGCGTAAGGCTTTTCCCGGCCACGGGTCACGGCTATTTCTTTCTCAAATCAAACATTCTGGAAATAAAGTTTGGCCATTCTGCGAGACCGAGCCTGGTGCACACGCAACGCGCGTGTACCAGCACGCAAACTTCTCCGCTTTGTAGCGTGCACGTACACGCTTGTGCAGCCCGTGTGCACTGTGCACGCACGTAGCACGCCTACACGCGCACGCAGTATAGTCACGCACGCTGCAGGGAGTTCGGCCCTAGAGAGATTAAGGCCGTTGCACCGGAACCCTCGAAACACTCGACTTGCACGACTGCGCTACCTACTGGCTACTGGTTATCTGCCCCACAGACCATTCGATGCCATTCAGCCGATTTTCTTCCACCGTTCCGATTCCTCAATTCTCATTCTACCTCGGCGATGACGATCGAAACCGAGAACATTAGGAAGATTACCATTAAGGTTCTCCGCTGTTACGTTTATCAAAATTCTAATACGAAATCCTATTATTTGTACAGCGGGTAGAAATGATACAGTAAAATAGATTAATTTTCTTTAGCCATACGAAGACTCGAATCATTAGTCGTTATTAAGATTCGAATACTTTTGAAAGAGAAAGGAGGGAATAGTTCCGAGTTGATATGGAACTCGTAGAAGAGATTCGAGGCCCTTGCTTCTTTAAAAATGCCCCCAATTATATTTCTAGATACTGGAAACCCGTCGAATTTCAGCTTTCGGTTGATTCTATTATCACTAAACCATGATCACTTATATAAATTCGTATTTTTATGAATTCTCCTCATATAATTAAGAAGACGAAACGTAGACAGAAAATTGTTCCACTTACTACATATCGTTACGAGTACTGCGTCTTAGTATGTTTTCCCTTGCTATCGAGCAATCTCTGAGCTTCCTGTCCATGCAACGATCGTTATATCGTCTCCGCTTACAGCACGTCGAATCTGCGTCTGTCTTCCGATTAGAGTCGGACTATTGCGAGCCATTGCTTCGATCTATCGAGAGTCGTAACGAAGCGATTAAGGGTAAGTAGAGAAAGTCGTGGGACAGATGGTCGTCCGACGACTGGCACAGTTGAAAGGATTAACTTTTGAGGTAGAAGGACTATGCATCACGGCCGGCGAAAGGGCGAGCTGCGTGATTTCGATTGTCTCCTTAAGTTGCTACTTGCTAGATCGCGCGTCTTACCAGCCTCGTTGTTTCTAAGTGGCTAAGTCAAGTGAAGTAAAGCGAACATCGAAGGACGAGGGCAATGCACCAGAGTCGATGCACGCAGGGCGGGTCTTTCGCGGGCAGGTGGTCCCCGGCTCAAAGAACTTTTGTCGGGGCGTTGATCTTCCCGAGCACGGGCTACGAGGAGCAGAGTCCCTCTCGGTAAGTAAAGACACCTCTACGCGAGGACGTTAGCGCGAACATGATTTCTTTGCAGATCCGATCTCACGTTGTACGAGCAACGATCTTGGAGCGGTTTTGGAAAGAATGCCATTGAAAACCAGCGAACAATAATTATTATTTAATTAACGAGTTTCGTTTACGCGTGTGTGGTTTTACAGACGGATCGTTGTTTAGCAAATCACGCGTTCTTCTATTTTTCTCGTAATTCGAGTATTCCTGCTGTTTTATTATTATCCAGGTTATTAGATTCCTGAGACAGCGACGTCTTTCCGAGACGTCATTGACTTTGGATCTTCATTCTTCTACCGGTTTCCCTTTTAGTCGCCTTTTACGACACACAGGGATTACGTTGAGCCTATTCTTCTCGCGGACTTACAGGGAGTCGATAAACCTTGCAAAAATCATTCTCATTCTTTGGTTGTTAATAAAATTTCGTAGACTCGTCATCTCGAAGTTCTTTGAAACCAAAGAATTAACGAAAATGAATTCGTCGCGATCCAATACGCCCTTCGTATACAATTGGTTCGAGTTTTACCAAGAAAATCCTCAATCGACCATGACTTTGCATTCGTGCAAGATAGCGATGGAAGAATTTACGAGAACTACTTTTATGATTTAACAGCTCCCCGCAAACCCGCTGATCGAACATCGACGAAGTTTCGTACGAAATTCGGAGAACCTAAAGTCTGAATCGAAATGTGGAATTAATTGATAACAAATACGATAGAAATCTGATAACGCCTGTTTATAATAATGAATTTTTCCACGGATTTCCACATCTATGCTTTACGTTTGGCGGTTAGCCTTGTAGCCCATGTATTAACCGTAATGTAATTAGGTTAATTGCACTAATTCTGAACTAGCTTTGCAATAGTAATTTGCAATAATATATCCTGATTAAGAATGTTTTTTCTTCGCAGATCTCTAATACCACGTCGCGTATTCCATTGGTAAATCTTGACCAAGAGAGAAGTAGTCGATCAGGCTTGCTTTCGAATATTCCTACGCCGCCCTGTTAAAAATCGGCCGATTCTCGCGTGAAATTCGAAAGCGTATAGCAGACAGGCCCCGGAAGGTTCTATGTTCCCCGAGGGGGCGTTTTATCGAACGAAAGTTGCACAGTGAGCATGGGAAGGGGGACGAGGCATCTTGCAGGAACGTCTTGTGTAACGACGTTACGCCTTCTCCTCTCGAGGCACCATAGAGCGAGCTGTGCTGCCTTCCGTCCTCGAATCCGATGGAATAAATCCCTTCGACCGGTTGTGCACTTACGTCAACGTAACTGCGCCTTGCTATCGCTCAACGCTAAATATTTATCGATATCAGTTATTATTCTCTATCAGTGTCCGACTGTATACGTTGAAGGGGAGGAGTATGAAAGAGAAAGGGCGATTTATGAAACTTCGAACTACGTGCATAGACCTAGAGAAGTTTCTGTCTATCAAGCAGTCTATTGGTTCGAATTGCATAAAGCTAGGGAGGGACGTTTCATCTGCCAAGTGGTCTATCGATCGTGAATTGAATAGAGCTAACGAAGTTTTAATTGTCAGAAGATCTATCGATTCAAATTGCAAGAGAAATTCTGTCTGTCAAGTGGTCTATTAACCCGGACATCTTCAAAGATTTACGCTCGTGTCTTCTCGCATCGTCTCGATGCACGCGTGTCGCTAAATCCATGTGATTGCGACGCGTGATTTGACGAACTGTCGTTCCAACGAGAACGCCGAAGCGTTCGAACACGTATACAGATTCTTACGAGTGTGTATGTACTTCGGCGCCGGGAAGTTTCATACGCCAGAAAGACAGTTCGTCAAAGCACGCGTCCAACGTAACCATAGCGTAAGAGCTAGCGGTTGACTCGCGAATTCGTCGGGTCATTTAAATTCCGTGGTCTCGCCAATGGCGAGCCGTTGCGTTGATCTGCGAGAAGAATGCGAAGTCGGTTGAAAAGCTCTCTCGGTTCTCAGGAGGAATCGAGGACGGGCCCGACGTTCGAAGCCGAGGAAGGCGAAGAGGACGGCGGCAAGGGCTTCGTGCTAGCCGTAGTACACGAGGGCATCGTATTGCATGCACGACTCGCTGCTAGTAAGCCGAGACGATTGCACGGAATGGAAGAAAAAGAAGGAAGAGGAGAGCCGAACGAGGGAAAGAGAGAAAGAACGGATGGAAGCGGAACGCACCGTGGCTCGGTTCGACGCGGCGCGGCACGGCCTCAAGCGAACCGAGGAGCCAGCCGAGGGGCCAGGGGGACGGGTAACGTTGCCGAAAACCGACTAGCGATTGCATTAAATAGAAGAAGCACGATGATTCCTCCAGCGGTTGCTCGAGGAACGTCTGAACTCCTCGTGGACGAGTAGAGCGAGCGCGGAGGGGCTAGAGGGTAACGAAGAACCCACGATAGGGAAGAGGAGCACGGGGGTATCCAGAGGATGAAAACGGAGGCGGTGGAGGAGGAGGAGGAGCGGAGGAGGAGGCCAACCAAAACGGCCGGCCGAGGGGAGAGAGGAGCCTCTAGAAATTAGGTTGTTGCACCGGGCCATGGGTGGGAGAAGCCCAAGGCCCTTGTTACCTTCCCCTACGTGAATTTAGGCCGTTGCACTTTTCGGCCCGGTATGGTGGGGGGCCCAAATAGGAGGAATGCGTTTGGTGGGGCACCGAAGCGCAACGACGAGCCACGGAGGGATAGCGCATTTAGGTGCAGCCTCGATTCGGAGAGGGGACTCTAGCAAAGAGACAGGGCCGCATCTGGCTTGCAATTTTTTCTTGCGTCGATTTCTTGCGGAGCCTCGGTCTCCTTTCTTCCCGGCGTGCCGGTTTTCCGTTCGATCTCGTTGTATTTTACGCACAAAACTATGTACACCGCGTATTCTATTCCATCGAGTTCGTTTCGCAGGAACGATTGGAAAATACCGGTCAAACGATCGACGGATTCGGTAAATAAATAAAGAAACGTAAGATGCTTCTGTTTTTTTTTTTTTCTAATTTTTCCGAGAAACGGAGGAAATTATGTAGGAACAAAGCGTCTAAACAGAACGTTATCTCATTTTGAAAGGATTGTACTTGACACGTTTCTAAACGGAACCATGACCCGTTTAAATGGCCCACATAGCAGGCCGTCTGGAAGTTTTCATGCAACGAGTGGCCAAGGCGTGGCTTCGCGTCGATTTCTTGCACTCGGAGCGTCCGCTGTGTTTGATTAGATTCGTCGCTCCAAACAGAGAGAACGCAGTCGCGAGTGTCATAAGAGAAGTCCCACGCGCTCTAACTGACTCGGTCGCTTTATCGTCGAAAATTTATCAAACCGCAAGGAAATTTCAATAACACGGCTAATCGTTATCTAGTATGCAGCGTGATGCCCCGCGTCGCTCCAAATACATAGATACCAACAATCTTCAGACGCGACGAAATTGGGATACGTATCTTGCATTATCCAGAAATAGCTGGATTTTCGTACCAAATATGTACTTGAACCTTGCGTTGTATCTTTTTCTCGGAACTTTTACCCTTCTAACGTGCAATTTCTTTTCTACCAATTCTGCCATACATACAACTTGGCAAATTAAAAGACGTTAGCAAAATGTGGCGAACGTCGGTGCGTACGAAAATACGGCAGAAAAGTTATAGAACGATCGTAGGATCTAAGAGGAGGATGTGGGAAAGGAGGAAGGTTCGAACGGCAGCAAGGTAGCAAGAAGCAGCGAACAGGGTCCGGGCCAGAGAAACGTAGCCCCGGGAACAACTTGCATTTAGGCCGTTGCACCTAAGGTGGGGTTTGCCCACGCTGGTTCTCCGATACCAGCGATCGTGCAAGTGGGTATAAGTTATATACCTACATGCCTATTTGCGAAGAAAGCGGGCAAGTGGACCTAGCAACTAGAGGGGAGCGCTCGGTGAACTGGCTTTGGGAACTGCATATACGAAGAGAAGGGAGCAAGGGGAAAGAGGGCCAAGCAGAAGCAGCAGCGCAAAAGTTAAAGCAGTAGAAGAAGGTGATCGCGATGGTCGATCGTAGTGGTAGTGGTTGGCTACGAGTACCGTAGCGTGGTGTAGAAGTTCGAAGCCGTTGCACTTGGGCCCCTCCGTCTCGGTCTCTCGCATCGGTGCGGGCGGTTAGAGGGACGAGGAACGGGGCACCGATGCATTTTGGGACTATTTGGCAGCGAGAGACCAATGGTACGCTTTGCAGCACGGGGGGACAGGGGTTGGTTACGGGGTAGGGATAGCGATGGCCGTTCAATTCTCTCTCTACGCCTCTCTCTTGCGAGTTTTCAAGCAACTCGCTCGTGAGAAGACTCGTGTCGCTACGAATGTCGGATGAATTTTAAAATGCCGGAGACACGTGGAAATCTCGAGGCACTGGTTTCGGTTAACAGCCTTCGATATCGTTCGACATCTACGGATCGAAGTTGCATCGTGCTTAGATTATTTCACTTCGTGTTACACGGCCATACAAAGCACGTAGTCTCGTTTTTTTTTTCTGGCATGGTCAACGTCGTTCGGATTTAGTTGCTTCGAGAATGGAAAGAAGTTAGGAGGGACGGAACATTTTCGTGGTAGTTTTCGATGCAACGGGAAAGCTCCCATGATGAGTTCGAATCGCGTTGAGCCCATCGCTAGGTAGGGGACCGATCGTCAAAGGGAAAGGAGGTTCGAGTACGCGGGGCCGTGGCAACCAGGAGAAGATGCCTAGCAACGCTTTGGTGGGGAGAATTTTTGGTGGGCGGGGGCGCGAGCCCGAGGGGAAAGCCTAGCATGCATTTTAGGTGCACGCTCGGGCCCGACCATCGAGGAGTGGGCCCAACGAAACGAAAGAAAGGAGCCTGCACCGGTGGTGGGGGGTACGTAGGGTTCACGGGAGGTTTTCGACTTCTTTGGCCGCAAGAACGCCAACTAGTTTTTACAGTGGTTCGCAAATTTTCGTCTTGGTCACGGTACTTTGCGTCTTTGCTACACCGACTCTATTCCCCTTTCTTTCGTATCGTTCTCGATCGCCATTCTTTCGATCGAGTATCAGGTTAATTTATCAGATTCCATTGACGATGTTCGTTTAGCATCACGCAACGCCGCGAAAACTTACGACCTTTTATGAATTCCGCGCGAAACCAATCTCACGTTGGCGATTAAAGACGATCGTTTTCCATGGTAAACGATAGGTTCCCGCAAAATATGACGGGATCCAGGGTGTTGCTGTCGGACAAGGTGTTTCCATGTTCGTGACACTCGATATCCACAACCCCTGCTTCGTAGGTACGCGATAAACCGGCGACGGTTACGCGATTTTCGTGAAGCTGTTGGCGCAGCTGTCGCGTCACGCTTTGAGAACGCGTCTCGAGGAAGGAGGAGAAAAAGGAGTAGAAGAAGAAGAAGAAGAGAAAGCACGAGAGATACGTCATAGGCGTACGAATTTTATGTAGCCCATAAAATTCGAGAACAACAGGCGTTCGTTTTACGCGGCATTCTTTCCTCCAGAGATTTGATCGTGGCCATAGATTTCTATCGAACCGATCGCTTACGTCCAAACTTCCCAGCCGCCATGTTATCGGGCGAAAAAATGGCGAATTTCGATTGCATCGCCGCCGCGTCTACATAAAATATGTAACTATTCGCAAATTCGACGCGTGATACTTTCAGCGTGAATTTAAAATCGTGTCGCCACCGGGTGAATATCAAGCGAAAATTCTAAAGCGACGCCTTGAAAAGTGCGCGTCGAATATTTCCGTTTCCGACAAAGGATTTATTGGTTTGCGGGGCGGAGAAAAGGACCGATAAAACGTCGTCGCTGAGCATCGAAGACCCGGTGTTGACCACTGGTACACGCTAATTGCCGCACACACGCCACCAAGAACGCGCGTATACCGGTAGAAAACCAACCTCTACACGCGAGTCGGGCGTTATCCGAGATTCGACCGCGGATATAAAGCCCGATAAGCGGACGTCGTAAGCTTATGGAAACGAGTCGGTTGCTCGAACCTGTCGCACCTCGAATATAGCCGACAGTTCGTGTGTGAAATTGTACAGGGAAATCGATAGACGGGGCTAGACCCTAGACTTCGAGTATAGGCAAACATCGTCCAAGAGTCTATAGGCAAAAAAAAAAAAAAAAAACGCATTCTTCGTAGAAACTCTGATAGAATGGAAAGTCAGCACTGGTAGAGTCGCAAGTGTAGCTTTGATACCGAAGAGAATCGTTCTCTTGGACAAGTGCACTGAACGAACGATAACGTCTGTGCAATTACACTTGTCACTCGGTATCGAGTAAGTGCAGGAAGAGCACTCTTTTCGAGAGCGGATAAAGCGCACCCTTAACTTTTTCAAAATCCTTTCGAGTTTCGATGACAACGCGTGGAAGGATCGATCCCGTGCAAGAAATCGAGTTGTTCGATAAATATCCGCGCTGAGTGACGGACAAACTCCTCTCCCCTTGCTTTTTCCTTTTGTCTGGCCTTCGAAAGGGCGGGTTTCTCATTTCCTCTGTCCGGTATCCCCGGCATTCGCGCTGCTCTTACACTCGTCTCCTCGTTCTATCGACCAACTCGTTCGATTGTACGTTGCTACTCGAGCTCGTTGTATCGTCGAGCAACCTACCCCAGCCTTAGACCCACCCCGTTTGCTCGGCTTTGCTCGGGGAACCGATACTGACGTAGGTGTTTCGTTTGCCGCTCGAGCCACAAGTGGTGCACCTTGTTGCTCGCAATCGGAATAATAGCGGCTTGCCTTTGCCGCTGCCAACGGGACGCCAGAGACCGTTGTCTACCCTCGAACAATACTAGCCTAGATATTTCTGGAATAATAAAGCGTGACTTAACCAGCCACCGTGCATGTTACTCTCTTTACGAGATCAAACAAAATTCCGATATACGTGTCTCGTCTTATCCGACGAGAAGGAGAAATATATTTGGAAAGAACAACTGGTAGAAAATATCTTTCGAGATTCAACTTTCGAAATCGTATAATCTAACAGCGAATTAATTCGTAGAAGAGATCGTGTTAGAGCACGCTAACCAAGATATTCGTTTAAAGTTCGTTTCCTTGGTCTTCTCTCTCTCTCTCTCTCTCACACACTCTTTCTTTCCTGTTTCTCATCGTGCCTGATATTCGTCTTCTTCTCTCGGCGTACTCTGTTCTCTGTATCCCCTCACAGCCGCTCCCTAGCCCAGGAGAGCGAGTACAGACTCCTTCGTAAGGAGGCCATATTTCATAAGACTCACTGCTTTCCTCCGGCTGCTTTCCTTTCCTCCTCCTTCTGCGCCGCCGCCTCCTCCTCCTGGTGAAGCCGCTGCCGCGGCGGCTGCTGCCGCTGCTGCTGTTCCAACTCCTCCGGTTCTTCTTTCCCTTTCCTTTTTCCTCTTTCGATGGTCGAACGGTCGAGCCAGTGGAGCCCCGTGCCGCTGTCAGAGTTTCTAGCAACGCTTGCGCGACCCATTCCCATCTCGTTTTCCCCATCCAATCCCATGGCCGCTGCCAAGCTCAGTACTGCCAGCCGCCGATGTAATGTTTCTTTTATTGATTTTGCGGCGACCCGCGGAAATTATACGGCCCATGGATGTATGCACGCCCTGGCTCGCCTCGTCTCGCCTCGTCTCGTCTCGTCTCGTCTCCTCTCGTCTCGGTTCGACTCCGTTCGCGCACTGGCTGCCCGGTTGACTGACTGCTGGCTTGGCAAGCACGCCGTCATCCCTGACAACGATAACGACAACATCGCCTTCTCAACGATACTTGTTCCACGGTCCTTCGGTCGCTTCCGGTTTCGCGGTTCACGCGAACGACTGATGCGAAAACACCGTGGAAATCGCTAGGTTTCTTCTCTTTTCTCGCCTCGATTTCTGGCCGCACGATATTCGTCGATCGAAACGATGTTTCGTCGAAGCGATCGTAAAGAAAGGAGAAACCGAATAGCTTTCGGGTGGGCGACGTCGCGCGTCGACGTCGATAGGTCAAGGACGCTCTCACGGTTCCCGAGGTCAGGTCGACAAATCACCCTTTCCGGGCCGAACGTCCGTGAAAAAAGAGAGAGAAAAATAGGGAGCGATCGGGAGAGAATTCAACACCCTTCTGGTTCTCTCTCTCTCGCCCATCACAGTTCCCCTTTGACCCTAAAAAAATACAAATCGCACGACCAATCCCGGTCACCATCCCGGCGTTCGCCTCATCGGCCACGGAATTACGTGACTCGCCTTCAACGCTCGGATAAACGGCCGGAACATATGCTGGAAACGGTCGGCGTGCCACGGGAGACCCCTTCATCTGCCATTTGACCCTGTCGCGACGATTTCGAGCGGACCGTTTTCGAATCGTGAAAAGTTCGATGGACCAAACTTGATTTCGCTTTAATTAATTGAAACATATTTATTGAACCGATCACTTACACGAATTGGCGGCAGCAACAATTAATGATTTTCAGTCCGTGTCCCGTATGTATGCCTCTCGAATCAACGACGGCCCGTTAAAATTAATAAAATGTGTCTGGTGAAACGGCGTGCGCTCGCCATTCCATATTGTCGGCGAAAAAATGGATTTATCGTTGCGACCGAAACTCCGCGTAACGAAAAATACGCGCCGCGTGTATCTCGGATATCAAACTATACGAGGATAACGTACTCGGGCCGCGGAGCAGCGAATTGGTTAGATTAAGAGCCGGCTCGACTACTAATTGCCTGATAACGGGCGTACAAACGCCACGATCATAGCTGACCCTCGCGTTTAGAGGCGGCCGATCAATCATTCTGGCTATTTACTATGCGTTTGCCTTCCGTCCTCTACCCTGGGCCCTCCCTGCCAACCTTCAAAATTCTGCGCGTTTCTCTTTCACCGTCTTCCGCTTTCACCGACTCGCGAATCGCCTGCTCGCGCCGTGTACACGCGCTGACCGACTTCCATACGCATTTCCACCACGCATCTACGATAGTCTTTTTCATAAAAAAAAAAAAAAGAAAGCTCTACCTCCGTCAAAGCAATGGGTTCTCGTAAGCAAATCCGTTCACTGTAAATTAGTTCTCAATGGAGAAAAGAACAGAATTGCGATAAATATCATGGAAATTCAATGACTAAAGTTATGTCATGCAGTGGGATTAATAGAGAAACAGTTAGATAAACGGACGGCCGGTTGGCGATAGGGGAGAACGGGGGTGGAAAGGTGAGAGGTTGGTCGACCACGTGTGTCGGTGCGTGATGCTACCGGCGTCGGTACTCCGGAGCGTACGTGACTCTCGTTTTCGCCGGGTGCCGTATAGAAAGCGAAAACGGGCTCCTACCTACATTTCGCCCATTCACGCAGAGAGCCCGAGAACGAGGCTGGAGGGTGGTCGAGGGGCGCGAGGAAGGTTGGCAACGGACGGCGAGGGGTAGTAGCGAAAAAAGAAAAAAAAAAGGAAAAATAAAACGACGAAGGAGGAAGGAAAAAAGCGTAGAAAAAGGGAAAAAGCAGGACGCTGGTAGGCAAGCAGCGGTGCCACTATCGGCAGCGACGCGGCGAAAAAGGGTGTTTTGCGGAGAGACACCGAGCGTACGGTGAACCGTACATACTAATAGGCAGGCGCGCGTACGGATACGCGGGACGAGCTCGTGCGTAGGCTACGTTTGCAAACGGATACGCGTCCGCTCGAGGGTGGTCGGAGGGGAATCGCGAAAAAGGGTGTAGGTTCGTCGCGGATGAGTTGTAGGGCAAGGGATACGGTGGGGTGGAACACGCGACGAACCCGTGGAAGAAAGGGAGAGAGAGAGTTACGAGAGCGAGGAAGGACAGAGCTGAACGACGCGAGAGGTAAAGGGGAACTAGAGAGCGAAGAGTAGAGGAAAGAGAGCGAGTGAAAAGAGAAAGAGAGCAGGACGGGCAGAGGAAGAGGGTGGAAAAGCGAGAAAGAGAGAAGTTGAACGCGGGGTAAAAAGGGTGGCTAGGGGGCTGGAACGAGCGGGAGCGGGATGGGTTCGTTGCCAGGGATGAAGTACGTAGGTATTGATCTATTTAAAGCCTAGAGTTCCAAACGAGGTCCTTATTAAAAAGCGGAATGAAACAAGGGGCGCTTCGCCCCCGCGTCGTCTCCACAACCCTCGTTCTTCCTCCTCTCTCTTTCCCTTTCTCGCACGGCACACCTTTCGGTTTCTTCCTTCTACTTTCTTCTTGCGTTCTCCACGCTCGATGCTATAGGGTCGCCTTGCCAAGCAAGGGAGGAAAGTTGCGTAGCGAACTGGTGGCAGACATTCGGCAGCCCTTTGGACCTCTCTCGAGTGCCCACCCACGAGTCGAGAATCGTTGCTCGTGGGCCTTCGTGGCGCTTGTCGTTGAAAAATCTTTCTTCCTTCCCCTTCTGTTCCTTCGTCGAGCTAAGAAAATAGGCCGACGATTAACGACACCAACTCTGTTCCCTGTTCTTTCTTCTAAGCGGAAGTCACCCTTCGAGCAGCTGACTCCAACTCCGACGCTCGTAGCTCCTTGTTGAGAACGAGTAGGACAAACAACGATAGGAAATCCTCGAAACCGATACTCTATAAAGCAAATAAAGAAAAACCAA
Organism: Bombus terrestris; assembly: GCF_910591885.1. NCBI lineage: Eukaryota > Metazoa > Arthropoda > Insecta > Hymenoptera > Apidae > Bombus > Bombus terrestris. The sequence goes on along the minus strand of NC_063281.1, from coordinate 11,051,581 downwards.
GGGAGGGTGGCAACGAATCGATTCGTCGGAAAACGTTCGCAACGAAACCCGGGTTCGAACGATTCGATAAAAATCATGGATCGCTTCGGACGGATGTTCGCGAGGATGATCGCCTTTGGGGCGCTACGGCATCGAGGAGACGCGTGTTTCGGCTGTCCTTGAACCGAATGGGGAAAAAACGGAGAACCGGCAGGGTGGAGCGCGTTAGGCCTGGCAACTCTCGGTCGGATATAAAATTCAGGAGTTTAAAGCATTTTAGTATCGATCCTCGTTTTTAGTACTAGACGCGAAACTCCCTCATCGGCGGTCGGCTGGTGGGGATGTACCTGGACCACGATGGTGGGAGATTCAACATCCCTCTGGCAGCCAGCCCCTGTCGCGGGTTGGCTTGCCAGAGAGCGATGCGTAGTTACACTGGCTGTATAAGTGTGTAAATGCATAATAAAACTCGCGCGCTGAGCATCAGAGAGACGTAATTCCTGCACCCCTGATTTTACTAAAGCGGCAAAAAACATGCATTTCCATTTGACGCGTTTCACCCCGACTGCCTATCGCGCTAGTTCCGACCACCACCCTTTACCTTCTCGTGCCACCTCCTCGCCCCCTCCGAAGCCTCCGGCGTTCGCGTAATTCGATGAATTTCGTTTATAAATTAACATGACCATTTATAATAATTAGTCGCATTACCGTAGAAAGTATATACCTATCGTTATTTTGCCGTAACAACGAATGCATTTCATAATTATCTCGACAGTTAAACAAACACGGAGGAGAGGTCTTTCTGTTTCTATGATAATTGCGTTCCCTCTCCCCTTACCCTGCTGCCATTGCCACGCATACGCCGGTGCTCGGTTGTCGGGCTTGTCGTAAATATTCGATTAATAAATTAAACCAAGGAAAACGACTATTAATTGCATTCGCTCGGCATCGACGCAATATCTACGCGATAAGCGGCGGCGGTCCAATATCGGACAACACGACGCTTCGAGCATCTGAAATAGCCGGTTAATCCTTACGTTCGTCCGACGAATCGATGAATCGAATTTACTAAAGCGGTCACCGAGCATTTTCGCTTTAACCTTTCGGAAAATCGGGAATTTTTCGAAAGAAGCATAATTCCGTGGATAAGCCTTTAGATCGAGTTTCTCGAGTTGTCCTTACAACCGAAAGAAACGAAAACCGCTGCCGGTTTTCACGAAAGAACGCATCTCGTGATTATCGATAATCTGTCGCTGGTTTCGCGCGCAACTTACGGCACGTTGCGTTGGTTGACTGATGGTTCGTGGTATTACCGTTCATCGGATCCTTTTCCAATCGGGTGTAAAAAGGATCTCTCCCGGGACGGAGATGTCGATGACACCGGTCGACAAGATTTTCGCGCGTTTCTTTACGCACCTACGCGAGATACACGCACCGCGAACCAACCCTTCCCGATACCGTGAACCGCTTTCTACCCTTCCCTTCTTGCACGCATCGATGACCGTCGAACGCGTTGCGTTTCTCCCCTGGCCTGGATTTATCTATTAATAGCGGAACCTCGAGCTTTCCTTTCCTGTGCGTGCGAAGGAGACACGCGTTTCGATGGGCGGACGACTAGAAAATACGATGGACGGTCGCCTGCGACGATCGAACGATTCTCGGCAAGAAAAATATTTTTCTAACGACACCCCTTCTTCGTTCGCGCGATCCCTCGCGGCAGATTTCCTGCATAAATCGTCCACGGTTACAACGTACGAGTATTCTCGTCGAAGAATATACGATAGCCGGTACGGTGCTCGTCGGGTATGGACGTTCGCGTAACTTCCGTGAAAACAGTGAAAATAGAAGGCATACCGCTCGAGAAAGGAAAGAAGCTGTTTCCGTAAGATTCCAAGCAGCGCAAACACACCGGCATTCTTGGAAAATTAGTTAGAGAAACGCGAAAAAAAAGAAATATATATATATATGCATTACTCGAGACTGCTACGGTGAAAGAACGTCGAAGGGGTGACGCAGGCAGGCAGGCAGGCAGGCAGGCAGGCGACGAAGTTGCCAGGGGTAGCTAAGAGGCTTCAACTTTTTTTTCAACTCGTACCGGTGGTAGAGCACGATGCGTATATTCGTTGCTTGCTCATATCGGTGCCGCTTTTCCCTCTGGCATTTTCAAAGGCACGCGAACCGACGCGTGTCGGGGAACCTACGAGTGGCTCGTCCTCTCATGGACGCCGCGTCGTCGATCTTACCGCGACTCCGATTGAAAGCGTTCCTCGTAAATCAAAGGCTACGACGTTTCGCGTATACCCATAACTCAACTTTGGCAAAGGAGGAAAAAAATTGGCGCGAGTGTTACTGCGATTCCGATCGTTTCGCGATATCGGACGGACGCCGGGGATGGCAACCGATGATAACGAATGTCATTCGACGGGTATTGTTGCGCCCGATGCGCGCGTGTGTAGGATCATCGGCGATCTATGCGTGTATAAATTACGCGACCGTATGATATTCGACGGGCAATGGAAAAGTTTGCAGAACGAAAGAGATGAGACGCGACTAGTACCAAATTCGACGAAGAAACCTCTACCCACGTAGCCGACATTTTTCCTCTCTCTGTTTTTTTTTCTTTTTTTTTTTTTTATTTTCTGAAAGCTATAGGTATAATCGAGTACCGCCGCTTCGACGATTTTCGCGAACATTACACGCACCCGGTGTTGGCAGAGTCCTTTTTTTAGACGATCCTGTGCACGTAGGTGTACGCGTACATTATATTTCTGTACGCAGGGAGAAAATTATGCGCGTAGGGAGGAAAAGAGAAGGGTAGCTCTCGGCATCTCGGTGTGCTCATGCATAATTCAATCAGAGTTAGACTAGAAACGTCAATACAGCTCGCAGATTATTTCTTTTCCCGGGCTGCTGCGCTCTCCCGCCTAGTCTTGTTCTTTCTCTTTCTCTCCGGCGCGTTCTACCTTCTCCCCGCTGTTGCCGGTCCAGAGAGAAGAGGAGCAAAAGCGAGAGGGGAAAAGAGATTTCTCCTTCTGGCGCCTATCCGCCACCCCTCCCGCCGCGCCACCCCGCCCGTGCCGAACCCTCCTCCATCCCCACCGCTCTTCTTTTATATTTTAATCAACTAATTCTGCGCAATGCGTACATTTATTGCGCCCTTTCGGTCGGCGGTATCCGCCTACCCCTTCCCGCTTAACAGCCCCGGCTCGCCGCCACCCTCCGTCACCCTCCGCCCGTGGTATACCATCCCGCGTTTTAATTGCAAATCTCACCTCGTCCGCTGATTCGATGGGATTTTTTCGCTGCCGGCCAATGAGAACGATCACGACCGATGCCGGCTTTTGGCAAAGTCAATTTTTTGTCGCTCTTCTTTGCCCCCTCGGTGCCCCTCAGCCGCCCTCGACACGCCGGTTATACAGGCGGACCCCCGTTTCCACCCCCTCGATCATACCTGGCTCGCCTATCGCCAGGAAAAACACACCGTTGTTTCTCTTTATATCCCCTCGCCGCTGCCCACCCGTCCGACCACCCAACCGCCCATCCCAACCACCCTCCCCCCCGCTCCCGCTCACCATCCTGCGATTCGTAATATTGTTAATTAAATGTCGTAACTCCGCTCTTTGTGTTTCACAGGGCATAATGATATTAATTATCCGTCGCGACTCGTTCGTTCGTTCGTTCGAACGAGTTCCGATGCGTAAAGCCATTATTAATCGGATGTTAATAAATAGCAAGCGGCGCTAGCGGAGAAAAATTCCTCGGCCGCTATGCCTGTTCCGACGAGAAAAGGAGCGAGAGAGCCTTAAAAAACGCCACCATCTCTCACCACGTTCGTTCGGCCAATATACACGCGTACGTGTAGGCGCACATCTCGTCGTTTCTCCTCGGGAGAGCGTCGCCTACTCTCGGAGAAATCCAGCCTGCGGGGAGGGAAAAAATATTGCATTACCTTCTACGCTAATAGTTTCCTTTGACGGCCCATCAGCGTCTGCCTTTAATCTAGGCGGCCACAAAGGAACTCATCCTTCACCCTCTCACGCGCCCGCGCTCTCGCTCCCTCTCGCACTACCCTCCGCTCTCACTCTCGCTTTCTCGTTCCTCGGCGTGGAAGCGCGTGTACGCGTAAAGTACGCATTTGTCCGTGATCCGCGGCACGCCGCGCGCACGCGGTTGCTGTCAGTGGAAAATAGCAAAAAAAAAAGGAAGAAAAAGAGAAGGAAAGAAGGAAGTAGAGGAAAGGAGAAAAAAAAATAGAAGGGAGAAAGAAAGAAAACTCACGCGCGAGGACCGACCAGCGCGCGACGAGAATTATCGCGGAGGTCGTCCTCGGTTGCTGACGAATAGAAGCACGTGGGGTGAAAGGGGTAAGGGCATGCCGAGAAGATTCGAGCAGGGCAAGGAGCGCAGAAGGGGGTGCTAGAAAAGAAGGGAATGGGACAAGGAAGGAAGGAGAAAGGGAGGAAGAGAGGCCGTTTTTTAAACACAAACTCGCTTCGGCACCGCGAACCTCTGTGTTTTACACAGTCGAGGGTATGTTCTCCTCTTTTTCGCGAGCCCTGCACCGTCCCACCCTCTCATTCAATAGTACCACCCTCCTTTTAGCCTCGGCTTCTCTTTTTCTAACCGAGTTCCGGTATCTTTCTTCGACCTTCTATTCGCAGCTCTCTCTACCTATCTCTCTCTCTCTGTCTCTCTTTCTTTCATAGTGCTCTAACTCTCTCATCCTTCAGTGATACGATTTCACCCTCTTTCCTTGCCTTGCCTTGCCTTGCCTCGCCTTGCCTTGCCTTGCTTTGCCTTCCCTCGGGCATCGGGATCCCTCCCACCCTCGAAGCGACTACCTTTGCCTTCGGCTAAAGAGGGAAATGAAAGCGAAACTGTTCAGCGATGCTCTCACCCGACGTTGTGTTTCTCTCTCTCTTTCGGTCCCTCGCGCGGGCTCTCGTCTCTCCTTCTTCACCCTGTGTCGTTCGCCTCTTCGTATTCTCTCCCTCGACGTGTATCTCTCGCTTGCTCCGACTCCTACTCACCCTCCCTTTTCCTTCCTCCCGTGTGTCAGCCCTCCTCGTGCCACCCTTCTAATTTTTCCACCTCTTTCACTAAAATTAAAATCAATAGTAGCACCACGTGCCCGGGGACCCCGCCAGGAACACCGCCACCCTCATCAGCCGCCGCGTCCCTCGAACCCTGAAAACTGCTTCGAAATAGTGCCTCGTATCGATACACTTTCTCTCGATCGTCGCGTGATTTCACCGACGTTCTCTCTACATACACAGCGCTCCGCTCTCCGTCCTTTTTTTCCTGTTTGTTGTTTTTTTTTCCCTCTGCGCGCTCTCGCGTTGCTCCTTTTTTTTCTCACCGCGTCGCTTTCGCTGTGGAATTTCGTTAAAATCCGTTTGGCAGCGACCGTGAGCGGCGGATTTAATCCCGCTGTAGCCGCGGTGCGTATAACGCGAAATATTATTGCATACACGCGATCGAAGAGAGGACAAACCGCCTCGATTCCGGAGCCGCGAAACGGTCCCGGAATCACGGAAGGATAATCGGTGTACCTGTTGTACTCGCGTAACGGCGACCCATTCGTTAAATCGAAACGTTTTCCAGCGGCACGTCGGTGATCCGATTTGTTAGTCAAATTGCTTCGTTCTGGCAGAAATACTTTCTCTCGATCTTGTCTCTTCTTCTCCTCCACTGTTCTTCCTTCTCAGATTTTCCTCCTATTCCTACGTGTAACAGATAGCTCGAAAGACGATCAGACAAAGAAACCCGGATCAAATTGATTACTTCCGATAGACTCAACACGAGCATACGTATTGGTCGCGAGCATCGTACGTACAAAAGATCGGCTACCAAAGCGTGACGATGCTATTTCTGTTCCGTCCCGCTAATCGTCTTTCCAATAGCACATGCTGACAAATGCAGGTAAAAGAACGTCCGATATGATTGGTCGACGAATCTTTTCTTCTCCTCGATTTCTTCGTTTTCGATACGACCTGCTGCGTAACGTTTCGTCGTCGAATTCGAGTTTCGTTACGGTCTCGTCGTTATCCCGGAACGGGAAAAACGGATCCACCGAGGAGAGAATAATCGGGGTAAGTGGTGTCTTTAACCGGAAACGGAAATCCCCGGTCGAGGGCCTCGGGCCGACTACCTCGGTGCGCCGGACGAGTAACAGGTAAGGTTCGATCCACGGTTAAAGCATACAGGTGGCCGAGCACGCTTTCATCATCCTTTCCACGTGCGACCGTGTGTGCGAGCGTGCGGTTGTCCATGCCGCGAGTCTGTGTCCGTGAGGCACACGGCCTCGTATGTTTACCAGCACGAAGACGAACACACGCGACGGAGAGTGTGTCCGCCATCGGATAAGAAGCTGCGAGAGGACGTCGACGAGCGATGGGGTTGCCAGCGACGCCGATGGTTACGTATCGGAAAACCCACCCCCGGTCGACACATCCGGCGAACACAGACGGTTCCGTTGCACCCTTCCACCCCGAACGAGAGCGAAGGAATTTGGTCGAAGGGTGGAGAGGACAGCCGCTTGAACGACAGTTATTCCGTTCCCTCAAGATCGGCGACCTTGTGTGTCCTGTTTGTAAACAAGGGGATCGACGACGAGAGGGTGGCTCAATGGAATTCTTTTGTTCGATTTCGATCAGGTGTCGTATCCATCTACGAAACGCGAATCTAAGTTGAATAATACGAACAGCTGCTGGTCGCTCGTTGGATTCTTTGTAGACAAATTTCGTTGGTCTCGACGTACATTTTCTACATCGTTAGGACGTACGCCGGGGAATTAATCGTGGAGTAAAGAAGGAAGCTTCTAATCAACGTAATTATCCAAGTAACAGGCTGATGGCTAATCGACTGCCAGCTGACTGAACCCATCACTTTGGCGTGCCAATCGACAACGATAATGTGTTTAGCAAATAATATGTCCGTTTTGTGACCATTGTCCGGTTCTACGTAATGGTCGTGCTTAATTAGCAAAACCAATTAAAATAATTAACGTAAACTCTAATTTCGTGTCGCGTATAAATTGGCCGGTCGTTGATGTATTAAAACGGTTACGAAATGTACATCGAGAATCGCGACATCGATATTATTGAAAATAAATATTCCTCTCTGCCAATTTGTTCGCGTTTGTCCGTGCACCGCGTGGGAAGCAACCTCCGTCGCTCGGCGCGCTTTTTTTTCGTTTTTTTCCCTCCCTCTGTTTTTTATTCCATTTTTCCCGTCTATTTTTTAATAATCCCCCGATACTTTCTCTGTCGCGCATCGATCAAAATCCAGCTGACCGAATTAAATCGATTTCGAGTTCTACCGCGACTGACTGCCGTCCCAGTTCCGTATTCGGTTTCAACGGAGAAGAACGATCGATGGGAACGAGCGATGCGATCCCGAATGTCGTTCCCGTTTCGCTTCTGGGCACGTTGCCGCGTTCGGTGTTGTTTCGCCAAGGATGACGTGGCGAATGCTTGCGTCGGTGGGCAAACGACGATTAACAACGAACCGTCCCGCGGCAGCGACGCTTCCAAAGCGTCGACAAGGACGGATCGCGCTGTCAAAAGCCATTCTCACGGCAAGTGCAACGCGCGTCGTTCTCGTTACGAGGCTGAGCAGTGCCGTAACCGGTGCTCATACTTTTCACCCGGCTGAATCGTTTCTCCGGCACCCCTCGCGACCATCTCCTGCCGCCTCCCTCTTGGTCGGTGCCTATCCTTTTATCACACCCCTTCGCTCCTCTGCCGATTCCCGCGGCAGCGCCACCGACCTTCCTTCCTCTCTCTCTCTCTTCCTCCTTCCTCTTCTCTTCTCTTCTCTTCTCTTCTCCTGTATTCCGGGATGCGAGCGTGCCGCCCCCACCAGCGCACTCCCTACAATGCGATGGTGGTATTGATTTAAAAGTACATTCGTGTTTTCATAATGCCGTATCTGTACCGACGCTCAAGCGCACCCTTCTCTGCCCTCCGTCGCCCCGCGCTCCTCTTCTTTCTCTTTCTTTCTGCTCGTCGTCCTCTCTGGCCCACCTCCGTGTCTCTTCCCTCTGCGTTCGACTCGCTGTATCCTTCTCTTCTCTCGCTCGTTCTCTCCGCCCGCTGTCCCGCTCACCCTTAACCTCCTGTTTAGCCTCGCTCTCTTGTCACCCACGCGTAGATATGAACGCTCCCGCCCTGCGGCCACCCCTTTTTCCTTCTATTTTCTATCTCCCGCGTTTCCTTCCGTCTTTGTCCATCCCGACTGCCATCCCGTTCTCTCCGTCCTCCTTCGGCCGGTCGTCGAAAGGACGACACGAGTGGTGCGATTAAATCCGCGTTAATCGCCGCGCCCGATAATTCGATTTCACGGGTAAAAATAATTGGCCAAGAGCGCGGTGCCGTGCGTCGGTGGGCAGTCCCGTTTCGCTCCATTCGCGGCCTGCGTCAACCTCGCGGATGGTGGGACGTCGGTGTGAAAGTTCGTCGCGAGTTCGTCGGCCGCTGGCCAGGCGAGATCGTTGCTCGCAAGTGGGCCGATTTTTCCTTCGGCATACGCCCGTTTCGGCCCATCGTACGTACCCGATAAACGAACGAAGCCGCTGGCTCTTCCCACCGTGCCAACGCGTTTCTCGTGAAATCGTCTTAGCGAGAATGAAAATGCAAAAAGATATGGAAATTTGCGCGAAGGTCCCGACTCTGGTTACGACAAAACCACCCGGAGAACTCTCGCGGCTGCGGCTATAGACTTTCCACAGTTCAACCATCCTGTCTCTCGCTCTCTGCTACAAACACCTGCCTCGTTTTTGCAATCGTCTTTAATAAACAGCAATTATGGTCGCGCGCACGTATGCCTTCTGCGTACCTCTGCCTATTGCTCTCCGGTACCGCTCACTTCGTGTCTTTCACGAAGTAATTGGCCTCGCCTTGGAAAAATTATCGAATAAACGGCCATTATCGATGCCGTTTGAAATTTTCATATGCCGCTGTTCCTTACGCCTTTGTTAACGAGCAAACTCGCGTATCGTTCACTAGCAATTTCTTTTTGTCTCTGTCGCCAATATCGAGCGATTATATCTCGCGTCGATACGCAGGTCTTCCGTGCTTCGAATCATCATTTCGCTCGTTATCTCGTTTGACGCATTAAAAGAAAAAAAAATTGTACCTTCGAAATCCCCCGATCGACCGCGAGAATAGAGAGCCAGTATTTGGCGGCTCCTCCCACACGCGATCGGAAAGGGTTGTCGGCAGATGGGCATTGGTGAATTCTAAATAGCGGAAAAATGGTGGGGATATATTAGCGGTTTTTACTATTGATTACCGAATTAAAAACGCGCATGTATAATTCAGTGATATTTTACGTTTCGCCAGATTCACCGTTGGCGCCGCCAGCCTCGCACTTCGATCCTCCTCCTTTAACTCTCTTCCGCCCCCGTGCAACGTTTTATCAGTCGAGGCGTTCGCTTTTAACCCCCGAGCTTTTCCATCGATAGGTGGCGCGTAGCGTCGAGGGTGCAACGAGTAAAACAGTTCAACCCTCGGCTGCAGAGCTGCTACTAGGTTGGTCGATGGTTCGTACTGCCTTTGGGGATGCGCACCCGTTACGATCGATTTTTATCGGTTACGCGTTACCGACGCGGTGTTATCTTCTGTGGCTAATCGCAGACAAACGTCGTGCATAATATTAAATCGAGAAATAAGTAGTAAGTATTTCGATAGAACGAAATTGTAAAATTAATTCCACTTTAACAACATTTGTTGAAATAAAGCACGGAAATAATTGAACTGAAATGGTCGATCAATTAACTTGCCACGCAAACTCACGATGACTCAGGGTTCGTGTCCAATGGTTTATTTTGCAAAATAAATTGACATATACAATGTGGTACTTTAGCGAAAACGAATGTCCGTCCACGCGTTCGTTCTAAAGGACTTACATATGTGTTTTCAGCGTACAAATATGCAGCACGATGGACAATGTTCCTTTCGGACTTTATTTCGATCCACCCCCGAGGAAGGGGCCAGAGGATTAAACGAAGATAGGAGCGGTGCTGGAAACTCATACGAACGAGAAAGGACTGAAAATTCATGAATCGAAAGCTCAATATCATCCAAGCCCAAGTGTTTTTTTTTTTCTTTTTTTTCTTTTTTGTTTTTTTTTTTAGCTAACTGATCTCTGTCACCATTCGCTGCTTAATTATTACGATTCGACTTTAATTGATCATATGGAACGGTTGTGTGTCGGGATCTCGGAGATCCGCGTCTCGCTTAATCGTTAATTAAGTCTTTATAATTACTTCTTGACGAGTCTCTACGAGTAATTATCTCTAAAGTATCCTTGCGAAATGATGATGCGCGATGCGATAGAACATCAGAGCATTACGTCGAAGAACGGAGAATGGAGAATGGATTTTCCCTTATAAACTTGACCTCGCGTCGATTTTCAAGCGTCCAATACCTTCTATACCTTGGAGATTCGTATTTTCCCTTTGACGCGACCCATCTTTCACACACAGACACACGCACACAGAGGACGCTTTTAGAGCGGTCGAAATCGGCGCGAGGGCGACCTAAATAATCGGTCGATCAACCGCTATGCGACCAGCTACTTGCGGTGTGAATATTTCTAGAAATACGCGAGACATTCAGGTCTTATATAAAATTTATAGTTGTCCACAGTTAGACCTCTAATACCATCTAGTAACAGCCACACGAGATTCACTAAACCAGAAAACTAGACTTACTTCGTTAGCGATGTAAAAGCGAGAGAGACTCGGCGGGCATAGGAGTACGTATGAGTCGTGAAACGAATCGATTCTGTTCGGGGATCGTGTGTGAGTATGATTAAATCTTTAAGTTATGGTACTTAATCGCTAAATATGTGCTACACACTATTATCTTACGTGGACCGGTGAATACTTTTCGATGGGGGGGGGGATGTTTCGTGTTATTCGCTTTTATCGGCTCGGGCTCGATAATGGCTTCAAGTGTAAGAAGCACAGACGCATCTTAGAAACAGAGTTTCGTCATTTTTCAAAGTGTTATTCATTCACGGATTCTGGACCTGTGACTTTTAATTTTTATTTGAAAGAAGTACGAATACTATATCGATATTAATTGTACGATTATATCGATTATATGAACGTAAGAGTGTTGCAATTGGTCGAGTGTTAATCAAATAGTATCCTCCGAAAATGACGAAAATTCTCACTTTCAAAGTACAGTTTAGGGGGACGTCGATTCTCACCGGAAATGTAGTGGCGCGCGAGTGCCAATGAGGCGCGACGAACGAAGAAACGAGGACGTAGGAGCGCAATGACTAAAGAGAAAATCAGCAAGCTACATCCTCGTCGCATAGATCCATACGCAATAGCACCATATTAACAACAACGTTCGCACTATGTAACGGAAGCGTATAAAATCTGAAATATTGGTAACGCAGCATTTGCTCGAAACGTACAGGTAATAATAAGATCATCGAGTATAGTCGTTTGGCATACGTTCATCGAGTTGCCCTCGAGAAACCTTAAGGAACTATTTTGGCACTAGAATCCACGTAACGTTAATCTTTAAGCCTCTTTTCGACTTCCTCGAGTCGCGAACCTCGTGTTTAACGTAAGTATGATTTACTGATACAGTGTACTTAGGAGCGTTTACTGGTTCTGATTACTTCCAAGTAAAATCTTGCGTACAAGATCTACTAAAACGACCATCGTCCCCGAGATTCGAAACGTACCAATGTCTAGAAATTTCAATATCGACGTTTTAGAAGAATTTAATCCTGACATCTTCGAACTCTAACTTTCAACCCCGTTTCTACGTGAATAATCGAAAACATTTGGAATATTAAAAAAAAAGCCTTCGTCCGCTAACTTAAAAGGCCATAAATCACACGCATCTCGATGATCCTTTTTACTTTTCTTTGAACTTAAGAAACTACGATACAAAATGCCGATAGAGAATTCTTAGACACGATACTTCATCGAAACTCGAAGACTATGCTCGAAATCTTAACATCTACCAATCTGGACACTTAATAGCGTTCCACTTACGATGCTTAATTATCTTCTATTTCGTACGTATGTTCTCGGACAATAGAAAATTCTTAACAAATCTGGTTCGTTTGTAAAATTGTTTTAGTCCAACGGAATCTGTCGGTATAACTCTTAGAATGGTTTACAAAATTCGACATATGTATTCGTTCTGTGATACGGTCCTCTTCTCGAGTACATGTACTCGCGTTAGAATGTCATGAAATTCGCTCGAAGATTCTCTCGATCGGCTCGATGAGGAGACTTCCAAAACTTTACTCGGATATCGACGCTTCGAGCCGCGCTATGAGACTCTGCAGGGGAGAAAGTCGTGCGTGGTCAGACAAGCAGACGGATGGCGCAGGAAGAGGGATATAACTGGCGTGTATTTAGCAAATCACTGCCACCCAGGACGGTTTTCTGTCTTTGACAATTACCCGGCAACGTTTTTAAATATCGAAACGCACCCCTTGCGTTTGTCTATTCAATTCTATGGTCCCCCCATGCTCCGAACGTGATTATCTCTTTCAACCAAACGACACGCTTTTCGTCTCGTGATAAGAATACACGCGATACGAGACAAGGACCCTTTTAGAAAAACAATTCCACCAGGTGTAACGCGTTTCTCGACGATGCAGCGAGCGGACAACTGTTTGCAGTATGCGTCGCGGACAACTGCGGTGCTCTATTACCCGATGCGGTTGCGGTTGGCGCGCACACAGAGCCACGGACGCGGAATCGCGGCAGCGGCGCGTCGAGTTCGTTAGTCGACGATTGTTCTCCGCGGTTCGCAGATCCTCGCTTTGGTAAATTTAACGGGCGGGCAGGGTTTATGGAGCGCGCGGAGAGAACAGAGGGGGAGAATTGAAGAAGGAAACGGACAAGAGAGAGAGAGAGGGAGAGGAAGACCGGTGGGAGAGCGATGAGTTAAGGGCTGGAAACTGGAGAGTCATTAGGATATATTGTCAATTCCAAGCGCCTCTGCCGGCAGCGACCTATGAAGCACAGTTTCCCTTGGATACGACCAATTTGCCCTGGTCACTCTATCAACTTCCACCGTGCTCCAGTCCTCATCGATCCGTCGCCGTGATTTTCTCCCTCGATGATTTTATCGTAGGTAAACCCAGACGCGACATCTTTTTATCGCTCTGCCTCTGACCGATCCCCTTTTTGCTGCTGTGTGAGTTCTTCGAGCGACACCGTTACAGCGAGCTGGGAATACCTGATGGCTCGACTGTCTCATTGATACCATGGTACTTTTCTGAAAGCCTCTGCTAAAATCTCCTGGAACGTCCCCGATGAGGCGTCGGTGAGTTTTGGCGTTGATGAGATATCTACAATGACTTTCTGTTGGACTTTTCGTTAAATAAAAATCGTTCTCGACGAGGGTGGAAGCGTTGTTCTCCGATACCAAATAAGATCCGCGACCACCCGTAGCCGTTGTTTTGATTTGGCTCTGTGCGAATACTCAGAAGGAAATTTCTCTAGACGTCGAAATTTTTGTAGAAAATGGTTATCACACGGACGAGCTTCGACTTTGACGCGTCACGTTCGACGCGAGACTCGACCTCCTTTGTCCACGGTCCTCGAATGGGCAATGGACGTCTCTCGATGCTCGTTCGATGGTTCGATGTTATGCTTTGAGATGTTTTACGATAAAGGCGCAGCACACCATTATCTCCATTAACTTTCTTTTTCTTCGATTGGACTTACTTCGTTTTGTAGAAGCTCAAACTTCGGACTTAATCCTGGGAGTATGCTTTTAGTGCTGGTCTTGATCTGACTGTAAATGTCCAACGACTTCTTGGGCTCCAGGTCTAATTCCAGGGTCTCCTCGATCAGTCGCGGTGGAATGCTTCCGCTGCGCTTATGACTCGGCACAAAGGTGCAGCTTTCTGGCTTCTGATTCTTCGGCCTGCCTTCCTTGTGCTCCGGTGTTAGGGTGCCGTTACCCAGCTTCCGTTGCTGTTCCTGAAAAGTGTCTTCTTGGACGTCGTCCTTTAACAACGCTCCGGTTATCACGGGTTTGTTGATCTCTGATTTTCCAAAGTCGTTGGTCAGCGCTTTCTGCTCCATAATCTCCAGTTTATTCGGGGTGGCGCCATTCACTTGGAGGTTGGGATTCGAGCGAACCGTGTCTGTGGAAATACTGGCATCCGTTGAATCCTGCTGGTCCATCGATCCTCCGGAACCCTGGGAAACGTCCAGATTGTTCTGTTTTCCCGTTATCGATGGCTGGAAGGAAGAAACACAATGTTCCATCACGATCTTCCTTTTCTCGCTTAAAATCGTCACTTACGCTTTCCTCCGCATCCTTCTCCATACTCGACGTTTTCGACGCGCTCAGTAATGCCTTTTCGGTGTCCGGCGACTTATCAAATTCCACCCATTTCGACCCTCCCTCGAGTTTCCGAGATAACGTATCGGACTCGTAACTACCCCCGTACATCGGGTAACCCAGATGGCCCGCATCGTATTCCACTTGATTTCCATAACGATAGCTGGGATTAACCGAGCCCTGGCTAGAGATCGAGAGGTCCGACTGCGACAATCCTGTGTTCGTGCTACCGAATAATCTTGCGTTCTCGAACCCTGCATCATACAGGCATACTTTTTACTAAATATTTCTTTACAAAACTTTCCTCCTTTTTAAACATTCTTTGTCTACAGTGGCTACAAAATATATTTGCACATATCCTAATGTTCTGCGGCGAAACGATTTTCCATCCGACTCTACATTTTCTATCTTTATACTACTGAATTTTCATAGTCGTACGAATGATACGAAATTTAATATATCTGGATTTAATCGACTAGCGTCTAAACGTTATAAATTGTAACATCAGACGTTACAACTTATAATAGATACAATGGTGTGCGAATACTTTTTGCAGCGACTGTACGTTTCTTTATCGCGTACGATAACATGGTTGTATTATGAAAGCAACGTACCTGGCGCTTTATCTTCTGGAATTTCTTCTCTGTGGACCAGAGCCTGCTGATCGGTAACGCTGGCGGTCATGTCATCGGTGGATCCTTTGTTAGTCTCGGTTTCCTCGCTCTGATAGCTGGGTTGCACTTCGACAACGAACGAGCAGCCGTTATCTTGGTACCTGCGATTTTTATTATCCTCCACCGTCACCTAAAACGCGCAGACGAGCGAGCTTCATTAACTTCTTCCCGCGGCAGTTTTCATCAAACCGCGCGTATACGGCTTCTACGCCAGCGAAAAGAAAACGTTTATTGCCCCGTCTCGTAAAAAAAGAAAGAAACGAGGAATAAATACGTGGCAAAGTATTAATCAACGGTAGGGTCGTTGAATTCGCTTGTAGGGTGAAACGGAAGGGCGGAAGGGGCCAGATCGTTTGACGAATGATCGTGTCATTAGCGGGGTTCGTTTTGCCTGCTTCGCAATCTCACCTCGACCTTTTACTGCCGTTTCAACGGTGCAACATGATCAGGCTGTGCGGCTCAAAGCACCCCGCAATTACGAGCTCGATGCATCATCAGCTGCTTTACTTCGGTTATCTATTCAAGACGACAAAGAAACGAATCGCCAAGAATAAGAACACGTTGAACGGTTCTCTCGATCTGCGTTTAGATATTATTTTCTATAAAAGGATTTCTCACGAGCGACTGACGCTCGCGTTTCATGCATACTGACGCATTTATAGCCGTATAGTGGTAAACATAGTCGCGAGCATTTACGACAAACGTAGTCCTTTCTTCTATAAACGACTTTAAAATATTGCGATAATTCTGAAAGCAAGAGAATCGTTACGCCGACGTCGCGGAGTTCAAATCAATATCAGAATCCAAATTATCCGACATTTTATGCGAAAGAATTGACTCGAACGATTTGAATATATATACGCGAGATATTAATTATGATTCTGATTACAATTGAGTAATGCGAAGCAACTCGCCGTTGACAAGCGAAACGAATGATTCCGATATCCAACAAAGGCACCGTAGCGTATTCACGTCAGAACTAGGAAATTAATTTCCACTGTATGAATTTCCTAGATGATGTTTCTAGTTTACTTTAGTAGTCTACCATGGCCGTCGGCCGCGGATAAATGCAACCGCGATCGGAGTTACTCGAGTCAACGGACCGCAGAATTAGTTCTCCCTATTGTTTCCAGTCTCTCCTATCCCGACGCATTTCTCTGTGTTTCGTTCACGACTCTGGGCATCGCAAGCAACGTTTCCCCGCGGGGCACGTCGCTCACGCCTTCCGAATTATCGGCAATGCCAGAGAGGAAACGCATCTTCGAACTCAACATCGAAAACTTTACAGTTTGTTCTCGCTAGCTGGTACGCCTTCGACTATCCAACTCTCGTAACCGAAAAAGTACGATATCGTTGATATGATTTTGCTTTTACGATACATAAATTGTTACAGGAGCAACGTATCGTTTTATTCCTACGAGCTATTCCAAGAAAACAATGTTCTATCCGCGCAACAACCTTAGCCATTCCATCGACGATGGTTCGCGATCGATAAGCTTTCTATGTAGGTTCGTGTCGTTGAGAACAGGGCTGCCATTTGGAGACGCGTGACGCCTTTGATTTCGCGGTTACGCTGTCTAAAGTTTCAGCCGAGCGATCCAATTACCGAATCCCTGGGCAACGAATTACTTCGACGCGTGATAAATTCTAATTAACCAAAAGTGTGTAAAGCATGTCAAAGTTTGACCCAGATTCTGCTCCGTGGCTTCTAAAGTAACCGGAATCTGGCAGATACGTCCCCTATCAGGGAGTTACGGTTACCCGTCATCTCGAGGTGGTTAATTTAAAAGGTGGAGGGGGCGGTTCCATCGAACCAAAGCGGCGAGCCTTTTAGCCACGTCTCACGTCGCATTTGCCTCGCGGGCGTTCTTCGAGAAACTTCTGAGAGTTTCAGCAAAAGGATGGAATCGGTCGTGCCGATAACACCTTTGTCCTGCCCCTTTGAAAAGGACAAAGAGACGCGCAAGGGTAAGAGGAGACGCAAAGTGGCTTCTATTTCTCGATTCCTCAGGAAACTTGCTCCCAGAGGCATCGTATAACCGGCTCCCGAATCACGTAGTTTTTCACCAGCCCTCGGCAAAGTGGTGACTCGCTTCAGAAATCGACTCCGTCAGCTCAGATCCTACGCGACAGATCCACCAACGAATCGTCCACCAGAGACGCCACGTAAGTTTCCCGATGACGCGTGACAGTAAGTACTGGAATCCTAAGGATCCACCGAGGGAGCAATTAGGAAGACATATACAGTGACCTGCGAAATGTTTTCACTGCTTACCATAGGCAACTTTCATACAAAGTATCGTGAAATTCCATTAGTACTACAACGAAACATCGATCGTCATGATCATATCGGTCAACTTTCGAGCAATCTGACGATATACGTACTATGTAGAAATTACAGGACGTTTACCGCGAACATATTTCTTATTATCGGTTGCTACATAAATTTTGTTCGTGGTTTCGTTTATATAGAGCATTCATACGAAACGAGGTCTTAAAGGGGACATTTTATTCCACGTTTTTCGACCATTTTTGTGTGTAAGATAACCTTCTACCGATTATTTCCTCGTACACAGTCAGTAATTGAGCGAGTTTATACAAACAAATTTCCAAATTCGATTTCATCGAGAAGAAACAAATATATTTCATGCTCTCGATTTGTTCTTTTCCGTAGAATCTTGCTGCTGATTACACTACATTTAGTGGCACACCTTGTATAGGAGGGACGTGTTTGAGAACAAGGAGGGGCGTGCCACGTGAAAAGGAAAATGGGACGACGTCGCCATTCGTTCCACTTTAAAAGGATCTCTCGAAATCTCAGGTAGAAAGGTGGAACTCCGAGCAGCTAGGACCGTTTTCGAAAAGCAAAGTGGCTAGAAACAGCCGTAATTCAGGGATTTGCACGCTTCCGCTTCCGAGTAACTCGCGAACACTGGCGAGGACTCGAGGCTAACTTACGCTCTGTCACCGTAAGTTCCCGACCTAGTACAACTCTGGTTTCGCTTTGCCACGATTATCAAAGATCGTATTTTACGATCCATCGAGCGTTCGCGCAAACTTCCTGTTTATTCCGAAAGAGAACGGAGAACACGCAGTTGCAAATTGAAATGGAAATTCAGCGACGAATATGTTTTTAGCAAGGAAACTAAAGGCGTCGGACTGGTGGAAGTATATCATCGACGATATTATTTCATTACGATGTTGCACGTATAAATATGTATTGAGATCACAAGGGGAACGCTTCGCCGAGAATTTAATCTTCCACGTAATAAATTAATCGATGCATAATAGGGTGCGAGATTACCGATCACGCGTTACTGATCCCGGATGCTCTACTAAACGGATGACGCGTAGTTCGTGTCCCTTCTACCTGCTATTTATACATCGGCTGCTAGTTAATAACCTTTTATAACCCAAATTTTTTTATATCTCTCGAGCGAGATCAACGCGAGCGGCGTTAATTGAAACTAATTATTTTTCTCGTCAGGGGAAGTAATTAAAAATCGACGAATTAAACGAAAGCACGATGGAAACGTTATCGGGAACAATCGCAGGACGCGCTGTTAATTGCAAAGTTTCGATCGAGTTTAACGAAAGAAATTCAATAACATTTCGAGCATAACGTTGAACAGGGCAAATGGCAATGGCAAAGCAAATGGAGACATTCCAGGGTCCAATAACCGTATCAGGGTCTTGAATACGTCTAAACTTTAGATGCAATTGCATCTTCGTGGAAACTCTGTAGACTCGTGATGGTAATACAACGGGACGATTCAACGAGGTATACGCTAAGGTACGTACGCGACAGTTAATTTGTCGAATAAAGTTCAAATACCTTTGGCGACGATGCAAGCCGGGTCACGGTGCACCTCTTTAAGGATGCATTTAGTTCTTAGATGGCTGGAGAAAACGAAGAGTTTCCTTTTTACAGGGAAACTGCGCGGAACTCGGTGAATAGATTGACCCAGATCAAAAAGAAAAATTTAAAGAAGACGAGTTCGTTGGTAAATCAACTGCGCAGTATCTATATATTTTTGTACTTCACGAAAGTTCGTTGACGTCATATTTCTTCACATACACCGTCGTTCAGAAGTATTGAGTAACTTGTTTATTTGTGCCACAAGAAATATATTTCTGTTAGAAATTAATAAGTGATTCACGAAAACAGGTTAAGCGTCGCTTCTAATTAATAATTCATCGTTAGTTTGCGTGTTATGTTAGAATTTATTTGTGCTCCTTCTTCCCCTCTTACGTTACTATTTCTATTCGTGAGAAATGAATAGAATAAAATATTTGAATAATATTATCGAGGCAATAAAGTATGTGATATTTTAAAAGGTCAATCCGATCGTTCTACCCGGCGTGATGACATTCGATATAATGTGAAAGAAGGCAACGAACTGGATGGCCTTCGAAAACGCGCTTCAGTCAAAAGACACGGCACTCGTAGCCTCGATAGTGTGAGTATTTCTCGAATTCTGAGGGTATTCCACGGGACCGAGGGTGAACACCGCGACTTGGCGCCAAGCCAAGTATTACGTCGAAGTATCCCGAGCATCCACCCCTTGAACCCTTTTTCGTTTCCTGTCCCCCTCCTATTTGTCCCGATCCACGAACAAACGCATCGCATGGTTTTTACATTCCTTTAAAGAGGAAGCGCGCTAAGGCGCTTGTCGTGGCTGAAATAACCAACAGCACAACGGATCTGTCTGTTTGTTCGTTTGTTTAGTCTATCCGGTGTTTTTTCTCAAAGTAGCTGCTGCTTTGTCGAACGTAAAGCTGATATTGTTGGCAACGTATCGATTCTTACTGCCTTAGTCTGACAATAGACGTCTCGTTCCTACCGCGACGTCACTGGCCAACCCCAAAAAGTCTTTCCTTCTAACTTGTTTGCCAGAGGATCAGATTTCTGACCCTTGCATTTGCCAAGTGAAAACGAAACGTTTCACCGGTTTATCGTCGATAATACCCTTGAAGTATCCGCAGTGATAATCTTCCCATTCTCTTCACCGATACCGTTCGATCGTATCTTTTTATCGTTGCGGAAGCACGAACGTTCGGCTTTCATGTAGGTACATGTCCCCAGTCTCGGCGAGTTAATTTCGTTTATCTGTCGATTAACGGACTTGCTGTCCGTGTGCATGTTACGAAAAGACTTATCGCGGATTTAGGGATTCGATCATGAGATCCACAGATTCGGATCCACGCCCTTTCGTTGTTCGATCGCTTTCGACGGCTTAGGTTGCGCGCACTTTGCTCGTGTATTCGTGCCGTCTGGGTGGAAAGAAAGAGGGTTACGACCTAAAGATGGCCACGGACAGGGAATCGAGAAGAAAGGACAGAACTGAATCTCGGAAAAAATTTGTCCATCGACGTCGACACCGTCCACGCTTCTCCGATTCGTTTCGATCGATTCGATCCATGAGATGAAATACTTTCAAAATGAAACTGATTCGCAACTGGTCATCCTGTAAATATCCAGCTGGGATTACGTGTATCTAGCAAACGGTGTTTCGATGAAATTACACAGATATCCAGGTAAGGGGAGTAAAGATAGTCGAAGCTCTGACCCAGCGGATTTGGCGAATCCCTGGCAAGATGAGTTTCCACGGATAAGTCTGAGCCGGTAAGTAGGACGATAGGCGGAGGCGAAATTGCCTGGTAACCTTCGACCTTACAGGGCCGTACGAATCCCGATAATTGCGAGCCTGTTATCCCTGTCAAAGAGGAGCCACCGGCTGACCCAGCTGCGCGAATCTCCGGCTGGCGGATCGATTTCACGATGTCGTGGCCGACTCGCTCGAACAAAGAGAAATATTAATCCTGTATGGCACTGATCCGGCATTCGGTTAACCGTTAACGCTTTACATCGCGTGGGTACGACACAGAAAAATGTGATAAACCGACGTACTGTACACTGATCGATTCGCAGGAATCGCGGATCGCTCGATGTTTTCATTACGAGATAAAAGATAGGAATTCGCGAATCTTGATAGAAACGAACACGCGCGTGCTTGGCGATCGGGTCAATTAGTTTAAGGCAACGAGCTATCGGCTGGTTTTCTCCGGCCGACATGTCAATTTGTCAATTTGTCCACCTTTCCGCACCTGTTGCGCCTTTATTGTACATGGGATGCCGATTACTCGGTTCCAAAGACTTTACACGTTACCAGCAGACGAATCGGAAACCTTTGTTTCCTCGTATCTTCGAAGATCGACCGAGTTCTGCAACAGCCAGCTGTAAAGGGATCAATCGATGTTCGTTAGATTCTCCGGAGAACCATTTCAGACACCGACTATCCGTTTGTTGCGAAAGCTTACGTAGCTCCTTGAACAAACCGTGGTTCATCGATTTTTACAAATTAATACTATGACCTCGATTTGCCTGAATCAATTAATTATAAAAGACTCGAGTAATCAAACGGAACGTTGTCATCTTTGTCAAACCGTAACTGCATGAAATATAATAACGTGTTGCACATTGTTACATGTACAGGTTCACAAAAATATTTCACGAATATGTTACGTATAATACGATACACGTTTTAAAATTTCATTATTACCGTAATGAGACTCGACTAGTTATGAGACTCGTTATTAGTTAAAATCTACACAAAAATTACAGGATATTTAATTAATAATCAGCAAAAATATACCTGAGGTATATTTAAAATTCACATTCATATTCTTTTGCTAGCCGATATTGTTCGGAAAATCGAAATCTTACCGTATTTTGTTTCTCTTCCAAAATTAATTAACTAGGGCCTTTTGTCCCTAGTTTCGATCAGCTTCACCTTCCACGAGGATTAACATACATTTCCATTATTACGCGAACCATGAAATGCACCTTGCAATTGGTTTTGTCTATTCTGCCGTGCGGATCGCTAATGATGCAACCTTCCAATTATCAATGAATTGCGTGTAATTGGATCAGCGGAAGAAATCCTTTATCCGTCAACAAAATGGAATCCTCCCCTCCCCGGTACTTCAACCGCGAAATAATTTGGATCGATGCAACATTAACGTCGACAGAATCCCGCGAATCGACCAGTATTCTCCGAAATACCATAACACCTAATCCTTTGACGTAATATTTGCAATTCTGTCGTTAATTATGTCTAATATGCTCACTGCTCGCTCCTCCGTTTCCACGATAAGGTGGTTATTCTTGAGGGTGAGTGTGATGATGTTCCCGTTGGCGTTTTTATTGGTATGATTCCCCGGAGGAGTGTACTCCACCGGAGTGGCGCTGGCCACGTTTACTTCCTCCATGACCTCGGTCTCGCAAATGTACCTGGGTCTGTCGAGGCCGTTCACCAGCTGAAACCAAAAGAAAAAGAAGCTGAGATATCTGCTCCCCGTAGTCTCTTCTGTGCGGTGGAACTCCATTTATCTGAACTTGTCACCGGACAAACAGTTTATGTAATTGGATTTCATATAGTAAGGGAGCGTCAATTTCCCTCCTCTTCCCTCCCACTGCCTCTTGTTTTTCGTTTACGTAATAGGTGCTTACGTTCAGACAGTTAGCTCAGTCGGACGTTAATTCCGTTCCAATAAATGAAATCTTGCCTGTAAATTCACGTAACGTTACTATTAGTATGATAGTAAATGGGATAAGTACGTTCATACTGTCAAAAAATACAATCGCGCAATTATCACAGTTGTATCATCGACGAGATAAAAATTCCACTATATACGTGTCTATCGTTATGCATGTATTAAGTCAGAAATAGATTCTTTTAGGATCGATCTGTCTTTCGTTCATCGTTAAATCATATAAAGCAAGAAAACCGGTCGATCGAGTCGGTGTTTTCCACGAACACGTAATCGCGTGGGAGTACGGTTGCAAAGTAGCAAGGTTCACGGCCCGTGCTTCAGTCAGAGTCCGATTAAAAGTTTTTAATCTGAGAATTTACAGCGGCGCGAGCTTGACGCTGCGCGGTTAGCTAATTCGCCGAATCTACGCTGGATTTACGAGCTTTGCTCGGCTAAGCAACCCGTTGCTCGAGGCGTTAATCCTACTTTGAAACCACGAGACTTCGATTTTCGCCATCGCGTCGCTTCTTTCCACGCTGGAGAATTTTTCTGCAGCTGGAAATGTAAAAGTGGGTCAACATCTGCGACATTCTATCGGCTTCTAGACTCGAATGTACGTTCGTCACCCTAGTTGATGGATGCATACGCATAGCCTCCGGTTTCGTCGAGCCACAATTCCCGGGCTGATCCCGAATAACGGAAGAGCAGTTATCTGTCAAGGAAATTGACAGCGAAACGGGACACCCGGGCCGCAGTTACCCCGCGTTCGTTTCCTTAGGCGTCCCTCCAAGCAGAAATTCATCACTCGCTTCCCTAACAAATCGAGAAAAGGAAGATTCATCGAGCAAAGTCTGTTCTTTTACGATTTTATTTCTATTCGACTCTAGCGAGGTGTTCGCCGAGGATAGTGGGTAATGGGCGTTGGGTGACGCGACAAGTACGACGCCCGATAAGAACAGATAACCGGAGAATGAAATATCAGAAGGCACGCGAAACATTCAACGGCTTCGTTGCAGAACTGTCGATCGCGTTATCGACGGATCAAGCTTAACGAGGAGCGCTTATCGCGAATAATCTTTCCGTAAAGGGCAAATACCATTGGAGGAGTGTCGTTTTACAAGTGAAAATTCTCTTCTTTTCTCGTCTTTACAACGTTGCACGAAACGTCTACTGTCAGCAGATTTTTTTTCATCTCTGCGACATTCTAACCGATGTAACGCAATCATTCATATTCTCTTTAGGAACAACTTCTTGTCGTCTTCGTTTTCCCATAGATTTCCATGACGACGTTTCGTCTGCTTAGAGGCATCGAGATCGTTTTATCTACCGCGATATTCCCGCGGGTTGCGACCACGCATAGAAAATGTCAGGAAACGGCGCAGCCGGCGTATCGATAAAAATTTAATATTATACTTAAACTCGACACAGGAGATGTATAGTCGCTCAAGCAAGTATTTGATCACTTATCGTTTTACGTGCATATTGTGTGTGTGTCATATAAAATATTTCGAAATCCCGCTGTATCGCATTGTTATGTGGCACGACTATCGTGCTTATGTGGGTAAAATTTGAGATGTTTCGTATAATACGTACGACATGTTCCCAAAAGATTTCGACGAATACCTTCGCGCGGAATTGTACGTGTTTCTTTTATGCTCAGAGTCTCGCGATTGATTTTCCACAAAGTGCACATACTCTGACAATTTTCCAAGAAATATTTCGATCGAAACATCCTGTTTTTCAAAAGCGGATACGCTATACTCGGTGCATCTCTCGTCCCGAGCAGTTCTTTGTCTTCAGGACGGCAGTCTTGCCAAGCGGCGTTGCAGGGTGCGACCCCATTCTCAACCCTCCCGATCGAAGGCCTGATTGGTTCATTGCCTCGTTCGCCTCTCGATGATCGTCACTGATTTAGAAAGGGTGAACGCCGGGGCACGTTCGAGGGTTCGTTAAAGGGGCGACATCGAGAGGGAAATTATTTCCGGCCTCTCAGTCCGCTCTTAACTACTCCTTTATTCCGATTACGACGCTTACGGAGACCGACTCTGTCAAGAAGATATCGCGTCTGCTTGGTATCTTTCTTCTAAACGAATTACCATTTTGGTTCCAACGAAACAGAAATACTTTCTGTCGTTAGGAGTGCTCGACAGAAACACGAAAGAAGCTGAGAAAGAAGAGGTTGGAAGAGGATTGCAACTAATTAACCCTTTCACCATCGATGTCGTGTACGCAATTACTCGGTGCTTTAAGACGTTATTGATTAATCAAACGATAAACGTGATCGAAGAGCACAGGAAACGAACGTAAACATTTTTGTAGACTTTTCCGACGTCGGTATCGTCCGATGTCTAAGATGTGCTTGGTATAACCTAATTGCAAAGGAGATTTATAATCGGAAGATAAAAACTGTCTGATAAATTACCATTATTCCATCTTGAGAGGTAGCCAACCGTGAGAATTCTCAATTTCTAGAGCATCGACTCGGCTCTCCCGGAAATATTCATAGAAATCGTGTCGCACCATGGGAACACGGCGTGTACGTACGTTTGCCTGGAAATTCTTATCTCGTTCCTCTATCGTTCTTTACACAAGTCTCGCTCGGAATACATACCGATATAGTTCGTGGAACATCGCAAGGAACAACGTTCATCGATCGAGCGAATTCTCGAATTCGGGGCGAGACAACGTTCCAGAGAGTATAACCCAGTATCCACGATAGTGGTCTTTTCATTTAAATAATTGGTAGATCGAGTGTACCGCAGTCCAAGATGAGTCTTGGTATTCAAAAGGTGCGTCGGAAGATAACACGGTGCTCGAGGTTGGAAAGCTCGACACACTCTCGAAGCGGTGTCGCGTACCTATCGGAACGAGGGCAAAGAGGATCGCGAGAAGGAGGAGGTAGATCACGATCTGCCGTGGGCCTCCGTAGAGAATCAACGCGATTTTGTAAAGATCGAAAGCACCAAGAGTGGGGAAGATTCCTCGTTACGAGCAACCGCTACCTCCCTAATTGCCTCGATGGGGAACCGGGCCATCTGTCTGGTCGACGTCCACGCAGTTAGCGTAAGAAAGTTAGCGCCTATGAGCCGGATACGCGGCGGTGATTACGAAGAAACTCCTCTTGTAAGAAAGTAGCCCGACAACCAGTAATTTACCGGAAATTTTCGCTACAATTTTATCGACACGCGTATCGATTTTTGACCATTACCCGGCCCTTATTCGCGGGAGTCGCAAGCTCCGCTGCTGGCGAATCGACTTCGGGGAACTCGACGGGAGAAGGGAACCGCTTCGAACCGGGTACGTATCATCTTAATTGCCAGCGCGTATCGGGGCTCGTGGATTAATGTGATTAAACCTGATTACACGTTTCATTCCGACAGAGCTGTTAGTTCGCAGCCGATCTTAGCTTTTCGTTTTAATTGCTATCGGATAGTTATCAACCTGAAATCCCCGGTATGCGGACGAGATACCAGTTTTATTCGTTTACCCGATTAATGGGATGGATATCCCTTTAGGGTACTGGATAATGAAATGATACGAGTATCGTAATTTCACCAGCATCCGGGCCTCTTATCTTAGACGAATACTTTCCATTTTATTCTTCTTTTACTGTCGCCTGCTCGTTCCGTTTGTCGATCATTCGTAGCTGTATTTCGCTATTGAATGTTCACGGAGCCTAAGAGTGACACAGCACCGTGGCCTCTTGCGTTTACAATAGTTCGAGCTACGTCTAATCGTAACACTTTGTATAGCAAAAAGTTTCGATCTCGTGCGTTGTTAAATGAATAACGAAAATAATAAAATTGTTGGTAAAAGATAGCTTAAAAGATAGTAAAAGATGGATCGTTAGCTCGTTACACAACGTTTGAAAACTAAAGAAACGGATTTCATTCATCGCGGATGCGATTGGTCGGATCGATAATCAGGCAGATTTACGTAACACCATATAAAATTTCGCTGCCAACTCCTCCGTCTCCGATTTAATTGCGATCAAACGATTATCGATTCGAACAGCGTTACGTTATGCGAGGATACACAGGGCTTGTTCAGCGATACCGGAATTAGATTTAAATCATAATTATGTAATAGACGTCGAGTTGTATGAAATTGCAGTAATTGTCGATCCGACGATAATTAATTCATAGCGTAAACCGAACTGTTATAAAATTGAAAATGATAAATAGATAGATAGCCTATAACGATTCGCATATTTCGCTACGATTCAACTCGTTATCCCGCGTCGTTCGCGCGTTGCTTCATCTTACGATGTTACGTCCACGTTATCTAATGTCATCGTGCCTATAACGAAAGACAACAAGGATAAAAAATCTCGATTCACGCTCGTGTACGACGTACGTTACGTGGCTCACGACGTACACAAACCTCGAATACTTTCACGCGCGTATACGAGTTCCAGACAACGACCTCGAGAAGAACTCGAGATAGAAAAGACGATAGTTCCTAGTCACGCTCGGCTTGGCTAGACACAGGCTAGACGTAGACATAGACATAAATTCCTAGAGTGGTTGGCCAAGGTTGTTTCATTCGAGTGAACGCGTGGCTTGTCTAGCAGGCTTTGAATCGCGATATCGCCGGTCAAAGGGACCGACCGTAGGAAACGGTAATCCAGAACAGCACGACGACACGTTACGATTACAATTTCAGATCGCGTCGGCCGCCTCTACAGCTGGCCGAATGAGAAACGAAACCTAGGCGCACTTCTTTGCATAACAAGACCGCTTCGGTGATCGGTCGGTTAACCGTCTAACATAAGTGGAACGTTCCGAACGTAAACGGACGAACGTTAGTCCTCGAAAAAAGAGACAGCGGATCGGTTGCATTGAATTCGCTGCGTTTAATGCGTCGCATTGAATTCGTCGCATACGTTGAAAAGGACTCGGAACGAAATCGCCGAACTTCCACAGAAATCGCGTGTCGAAGAGTTCGTCTGTTAGGATGGATTTAGTTATCGGTACCGAAAGGCAGCACTACACAGGTGTGCGTGTGCGTGTGCAGGCGCGAGTTTGAAGCGCGTGTGCGTGAACGTGCGTGGCTGCGGTTCGAGTGGCTTGTGCCAAAGGGTACTGACCCTGACCCAAGGGGCATTGCTCCTACGGTGCGTTTCTCCCGTTCCTTTTCTGTTAGATCGCTCACACCGGCGTAGCGACGGCTTAGTAACGATGTCCGGGCATCATCGGGAATCTTTTTTACATGGATGCTAAACGGCTCGCCCGACAAACTAGTCGACGCTGTGCTCTCGGCTCGATTCTCCTCGAGACCGGCAGAACGAGGAAGCGATCGACCGCCACTCCCGACCACGCTCTCCCGCGACCAGTTCGATTGGAATGCTCGCTAAATGTTGTCCGCGCCTTCTGGCGATCTTTCCGCTGGTAGAATCGAACCAATTTCAATTAACCGGACGACCGTCGGTGAATAGCGTTCCTAGAATTTTTCCTCGCTTTCTCGTAGTTATATCCTTCGTGTTTGTTTAAATGTGTTTTTCAAATATTTTCCTCCACATTGCTCCGCTTTTATAGCTCGTTTTTATAGCTCCTTCGTCAAACGCTTCTCTCGGACATTCTTTTCCAACATTTTTTAAATACTTTCGCTATACGTTTCTTTTCAACCAGACGTTGCTTATATTTTACAAACAGCACGCGAATGTCACAAAAGCGCCCGTTTTAAGTCTAAACACTCCAAAAGTATCATCTGGCGCAAGGCATTCGATATCGCAAGTTTCGATTTATGTATGTACATAAAAATATTTTACAAGTATGTATAAAATATCTGCGTACTGTACGAGTTACGCGATGGTTATCGCTGGATGTTTAGATCACTCGGATCGCAAGACGAAAATCACGTTTCCAAACATCCTCCTACGAAGATACAGCGCTGAATCGCGGAGAATGGAGTTGCATCGAATTGAGGACAAGCGATCGCGGTCTCATCCCATCTTTGTTAGAAAGTATTCGAACAAGCGAGTTAAAAGAAGAGCATAGTCCAGCGATTCGCGTTCCGATTTCTCGGTGGTCGTTCGCCTTCCCCATAAAAGGTACGGCTAAAATCACTCCCCGAGCCCCTCGTCTCGCGATTCTCTCCCTTCCAATACGTCCTGTAGACGTACCGTCAAGAAAAGGATACCACGTAGACGAGTTCTGGCCAGCCGGTGTCCCATATACCAGGCCTTTCACCTTTGCCGCGAATCGGCGAGTCGCGCGAGCCAGACTACCATCTTTCGCAGCTTGGTCCGCGTGCGATTTTTTGCCACGTATCTCGCATTGAAATTTCTCAATGGCGTCCCATTGAGACATTCGGCAAAAATGTATCATTCGTAGACAATGTACGAAAGGTTGAAAAAATCCACGTTACGCGTTCCTTTGACTCTGCAGGTTCTATAGAATCGCGAAAGAGTCATTCAATGATGCTTCCAAGAACCGAGAAATCGGTCGAAAAGGTATTCCCCGTAGACGAAAGACGAAATCTTGTCCGAATTACTCGTTCTTTTTGATTCGTCAAATTCTAAAGAATCGTGACGTTCGAGAAGTTGCAACTTATTTCGCTGCGATTTCTTTTAACGCCGCTCTCGCCAGACCACCCAAGCTATTTCGTGTTTCACGCGTATGCACGCTCTCGCGACGTTCAACAGCTCGCCAGTTCGAAGAATGAAAATAGTCGAGACAGGCATTCGACGGGTGAATGAAGTCACGCGATAAACACGATCGCGTAGGCTGTAAACATCGTGCTTTCGAGTATTCAGAAATCCTGCGGTTTCTTGTTACGCAACTACCCGATCGATCCATCGATCGTCACGGTGATTGTAGACCTGCTGCATATCGATGAACAAATTCAAGCTAAAAGGCGAATAAAAATATTTTTACACCGTTGTCAGGATGCGACGCTGCTATATGCGAGCTATTTACGATTCGACTGTCGATTTAACTATTACAGTTGCTGTACTATGTTTTATGCGAAAAATATCTATCAATAACAGATTCTACCTCAAAAAGTAAATTTACTAACTTCGATAATTAAGCGTCAGACGATGTTAGCGTGCGGTAGCTTTTTCGCGGTTCGACGTCCGTTTTAAAACACCGTACGTTGTTACGATATCTCAGGTTTTCGTTCGAATACGTCACAGGCAGACCATATACGGTCGCTCTAATTCGGCCTTGAGTCTAATCCTCGTCGTTGACCGCTGGTCACAGACCCCGACTAACGTCCGTTGCAAATGGCTCTCGTTCGGCTCGGTTAAAAAATTCGCGACGCAGCTTCGAAGCTATCGTAGACAGCCATTCGAATTCTTCTCGAATCTGGTCATTTTTTTATCATTCGTGATTACGAGAATCTTGTACGAGAAAACTTGCAAGAATTTTAATTAATCAATTGACTCGGTCTCTGTAGTGTCGCGAGCGATTCTCGTTATCTCATCGACGTCGTAAGATGATCATTTAAAAACAAAGAATACGCGAATATCGAATACTAAGTGCTCGGAGCAGTGGCAAACGAACGTTTCCTGATCGAAAGTTAGAACAAAGAATGGGAATGCTCGGAAACATATTTGTTATCAGTTAATAATGATTTCTAGGAAGCTAACATACTCTGACAAGACGCAACCCGGTCGTAATTCAAACATTGCTCATCCTCTCAACAGGGAAAACCCACTGTTTTATGAAATATGTAACGCTAAGTTAACGAATAGAATAGACGATTCAAACTGCGATGCAAAGAATATTTTATTACAACAATTCGATA
This sequence comes from Bombus terrestris, assembly GCF_910591885.1. NCBI lineage: Eukaryota > Metazoa > Arthropoda > Insecta > Hymenoptera > Apidae > Bombus > Bombus terrestris. The sequence continues at coordinate 11,021,298 of NC_063281.1, read as the reverse complement.
TAAAACCCAATCTGACAGAACGTTCGAGCGGACGACAAAAACACGATACTTAGTCTGAAAATTAAATGCGAAAATAATTCTCACGTGGAATTGCTTCGACGACGTAGTGGATTTAAAAATTACTCTTTTATGAAAGGAGCGAAATGTGACTCATCGTGTTTCCCTACCAATAGTCTTTAAATATAGTGATCTATAATCGAGCATTGTTGGGTCTATAAATAATGATGAGAGGAAAAAAAAATAAAATTTTTCACAGTAGAATCATCATTGGATTTAAAAGTATGGTAGAGAAACGATATTTTCGTTCGCATTCCAGCCTGCAGATTCTGGCAGTACGCGACGTCTATTCATAGGACAAGTGGCTTCTAACCCACGTAGACGGTCTCAAGGTTACCGATGCTAGTTCAAGGCTAAGAGATGCCAAGCGGAAGTCTGGCACTGATGTGTTAGGAATACATCAAGAATTAACGTGTCCAAAGCGTTCTTCCAGTGGATGGGAACGCATTAGACGGGTCTGGTTGGCCAGTTGCGCGGTAACATAGGTTAGTGACACTGTGAAGGTCGTGCCTAGCACAGACAGACTGGGCTGAGTCAAGCGGAGTCGAGAGGAATTGAGTCATAGATCGTGACGCGATCTAATGGCGTTTACGCCAGCCGCTTAAAAATATGCATTCGGTCAGTCGATAGTTTCGCGATTCTCGCGAAAATACCACGCGTTAACGCGTTTCCAACACGATGCTACAAGAGCCCAATGGCTTGTTTTATCAACGAATTAACAAACAATTTTGTTGTTCGAGAAATTTTTCAATTATTATTTATCTACTACGCGGTCGGTTCCAATTTCCAAGATTCGTCAAGATCAGGCTCGTGATATTAAAAGTTTCGCTTGTTTTCGTGAAAGTGACTCGACTGGAATTTTCCAACGTCCGATCAAACGCATCTACCGAGACGGTGCGGCGTGTTAATACGCTCGCTATCATTTGGGAATTTCCTCGTTTCGCGACACGTTTCTGCATGCTGCGCTAGCGACGTTCCGTTCGGAATCTTAAATACGATTCGAAAGCACCGCGTATCCCGATGCACGTTCCAGTTAATTCCATTAAAAGTTACGCAAATGCTTGACGTGTTTTGATATCCAGCTTAAAATCAGGACGCGCTATTTTATTTCAGAACGCGAGTTTGACGGTCTGGATTCGTTCAATCGCGACTTAAGTGGTTTAATTTCTTCCATGTTTGATACGGCTCAGACAATGAGTCAATTGATGCCAGAAAGAAATAGATTGAGTCACATTCATCGTGACTCACTAATTCGACCGCTAAACATAGAACTTTAATTTCGTATCGGAGTAACAATCGAACAAGGAAACTACGTGGAACCTGTCGCTGTCGTTTCGTTTGTTAATTTATTCGCTCGCCTAACCAAGTAGCTCGATTTCGTCGAGCCACGTTATCGCGTCTCGTGACTACTAGAGACTCGTTTCCAGGAAACGCGGAAACGTCGGCGTGATAAAGTTCGGTCTGGTGGTCCGCATAAACGTCGGGTTTACGAGTACGCAGACGAGACTGTGCAAGTGGCCGCAAGATTAGACGCGTCGCAAACGCGCCTCGATTGCTTAGTCTGCGAACGAGTGTTTACGTTACGCCCACGAACAGACTCGTCACGGCTCATGGCTGCCCACCGAACGTGTCTGACCATGATCGTCCACCTCCCCGATTCATCACTCTACTTTCGAATTTCTCCTCTCCTAACGCTGCTCACGACCAACGCAGCCAACACCGAACCGTTGCAAACGTTTTAACCAAATATTTTGCTTCCTGGAACGTGCATCTATAAAAATGCCGCCACCGCTACCTAGACTAAGTGTAAAGAGAAACGAACGAAAACACGCGTATGAGAAAAATCTCGAACGAGGAGAAATATTGATCGAACCTTCGAAGTTTCTCATCCTGCTAGGCGAACAAATTGCTGCGATTGTTTCAAGAATGCAGAAGTAAGTTTAAAATGTTCGTACGTTGGACGCGAAAGTTCGATATAAAAATATCTAATTTAATATTTTAAAGTTTCGCGTCGATGCAAAGATCTAAAGAGCGGAAACCTCGGGCGATTTTCCGATATCTTCGCTATAAAATAACAAGAGATGTATAGTCAAAGAGCGTAAAAGTTAGTTGGAAGATTTCACAGTTTAAACTTTCGTATACATTTCAACGCCGATACATTCAGTTTAAGATCTTAAACTTTTGTATAAATTTCGAGGCAGGAATATTAAAAATAGCGGTTTCGTGAAATTTCTAATGGAAAATGAAATATTCTTAAAAAAAAAAGAAACGCGGAGACGTTACGTTAAACTTTTCGCAAAATTCAAAGTAAATGGCGTGCAACTTTACGTAGAATAGTAGATTTTAAGAATGTAGTGGCTGGACGGTGACGCGATGTACCTCGCAAATCGCGTCTATCGCGATCGCATTAGCAGACTCCTCGAGAGTTGTCTCTCCCTTCCAGCAGTAACGTGCTAGACACTCAAGGATAAGAATCTTTATTTAACGACTAGTTTTTTACCAACACCGTTAGAGGTTACAGACGGTCACACTACTTTGGAGGACGTTTGCAATTAGAAAGAAACGATCTAACCCGTCGAGACTCCGACATCGAAGATAATCGAGCTATGTTTGCGAAGAGATTGTCGTTCGAGCGTACAAATTTGCACACGATTACGACATTTCTACTCGTTCAAATTCGCATTTTTTATTTTGAAACTTCAGAGACGAACGTTAGGGTACGTTCTAGCGGAGAAAGATTGTTAGTACAGATTAACTTTTATATCAGAGATTAGATAAACTCTGTCGTTTGCGCCACAAGATAGTGATCGAACTTTGCTTGCAACAGTCATGGATAAGTAACGAAGAAACTCGATACTTCTTTATCGGAATTTCTAATTAAAACTACGAGCGCAATATCGCCAACGGAATCGCACCGATTGTCGAAACAAATTCCAAATTATCAGCGAAAATTAATTGCGAAAGTTTATGCAATCGATGATTCGTTGAAAAATTGCATCGGCAATTAATTCTTTGAATCGCGTAACGAACGAACGTTGTATTCGTTTCGACTAATTTGTTGAATTCCGCTGCCGATTTCCTGGAAAGTTCGCATTGTTTGCGTGGATAGGATGACGGGACGTCGCGCGGCCCATGAGATTCGCTAGCGTAGTTCGTGGTAATAGACGGACAGAAAAAAGAACCAAGGCCGTCTCGGGAGGAAATAATCTTGATTGACTAGAATGAGCCGGCAGCCTTAACTTTTGCTTTCTAATGGTAGGGTCGCAGACGGTCGCTTCGAGCTAGCCTCGTTAGAACGATCAAGGATCCTTATTATTCCGGCTTAGTTGCGCAACTTTGCCGTAACGCTCGCCCGAACACCGGTTCTGACCATTACGTAAGTGTCTAAGCAAGCCTAAAAGGCTGCAAATGTGGCCCCGCAATGGCAGACCTTAAATGCCAACTGGATTCTTTAGCTAGCAACGACAAAGTAACAAAATAGCAGACGTTATTTCGCCTTTCTTTTATTCATACGTTTGCAACCCGTAGCCTCGAAAAACGGAAATCTGATGCAATTTATATCAACTGGCCGCGTTCACGTGTATTTCTTTCTTTTATCCTGGATACATTAAAAATATTTTCCACCGGTGGAAAATCCGTATTCCTTCTTCGCAGGGGATCGACTTTTCGTTATTCTCGCTGCCAATATCGAGTCTCGATCACGTTCGTTCTATCTTCGTGACGCATGAAATATGGAGGAACCATTCTTCCGCGCATTCACCGGCGTCCCGCTATTTCTTTTCATCAAACGATAAAGAGCCGTCGTTGAATATCTGAAATTGTACGGTCAACGGTACGGGCTTGATAATAAACGTCGATTAATTAATTTAACCTTCTTCTGCCGACGTATTTCGTTAACCAACACTCACAGAGCCCCGTGAATACTTTCGAGTTATTGAAAAAAGAAAAAAAGAAAAAAGAAAATATCGCCGTCTAACGAGTCTGACGGAAACGAGTCTTTTACGAATAAAGGACTCGTACGGCAGGCCAGTGAAATTGTTGCTTAACACACTTTCCAGCAGCCAAGGACGGTACAACGGTTTCCGGCCGTGCTTCAATTATTAACTGGAACTTCCTTTGTGAGACCCGCTCCATCTCGATTCCTACGTTTTTCCCCAATTTGCCGTCTTTTCGGAAATTTACGAGATCAGCCGGTATACGAAACTGAACACACAGAACGACTAGATAACGCGGAGGAACAAAAGACCGCGAGCCAGGTCTGGTTTTGAATTTTAAAACGCAGAGAAACGTCCGGCCGACCGGTTTGCAGTCAGAAATAAAGAGGTAAACAAACGGACGGAAATAACGTGCCAGGTTGTTCCCATTACCATTATTGTGAGAACGTAATTATTCATTTCGACGTTTCAAAGGCTGGCTTATCGTCGCGTGAAAATAAAATCGGCTTTGATAGACCGCAACGTTCAACTCGCGCACCATGTCCCATAGCAATCGCTTTCATCGCAGAATTTCACACAATGTTCCGATAATTTTCATATTTCTCTAAAAACTACAATTTTTGCCGCGACTCGTTTGGAATGCAAATTTGATAAAAGCAAATTCCGAATTCACTCGCTTTGCCATCTGGCGGATGCGACATTATTCGCCGAGCACGCGTCAATAACCGGTTTCGATAAGCCTCAACCATATTTCTCGCATCGTTAAAAACAATTATCTTTTTGTTTAAAAAAAAAAATATGTGTAAAAGTACAAGATACGATCATGCGACTAACGTATCAATAAACGCAAACGATATCGATGAATACCCATTTACGTTCTATAACTGTGAAATGTTCGGCCGTACAAAGGATTCTTTTTTCTTTGTTCCGACTGACTCACGAAAGTATTTGGACACTTACCATAGAAATCTTCTACGCGTTATAAAATATCTTTATTCGTATTTATGATACATTCTTAGTTTTGTACAACGCACACGATATATCGATAAAAAGTTTCTACGAACTTTCAAACGCTTTCATGAATTATCGTACGTTTTTTATCGAAACGACTCGAAAGTAGAAAATGTACCATCTTCGTGTCAATGTAAACGAATTACCAACACTCCTCCTTTCGTTGATCTTGGCCGACTTTTGCACGGTCACAGCCGGCTGTCAGTTTCGTTCTATTCCGGTTCTAAGGCGGACTCGTGTTAGAAACGCATCGATCTATTTCACGACTCCAACTTGACCAAATTATCGAGCCGTACTCGCCACGATCGAAGGACGTCTAATTTTCCTGCGGGCGTCGATCCACGCTCTTCGAGGTTGTTTTCTAATGGCGCAACGTGGTATATTCATTACCAAGGTCCGTTGAGAGACAACGACCTCGTCACGAAACGAATCAAGGTTCACCGTGACGTGTACAGAGAGCACAAATGCTTTTTTCGTTCTCGTACAAGCGCCATTATCGCCTAACCTAAATTCCACGAGATGTTGGGATGTCGCGGAACATGCCTTTGACGCGTTTCTGATCGTCAGACTTCTTATTTCCAGCAGTGACTCTCCGTATCCTGTGATACGAGCCCGTTATCTGACGAGAGAAAAATCAGGACAAACTACATAAACGAATCGTTTCGTGCCGGATTCTCTTCCTCCATGGTCTTGTCGTCTGATCTCTCGAAATGCTAGTTTAATCCTCTGGAAGCTACTGCCCGTCATTCGTCTGGCATCGTCCTGCGTTTCGTAAGGAAATTCTAGGATTAGAGACTGCGAGCAAATCCAGAAGCGAGAGAGAAAAAGAATTTCTCTGGCTCTCGTGACCGTGTGTTATTTTTGTCGCCGGTATTTCAAGCTGTCCAACGTAAATCATCTTCGCCTCTGACGTTTTCTCAAAATTTCGCATCTAAATTGAGAAGCTATCGATAATAATCAAGAGGAAAAACAACTCGCTACGAGGAAAGTTGGTGGCGAGTGGTAAGAAAGTTCGTGACAAACGCGTCTCGCCAGCCTCTGGCCACCTATTTATTATTCCATAGAAACTCCGGCGTTAAAGTTCCGAAGAAACATTGCTAACACTTAGCAAATTCGTCGATAAAATATAGCGAGTCGGACGTGAATAATTAAGCCATGACCTCATGCCAGGAATTGTCAGCGAGGATCCGGCGTGGCGCGTCTTTTTTTAGCAACGTATCAAATCGCAATCTGACTTTCTCGAGGCCCGGTTAGTAGAAAACCGGCTAGTAACTCGGATAGAGGGAACTTAGTTCTCCTTAGTGGGCCGCCATAAACCAGTCGCCCGTTATGCGAGTAAACGTTGCGCCGTATACCGTTAGTATACAGAATAGTGGTAGCACAAGCAGTCGGCCAGGTAGTGCGAGTATTATGCCCACGTCTCTCGTATAATACCCAAAAGCAATCTTCGTCGGAGAGGTCACCGAGACAAAGACCAAAGATGGCCCGTCGCGATATTCCGCCGCCAGCTTTGCACCGTCCACGCCATTATATCCTACTCCCGGATGGCGAATCTCCGATTTCTGTCCAGGGAAACCGTTGTTAACCCCCTGAATATCGTCCAACCCCTTTGACATCTTCCTTATTGTCTTCCTTATAATCGACCGCTTTCTTCTCTCCACAGAGCGAACGTCTTAAGAAAGTGGAATCTGCTTCGTATATCTGCTGTCTTATACACGCTGTCTTCTATACCTTTGTATTACGTAGATCAATCAGTAAGTAAGTTTTCTCCGCTCTTCGACTTCCGTTCTAAAAGAGCAATACATTCGCCATTGTATCCATTGCTGGTATTAGGACATTTAGAGAAAAATAAGGCAAACTCTGACGAATCGTTAGGAAATTATTAAATCTCGTTTAAAGCCTTGGAATTCGTATTATGTTCGGTGCAACGAAAATCTCGCCTACTATATACAGTGTCCCAGCAATCACGATACGGATTACAATATCTACGATACGACAGTGGCTGGAAATCATTCGTACATGAATAACGAAGCAGAGGATGCAACGTTAGAATGGCGTCGCGAAATCGGATGCAAATTCATTGAAGACGCGATTCATAAATTAGTTGCTCGTTACGGCGAACGCTTGTAGAGACTAACGAGGAACTGTGTTACGAAGACGTAATTAAATGTAAGTTCACGCGATCAATAAAACTATTTTTTCAAGAGTCAGAGTCTCTAATAATTTCACCACAGATTTATCGCGACACTTTGAAATTACCGCTAGGCGGAGAAAAGTTTCTCCACTCAATTGGCGAGATAACAAGAGTGGATAATTCTCGGCTGCGTTAAGAGAAAGAAAATTGTTGCGAGGAACTGGTGAGAGTCGGCCCGAAGGAATTTATGCGAAAACTAATGAAAAATAGAAGTACGACCAACCAGAAAAAGAGAAAACGAAAGCGTTAATCTGAGAATTGCTGTGTCAGAGACGCGGCCCGTTGCTGCATCGAAATGAGTTTTTAAATTAAATTTTCAAACATTGCCCGCTACGTTGTTCGCCTTCCGAGGAGCTTTAATTAAATGACACGGGCCGTGCCGCAGTTGCCGATACCGCGCTTGCTTTTTCCACGCTTCCTCCTCGCGTTTTTTTGTGCGTAGCGCACGGTAGCTCGAACAACAGTTGGTCCCAAAAAAACGCGGATGAACGATGGTTTACAACGGAACACGTCGAAAGATACAACGAAGCGATCGAGAAGCGAACAACGATGGTTGGAACTCGTCAAACGAAACGAATCTGGCACAATAATTTATATGCATGATAAACGAATCGAGGATAATAATAGCCTTCTCGAAAATTGAAGAAGAAACCGTCCTTTGCAGACCTTGTTACAAACCTATTTTATCAGAACTTATTACGTGTGTATGTAATTTTAAGCTTCTTTCTTTCGCTAGCGAGTAATGGACAGTATCTGTTAATTATTATCGACGATAACAATAATAACATGTAATAATAATGGTACCAATTATTATCAAAACGAACTGTAGTCATGAGTTGCCTGGACACATCCGAACGAGAACACGGGCAAACGGAATTGGCATTACCGATGAAAGCGTATTTAGACGATATATCGGTAAAAAATGGTACACTTTTCTGAGTGCAGAAATTCAACCTCTCACCGTTCTTCGATGACGCGTACCACGTCAGAAATAAAAAGTAGAAACGGTGGCGATTAAACAGTTTGTCTGTGACAGGGATCGAACCTGTCGTGTCAACTCTTCAAAAATATCTCGAACGTCCTTTTAGTCGAGTATAATTCGACAAAATATCTGTGTGGAGGACACTCCACGTTTTCGATGCGTCGCTCGATGAGTGGTGCTCATAAACGTTCAACGCCGAGATTGATATTCATCGAGAGTTCTTGAAAATGTATTAAGTTCGTTGAACATTAATCCGAGGCTAACCAAACTATCGTTTAGAAAAACATCTCGTAAATTTAAACAGCGTGCGTTTGGGCTTCGAGTTATATAGAAAATATATATCTAGAGCAAAGAATTTAGGATCGTTCGAATGATTTAATTAGACGAATCTATTTCTTGAGTGCAACGAATGCAAGCACAGCTGCGAACATTGCAAGTTTTTCTGAATTTCTGATATCCCAACAAAAAGGAAAAGATATTGATCTTTCGTAATCGTATAGCGAAATAGAATATTCTGCATCACGTTCCATACAAATAAACGACCAAATATACCACATGTTCGAAAATATCGTATCATAAAATATTATGACGCGATCAAATTGATTTTTATAAGATATAACGAAGAGACTGGCGTTTATAATTAACATATCTGGTAAAATTATTCTTTTACTTGGCCTTTATCTTCGAATACTTAAAATCCTAATCCGATAGGACGACTTCTGATGTTAATATAACTAGTGATATTTGAATTGTAATTAAATGTAATACGGTAGAACCTCGCTTACTGAAACAAAATTTTAATTACTGCCACTGAGTTAAATGAAATCCTGCCGATAGAATTCATTTATACGAATATTGGCTCGTACGAAGAAAAAATCACAATTACTTAAAAGAATATTAATACGTATCGAAGTTACATGAACTATTTATCTAAATGGTAAATGGAGATCAACTTTACCAAATGTAGTAAACAGTAAAATATATTACTGTGTTTTTTAAAAGATAATATGGGTAAATTGTAGTCTGCTGATTTCAAAAACGGTAATAAATGTTATAATTGTCAATTCGTCGCTAATATACCGTTACGAACCGGCAAAAATATCAGAATACTGACGAACGATAACGTACGTACTCGGAACATATGATCTATAAAGCGTCTGTGTCGGTACGGTAGCGAAAAAAGAGTAAGAAGGAGAAGCGTATCGTCGAACTATAATGAGCGGTGTTCACTGAATTGGCTACTAGATTTATTTTCGGGCCGCTTTTATTATAAAGGTCAAGCGAATTCGCTCACGGCGAATCGGCGAATCTCTCATTCGTGTTTTCTCGAACCTCCGCTCCGCCTCCTATAAATGTTGCATGAGTGTCCAAAGCAACTGGCATTAATAATTTAAGTCTCACGACGAAAGGAACGCGGACGCGCTCGTTTGGAACGTCGCGAGCACCGTGAATGAAGCTACTCCGGTTCGTTGGACCATCCAGAGAGTTCGGTATCCCCTCGGTTCTCGCGATTTTAGTCCGACAAATTATGTCATCCCTCTTTGTGAAACGCCCTTTCTCTCCTCTCGGTCCTGTGAACGCGCGTTAAAATAAATTTCCGCGACCCTTCGCGATACCTGGCCTCCGTTTCGTATTCCGAACGGCGCGCATGCAAATGGGCCCGATTCATTTGGGGTAATCCGCGGAACTCCAGCAGTCGAAATAAAATCGTTCCCCGACGCGATCGTGCGTAGACCTGAAAATTTTCGAGGACGAGCAGCGTCTCGTGATTAGATAACGGTTCGAAACAGAAATTCTAACGCGTGGAGAACAAAACACGCGCAAAACAGTTTGAAACTTTAATCTCGAGATCGATCGCGATGTTATCGTTTAATTTTCGCGTAGAATGAAATTCGAAATGAAACGCGCTCCTAACTTTCTCGCGTTTGAATCGGAGCTCGCGGTATGAATCTGTTGTTTCGATGAAGCCACGCGTAAAGCGCTAGTCTAAACGTCCGTGCCGGCAAAATACGTTTCGCAGTTTGGAGTCTCGGCCGGGTTGTTTGTACGACGTCGGTCACTGAAATAATATTGACATAGTACTGGCGAGTGGACAGAGACTTCCTTGTGGTTCGTAGTCGAGATAAGTTAATCTCTATCATAGTCTGGAGCGGTTCGCGAACGCATGGCAAACAAGCGGTGTTATCTCGGCGCGGCTCCTACGTCACCCGATAAACCAGACTGCGCCATTTCGCTCTAAAAACCTAAATCTGCGAACGAATAGTTCACGTGGCCCGTTACATCTACAGTTTGCTCGCGGAATGGCGGTGTCGCGCGAATCGATAACGCCGTTTCCCATTTTTCCGCCTACAAAAAGAATTTATAGCTCTATCCGTGAACGTCTGTTCGTGCGTTTTCGACGATCGAAACTGGCAAATCGCGCGTTTCAGCCTAGTCAGATTAGTCACGTAGCTGGAACGAGAGGTGACAGCAAATGGCACCGGCAATGGTAGGTAGGTACGCGCCTATCGATCCAATGAATTTAGCAAATCGAGTAGTCGAGCTGTCGTCTACTACCATCATCGACATGCGTGACATTTCGTCTTCCGCGTTGTTCGAACGCGGTTTCGTGTACAGTCCAGGATCCGCCAGGAGCCCGTGAAATGAAAATTACGAGGGGACAAGAGAGTGGACCGATGCTGCAATAAAATACGAGAGGGCTATAATCACGATTGGTGCAAGATACCTCTAGCCTGGTCGCGACTCCTCCGAGTGTGAACACGCGCGCACACATCGCCAAAACTTTTTCTCCTTCTTTCTCTTGGCTCCCCTCTATCGGCCTTCTCCGATATACCCCCCTTCGAACCAAGCAGATTTCTTTCCTCTCTCGTTTTCATTCTATACGCTTCCTCCTTCCTCTTCCTCCCCTGCGGAGAGGAACTTTTTGTCTTGGCCAGGTTTCGTGCCACCGCTGCACAACCGAGCCGCTGCATTTCCGTCATGCACGCTTCGTGAATCCCGTCGAAACAGCGTGATTTCCTTGGGCCTCTTTTTCCCCTCCCCTGGGCCGTGCACTCCATCGTCGAGAGGAGAAGGCATTGACTCCTACCGAGTGGATCACGAAACCGAAGGAAGGAACCACGATCTAGAAGTCGTTGCATCTGCCCTCCGGTTGCTTTTATTGCGTCCAACACGGCCTCCGCGATTCGTTCCTCTTTCTTTCCAACGGACTATCGCGTTGCGTCAGACATTAAGGGAGCGATCGTTCCTTTTTTATCCGGGTGACAATTGCGCGCAATACACGGCACCGGCGAATTCCCTCGCTCGTCTAATTTGGCTCGCAAGTACGCTTTAATCCGTTGGTCTTCTACACGACGAGAGACGAGAGGCGAGAAAACAAGGGAAGAGTACAAAAGGCGAGAAGAAAAGGCCCGCACCGGGTAGATCAGCGAAATCCCGAACGGCGAATCATAATTTCGTTGAAATTGCGCGACGAGATAAGCGAATCGTATACGCGGATACTTATCGCGAATCCCCTGTAAAAGGAAAAAAGAAGAGGAGAAAAAGGAAATTCCTCATTTCTCGACATCGGTGCTGGCATCAGTGGAACCGGCAGCAACAGCAGCAACATCACCGGCATTACCAGCCCTCGTCCTTTCCCCGTATCTCTTTCGTATTCCTCCCTCCTCTCCTTCGTCTATCCGTCTTCTTCTTTCGTTACCCGGGCCGACTCGTTCTATCGTGACTCTCATCCCTCCGCTGAACTGAGCAAAGAAGTTGTCTCTCGGTTCCCAAGTCGAGTTATGCCTACACGAGAGGGAACAACTACCGCGAAATAACCGACTATCCGAAAGAGCCGACGGTAAATAACTATAATTTCTTTTGGACCCGGCTACATTCGGGGGTTGAGTAGGTTGGCCAACAACACACGTACGACGATAGAAGGACGAGCAAGAGGAGGGAAGGGCAGGGGAGTCGAAGAAGTGGCTCTCTCTTCGCGCGGCGAACCAACGAACGGCCAGAAGAAGAGGAGGAAGAAACGCGAGGAAGAACGGGCCAAAGAAGACAGAGAGGAAAAAGCGAAGGGAGGTGAGGAGATGGAAAGAAAAGAGAGAGAGGAGAAGGAAACGACGGAGGCGAAGAAGAGCGGTTAGGTCCGCGAGGCTGACCAGAAGAACCAGAGAGGTGGAGGGGATGAAAGCGGGCCCAACTGAGTGCAACGACCCCTTCTGTTAGGTCAGCTACCCCACGGACGAAGCAACGCGAGTGTGGACCGGACGAACGGACAGACGGACGGGTGGTCGGCCGGACATACGGATGGACAGATGTACAGACGAATGGACAGTCGGATGGACGAACTTGGAGAATCGTGTAATCGCGCGACCAGAGTAACCGCGTTGCGTTTCTTCGCGGCCCTCGCGAATTGTTTCCGATTTCCAAGCACACTCGGTTCGATGAACCGACCGTTCCAAACTCTCTTCTGTGCCATTAATATCGTTAATCGTACAGAGTGTTAGAAACGAGGATCTCTGACTCTTGACCATCGTTGTAATTTATCGTAGTCACCTTCATCTTTTCGTTCGTAGTCATCTTCGTGTTTTCACGATTTACGAGTATTACGTATTGCTCAAGTTTCACTACTTTGCGAAACGCTTTGTGTATAGCCAAATTCTTGAACATTAGATCCAGCTGTCTTAGAGTAGAGAAGTTGACAGTTATAAAAATACATTTCTGCAAAATATTTCCATATTTTTCATGCTTCCATCAAGGATTCGGGATTCGAGGCAAACGGTTGGCGAACACGAGGGCAACTTGTTATCGAGTTACGGATTTCTCGAATCTATGCTTCGAGACTGAAATGAAATTTTCACATGTAAGTGGAACAAAGGGCTCGCCGAGAATCCTACTTCCAGATATACTTATTGGTTTCTGCTCGACAGAAGTTGAAGGGACGAAACTATAATATTGGGAACAATGGTGGGATCTATCAAGAGTAGGAAACACGGAATACAGAGTCGCAATGCGAGAGAATATCGAGAAACGCGGTTGCGACACGATCCAGAGATCGATAGCCTCGTATCTACCTACGTTTCGTCGGCTGCAAACTCGAGCTGCGGTCTGACCACGTCGATAGTCGCGACTCAAACTACTTTCGTTGTTAGGTCGAATTGCTTTGGAAGCGAAACGAGTCGCATCGTTTAAGATCGTAACACACTTGCATAGGATGTATTTTAATTGCGATGACAGAACAATGGGCAAAGTGTATAGAATTTTGACAGGGCCCGCATAACTTTCTTCGTGAATCATGACGACCGGACCGTTCGAATATAAGCGCGTGCCTTGAAAGATGCAAGGCCACGTGGCACTTTCGTCCTAACAATGCGCGGACAAGTATGTCGCATGTTTTAACGAAATAACAAATAAAATAAGTCGACAAAAATTCCAACGTCGCGATGCAACATTCGCATAAACATGAGTAACAAAGTGTTCCGTGCCTACGTATTGCTACCAAACATAATCTTGCTGCACGTGTGTCTTATGCCACTTGATTTGCAAAATTACGACGCAACGGTTTCAGCCATCGCGTATTAAGTAATAGAGAAATAACGTCAAGCGTTATACTTGGAAATAAATTGGTCAAAAAGGTATACCGTGTCTGACTAAACATCTACCAAGACGCCTAAGAAATAAATCCTTTGTTTCATGTGGAACATTTGTTCTTAACTTATCCATGTATAAAAATGTGTCTCTTCCTTCTACGTGATATCTTTTATGTAACTAAAAAGTTCGTCTCATAAATAAAAGAAAAAATGAACGCTTCCAACGACGCATCTGCAAATGGATTTAAAGGTGGCGAATAAAACTGGCTGCAATATTAGCCCATTGGCGAAATACTCGCTCCTTCGGACGTGACTCTTGATGCGCGATATACGCCACGTTAAATCCTTTTAATACGAACGTGGCCGCGCGCTGCGCCCATGTAAACAGGTGTACGGAACGGCGGCAGCTCGAGCGGGTTGCATCCTTCCGAAAGAGAGCAGCGCAACGTGCACGGCAACGTGCACGCCAATTTGCACAGCTCTACCTTGTACATCGTTCCAGCTTGCGCAGGACGAGTAATCACGAGAGCTGTATCCTTCGCGAGATGCGCGCGTACATCGATTTACGTTGCATTCTCTCGCGCATTATCTATAAGCTCCGCTATAAAGACATAGTTGGCAATTATCGATCGCGAGAATAAAACGAAGAAAAAGTTCGTTACGTAACGAGTTCCCATAGGATAACCGAGCGTGGCTCGGCATTTCGCGTTAAACGTAACCTGCACGGTGCGTCACGCGTCGTGGCCTTTGCAACCTCCTGTCACGCTTTGTCGAGTTTATCGAGCCGGTTGATACCAATCGGCTCGTTACAGCGCGAAAATCGATTAGCCACGATCAGCGGGGATCTGTTGCTTTTTCGTCTTGTCTCTCCCCTGTGTCCTCTTTCTCGTTATGTCTTCCCGTGTCTGGCTACGCAAAAAAGTCCGACCCGCGGAGAAATCTGCGAGACTACCTCCGTGAATTTCGAGATCCCCAACAACGCGTGCCTGCCTGCGTAAGATGGAAAGCACGAGACTGGTCGATCGTTTCGACGATCGTTGTTGGAGTCCGAAACGTAGAACGATACTCTGTCGGCGTAAAATTGTAAAATAACGCGGCTCCGAACGTAGGACGAGGAGCGCGATGCTACCGTGCCGGTCGTGATCAACGTGCTGTGCAGTTGCAACGAGAAGCAGCTATGAAGAGAAAGGAAGTGGGGGTACCGATGGCAAGGCGCCAGATAAGAGAACTCGCCGGATGAAAAAGTTATAAATAAGCGTTGCGTTCGACGACGTGTTCGTAGCTAATGCAAATACACAACCGTGGTTCTTCTGACAGTGATCGCAGCCGTCATTTTCGTTCCTTTATTTATCCTGCAGGATAACAAAATTCTGACTCGCGTTTGGGAATCAGATTCACCGATTCGATATAATTCGCCCTACAATTGGACATTCAACGTTCTTCCAACTAAACGATCTTACCCATCTCGCGAGCGAGGCGAGCGGATTTGAAAAACTCGCGCAGCGATGCGTCGAGCGCGATGCTGCAGCTTTATTTTTGGGAGAGTTTATATCGTGCTGCAGGATTTTAATAATAGGCGGCGGTCTATGGGCGGGGTCGAGACGAAATAGTGCTGGCCGTTGTAACGCGAGCGCGTTCCTTGCTCGAAATAGTAGGCAACCGTGTAGATCCGCGAACCACGGCCATCCATGGCGTTATCAAACATCAAACATATGTTTGCAATCTACGGTACGGCGATAATGAAAACAGTTTCAACGCAGCGTGGAAAGTTTTCGGCCAGCTACAAGTTTTGACTCGTGCCTACCTTCTGACTTGGTTTCTGGTATTGAAAGACTGTCGTATCGGTAGGGCCTAAGTAGAACCGGACGTATAAAAATTTTACGAGCGACGCCTATTGTCCTCCACGCGGAATACCATGGAGAACGCTGATCGACGTTTCATTACGAGCCACGCGAATCTTCACGACTTGCCGAAAAATACCACAAAAAGAGAAATTCCACAAAATCTCGGGAAGCAGTGGGAAAGAATAATAAAAGCGGAGGAGCACGGCTTATTCGCAAACGGAAATAACTTTGCCGTATTCGATCCAAAAACAGTTCCTCCGAATTTTATTTCCGTCTCGGAGAATCGTTTGCCTATCAATCGTGACGGTTCCCGTGCTCCTTGCTCCGTCCGGAGGGGACGATCTGCTAGCCAAATATTTTTCGAGCATCGTACAAACACAAGTACGTCTATGGCACATGGCATATGTATGCAGACTTGCAAGAATGTGCAACGAAAGGATACTAAATAGAATCACGAGGAAACTTGATCCTGAAGGGAAGCTGATCGCTGCGTCGCGATGTGTATCAATCGGAATGAAGAGAAATTGGGACGCTTTAGGCCGTGAGCAACCGATTAAGGTCTAAGGCAATTGCAACGGTGGTCGGAGGTCGATTGCGAGTCGGCTGTGCGAAGTCGAAGGCGATACCAAAGTCAGGAGCGAAGCTGAAGCCGAAAACCAAAGGCAGGGAGGCAGAGAGTCGAAGCTGGAGCCGGAGTTGCAGCCGAAGACGAAGTCGCCTAGCAGGGGCTAAGCTGGTAGGCCTGGCAAGGGGGTGAAGCGGAGTCGAAGGGGGCAAGAAACTGTCGGTGGGCGGCGTGGCATCGGGCGACGGCGACTGCCAGGGCTCCCGAGGGGCGAGAGGAGGCCACCAATGACGGCAGTATAGGGGCAATGGAGGGCAACGCACCCAGTCAGCCTTGGCATGAATTGAGTCTAGCAATGCGAAAGTAAGGTTAGCAGGCGCATTAGCGCCGCGTCCAGCTAGTTCTCCCCGCTTGCAGCCAAGTGCATCTCTCCGGAGTGCCGGCCCGTCCGCTTATTTTACCGTGGTAGGATTTTATCTCGACCCCGGACCCCCGAATCACCGCGTTCTTGGGCCGTGCGGACGAATTAACCGAGGGTTCCAACGTTGTCGATGCTGTCCAGCCGGTGGAAAAAAGAATCACGAAAAGAAATTTGTCTGGATAGGCAATTTCGACAGTAGAGAAATATCCCTCTATCCCCCCCGTTTCTCGCGGGTCTGACAGAGAAATGAGTCGCTGCTACTACGTTGGCATGTAGCACACCGCGACCGTAAAACCACAAAACCCGAAGCTCGGACTGGCAAGAGTTTTCCAAAGGAGCTTATTGATCCGTCGATCGGATTCAATTTCGTCTGAGTTTACGCCTTCCATCGATGTGAATCGATGCGAAGAAGGATATCTTGCGCGATAGCCTAGCTTCCTCTGAAGCGAGTCCCTGTCGCGTGGAATTAAACTAGTGCACGAGGAAGATAGGATTAATCGACATTTTCGCACCACCGCGTATCGTCGATGAAGAGACAGATGCTTGCGTTTTCGTAAAACATTCGCGTGACTCCACCGCGGAAGCGAACCTGGTAGCGGAAATAATTACCCTTATTTATCTTACAGTTACTCAGACAGGTAGTCCCCGTAACAATGTACCATATTCCCCCGAAGTTTGGCCGAAAATTACAAAGCCAACAGCGAAAACCGTAGTTCCTTTTAAAGATGCAATAAAATTTCGTTTGGAGAAATGGTAACAGCTTTTCTGTCGATCTTGCATTATAGGTAGGCCTTGAGTAATCGCCACAAACGCGTTGCAACTAAATCTTGCGACATCTTTGCCTCGCACTAGGACATAAATTATTCATGCTCGTAAAAATCTCAACCTTGCGATTCTTGGTGAAATCCGTGGTGGCAATAACGAACCGGACGTACCATAAATTTCCACGAAAATACCTTGACGTTCTTACGTGAACACGGGTCATGGAAATTCGGTTGGATAGGAAAAGATTAAATCTGTTGCGAAGTAAATTCGCTAGAGAGAGGGCCGAAGAGATCGTGCGAAGCTGCATAGCCAAGCTGGTGCAGCCGATGCAGGCGATCGTGTCGGAAAAAGAGCTAGAGGCATGCAGGAGTAGAAACGGGAGGATGGCGGGGCAGAGAGGTAAAGGAACGGAGAGGTGGTGGAACGGAGAAAGAGGAAACCGGAGAGAGATAAGAGCAGATAAACAGAGACGGACGAATAGCGACGCAAATGAACGCTGCGGAGGAAGCGAGACGGCGAGAATGCAAGTCGAACGAGGAACGAAGTGCAACGTCCGGTAGTGGGGGAGCTAGTTGACGATGGTGGGGACGGCGCGCCGCTTTTGAAAAAACCGCAAAGCTTTAAGAAGGCGCGCGGTACCCCCCACCCTCGAGTACTACGCGAGCAACTAGCGGCAGACATAGACAAGCCTCGCGCTTACTATTACTGGAAAATAGTTGGATCGAAGTGGTCGAGGATCGCGCTGGAAAATCCTCCAAGAAATCGATCCATCGGTGAAAGTGTTCTGCGCGCAACCGAGGTCGGCCGGTTTTAACGGAAGAACGTTTTCCGATTCGTCGATCGTTCCGTGAAAGATGAGATTACGTCCGCTCGGCCACGATCGCCGTCGGAAAAACGAACAACGAAACGAACGACGATGCACGCATCGTCGAAACTCGTCGATGGAAAATCCAGAGGGAAAAAGCACTCTGCGTTCGATAGAAAACCGCGCGAAGAACGTGGCGATCGAAAATCGGGCAACACTTTGTTAAACGAAATTTTGGAGATCGTCAGACGTCGTTCGTCGTTCAAGTGCTGTGTCGTCGATTGGAAAATTCGTTTCTTTCTGGATTATTTTCCGCCAATTCCTACGCGACGCCATTTTCGCCGACAATTTTTCCATCGACACACAGACGAGATCGAAACGAGGCAGAAACCGAGAGTATCGAACGGCAAACACTTTGTCCACTGAGCTTGATCAAAAGTGGCGATTGAGAACGCTACGTCCTCGACGATGTTGACGCGGACCCATCCTTGGTAATCCTCGATGTGCCGCCACGAACGAAGGGATTTCGTAGAAATCCAATTACCACCTTTGGAATTGGGCACACACCATTGCCACCCCGAAAACGTCACGAAACTCAACCCCGCCGATGTCCAGTCCGCAAGAAAGAAATTAAATTTTCCGTATCTTCGTGGTTCTCCTCGATCTTCGCAACTTATCGTCGCGAGGAGACTGACTCTGGCAAAGAAACGAGAAATTGTGTTTCGATGATGAAGTGCGCGACGGTGGATATCGTCGACGATTTACCGCCACGATTAAAACGCGAGAATATTTCCCGATCGAGACAGTATTTTTTCCAGTCATTTGGTAACGCGAAATTTATTAGATTCGCGGCCCCAGCAGAGAGATTTATCGCTCGGTTGTGCACGTGGCAATCGTTTAACGACGTTGCATAATTTATATCGGCAGTTTTGCCTTCGTATTATAATTTTAGGGGTTGAAGAGAAGGGCGGGCGCGTTCGATTGACGGGTAATTTATTACGTGACCCAACTTCCTGGTCACGGTGTTCTCGAAGATCGAGTGTTCAGAAATTGCTTTTTCGCGTCGTTGTAGTGAAAACGAATTTCTCCCTTCTTAACGAAACTTATCCTTTTTATATTCCAAGTTCTTTCGCTCTTACAAAGGCCAATGGTCTCTTATAATACGCGAACTTCGTTATTCTGTGCAAAGTTCAACGTTGAATTTTAAGATGTCCAAGCGTAGGTGATTCGAATAAACTTCCCTATATTTGCCAGAGCGTTGGTTGGTCAGAAGACGCTTCTACCGCAACTATAGCCTTATTCGACTTTCTTCTTACATCTAGAGGCCGTGCCTCGCGTAGCTCACCGTAAAAGGTCGTTTACTTCCCCCCATATGGAACCTTTTAAAACCTGTCCGCGTTATTCGATCGCGATTATCGCGCTCTATACGGTCGATATTCCTCGAAGCGATGAGACGTTAGCGACATATTCGAGCTTGATGATTCTCTCGAGTCGAGAGCTTGCGGGCTGAGCTTTGTAAACTCGACGATTGTAAAATTATTCAACGGCCTGTGTCGGTTCACCGCGCGATCCGCAATTGCATTTAGACAGGTGGCCACGTTATGACATGCCGAGCCCGTAAACCGCTTACCCTGGGTGGCGATACGCTCTCGGAGCACGTGGAAAATTGGATCGGGATCGTACGTATGCAGGCATTGTTAACATAACTTGCACGTGTGTCACGCGCCCTGTGTATGTTGGGCGCGTCTCTCGCACGTACGCTTGTTCAAAGGTACCGTCGGAGTCGGGGTTTTCGCGCATAACTAGCTCGAGTTTCCATAGACGCTTTCCTCAAAGCGAAGAATGCTCTGTCTCTTGAAAGCTCGATAGTGTTTTCTCGCCGATATTATTTGGATTGTTATTTCTGGTACTATCGACCTTTCGATAGGCAACGACGTTGCATTTCCATGTTTTCACGTTTCTTTCGTCCTTTGTATTTTTCCTTGAAATTCAATTCACCGGAATAGCGTTTCAAAAATCAACACTCCAATTTGATCGTACACACGAGAAATCATCTCGCGTCGAGCACGCTGCGATAAACGAGTCAAAGGTTTCGAAATCCTGGCTCGGTATTCTTTCGCTGGAATTCTTCACCTGAGGAGCCACGTCTTCGCATCATTTGCGAGATTAAAGTGCAGTTTCAAGCACCTACCATGGCGGGCCGAGCCTGTGCCTGTGCCGTGCACGTCCGACAGATCTAATCTTTTATCGTGGCACGTCCCGAAATCTCGGTAATCGCACCGATTCTGCCGACACCCCACCGTGCCTACAAACCAGCAAACCACGTTTCTTCGTCCTTAGAATCGCGAGTGCGAGTGCGTGAAATTTTATTGATTAGTTAGCCAAGTGATACGAAAAGTCCCGAAGATAAAAAAATAATAAAGAGCATCTTTTTATTTGGTGCGCGAATAGTTGCGCAATATTTCTACGAATTGCAGTTAAAAGTGCGGTGAAATGTGAGTGAAAGAGTGAAACGTGTAGTACGAATGAAATAAATGCGATTCAAAGGGGTTACATAAAAAATAAGAGAAATCGAGTCTGGTAGGTGAAAAATATAGTATGTTCGTGTAGGACGTTCGCATTCTACGCGAATCTACTGTATTACTGTTTATCGCCTGAAACATGGACAGAGGTAAGGCACTACCGTCAAATAAGGAGTATACGATGAAAAATAGAACGAGCAGCTATGAACGAAACTGCGTCATTGATTAGAGGACAGTTGGTCGCTTCGTAACAGCATAGAGATACAATTTAACCAGTCGGATAACATCTTCCATTTTCTTTAGGGATCGTTTGCCCGTCCAAAATTGCGAATTAATGTTGCAAGGGTTAAAGAAGTAGGTCGAAAGAGAAAGAACGAGGGATGGCCGTGATTAAACTATCAAACGGTGCCGTAATAGCCTTCATACGTCAAACGAGATATTGGCTGACGCGCTTAGGTAGACACATTGTCCTAAGATGATGCGAATCTTCCCGATCTACCGTGAGTCCGTGGAATCGACTATGTAACTAAGTTAATGCGAGTATAAATTCACCGCGGTGATCCCTTAAAACGACCCCAGCAATCCCGTAATACCTTTCCTAGGGAATAGAGTAAGATAAGGTTATTTGTGACGGTAGAATATTTGGATGAAATTTTCCTTGTAATTTATCAAACTCGATTCAATTACGAACAAGTTTGAAGCGAAAAACGTGACAAGCCACATTTTCCCTCTTTTATAGAAGAGCAACTTTAAAATTCAATACGTTTATACATGTCGCGTCAAAATTATCTTTCCATTTAAATATAATGGAATTAACATACGACGTAATATCTCGCGATATACAAATTCAATTGCATTGTGCCAACTTTTACATTTCACTTTTTCCGATATGTCGAAGTTTAGCTCACTGAAATAATCTTACTTTATTCTACTCCATTTCCTTTGAATCTGATGCAACTTCTCATTCGGAATTACTCGAAATCGTGTTTTCAGTTTGAAACAAACTTTCGACAGTAGCTTTTTCAAAACCGTCCGACGTAGAAACAACGTTAATGATCGAGAGGTGAAAAGTCGAGAGATTTGTCTGTAAATGGGAGTATCGCGTAATCGATTCTGGTTAGAACGATGCTCGAATTTCCTGCATGCAAATCGAATGCAAGCCTGAGCCGTACGTGCCAGACGAGGATACCCACGTTGCTTTCGACCTGCCAGACCAACTGACACATTGGAGAAATCAGTGCACCGTAGACTGTAAATCCGGCGTCTATCCAGCGACAGATCGTGGTTGCATCGATAACTATTCATAACCTCAAGTTTCTCCTAGCGATTGTGATCACTACTTAGTAAACTGACTCGAATTACAGGGCGTTTCTAATTGTTCGTACGCCAGCGTGAATAGGCACAGAAATAATTAGATTCTGTGTCTTCCGTCAGCAGAGGGGTACGCCAGTTTTGTCTTAAATAAACCGACGAAGCAAACAAACAAATTGACTATGAAATAATTGTACGCGAAGAACAAGCGCTTAATTGCTATGATATTCCTGAGCCTAATGTATCGCACGATCTATGTTGCAAGGCCATAAATAATAGAGCGCGCGGAAGATAACGCCAGCATGTAACGAAAGCCGTGCTTAGAACCGCATTTAATGAGTATTTATCGGTATTAAAACGATTACACGGATTACCAAGCTGCATGGTTCACGAACAATTATACGTTTTGTCGTAACGATCGAAATCCGACGATAAAGGCCGAATAAATTAACGAAGCGACGAAGCATGTTTAGCAGGGTGAGTTCGAAATATAAAGTTAATACAAATAAGTCGATAATCGTAAATCTACAAGAAGTATTGCTCGTAATCTGGTCTAACATCGTATAATTTGGCTTCGAATTACGAAAAAGTCAGGATAGATAATAAGAGCGCAAGCTGGCTACTTAGTAACTCGAGCATTAGAGAATGATGCACGGCATAGAAAGGAGCGCGGTGAGTGCGCGTCGCCATCTGGCATGCATTGTACGCGTTTCTGTGGATAATCATGGGCCGCGGTGTACTTTGTGCAAAAGCGTCGTTTCCATTCTTGAATGCCGCTCGTTACGGATTTGCGGTCGCAGCCTCGTTTTCTTTAGCGACTCGTTTGGTCCGCGAGCACACGGCACAACTCCGGTCACGATAATATTTTCGGTAGGAACGCGATGTGGTTTATTCCCCGTTTCCCTCTTAGAGAGTTTAGAAAGAGGTAAATTTCGATCGTTTAGCGAACGCCAAGACCGAGAGCAAATATTGGCACGGGCCACCGACAAAGAGATTTCGACTTAAAGATCAGAAAAATCGCGGCCAACTGCGAGCGACGCCAATGCAGCGGGTGCCCTTATGCCCTACGGGTTTCTGCTGGGCGGGCAAACGGTGGCAAAAGGGGCGGACAAAGTGCTTCACAGCCGGTGAACTTTTGTGGTCCGCCGCGGCCACGTAAGAATCGAGGACGATGTCTTTTCGTTTCGCGTTTCGTTTAAAAAGGCTTGGGGGAACCACGTTCTTCCACTGCAAGATGCTTCTTTCACGATTTTCCGACAACTCCTCTCCGACCTCGTTTCCGATCAATCCGATATTTTTCCTATTAAATGTGCTTTAAAGAAGTCTTTTAAAACTGAAAGAAAAATAATAAATATATTTTTCTTGATATTCTAGTTTCGATGCTAGTTGACAGCTCCGGAAGTGAATACTTTGATATATTTATATAGTCGGGAAGAATTGTCGAATCTAAAGATACAACATCTCTTGGAAATAGCTCATTCTTCGAGCGTACATGTTTAATAAGACAATGCTACGAGCGATCATTAAAATATTCATATCCTTTTTTGGTGAAGCATTTCGCATACCCAAGAACGAAGTAATTTTATTTTCTCAAAAACTAACCGTCGTCGTTTTAACTAGACACCTTTTAGTCAAGAAGCCCTCCTCTTTTTCCTTTAGTTGCCCGCGGCGTCGTTTTCGTTGTCCGATCTGGTGTGCACGTAAAGCGAGGGGAAGAATACCGACGTTGCGAAAAAAGCGAGCGTTGAGCGGGCAATTTCCCATTTCAGCTGGAGCGCCACATTTTCCTTGACCCCGACTACGTAATGTCGTACGTCCATTTACGTCCCGTACAGCGATTCGCATGAAGAACCAAGCATTCCTGCCTCTCGTTAGATTCTCGAGTCCCTTTTTCTAACGCCTGCATACGTTCTTTAAACGTTAGCTCTCTTTCATCTAGAGCATCTCTGTTCGTAGAAATTGCACCGCAAGACAAGATGCTAGACACAGTCCCAATGGACTTGTCAAAGAGAGTAAGTCGACCGAAAAGTTTCAGAAACTTTGTTCCTATTTCTACGCGATCGTTATACAATAACAACGAACCGACCATGTGTTCTCGCTTGTCTTCCGTTGGTAATCTCGATGGGCCAGAAAAAGGAAAAATCTTTGAACTAGATCGAGCACAAAGTTGCAAAAAACGAAGTGTCGCTTTACGTTCCGGTTGGCGAGCGGCGCGCGATTAAACGACGCCGAGCAGGAGAGAAGCGAGCTCGAGGTAAGCGAAACACACACCGACAGGAAAGGTGGTTCTCTCGCGCAACTCATCTAAGCACGGTGACTGTTATCGAGCACGCGTGAAATTAAAATCAGGTCACTGCCGCTGACTGCTACCAGAACGACCGCTCTCGGTATTTTCAGCCCGACTTGAACGATCCTGCTTTATATACGTGTGTGATCGCTTACACTGGTCGGGAGCGGTGCACCGTGTCACCGAACGGTCGATAAAATTAATGGATAGCACTACGTATCGTAGACGAACGCTTTTTCGTGACGGTCTATCGAACAAACTATTTCAGTCAGCACTATTCTCCATATTTTGTTTCTCCATATATTATTTCTCGATTTTAAGACAGAATAAAGCCGAAACCGCACTCATTGATTTCCACCTTTCTAACGACATTCCCTTCGAGAACTGGGGCAATGAAATTTCACGCAAAACAACTTCTGAAACATTTCTCTGTAAGAAACGTTTACGTATAAGGTTAAACGTCACCGCTGAAACTAGTCCATATATCAAACGCTTTTTCAAATCCATCCTTTTAGTTGCGAAGCTCCCTGGTAAATAAAAATTCCCTTTAAACTTTGCAGGCCAATAATTTCATGAAAGCAGGATTGCGAAGTGTGTGACGGAGTCGAGATTTCATTTCACAAACTGCGGAACTCCATCCGGTAAAGGGGTTGCGTTTCAAGCATCGTTGTGAACCTTGAAAAATGCCATCGGTGGCCTCCATTTCATCCCTACAAAGTACACATAATCGTTCTAATTACCCGCCAGCTATGTTTCGTAATTGATACTGGCGGTTTAAAAAATCTACAACCTATAAACCCAATATTTTACACTCGGCGCGCCATACTCGCAACGATGTACGTATATTTAATATCAAAATCAAATGACAAGGCAGAAATTGAAAATATAAAATCGATCGACGATACACTGAATCTTAAAATTGTTCCTCTCTAAAAGATACGATCCTGTGTTCTCAACAATGGTTCATAATGATTTTTCAACCTCGTTGATCCTAACCGAAGATCCTAATTGCGAATGGACCGTTTAACAGAGTTTTTCGAAGTCGCGAGTCGTCTGGTAGAAAGAATCCATAAACGGATCATTCGGTGATATAAATGTTTGAAACTGCGGAAGAAGATAAGCGGAGGCGTCGCAGACATGAAAAGTCATCGTAAAGGGCGGGACGGTTGATCGTAAAGTTGAAACGAGCCGGGTGTTCAACGACGCGCGAGGCCTGTGCCTGCGAGTCATTTGACCCACATTGTTCCGACTTAAAGTCGATGTAGGGACCAGCGTATGTTTGCAATGGCCGCAGAGCGGCTACAGCAACGAAGCATCATGTTCACCGTTAAAAACCGAATGCAAACCGCAACGACGCGACACGAAGCGACGCGACGTAGCGTAGAGCCCTCCGTAGATTTCGGTTCTGATCGTGCGCCGTTTTTGCATATTCGATCGATGTCCGATAGGAACTCGTTGCATTCCGAACGAACGAAGCTTGTGTCAGCTGCAGTCGATAAATGGCGGCGCGTTTGTCTCCTCCGCTTTCCACTTTTCTGGACTATGCTCGTCACCAATGCGCTCTTAACGCCGCGTTGCTTTCAAATTTCCAATCGATGTATCTCCTTGTCGATTCGTTCACGTTCAACTTCACGATCCATGAACTTTGACGCAGATCGATAAATATTAGGTGTCCTCTCCTCGCATTTGAGAACGCACCAACCGGACGAAGTTTGCGCGCATTTCTTATCGCGATCTCGACGTTAATTGATCGTACACGGGTTCACGAAAATATTCGAACGCTCGTGGAATACTTGTTCCGAGTACACTATACATGTCGCGCGAAACATTTCCACACAAAGCCGAAGAAGTACATAGAAGTTAAGATATTTATTGGAAACATACGTATACTTCACAAAAATTACAACGTTATTTTAGCAGCTAATTATATCGATCAATATTTTAATATTTTAATGAGATCATTTGTATCACTAATTGTACGTTTAACCATTCGTAAGTCTTTATGAACTGTATATTCGCAATACATATCCTGTAACTTCTGTGTACATTTCCGGATCGATTTCAAATTTAATCAACGTAACCGTGACAAATAGCCGTCTCTAATTATACCGTTAATGAAATTTCAAAACGTTTGATAAAACACGTAATACGCGAATAGAAGGTTTCTACGAGTGTTCGAATGCTTCGATGCGCCACTGTACGAGGGCCAACGATCTGATCGACGCCTGAGCAATGAAAACCGAACGAGCAAAGTGGCTGCAACGAGCGGGCAGAGTTGGGCGCTAACTTTCGATTGGATTTGAAAGCCGGCCAAGTTGAAACCGACTTTCCAAATTCAAGCGGAAAATGTTCGCCAAACAAGGAGATACGCGAACGAATTCGCGGCGGGATTTATCGAGGGCCATTTAAAATATCACGATCCGCGTAAACGGGAAGAAATCGGCTTTTAAAACACCGAGATTTCGTTTTTAAGAGGGATTTACTTTGGCCAAAAGGACCGAATGCTTTCTCTGGGCGCGAGTGTTTTCTTAGAGATACCAGGCCGCAAACTAAATCGGAGATAATTACGTGGCCGTGCAAACTTTGAGCATAATCGTAACGCTTCATCCTCGTCCAACTTCGCGTGCGTTTATCTGGAATATAATAGGCAGACACCGGAAGGGATTCGAACTCGCCACGCGAACATTTCTTCGAACGTTTTCGTTTGCTGATTAATGGAGTAACCGGAGCGAAAAATGAGATTTCGCGTCGACAAAAATTCGCGTTGTTTCCGATACGAACCAAAAAAAAAAAAAAAAGATAAAGATATTCCTCTGAATGCCGTTGATGCCGCATAATGGGAAAGCAATGTACGCTGTGTTGTTGTACGTGTCACGTCCACTCGCCGGGCAACCAATTCAAGGGAAAGTCCATTATATTTTTTCCTCCCATTCGCTCGCTACGAGCCGACATCCCCATCGTTATTTTCAAGCTGAAGTATTTGTTAAACCGTCGCGTGAACTCGTCAGTTTCGTCGTGTTTTTGTTAAGGTTTGACGGATTGATTCGCGTCAACTGACGATCGATAAGGAAAAATATAACGCAACAATGTAGAGACTGGAGCAAGCTGTAAAATATCGCACGATTAGGATACGAGTGTCATATTTTAAATTCTATCACACGTAATGAAATTAATATAATATATCGTTAATATAAGACAATATGAACAATACTAATATAAGACAATATAAGACAATATTAATATAAGTTAATATGAACAATATAATATATTTATATGACGAAAGAACAATTTTAAAGTCCGATATCATATGAAAACTCTTAATCAATGTTATATCTGAATTATCCGTCATCTCGTCGTATTCTTAAAGCGTTAAAAATCACGTACATCGCATTATCTTTTAAATTTGCCTGCATAGAGCTATTGTAGCTTGGTTTTATTGTTGAAGCTCGTGAAGAAAAATGAGCCCAAAGTCAGGAGACAGGTTGGACCGAGATCAGCAGCAACTGGAGCGTGAGAATTCCGTTTTCCACGCTCGAGAACGTGGCTTGGTTTTCTAGCGGGCCGAACACGTTTTATTTATTCACCGAGCGCTGTCAAAATTAGCATCGTGCGCTACCAAATTATCGACGGAGGATCGATTTCCGAACGCGTCAGGGACACTTCTCGGCCGAGCCAGGTGTGTTCACTGACCTAAACCCTGACGATCCCTTGAAAATTGCACGGAATGAAGCTGGTGAACGCGAAGCGACCGGTAAACGCATGCATCTAGATAGCGGGACGTAATATACTCACGTCCTGGGCAGACAGAATCCTCGTGGCAGACTGAATGGTCGTGCTTCCCGAGTGGGGTCGATGATGCAAGGATTCGGCGGTATTGTCTCGAGAGTACACACTCCTATACCAGGGCAATCCACTTGAGCTGTCTCGTCTGTTTCGATATTTCCTCCACACGTGCCTGTGAAACAGAACAAAACCTCGTCCTTCTCTCAGAATACTCGTTCCCTATTCGTCAGGCTCAACTATGCTTATTCGTGTTTCCTTCATTAAGAGGCAAAACGTTGAATGTGACTACCAATCCAACTTTCACACGCTTTGCAAAGTGACAGAGATCTTTCCATTCTCTGGAGAACATTGCCATTTGGTTAGTGCATACGGTTCTCGTACTAAATTTAATTTTTAGTTTGCGATTATTAGACTGTGGATGTTTATGCGTTTAAAAGAGCGCAGAATACATATAATATGAAAAACGTAGGAAAACTAGGAAGTGTACCACTCGTCGAGATAATTACTTGGTGAAAAGAAATTGCTACTTTATTTTGTTTCTTCAATTTTGCTCGTAAAATTATAAAGTATAAAAACCCTACAGTCTAGTAATTAGTACTTGGAATAAAAATTTGGAAGCCATTTCGTGTTTATGGCGCTTCAAAGTGCAAGAAACGTACGTTTGACATTTTATGTTGCAGAAAAAGAACAAAAATATGTAGAACTTTCCATAATAGAGTTGATTCAATTTATATACGAGCGTTTCTATTTACACGCTCGTTACTATATGAAATGTCTTTTGTTCGAAGTTTAAATCTGTCAGGTTGATATCACGCATTAAATTTTAAACCATGTCAAAGAAAAAATATTTTATAAATAACGTGTATTTTAAAATTCATGACGAAAGTCTCAATCTTAATTACTGAATAATGAATCTTCAGGAATAATATTCGTCTGAATTTCTTATAATGTGAATCTAAATTCGGAAAAATTATCATTAAAGTGAAAAATTAAAAATATCTCCTATTCCATGCAAAATAATTTATTAATATACGAGCATGAATTACTTTAAAAGATATTATTGCTACGATAAGAGATTGTAATACCTTCATTTCAGGAAATTCCAAATCATTTAGTCATTTCATAAATTTATAAAAACAATTTTATGTATATAAAGCGTCAGAGACCTTACTTTTGCTCAACCAGACAATAATTCAAATTGATATGTATTGAAGAGGAAATTGATTCCTGTAATTCAATGTATTTAATGGAATTTCTCGAGCTCAATGTTGCCATTTTATTTCAGATAAAACAGAGCACATTTTTTCATAAAATAGAGAATAAACTAAAAAAAAAATACAATCGACAGTCAATAATTGAATTCCCGGTAAAACATCGACCAAAATCAAAGTGTAAATCCAAAAAACAATATACTAAAAAAAGCTTCGAGTGCAAAGGGTTGCGGTCAAATATTTTTAAAAGGGCATTGTTTCGACCGTATTAAATTGAAATAAATTTAAAAGAATAAATCAAAATCACGCAAAAATTAATTGACCTAATATTTGCCAAAGGTTCGGTTAAAAAAAGGAAACGAAACGATCAGAGAATTTTCGAATAGCAAAGGACGTATCTTCGCGAATAACGTATGGATTACGCGGTGCAACGGAAAAGTTGCAATACTCAGCAATGAAACAGCGCTTTCGAACAGTTTGTCGACTTTCGATGAATCAGTGACAAACAGTGATTTTAATTAGTAATCATTTTCCCGCGTTTGAACCGCATTCGTACGTTTTAGTCCCTCTGGTTTATTTGCATAGAACGTTATGGCAATTATTTCGACAGGAAATCTCGGAATCGTGCCGTTACAGTATAATACAATTTCCATTGAAACAAGACCTGGTTGCACGAGCTTCGAAAATAATTTGAATACATCTACGAGCAGTTGAACAACTGTCGAATAAATTGTTCTCGTTCTACTGAATAGACCGGGCATAATCCTCTGCTCGTGGTCGTAATTTCAGCAATAACGCAGGATTATTGTTTCCTCCCTTGGCTACGACAAAAATTTGCGAGTTCCCGCACCCAGACAGATCCGTGAAATCGGTTTTTATCGCAAGGATGGCGTTAACAGAGTCACGACGTAGGCCGGAGTTAATTTTTCGGGATCAAGAGATTCGGTGAAACTCGCGCTATTCTATTCGCGTACATCCTACACGACGATTCCACCGAGAGCGGAGTAAAATATTATCGGCTAAAACGCTGAAAGTCCACGTTGACAATACAATCTTTTACGTAAGGTACTTTAAAAAGGTACTTTACCTCGATGGAAACGATAGCCTTCGTTGACTTTGCCCGAACGTTATCGCCGACGCATTGTAAATGGGGTGCAAGAATCGCGTGGGCTTAGACGTCGATACATCGTAAGGGATTAGAGATTACTGGTGGCAGCCAAGGCGACAATCGATCAACCTGTGTATTTCCTACGGAGGTGGTGTGATAGTAGCAATGGTTCGACAGTGATCGAGTCGCGTGTGACGCGCACATCGGCTTTGTCTTTAATTGCCCCATTAATCAACGTCGAGGCTTTCGCTTTCGCGGCATAGCCACGAGCAGAGTCGTCTTGTTCGCAGTTATAACGCGACTGACGCTGTACCGTTAACTTATTCGCTGACTTAACGGTTTTTCTGTGCTGCTCTTTGTGCGGTTAGATGCTGATCTCGCCTCTGTCCCTTAACGCGATTTCGCGTGCACGCGATGCTACGAGCCGACTGCGTTGCGAATTTAGAGATGAAGAAACGGCACAAAGCGTATTGTTGCGCAGGTGTGCGCCTTTTCAAAATTGGAACGTACGAAAGAATATTTAAATATAGAGAGCGTGTTTCACCTGTCCTCGTGACAGAGCGTACTCAATTAAGATAATCTTCGGTGCTTTTAAAACTATTCCAGCGATGAATAAAATGCAACACTGTAACGTATCGAAAATTCTCACCTTTCTCTCCTTTCAAGAGTACACAAGTACAGCTGTTTGCGCGATATAAAATCTCCGACGATAAGATAGGAAAGTATGGTTAAAGGAACGGGACGAAAGTTTGCGGCACTTTCCTAAGCATACGTTGCGAGACAACCATGTTTCTCTTACCTGACGCCAAAGGCGATTCCCAGCGCGACGATCAACGGCAGCAACGTCGAAATACACGCTAGAAAAACTGTCTGTATATCTGAAAAGCCAGCGAGTATACCTGGAAAAAGTATATTCGTTAGGATAGTACGTGAAATCATGGTGTTTTAATCGGTCGTAAAAATTAAGTAATTCGATTTAACTGATACGCCGGGTATTCATATGATACATTTCGGTCATGGCCACTACGACTTCGCCAATTAAAATATACGAACTATACGAAACGAGAGAAATGGACGGATGTACGACTTTCCTAACAGTGCGCGTAGCGCGTATATTCCCCTAATTACGACGGAGAATGTCTCGAGAGAGCTGCAAGATGACGTCTATGTAATCTAATCGATGAGTAAGTTTGCCCGCCGTTCTAACTGATTAGCTTTTCCATTAAAATTCATCAAAGTAAAATAAACTTTAAGGTTACAACCTTAATTCCTAATCTATTCACCAACCTAACCCAAACTGCAACGTCAACGATGCATCCCAGAGAGATAAGCCTATCGTCCATCTCGCTTCCATTGACCCTAAAAGTTATGATAACCGGACAGCATCGAAACTGCTACATACAATGAGCGAGTGTTCGGCGAGAAGATCATCACGGAGGATCGTCGAACACGAGAAATGGATGAACTGCTATTTCCGAAAGTTGGCGTCGCTTTACAGAAGGTCGCCGTGTCTGTGGAAGAAAGACACGCGGGGTTATTTGGACAGCGAGTACAGACATCGTGCTTATAGTCGCATTCATCGAGCCATGGAGTTGCCGGGGGTGACTTTCGTCGAGATAGTCTTGAAGATTCGCGAGATGCGCCGCCTCTACGTGAACGAACTAAAAAGGTTGCTGGAAGCCAAGTCGTACGGCCGTTGTTACGAGATCTCGCTACCATGGTTCTACAATTTGCATCAATTTCTCTACCCGTACCTGGATTACGACGAGGCAGTCGAGTTGCATGTTCGTATCGATGAACTCGTTACCCCATTAGCATGAACGGTGGCTCGACGGTTTTACCAATAACTTTGATGTAGTTTCTTGTTACGGGGCTCCGCATCTAGACGTATGCCGTGTAACGTTTTTAATCCTCCGATTACAATGGCCCGGTCGATAGATGAAGCTGATGCATCCGCTGGTTCTAACGGAAAGTTCCGATAAGCCGAGATGGATTACGTTCAGACGAATAAATTAAGTTGTATTGAAGCGTTGCGCACGACGAATATTAATGTCTTGTAATCTGTGTACTCCATTGTACTCGGTTGTAGTAGAAAAATTTATTTTAAAGTACTAATTTATAAACATTTTGATAATTAGCTAGTAATCTTTCGCGTAAGAGTTTCGTAATACCGACGAACAGGGGTCTACATGTAGGAATTTAACGAAAGTCTCGGGTAATATCGTCTAACAGACTCTCGTAGAAAAATGTCGACGGGCGCGGGGAATAAGAGAATTTTTTAAAGTAAAATACAACCTCTGAAATGGCTGTATACGAGGATTCTTGTCGCGGAGCCTCGTGCACAAGTGCAGGATATAAGTCGACGGTTATAAATATTTAGAGATAGTTTTCCTATTCCGTGCAATATTTGCGCTATTATTTTCCCCCGATGAAACGATTCGTCGTTGGATTTCCACAGAACGTAGACGAAACTTTTGCCAAGAATGAGAACTGCAGTTGCTTTCGATGCCTGATATCGAGTAGAAACACTCGTATTGAACATTTCTTACCGTCTAGCACACAACGAACTATCCCTACTCTGAATTCGATTAGTTCCCCTGCCGTCTCCTTGCCAGAGGTCAAGACTCACCCTCGAACTTTCCCTCGCTCCTGCAGCCGAATTTCCTATACTAAGAAACGACTGGACAGATTTCCTTCCCGTGCATTCTGCACAACGACCAGTGGATGCACTTCCTGCTGCGAGAACTTGGAACATCGTGGAGATATGGCTGAGAACGAATTAGGGGACACGCGAGAGGTTGATCGATAATACAAAGTGTGAATTTATTTAGATAAGAAACAAGTTGTGGAAGTTTATGCAAGTTCATATTTTGAGGTAAATGCAATCGAGAAAAAATGTACGCGAACAAACGTTTGTTTAATTCGCCAAATATTATGAAAGGTATCGAGGATGTATCATGGATATTTATGTATAAATATTTTAGATATAAATGGAATTTTTAGAAGACGTACTCTGAGAGGCGGATTTTAACATTTAATATTTAAACGGTGAAGGAAACAATTTTTTAATTCTGTTTCTTTTTTTCTATCTCATAAAAATATAAATTTGTATAAACGTCTACAGTGTAACGGTATCTTTAAAAATGCAATTTGACTAAGAAGCGAAAGAGTCCCGAGTGAATCGCTGAAAAATTTAAAGAACAGCAAGAATTCAAAGAGAGAGATAGAGGGAGACAGAGAGGGAGAATGCTGAAAATTATCATTTTTATTTTATTTCTATTTATTATTAAATATTATTCTGTTTATCTTGTTTTATATTTAATGAATAAACACCTGCCTGCAATCCAATATTTCTATAGAAATAAGAAATTAATCCTTCTACTTACAATTTAATGCGCAGAGATCTGAATTGATTGCCAGTGTAATGAAAATTAAACTAATTATCTTATCGTCTTGGGTTACTCATAAAAAGGAAGGTTTAATTGCGTACACTCTCAAAGTTCTACATAAATACAGAAAACTCGTTATTGAAATAGGTAAAGTGTCACGAATTTACAATCTGCGGATTACATAGCACAGCATCGAGTGACGATACTTGCGACACTGGCTCGGATCAGTTGGAAACTTTCTCGATGACTGTGACACGTTGTCTCAGGAAGTTGGATAAACCGTATGCGCTTAAAGCGCAGGCAGAAATTCAACAAATCTTGGAGAATATGCTGATAAAATCAAAGGTAATCGAATCATCGGCTATAGAAGCCGCAAGTAATTAAAAATTCTCTCATTTTACAGAACAGTTCACCGAAAAGGACTCGTTTACGCGAATCGTCCTACGATTTGTGATAAAACGTATTCCGAGATCCAAAGCAAGGTAAATTTACAACTTAAACATCCGAAGAGCTGTCGAGTTAAAAATACTTGGTACATTGTTTCAGATCCAGCACGGAACTTATTGAAGAAATCCAACGTTCGATCGCCACCTCCCTCCGTTCATGCATAGCAGGTACCTCTCATAAATATTACAAAAAATCCTGATGGCATGAGTAGCTCGCGGGAAGCATGAATATCTAACGACAAAAAGCTTCAATCGGAGACTGAATTTCGTCGTATATCATGGTTCTAGCGCGCGGATGGTATCGATCCGACTTTGGTAGACCGCAGCGTTATGATTAGTATTCAGCGAGTGTCGCAGTCGGCCGGTCGGACAAGGACGAAGATGGCAAGATTTGCTCTGGCAAAACGGAGGATGCGTGCCACACAGCCTGTCCCTGATAACAGGTTATCCTTTGATCGAACCCCCTCTCGCAAAAAGTCCACGTTCCTGCCGTTATTGCTACTAAACCGAAACGCGATCGGACGAAGTCGCGTTAATCCTCAAAGCGAATCATCGATTAAGGGATTATCAAAGGTTGTATCGAATCTCATTCGCCGTCGACAACGAATCGACGCATTGGCCTGGCTTCGAGATCGATTAGTCGATGAAAAGAGTTCCGTTCGGAATCTTCAAGTTTTATAACAGGACCTCAAAAAAATCGACGTACTTTCAACAACTCGAGCCTTCGACTTTGCAAGTGGAAATTCTTGCCAGCAATTCGCAGCAATTTTTCGTGAAAAAACAAGTTGGTGAGCGGCGTGGCAATAAATCCAAAGAGCTAGCAGGATTAAGCTTCGCCGGAAACTATTTTGCGCACCGCGAGGCAAAAGGAACACGGGAAAACCCGGAGATCTGTGGATAGTCTAGCGAGCAGTCGAGAGGACCTAGAACGAACGGGCAACATTTAGACCAATTCTCAAAATCCCCTTGATACCCGATGAAACAGGATTCGAGTGTGCTTGGTCGAAAGACCTCCCAACGCGATGACCGAACGACTCGCAACTACCTGGCCTGTCTCTCGGCGCGTTTCAAATGAAATAATTGTCGGAACAGTTGAACACTCTCGGCGACATTTAACGCGGAACATGTCTAATTCATTGGAAACTGTGGTACACCGCTAACAAACGTCCAGATCGTTTCCAAAGCGCACCTGGTTGCGCCAAACGAAGGCTGATCGAACTTCGCGAATCCTGTTAACACGTGGCTTTTCGCGATCTAACAGCTGCAACTCGAAATACGATTTTTATCGTGGAAGGGACATCAAAGCGAATTCCATCGTTCGCCAAGCGGAAAGGACGAGCAAGGAAAAGGGGTAAGAGAGAGAAAGAGGGAGAGAGAGAGAGAGGCAAAGGCGGACAAGGTTAACGGCGCAAGGAGAAATAGTCGAGGCGATTGGTAAGTGGCGTTTCCGGCCGAGAGCGGCGTAATGCAGTCCCATTAGGTTCGGCTTTGACCGGTATAACGCGCATTAACCGTATTCACAGGCTCTTATTACTTACTGTGATCGAGCTCGTCGTGTTCCATGAGGTAGCCGGTCGCGTTGTAGATGTGATGGTCGGGTTTAGCGGTACTGGTGACCGCAGCTCCACCCGTTACTGTCGTGGACGGATTAGTCGGAATTGCTGTGCTAGCGCTAATCGCGGCTGCGACCACGCTAGGTGGCGACGAGGACATCGTTGATACGAGATTCATCGTGCCCGTCGAGGTCTCAACCTCCGTCGCGTTCAGTTCACTCGTCATTGTTCTACCGTGAATGTCCAACCCTATGCTCGCATATCGCTTCTCTCGAAAATTTACGAGTCGAGTATAACCGCAACGCCGTTATTATTCCAAGGCTTACCGAACGGTGCTAACAGGAGGTCATCGGTTCGATCGATCGGTCGAGACGGTCTGTCGTCCGATGGACGCGATCCAGCATCCAATTTGCAATTACTATTCAATTTAGATTTAAGCTACGCTGATTAGATCGGTTCGCCGCACGACAACCTCTTCGAGTTCAGGGATGCAAACGAACTGAGACCGAGTCGACGGACCTGAAATCGAGTTTCTTGCCACGCGAATCCGGACTTCCGTGCTTTGCATCTCTTCCACCGGTTGATAGGCGAAACCGAAATACGCGATCCGAACACAATTATAGCTCGACCAATGTCATTCAGCCTGAACTCCTTCAAGACTACCAGCTAATTGGATTCACCGACGTTCTACCAACCAATTAACCAACGATCGTTCACACCTCGGTACACGTACAAACAACTTGAATTAACGAGCTTCTACGATACGATCCACCAATTTCTACGGTCCACCGATAACGTATGGAATGTCCCTGTTCGTTCGGATCTATCAGGACAACGATCGTAAATAGTTATTGTACGAGAACGAAGGAAACCTTTGTAATTTTTAGCCGACCTGTCGGTGATTTCTCACCCCTGACTGGCTTTCGCGAGTGGATTAAAGCCGACCAAAGGAAGAAATCCTGGCAACCGGAATGAGAAACTTATTTGCTCCTTGTCTATGTTGCCCTCTATGTTTCTCTCTTCGTGAATTCAGCAGACGATTGTTCCACGGTTCAATTTCACCGGTGTAGAAGACGATTTTGTTGGTATTTGTTAGCAGCCAACCGAGTGTCGCTCATTCTCGCTCTGCTTTCCTCCCGAGAGAACCGGCTTCTGAAACAGAAAAAAGGAAGTCCTTGTAGTGGATTGCCCGTGTAATTTCATTTCCTGCGGGGGAATTCATCGACCGTTGTAAGATTACTCTCGTAGCAGTTAGGGGAAGGGGGCGTTAAAGGGCGCGTTTCGAAGGAACCGTACAATCCGTCGCGCGATTCCCGAGACCGTCTCGACTTACGGTTTACGGTTTACGCGCCTCCGTCGCGGCGACTTGCTCGGTCATTACCGTCGTTAAATGCGCCATGCTCGAGAGAAATCTTTTTCAAGGTCATTTCACGTCGGTTCATCATCTCTAGTGTTTCTGTGTCGCCTCCATCCTCCTTTTATCGTCCATAAAGTACCATCGAGGCACCGTTTCTAGCTGCTCTGCGTCATTACCAACGCCATTACCATGCTTTTTTCTTTGCGACAGTCGTTGAATTATGTAACGATAACTATGAAAATCGCATGGGCGCTGTACGATAAGCCCGTGTAGTCGAAACAGGAAATAAACTCCTAGGTTTAAAATTACGAGACTTTTAAAATGAAATAATAGATCGAGCAAGTTTGAAAAAAAAATGCTTAATCCCAAGATCAAGTAGAACGTGAATTTCGTTTAAATGGGGTCGATTCAATGTTCCAAATTATTAAATTCCTTTCCTGTTAAGGGCGAAAAGGATAACTTATGTTTTTGCCCATGTACTCTGCGTATCGAATAAATTCCATGAATGAAATTCTGTAATACATATGAAACACACGACTGTCATATTCCACTCCCACACCCGCTTCTGAACCCCGTCGATAAATTCTGAAGCTTCCGGCACTCTTCATCTCGGCCCACTTCCATTCACCCTCTCAAATCTGTCTTTGTCCTCGTGACCGTATCTTTCAGCTTCCCCTAGGCTTCTTTTCCGCTTTCGACTCGTCTTATAAGTTCTCTACGTACGCATCTACGAAATATTTTAAACGAGAGTAATCGCGATGAATCGTGTCAGGATGAATCGCGCGAGGAATACACGCAAGACGAGCTTGATTTTCCGCCGACGACGCTGATCAGTAATAGATCAATTTGGAATTCAAAGCAGCTAGGGATAGACGATTTTGAAATATATCGTCCTATAATCACAATAGCTTTTCGCAACGCGAGCATACCCGATAATTAAACTTGGCCGATAGTTAGCGCTGCATTGTTCCGCTAACAGTTTTCCGGGCATGCAGTAATTATTCATAAGCGTAAGTTCGTAATGAACGTATGCACGCGCGTTCTCGGCCAAGCTTGAATTTCGGTCACCGTAACCAACTTCGGTGACCCTCTGTTTTCCAATTTTCAACAAACCTTCGTTTTCCCACCGTTCTCATTTCGTGAACATTTCGCGCAATTTTCACCAAATTTTCACTAAAATCACCTACCGTTACCGGAACCGTGAAAAAAAGCGCAGTTGCTACGGAAAATTGGCAGAAATTGGACTTTCTTCGACTAATAAAAGTCGGAGAACGAAAGGAAAACCCTCGACGCACAATTTCATTGGATATTTAATATCGATAATTGGCACTCTATGTCCGTGGCGAAGCATCGTTAACACGAGCCATCGGTAGTTCGAACACGACTTCGCATTAATTGGCACGGCGCATTGAAATTGCAACTGCAGTGCGGTTGCCTCGAGGACACTCCTGCGAGCTCGGAGGCGTCGTCGCAGGATACAATCGCCCGCCAGTTCGGTTGACATCGTATAACGAACTCGAGTTCAATCTTAACAACGTAACGTAACAAGCAACACAGACGAGATTATTAATCGAATTGAAAAGCGATTCCGTCGACATTCCAACAAAGTTACCGTCATACGCGCGTAGCTTTCTTTCTCATCTTTTCGATGAATGCCCGAAACACCGACCACGGCTAATATATCACACTTCTGGGTATAAACGTTCGCCGATTGAACGATAACAGGTGAGTAACAGCGATTATGCGACGCCCTGTGTATTTTCGCGACCTCTTTTATCGTCATCCCTCATTTACCTCGACGCGCAGAAACTTCCAAGAATATCCGATGAACGTGACGTCTTCGGCCTGGAAATTATTTTCCAGGTAGCAGCTCCTTGTACAAACTATGACCGAGTCAAATTACGTTCAGCTAGAGTACGTTCGTGGAAAGTCTCTAGCGTACTGGTTCATCGAGGAGCGTTAGAGGGTGAAGAACATTCAACGTGCAAATTTATGGAAGGAAAAACGAAATATTCTCTTTGTCGCGGTGCAAAGGAAACAAAAATTTCCGACGAGCAGCAGTCGCGTAATCAACGGGAACGTTGCCTAGCTGTCGCAATCAACGGTGAAATCGCGGAACCGCAGAAACGTAGGTGCCCGTGAGCCGAGATTTTAATGAAAATTTACATTCACCGCCGGTGTTCCCGGAATGCCTGTCAGACTCGGTGAGTCGTGCATCTTCCCGAGAAAATCAGCTTAACTCGGTTACCGTGTGGGAAGAAGATGATTCGCGATGTGGTTGCTCGTAAGTGGACGAAGGGTCGAACAGGCGGGCAAGACGCCTTCGAGATTCGTTCTCTCGGTTCGACGAACATCTGGCTGTTATAGCGGTTTAGTGATTCTTATGTAATGCGGCTTCCCCAAGATCGCGATGCCGATTTGCATAATCGAACTCGCCCGTTTGGTCTCCCATGCTACTAACAGTCACGCCAGCTAAACGCAGTTTCGGCATCTGCGGCGTTAATAAGAAACTTTCTCGACATTAATTCCATTAGGTTCGTTTAATCGAGGCCATGGCAGCGACTTTCGCGACTGTCTGTTTTAACAGCCCGCACAGAAATACCGATCGGCTTGGCCTAAGAGACTAGGTAAGTAAATACGAATTTCTAAGGGCACCAGAAGTCGTCGACTCGTTATTAGTTCATTACACAGAGCTAGTTAATTTACTCCGAGTCTATCGACCATTGCGTGGAATAAATTTCGCGAGCTTACCCGCTGGGAAGATGGCGAAACATTTTGGACTTTGATCTTCGATACTGCTCCGAGGCAGGAACACGCTTTATAATTAACTTTTGCCGGAGTTCCTTTTGCATCTCGAGTTTCAGCCGACGCTCGTTAGTGGACGGAGAACGGCACTCGCCTCGATTAACTATTTCCTTGTCTGACACCGATCGGTGAATCTATCATTGAAAAAAATCTTTGGTGTAAAGCGAATTTTATCTGTGAGTTATAGCATGGCATGATAATGATAATTTTCGGCAACAGAAGAGCTGAAAATTCGATGATTTTATAATTATCGTCTTGACGATCGATCAAATTGTTGGTACGTTTAATCAGCCGACAAGTTTTTGATCAATCGCCCATCGTGTTACTACACAAGCTACGCGGCAAATAACGAATGATCAATTAAATTACGCGACCTTTGCCAGTTTAATAGCCCTAATTACTAACTTAACGGACTCAATGCGCTCTCCTTGTACAATGAAAATCACGCTTGTACGGTCGAGATAAAAGCTGGCTCTAGTCGATAAATTTCTGCCAAAGCATGCTTATTTAATCGTATGCATTTGTAAAAAGCTCGCGCGTATAGAAACCGATCAACCGATCAAAAGCAAAGCAGAATAATGAATTTCGTTAGGCTATTTGGCATTCTATACAGATTCTGTGCTATAGCATAGTTAATCAATTCTGTAACCTACTTGATAATGTTCTATATACTACGCTATCACAATACGTTAAAATAAATAGCCTGTTAAACGAAAAATACAAACTTTTGGCGATTTTGTTGGAAAAATAATGAATTAATTTTTTCTACCGATAACACGTATCTTTCTGTAACGTGGCTCTTTTCCAAGAAGCACATTCATGACGTTTGATTCGAGGAGTATGAAACTTCGAATGCACTTTATTCGAAACATGAAAATCTGAAAAGGCAATGTAACGATCGTTTCTACTGACTGAATAATTCGCTTCGACCGATATTAACCCAAAAGAAAGTCGACGACGAACTAAAATCCGAATCCCAGCGGATCGAGAAAGTCACCGGTGAACAAAGGGCGCATCATCTAGACCGAGCTTCTATCTTGTGGTTGAACTAACCCCTATTCTGTCCAAGTAAATGATGCGGAAACTCTGAAGCCTGCATAAGGACGCGCTCTCCTGAAAATGCACCCGAAAATGAAGGCAATTTACAGCCACGTAATTTGCGAATGTCCGTGGTGCTCCTTTATCTAATAATAATGAAACTTTGGCACCGTCTGCTAATAATTGATCCTGCATTTCAATTTAATCTCAACGTGTAGGAACTTAATATACATATAATCTATATGCTATGTATATATACAATGTACAATCCTTCGTGACAAAATTTCTAGCAAAAATTGGTTCGACTATATTTATCACTGTACAATAATTTTTCAACTTGAACGAGATAATACGGTAACTTTGGAAGGTTCTGATAATTTTCTAAAATATGGCTATTCAAATTTACTTAAATTTCCATACGTATCTTGAGATCTCCGAACGAGAGTGTAGTATCATAAAAGCCCGATGCTCCCGGTGGACAAATTTTCAACTTCTTAATATTTAACACACAGTTTTCATGAAAACGTCAAACTGGCGAAACTCTCTCACAAAGTTTTTGTTTATTTCTAGTGAACCAAGTCGATCGTATATCTGTTCGCCGACGTGCCTGTTATCAATGATACAATCGCGTTTACGACACTGGAAAATTCTCCGGAGTAATATTCCGGCAGAATGTTTCGCAACATTGCATCGCCCGTGGCGCAGGATCCTGCCGACATGGTGATTCATGGAAGCGGTTGGTCAAAGGGCAAACGAACTGCTTACCGAACTGAAAATTTATGTATTCGAGATACCAGGACTATCATAGGGAAGGACGCCTGAGAAATTTGTTGAACGATCGTCGAGGGTTGACCGGTCCCTCGTTTCGCGTACCATAGAATTTGAAAGAAGCATTACTTTCGACCTTGTCTTTTTCTTTCATGAAAAGCACAAAATCGTCTGAGATAAATGAA
Organism: Bombus terrestris; assembly: GCF_910591885.1. Classification (NCBI taxonomy): domain Eukaryota; kingdom Metazoa; phylum Arthropoda; class Insecta; order Hymenoptera; family Apidae; genus Bombus; species Bombus terrestris. The sequence goes on along the minus strand of NC_063281.1, from coordinate 10,979,377 downwards.
AACATCGAAACTTCTACTCTCTGTCCCTCCCTTATGATAGAACTTTCATCGAAATATCTTTATCAATTCAATCTCTTTCTTCCGTGAAAACGAAATATCGTTTAAAAAAAGAAACGAAATGATCGAAAATTGCTGTTTGTGTTCCTTACTGGTAATAGAACCTTCCCCAAAGTAACCGTTACTTTTGATTCAGTTTCTCTCTACCATGAGAACCAAAAGTCGTTCCAGAGATAACCGAAAAAAACGCGAAGATCGTTCTCCTGACTGGTAATAGAACTTGCGATGTGTTGGATCGAGCCAACATTCCAACTGGCTACGTAAACGAGTCTCGAAAATTCGCGTTCCGCTCCAACAAGTTAGATCGCTATCGAATTCCGTATAAGCGACGCAACAATGCCGTAATGTTTTCCCATGGAATGACGATAAACGTTTTATAGGATAAAAAGATAGAAGGACAAAAAAGATAGAGAGCGGAAGAGAGACGGGGCAGAGAGCAGACGTATCGAATAGCGTTTTTCGCGAGAAAATGAGATTCCCAGACTTTTCTACAACCTGTGCGAACGTACTGCCTCCATTTCCCTAGCCGATTCTATGTTTCAAGGCGCTGAACGTGTGAAACGCACAGGCGCAGATGCGAGGACGTCTAGGAAGTTGCCAGTGGCAAGTCGAAACGCGCACAATTCCAGAGAATATCGATCATGAAATACACCGATAAGATCACAACGAAGTTCCGTTCGAATGGTTTTTCAAAATTTGTCAATCGTAAATTCTTGGAAAGCATATTCCGAGGTCGAGACACACGTTGCCAGTTGTCTTTACGATCGCCAGACCCAGCTAAGGGTAGGTGGGTCGAATCCCCAGAATCGGTGCGTAATTTAATTAAATCGCGTATCGTCGGACATTCCACGGTCTGGTCGTTGTACAATTAAACATGGTCTAACGAACATCGAGCGTAGAAGGGATGCAAGGTCGACCCTTTTGGCGAATCTACGCTGGCCTAACTTTCTGCTCGATAAGATTCTTCGATCGCTCGTTCAACTTTGAAAGACCAGCAAGGATAGGCTTGGATACGCTAGAGAATGCAAGTTCTTCGTGTACACCTTATTTTTACGTTGTGCAATAGTAAACTGAGATTCTCGAAAAGCAAATCGATCGACTCCACTTTTTAGTGGTTTCTTAATTTTGTTACACAAGTACCCTACTGTATTATGTAATTAATTAACCTATATTATGCAGAATGACGGTGCACGTCGATATCGCCAAGCTCTTTCGATAAGTTGATTAACGAAAATCCAGGGAGAAAACTTGTCGAACGTCGCGGCTGATCCGCGAACGTATCTCAGGCAATCAGGCCATCCACGCTAAACAAATTTTGTTGCAGACGAAGACTAATTACGAGAATCTAATAAGATCAAGTGGTATATCGAATTATGGTTGTCAGAAGGAAATCAAGCCTAATTACTTGGATTCCCTGTAACAGAGCCAAAGATAGGGAATATCTGATCAGGAACATTCTACGCAATTTAATCTAATATTATTAATGAGATTTTACAAGTCAACGAATATTATACAGACTATACTATTACGAATGGAATTTTACAATTCTCTTTCGCGATAGATATAAATGATGAATTATCGTGTACAAGGGAGCAGAAATTAATTTCGACGAATTTCGCGTTATACATCGGATCATGTAACAAGTACGCTGTAATCTTAGAAATTTCGCTTCGTAAATTAATTAAAAGCCGTAAAATAGTTCAAGGTTCGTGGTTTAAAATAACCCTCGCATTGTCATCTCGATCTCATAGAAACGTCTAGGAGGAACACTTAGGAATTCGAAGAGAAATTCCTACTAACATTCCCAAGCATGGTACACCTTTAAGAAGACCTCGTCGCCTAATGGAATGAAAGACAGCGCACTTTGTGCTTGACGAACGTTTCCGTGATAACTTGCGATTCGATTGGAGGAGGGGAATAGACTTTCCGGTTTCGATTCTGAAAATGACAAGTTGCACGTGCTTCGTGCACCGGTGGAATCTCTCTGTTGGGAAATTCGCCAAGGTTCGTTAGCCCACTCAATTTCAACGAAGACCTTTTGAAAAGCGTAGCCGTGGTAGTCGCTTGTTACAATAGTCGCGTTCGATATCGCTCATCGTCGATCGTTGTACGGACATGGAATCGAAGGCGGTGCCTGCTTCTCTCTAGTTTCATAACGCCTACAGCGGTTAAAGAATAGCCGGCCTTTCTTCGATGCAACGAACGAAGAGACAAAAAGGGAAAAACATTTACAACGTGCAAGGAAAAGCAAGTATCGAGATAAGGAGAAACGTCTCTGGAGAGACTGTTTTCACCGCTATCTTAGAGATGGTGGCGCTAATAGAATTCTAGAAGCTGTTAGAGGCCCATTCAGCTGGTTGATGGCCTCCCATTGAATCGTAACTTCTTTAAAAACCCAGTAACGCGGTCTTTCTCCTTCCAGCGAAGTTAAGGATCTCTTAAGACGTTTCGCGAAAGCAAAGGCGCACGGTTTTATACGTGGAATCAAAGCGATTGAATTAATTTACGTGCGAGCATAATAAGTAAATAATTAGCTCAGTGTCCCTATCCAAGAAACGTTCGCGCGACGAACAACGACAACTCGAGCTTCAAAGCGAACGCCGCGTCGTGAAACAGAGCGTTTGACACAAGCTGTTAACACGTGTACGGCTTGCCAGACATACCGACCAAGTCTGTCGATGTACAGGCAGCCCGCAAAGTGCATGCGGTGCACTGCAATGCAATATCTCGGCGATGACTTTAGGAATGCACGCCACGATTCTACGGAACGTATAATACATATTTCGAGTCTGGATGTTTGACTGTTGCAGAAGTACGGGAAAATCGTCGACGTTTACCCAAATAGAGCACCAAATATTGATATTAAACGCATCAAAAGCAAGACAGCCACGCGAAATACGAATACCAAGAGAAGATCTCGAGAGGAAATAAAACGTATTAATTAAATTAGTACCGGGAATATTAACGATACTGGGAAGAGAACGAGGCAACTGTCCTCTGTTGATCTATTACTCTACTTTATTTCTAATTCCGTAATATTTCTCGGAAGCCGTCAATCTCCGAAGCAGTTTAAGACGTTCCCCTCCCCAGACAGCAAAGTTGTTCATTAATTACTCGAGCCGGTTAATTACAGAATTCCTTTCCGGTGTACATCGTCGTGGAGCATCTCAGGCGCGCAGTAACCGGCGAACGAGACTGCCGAGATTTCTCCGGGACTAAATTTTTCCCGTGCGCTGACACCATTAAACACCTTGAAAATAAATCAGCCTGACCCGTAAATTTCCGCAGTTTATCGCGTTCTTTTTATGCCACGACTATTAAAACAAGACTTTGAACTTTTTTTCTCGCTTCTGCTTCCTTTTTTCCTCGACGCCGCGAAGCACGTGAAAAATATCAATCGAGGCATTTTGAAATTTTTTCGACTCCCTCTACTCCACCAAATATGTAAACGAAGGGCGAAAGTGTCTCTTGGATGATGGCCGTTTTCACGTGCCGAGCTCGTTCTCGCGACGTACACCGTCGAAACGGTCGCTCGGCCGAGAACAGGATAGAAACGGGCGAGAGAACGTTGAACACGCGACGACCACTTTGAAAATCATCGTATAGCGAGAGAGTGGTTAGGAGGGGTCAAGGGGTGCTTCGCTGCCGCTTGCTCCAGTTAAGTCGAACTGCTGACTGTACCACCGGGTGACGATCCGACAGATGCTTCTCTACCATCAAAAGCTCTCGTTTTTCTACCACTCACGAGTCTCGCCGCTTCTTTGGATTCTCCGTCTACGTCGAGAAATCTGTCTTCGAAACGATCCTCGTTGGAGACGAGCGGAGATACATCCATTTGAGAAACGTAAACGTTCCGCTGCACTTTGGGGTGGCGAATGATAATAGAGAGAAAGTGCAGGTCAAGGAGTACTCCTCTCAAGAGCTGGAATGCAGCTCGCCGCACACCAAAACCACCCTTTCGATCCTGTTTCCTTGTCCGGCCACTGACACCAACTTACTTCCAAGCAAATGTTCGATAATTCCTTGGCCAGCCTCTGTTTGTGCCACGCCTTGCACGGCTGAACAGAAATTAGTGGCAGGTATATAATACAATCTTGTAGTTGTTGCTAATCGCTAAAGGTTTCTCGCCGTTGTAGTTTCCGACTACGCTGCGATTTTGCTCGCAAGTAGATTGAACTTTGAACGTTTAACATGCAACGGTGGTTCCCGACCAGTGCATTGTAAAGAATCGATCTCGGCTACTTTTCGACCTTTTTTAACAACGAACAAATTAATTTCCTACGGGCATCCGGCGCCGTTGGAACGAGCGCAGAAATCATAATTGATTCGACTAATTTATGAAAAACGTCGGAGGAAGCAGATGAATTCATAGAACGCAAGAGAGCGTGGAAAACGGAAGGAGACAGATAAAGCCAGGGGAGAAGATAAGAAGAATAAGAGAGGGAAGCAGGATAGAGCTCGTTATTATCCTCTAGAGACAGCCTGCGGAATTCCTGAGGAACAGTTTCACGTACTGTACGGCCACAATGCGAGCGACACTCAGCGCGTAAAGCCATTATTATTATTGGCGTTACTATTGTTCCATTTTGTTCTATTATGCCGCCATTTGTGCTTCAAGAGTACAGTGAAACGGTTGCGAGTAGTAGAACAACAAATGAATTCTGACATATATCTCCGTGGCCGGTTCTTGCTATTGGGAAAATGTCGTTTGTTTAAAAGCATGCTGCAATTATTCGCCGGTCGATCGCGTTTGGAAATCGGTCCGAAAACGACTTGACCTCGAGTTGCCCGCTCTATTCGGGTCAGCCATTCGGTTGGCAAATGAATGGTTGAAATATTCAAAGGTAATCGCCACGCGTGCGCCAGCCGTGCGCTATTAACATGCGAAAATTTATCGCAATCCCCCGATCGAGGCTCAATCCGTTAGTGGATATAACTGATCGGTCTTACGAAAATGTATAGCTCGGTCGTTTGTATTCGATATCACCGACCTAAGCACCCTGCCAGGCAAAACTTCCCATTTGACGAAGACAAATGTGTATTTGTGTGCCGGACAAAATTTCATTTCCAAGAGTCCCGAGGATATTGGCACGGACTGCTGTAACTACTTCGTAACTTTCCTCCGGTTCAAGTTATAAATAAAGTGATCGCGTCGTTGAGGAAATCGATCGATCAACGGGAATGCGACTTATCGTTCGTTAAAAAATTACATTTCTCGGATAAAAAAAGAAGAGACTACGTTGTTCGGATGCGACGCAAAGGAAATTACGTCGGAGACGGTTAATGAAAAAAGTAGGAAGAAACTGTAACCTTTGTTACGCGATCAGGGCAGCTGAACTCCGTAATTCCGTATTTTATGTCACGGTAAGTTTCGTAAGTTCGTCTGTGTTACAGGTTTTTCCTTCAAAATGAAAATCGTCTTAAACATAAGAGACGGTAATACGTCAAAGGAGTAAGATGGAATAAAGAGCACGAACATTTGCCTCTACGTTTACACCGCTGACTCAGCGTGTCTGCTCCGTTTCAAATTCGTTGTTGCACAGAGAAATTATTCGCTTATCGAGTTACGTGCCTTCGGTATGACTGCTTGTGTCCTACTTTCGTTGGAAACGGCATTCGATTCGTGAACGCACGGTTCCTGTCGGCTACGCGAATTCGATTATCCTTCGTTCGATCACTCGATAATTGCGAGAGATCGCAGATTCGTTGTACCAGGGAGACGCGGACGTTCGAAAATCAAGCAGACAGTCGATTTATGAAACGAATGACGGAGAACTCGACGCGACATCAAGCATTCATCGGTGCATCGTTTAATCGAACGATTGTGGAGCGTGACCGGCTTTGGTCCGGTTAAATTCGACGGAAAATAGCGTCGACGCGAAATTAATCACGGCTACGATACCTCGTTAACTTTTCTGTGTTCAAAGTGCCGACACAAGCTTGTAATTATCTCTTTGCCGCGCAAGGAAATAATACTAGATATCGTTGTTGCGAAAATTTATCTGTTTAGCACCCTGCCAACGATACGTAAAGAACTATTCGAGAAGAATAGAGAAACAACCGAACCATTTTTTCCACAAACGATACGCGTTAATCGCACTGTTCCTGCGAGATTATTCAGATTTCGTCCGGATTAAGTTCTTTCTTTTCTCTTCAGCCGGCATTCCTGGATGAAATCCATGAACGTGCCAAATCCGGAAGACCGGATCTCGTATATCGAAGAACCAGCATGGGAGTACAATGTTCGGGAGAAATACGAAGGTCCGGAAAAGGTTCGCCATAAATCAAACGCATCGATATTGGCGTTGGTTTAATAAATGACCGTAAAGCGTAGAAAAAGGGGAGCACAGTTCGTTCCCCTGTATTTCCAGCGTATCTGAGACACGTTATATATGATTTACATGAGAAATCAACGCTATCACGAATGTTACTGGTTGATCGGAACGTTTGCAAAATATCCGATATTGCGACAAAATACATTTTATCCCATCGCTTTCAACTCTACTGCTCGATAAGCTCGCCTCTCTCTCTCTCTCTCTCTCTCTCTCTTTCTCTCTTGAAAGAAAACAGAAAATTTTAATACGAATGAAGATATCAACGTTATAATTAATAATCATCGATCAATGATTATGCATGAACGCAACGACAGCGTAGCGAAGGATATGAAAAGTTATCTGGAACGGAAAAAGCAGCAACTGAATAGCAAAGTAGTTCACAGACGGTGATAAAACTCGTTTGAAAGTCGTAAAATGATTTCCAGTCTAAGTTTGATACAATTTGCATATGCAGTATATTTCAGTAACGTTCTCTCACCTTTATTTCCAATACAATACCAGCTTCGTATATATCTGGACTTCGGCTTTCAACTGCAACTGCACCGCCAGTTTCTACGGCGACCGATTTTCCGACGATTAAGTACATTACTCGTAATGACGGTCCAAGGGGTTCAAAGGATGCTCCGCCGTCCTAACCAGTGGCTAGAAGTGGGGAATGCGCTATTCTCTCGGGGGTACAATCGACAAAACGGTTCTCGCGGAATTCACTACTCCATCTCGTAGAACTAGCCAACAATTAACGGTATATACGGGCGTCCCGACGTTTAAAAATCAATGTCGGATTCACCGTGTCCTTCGAGCTAGAGCAAACGCGCGACATACGCGATATACGCGATCTAAGATCAAACGTCGATACGCCACCGTTTCGCGTGAAAGGTTAGAAGAAAAACGTACAAATGGTGTGCGAGCTATAGACACACTGCGACGCAAAAAGCTACGTTTGCTTACCAAGTTACACGCGTCGGGACCTCCGCATCGCGCACCATTATTCTGCCAGTCGTCGCTGGATCACCTATCGCACGGTAACATACTTCGCAGATGCGGTAAACGCGAATGTTACAAGCGCAAAGAGAATTTTCACTCGTCTCGTTATCTACCGCGACTCTCGACACCGTTCTCGTTTTCAATTCGACTGGATTCACTCGCCAGAGATTCTAAATTCCCGATGGAACGTCCTACAACGTATTCGGCTACTGATATCGAAGAAGCGAGTGTATTCGAGACGAGATACAACGAGGTAAACGCGGATAAAAACGACACACCTCTGTGCCAGCGACGACAGAGTTGATGCGGACCGCGGAAGGGAGGCTGCGAAACTGAGATGAAACCACGGCGCAACCCCGGTGCGCGCGCGCACCAAAACCACCCCCGGAATACACGGAAGCAGCCCGGCCGAACGAACACTACCCCTCGTCCGTCCCCACTTAGTTCTCTCCAGGACTACCACGACGAGGACGACGACGATGCTCCCGCTTCCATTTTTCCTCTGTCCCGCTCCTTTGTCCTCCTGCGTCTTCTCTCTCGGTCTTCTTCCTGCCGTTTGGTCGCGAAACATCTCCTATACGAATTCAAGTCTTCACAATTTTATGAACGATATTTTTTTGTTGTCTTTAAACGACGCATCCTTCTCTGTAACTTTGTCGACTTTACGATACATCTTTTCTTCTCATTGACGCGCAATCTTGATCGATCGATTCGTCCATTAACAAGTGGTCTGCAGATCGAAACAATTTCAAGTTAATTACGAGGACATCACGGAGTATAGTATCAAACTATAGTCCAAAGTTGTTTCGACGTTACTTCGAAGCTGTAGATTTATATGTATAAATCAGCACGAATAACCGTACGAAAAGGAAAGTAACGAAGAGTATCTCGATTGACGTTAAACGTTCACGTAACGAGAAAACCGACGTGACTGGTATCCCGAATGTTCGAAATTTGATACTTTGGATTCGTATACAATAGCTGGTCGTGAAAAAAGAGAAAAGAATAATACAACGAACTCGAGGCTTTCCGGGCCAGTGAAATTCACGCGATTAGAGCCCACGTGGGTAAAGCTCAATGACTCGTCGATGATGCTACAACGATGTTGCTCATTCCAACGACTTTAATTGGCAATTGCGAGGCTGTTAGCAAAATTGCGCTTTTTTGCATCCAGTTAATCGAATCGCGCTCTGGTAGAGAGCCTTTGCCTATTTCCAATTATCCGCGATCCTCACGTTAAATCGCTGACTGACCAATACCAAACGAACTTTTTCCTGCTTCGTCTCGTAAGAATAATTAGAGACCTTCTGAGCATCCTAGATAGCGTGTACGCGATTAAACTCGCTACAAAACCCGTAGAAATCGAATATGTATACAATGATATATGAGAATTTAAATTAACACGTATCCTGTGTATTGTCGATAGTGTACGTAATTACAAAAAGGAGGATGCAAATAAACAAACCGGAAACATAAACGAGCAAGCAGGAAATGCAAATAAATAAAACGAGGTTGTAAGCAAACACGCCAAATATATGGACAAACAAAGGAAAAAGGTGAATAAATGAATTTTCTAAGCGGAACAAGGTCATCGACGTATCACGGTCTTCGTATGAAAGTTTATTTTCCATTCTGTATGTCGTATAAAGCGGCGCGCGATTAAATAATCCTAGCGTTACATCTTTTCACAATTTAGGGAGCATGGAAGTTTGGACATTAGATGGAAACCAAGAGACCGAGTACTCAGAAAAGCTTCTCCGAGAGGAAACCTTGCCGGAGCTATATACTGGCCTGATCCTTAATAAAAATGTACGGTCATGGAGCGTAACCGTAGGTGGTGAAGATTGATGAAAGTATAGAAAGGAAGGACGGTGTGTTGCAAGGAAATTTTTCTTTCGTCGAATTTGCCAAAATCAGTCGACGTTAACTCGGATCGCTAGCGGAATTCCAATCAGCCTGCGGTTCTCTTTAATTAACGAAGGTCAGAACGAAAAGTGGCAAGAGCTAAACGAACGTAATCGTTCTCGGGCATAGATTAAAATTTAAGGCGATGTTCTAGTTGCGCGTGTACCTCTGCCGAGTTTCACAGCTTTCCCTCTCTCTCTCTCTCTCTCGCTCTCTCTCTCTATCTATCTATCTATCTCTGTGATCATTATATACTTACGAGTCAACGAGACGCATTCTCGAAGCACGAAGTTGCCCGTTGTCTGCGAAAATTAAGTTTCCATCGCGTTTCATCGAAGAGCTGAACAAACGGCAAAGCTCGATACTACCGAAGCTCTACTAAATATCTTCCAAGGGAAACATTTATTTGACGGTTGCAAAAGCACGAAAGTCGTGTCGCGAGCTGTTCAACGGCGCTTCAAGAGCTTGAAAATGTCGGCCAAGTGTCAAAATCGATGAACATATATTTTAAAAGCGATGTATCCGGAACAGGAGGGGCATCAGGCGTATTCGCGACGTGCTGAAATGTAAAAGCGATTCCACCTAGACAATTTCCACCGACTCGCCTCGAGATAAAAAATTCATTTCCCTGGAAGCACCTACTACTTCGAAGGAATCATTCTCGCGACTTCGCCACGCAGTTTCTTCCAATACTTTCGTCCGTTTCCAAGGATCCTAACAGGGCGTTGCCGTAATTACACAGCCTCCTATTCAGAGTTGCCTCGAGCGTATCCCAAGATGGCAATTCGTCTCCATTCTTCGACTCGCAGCGGTCCAACTTCCTTCGAGCATCTTGCGTGCTCCACGTCGGCGATTCCTCTCGGCTTATCATCTCGTCGAATTTATTTTTCTCGATATTACCATCCACGCGCAAGCTAGACCGAGCCGGTGAACTTCCTGAAATTGAAAAATCGATCGCCGTATTGTTTGCACGGCGCTACCAGGTTCCGTTTCGAGAAAAAAACCAATCTCGCGCTGCTGGTAAATTGTTGCCACGTTCGTATTAAGCAATCGAGTGCCTCGAAACGAGGCGGGAGTAAATCAAGTGGATCGCGAGTCGGGTTAAAATAATTGACTTTATAAAAGATGGTAAATGGAATGACTATTTCAACATAAATACAGTGGCTGGCGAAAAGGTTGTCTTCTTTGCCTGTAGTCTTCGTGTGTACATGTAAGATTCTATACATATATACATTTTCATATTAATTTCAAATTTTGCCGATATCATGACGATACGAACGCGTCGATGTTACACTGACGAGAAAATTCCAAAATGTTCCATATAAGACACAGAACGCATACCTAAAACGTGCCACTGTATTTCTAGAATATATCAGAAATAAAATAACCTTTGATAACGTCCCATATTGGAGCGCGATATCTTCTAAGGCTGATCGTGCCTGCGATAGAATCGATCGAAGAATTCCAAGAGGACAACGAGTTCGAGTCCCAGACGTTACACGGACGTCGTCTTCTCAACGCGTTACGTCTCACGGTGTCATGCATCTGCTGTATCTCTCTCTCCAGCTGTTTCTGATGCTCCGCGATGATTCGCCGCTCGCGAATTCCTGGCGACAGACGCGCGGCGGAATCCAGGAAATCCGACTCCGGTCTGAAACGAACAAAACGGAATTCGTTATACATCGAGTACCAACCAAAGGAAACCACGCCCATTAACGACTCGTTAAAAGCGAGGATCTTCTTAGAGAAACGGAACCGTACCTCGGTCTGTAGACTTGAATCGGTGAACTGGATGTATACAAGCAGGTGGTCTTCCTCGAACGACGAGAGGATTCTCTGGCCACGCGTTGCACCATTTCCAACACTGCCACTTGCTCCTCCCGTGGCAAAAGAGCGGCGACTTCTTGCAGAACCTAGAGAGAAGAAAAAGTTTCGTACTGACTTTACATCCGATCCACGATTTAGCTCTACACGTCTGGAAGATTTCAAGGAATAGGATAGCCTCCGAGTAGATAAAACGAAAAAGTGTTTCCTCGTGTTTTTAAAACACCGCTGATGACGTTGAAACAGCGTAGAAAGCTTCCTTTTATTTAACGAAAAATTTGTTCCTTGCTAAGAATCTTTGGTAACTCCAGCACCGCTAAAATTCCCCTTTGTTCGATGGTTGAACGAGAGGAAGGTGGTGCTCGGCAGTGGCGCGTAGAACCTGGTTCGGCGGTAGCTAGGATTAAACTTAGTTTCGAAGCGCAAAACGCATTTTCCATAAGCATAAGGGGGTCCCGGTGAATCGGGTTGTCGCTCTTTAAGTAGAAAGTTACTTGGCACATGGAAGACGGAGACGAGGGGCAGGAGCCAAGAGCTCCTCGGTGTGCAGAACGCGCGAGAGCGCTCCGGGAAAGTAAATACGTGTCCATTTTTTCCCTTTTTATTCGTCTTCAGTGGCTCTGGAAAAACATACATCCGGAGTGCCAGAAACACGGGCGAGCCTCTCTTTTTACTCCATCTTCGAGACTGTTTCGTGCATCAGGTTCGAACGATTCCTCGGCAAAATCGTTGAAAAATACATATGAAGAATCGCTGACGACCCGGGCGTAATCCAATCGAAAGATCTTCGCAAACAAGCCCGCGATCCGCCAGCGAAAACTGCTTCGATTTCACGTGGACTGATTGATACGACAAACAGAATGAAAATTTCTCACAGTCACGATCTGGGGGAAATTCCATGACAACATCACGACGCACGGAGGGGAATCGTTCGCAAGATAAAAAGTTCGAATGTATCGTCCAATGGAAAACTTCTTTCTGAAACAAAACTGCGCACAAGAATGTTGGAAAGATCGATTCCCATCTAAGCGCTATCGCATTCCCAAAAGGCTATCACGGCAGAGGTACGCGCAACCGGAAATTAGTTGAAATGGAAACGCGTAACCTCCGAAGATCCTCTCTTCGCTGTTAGGAATAAACAAAGCGAAAAATACGATCGCGCACTTACATTCTTCTCGATCGCGTAAAAGTTTAACGATATTAATTCACAAAGAACTTCTGTGATCATTCGAGTTTCATTCGTTGAAAAAGATTGTCGAGGACTTCACGACGAAGTTATCGTTGCTTCGAAGAAACTCACGATCTATCGTAATAATAACGCAAAGTCGCAGAAATATCAAACCATATCTTGCGCCGATGTAATATTACAAAATGAAATATATAATAGAAAAGCATATCCTCCTTTAGGAAAGTCTGTCACCCGATGGACAGAACAAACTTTGAGGAGCTTTGAAAACGTTAGATTCTCTGCTTACTCTCGCGGGAGATACGAACGAGGAAAGAATCGAGTGTCGTTTATTTTGTTCGAAAGAACAGCTCTAGAAGCCGATGCCTCGTACGATGGGGACGTTAATCAGGTAAGTAGGAACCGACTCGGAGCCTCTATAGAAGAATTCCGCTCTAACTGTACCATTCTGTGCGCGACGGGGGAATTGGACAGAGTTTTATTGATCTTACATGGAAGTCTCGCTATGGATGCCGCAGATCCGACCACTTTTGAGGCAGAAAGCATCCTCCAAATTGTTAAAATCATACATCCTCGAACTCTTCTGTTATAACTTAACATTCCGATTAACGATGAAAACATCTATATGAAATTTTATTCTAAAAGAAAAGCGAAAATGTCGTTCGATGAAAGGTACGATGAAAGGTAGGCAGGTTATTTGGTTCGGCTCATGTTACTTCACCCAAAGAAAACAGGATCGAAACAATTTCGCGGTGAATGACGTTAGTCGTGGAAAATAGGATCCCAGGACGTCTGACGAAGAATTTCGTCGGTGCTGGTTTATCGGCCAGGATATCGGCCAGGATATCGACCAAGAAGGATTTTGGTCTAACGTCCAGCCAACGCGTGTAAACTCGTTGACACCTATTAAGCTTGGTTTAACTCGATTCTCCGAGCCCTACGAATGCTGACACGTTTAAGGTTCTCTAGAGACTCGCTAACCTTTAAGAAAATCCCTTTGATCCCGAGGCGAAATCTCATTGAGGAAGTACGCGGAAACAGGCGAGCAGAGGGAACGATTCTCCTGACGGACAGTAAAAAAAAGATCGGCCCTCGTAAGTGCGGGATCGTGTCCTCTCATTTACAACTCTATCACTCATCTGTTTCCAGGGGAGCAAAGTGCCTTCTGTCTAATTACCCCCTAAGTTCGATCGAAAGTTCTCGTAATAGCTCGGAGAAAATTAAACTGTCGAAGACATATCAGAATGTCGTTTTGATAGATTGATAAACGTTCAAAGTAGTTGGAGCTAAAATTACATCGCAATCGTTAAAAAACGATTAGAATTTCTATTCTGGTTTCGTTTACCGTCTATATCTACGTCTATATCTGTCCTTAAACTGTTCTCTCTGATTTTCTCATTACAATCGTCTATTCATTCATTGAATAAAAGACGTTACTAGCGATCGACACATCCGACAAGATATTTATATCATTTAAAACCGTAAAGAAATTCAAAATGATCATATATAGGGTAAAATGAACATTAAATGCAGAAGATATGAGTATAGGTAAGAAGGTATATCCCGTAATAAGATTCATATTAGGGATATTTTCACGATAAAGTAATTTCCTACGTTATGGGACAACGCATGCGATGATACTTTTTGACAGTCTATCGATATCGTTTGCGAGAGCATCGTTCCCATCGCTACCTTTATGAACGTCGTTGTGGCAACAACCTTCTTGTCGTTATTACGGTAACACGATCCTTTGAAGTAACATCGCAGCCCGATTTTATGATCTCTCCGTAAACCGAGGTTTCACTTCGCAGTTTCTCGTCGCCGGCTTTCCCGAAGCATTAAACCGGATTTCAAACTGCCGCTCGAAAATGCAAGAAAAACGGAAGTCGTTTTGACGCGGGCTAAAAAGCGGACCCGTTCGTAAAACGCGAACGTCTTTTTAGCCGTCCCTTTGATTACGCCCGTTTCAAATTTAATCTCAAGCGTAGACATCCTGGACGAACGCGTTTTTCCCAGCTGCTCGTTCTCTCGAAATTATTCTTCATGTTAATTAACAATTACCGTTGCGCGTAACTGTTTACGAATAAACGTCGTTTTATTAAAACTGAAAGAGTAACACGGTCCGGAACAAAAGCTGATTTCTCTGCGCCACCGACGACGATTTAAATAATTTGTTATAATCTCGGTCAATACTGTAATCGTATAGTCGGATGTTTCGTGTGAAATTTAATAAAAGGGCCGATTTAATATACACGTTCCATTAACTCTTATTTGCGCCCCGATTAAAAGTCAATTTATATTCGTCAAAGATTTATGCGAACGGAAAGAGGAACGATACACAAGAGGTGCCGGTCTCTTAACAGCGACGTGTGAGCGACGTTTAATTCGCGTTGTCAAGGAAGAAGCCTCCTGGTGAGAGATAACCCTTCGTCATACATATATACATATATACACGTATGCGCACATACGATCACGCGTTGCACGCGCTTAAAGCCTTACGGAACTTTTGGCTCTTCCTCGCTTCTCCCGTTACAACAACCTTTCGAATTTGATTCGATCCTCCCTTTCTTACCTTTAATCCTGTCCGTGAAAAAGCATTAACGACCGATTCAATGGCGTTCTACCGGCGCGAAATTCATAAAGATCGCTGGTTTTTCTATCTAGGGTAGCTGGTCTTAACGTGGTTACCAGCGTCGCTATTAAATCGACTGAGACTCGATTATACAAGCGGAGGATAATGGGTCGCTGCGCGTCAGAGAAGAAGCGGATCGTCGGAAATGGCGGAACTCGAGCAACGAAATCTGCAGTTCCTTCAAGTTCCGCCTCGATATTATTGTCGTAGAATCTGGCGCGATTCGACGTCGTTCCAACGTGTTCACACGGCGGACACCCCTGTGAAATTACTGTCCTGGAATTGCCTTCGTGCACCGGAAATCCGTGCTCGTCTAATCTAATGAAACTGCGCGAACTGTGTGTAATTAAGCTGCCTCGCGTCTGCTGCGCGCGGAATGAAAGCTGAGCCGAAACTCCAAACCGAGCAAACACAGTAGAACGCGAAGGACCAGGAACGCAAGTTTCACCGCGGAAATTACTCCGACAAATAATCGGCCATCGAACCTATACCGCATTGCCGTATGATATACTGGTCAAAACGCTTGCAACTGCCACCAGCGTTTGATTTACATACGTTTAAATTGCTGAATTGCCCATACGACAGTACAGAAATTCGGTACTTCGAAATATCCATCCTGCGACGTAAGACAAATTTCGATCGAAGGATCGCTTAATCTCTCGGAGATATACAAATACGAGAAACTTCTTCGACTATTTTTCTCTCGTTGCAGTAGTTTATTCGGAGGCTTAAACTGTTATCGATATGTTTGCGAGGACACTGCAGGCTGCAAAAATATCCGAAAATAACCAGAACGGAGAACGTTGAGTCAAGTTAAAGTAGACGCGAAAGTTGAGGCGATAAGAAGAAAAATCGCGAAAATATGAGAGAGGTTGTAAAGTTTGAAAGTTAGACAACTCACCCTGAACTTGCCGAGGGAGACCATGGCGGAAATCAAATCGCCAGGACCACGATGTCGAGCTCGCGATCTGCTCATCGACGCGACGTATGTCAAAGGGCTGGCATCCCTCAATTCCGCGTGTCCTGCAACCCCTAACGAAAATATTGATTTTGCGCCACGTACCGCATATACGTAACTTACGTAAACGCTTCTGTGATCCGGTGACCGAACATCGAGACATGGACCAGAAATTTGCCTACGTCACCGAACGGCGACGTTGATTTAAAACGCGAAGCCCAAACCGCTCTCTCCCTAGTAACTCGCACGGTTGATCTATCGCTCGGCATTTTCAGCTCGAATTTTACGTGCCCGCTACGTATGAGATTCTCTGGCGACGTCAACGTAAATCTTTGTCTCTTCCGCGCGTTTAGTCTCGCTCAACGAATGACACTGCTCTTCAATTTTTAATGCCAAACATGTATATTCTATGCACGATCGTGGCTAGATAGGGCTACCATACCGTGGAGAAAGGATTTTGTTCGATGGCCTTTCCAAAGCTGAGTGAAAGGATTTCGGCTACTGCTATCCTTTGTCCGACAATAGGGATAATTTTAAACTTCAGTTGAATCACGTTCGATGGGAACAAAAGATGTCAGCAGGAAATAATGCTCGCACGAAAATCTCACATAAATCTTTATCAAAAGAAGAGCGAGTATTTTTTTGTTTATTTTCGTGGTTTCCCAAACAAAGCTTTTTACCCGAGAAACAAAAGCCCCGCGAATGACGTATTGGAAAAATTGTAGAGAAATGGTTTCGTCCGGTTCCACGGTATCGACCTTTTTCTCTCGCCGATGCGGCAATGGCAAATACGAATTTATACGCAACAAGGAAATAATTAATTTCACTCGTTTCTATTAGCCGTAAGAATATTAGACTAATGTTTTCCAACAACCGTAACTAGAAGTTTCACGTGAAAACGGAAACTCACTCGAATCACGGCTGCGGCTCTAATTAATTCTCAAAACTCGAACACTCGGCCGAAATTCGTTATTACTACGTGACAGTTTCCGTGAGTAAGATAGCAAATTCTTGTACCTATGATATATACTACTCCGTTTACTAGTTTATGAATTGAATGGAACAAACCAGTAAATATCTTATGTTTCCTCTAACCTTTCTTTTCAGTCGGGGCAATCGATCCTTGCAACTTTGATAGAAAATCAAATAGCTCGCTGATTCTGTAATGTATACTTTTCTTCCTCACGATCGTACTGACACTCCTAGCTTTGCTCCACGTGGAGAACGAGCTGAGACTCTTGTTCTCTGTGAAAGTTAAGTTGTATTTAATCGCCCTGTCTCTGGGAAGAAAAATCAGACGCAGAGAATTCCCCGAACGCTCGATCATCTTCGTCATATTTTCTGCCCAGCGCCAACCCTTTGATAGATAGTCCACGATCCCGTTAGCAGGTGATATTTCTTCGCTTATCACAGATTTACAGAATATCGATAGCGATTGCATCTCGGAAACATAGACCTCCTGTCCCTTCTTCCAAGACGTTGCACACCAACCATGTTCGTGAAGGCTGTTGAAAAGATTGTTCAGATATGGACGTAGAATAGGCTCGAGAAACTTTCGATCATAGTCCATACCTTGAACAATGAAACATTCGTAAAATTAAAATAAAATTTGGTATTTCATAAATAGATATTCGTGGATATTCGTGCAAGTACATTTATGAACACGGCTAAACAAAACAAAATCTAAATAGAAATTTATTTCACCTACTACGAGTATTTCACTTTGGATATTTTATATAATTTTGCGCAGCATTCTATACATTTTTGAATCTTGAATTTTTCTCATAAATGCACGAACACTCACAGTTTATTCGTGAATAGATATATTCCTACCAAAGTATAGCCATTGTAAAAGTATTTTGGTCATTATTGGAGAAGATTCCAAATCCATATTGGCTGTTTCTCTATCTCTTGCGATAACATCGATCAGCAATCCGACCGAATAATCGAACTGACTGCTCGTATTGCAATGTCTTCTTTTTTTTGATTCCTTATGGCGATCGTTCATTCGCAGCTTGCGATTCGCCATCGGATAACTCTGATTCTTGGCCTGTGTTAGAATTAATTTCAATAGGAACACGAGATTCTCCACCTGTTCCGTCATACAGTAGGATAATTCCGAGAAATTCGAGTAACTATAGTTGTCCGGATAGTTCTGTCAACAGAGAAAACGAGTCTTTGTCATACTATCGGGAGCTGTAACAAACAGCAAGCTATCCTGTCGTGGAAATTCTACCTGTAACAAAGCGTTCTTTGCTCGTAGAACTTGCTCTAGGATCATGCTAAAATATTCCAACTGTTTCTGGCTATATCCGTAATCCTCATCGGACGTTTCTCTGGGCAACGCGGCAATGATATCTCGCCATCTCACAATGAGCTCATTCTCCATAACGTCTAGAGGTCTTGGTACGTCACGCGTCATGGAGAAGGATCGATAATGAAGAGTTTCCAAGTAAGATTCCAACAATCGACGATCAGAGACGTAGGAGTCCTCGTGATACGCCATTCCTCCTTCAAAATACAAAGACATGAATTCTATGAGCTATGGACTATGAATTATATTGAATTCAAGTCGCGCGCGTCCGTGCTAATAAATTTTCAAGCGTCTTAATTAAATTACGCTACGATTAAATGATACACATCGTTGGACGTAACAGGCGTGACGCGAATAAACGGGCAGCCGGTGAGTAAAGCGCGATGAAAAACGGCGGTTCGATCGAAGAGTATCACCGAACAGCTTATGAATGCATACAAATTGTCGATACATTCAACATTCTCAATAATGGTACGCGTCGTTATCATCGCTAATTAAGAATTTCCATGGAAACCAGACGAGCCGCGCGTGTCGCCGAGATATTGATTGTTATATGAAAAATAGCAACAAAAAGAAATCGGAGATTGGATAGAGCGAGCTCGACGAAAACAACACCGGTTCCATTCTTCTAACACATCTTTTTTTTTTCCTCAAACTGAATTACCTCTCGCGCATTGTAGCATCACGTTGCAGCGCGGATGAAAGTAACACCTCAGGCTCTGGCATTTCAGCGCAGCGACTAACTCGTCCAACGCTAATAGAACATGACACGAAAGGGTATCGGGCGCCCAGCTCGTCAACGGATCCGGTCCTGTTCTTTCTAGAGCCCATCGGTGCACAGTTCTCAGAATGTGTCTGGAAACTACTCGTAAGCGATCTGGAGGCGAGGGGCCATTTTTCCGTCCTGCCTAAAAAGATTTCACTCGTATTTAAATTGCGAATTTTTATGCATTTATGGAGAATTTAAAAACGTAAAAATTTGCGCAATGTACGCATGATATGCAAAAGAGTATGTTAGATATGCGTAGCATGTAAGCATCGGATGCTTTGTAGCGTTTTTCACAGCCGATATACCAGGTATGTAAATATTAAACCGGAATTTTTCTATAGAAAATACACGTTTATTGTATGAAAATGATTAAAAATATTTTATTCGAAGTATTGCCCATCCCTAGCTATACATTTTTCCCACCTGTCTGGCAATTGGTGGATGCCACGCCAAAAAGTAGCGCTCAGTATTAATGGTTTCGCCAGCTCATAATAGGAGCTGTTTTAACAGCTCATAATAGATCACACCCTTCTGATCCCACCAAACACAGAGCATTGTCTTCCGTCCATAGCGATTTGGTCTTGTAGTCGATGTCGGTGGTTCGCCTGGAGCTACCCATGATCTTTTACGCTTAGGATTCTCAAAATATATCCACTTTTCATCGCCAGTCACAATTCGGTGGAGAAATGACTTTCTTTTGTATCTGGCGAGCAGCATTTCGCAAGCGGTTTTTCGGTTTTCCTGCTGTCTTTCACTCAGTTCATGTGGAACCCATTTTGGGCCACCCACCTTCTGGATCTTTCCCATGGCTTTCAAACGTATGGAGACGGCTGTCTCGTGTCACGTTTAATTGATCAGCGAGTTGTTGTTGCGTTTGAGCGTCATCCTCATCCAACAATGCTTGCAATTCGCTATCTTGACACTTTTTCGGTGCTCTTCTACGTTCTTCGTTCATCACGTCAAACTCCGGCACAATTCCGGCACAATTCCGGCACAATTCCGGTACATTTCCGGTATAATTCCGATACAATTTCGGTATTACTCCGGTACAAGTCCGGTACAACTCCGGTACAATTCCGGTATAACTCCAGTGCAATTCCGGTATAACTCCAGTGCAATTCTGGTATAATTTCGGTACAACTCCGGTACAACTCCGGTACAACTCCAGTACAATTCCGGTACGACTCCGGTACAACTCCAGTGCAATTCCGGTATAACTCCAGTGCAATTCCGGTATAATTTCGGTATAATTCCGGTACAGCTCCGGTACAACTTCACCACAACTCCGGTACAATTCCGGTACAACTCCGATACAATTCCGGTACAACTCTGGTACAACTCCGGTACAATTCCGTACAACTCTGGTACAACTCCGGTACAATTCCAGTATATCTCCGGTACTATTCCGGTACAATTCCGGTACAACTCCGGTATTATTCCGGTATCATTCCGGTACAACTCCGGTACAACTCCAGTATATCTCCGGTACTATTCCGGTATAACTCCGGTACAATTCCGGGATAACTCCACAGACCTGATATTCTATTATGATCTATATGCATGCACATATTACCATTAAAAATATTCACAGTATAGCCATATTTATCTACGAATAATCATTGTTAAAATAAGAATGGCGATCAATAAAGTGCAACGAAACTAGTCTGCAAGTAAAGGAAGGAAAAGAAGGAAACTTTAAAAATCGATTCAACTTTTCTCATTACGTATTCATCGATACGCCGCCGATTACTGCAGTTTCGAGAGGACAGGTAAATTATTTTTGAATTCATAAATTGTTAACAATAACATTTTTATTAAATAGCTAAGAACGCAATGGCGTGGTTTGAGAGAATAGGTGGATCTCAGGCTTCAACGCCGGAGTAGAATCCCTATCGTGAAAAGAAGAAGGTAAGGAAAAAAGAAACTGGTTCGTGTCAGAGGAGGGATGGCTCGTATTTCAGAAATAGGCCAAAGAATTGAAGATCGTGTGAATGCAAGCTCGTCTGTGTGCGGATACGATGCACCAGCTAGATGCACGTTGAATTATAGCAGAGACGTCGTGTGAAATCAGTCGTTGTTCCCCTGCGACAAGTGCAAAGGTATGATATGCACCTAATATTCCCATAGATGAAAACGTCAAAAAGAACAGACCAAGCTCGCCTTGGAATATCTCTAAGACGATTGTCGCCAGCGACGTCCAAAAAAGACAAATGATATATCCGACTGAGTTATTCAAATGTAAAATCCATCGAGACAAAGTGTATGTGTCGAAAATGCAACTGGGAATCGGATTTAAAATATTGTATGTAACATCTTGTAAAACAGAATAAAGTAAGGATATTTGAGTCATCTCATCTTCAACGTTTTAAAATTCTATATCTTGAACTTTGCATAGAATAATCAAACTTGTATATTACGAGAAATCATTAGTCTATACCATGTATTTTTATATCTAATACGAAAAAAAATATTAAAAAAATAGGAGAATAATCCTGTCGTAGAATCAACGAAGCGGTAACTTGCTAAGTATTGATTGATTGAAGGATTGACTACCTTTGGTTTCATCGGTAAATGCAAAGTACGGCCTTCGCGCAGCTCATATAAAATTTCCAAAAGCACGGATTCAGTTAGGGCTGGTACACTGTCGGCGGCATAGTGTTGACTCATAATTTTCTCGGCTGCCGGAACACGTACTCTCCAGAGAGTTGCTCGGTTCTCGCAACGTGCACCGGAATACGGACCAACGACTACCGCGTACATACCCTGGAACAGCAGCGACAAACAGATGACGCGAAACAAACGAATCTGCCCATTTGGGCAAGAATATGGAGATTGCCAAGCCAAAATCAAATCTTCCACTCTCTCTCTCTCTCTCTCTCTCTCTCTCTCTCTCTCTCTCTCTCTCTCTCACACACACACACACACACACACACACACACACACACACACACACACACACATACACATACACATACACATACATACATATGCTCTCAAAAATTCCGAAGCGAGACATTACAGGCACGTATACTTGCGAAAAACTCATTTGCCTTTGCTTTTCCATTAACGCATCAATCGTATAAAGTGGCACCAGCAAACGAGTTAATTCGTTTAAATGGTTACCAACTCTGTTACGTTCGCGGAATCAAAAGGGACTCGCGTGGTGAAACGATATACCAGTCTCTCGTTCATTAATTTAATTTACCAGTGAATCGGTTGAATCGCTAATAACTTCAACCAACCAAGGATTTACCTTGCGGACCTCATGCAAATCGATGTTTCAAGCAATCCTCGTTTATACGAAACAAGCGTTACGTCGTCGCGTCGGTTGTGCAGCACTACGTTGCGCGAGCTATGCACTCAACACGCGTCACGGTACACGGTAAACCGATAGATCGTTAGAGCGTAGCCAGGAATAATAAAAGATCGCGTCGACACCGTTTGTCGCGGAATGCAATACTTATCTCGAGATACTGGCTCCGATGAAAAGTGTGAAACAGAATTTGACGAGAGCACTCGAGACTTTTTGCGAGAAGGCATCCAATGCTGCATATCGGAAACAAGTGCACTTAAAGCACCTCGTTCAAGAAAACCTGCGTTTCTATTACCTTATTTTCCACCGATGAAGAACGCATAGTTTTTGGTTTTTAAAGCCTCGTCGATGATTCTCGCGCTATTTAATAGTCCTTTATCTACGAACGATATAATGAAGATAATCAATGCTCTAATTAAATGACGCGTGCGTAAAACGCGAGTTAATAAACTTCACTTTTCGATACTGTTGTATTGTTGTATGAAATGGAGCGGAATAAGTGCCGACGCGATAACGAACTCAAAACTTGATGAACAGGTTACGATCGATCAATACGGCGCAAAAATAGAATCAAAAAGCACGCAAATTGATATCGTAGCACTTATTTTTTTTTATATACACGTACACTTTGCGCTGCAGTGTAATGAAGAAGAGCATCGCAATGATAGAGAGGTATCCGTTGAGGATAATCCGCCAAAGTGGGCCACGACGACACTCCGATACCGATTAGTAGCCTAACTTCAACTTCGCGAGCTTTAAATTTATCCAATCCGATTCTAAGCAGTATCCCTCCGGAATCTTCGATCAAGGCCACTCGATGATTCCTTGGCTCTGGTAATGGTCCGTCCGAGACAGCTAGAAACAATTACACGATCCTGTTATCTAGGGAACACTGTTAAAAATCACATCGTTAGCTACGGTTATTGTTTCACACGAGACTCGGCACGGCTTGATTTATAAGATGCTCCTTAATACGGTTATACGGAAACTGGGCATACTTGCTGGGTGCTCGTTATTCTAAATCCCTTACAGTCGTTATTAAGCAACTTTGCTCGGGCGCCTTGTCCTGATTTATTGAACGCTCGGTATATCGAATTACCAAGTTACTTCGTACATCAGTTATTTAGTACAAGCAGAGGCTAACAGGGACAGAGAATTAAGAATGAAAAGAACGATTAAAAGAAAGCGAAAACGAGAACGAATCGTTGAGAATGGGTTTGGGGACACGCGTAATGCCAGACAAGATAATATTACATTGATAAAGAGCACGAAATGCACGAAATGCACGAAATGCACGAAATGGAGAATCGGATGAATAATAACGATGCGATGAATACTTTATTCTTGTTTATGGTCCCTCGACGAGTGACTCTTGTCGGCTGCATTGCATAGAAAGAATTTATCGCTCATTTCTATTGTTCTTAAATTAAAAAAAGCATTTAAATATAATTTAAAACATTACCTGACCCGTAAAATATTCGACAGTGGTCCGGTTGCTTCAATATCTTGTCGAGGATTTCAGCATCGACCACTTGACCAGGTGAAACACAAATTCTGTCGTTCGTTTGATCTCCAACGTCTGAAACAGCGACTCCACATTTGTCCCTGTTTAATTTGTTTAATTACTCTGTGAACCATTCCGCAAACCAAAGAATTCGGTAGATGCGAAATACCTTGTTTAATAGCTGTGGCCAATAAATTTGCTAATTTGGCTTTTACAAGATCTCTCCTCAACCTTCCTGCGACATCCACGTACTCTCGCCAGACTTCCGCCCCAACGCCAAGCATCTTCAGCCGAATAAAGCCTGGTAGAGAGGCATCCTCCTCGACACACACCGTCGAGCGTCCCTGCTCGGGACTTACACTCGAAATCGACAATGCATCTATCCGCAGCAGATATTCAAACCTACCTTGCTAAAAAGGAAAAAAAAAATATAATTCGAAAGTATTGGTACTTCTTCTTCCTATGGGGTTTACCAGCTTCTCAACTTGACGTTATGATTACAATTCCAGAAATTCCGATCTCGTCGCCCTTTTACCTTTATTCGTCGAGGTTCGTTTAATGAAACGAGAAACATAGATGAGAATCTTCGATCGAGATTACCAGCGCTTCGCATCAATCGTTGGACCAATCTTTCCACGATAGCTTCGATCGCAAAAGCATTAGAGGAATCTGTAACAAATCCATTCGATTCGACACTCGACTGGTAAAACTCTGGCAGCTCGCAATTTCCTCTTGAATTCAATATTTTTATTGTTCTCAACGCCTCCACAGACGGAGTCTCTCCATTGTTCGCCGAATCAAAGAGTAAGATTTATTGAGAAACTGGTTAAGCATTCACCATTCTGAGCCTCGTCGACCAGTTTGCGAAAATACGTGTTCAGGTTGCACAGCTGACCCTTGGTGAAAGTAAGCTTCGTAGTCATTAATCGAATGCTGCCCTTCTTGCACGATGATCCACTAGGTGTACAGCCCATTCTCTTCCGAAAACAAGACAACTTATAATAAACAGACATTTATCATAAATTACACAAAACTATAAATCTACAAAACTATAGAACGATCAATATTTTTCAACTTCAACTTTTTCCAATGGAGGAAAACTTGAAATATCTTTTTCGAAGTAAAATGTATCGTTATAATTCGTTTTTTGAATCTATCAGCATCAGAATGAAAACGATGCAATAATTTATTACAAAAGAACAATATTTCGAGGAAAGGTTTCAAAAAAATTGACCAACACAGACTTATCGCATTCATTTTCTCCATTATCTCCTGCGTCTAAAATTGTACCGAAATAATTTATGTAGGATATTCCACAAACATGTACACTCTACTTTCTCGGCAGATTATATGCACATGCGTATTTCTGTCAACTTGTTACATAATTTTACGTTTATCCATCGTGATAGCAACCCTTTTCTCCCCGTTGAATCTTGTTCGGCTCCCTCCTAATCGTCTCGGATGACACGTCTTAAGTAACATCAATTTAAACGTAAATATATTCTAAGGATTTCGCGATAATGTAAGGAATATTTCATCACACACGAGGACAAAAAGATTCGCTTCATTTTACTTTCAGTACGTACCTTCGAAAGGACGATGAAGTCACGGGCATAGATTCACGGCAAACACTGAACGAACACTATATCACGGAGCAAAGCCACCGAGTGACGTTTCCATTCCATCCGGAAAGATATTGACACTCTGCGATCGTGACCGTGTAAATGCACCGAATGCCAATTATTATTCAGCAGATCGGCTAACAATACCATCACAGTGTTCGGCCACCGGAATTACTTCCGATCCTGATTGTGTGTGCTTGACTTCCGCTCCGATGAACGTGTATCCGTAGCTTCCTATACATTATGTTACCATTACAATGTTTCCTAACTACGCGTACAGAATCTTCGAGTTCATTCTATGAGCAATAAAAAATAGATCTAAAATTGTCAAATCACAGATCTATAAATCATTATATATTGAAATCGCACCTACATAAATCATTCATCCTCAAATATCTTTACATTTTCGTTATTTTACTATTATAGATATACAAACTATAAAACTAATTTGCTGCTATGACCTCATACCAAACAGATCAAGAACTTAATCGGAATCGTAAAAGAATATAAATAGATAGTCATCTTACGTAGCTGATAGACCTTATCTGTTCTGTCACATGCTACAATACTATACATACATGTATAATTTAAATTAACACCTAATAAAAAAGAATAGAATTTCTAATAATATATTTTTATAATAATAATTACTACGAATATATTCTTACAGCAATTAAATCATTTGTCTATGTGCCTGGCTTAAACATTTTACTCGCCACTGTATGGTTCTTTAGATTTAATTGTGAATATATAAGCGTAACAACGACTCTGGTCTCATTTATAAAGTTTCGGTATGCAGTTTGTATATTTTCGATATAAATTGTATAATCTGAAAATCATAAATATAGATTGTAATTTCAAAGTTGCAGAATATTAATTTTTGTGTTTCAAATACATTCTCCAATCGTAGTCAATGATTATACTCGATGCTGAATCGATAACGTTGGAAGCGATACCAAATGGTAATGGTTTACTAAAATAATATCCTAGCTTAATTATGTTTTTGAAGATTAAGAAAAATTTCCAGTTATACCCAACTAGTATTTCACGTGCCCATATTCGCATAATTGTGCAGCAATATTTATTTTAAAATCATATTGAAATAACTATATAGTAGCGACATCTTACAATCATATGGAACTATACACGTATTGTTAATTTCAAGAAACATACTATTTCTCAAGGGTTGAGGTCCTCACGATCGCAAAATGGCACGCGGATAGTAGAAATTATTAAGAAATATAATAAAAAATATTCACGGCGAACGATCGTACTGAATAACGATGGCGTCGGCTTACATTAAAGATGAACAAGGTGATAAATTTCGTTTCATTCAATCATTTGATTTATTTTAGCTGTTGCACTATTTATAACCTGCAACATGTAAACAATCATTATTTCATAAAATATAAGTCAAGCTCTGATACTCATCTTTTTTTTAAATCATTAATAAATATTAAAAATATTTACAGTAAGATATGTACGATGTTTTGAATGAAATTCAATGATGTTAATGCAACAAAGATATTTAAAAGATAGATTCATGTTAATTCATAAAATTAATTTTTTATTACAAATTTTTCATAGGTGGAACATTCATCCCGGCCAGTCAACGTCCTGATGGTACATGGCGTAAGCCACGTCGCGTGAAAGATGGCTACATACCACAAGAAGAAGTTCCACTGTATGTAATAATTTATAAAACAATATTAAACCATTCTATACAGATATTGTTATTATCACCATTTTTTTCCAGATATGAAAGCAAAGGCAAACAGATAAAGAATAAACCTATGTATCCAATAGGTGCAAGTCCAGAATTCATAGCAGAGCATAAAGCTAAACAGGAAGCATTACTAGCAGCAAAATCTAAAACTATTCCTGGTGCTCCAGTTAAAACAGAAGTCAAAAAGAAAAAGAAAAAAAATAAAAATAAAACAACTGAACGTATAACAGAAGAACTGGCTAAAACTACACTCTCAGAACCAGATCAGAAAAAAGAATCATTATCACAGAATAGTAAACCACAAACTAACATAAAGACAGTATCCAATAACCAGACTTCAGCACCTAAACCAAATGTTTCAACTCAATCTCAAACCTCTATATCAGATCCACAGAAAAGGTTGAAAAACCTCAGAAAAAAAGTCAGAGAAATTGAAACATTGGAAGAAAAGATAAAAAATGGATTGTTAAAAAATCCGGAAAAAGAAATACTTGACAAGTTGGCAAGAAAAGCTGAAATTTCGAAAGAAATAAAACGATTAGAAACAAGTCAATAAAAAGAGAAAGTTGAAAAAAAAATATATTTACATACTCATAAAATATCACTTTATAGTTGTACCTAAGCAGATGTGTGTTTTTCAAATTTTTAAAAATTTTAATATGATCTTATGTATTATCACAGTTTCATCCTCTTTATACAGTAAGCTAATAGCAATATGAAGATGTACATTTATATACAGAAGATAAAAATTAAATACTAATGAGAATTTAGTATGCTATAATATCACTATGTGAAAGACCAATCAGATTTAATAAAAATTGTTTTTGCATATTACATGTTGTTATTTATATCATCAGAAATAAATATTATGTCTATAATAATGAAATTCATTTACGTTTCTTAAATTCCTGACTAATTTGATGAAACTTGAAATACTAGGGATTTTATATGCTGGACACACTGACTAGCTTTATTTTCTCAGTAGCTGCTGAAATTCCTACAGTGCAATATTCTGTATTTGCAGTTTACTGTATACAATCGCGTCTTTTGTACTTAATTTATTATGTGAAAAATGAAAAAACTCGTATAAACGTTTTACTACCTTTTGTCTTTGATATATTCTCATAGATGAAAGCTTGTAATTTTTATTCAGTACAATACCATATCCAATTAAAATGATATTTAGTGAAATTGAAATGATAAAACGATTGAGACGCAGATTAAAGCGAACGGTTGACGGTTGACTATCGATGGGTAAATAACTAACAAGATCGAATTAATTAAAATTCGATGCCTCTCGGCAATAAACCTGAATGTGTCAAGTGTGGGACTCGAGAGACCCCACTTTGGCATTCAACCGAAGCCGGTAATCTTTGCAACGATTGTCTTGAAGAAGAAAGAAATTCAGAAGCGAGTTCAAACGTAAGAAACGAAGATGAGGATAAGGGAGGTCTATTAAAACCTACCAGACGAAGTACAAGGATTACGAGATATTGCAATTCTAAATCAGTTCCACATAAAATTATACCCAAAGGGAAAGGAAGAAGAAATTTGTTCAAAAAAACTGTATGTTTCTTGATTTTCTAATTACTGCAAGTATTCCAAAACGAAACATTATATATTATTTTGTTCTCTTTTTTTTTAGCCAGTTAAGGCGCCAACAGCTACAGCAACTCCTGTTACAAGCAGTTATGTATTTTATAAAGGCACTTATTTTCAAGTAGGTGATATAGTTTCTATGCAGGATATTGACGGAGGAATTTATTATGCTCAAATTCGTGGTTTACTCACAGATCAATATTGTGAAAAAAGTGCTGCTGTCACTTGGCTCTTGCCTACCACTGCAAGGTAAATTATTAAAACCTATGGTAATTCATTTATTGTTCATAAGGTACCAAAGTAATAAAATTATGTATTTCATGTTTAGTCCACCACCTGATGAAGGATTTAGTCCTGAGACATATATTATAGGACCAGAAGAAGATCTCCCACGCAAATTGGAATGTATGGAATTTGTAATGCATGCTCCATCAGATTATTATAAATTAAAAAATACGCCATATCCCCCACCACCTACAGAACACGGTACTGGATATATCTGGACTACACTCAGAAATGAAATTGCTACATGTAAAAAATGAACTTTTTAATTCAGTTGTTTAGTTGTTTTTATGTTAATATTTTGGTTTCTTATGTACATTATGAACCTGGTATAGAAAAATAAAACAAAATAATTGAAGTATATAACTGTTTAAATTTTTAAAAATAAAATTTATCGTGAATATATATTATTGCAATATTTATTACACCTTTGTTTGATACAATATAACATTATCATTTAATACTATCTTTGAAAATAATAAAATGGAAGTGTTCAGTAATGAGTTAACATTAAATATACTACTTTAGATATAATAATGAAAATGCAATTTCATAATATTACACTAGGTATGATAATACAATCTCTATAAAATATAGTATCAGTATTTTTAAATTTATAAATTTTTACCTTCTTTCATGTATTGAATTTAACACTTCCAACATTCCAGAGATGCTTATGTTTAGATACAGATATAATTTTTCAAATTTCATAGTACAAATCCTCTTCTTTGGGAATCTTCATTGTTTAACTCTGATACTGTTGAGGTGAAATATATGAAGAATTTGTGGACAGTATTGGTGCATTCTCATTCACTTGAAGAGAGGGGAAAAAAACCCTTGTAGTATCACTTGCATTTGGGATTGTGGTTGAAATCAGTCAGCTTGGAGCCAACGAAGTAACGGCTGGTCAGAATTTGAGATCTTTTATAGCTTGTGGTAAATCAGGCAACTTCATATCCTTTATCTGTTGTGGTATGTTCATATTCTTGACAGCAGAAACAGCACGCGCCGGCGCTGCTGTGATTCCTGCCTGCACATACCATATGGATGGAAAAAATGGAAAATGGAGAAAATAAAGGATTTTTGAACATAGATTAATTAATAGAAGTAAATACAAATAAGTAGCTACGCAATACACATTTTATTCTTAGAGCATAGCGACGTATACATTTGCATTAAGGCACTATTTCCGAGCAGACATTTACAAACGACTTAGCACCATCATGCGTGTTATGAGTATTTATTTTGTAAAGCTACGGAAGATTTATGTTTTGAAATTCTTGGTGAAAAAAAAAAAGATCACAGATAGATTACATAAAGGAATGAATGTGTACAAAATGATCTGATTTTTACTGCCGATTTACTTAGGGAGGGGGCCCCAGAAGGACAAACGGACGAGGTGAGCAAGATCGTCCTGATTTGTAAGTTCCCTAAAATTCATGTTAGCTCAATCAGTTCTACCACCATATGAAATTGCACTACAAAACATTCCGACGCATGCACAGCTAACGAATAAACTGCAATAGGCTGTTAACTTCTTCAAGCCCAGAAGACTTTTATAAGAAATTGAATGCCTTTTTCTTTATCACTTTGTCTTACTACTTAAAAGTTTTAAGAGAATAAAATTTTATTGGGCCCAAAAAGTTAAGGGATTGTTTGCATAAATTAGTTATTACAACTGTGACTTAGTAATTTAAACTTTATCACAGTGTACTGCTATATTATATATAAAATTTGTTATCTTTAATATTTATGAAATATATAAGTAAAGCTTAAACATAAAACATATATATTGATGTTTCTTAAATGTCAATTATAGAAGTATTACTTACCTCCTGTTTTTCCAATTTATTTTGATCTTCAATTCTTGTAAGTATTTCAGTCATATTGGTTTCTAAAACCATTCCACCCATCACTAATTCATTGAGAATATAATGAACTTTGTCTACATGAAAGATAAGGTCAAGTTCACATACATTTTCAAAACATTTATCCAATGTCTCAACAAAAACTTGTATCAAATCTAAGATTCCCAATTCTGATTCTGAACTATCAACACAGAATACAAAATATAATGTAGCATAATGCCGATAAATCAACTTATAATCGGATCCACCAATTAAACTTCCACCTTCTAGAAAATTACAAACATTATCATCTCTCTTTGAAACTAATTGAAATGTTTCTTTTATTATCTGTTGTTGCATATCCTCATTCTGAAAAAAAAGACACAATCTATTGAATTCTGCAGTAGCATATAATAACAAATTATAACAGTCGTTATACTTACGAAGTATTGATAAAATTTAGAAAGTCTAGGCTTCCCATGATTATTAAATACTAAAATAGCTTTAATCATGATTCACGATCAATTAAAAAAATAAGGTCTAATTTTCTTATTGAAAAAAAAACAGATATTTCTTTCATTCGTATAGAGGTTAGTTTCGAACGTTAGAAATGTACTTTAAAAAAAATAATATTTTTCCAACATTGCGTTATTAAGAAAATTCATACTAATAAACATTTAATTTAAGAAAATAAATATTTAAGAAAATTTAAGCAACTAAATATTTCATTTTGCAGCTATCACTGTATTTATGCATTATTTATAATCATTAATTTAAAAAATAACTTAGAAATTATAGTAATTATATGCAATGAAATAAAGTCACAATAAAGAGAAATTTTTCTACGTAAATATTTCTCATTCCATGTGAGCACTATACTATTACCACAGACAAAGTATAGATTAGATATACTATTCAATAACGAATTTTTGACTCAACTTTCTGGGTTCTCTTACCATTCTAGTATCATTCCCAACATTATCGATTCATCATATTTCAAATGTACTATAATATTATTTGAGTTGATAATACTATTTCTAAAGTCCTTCCTTTATTTGACTTTACTGATTTCTAAAATAAAAAGGAATGTGTTTTCCAAGTACATTCGAAACAACCCAAGGATTGCATAAAAAGATAATCGCGATCGCAGCTAATCAGCTAGTATTATTTGTTATACAATTCATAATTGTACCATATATACAATGATGCAATTAGTAATTGTATACCAAATAATGATTGCCCAGGTCTCACCGCGTGGAGGTTGCTGCGGATGGAGACTGTCCCTATCCACGACCCATCCACCATCCTTTTACGCAAAAAAATTTAATATTAAATCGAAAACATTAATTTATAAGTAAATGCTTCTTTGAATGTGCATTTGCAAAAGTGTTTTTCTATCTCGTAACTTTAATTTACTAAATTCACATATAAAATAAGAGATTTTTAAAATAAATCGCACAGTGCCTCGTATATACAAGCGCGCGCAAATTTAGCATATTCAAACAGTCAATTTGATGAAATTGAGGAATAAAGAAAATATTTAAGACAATGTTCAGTAACAAGTACGAATAAAATTATATTCTTAATGAAAAGCTTTTATGTTTCATCATAATTTTATGTTTATCATCAAGCATAAAGTGTAAAAATGGAGACTGAAAAAATCTATCATAAAACAAAGAATATTATAATTTGTTTTTAAAAACATAATGTTGA
This sequence comes from Bombus terrestris, assembly GCF_910591885.1. Lineage (NCBI taxonomy): Eukaryota > Metazoa > Arthropoda > Insecta > Hymenoptera > Apidae > Bombus > Bombus terrestris. The sequence continues at coordinate 10,946,807 of NC_063281.1, read as the reverse complement.
TTATTCAAATTGTTTAAGATAATTAAAAATTGTTGTTTATTAGACCTGAATGTTAATAATTGTTAATATGTTAAATGTTAATAGAGGTTAATATTTTGATAACAACAAATATCGTGGAAAGCAAACTGTGAAGAATACAATTGCAAAAATACTTACATGCTTGACTTTTGAAGTTCTTCCTAGAAGACATGAAGAAATGCAGTTTATAAGAAATTTGTAAGGAATCCGTAAGAATCTGTAAGAAGATTTGTACTAATAAAAGTTAGATTTTGTTAACGTACAGAACTTACGCGGGAAAAACAGCAAAATGTTTATTTCAATTTTTTACATGAATACAACAAAATTTGGTCAATCTACTTTAAATTTAAAAATTTACTTAAAAATTCGACTCTGACTCTTCAAAGCCGTACTTTGAAACATATAAATAAAATATGTAGATTGAACCGATAAAATAATTTGTTTAATTTATCTGGAATAAAAAAATAATTTAATATATTCTAACTAGCAAGGTGATTTCTATAATCTTTCCTAGTTTCGACCTAATAATTTCAATAAATTACCAGATTATTTAATATTCAGTTATATTACATATTAATTATATATTACGAAATTATATGTATTAAATTATGTATCATAGAGTAAATAATTATATACCAAGTATTATAATACTAGTGATTTACCAAAACTGATGTAAGTTGTGTAAAAGTTGCCAAAACCAATGTAAATGTACATATAGAACTGTTTTTGTTACAATAAATTAAACATCCAACTTCCATAAAAAATCATCATATCTATTGTTAATCATCATGGCGTCCATATTTCAAATTTCTATTCCTTGCATGCTAATCTCGCCGTCAGCTAATAATCTGTAAAAATGAAAACCAACAATTTAAAACAAATATGTAAAATTAAAATCAACTATATTAAAAAGTTAAAATAATAATTGAATCTAAATTGTCTTAAAAGTTAATAATACAATTATCGGTAACTCTAACAGTCGAATACGATCAAAGAAAAACAAAGACTTAAAAGACAATGTAATCTTGTTATAGTAATGTTTAATAAATTAGTAAATAAAAGCGTATTAATTAAAAAGAGCTAGTAATAGTAGCAGGATAGTAATAGAAATATAGCGCAGTTTATAAAATACGCACTTATTGACATACGTGCCAGCGAAATGACTTTTAAGGGTACAATGACACTCCGCGCCACGGCTACCTACACGCGTTCGCTTAGCTTCCAAATTTGCTCGGAAAATTTCGGCTTCCCTTTCCATTCAAATCCGTATGGCGCGAAACAAAATTTCATGCGTCGTAAAGCTTTCCCCGCTCAGCAAACTACAAGACACTACAATCAGAAAGTCATAAGAAATTTTTTTTTAAAACATGTACGTACATATGTATTTTGAAATAGATTAAAGTATTTTCTCCCTTTTAATAGTTGCAGAAACAAGAAACCTGAAATCTAATATCTTATATTTAAATATATATTTCCTATTCACTATTTGATACTCTCAGAAATATGTACTTATAGTTTCACTGCCTTAGATTCAAAAAATCTTTGTAATATTATAATATCATAATTATTTTGTGTTTAAGTAAATCTCACCGTGTTTAATTACTTTCAGTAGGCAGTTAGAAGTTCAAGCGACTTCAACTACTTACATACGCATAAGTATGCAAATTTTATGTGGGGATGAAACAAAATAAGATCTTTTTGCACGTAACGACGATCCAATTCTAGCAACTTCGATAATTAGACTGATTATAATTCCTAAATCCACCGCTTTAAATCATAGGGGGCATATCAAAACCTCTGATTTTTTATACAATTGGTATTTCAGAATATATAACATAGCAACATAGTCCATAAGATGCCAAGTCTCTATACCGCAGCCTTAGTAAATGTCTGTACTCCGTATAGTCTATGTCTGTATCTCGTCTGTACTGTTATAGTTGTTACCAGAGAGGAAATTTCCTCTCTACTGGTACAGCGCAATAATACAGTGCAAAACAGAGAAATCAAAGTAATTAACACTAGGTGGAACCGCATTCGCGCGATATCTGATAAATGATGAAATGATAAACTATTTGGATTCAAGGTGTAGTCTAAGATTACGAAGATTTGAGTAAAAGCTTTTTCTTTTTTTTTATTTTTGTCATATACTCTAACGTCAAATTTCTGCGATATGTTTTGATAAATCGTAAGTACGATCTTACGACAGAGGTAAATGGCGAGTTGTCAAATGCAGCGTAACACAACCATCGCATTTCAAAGGTAAGGTTGTTTATAATGTATCCAACTGGAAAATTGAATTTTTGGTTTTATGTCAATATTTAGCAATATTTATTACAGTTTATAAAGATAGATCAATTTTGTATCGTACAAAATAATAAGTAATATACATTTATTATATCAATATTTTACACTAAATTTATATTTGCTATTGATGCATCTATGATTGAATTAAATTGTTACATTATTTCTTAACTGATACAATTTAGGACATTAAGAAATGTAACTATTAATAATTTCATTGAAATAATTTTAAAAAACCTGACTTATGACTATCTATGTTATGAAAGTGTTTTCAATGTTTGAGATCATAACATTTGATTTCCATTCAATTCCATTCAATTCCAAAGTTGACATTTATTTTGTTTCATAATATTATTATACATGTTACCTATTTATTTTTCAAATAATCATTTTCATTGAAAAATGCATATATTGATAAAGTAGCTCTTATGTTTTTGTTAAATAAAAAATTATATACAGAAGATAATCTTGATTGTTGACAAACAAATAAGATAGAATTAAATGAGTAAAAAAATTAATAAGGTAAGACTATATAAAGAAAAATTCAATATTACTTATTATTACTTATTCACAATATTAATATTATATATTTGTATTAATATTATTTGTTCTTAGATGGGCAAATCGCGATTATTGCCATTGAAATTGCCATCAACCACCAATATAGTTAATAATGGAATAGTTAAAGGAAAGATATCATTTGTCCGAAGATTAGCAGTGGGATTTATGATCTTAGCTACACTTGGTTTAATATATGTACCAGCATACCATTCAGCTCAAGGCCCATTTTTAGGCTTAGGTGAGACTCCATCTTCTCCAAGACACATTGGTGTTTCACATTTGGTAGCCTCAGTAGGTATGCATTCACTAACATTGCTAGAGCTTTTGTTGTGTTATAAACTAACAAGACTTAATATGTAAATCTACTTTCACTTTCCTCTTTATAATTATTTGTCAGTTACAAATTTAAATTCTATGGATTATAATAATGTAAGCTTAAAAAATACTGTAAGAATTACATAAATAAGTATAGTTTATATAGAACATATTTACATATTATCTACTACCATATGAAATACCCAATGAGTCAAGGATTCTTTTATAGAAGGGAAGGAATTCTTTTTATAATGATAAGTAGTAGGTAATTTATTCAGTTGTATATTCATGGGAATTCATGTTAGAATTAGCGAAAGGAAAAAATAAATTTGAATAGTAGAAAAAGTATCTACAGTATACTTCAATCTTCCTTTTTCCATCCACTTAATGTAGAATGCTTGAATGATGCTATAATAAAATAATTATTTAATTTTATTAAGCATGTACATGAAGTCAAAGCTTAAGGAAAAGAATTTCATGAATACAACTTTCCTTATAGAATTAAGATAAAATATTTCTGTAAATATAAATAATTTACAGCGCAATTGCCAGGATGGGCATATAATACTTCAAGAGATCTTTGTGTATATATTCATCCAGAAAATACAACTTCAGTTTTAAGTCCTAATGATATATGTTCTTCATCACCATATCTTTTCATAGTTATTTGTTCAGCTGTTACAAATATCCAAGCTCGAACAGCTATAAGAAGCACTTGGGCTAATAAGAATAATTTAGATAATATATATAACTCAACTGTAAAGATAGCATTTCTTTTGGGACAAAGTGATAATGATACACTTAATGTATGTATTTATGTGTAAAATTTCTTAAATGAAAACTGTTACAACAAAATCAATAACAAATTACATTACAGAGTATAATAGCTGAAGAAAGCCATCAATATAATGATATCATTCAAGAAAAATTTTATGATACTTATAATAATTTAACATTGAAATCTGTAATGATGTTGAAATGGATAACATCAAATTGTGGCCAAGCAAAATATCTCATGAAAACAGATGATGATATGTTTGTAAATATTCCTAGTTTAATGAAAACTTTACAATCAAAGTCACTAACTGATACATTATTAGGTTCTCTCATCTGTAACGCTAAACCTATTTTAGATCCAAATAATAAATGGTAAGTAACATACATATCATAATATAAATATAAGATAAGAATATATAGAAAGAGAATCCATACAAATGTGTTCAATTAGGTATACACCAAAATATATGTATTCAGGGAAAATATATCCTAATTACTTATCTGGTACGGGGTATGTAATGAGTTTAGATGTGGCATTTAAATTGTATCATGCAGCATTAACAACACCATTACTTCACTTGGAAGATGTTTATATTACTGGTCTCTGTGCAAAACATGCAAAAGTACGACCTGTAAATCATCCTGGATTTAGTTATGTTCCACGTAAACTGGATCCTTGTATATTAAAAAATGCTATTACAACACACAAAGTGAATGTGTCCAGCATGTATGTTATATGGAACAAATTGAATGATACAAGTCTCTCTTGTAGTAATCATTCTCATGTTAATAAGAAATCAGTTACATTAAACAGAAATGGCAGAAACATTGGATATTATACAGTGAAGAGAAGACCTATTAACAAATGTGTTTAAATTAACTAAAATTTTTAAGTATTAAACCTGTTATTTATTATTGATTTAATATTTATTAAAACAAAATAATACTAAGAAATAATTCTCAATAAGTATTATGATAATTATAAAACAGAGTCATACTAAAATTATATTGACGAAGAGAACTTTTTTTAAAGCTACAATAAGAGAGATTTGTAATTGATGTTTGAATAAAAGTTTCACAGACTATTTTTCCATTTGAATAGCAATAGTTTTTAAGAAAAATATTGTCAATTAGACTTGCTCTTATTTGTTAACTTCATTTTTTATGTAAAAAGATAATAATAATTCAGAATTTCCAATGATGATATCTTACTCAATTTAATATAATTTTAACAAAAACTAGAAAAGCAAAACTAGAAAAAAACTATATAAAACATGTTACAAATGTATTAAATTACACTCTTTGTCTAAATTGAAAGAATTTCACTTTGATATATTCTCACAATTCTAAGAGAATTGTTATGAGAACATATGTATATATACATGCATATATTTTGCTATTTGTACCTATTGTCAGTAAGTCTTAATAGTTATTTCTTTAATAAAAATTTATTTAGTTTAAAATTTGTTCAATATTATAAAACATTGGTATATTTTCTTACACTCAAATATCGTAATTATTTTAGTAATCATTTGCGTAATTTCAAAATTCGCCGCTTGTTATTTATTACCTATACATAACACTATATACAACTTAGTAATTTTAGTTGGGACTATTAAAAGTAGAAAATACATCCATCCAATTTTGACTGTATGTATTTTGTGCAAAATACCACTGTTAGTGTCGTCTTATGATATTTACATATCAACGACACATATATTTAGCTAGTATGAATTTGATGTAGCCTATTGTGTGCTGAGGATACATAAAATTTTGTAAAAGTTCGTTATAACGTATTAATTAATACTAGTGATATTCATAATAATAATTACATTTCTTGTACTCCAACTAATAGAAACGATTACCGTTTTATACGATATTTTAATGATTATGGATATAAAAAAGAATTACATTCCTTGCTAATCCTAATGCAAAATGCATTATTAGTACACCAATGTTTAAATCAATTATTAGCTCAAGTAAGTAATATGAATTCTTGTTGAGTGAGATTCGTTCACTAGTGAAAGCAAAACTAAGATTATTAACGACTCTACGGACTATTCTAGTGGCCTTAGAGAAAAAGATCTTGTTTTATTTTATATAAATATATTGCTAGAAAAATTGAACTTTAAAGTTTTTCTAGCATGTTACGAAATTTGGTGCTATATAGCAATTAATTATACGTTCGCCGGATGTACTTTTTTACAGATCATCATTTAATTTTTATGAAAATTAAGTTTTACATGATAGTAAAAATGTATTTTTGAACATAAAATCGATAAAATTTAATAACAAATTTTTATTAAAAATATTACCACGCTTGTTTCTTGGATGGACTGTACACAAGTGCATACGGTATTGATACATACGAAAATTTAACGATGCATTTATCTTTACAAATTTATATATACATATATGTATATATATATATATGTACAACTGATTTGTTATGCGCGTCTATTAAATTGTCAAAAATTTGTGTCCATTAATAAATTGTATAACAAAAAGAAAAAAATATTGTTAAGGGTATGAAAAACGTATTCTTTTTCTAGTTTTCCTCCCATAAAAAATGAAGAAAAATCAACAACATTTGTAGCAAATTATTATTCCATAAAATTTTAATAAAAAATACCATACTTAGAAAATATTTAGGAAATTATGTTTAGAAAATAAATACACAGTAGATATCTTATATGTATTACGACATAATTATTGTATGCATAAACATTTATACACAATTATTGCAAATGATTTTATAAGTATATGTGTATTTAGGGACAATATTCTTTTTTAAAATTTGTTAAGAATTTAACTGTCTCTTTTTTCCTCTTCTTCCTCAAGATTGGATCCCTTCCATACTATACAAACCTTACATAATTGCCCTAATCTCCCGTTTAATTTTAATTTGGTATATTTTTTTGGAGCAGATTCTTCGGTATTAAAATGTACAGCCTCTAAACTTTCTGCTAATTTAGCTAATTTAATCTTTTCTTTTTTATGTAACTTTGACAGTTTCTTTTTCTTTATTTTAGTATTTAAGTAATCCGCTTTCTTTTTAAAGTATGCATCTGATATATCTGGAAGAGTCTTGGCTGTATCAACTTGCTCTACAGGTAATTCATTACAAGAAAGTTCTGTTTGAAATTTTGTCCCTAATATATCAATATCTTCATCTGCAAACAAAGATATGTCTGAGTCATTTTTGAGTAACCTTTTAAATTTCTTTGCTTGAGAACCATCCAATTCATCTTCCCATGGATCATGGACATTAATGAAATCGCATTCATCATCTTGATCTTCCTTCTTTTTCAATTTATCCTTCTTCTTTTTACTTTTTTTTGTTGGTGAAGGTGTATCTGTATATTTGTTTTCATTATGATCATTTACTTGATCTTGAATGTTCTTTTTAGCTACAGAATATACTACATAATTTAATGTATTATCTTTTTCTTTCTCAGCACTCTCAATATCACATGGGATTGAACTTCTCCTTTTTTTCTTTCTTTTCTTCTTTCCTTTATTTTCCCATTTTAATTTTCCTTTTACTGTGGCGTGTATATTTTTTTTATCACTATCATTTATATTACATGAAATATTTAACTGATGACTTAAGTTATTTATAAGTCTTTTATTCTTTCTATTAGTGGTTTTACATCTTTTTGGAATCATTACACTTTCAGTAGAAGCCATTGGTAATACTATGTTTTCATCATTAATCTCTTCATATTCATTATTTTGGGATACGATATTGTTTTCCAATTTTATAGTGTTTAATAAATACTTTTCTTGTTGGGCAATTCTTTTCAATTTTCCATTTAATTGTAATCCATGTCTGGCTCCTTTATGGGCAGTCCTACCACCACATAATTTAAATAACTCTTCGTCTGTTAAAGAAACAGGTTTGATATTTTCTTGTTTTTTATGCATATTAGAATTATTTTCTAGTATTAAGTTTCCATTAAGTAATGTAGTAGTTTTAAGAAAATTTCCATATTTAGATTCATTTTTATTTAACTCTTCTTTAGGAAGATCATTAGTTGTATTTTCTTTTGAAACAGATATTGTAACTTCATCAGCTTGTGATTCAACTTTGATACTACTAGCTGCTTTGTTAAAAGTATGTTCCCACCAATTATTCCAATCTGTATCTTTATATCCCACTCCTGCTGTATCAAATTTTAATGTTTGTTTTAAAGGTTCCGTAATGCCACTTTCATATTTCCCCAAACCTTTACCTATATCAATAAAAAATGAAAAAAACATTTACAAATGTTTATTACAAAATTTACTTAATAAATTTATTTAACAACGAAGTACACAAATAAACATTTAAATACATAATACTCCAAAGGTATTAAATGTAATAATTATAACTATTATTATATCATAACAATGCTTGTAAAATCATACCTTCCGTCCAGCCATATTTCATAAGTTGAGACTTTGCAAAGTCACTCATATTTAAACTTTAATTACTATAATCTTATATTAAAAAATGCAATTTAACAACTACAAATACAGCACAATTTACGAATGATACAGGTTTTCATTAGTAGCAGAGTTTACCTAGTGAATGAAAACTATGCTATTTGCTTGGATATTCTGCATCTTGAAATTTTCATCACATCTGTATTATGGCGCTACTGTACAACTGCGAGCTAATATGCAATTCACAGAAATTTTGTCCAATTTTAATATCTAAGGAATTTTCATAAATATTTTCTTTTTTAATATTTTTATTTTTATTACTTTAACATAAACATTGCATTATTTGGATTTCTTGCTTTTATTTGAATAATATTTTTTTGTATAGTATCTTTTATACGTATTATTTATATGTACTTTGTTAGTAAAAAAATCTTGAAATGAATATTAAACATGAAATGATGTTATCATTATTTTTAGGGATTATATAATACTATTAGATGAACAACTTTTATTTAACTAAAATAAAATATATTAAAAATATATTTTAGTACTGCGTATGTATCATATACCACACAAAGAGGATGCTCAAGTCTTCAGATAGATCTGCAACTTGTCCACGGTTTGACGTTCGTTAGCCAACAAACACGTAAAAAATGGCTTTATAATACTCGTCTTGTCTTAACATTACGTTTGCCATGATAATACACCATTATACAACGAAATTTATTCGACTTATAGTACCAATATTGTTCCATGGCAAGGAAATGAACAATTTCAAACAGTAAATTTGATGAAACACATTTAATATCTCGTAACAATATCATCGGAATATTTAATTATACATATTAAGAACGAAACGAGGTTTGTGAACTTTATATCTTTACCAATATTTGTGATATTTTACGAAATTTGCATTCATTTCTACTTTTATATAATATCATTGGATTCTAATGTTGTATAAAAAAATTTTACGCAAACATTTTATCTCAACTATACCTTCATTCGATATTTAATATCGAATAAAATAAATGAGATTAATAAGCATCTTACTTTAATTCATTGAATTAATGAGATTAATGTTGTAGAATTATTTTACTATAATATAATGTTTCTAGATATATTTCATGCATTATTACTTTTTATTTTCAAAAATAACACACTTTTTTAATCAGTTTAGGTATATATTGATATTATAAAAAGATGGCATTGCGTGAATTGGTGGAGGGTGACTGCGGTGGACCCAGTTCTTTAATTCATTTAACATCACATTTTGTACGTGATCATGGATTCAAAGAAGAAGGAATACGTCATCCTTTTGATCATGTGGAACCTTTCCAAGCTTCAGATTCAGATCAGTTAGTTAAACAATTTTTAGAAGAAAATCCTTCATGTCCTCAAACATTTAGAATGGATAATTTATTACAAGAAATGCGTGAAATTGATCAAAATATTCATCCACCTATAGCAGCACCAGGAGTTGCTCAAGAATTAACCAGTTTAGATACAGCTTGGGCAAATCAATATCTTGAATCAGGACGTCATTTTAATGTAATTCTCATTTTACCATTGGAATTCATATATTAGCAGCGTTATAGTATAAAACAAATATTTATTACAAATTTGTATTTTCTAATTAATACAGGAACATCATGCTGATGACATTTGGCATCATGAGATAGAGCAGAATTCAAACATTATAACTCATCAAAAACATGAACTTGGATTAGGACCAAAATGGGCAGAAGAATATATAGAACATAGCAAAGATACTATACAGAATAACATAAATATGGAACACTCAACAGAAGCAATAGAAAACAGTGATAATCCTAATTTTGAATATTCAAAGTTTATGAAATTTATGAAACAGGAAGGAGATGTTCCCATAAAAAGCTATGAAGAATCACTGCCAGATGTTCAAAATACAAGTAAAAATTGGACAGAACAATATGAAAAAGATAATCAAAAGACTGAAGACAAAATTTCTACCAATAATAGTCAAGAAAATGAAGTGACAGCTAAGATAGAAGAAGTAGCTGCTGCTAGTAATTGGATAGGTGAATTTCAAAAAGAAAATATTTCTTCAGGTTGGTAGACATATTAGTACCAAGTTAGTATCTGTAACTAATTCTCCTTATAGACATATTTATAAAAACAAACTTTTATTCTAGAGACAGACAATTATGAATCTACATTCTTAAAGCTTCAAAATGAATGGGAAAAGATTTCATCATCTGGGGAACTATCTTCCAAGCATCCATGGCTTTCAGAATATGATACTTTTTATGATCCATTTAAAGATTATGAATTTCATGAAGAAAATCCTATGAAAAATGTTCCCAATGCATTAGAAGAGGGTAAAAAAAGATTGGAAGCTGGAGATTTACCAAGTGCTATACTTTGCTTTGAAGCAGCAGTACAACAAAATGAAAAAGATTCAGAAGCTTGGTTACTTCTTGGTAAAACTCAAGCTGAAAATGAACAAGATCCATTAGCTATTTCTGCTTTAAAACGTTGTCTAAGTTTGGATCCTATAAATGGTGCTGCTCTTATGGCGCTTGCAGTTTCATATACGAATGAATCTTACCAAAACCAAGCATGTGTAACACTTAAAGAATGGTTACTAAAAAATGAAAAATACAAGCATCTATCGGTACGAAAGGCTAGTAGTCCTGAACAACAATCAAAATCCAATGTGTCAACTATTTTGTTTGAGTAAGTAATAATAAGTTTAACAAAATACACATATATAGAGTAATATCTAATATTCTTCTTACTTTTTCTAGTGACGTACATGAAGAAGTAAAAGATCTTTATATTCAAGCTGCACGAATGAATCCATGGAATGAAATAGATGCCGATGTACAGTGTGGATTAGGAGTCCTTTTTAATTTATCTAATGAATATGATAAAGCTAGCGATTGCTTCCAAGCAGCGCTGCAAGTACGCCCTGATGTATGTATTAAATCAATCTTTTGTAATGTATATTAGCAATTGTTAATATATTATCGAAAACGTAATATTTTCGGAAGGATTCTAGATTATGGAATAGATTAGGTGCAACTTTAGCTAATGGTCAAAAATCGGAAGAAGCTATAAATGCGTATCATCATGCTTTAAAATTATCACCTGGATTTATTAGAGCTCGTTATAATCTTGGAATTTCTTGCATTAATCTTGCTGCATATAAGTAAGTAAAATTTTTACATTATGTACAGTTTTTTACATGATTAAATTATTTATTTTTCTACAGAGAAGCAGGTGAACATCTTGTAATAGCGTTAAACCAACAAGCTGCTGGTCGTGGAGTTCACGGTGAAAAGTTTTCACCGAAAGCGATGTCGAATACCATTTGGTCAACACTGAGACTTGTCATTTCGCTTATGCACAAATATCACTTAAATGAAGCTATAGAAAACAGGTATGGTTAATAAATACTTTTTAATAAAAACTATTAAATTTCATTATATAAACAGTGGTACTCTTTATTATTTCAGAGATCTAACAAGGTTGAATAAGGAATTTGAGATTGTATAAAATATTGTTGACTTCACCTGTTAAAAAGTATAAAATCTTTTTAACTTAGTGTATAAGATATCGTAAAATAAAGTAATTAAAAATATTTTTCGTAGTTGAAAAGTGTACATAAAAAACAGAACATTAAAAAGATGCTGTCATATAATTTCTTTGTTATAAGAAGGGTTATGTTACATATATTAGATATCAAAAAACTAATTTGTTGAATACATTTGGTAGATACGCAATTTTTTATTGTTTTATCTTATATAAATTAAAAACGATTATACTATAATAAAATTGTTATGCATTTAATAAAAATTAGTTAAAATAATTGAATCCCTGAGATAAAATAATTCAATAAAGAAAAATCGGTAATATCATATGTAAAAAAAGAAATAGAACGAGCGATCCTGAAACAATAAAATAATTTCCATCCTTCTTTTCCTTCCTTTCTTTAAATAAATAAATAGCATTATAAAAATATGATTACATAATAAAGAAGCATTCTGATATGAGTTACAGCTATGTATTATTTCTTTATAATTTATAAATATCATAGATCACTTCTAACATAATTATATTACATTTGTAACAAAGAGAAATTAATCCTAAAGGCACATTAAAGTTACATATAATGTAACATTCAGAAAGTGATGAAAATACATTATAGGATCAACAAATATAATAAAAAGTAACTACCTTAGTAATACATGATTTCCTAAACACATGCCACCCCGCCCTTAGCGGTTAAAATATAAACAATTTTTAACAAATTCTTAGAAATATTCAAACAGCAGTCAAAAATACAATGATCATTACTACAAAATTTCTTAGTTCAGTGTACAAAGCAATCTATTACGTTAAACATTATATATAACATTGTAAAATTTTAATATCTATATGCTTGGTTCTCTGTATAAACTTTTCATAATTATGATTCAACTATTTCATTAGCTAAGGGAAAGATAACATACGTCTAGATATAATACAATATATCTATATAGAACATTTCAACAATCAATAATAGGTGAATTAATTTTATCTATAGTATTTGTCTTTAGTTTCTGACAATTTGTTATATATAATACAATTTTTTATCCATAAAAAATCTTGTGCGTGACCAAGATTTTAATCAAGATCGAGTATTTTAAATAATTGCATTAAAATAAATGTATACTTTTGAAAATATTATACAAATGATGAGTATATTCAATAACGATTTGTAAATTTATAGTTATATTCAATAAGAAAAAACACTTATATAAATGAAAAAAGTATCTGAAATGTGATCACAGAGATAGAAAGTCACTAGTTACGTTAAACGCCAAGTAATTTTAAGCAAAAAGTTATAATTTGTGAAAGTCGTGCCATATGAAAAAGTATCGTTTTCAACAAATTCGATTAAGTACGATTTGTTTCGAATCTATTTTCTCTAGAATGTATAATTTTTGTGCAACACAATTTTTTGTTGCATTTATATCATATGTTTTTTTTCCTTATAATTAAAATAAAATTGGACCTATGATCAGTAGAAATTAGAGCTCACAATTTTAAAGTCGATAAAAGTTGTTGTCCGGTTTCTATTATTAAAGATTTAACATGTTCGGCGTGCATAATTTGATTACACATTTCACTGCATTTTTGAAATGTTATTACATCATCTTTTGGAAGAACACGGTGTAAACTTTTTAAGGACAACGTATGTGGTAGATAATTCAAAATTGCTAAAACGATAAAAAGTATATTATAATACAATTTAATATACTTCAGCATAAATATATCGAAAAAATTTACCTTTCATAATTTGCGTGTATAAACACTGCAATTCTTGTCGAGAGTTCGATACAGCAATCTTCTTTTGCGTTAACTCAATTAAATATTTCCATTCAGAATCTTTAGTATACATGTCCTAAATTTGTAACACAATTTTATGAAATTCAATCATAAAAACAAATTAAAAATACCGTAAAAGTAGTGGATTGAAATATATGGTATTTACCTTTGCATATTGCACAACAGCTTGAGGACAATTATCCATTAAAAGTGTTGTTGCTTCTTCAGTATTTTGAATGCACAACGCTTTTAAAGATAAACTGCCATCAATCTCTTGTGTTTCAAGAAATTGCTTAACTTCATATAAGCACTCATTTGGTATAAAATCACAAGATAATACAGACTGTAATTTAAACAATTCCATTGGTATAGTTTTTTCAGAATCAGTCTTATCGATATCAGCTAAATCTTTTAGATCGCTCACATTCAAAACTTTTTGATAATCTTTCGCATACGGTGGCATCCCGTTTAGATAATGAGGTCTAAACTTCACAAATATGAAGTTATCATAATTTTCTTGTACGTTTTCTTTATTTTCTATTTTGTACACTTTTGTTTGTGTTAACTTGCCTAAGTATGATCGTACTAATAGCTTAAAAGCTTCAACCAAAGCGAAATCCGTGCGTATTTGATTTTTATTTATAACAGACGAATCTATAATCAATTTTGTACTAAAGTAGTTGTGAAGATATTTTTCGAGAAATACTTGTAATGTCATTGCTGCATTATGCCCATCTCGTCCTACTCTTGATGGTAAATATTCTAAAAACACCTGTATAATTTGATGAAGAGATAAGATTCCATCCTCTTCGATTAATTGTATTAGAATTTCAGCAAAGGTTGAATTTTTCTGACGCATTAACGTTCCGGCGAAATCTGAAAACGTGGGAATCATTGGACTTCTCTTTTTCATCGCCGTCATATCAAACAGCAGGTCCCAATGTTCTAAAACTATTTTCTTGACACATAATGCTGAAACTGGTTCAAGTACTTTCTCTGCTTGTTCTTGTTTTTCAGCTTGTATGTATAAGAGTGCCAAAGCTAACTTGACTAATTCGTCTGTTTCATATAATAACAAAAGATGTATTAATTTCTCTGTAGTATATTCTCGTAATACGGGACTACTGAAAATCAATTTCAATAAGTCTGGTTTCTTTAATTTACATATTATTTCTACAATATTAAATCCTTGGAACAAGGCATCTGCTTCCGGACCACTTTTCATCGTAAAAAGTATATCAGTTAAAAACGTAACGAGACCCGGTGCATCTTGACTTGATTTCCTAGATAATACTTCTGAAGGTTTTAAACCCGACATTTTATAATAGGGTATACAGAAATCCCAATCTGAGTCATATTCGGAACGAATATAATAGTCTCCAAGCAGCGCGCATGATTGATTATACAAGTTCTTCAATTTCAATCCATTTTTATTTGCGATATCATCAAATTCATTAATATCTGAGCAATTATACACAGCGTCTTTAGCTAAACGTATCAAAGCATGAGCTTCTCCTAACAAATGTCGGTATGTGCTAGGACTAGAAGATTTATGACTCCTCGCTGCGTTTAAAACATCGTAATACAAATTCTCCAATTTAGGTAAAATTAAAGAATATAAAGTCCAAGAGTTTTCTGCTTTGGCTAAGAGGATTAGGTAATTTTTGCTATGTAATAATTTCTGTATCCCCAGAAATGGCCTTAATCCTATCAAACAAACAGGCTCAGAGACACTAGGGCACGTAACTCTTACATTTTCTATATCATTAGACATTCTAGCAACATGATGAGATAAACGTAGCGTGTAAGATTCAAGACCAGCTTCAGTCAATGCATGCAAAGCAGTATGCTCCAAAGCTACATGATTAACAGGTGCAGTAAATGGATAAGTAGTTAAACAAGTTGCATCTGTAGGATTTGAGCTAGTAGCAGAGAAATGATAAAGATATCCTTCTTGCAGTGTGCATAAGAAGCAACTTACGCCCTGCAAATATGTATATTTATCTGATCTGAGGATTGATTTTTTTAAACAAGAAGTATTACACTCCTTCCTCATGTATAATGGCTTCAATAAGGAGCAACTGAACAATTCAGAACTTCCATCAAGTTTATTATTAGCCGCCATTACTTTAAGAGACAATAAATTTTTTATTGTATAATTTTCCGACCATCCTAAATCAGGAGAATTCGTTTTAATTATAATCCTTATTTCTGATGGGTTTAATACGAAAGGACTTAATGTATGTCCAGGCCCTGCTCTTTCCAAACTTATAGATGGTAAATTTATAGTCAAGGGTTGTGAATTTCCATCTACAACTTCTTGATCAATTAATCTTTGTAATTCATCCCTTTCATTATATACTAAATGATCCAAGTTTATAACAGTGTCATTATTATTCGATTTTATTTTTCTGAAATCTCCTGTCTCCAGTTTACTCCATATACTTGTTTTGGAACTTCTATGCCTCCTACCTTTAAATTTTGTACTTGTTCCACTAGAATCATTGTTTTCTGATACAATAAAGTGCAGATCTTGACTAGAACTTTTACATTTTGAATTTATTCCTTGTAATATTGTGTTATCATCTTGATTAGTCATATTATTACTGTTTTCCACAAGGGAGGAATCAGTAGATATAGATGTTTTATCAATAGATGAGGAGTTTGTGGAAGTTAGAGAACTCAATTGATCAATATCTTCATACATTGAATTAGTCAATCGAAAAACACATAAATTTGTTTTATCCATAATTGATATAAAATCTTCAACAATTTCCATGTGTGTAGGAGAAAATGAAAAGCCCAAGGACCATGGTCGAGCCTCAAAATCTATAAACTTCATCTTTGATACTTGCTGTGTTTCAATTTTAAATTCATGTAAAATAGCACTATTTCCAGAAGCCACTAGGAGGTTGCCAGTACTTTGGCAGCAAGCAATGAGTGTAGGTTGCACATTTAATGGCAACTCTATCATTTCTAAGCTATTCAATGGTCGATTTAAACTTGGAGTAACACGCCCAGCTATTCTAGCACGCATAGGTTGACTTTGATCTTTCACCATAGCCCAGTTAACATAAATTCTAACAAAATTATTAATTGTTTTCCCTGTATGATTATTAATGCTTGCATCTCTAGATAATTTTGATTCTAACGTTACAACATAATCTTCTTTGGTGCAGTGCACCATTTGATTAATCATATCAACTGTTGGAAAAACAGTATGTAGTTTAATATCAGACATCATCAATTCCCAAACTTCGACGCAATGAGTTGACAATGCTAGGAGTAGCATTTCATGTCCAGATGCATTTGCTATGCAGCTTGCAGTTGGCTCCTCAATTTGAGTGATATTTTGCCCCAGAAAATTATGTACTGTGATTACACGCACCATGTTGATTTTTGTGCTAAAAGAGCTCTTTAAACATACCTATCTTACGTATGAAAGAAAATTACTATATCTAATTATAGTAAGTTGATCACCTTTGCAACTAAATTGAATATGAATTCAAGTTAATAATTATTTGTTTAAATTTGATATAAAATTTATACTTTTTTACATTACTACATGATGTGATTTGATGAACAATATTTAAAGATGTAAATTATTATAAAATTCGTTGAAGGTTATTTTACATTTTTAAACTATTAATACACAAGTTACTTGCAAAATGTATGACAGAATAATAAGTTCGTTGTTTTTTCGGAATCTTTCAATATCAACGAGATATAATATATAGAATTAAGCGTAAGAAGATATCACCGAAATATCGCTTTCTTTCTGCACCGATTAATAGGTATATATCTTAGACTGCCTAAAAATCCGTGTTAACGAACTCAATGACGCATACTTTGACATTTCTAATTCATGTTTTATACATTTAATACCTTCATTATGTGACAAACATTGAATATTGAAAGTGACAAATTACGATAAAGTACGAGAAAATCAACTAACGTCGTATGGAAATGAGCACTACGATATTTTATACATGATTTTGTACAATCTAAAAACACTACGAATATCACAAAGTAGAAGAATGCAAATATAGCTCGTTCGTTTGACAGATCTTTTAGTACGCGCATGTACACTAATGGTTAGAACATAATCGTACTACATACGCGCTCTACTAGTTCTTGCCCGCCAAATGCGATAAATATGCTGTTTCAAAATGTAAGGTAATTATAAAATATAAAATGCAAAAGAACTCTGTCCAGAAATAGTTAAAAAAATATAAAAACGAATAATCTAAATATTAATTTTTGTAACGATTTTTAAAATATATCCTATAATGAATTAGATATGTTCAAGTTACAAATCACAATCCATCTTTTAATTTTTATTATATAAAGAATTATACATATACATGCATTGTTATCATATTGATCTAATTTTAAAATATCAATTTTCTTATTCTATAATCATATGTTATATTGATATGTTATAAAATTATCGTTATCATAAGGTATAAAAAGATTGCAATAAATGCTAATACAATATATATTAAGTGAACATATAATAACATTTATTTCATTCATTATTTGCAATAAAATTATGACACAATCCAAAAGATACTTTGATCTAAAGTCAATTTCATTGACACACAATGACAATGTGAGAAATGGATCCTATAAAAATCTACCTTATGATTACCTTAACTATTTTGTTGAGATAACTTTCTCAATATGACTTTTTAGAGTTTCTAGCTGTTTCATGGTTTCTGCATCTAATGTAGGAATGTGTGACATACGTAAACCATCATTAGGTAATAAGGACATAACATTGCCATTGCGCAAAGGTACATTAATGTTAGCAATGTCTTCTTGAATAACTGCAGAAACCAATAAGGGGCTACCTTGCATGCTAAGAACCATTTCTCCTTGCCTTGGACGTCTTAATACATTTAATGGTGTATTAGGTTTTATTTTTGGAGTTACAAGATCAAATTCGTTGAACCCAGGTTTTGTAGCAGCAGGAGTTCTAAATTTATCCATTTTCATAGATTCCTTCATATGTTCTTTCCTTGTTGTCTTCCTTATAGTTTCTTGGTTTATTTCACTAAGCTTCATTTTACTATTTCTTGAGGTACTACGTGTTCTTCTAGTAGTAGGAGGTGCGACTTTTCTAGCTCTTGATGTACGCGTTGTCGTAACACCTTCAGTAACGTATCCATCGTCCGTCCCGCTAGTAATTCTTTTACCAACTTTCTTTCTTTTCTCCGTTGGAGCCAATTTTAGTGAACGGTCGTCGACGGACGACGAAACCTCATTATAATTTTCTTTCTCTTCGCCAGCCTCATAATTGAGTATCTCGCCAAGAGTCATCTGTCGTATCTCAGTCGGAAGCCGAGATAAGGTAACGTCAATAAAAGTTTCGAGACCTTTTATCGCCATTTTTGATTCTGCCTCCAGCTTAGATATTCGCAAATGTGCCTGTCGTTCAAAATCTTTGATTAATAAGTCACTTTCTTCTGCAGAGTGCCGTTCTTGTTTTGGTTTCCGAACATGTTTTGTGCGCGGCATCTTTAGCAGACAAAAAGTAAGAAATGTAACCAAACTGTTTCTTTGCTTCTTCTATCACACGTGGTTTATTCAAGCTTAAACTAAATGTGAGCTTACATATAAATAGTATTCACAAATTCCTTGTTCGTCTGACTCACATTAAAATGTTTTCAATCTAGCTTACCGCCGTTAACAGTTTATAATTCGATAGCAATGATTATAGAAAAGTACAGAACGACAAAATGATTACAGAATACGTACAAAGAGCAACCTGTCGCCGTTTACACGTATTACATTTTATGTGTTCAAAAATACATTTCAATCAATGTACTCAGTTTGATTTAAATTACGCGAAGAAAAAAACCCGCGTCAAATTTCTTAGGTTGCGTATTATTTTATCTCTCACAATTATGAGCTGTTAAAGTAGTTAAATTTATTCATAAAATTATATAAGTAATTACAATTATTACTTTTTGTTTTAAGTTATATACATAATGGATATATGACAATAATTATTGGATAAGTGACTATCTATGTAAAAAATTATGGAGACAAGAATTTTAGATGAAGGACGAAAGTTTTAGTAATGATATTAAGAATTGGCTAATAATTTCAAGTGAATGTTTTGCATATATTCTTAATATTAATATCGGCATAGTTTCTCCAAAATTTGTCAAAACCTTATCATTCAAACATTAAAATGGACACTACTATGTATCATGAAAAACCATTTTCTGATTATAGACGAAATGAACGGCAAGAGATGTTGATAGCTGCTCCATTAGACTTGTCATTCAAAAAAGCAACCACAATGAATGGTATGTTAGTAATATGATGCACTATTAAAATGATATATTTTCTAAATTCAAAGATAATATTAATAAACATATTTATTTTGTTACAAGAGAATTGGCAAATAAACGTCCACAAGCAGTACGAACGGGTAAAATTCCGTTACGAACAGCTGCAGATCGTTTTGTAACATGTTCCTTGTGGTTAAGCAATAATTCATTGACATCAATGTTCGGATTTGAAAATCTTGCACAAAAACTTCTCGATGATCCATCGCACCTTAGTTGGCTCGATCTTTCTTTCAATGAGATAGAACAAATTGCTGATGACATTACACATTTTCCGAATTTAAAAATTTTTTATTTGCATGGAAACAATATTTCGGATATAAATGATGTTGTAAAATTGAAAAAGTTATCAACTCTTAAATCTTTAACGCTACATGGAAATCCCATTGAAAATCTTCCATATTATAGAGGATACATCGTTCACATTCTTCCGCAATTAACGACACTAGACTTTTCAGCGGTACTATCAACTGAGAGGAAGAAGGCAGCACCGGCTGGATTTTACAAAATAATATATGGTAGTACATGAATATAAAACTTTATTTTCAAATTTTGTATTAAATACACGCCTTCTTAAGTATCATTATTTGTAATATTCTTTTAAAATGTACCGTCTTCCTTGAGGTACATGTGACTTAACGCTCATTCTTAGAAACAATTTATTTAAAACCTACTATTATCATCATTAAATTAACTCAAGATACCATACAGTAGAATCGATTGTTCTATTTAAATTGTATTTTGATCATTTGTATCATGGCCTTACTTAAGAGGACTGGTCCCTATCACCGTGTGCGGTCGGTCGTAGGTGCAGTAAATGACATCCGAATTCTTCGGACATGGAGTTTATACTTATGGAGTTTATACTTTTTACATTCTTTATAAGAGAGAAAAAAAGTAAAATTATTTAGATTAAAATGTAAATAAGAAAGATCAATCGCAGCACGCGTAATAATCCGCGCTTGGTGATAGAAGACAGTCGTCCGATTGCGTAATAATCCGCGCTTGGTGATAGAAGACAGACGTCCGATTGCGTAATAATCCGCGCTTGGATGGAAATGGGTTAATCAACAGAGGTAAAAAAAAAGCTCCGTATTATATTACAAATTGAATATAACTTATTCACGTAAGTGCAATATTCCTTTTTGTAATATACATGATGATCTTCTCATACATTCAATGTCGTCTGTGTTTACTGCGGTGTTTACTTGATTTTTCTACATCTCTATCTCGAGATCGACTACGCGATCTGTAACGACTACGTGATGATTTATGACTGCCAGATCGTCTTCGTTGGGCCTTTTTCGGTTTTCGAGATCGTCCATGACTATGACTGCGAGATCTGCTTCTACTATGTTTCTTTCTCTTGGAATGCTTTGTTCCTTCACCTCTAGATGGTGAAGTACTAGGTGATTTTGATCGCCTAAAATAAGGTAAACACGATTTTGGACATTAATTATATTTTATTACTTTATTTTCTCATTCTTTCATGACATCATACCTAGGTGATTTTGTTCTTTCTGGTACAGCATGCGTACCACTGCGGCTAATGAATCCACCCCAGGCATTATGATGTTTAGGCAGTGGTGGGCTAGGTGTGTGGCTATCTACATCCCCACTTCTTGCTTTGGTTCTTGCTTCCTCGTATTGTCGACGAAGTTCTTCTACTCGTTTCTCTAACTGTTCCGGTTTAACACGGGGTCGGAAATAAAGCCGTAATATACGACGGCAAACATCTCTAATAGCAGATTCATTAACTTTAAAAAGAGAAAACCAAGCAGGTGAAGTAGGTAAAGGTAATTGCAGCTGCCTTGCTCCCAAATATACACATGCACAAGCAACAGTTTCTGGTTGATGTCTTAAGAAAACATCAGACCTTAAAGAATCATTCATATAATTCCAACATTGTTGCATTAAAGCCTGATTTTTTTCATGTCCCAGTACTTGTAAATACATAACAATAATTTTATGAGGGTGTTTTACATGGACGCAGAAACCTAACTCCTTTAAGACTCTCCTTTCAGATTTAATTACTTGATTCTTCAGGGCTACATAATTTTGATCAAGTATTACGGGTTGTATTGGTCTAAAAAAAAAAAGAACAAATCTAGTATATTATTGTTATTTATATACATAAAATTTAATAACATTAAAAACAAAGAATCATACTTACTTTTGACTGGAAACTTGTTTTATATGATTAAACACATTGATAACATCCCTGATACGTCTTGGGGCTTCTTCGATTTTACTAGCTAAACAAATACAACCCATTGCAGTTGTTTCCATATTATGTCTAACTAACGATTTACTGTAATAAAATCGTTGAAATATTACTTGTCCTGTAGCCATTGCGACCTATTCAAAAAGACAATAAAAGTAGAGACTGCGTTCCAAGGTAATAGAGGTTATGGCGTTTACAAACATTTTGTTTATTTATGAAAATAATTACACACCTGGGGTAGTTTTAGTAAAATACCAGCAGTCTGTATCAATTCGCATCCTAATATCCTTAGATCGGTTTCAGTTTCTGCATCCAATCCGTCTAAATGCGACGGCGTCGAGTTTAGTTTTTCATCAGGTAAAAGACAATTTTGAAGTGTTAGCACGATTTTTCCATGAGCTTTCGTATTAACAGTTACCGTATTTTTTGCCGGTATCGTAGAATTTTCTTTCGCGTTACTCATTTCAACTTATACTAATTAAACAAAGAAAAAGTATATTTATTCACGCACTTGCGGTGAGAAAGGTTAACCTTACATTTTCTCCAATACCATACCTCCGATATATAAGGTTAAATCTATGTATGTTTATTTCAAGAAGTGTAATTCATATAGAATTCGCTTATTTTGTAGCGCTACTGTCTACTTGTGGTAATCAACCAAAGCTTTATTCGACTTTGTCAAATATTTTTATTAAAAAATACGTTTCGTATCATTCTCGTTATAATAAATTTACAATATATAAAATTCATTGAAATATTTTATTTCTGCGATTCTTGCTTTGGAAAGTTTGAAATATAAAGTTGTAGAATATAATATAAATTATACTGGTGGATAAAATATAATTGAATATAAGACTTGCATATCAAATAGAAGTCAAAATATTGTATTCTTTTCATATTAAATTAGGAGAAAGCTTTTACCGAGGGTATGTTTAAATCTTTGGAAATTCATAAGTTACGAAAGTTTATAAAGTTTTTAAATATTATTTGTTTATTTTTCTATAGCAGGGCAATTACCTCGTCAGTGCTATTATTGTTCTACGAAAGCAATATTCACCGGGAATCGGAGAGTGTCTTTTTATATCTGTACGAATATCGTAAATATTCAATTCGAACAATCATTACGCGACGCCATGTTGTAAAATGCCCGCGCAATATAAAGTATTTGATACGCGTATCACGTTCAGTCTTCGGCGAAGGGTAATAAATAGAACTACAACGATTTTTAGTTTAAGTATATAATGATATATCCTTTTGTTATTACATGTCAGTTTCTTGTCGTTTAAAAATCAACATGCATGCATTGTGTTTTAAAATTTGAACGATGTACATTCACACGAATTTTCGATCGATTAAAATTGAATCTTACAAAGTAATAGGATTTTGCGCACATCTTGTAAAGACGACATATCAGCGCAATAAATATATACATATAAAGAAATAATATATATAATATAATACAGTCGCATAACATAACAATTATTATACAACATATACATAATAATAACTCATAGTAAAACGTAACTCAAAAGTAAATAATGAAATAACAACAGCATAGATATCATTCATACGTTACGCAAATAATTGTATCTAGTTTCTTCGACTTTATTTCTTTCTTAATTTCGGTCCCTGTGTTTCTTATTACGTACACGTTTTATAATTGTTAAACGAATAGGAAAGCAAGTTCGGTATAAGCTATTCGGTTTTTCGTTGTGCTGATTAGCATTGCATTTCACGTAGTCAATCATGGAGTTTGGAATTTGGAGTTTGGAATCATGGAATTTTTACACAATTGCGAGGTACTTTGATGAACGTTGCGCTTTTGGATAACCATAGTATGGACCGAAGTAGGAACAATTTTCACATTAGAAATAAAATCAATCTACGAATAATACCAATCATATTTGATAAAAATATTTTTTTCCATTAATCACTTAAAATGATATTTTTAGTTGAAATCGAGCGACTCGTGGAACATTGTTGTTTCGACAAAGCAACTACACATATGGATGAAATTTCTTGAGGGATGTATGGCCTTAAAAAATTTGAAAAAATAAAATTTCCAGCATCTGTGCTGTATTTTCCCTGTATCGTACGGCATGCGTATGCCGCATTCCCCTAATAAGACCTTAAAGCATTTCAATTATTAGGTATTGGTACTCATATCCACGCTAAGAGTCATTCAATAACATTACATTGGTATCTGGCAGTGATGTAGTTGATGTATTCTTCGTTTAAACAGGAAGTGTTCGATTCATCTTTAAATCAATTCTTGTATTTACGATGATTCGGCAACGTCTGTTCGAGATTTCGATGACACTTCGTTATTTAAACGCGTTGCATCGTTGCACGCGAGTTGGCTCTCGACCTTCTCCGATCCCCTGCTATCCATTTTATTCTCTGATTTGATCGACGCGTTCAAACTTTTCAAGAAATTGCCTAAATGTTCCGCAGCTATCGGATTATTTGCCCATTCGTTGGAAGGAAACGCAGCCAGCAACCTTTTTTGAAACATCTCCGAAGTCAATTGTTTCGTGGCAGGTTGCTTGGTGGAAGCTTTGTTTTCGTTATCGTTCGTCGAGTCTTCTGTGACGTTATTCTCAACCTTTGTCGAATTCTCCGACGATTTGACCGTATCTGACGTTTGTGAGGGAGAAGGACATCCTTGCTCCACCGTCGTGCAGCTTTTGCTGGAAGGACTTTCGATAGTTACTGAACTAGAGTCTGGACTAGCAGGCGATTTGCTACTCGATACCTCCGCGCCTACGTTGTTCTTCTTCGTCGGACTCGGTGCAGGTATATCATTGTCTATTCCATTGGAAGCGGTATTCGTATTATCGGTATGACCGCTGGTAGTTTCGTTAATCGTATTCGCGTTAGTATCTCCAGGTGGTGGTGATGGAGAAGCCGTAGATGATACTCTTGGACTGGCTGCTTCGCGATGAGGCGTCTGCCGTGACGAATTGTCCGGTTCCTTTCTCGTATCATTACTAGTTTCCAAATTAGAATCACGAGTCGCTTCAGTAGACGTTTTGCTTTCATTGTTCACGTTACTGTTATTGGTAGCTCGCGGCGAGTATCGATTATTAGCTTCCGCGGCCGACGAGTACTTGGTTTGGACGGACAATTGTTGACCAGACTCCGTGGAGTCGAGAGATTCGTTACCGCGAAACACAGGTGTTTTATTAATCTCATTCGAGGCAGATTTGTTTATACATGTTGATTTATCGTTCGATTGTTGTTGTTGTTGTTGTTGTTTAGTTATCGCAACAGCCAAAGGCGCCACAGACGATCTTACCGGTTTCACTGGCGCGCACTGGGCAGCTAGATGACTTTTCCCGGATACATTAGCGTTCACATTTCGATTATCGTTGTTAGATATGGTGGAATTCGTGTCCGTCCCTCGAGGTAGCCTTAGCCTTGCGTCTGTCTGAAACTGCTGAAGATTCGGTGCTTGGCTCAAGGCATACAGACTTTGCAGACTGGGAAAAACGGATGAAAGATTTGTGTTGTACCTGCTGTTGCTTAAAGGACTGGAGAATCCAGGAGCGTAAACTGGTGTTCTCGAAGGCGTTGGAAGCGGACAATCGTTCACTCTATGCGCTGCTGGAGTCAAGGAACCTGGTGGCGCACGATAATATCTATGGCCACCAACGAGCGTTACAACTTGTCCCTGATCCGAGATATTTGGCATTTCTCTGATCGTCGATTTTGCTTTAAGTTTCGTCACTGGCTGTGGTATTCTCAACGGATGTATGTCCATCTTCTTCCCTCCGCTGAGATCCAAAATGTCTCTCGATTCCTGGTCCCTTTCCCGTTTAGCGGACGACGCCTGCCGTTGTTGGTTCGCATCGCGTTCCGATTGCTTAGGCTGCCTTGGTTTCGACGGTGCGGGCATTCTAATCTGTCCCGTCTTCAAGGCTTTCAGTACTCGTGGATCGACCGATCTATCGTTAAGAGTTATACTGGGATTTACTTTTCCCAGCGTATTCTTTCGATTATCTTTGGAATCATTTGGTTCGGTAAATCCAACATTGTTCGCGGGTGATTTTGGCGCTGTCAGAGTTATACTGAGACTCGCAGGAATGTTCAATCCGCAACCGTCTAATATATTCCTTGTGTCGTTGGAAAGTACCGGAGTCGGCGAAGGTTTCGAGCTTGGTGTCGTGGGTGCTCGACTAGGGCCAGCTTCTCCGACTATGTTCGTGGCTCGTTTCCCCGGAATAACGTGCTCCATTGGAAGTTTTCGAGATGACTTGGCGTTGTTTTGCACGACTGCAGGCGGATGTACTTGAGTTTGCTTCTTCGGCGCTTGGCTCGAAATATGCTGTTGCTTCTTTCTCTTGATATCGAAGATCGGTAGACCTGGCGGACATTTCCTTTTCACAGCTCCCGCGGGAACTACCGGTGGGTCGTTGGAAAACGTATACACATCCATCTTCGCGGGATTGCTATTTACGTTGATGTTCATACCTACGTTCGTATTCTTCGAGTATCCAAATGTGCACATATCTACGTCACCGCACTGTTTATTTGCATTCACTCGCGCGTTGCCAATTCCGGCCATAGTTGCAATCCGTTTACTCGCACTCGCAGCATTACCACTCGCATTTACCCCAATGTTCTCGTTGTTGCTCTTATTCTTTGAGTTCTCATTTACATTATTCAAAGTCTCTGTCGCTATACCGTCCTCCTTCTTCGGCGCGGCATTGCCCTTGTTTCGCGTCTCATTCGTCTCATTGTTGGTATTCGCTTCGTTAAACTTAGAGGAAGACTCTAAAGCCATTTCGGATGCTGACTCCCTGGCTGTTAATTGAAAACCTTGGAGGAACTGTTTCTTCTCCTGCTGTTCCCCTGGTTTCTTCTGTATACTCTTTAACGCGTTACTGGTCACCGTCTTCTCAGGGACAGATCGTTCCACGAAAGTTACCCTCCTCTTTTGTTTCTCCTGCTTTTCTGTCTGACGTTTCTCTTTATCTCTGTGCAGCTGCTGAATCACTAACGAATCAGGGTTGTCTTTGTCAACCTGACCGCAATGCAGTAACACGTTGCTGATAACTTTCGGCTTGTTCGGACTCGAATTGTTCGGCGTACATTGCTTCAACGTGATCTTCACTCCGTTCGAATTCTGACCACTGCCTATACTCACGACACTAAATTCTGGATTCGATGGTTTCGTTTCGATACTCCTAGCATTCTGTTCTTTCGAATTCCAACTACCTGGCGGACTCCTTAAGACTTCGTACCTTCCGTCTGGATTCTTCAATATTTTAATAGGTGTTTTAATTTGTTTAGTTTCGCTATTTGACGTGGACGTGGACGTGGACGTGGACGTAGACGTGGACGTGGACGTGGACGAGGCAATCGTGTCGGTTGCCGTCGTCGTCGATGTGCTATTTGTCGACGCTACAGAAACCGTCGTCGACGTCGTGCTTGTCGACGTTGTTACTGTACTCGACGGTTGTTGCTCTTTACTAGTCGCTTCCTTGGTTTCATTCGCGGGCGCTTGATCATTCGGAGAGCGCGGTTTCTCGTTCGAGACTTTGCTCTGATTGTCCAACGCAGGTTTCTGCTCGGTATTGTTCAAAGGCTCTGTTTCCGGCTTAGATTCGATACTGTTCTCAGGATTCTGCGAATTATCGTCATCCCGTCTTACTGCGTCAACAGGAGGCAAACTAGCACCTAAACCTGGCGTGGATGGCCTGTCGTGAGGAGGTGCCTCTAATCTCTGTTCTTCCAACGCTACTCGGTAAAAAAATCGCATCGGTGCGTTCTAAAAATAAAATTGTCAAACGTTAAGAAAGAATAATCGAAATTTTCGTAATCGAACTATACAAAATATCTTTTGAAACGTTTAACACGTTGCCACGTGACACGCTGGCTTCTCACAATATATCGCGATTTACTCGTTGACAAAATGCTTCTAAGTATTATGGCTATTAGATAACGTAATTGACGTATCGAGAATGTTTGCGTTTCATCGATATAGAACGATGTTTTAATGCTTTAATTTGGTCGAGGCAACTAAATCGAATTTCGTGTACCATCATTTTGTACCTTGAGCACATTTTTACATCTTGAGAGAAGTGAATTTTGCAGCGTGCCAGCCAACGTGTTAAAATATTCGATAATTGAAATTGGCTATAGTTTACCCTTTTCCACGCGTAAATGTAAGCGACGTCCATAAGGGTCCAGTGTTCCGGAAGCGGGGCACGTCGATGGCAAATTTCGATGTTGTATCTCGTCATATCGACGCTGTATTTCAATGCTAGGAATTTCTTTAAATGCGCGATAGTCACAAGTGCCGGACACTGAAGGTAGCGCCTGTTACTCGTTGTATTTGCGCTGTGATTGCCGATGCCGTTGTTATTGACATTATTATTACCGTTGTTACTGCTATTACTTTGATTGTTAGATGCGTTCGAGTTGTTGGTCTCGTCGTTAGTGCTAAGAAGGATGGTCAGAGGATCTGCCCCGGGCGGTAGATATTCTAAGCTTAAGCTAACTGCGTCTTCTGGAGCGAAGATCAACCTTCCGCTCACGTCTTCTCCGCGTTGTTCCGGTGTCGCTAAATCCGCTGTATAAAACATTTACATATTAAGATAATCTCCAAGAAATACAGGATGCGTAAATATAAAACGTGAGACGTAACGCGCGTGTATTTCAAAAATCTTGGCGGACTTTGATACGGTTTTGCAACACGGCCACGAATTATTTTAATTCGCGACGCTATTGAGATACACGTGCGACGTAATCGAGCCGCAAGGAATAATAATCTTACCATGTTCAGGATGTTTTTTGTAAAATTCCCTTCTCCTGCGCATCTCTTTGTGATACAGTCCGGGTACCAATTTGTACACGATATCTTGCAACGCCTTGTCCGCCCTGAAAATAAAAATCATTCGGTGAAAAAATAATCCTCGTGGATAGAGAATTTGGAGATTTTTGGAAATCAAAGCGGCGATTTACTTGATGTTCGGCTTGGCTTTGTTGAGAACATGTTTGCACGAAGGACAGTGAGCTTCCCTGTTGAGATGCTTGAGGATACAGCTCCTGCAAACTGAACAGCGAAAAACCAACGTATCATTATCCGTTGCGCAGAATATAATTCCAGTTCGATTAAATTTACTTACACGAATGTAAACACTCGACGACGGTAGTCGCGTCTATAAGATATCCTATGCACAACGGACAAATAAGGTAGGGGTTCACCTCGCGAAGATACGTCCTTTTACCCATTCCCGACATTTTTCTTATTGCGCCACCGAATTGTCGGTGATAGTACCTGCAACGATAAACACAGTTTCATGTAATACCCTCGACATAAGTCGACAACGTGGAAAAAAAGTCAATCTTCTTTCTATCCACAAATATTATAATTCGCTAAAATCTTAAAGGAGAATCTTGGTCGTGTAAAAAGCTAGTGTGCGTATAGATCGCCTCGCCGACATTGTTTCCTCGTCATCTCGAGAAATTAGAATACCAAATGCGTTACGTACTCGTCGTGCCCGACCGTTTTTCGAAAAGCCAAAGTATCGCAAAAAAAATGTCGATCTCGATACAGTCGAAAATTTTGGCTCGAAGCGAGAGAAAAAAATGTTGTGTAAAGGGTCGTTGAAACGTACGCGTTTGAAAATATTAGCGATGAAAAACTTTCGTAAGACATTTCGATACTTGGTCGCTACTAGAGCGAGACACGGTCTAACGCGATTAACGCGATAACACGACGAACGTTATTATATCGATCGAAAGCGATCTGAAGATGGAAATATAAAAGTTGCAAGGTGTTTAACGCGATATACATCTTCGGATTTGTTTCAAACTTTGCCAATATAATCGCTATAGTCGGATCTCCTTGTAACGCTGATCGTAAGAAGTTGTGCTACGAGTGTTCGAATACTTTCGTAAGCTATAGCATGTGTAATTTCCTCTCGTCGAAATATATCTCGAGCATTCTTCCTCGTTCCTCGATCAACGAAACGAATGGGCTAGAGTCCCGAACGCGTATTTATCGTTACGCGCTAATCTCCCTCGAAAAGTATCGAAAGAAATCCTACACCCGTGATGGTTTTTATCCGAAAAAAAAAAAGAACAGGGAATCTTGGTTACGTAGAAAAACTGCGTTAGAAGCATTTATCGTCCATTAAAATGGAACTCACGTGCCTATACTCTAACTCGTACTTCGAACGACGAAACAAATAGATTAGAATTCCAAATGCGATATGTATTTATCGTTATGCGGTGTTTTCTTTCGAAGAGCAGCTGGCTCATCCGTGAGCGACGATAACGAAACGTTCACGACGATAATTTGCTAGTTTTGCAGATAAATCGCATGACATAGGAGACGGTTGGGCCGTGTCACAGTGTTTAGCCCACTTTCCCGAAGGTTCCTCAGGTAGGTAGAATCCCGTTGCCTCGTTGTCCCCTCCATTTAGCTTTCAACCACCCGTAGGTCTACGGGTGCGTTTTATCCTTGTGCTTTCTCCCCGTCTAGAAATTCGTCCTTTCGGTTTTTCCACTCGCCGCCTGACGCAGTGAAACCGCCAAACAGCAGCCCCTTTCCACGCGAATGAAACGCGTGTGCACCCTGTGCGTCGAATACCTGCACGTATTGATCGAATATCGTGGTATTTCGCAGAGAGCCAGCGATAAGTCGGTTAGGCGCTATCGCTATCGTTGCCAAGAAATTAGCCTCGCTCGTTTCCAGATCGTTCTGCGAATCCTAAGCGTCTTGGCCGGTCTCCGTGTACGAACGAGATCTCGAGGACGGAACGATATGGCGGAGAATTACGTTCAATTCGTAACGTCGCTCGTCATTGCGTTTGCCACGGCGAATCTACGCGCGTTAACCTGTTAAACGGCGTGTCTCCTAACCGCGAGTTTCTATAATTACTCTGTTAAAAATTAACAGCGAAACGACCAGCCGAATCGAAGAAATCTTCGTAGATAAAGAGACGGGGCAAATCTAGATAAAAATATTATTCGAACGACGTGTCAATTCGTCTTCCCCGGTCAACAAGTTAACGACGTCGTTTCACGCGGTCGTCACAGAGATAGAAGCTAAAGGGGATCTTTAAATTCTCCGAGTCTGTTTCTCCCGTTTTATCTTGTTCTCTGCCAGTCTCTCACGGATCTACTAAGTTCTCGTTCGATCGTTCGCCTTCGTTTGCGCTTGGACACTTTGTTGCGACTATTCTCCGAGTGCAGCACGTGTCGCGAATGTAAGGGACGCGCCTAAGTAAAGGCCTGTACACAACGATCGGATCGATCTTCCGAACGAGATGCTATTAGACTTTTCCGAGCTTCGAACGACCGCGGTGTGTTCGCGAAGGAGAAGGATCGTAAATAGACGAGCATCCAGTCTATTTATCCCCGTGGATATTAATTAAGATTATTTAAATAGCGAATCGGCCCGCCTTGGCTACACGTCACGCGTTCTGCGGTGTCTAGTATATCGGTGTCTATTTATATCGAGCTGCTCGGTAAGAAGAGAAATTCTCAAATGGCGTCGCAAGTGGCGATAGCAAGAGGGATAATATCGCCCCGAATCGAAACTAATATTCGACGATGATCGTGAAACTTTCACACGGCGAAGATAAAATAGACGCGTCGACGATTTTAACGCTGATGTTTGCCATTTCGAGTTTCGAACGTTCTACGAGCTGTATCGGAAAGTTTGTAGTTTCCTTTAAAGTTGCGGCATGATTATTTGCCACAATCGTTCGACGGCTGATCAATTTGGATAAATTAGAAATTATAAAACTAATTCCAAGATGTACGAATTTGTTTCGAACATTTGTTACATGAAGAATCGATGTGTATCGATACAGCATGATGCAATACGATGAATAATTCACCGTTGAGATGCTTCGGTGGATCTGTGCGAACTGTAATAAATATCTCGTGACAATATGATAAATGATAAAGCTCGTGTTCTATATACGTTTACAAATTCGTTTCAAGCTTGTCTGTAGCATTCAAATTTCATTCGAAAATCAAAGGGTTCCGAACAGAAATTAAAAACGTTAGAGTAGGTATTCTTAAAAAGAGACAAACACGGACAAAATTCATTTTTACAACGAGCCCTTCGATCGTCGCGATTTACCATACTACTTCGATACTTTTTCACGCTATGAGATATTTCATACGAAAATAAGAATACTTGCACGCTTCGTTCGCCGAAAGACCTTTCAGAACGTTCTTCTTGCCGTGTTACCTTTTTGATACTCGTTTCGCGACACGTTACACGTTGGTAAGACGTGCTGGAAGAAGTAAAACGAGGAAGCTCGTTAAGAGATCGTTCTTCCAACGGAATGCACACGAGCGTGCCCTCGTTTTGGATCTCTCATTTTCTCTTGCAAAACTTTAGTAGTCTTATCAGGCGTTACGCGCGTTACAGATTAGACCCCCAGCTGCTCTCCGATCCCTCTATCGTCGCTTGTATAGGCTCGTACCCCGAGAAAGGAGAGTAGGGAGACGACGACCCTACTGTGCGGAAGACCGTGATTCGAAGTAACCTAGCGACCGTCTACAGAGATCGCGAAAGAAAGGCATTCGATCGGCCGGCCGGTCGTCCAGGGAAAAAGAATTCTATCCCCTCGAAATATTCGAAGTTCGCGAACGTTCGTCTCCCTTTGTGAAATTCGTCGTGAGACGCGGTGGAATCGAAAACGATTAGGCAATCGCATATTTTCCATCGATTTGTCAGCGTATACGATAGGCGTTGCGTTGGATCACGCGACGGTACAAAGTTTCTAATTGATGAACCGCGAAACGGGAGATTCGAGCAAAAGGTCTTCGAACTTGGTTTCATCCGTCGCTTCGGCAGGAATTTCCCGCCTATTGTTCCCGTTGCTTTGGTATTCCGCGTTTCACGGCGATCTGGTTGTCGAGGCAGCCAGCTGATTAATCAGTAGAGACACGTTTCCTCGTGTATCGTAGACGACGGAGGGGTTCGCGCGATCGCAAATGCGACCGTGCCGCGACGAAAGCGGCAAGACAAGTTTTTTTTTCTCAGTGAAAAGCTTTACCGTTACCTTCGATTTCGGACAATAGCGTACGGCTAGGGTCTGG
The DNA here is from genome assembly GCF_910591885.1 of Bombus terrestris. NCBI lineage: Eukaryota > Metazoa > Arthropoda > Insecta > Hymenoptera > Apidae > Bombus > Bombus terrestris. Next base: position 10,913,399 of record NC_063281.1, on the reverse strand, counting down.
TGTTCTAAAAGGCGGGCAGAAAAGTTGGCGAATAGGCGGACGGAACAGGGAGCCGATACTCTTCTCGCGCGCTAGCTAACCGCCTGAGAAACCGGCGATGTTCACCGAGTCGATGTTTATTCCATCGTCGCGCGTATCGCGAACGCATACCGAGCGATTTCGTCGAGGACGAAAGAGGAGGCAGCGCGAATATGAGAAAACGCATAAATACACGAGTTGGCGTACGGGAGCAAGACAGCGCGTGCTAGTCGAAGAAAGACGGAACAGTCGCAAGAGGATAGAAACGAGGAGAGGGGCAAACGAGTAGTAACCGAGAGAAAGGGAGGGGAAGAGCGAGAGCGGGACAGAAAAAGAGGGAAAGGAGGGAGAAAAAGATGGAGGAAACCGCCCTCTCCGTCTCGCTCTCGTATTTTCTTTCTTGTCTCTCCGTCTCACTCGCTCCTTTCCCCTCCCTGTTTCTCCCTGTTGTTTCTCAGCATTCAACCGGCGAGTAGGTCTACATGCACACAAGCGTATTTGGTGGAAAGCGCTATATTGGGTGATAGAGTGTGCGTGCGTGTACTTACGTGCGAGCATGCGAGCCGTATGTGCGGCAACACGCATACGAGAATCGGAGTAGCTAACGCTATCCTCTATGGTAGTGGAGCATACTGGCCGCGTACGTACACAATGCGATGCCGTATCGTTGGTGGTCGAACGATAGCGTAGAGGAAACACGACGTTGGTACTAGGTTCGGGTGCGAATATCCACTACTTGAGCCGAGATGCGGCTTGTCCAGGCAACAACGACGATGTCGCGTGCTCGATCTGTACGCGATTTCGCGACGTACGATCAGCTTCCCTGGCATTCGAGTAAGCTCTCGACGGGATTTACTTTCACCTTACCGCCGACCGTACACACCAGCCTCCGAAACTACGACGGCACAGGCCTGATCAAGCTCTCGGGGAGGGGGGAGTAAGGAAGAAAAATAGTCAAACGATACGATATCGAGCAGCACGGTCACAACGGTCACGGTAACGACCACGACCACGACCACGACCACGACCACGACCACGACGAAGACAACGACGATGACGACGACGGTAACGACAACGGCAACGACGAGTACAATACTAGTCAGGAATACGACGAGTCCGTACAAAGGCGCCGCTGAACACCGTGCGGCGTTTTATGGAACTAAACTGCGGAAATGAACGACATCGAGCGTAAAACGATCGCAGCAACGTACAAAACACCGAACTGTACGGCGACTCACGCCAAACTAAACTGAAACCCCGAGTAGGATATGCCCTTTCCCCTCTCCTGCCCCTCAATGCCAGTCCCTGCATCCCTTTGCCGCGCTCCCCTTCTGCGCTCCATCTTCACCCCCTCCATACTCTTTCTCTCCTGTCCTCCAGGCTCTACACGCTCCTCGCTACGCCTGCCGTTTCGTTTTACTCGTCTCTTCTCTTCTCTACTCTTCTCTCCCTCTTCTCGTTTCTTCTCCTTGTCTCGCTCCCTTGCTTCGACTCTTTTCTGCCCCTTTGCGAGTACACCGTGTCTCTGCTCGGCTGTTCGCCTCGCTAGCCTCTGCCTAGCCTGCCTGGCCTGTGCCGGCTTGGCTCGCTCGACTCGTCCGCTTTGCCTGCCTGTCTGCCTGCCTGCATGCCTGCCTGCCTGCCTGCCTGCCTCGTTGCCTGTACGAGTCGTTTTTCTCTTCACTCCTCTATGCGCGCTTCTGGCCACCCCTCCTCTCTCTTACGGAGTGGTACGTACCGACACTAGTGCACTACACCGAGCACACCAACGAGTCGACTACTCCCCCTTCACCCCATCGAGGATCGCGTCGCGTTACCAGCCGGGTTACGAACTCCCCTCTATTCGTACACCGATACCTCACCCTTCTCGTTCGCTACCCCTCTCTTCGTACGTTCTACGCGTTTCCTCCTCTCTTTCTTTCCGCGTATCTCTCTGATCATTCTCTTTCGTTTTACCGCGATCGCAGAAACGACCCCCTGGCTCGCCAGCCCCGATTCTTCGCCTCTCTTCTTCTTTGATCCTTCTCCTCTATCTCGTAACCTCCAATTACAGCGCACCAGTAACGGAAATCGGTACTCGAGACTTCGGGGCCAGATGGATTTCCGCGTGTGTTTGAATAAATGCGCGATAAACCCGTTTACGTTGGAAAACCAGTGTCGGCTGGCGTGCACTCGCCGCGCTACCGACCAATGGGCCACCAATCCCCCGGATAAAACCAGATAGATTACGAGGAAACCCATGGACTTTTATTACGAATGTTAATTTCACGAGCGCCCAGTGTCATGATACGTTGGTCATTCGAGTACCCGGTATTTATTTCATTTTAAATTTTCCGCGAGATTTTACGACGCAGTGTCCATTTCCGATTTGTAAAAATACCTGTCTGTCTTTTTCCACGAAACCGTTTCTATCGCGAATCTCCGCGTGTACGTCGATCATGAGAGTTTTCGCGTTTGTCACGGTAAAATTTTTCCGCAGATGCGCCAAGCGCGCCGAAATTGTTCGTACCAAGTATCAGTCTTCCATCGGTCAAGGACTTTGAAATTGCACGTCGTTAAAAGAAAATAAAAGGAAAAACGCGTTGCCTGCCATGGGGCAATTTTCTTTTAAAAAGTGGCCAGTGTTGTAAAATGCCTTATTCATCCTGCACTGACCTCTCGATTAACAACTTTGTCTCCCGACTCCATATAAATGAGGACACAAAATTTAGGAAAAGCTATAACTCGACCTGGGAGTTTAAAAGGAACGGGACAGTTTTAAGGGACGATAATTTCAAGAGTATGCAGAGAAAAATTACAAAAGGAAGACTGGCTTACAATTCAGCAACAGGCATGGTAATTGACGAGTAAATGTCCCATACCTTTTCGTGCTACCTGGACCGGTAATAAATTTTCTCATACAGCCTGTCCAGAATTGGCAGTACCATTTACCTTGATTCATTGTTGTTTACTTCTCTGTCCGTATAAGAAACCCGAGAAATGTTTGTCCCGCTGCGCTGACGCTACTGTGATGTAAACTCCGCCATTTTGGTCCCTTCCGAAAACAAACGCAGGTACGTCAGCATCGTAATCTAATCTAGTTTCTAATCGTAGCCAACATTTAATCACACGTTCGTTCCCTTTCTTATCGTGTCCAAACGTCGCAATCTACTGTTACCTAGTGTTCGTACACTTTCGTGTAACTTTTCCATTTACAGTAAAACTTGGTCCGCATAATTCGTAATTTATACAATCGAAGTTTTCATAACAGGATTCCACCGATTCTCTCGACTACTTATGATATTTCGTTCGTGTAATAGGACCACGTTCGAACAAGCGAATACTCGCCAACTTACATAGGCGAGTCCATTTAGTCGGCCATTGATTAAAATTTCATTCGGATAAACGAAGATTATCGACTCTGATTCTTCGGACTTGAGCTGTCGTTACGGTGGATAGAGTCAGAACGATCGAACGTCCGACAGATTGTCGTGCATATAATTTGGATCTGTAGATGTTTCGGTCGTCGGAACGACAGTTGGTCCGAACGTTTGTCCTCTGGTAATAATCGTAGCCTTATTCTTCGATCGGATATCACGCGCGAGATCGAACGCATTATCGTAGAAGACGAAAGGCAAAGTTTGGCTCGCAGAGGTCTCGAAGGACCGAAAAGATTCGAAAGCAAACTCGAGATAACGGTATAGCTCGGTCCGATCGGCTAGTTGTTTGCTTGTTTGGTCTAACAATTTGCGACTTTTCTGCTCTGGAGGGTCAATTTTCTCACGACGAACGAAGGTTCGAACGTCGGCATGGAACAGGAACAGGCGACAGGTCATAAATTATCGCGAACACATGCAAATATATCGGTTCTAGAATTGCTTTGCCATCTGCGTACCTAAGTGTCCGAATGCGAGTCTTCGTGTGCAAGTACAGCGTACAGATCTCCGTGACGTGCACCAGCTCGCTATTTGCACGTACGCCGCGCTTGCGCCGTCGAATAATCTTTCAATCCGCCAACGCTTTCGTCTCACCAGGGACACCGGTAGACGTCACCATCCTCGAGATCATCGTTAAAAATCCGACGACGTTGGCCTTGGAAAAATGTATCGCTCGGCAGCAGCGCGTAACAGTTTCGGCGGATGATCGGCGACGATGTCGATAGCAGGACGATGCGAATTCGCAATATCGTTAGAACGATTGGAGATCCGATGATACGGACCTTGAAAATAAAATGGACGGGCATCTTGTGAACGATACGCGCGGAAAACGAACGTTACGCAACGTGTTACGAAAGACTGGAGAATTCGGCTGGTTAGATCGATGAGAACCAAAATGGCGGTAATACAGCGGTAGTCGAAGAGCTGGTTTCGTAAGTTGCGAACGGAAGAGCTAATCGTTTCGAAAGTTTAGAACGTAGGTACGCTGGTACGATGTATCAAGACGAAGCCGGCGGCGTCGTCTTTGTCGAGCATTCAATGCACCGTGACAATATGCATAATTAATCTCTATGCGGAACAATGAGTACGTTCGCATTCGTGCACGCTGCATCGATGCGTCGCATCGCCTTTCCAGCGAAAGAAAGATTCCACCAACTGGATGTTACGGTACGCGAACGTTTTTAAATTCGCGGAGGGTCAAGGTTCGAGAAGTCCGCGAGGCAAGTCGGATTGCAGGGAAGAGATCGCCGGTGAAAAACCGATGACGAATCTCGGATGACGAGGAAATATTAATTACGGGCGTTTTTAATTACACCAGTCAGCTATGAGGCAACTAACAGCATACTCCCACCACGGCAATCGACCTTCCAATCCTGACACTCCCTGGGTGTACTTTAAGAACCGTTCCCCCTTCTACCGCTTCCCAAACAGTTGGAGGATGCCGACAAAAATATTCGCATGGTGCGTGTGCGTTCCCTTCCCCTCGAGCCATCAAGCCCTACAGATCTCCCCTCTGGCATACATGGTTCGAAAACAGCAGCCGTAGGCTTCCTCCCGAAGCTTTCTCTGGAAGGATCCCTTGGAGGGCTATCCCCACCAGGAGTGCTTGGACGGATGGTCGGTCGCTTAGCCGTGGAACGCGGTTGGAATCACGAGCGAATGAGACGCCGCTAGATGGGCTCCGTAGCTGTCTCTTCCTTTGATCCTTTCTCCGCTTCCTCGGCTCGTTCTTTGTCGATCGTTCCGCGAATCGTTCCCTTCTTCGTGCATAGAACCTGTAGGTGATACGTGGGCGGCCCGATCTCAACATTTAGTCGGAGGATATACATTGGTATACGTATACAGGATGCCCAGTGAGCCTGCGCTGCATTATCGGTCGATATACGCTTTTGGGAAATTTTCCACGTGTTTCGTGGAGCCGCGTGACGCCGATTCTCCTTCGTTCGCCTCCTGCTACTCCACCTATTTGCGTGTGCCGATCGAAAACGAGTCATTAAGGTTCTCTGCCACTCCCTCGTGCAACGTTTCGCGAACCAGGGCTGCTCTATCCAACTTGCCTATTTTATCATATTGCCGATTTAGCAAAATTATTCATATTCCGCGTATCTTTGACTTAATTTTACCTCGCACCAACGATCCTGTTTACAGCCGTAAATCGTCGTAGAAATTTCGATTATCGGTCCTGCGAGTAACAACAGTCACCTTGCTGAAAACAGCTCTTCTGAAAATGTTTTTCATTTTCAAGGCCAAGAAAACGATCCATCGATCGATTCGTTAACGCGTTCGAGTCCGCGGTAGGTGCCAGCGCCAGCCTGAACGGCGGCATCCTACGATCGCCTACGTGCAATCCTGTCGCAGACGGCCACGCCGTTTCGATAAACGGCCTACAAAGCCGTCGGAGGGGACGGGCCGATGCTTACATTCCCTGGAGCCCCTCCTGACATCGACTGTACGTGGGTACATTATTCATTCTCTACTACATTCGGCAGCAGGAGGGTGCGGACGAGTGTGTGCGTATCCCTCGTAGTCGATGACACGACATGCACTCGCGTCCCGTTTCTATGTGTGCCGTTCGTACAGATACGCGTGTGCGTTTTCTCTCTTTTCCGACGCATCTGTCTTTCTCTGTCCCACCCTTCCCTTTTTCTCCGTGTTTCTCCTTCTTCGTCTACCCTTCTACCTATACGGCCATCCTTCTTTCTCTTCGTTTACATCCGATTCGTACCGTCTCGCTTGCGCTTTCCCCGCTTTCTTTTTTTACTTTACCTATCCTCCCCTTCTTATCCCTCTGTCTTTTTCCTTCGGCCGCCTCTCTGTTCATCCACCCCTCGTCGGGTATTTCCGTCTCCCTTTTTCGTTTTCTTTCGCCTCTCTCCCTCTCCCCTCACTCTCTCTCTCTCTCTCTCTCTTTTGTTCGTGTTCGATGCAAGTTTGTACGCGCAAACAGAAGCCAGTAAAAGGATAGCTCGGTGGGACGGAGGGCGACAAGGGCAGGCCGCGACGGAACGGCAGATTCGGTGGAGGGATCGAAGAGGTGGCGGCATTAGTGCGACCGACCGGGGCCACAGGGTGCGAGAAGAAAAGAGGGAGACCGAAATCGGAAGAGCATCAGGGAGAAAGAAGGAGAAGCGAGTTATTAGAGAGAGAAAGATGCGATTACCTCGATAGGCTGCAGCACACGATGCGCAGGGACAGGGTCGAATAAGTCTTGGTGATCGTGCCATTATCCTCAACGGGGACCGACCTTCCGCCTCGTGTACAAACGGCTCGCTCTAGGCACGCTCACCCCTCTTCACTTCCGACGCTCACGACGCACTTCCCTGGGGGAGGCTGTAGCCAATCAGCGGTCGAGTTTCCGTGGCCCCCGGCCGCAGGCTGACTCCACGTCTCCCGTACCTAATGTAGGTTGTCGAAGGTAGGCATCCTCTGTACCCTCCTTGTCCTCTTACCTTCGTTCCCTACCTCCTACCTCCTGGGCCGAAGGTAACGAAAGTCATTTATAGGGCCCTATACAATATTCGCATCCTTCGTCTCTTCTTTCTTGGTTCTTATACCGTTGGTTGCTGTGCCGATCGACAAACCGAAACCTCTTTCCAGGTAGTCGATATAACTTACCAGGGTGCTATACCTTTTTCAAATTCCTCATTTTCGCCATTTCACGGGGGATAACCTATTCGAAATTACTTTCGAGGGTCGTTTATGGAAAGCTTCCTTGGCCTATTCATAAGTAGAAACTTATTTCGTTCTATTGATATTTGCCGTTATCCCTCGACAATTTGGTAAGATTTTGTTAGACCGGTACTCGGTTAATGACTGATTTTCTATTGTATTGGTATTTACGAGCGATTATACCGTTAGACTATTTTTTACGCTTACGATGTTCCACCAGCTGTGTACTTACCTCGCTGAAAGGGCTGCTTGGTTCCATCCGAACGCAAAAATGGCGTGTATGTGGAGGAGACATCGAATCAACACTCGTATCGTGAAGAACTAAATAGTAATTTCTAAAACGCGCGATAAACGCTGGTACGATCAAATTCGCTGATATTCGAAGTACGTTTCGATTATTATTTTCTATAATCCACTTACTAGTTGCGCGATGTTCAACGGGGTAACGTTAAAGGAAGAGGACGAGGTAACACGTACGCTCGATTATGATTATACACATCACGATTTATTGACGAGCAATGGATCGTACACTTCATGTAACATGATTCTCGAAAACAATTTTAACAAAACATCAAAGTAAATTCTAGCTAATTAGCGATAACAAACATTGCCGATTACTATTCGTCGGCAAGATGTAAGGCGACGTTTTTAAACGCGCACAACCTCGCGATAATGACACGGATAATTAGATACTCGAACGATCAATGATATTAGATATATAAGTAGGTAGTAAGTAACATACGCGCTTATAGCCTGGGTTATTTTGCTGACTTAATCTACGGTAATTTTCGATTTTCTTCCTGTCGGTTTTGATAAAACATAATACGCACGCCGCATCGTTTACATCTTCCAGTCGCTTAAAAGTTCAATCATAACGCTCGGGTGGCGCGCAATGCTCGAAAGTAAAATCAGCAATCCTAGGACCGTTTTGTAAGCGACAACGAAAAAGTTTCGTAAAATGTTAAATCAAAGGTAGAAGACGGAGAAGAAAGAAGGTTTGAAATATTTGAACAACTGTATTCTCAGTGATTACTGATGTTCTTTGTTCGATTACAACTCACAGCTTGTTTATTATGGAAATACTGTATTGCGTTATACGTTTAATATTTATGAGAATGACATTGATAATAACTGCGTTGATTACTTGTATACTATTTCTTTGAGTTATCGTGGAAATATTTTCGAAGCACAACCGATTACGTTTATCATTACGAACCCTACAGTTCCCAAACGAAGGTTTCGCGTAATTGCGACGAACGATAGGTTTCGCGATGTTAAAATATAACTTGTTCCGTTTTCTTATTAATTTCAATAACTTGCTTTAAAATCTGAAACATTCGCATATAAGCTTTTTGATCACAAGGACGCGATTCCGTTTCCCTTTTCCCTCTTCTTTTCTCACATCCTACGCTTACGATACGTCATCTGTTTATTTTCTTCCGGGGGGGCACATTAGTCTCAAGAAATGTCCTCAAGATATTCCAAGTTGGAAAGAATTCTTGATCCCTTGTCGTGGCGCAGCTGTCTATTCTTCTGCGCGTTAAAGTCTTTTCGAACTATAACTTTAGATACGATACGTAACGGTTCGTGGTGTTGTTAACAAGTACACGATCGTTGCTCCAAACAATGGGTTAATATTTCAAGTAGAACTTACGTAGGTATAGTCACATGGCAGCTATTCAACTCTTGCAACAAATCAGATATTAAAATCTTCGCAGTCTTCGTGGGCTACGTTAATCGCTTTCGTAAACCATCGGTTCGAACGAACATTGTCCTACTAGTTGTTCAACGTGGGCATTTTATAATTGGCGGATCGATGGATAAAATTACGATCGATCGTGATGGTTGAACGTAACGTGATTCCGTTTTAAAAAGGCCGTAGAAAAATAACATGTAAAAATCTGGGTCCCTTTTACTTCGCCGTAAATCCTAACGAACTGTGACTCTAATGTAATCCTCTTCTTCCTAAACTGGCAGTTCTTTTTTATTTCTTTTTTTTTTTTTTTTTGATTATTAGCTAATTCGTGTGGTTCCCATTTTTCTCAAATGTCGTCGACCACGCGTAACCATGTAACTAATTGATGCAAATTTCCTAACCGATTCGAACGTCCGACTTCGTCGCGAATCGTGGGTATCGATATTCTTCATTGTTTCTGCGCACTCGTTGGCACCGTTCCCCTATTTTCAATATTTATCTCGACTAGACGTTTAAAACTCTTACTTTTACATACCCACCTTGACTCTCATTCGACCATCGACATACATCTTTTTTACGCAACTTGTACGCTCGATCGATGTGCAATACCGGAAACGCTGAATTATTCTGATCGTTCGAGTAGGATTTGGATTCCTAGTAAACGTTTCGTTTAAAATTTCTTTGAAATCATCGTGTTCGTCTTTATTGCTGTCCTTGTACGAACAGGAGCAGTCTGTACAAATTCCGATACAGCATTAAAAATCGCCATATATCACGCGCAACGAGCTCACAACGCACTCGATGTTATTCTTTATCCGAATGTTTTCAAAAACCGCTTGATCCTATCGATCTCGGACGATAATACCTATAATATATTATTCGTAAATCAGTAACAGCGATATGAGTTTATACGACTTCGTAGAATAAAAACTCCCTTAATATTATAGGATACGACGTACGAGTGGTAGGTACGTATTTTGCGTATTTAAACTTCCAATTCAAAACGATACACCTCGATAAGAAGAATCGAGTGTACAATTACAAAGATTTTACAAAGCTCCTCGAAGCTTCTCACCTAATCTTTTTAAAGGGTTGCCCGTTGTTATATGTATCACTAGCATGTTCCCTTCTTTCTTTGCTTTTTTCTCTTTTTTTTTCTTCTTCTTCTTCTTCTTCTTTTTTTCTTTTACCACGAAATTATAATCGGCCTTCTACCGCAATAAATCGCTCGTAATATATTATATCATAATAGACGATAATTAAATTGCACTAGTACATTGCACACGTTCTCTGGCGTTCTTTGGCATCTCTATGAAGTACATATTTCTCTAAGGTTCTAAAAAAAGGAACGACAACACGTGGGGACAAGAAAGTTTATCCTTCATCCATCCGCCGTTCCACTCTAACCATTCATCCGCTATCCTTGTCTCTACATCCCTTAACCATACGTTATGCTACGTCTAATATATCTCTGTCAGGCGTTGTGCCATTGCCAATAAAGCGGATCCGCCAAATTGCCGACTCTTTCCGCAAATTAATTTGTCAGCCTGGCCACAAGTAGGTATACTAATTTGCATTTAATGGTTGATCATAGACAGACACACACATACGTACATGCATTACAAACATACCGCCATTGTTTCTCACTTGAGAGGAAAAGACACAGGGTAACACGTGTGTTATTCGTTTCGTCGCTACTTTCTTCTCTTTTAACGTAAAACATTCTGTACCAGACGATCTTCTTTTAGTCTTGTTCGTTTTGAAAAAAGTATCTAATAGAATATATTTACTCGCGCTGTATCAAATGTCACAATCATTCTTTCACTTTCACCTCTCAAGCTGGCGCTCTGGTTTATGCTACCGGGTGTACCATGTGTCTTCACACCCACACGAAACTCATCACGCTTTACGAAACATTATAGGAAGCGGGGGGAAAAATATATGGTAACGTACAGCCTTTGGATTGGTCACGTAGGAATCTTATTTCCGTAAGAGCGTCTTCTAAATCTAATAATAGGAAGTGGTAACATCGAGCGATTTGGTCAGCATCTCTGATCTTAAGCAGCTGTTTAAATGAAACGAGCTATCACAAAAAATAACGACGCAGGCTGTTGCGAGTACTTTGAATGTTACGCGAGAACTAAACTTAAATCTAGCTTTGATCTCGCGAAAATCCTGCAGAATGTCGTCGTTTTTATCGCCCGATTCGATGACACTAGAGTCAGATCTAAGCCTAAACCTCGAATCATTTTTCCATTAGCGTTTGACGATTCGTTCAACGTGCAAGTAAAACTAAAGTAAAAGCTCAGAAAGTAAAAACTGTGACCAGACGATGAGGCCGAATGAGAAAATTATAGAAAGATACGTTCACCTCGCGGTCGATTATTCGTATAACTTTGTGGATTCTAAGTCAGATAGTCGGACGCAACGTAAGGGCGGTCAACATTTCGTTGCTTCGCTTTATTGAGATTCGACGAATTTATTCAGTTACTCTTTAAAGCGATCAAGCAGTGAAACGCTGGCTGGCCGCCTCGCGGCGATCGGATTAATATGAACCCAACCTAATCTGAAAATTAAAGCCAGCCGCCGGTTATACGTAAAGAGAGAAATCGTTCAAAACGTCGATCTTTATAACACATTCGAAAATCTTCGGAGACGAACCTTCTCGTCGACGACTTGATCGTTTTAGCTGCGGTGGACGAGTCCATAAAAATAAGAACGACGAAGCGAAATAAAAGATTGTACTGATTTTTAACGAAAAAGATTAGAGACACCGACCAGATTGTTGGCTATTACCATAGGAAGTGGTGAAAAGAATGAAGGATACACAGGAGAATAGCTGGTACTGTTAGCGGAGAAAGAATTACGGTGGCTGTTGCGAGGCAGAATTGAAGTAACTGACTCTTTGATTCCTGTATTGCGACGCGACCACAGCCTGAGGATTAGGAATGTGCCTGATACTCAAGTTTGGTTTGATTTTCATTCCGAAACCGGAGATTCTTTGATGAGGTTGCGGTATTCGCAGAGCGACTTTGTTGGCGAGGTTGGCAGAGCTGAGTACCAAAGGATCGATCGAATTCTCGTCGGTGATGCAGCCGCTTAACAGGGACACAGCCGCGTCGGAAAGTGTCACTAGATTGGAGTCTTGACCTCGTCGTTGCTCCAAGTCTTTCGCTTTTCCTCTCAGTAAGTTTCCTGTCGGGATCGATGGACGCGATGGCCTTGGTTTTAACAAGGACAGGGAACAGGATGACGAGGACGACGACGAGGACGATGACGACGACGACAAAGAGGACGAAGGTGAAGAGGACGACGAAGAGGAAGGGGACGAGGAATAATTACCGACCGATAAATTCGCAGACAGATCGAGAACGTTATTGTGAACCGCTCCACCGCTGCTTAGATCCAGCGGGATCTCGTATTTGGAATTGTTCGGTTCTAAAATGGCGCTCGACGTGGCAAAACCGGAAGGCTTGGCGACGCGCAGTGGCGCTAGTGGTGGCGGGCCTTTCTTTTTCGGAGGGGCGCTGACCTGAACGGGTGCAGGATGTTGTTCCTCTTTCGTCTTCGACATTGTTTTCAACGCGTCGCGCATCTGTTTCTCAGCCAACAAGCTTCTCACACGATTCGCTTTACTTTCGCGCAATTGTTTCTCGAGTTTCTCTCTGTTCAAGTTATCGATCTTCTCCCCGTTGTTTTGCACGCGTTGCTTCGCTTTATCCCGGAAATTGTCGCTAGCTTCGTTCACGGCTACCAGACCCAATCTTCGAAGAATCTCCTCGTCCTTCTTCGGGCGTTCCGGTTCAACCTGTTCCACTCTTTTCACGATTTCCGGCACAGTTTCTTCCTTTTTCGACGATGGTCTACAACTCTGCGGTATGCTTCTCTGATCCACCTTATCGACCGAGGCGGAAGTATCCTCCGTCGGAGGAGTAGTTATATTTTGTGCGATTCGAACGACCTCGTCGGGTATGCTGTCTATAATTTCTTCGATGGTCTCCTCTGTCTCTCCGAGGTTCTCTTTCGTAACTGCACCTTCCCCTGGAGCCACTAACGCGCCTGTCGATCGTTGCTGATTTATCGTCGTGGCTTTGATCTTTTCTCGTCTAACGGCTCTCATCTGCAGCAATTTCTCTTTTGCCTGGCCGGTCGCGCTGCTCGACGTGATTCTCGGTGGACACGGGGTCAACCGAACCTTCAGTTTCAATAGATCCTCCCGCGGCGTGGTGGTGATCTCAGCGATCACTCGTTTGTTTCGTCGTTTCCTGTGCTTGTGGTGTTCCAGCTTCGTCAAGTCTTTGGTTTTGGAACTCTCCGGTGCGTGATTGTTTTGTATCGGTACGAGATTAGGAGTCCTCATAACCGGAGTCACTTTGCACCTTGGTTTCTTCGCCTTCGGTTCCTTGTCGCGTTCCAAATTGGTCTTCAAGGATCGAGGGGGTACGTTGCTGCTTTCTAAAATCCTATGAGCCTCGACTTCGCACTCCTGCGGTGGCTTGGGGCTCGGCGGTGGTGTCGGCGGCCTCTGAATATTTTCCATGGTCGCGGTATCCTCGGTCGTTTCACCGTTGAAGGAACTGTCGCTCGATTCAGGAATAATAACCTCCCTGCGCGTAATGCGATAAAACAGCTTCATGGGTGCTTCCTGCAACGTCAAAATTATCGCTTCCCCTATGGTATCTTGCAGCATCACGAGAGTTCTAAATACGATTGACGCGATAGGAAATGATTATGACTATCGCGAGGTAAACGATCGACCTCTATCGCGCGACCATGAGTTACCGACGAACACCATGCGAAAGGAAAGTAAATTATGGGCTCGCTAAATAACAGGGCAGAAGGGGTAAATGATAGGGGAAGAAACTCACTCTTTTCCAGCCGAATATGCAGGCGAGGTCCAGCAGAGTCCACGATTGGTCCAGTACCATCGTTTTCGTGCTACTGCGCCGGTTCTCGTCGTTCTTCTCGCAGAGAATCTCGATTTTGTTGACGATCGCCCCGTAAGAATTCGCTTCCTCCCATCCTCTCTTCAGCATCAACAATCGCACCAGATGACGAACCGTCACTCCTGCCGGACACTTGAGATACCGCGTGCTTCGAACCTTGATCGGCTCCTCGTGTTTCGTTTGATCGGTATTGTTCGCTCGGTGTCGTGACCCGACACGGTTCTCCGGCTCGCGAGCGACCGCCTCCTCTTCCGGTTCGTCGAGCTCGCATAAGCTCAGGCTGACGAAATCGTCCAAGGTTAAGTCTAGAGCACCCAATGGAAGGGCTAAAGGTGGACATTGCGGATTGACCAGCCGGAAATGACGCCTTCGTTCGAGCTCCGACCGGAAGAGGCCGGGTACCACGAGATACACCAGTCGTTGTAGCTTTACGTCCGGCAAGAGCGGCGGAGACGTTGCGACATTGCACACGGGACACGCTCTGGCACCACTGCTTAATCGTCTGACTATGCAACCTCTGCAAACTGAGCATCGTTCGACTCGTATCTATTTTATATTCCACGCGTGTTCTTTCCGATGTTTAATTACGCTCGTTCCATCGCGAACGCGGAATCTTTACGTTCGAAAAATCTGTATTCGTCGGGAGAATATTAGAACGCGCGGAACGAAGAGCGGCAGCGGTTAGTCACCCTTCTCGAATTTAGCCACCCTGCCAGAGGGGCGGACGAAGCGGATGAACTATTTCACGCACGCGAAGTAGATACGGCCGTTGGAGGTACGGCACGGTACACGCGTCGTTATTTCGCATCGTCACCGAACGATATTCATCGACGACTTTGCTACGTTACAGCTTTTTTCTCATGCAAATTAATGTTAACGAGCCGATGAAACGCGAGTCAGATGAGCGAAAATCGTGCGATGACCGGCGACGAGTAACGAGACGGGACGAGCGTTACTACGGAGCACAGAATTGAAAGAAATACTAACAAGAATGTAGACATTCCACGAGAGTCGTTGCGTCTATGAGGTAGCCTCTGCAGAGAGGACATACGATATGTTCGTTCAAGTCTTTAACCAGCGGCTTCTCCCTCTCCTTTGCCTCCATGTCGTTAGTCGATTCTGAAACAGCTGTGCCATTCGGATTGTTAATCCAAGGGACCAAAGAGCAACGATTAGATGCTTTTTTTAAATTAACTGCGCAGCTTGCTGTCGTCGCCGTGCACGTCGCACGGAATCATAATTCACGTCTGCGTAAAAAATTTCCACGCATTGTCGCGATTCGTCGTACGCGACAGCGAGTCGAATCGGTGATCGCCGATCTCCGGCTTATCTAAAATTAAATCGCGTAACGTTACGCGTTAATATACCGACGTGCGCGATATCGATGCGCGTTCTAATAACGGTCGGAGGATTCCGAAATGCAGGTAGCCGCGCGCACTAGCCCGAGGGGGGAAACACACGCACGTAATCGCGTTAAGATACGTTCGAAGCAGCGATTTCCATTTACGCGAGACTCGTGCGTACCGTCGATATATTTAGAATAATGAAATATCTCGTGAAATGCAAGGGGGGAGAAACGAGTTACGCCGGGGCTTTAAGGTCTATCTCTTAAAGGGGATGGTTTCTCTTCCCTTTCTCCCATCCGTGTCTATCTGTGCAACGATATTCGATAATATTTTCGACCAGATGGTTGCCACGTACGGTCTCGTTCACGACGAACATGCGTGAGACGAGATTCAGTCGGTATCGCGCGAACGAATCTGATTTCGCGCGTGCTATGCTCTCGCGAACGGTTCGCGCGCGCGCCAGCGCTACGGCGCTGCTGTAACAGTTTTTCACGAACGGCCGTTAACTAGTGGCTAACGAGGAAGCGGCTTCCTATCGAGTTTCGTAGTCGTACGATGGCGGCAGATTTAGCAAGATTTCGTAGGCAACGAACGGGAAACGCGTTTGCCGAAGTATCGCGCGACGAGCAACGAGATCCTCGCGTGAAAGGTATACTTGACAGTGAAACCAGCTTAGTCACGCGATACGTCGGCTTGGAAAAACTAGGTTTTTAGAGCTCCCGCGTACAGATCTCCCGCGCGACAATAACAGAGGCCAAGTGTCACTGCGCATGGCTAACGAACTCGAAGAAAGGAGGAAAGGCTCGACCACCTGCGTCGACGACATAGTCGACGGCTCCGCGTTCGTGCAATTTCGCTCTGCGAATGATCCGTCAAGGCCGGGAACGCGACAGAAAAGAGGTTGGTTTACGAGGAATGGCAAGAGTAATGAAGAACTTGGAGGAAAGGGGGGAAAAAAGAAAGAGAGAGAGAGAGAGAGAGAGAGAGGGAACGTGCAAGCGAGGGGCAAAGAGAGAGAGAGAGAGTGAGAGAGAGAGAGAGAGAGAAAGAGGAAGGACGAGTAGAAGGGCTTCTGCGTTCGAACTTGAGAAAGGTCTGGCGCCAAGCGAGCAGCGAAAGAGAGAGAGAGAGAGAGAGAGAGAGAGAAAGAGAGAGACCACCTAATTCGTTGATCGCCGTCGTTACGGATCGACGCGATTCTCCAGAGAATCGCGATCTTCGTTCTTGGACTTGGAAACGTCCGCGCGATGCCGATCACGTCTCGCGTGTTCGCGACGAATCGTCACGAGGCCACGGTTGATACGATCGAAGGAAGAAAGTAAATTGGAAGGCGAGACGGTAAAGAAAAAACGGGAGGAGAGAGATATAATAGAAAGAGCGGCGATGGAGAATCGCGAGGGTAAGCCGTCGTCGATAGGAGCGTTGCCACGGTAACATCGGTGGTTCGAGCGTTTTTGCTGGAACGTCGACGTATACCGGTCCGAGAGAGCACGGTAGCTATTCCAGGCAACAGGATCTCGCGGGTAGAGCATCGGCATCGCGGCGAGCAGCGGCGGTGTCCTATCTTCGGCGGAGGATCGCGAGTACCGAGCGTAGTACGGGCTTGTTGGTCGATTCACGCGACTACCATACGTTTCGCAGGGCGGTATACAGAGGCTTACGTGTAGGTGCTTACCAGCGTAGCGAGAGAGATGGTCGCCGTGGCCAGCAGCGAGCTGCCGTCCCGGCTGGCAGCGGAACGTAGCAGCGGACGTGGCAACGACGGTGTTCTTGGTTGCCGTATCGCTTCTCGCGGTGCAGCGGGCGAAGAGAGGTGGCAACGCCGCTCCGTCCGTCGGCGTGCGGCGCCCCGAGGCTCTCTCTCGCGATAGCGCGCTCGTTGTCGTCGCTCACGCCGTCGCACTCCTCACCATGGTCGTCACGAACCCGTGACCGCGAGCAATCCTGATAACTTGCACGCCGCGAGCTACGTACCATCACGTCCCTGCTGCCTGCGAGCACAGCGCCGCGCACATGTCCGACGATTTCGACCCGATTCTCTCTTTTTCCTTCCCCCTTCCTTCCCTGTTTACTTCCTTCCTTCCTTCCTTCCTTCCTTCCTTTCCTGCTTCCTTCCTTCCTTCCTTCTTTCCTCCTTTCCTTCCTTCCTTCCACGCTCTACTTCCCTCTCTTTCGCTCCTCCACTCGCTCTCCTCCGTCTATCTTTCTCCCCTTGCTCCTCCTTTCCTACGTTTTTCTTCTTTCCTCGATCGTTCTTCCTACGTGTTTCCGTCGCCCCTACTCGCCGAACGAGGGAACAGAAAACGAAACTCGATCGCGCCCTTGTTATCCTCGTGCACCGCTTTCTTCCTCGATCCACGTCGTAGCCGTCGTCGTTGCCGCGATTGTCCCGTCGACGACGTGGTTGTCGATCGACCGGTGGGTCGACAGGCGCGCGCGCGCGCTCTTGCCCGTGACGTTCCTTCTTTCTCTCGCTCTCGCTCTCCCCTCTTCGTCGCCTTTTTCTCCGTCTCTGTCGCTCGATCTTCCCCTCCGCGCTGCCCTCCTCCTCCACGAGGACTCACGGGGTCTTGTCTCGCGACTCGACGTAACGTAACCGCTCTCTCTGGCCACGACTCGATTCGGTGCACTCGGCCGACTCTCGAACGAGTGCGACGATGCACGATGATATCGGGGATCCGGTGGCGGCGGTGGCGGCGGAGGCGGCGGTAGAGGCCAACGAGAGAGTGTGTGCAGCGGTGGCGCCGAACTGCGGCGGTAGCCGCTGCCACTTTTCGATACGGTGCGATTAGAACGACGCTGCACGGAAACGACGGGAAGACACGGGCACTGTTCGTATCGACCCCGCCTAAACCCCGCCTCGCTGCGACGGAGCCGCACGAGCGACGCCGAGCGTCGGCGAGCGTCGACGAACCAGCCGGTTTCCTTTTCCGACTTCGTCCTTTTCGGTCGTTCCGACCTTTCCTCTTCTTGTTCAACACCCCTTCTCCTCCTCTTGGTACTCCGCTTACGTTTTCACCTTTCGCATCCCTCGATCGTCGGATTCGTCGATGAATTCATCGATCGATTCGTCGATCGATCGCAGTCGCGGCGAAATCGTTGTATCGTCCAGCGTCTGCCCGTAAATGCTGAAGAACGAACCGATCGATTCGAAGCTAAATCGACCGTAGATCGTCCCGCTATTGTACACCGACGCGCGAAAGCAACGGTTCGTACCCGACGTATCTTCTTCGCCCCTTGCGTCCGTTGTTCGCGAAAACGACGCTTTCTTCGTCCGCTACGAAGCAGCGGTGGATGCTTCAGCGGAGATTAGGACGCTCGAATAAACCGAAACCAGCGTGTTTTCGAATCGGAAAGGAACGCGATCGAAGTACAGGTTACCCGCGTTTAATCGGCGCGAGGCACTCCATGGACCGTACGATGTCCCTTTCCATGTCGCTCTAATTACCAGATGCCTTTAATATGGTACGATCACGGTACATTCGACGTAAAAAGTCGCTTTCCAACAGTTACGGATCGCCATCCGTTTCCTGTGAAACATCGCAGGTATCTACAGCGACGAATCTGCGTACGACAAATACGTACGGACGTGACGGTGGTACTGCGTGCTAATAAATATGGGACACCGGTAACGAAGCTGCTTATTAAACGCGTTCGATCAGCGATTCGTCGAGGCCTCCGGTTTCGTAACTTCGGCCTGTGTGTCAAAGAAACGAGGCAATCGTGATTGGCAAACGAGGCAAACGTGGCTGCGCGATCGTAAAGGCGTTATTCTAGTTACGATAGCTACGCATACAGGCACGCCGTCTGCCGATAACGCGCTACGAAAGTCACCGAACCGTATTCGAGAAATATCTTGCGCACCAACAGCGTGTCGCCCGCCGGCAGATCGCACGCTATTGTAAATTTAAATTGTTGCGCTATTTATAGAACGAATAACCAACGAGATGTCCCTGATTGGCCGCGCCGCGTACTTTTCGCGCGTTTCTCCGATTCTTTTCATTACCGATTCTCCCATCGTCGCGTGTTTTCTCGCGCGATCTTCCTGGACTTTGCCCGCGTCTATCCGACTTGGACGGAACTCGATTTTAATTTTCTTCTCAACGAAGCGTCGTGAAAGGGCTTCGGTGTCGATTCCGGCGATGCGGACTCGACGTCTCGAAGAGACAATTTAGTCTACGACGCGACGTAACCGTGGAAAATCGTAGCGCCATACGGGACGTGGTTAGACGCTCGAGGTTCGTAGCTCTCGTTTTTCGATAAGAGCGTCGGCGATTTTTATTCGAAAGTACGATTTTAGCGCGAAAGTCGAGCGAAAAGAAGCGCGGTTATGCGTGTACGCCAGCGCGAGTACAGAGCAGAGGGGGAGAAAGAGAGAGAAGTACGAGAAGTCGACTGATCGATCGGCGGCGACGCGGTAGACCGCTTCATAACGACATCGCCTTGAAAAGAGACAGTCGCCGGGCGAACCCGGTTTTGCGTCCATCGAAGCAGCACGACTCTCTGGTCGATCGACGCTGATGGGCGGACGAATGGGCATGGTTATAGTTGGTAAAATGGCGCCAGGCTCCGTCCACTTTGACCACCCATGCGACTGTGCGCAGTTGCGGCTCCGCCTGTAAACTGCGCGCGCTGCCTGCCTCGCACTTGTATCTTCCGTCTCGAATCTCCGACGTACGCTGATCGTTTTAGCTTTTTCGCTAATTTCTTTGGCTTTAGATTTTCTCTTATGAAATTTCGTCGGAAAATGGCGATATTTTTGGAGAGGAGAAACGGACGGCTTCGATATTTCACGAGTAAACGATAAGCGCTTAAGAAGCGAGACAGTCTCGTCAACGTATGAAATGGGACGATATATTGCACGCCGGGACTATTTCGTGAAGCTTAAACGGCTAGGCGGTTATGATTACAGCGGATGCGTGTCCTGACTGTAAACGTTCCGATGAACTCGATACGTCCAAGTAATCGATACGTATATACTATATAGATTCCTACGAGTGCATGCATTTCTTCGCATATTTCGTTCGTCGCAACGATCATTCGTTAGGGAACACGTATCCGCTGCGATCGTAACCTAACTTTCGCGATCCGATGGTTGAGTCATTTTCGAAGCAGCAGGCTTAGCGCGATTCAACGTGTAACTTGCAGTTTTAGCTTTTACTTGTTCGGCATTGATAGCGAGACGATTCAACAAATTTCAAACTTTCTTACATCGAATAGAAGGTGTATGTTGTATTCGTAGCTTTGTCAGTTTGCAAGTTTTACGACAACACTGACTCATTATCAGTCATTATTTTGTTTAGTTATTGTAGTGGCATATCTTACCTACGATCGGTCCCATGATGTTCCAATGACTCACGACGATTTCTTTGTGGCCTGTGTTTCTTTCGAGACAGCGTCTCCTCTAAAATCGACAGTTTTTCACTTACACCGCAATCAATGGCAAGTGACGATATGTGCTTTCCTCTTGTTTGTTTGTGTAACGAAGATACTTGCGAGAGAAAATTGTACAAATTTGAATGTACATACAGAACATGTGGGTTCGAACTGAACCTACCGTTGTACTTTCTTACGTACGTAATTCGCGATTCGCACTTCGAAGGTTAATACGATAATTTTCACTGGCAAATCACTGATCGGAAAGTCACGTTAATCGCGTGTCTAAAGACTAAACTACGTATCAGCTAGCTACACCTATTTATACGATATTTAACCTCCTGCCCTACAATTTAAGTTCTGAATGTGGCCAAGAGAAAAAAGTGTTTGTCGCATGTAGTCCGAAGAACGTACATTTTATGCTCGTGTTGTTTATGTTTGGCCCGAAGGACGTACCACCTTTCTCGCACGTGTTCTTCGTGCTTGGGTCGAAGTCAGTGAGCCACGAGTCTAATTCGACGTTGTAGGTTAAGGGTTTCAAAATTTTCCGTTGTGATCTTCGTTTTGCATTTGTTAATTACGATACTCTGTCTATATCTATGAGTAGAATCGAATCGTTTATCGAACGCCGATATCAATAGTACATTTGAGCGTTTTAATAGCAGATGGGAAAACGTATCGGATATTCGAAGAATATTCCCAAGATTGGATAAACGAGTTAATCGATTTTACGGCGGATACCCTTTAGAATGATACCTGGATTTTGTTTTAGACGTTAAAAGGAGTCGCAGTTTGATGTTCGGTGGATCTATTTCTGAAGAAAGTAGGTGGACAGTAAAGCTTTGTCCATATGTTGCGATCTACTTTCGAATGCGGCCTCGAATGTGTTCTATATACATATTTTAACAGTATACTCTTATTTATAGCCGTATAGTTAGATCGGACGTTCTTTATTTTATATTGCAGACAGTTCGTACTTCGTAACGGCGTTACGATACAGGAAACGCGTCTAATTATTCACGACTTTACAGCGATTTAAGAATTTTGAATCGTTTTTTTAAGGAGATTTTATGTTTTTGCCAATAGAGCATTGGGATGTGGAAATGGAATCAGGTGAAAGTGACAAATCGATAGACACGCGGTTTTCGTATAAAATTAATTCTTTAATGATAACTTGTGGTAGTAAAATTATACAGGAAATCGCTCTACGGTTATATTTTATAACGGGTAATTCAATAGAACGTCCTGCCGGGCTAATTCCAGTAACATAGGATCGTCGAAGAATTTGTTGATAGACACGTCTTCCGAAAGTCCCTTTCGCCTCCTTGTCTTCAACATAAACTCTCTAGCTAAGTGCGTAGCTGGCTGTGGCTCCAGTGGTCGAATTGTGATGCTTTTGTCTAATGGATCGCCAGGCACGATCTGCCAATGGTGGAATACGGACAGGCAGAACGCCTGGCCTTGCGTATGGGTTCGCAGGTCAGTTTCGAATCCGAAACTATCGATTGCCGGGATGAATGCTTTGATGGTATACAAGGGACTTCCGGGAACGGGAGCGTCTTGAGTCACGTGGCCCCTTCTTTTAGCCAGCACGGTATAAACTGCTGACACGCAATCCGCAGGCGCTTGAACTTCGACGAACAAGTAGGGTTCCATCAATCTGGGCGTTGCCATAAGGAAGGCAGAATAGGCTACCCTTCTGGCCGTCGGAATTATCTGACCACCTGTAAAACGAAACAAATTAATGATGTTCGCAATAAGAAAAAGGTGGAAATTATTTTTCGTCGCTTCACGGAGTCAAGCAAAGTCGGAGAAAAATATTATTGGCTGATTAATAATAATTAATTAATAATAGTAATACGGTATATGCATTCTGAGCGCTTTCGAACTTTGCTTAAAAGGTAAGAATCACGCTCGACTTCAAATATTTTAATGTACCTCGAGAAACAAAATATTGAGAAATAAAAAACGAAACTGCAGTACTCCTCTTACTTCGGTGCCGTTTCGAACGCAGTCCCCGAGATAACAAATACACAATACAATACATACCTCCTCGATGAAGAGGTTCTTGAGCAATCACGGCGTCCAGGATTTTGAACTTGACGTTTCGAATCGGTTCTTCGCAGAGAGGACCTTCTCGCGTACCCCACTGGAAACCCTGAATGATGGCGTCACGGGCGCTGTTCAATAACGTCTTATCTACTTCCGATGGCAAAGTATCGTCGACCAGAATATTAGGACCCGTGGCGTCTGGACCAAACGCCCATATGCTTCGCGCCGCCAATAAATCCCAGTCGTACTTCGTCTGGAAAAATTCTCCTAGACGTTTTCTGCAAAGACGAGTACATTTTGTTTTGAGATTTTTGGAACTTTCGTGACTCGATACCGAGCAACCCAGACTTGCGTGTACGAACCGTGTCTTTACTCCCTATCAGGGTCGATCGACCCTCTCTGATGAAGCTATATACCCGTGAAGCCTGCATTAACGTACTAATCTATTTTCTATATCGACAAATAGGCTGCGGATATTTGTACGAATTTATACTTTTATAAACACAGCTAAAGAGACAGAACCTAAGCGAAAATTTAATTTCACCCACTAAATACGTTGTAAGGAGTACCGTATTTTGCATATTTTGTACATTTTTGCACACTATGCGCATTCCGTGTATTTTTGCATTTTTTAACTTTCTATAAACGCGTAAAAACAATCTACTGGCGAGGTACAGAATTTTTCTACTTACTTGTTCCACGTGATTTTAACGTGTTCCGCCTCGATGTCTTCGGCCAGGCCTCTCTCGAGTGGTTCGGCGATCATCGTCAACTTGTTCCGTTTATTGGGTGTCTCGGCGAAACACTTGAGAGAACTCGTTTCTACTACCGTCTCCGCGAAAGCAACGACCGGGTCTGCTACTTTTATATCGATTTCCGAATACATACGACGCAGGTCGTGCATCGCGCAGTCCAAGTACAATTCACCGGTGCCTAGGACCACGTGTTCGCCGCTCTCCTCGACTCGCGTGCCCAGCAATGGATAACTTTTATTCACTTTCCTCAGGCCGTCTAACATTTTTGGTAACTCTGATGGATTGACAGGTTCGACCGCGATTTTGATCACGCTCTGAGTATTGAACTTCAATGGTCGGAAGATATGTAAGTCGTCTGAATTACTGAGATCGGTAATGGTGCTCGTTTTTACGATCGGCCTGTCTATACCTTCGATAAGTACCCAGTTGCCCGCGGGAACTCTGTTCAGCTCGATCGAGTAGCGTGCCTCGCTAATCCATAATCTTCCCACGGTTAAAACGCGAGAATCTTCTTCGTCGGTACGCGAGTATGCTTCACCTAATACGCGGACACGTTGTCCTGCCTCGAGTGTACCTGACATTACCCTTCCGAGGACCACGAATAGAGTACAGTCCTCGGTAGGATACATTTTTGTGCTGTGAATCATTAGCCTGCCCTGTAAATATCGTTTCCGTGTTAAAATCTATGTGGTAGGACACGAAATACTCGTAGTGTAAATATTTCGCAAGTACTAACGTCAGGGTCGCAATTGATCATATCCTGCGCGAGAGACGAATCCATAGAGCCTGTGTACACGTGTTGAACTTTGACCGGTGCGTGTGACTGAGGACTAGGAACGTGGGCCACACACATATCGACTAATCCGCACATGTCTCCCAAGAAACGCGTGCATACCAATCTCAACAGAGGTCTAATATTCATTTTCATTTCTTCTGATGTTAGTCTTATGCCTAATTCGTCCAGTACTGTGGAATTAAGTTGCAATGTTATTTCACGGTGAACGAAATCTACTAAGTTTAATTTAGAAATATTGACTAACCATCGGGTAAAGTTGTGTCAACATCGCCGACAACTTGCGCGAAGATCTTGTACAATGGCTCGAGAATGAATTCAATAAAGCTGCGCTGTGCGGTATTGTGTGGCGGTTTTTTCGTAAATTTCCGTGTTTTCGAGTTAAAGTATATATCTCCCCATAGTCGTTTTGAAAATTCATTGGCGTTAAGCGAGGGATGGATCTTAGCGTAAAGCGCCGCGAAAGATTTCAGGGTGAAACAGACATTGTACTCCGAGCTCGCAAAGCACACGTTTCCGATTGCAGGTGAGACGAAAGATGGATTTTCAGAATCCGAATATAGCGCTATCAGTCCATTAATTTCTTCGATGATATGTCTTAATTTATAGTACGCGTCTAAGGGGGGCAATTTTAGTTCGAGGATCAGTCGGTCTATCTTATTTATACAAACTGTTAACGCAAGTTTTTCCTGAAGCGCGTGTTTTAGTAAACGTTCTGTGTTCAACATGACGCCTTCGGCGGCGTCGACGATCAGCACCGCTCCATCGGATAAACGTATCGCCGCTGTCGCCTCGTCAGAAAAATTTACGTGACCCGGAGTATCGAATATATTCAAAAGGTAGGACTTTGATTTTACGTCTTGCAGTAACAACGTCACGGGTGTTGCTTTCGTCGATACTCCTCGTTGTTGCTCGGTGAATAATGTGTCGGTATACCTAAGAACGTAAATATTATGTATTTTTTTGTTTAACTTTTAACGAGGGTTATTAGGAGTATTTATGAATACCTTAAAGGTTTTTCGTCTGTTACGCTGTGAAGATAGGGGTGGGTCTGTCTCACTAAACAATCGACTAAAGTAGTTTTGCCATGATGTAGGTGACCAAGTAGAACAACATTACGTATAAGGTGAGGTGCATCCATCATATCTGCTAAAAATTCTATGCTATACGTTGTCTCTGGTAGTTGCTGTTGTTTTATTTGAAACTTTGGTCTTCGTGTTGGTGCTATCAGTGGTTTATCTAATGGCTGTGCATCTTCTTCTTGTACCAATGTCTCTACCTATAACGTATTTTAATCAAGTATATATTAATTATTAATTAATTGTTTAATTTACCTCTGGCCCATAAACTTCTAAAGCACTTGGATAATATCTTTTATCTTCGTGCAATACAACTGCCATGGAATTTCCTTGCTCAGATTGTTCTCTAACTTCATCTCTGTCTTCTTCCATTTCCTCATCGGAACGTTCTCTGTCTTCTGCATCATCTCCAGCATTTCCATATTCATTTTCATCTTCGCTATCAGAAGCCAAATCAGGACCAATATAATTGCCAAATTCATCGTATAGATCTGCATCCATGGTTATTCTCTTTTTTATTTAAGTGATAACTGCAAATATAAAAATTACACATTTTAAATATTATTGATCATTTTTATATGGCATAAGATTTATTTTTTGTCGTATTTTTCGTTGAAATTACGTTAATCATGATTGTTTACAGGCGGTTAGTGCGAACATAACCTTAAAATCAATGACAACAAATGATAAATTGTAATGATGTTAAAAACTATAGTAAACATTAATAAATTTTGTTAAATTTGCCTTAATATTTACAAACGGTAAGTACTAGTACGGTATGCTTACCAAAATTAATATTATTTGACTAGGAGCACGGAAATGGCTAACCAACTTTACAACTGATTACACTTGATAAACATATATCATATAAGTAACGTTGTGAAATAAAACACATATGGGTGTTTTAACGATCTTTAATTATTAGATCAACGGTACAAATATAAAAGTTCACTAATTGTTTTGTATAAATTACACGTGTATTATTCGTGCTTTATCGTATATACATATTTCATATAAATTTGTACGAAGTAGAACGAAGTAGGCTACGAGAGAGTATAAAGTGGCCTGCCAATATAATGAAATGAAACTTTCACTCTTTTTAAAGTGTATATTCAATATTCTGCGACATATTAAATGAATATTCTCAAATCGACTAAGCGAAGTCTTAAGGATTTCGTATTTATAAATAAGAGCAGGTTTTAATTGAAAGTTACATTTCCATTTCAGTATTATTTTAGGTCAAAAATTGTTGGCACCACTGTAATAGGTGTGATAATTGCAAAATATGCCGCTAGGGTAGTTATGTTTCCGCGCATGGTCATAAAAGTATACAAGACCTATTGTATACGCTACTACGTTAAAGCTTACACAAACATACTTTCCACATTGAAACGAATGTTGCGCACAGTAACCCAGACTGACAGCTGGGAGAACGTGAAACAGGAGTGGCAGATCATGTAAGGTATGTACTTATTTCATTCAAATATAGACTACATTGCGACAATTCAATTGTCATAGTACAATCTGTAAACTCCTAATCAAACCCTGGGAACTTCTCATCTAATTTTGTCCTATTAAGTATAATTGACACACCCGTTACATCGCGACCTCTCTAGGATAGCTTTCTTAGTTTTCGTGTTCATGTAAACAAAACTATTACAATAGAAGCTGTTGAGTATTAAGAAGCAACACGTTGTGAATTTCGTCGGTTCGATGTAAATTAACCGTTTCAGGGTACTCTAGTCGGAGAGCGAGACTTGACAATTCACGAGCAGACGCGCTGCTAAGAATATATTAGAAGAGTTGACAGGATAGGCAGAAGAAGGCAGGGCAGCGGGGGAGGGGGCGGGAGAACAAGAGGCGGTATGACACGACCCCCTAATAATGACAACCTTATGACCTTCAAATTGGTCGTGGTTGGTGATGGAGGTGTTGGAAAGAGCGCACTCACCATACAATTCTTTCAAAAATTATTTGTCACTGACTATGATCCTACCATCGAGGATACCTACATTCAACATACAGAGGTAGACAAACAATGGTGCATTCTAGATGGTAAGTCGAATTCAGTTGCTTTGTTGCATTTAATTCTGCTATCTGCTATTTTTGTCTTATGCTTAGTGTATCACATTAGGCCTACAATGCATTCTTGTGTGTATAAAAGTTTATTTGTACCTAACAGTGTTAGATACAGCTGGTCAAGAAGAATTCAGTGCCATGCGAGAACAATACATGCGCAAGGGTGATGGGTTTCTATTAGTATACTCTGTGACTGATAAACAATCTTATGAGAATATCATGAATTTTTATACCCAAATACTTAGGGTAAAGGACAGAGACATATACCCTATGCTTCTGGTAGCCAATAAGGTCGATTTGGTACATTTGAGAAAAGTTACAGAGGAACAGGGAAGGGAGTTGGCTCACCGCTTGAATATACCTTATATCGAAACTTCTGCCAAAGACCCACCATTAAATGTAGATGCAGCATTCCATGAGGTAGGGGACCATAAAAATAGATAAAAGAAGGAGCAGGAAGACTATTGTATATATAGTTGCACATGGATGAAAGTAGCTAAGAGATTTGAATAATTTTGTCCTAGGTTGTTCGTATCATCAGAAATCAACCTCCAGCTGAGTTGGAAAAGAATCGGAGGAAACGAAGACGTTCAGGAAAATGTAATCTTTTATAAAGCCCTAAAAATATTGAGTGAGTATTGGGGCTGCATAATGATTACGAATTACCTTCTTAAAGGATCACTTTTTGTCATAAAAAAGTGAAACGCACCTGCCAAAAAACAAAAAAAAAAGACGAAAAAATGGGTCTTCTGTCCTCCATCGTATATAGGTACATGTGATTCGTACATTTTTCTTTTTTCGCCGATCCACGTATGAGTTCATAGTATTAATAAGCATCGATCCCACCCTTGTAACATAAGTGTACAAAATAGTAAGGATAAGAGATGCATCGATCGAAAAAGAAAAAAAAAAGCGATACTATATGTCTCGGAGACGCAATTAGATTTTTTAAAAAATCAATTCAGTATCAGTTTAAGACTTAAAAGACCGAAAAAATTTGTCGGAGTTATCGACTGTTCATCATTACGATAATATGAGACCACGTCTCAGTACGCGTGTATACATCAATTTTTTACCATTGACAGAATACTATGGAATTGAGCGTTTTTTATTGCACAATGCATAATTCTATAGAAATCTTTTTACTTCTTCACGTAATAAGATCATGTCATGAAATGACTATAATAGTTTCATATATTGACTCAGCTCCTATTTTAGACAGCGGTAAAAGAAATTATAGCTTCAAGCGTGTTTATTTATTTATTTAGGTTAAATGACCTTTTATCTTTTATTTACGTGACGATGTATTTATGATGATGTATGTATTTTTTGACAATTTATTGTTTGCTCGAATCTTTTCTATTACATTTGTTTCATTCAATTCACGTACAGATTTTTAGTATATTTTCAGTCATTGTCTTTTTGTAGCGATGTAAATAATATTCGGAAAAATGAATTCTTTAACAATAAGTTTCTCTTTCTTCAGTAAATATACCATTAGGTATTTGGAACCTAATGAATATCTAATAAATATTCTGAATCAAGAATGAAATATTCAACGTAAGGCAGTATTGCCTTTGCTATTAGATTATTGGCTTTGATATTTATAGAGGTCTGATATAAAATATTTATCGTGTTTGAGTATTCAAGTAAATATATACAACGCGAAGTATTGTGTTTAGCCAATTGAAGTTGAAAGATATAGTGTATTATTAAAAAGAAAGATATACAATGAGCAATATACATATTGCTTTTTTAATGCAAGCAAAACTTGTCTAGTGTCGCGATAATTTCTTTTTTTCTATCGATTATTTTAGTTTCGAACGTTTGCCACTCTATCAAGTGCAATACGTGAATTTTGACTATGTCAGACCTTCTTACGTATATTTAAGAAAATAATGCCATGGCCTATTTTAGTATTTGAACGTGAAAAAGGAATGCGTACATTTAAGAAGCGCTCCAATTGCGTGTGTAAGTGAAATTTAATGTTACATGTGAATGCAAATACCAAACAGTGAATTATTTTTCGTGCTTATACAGACTCGAACGTTGCAGTCTATATCGTGCATAATATTCGTCTTACATCTTCTACGTACTCGATACGGTACTCGTACGGTATTCGTAAATGATAAGATTATCAACGAGGACGTTACAACGTGAATGAAACTTTCTCGTTTGATTATCTTTCGTTGGTGTACGATAACAATAAGTATTCATTAGCAAAGTTAATTTTTTTTTTTTTTTTTTTTTTTTTTTTTTTTGTTGAAAAGTTCAGTTCACGGCTGGGAAAATAAAATATATTCGTAATGTAGCACAATGAATATTTAATTCTTCGCTATATGTTAAAGATAAGTACGCGTTGTTTGTAGTGTACATGGCGCTGTGGAAACACAAAACGAAAAGGCGGTTTAATTGCTTTAGACGTTCTTTAAGAAACTTTAACGAGGTACTCTGCTTCGATTGTCTTTATGATTGCGACACAACCCTTGAAAATGTAATATTCGTTCTACTTATCGAAATTCGATTCTAGTATTATATTTTGGTGTACGCACAAAGTGCTTCTCCTATACGTAGGAACGGTGTGAAACTGAGCAGTAATATATTATGGTACGTACGCACAAGATGTGCAGAAATATCTTGGCGCCACCGATTAATTCTAACAGTGAAACATATTTGCCTTGAGATAAGAATAATTTGTATTATAAACGATGAAGGTTAACGAAGGAATGTGGGGTAGTTGCCGTAATGTAGAAAATCCACTTCGACATTCTCTAACGATACAAAAGAGATGGTCGTTGTATTTTATGACCAGTCGAACGTCGGATCAGAATAGGTCTGATAGCATTCTTCGTTAAAGAAAATTTTACATAGGCGTCGTTCTTCAAAGTGCAACGAAGTATTAGACAAAATTAAAAAGAACTGAGAAACAACGTACGTATTTTGCTCTATCGATACTTTCGTTTGCCAATAAGAGGTTCGTAAATTAAGAGCCTTATTTTAGCTAATCTATTCTCTTAGATTCGGAGAAAGCTCAATGCGTAGTTAAAAACTGCACTGCACGAGTAAACGATTGTACAAATTTTACCGAAACGTTTATACGACACTCTAAACTTATGATTCCGTTACAGTTTCGGTATGAAATATAATCGCGAATCGTATCGTTCTGCATAAAATTTGCAAATTGTAAGCGATCGTACGTTACTATTATGCATTCACGAAATTCACCGAACGTGTGGGCAACCGAATTGATTTCTTTATCGCGCGGACGTATTGTTCGCGTGATATAATACGGGTTGTACATGTGCATTTCTCCCACAAGGTGAAACGAATCACCGCTTCGTTTAAAGCCCGTTCATTTGGTAGTAGATTTAGTAGTTACATCGCGAATAAACGTGGACCATCCATCTCGGTCGATCGATTGGAAATTTCTACGTCACAAAGAAGTCATTACAGAGGAACATCGTGTAGATCCAATTAAAATTAATCGAACGCGATTAATCGATGCCTCACTGGTTTTTAGCAGATATGAAATTCTTATTTCGTTTCGTAAACGCTGTTTCTAACAATGGATTATATTAGATCACGCGAATAAAAATATTTATACGTTAAGAATCGGACTCTAGATCGAAAGATTCAAACAGCGATTGTCGTCGTTATTTCGCAGCTGAAAAAGGAAACAAACGAAACGAAGGAAAAAAGAAACTGTATAAATACGTGCATATTGTGAACATTTTTTAGACTCAGGATTTAGCGTTCCTCGCATGTTGTAATAATCTCAAAAGCGCTACGTTTTTTATCGCCGTCCATGAAAGAGGATCGTGATTGAACAGATGAAAATAGAAACTCTCCTATTGTTTCGTATGCAGCGTGTACGACAATTAAAAACCAGCACGATGTCGTATATCAAATTGAATTTTAACATGGAGCGAACATCGTGCAACGTTGAAGAAGGGAAATCTGTAAATGCAAAACTCGTGACGTTAGCGTGCAAACTTTTAGGTCATTTAAAAAGAGAAGAGCCAAGAGGATTAATTATGAAATAGTCAATACGTTGAATCATTGTGATACTGAGGTGGAAAAATCGCAAGACGTAGCGAATGCTGTGGTTGTACGAGCCATCGAAGTCAGTTGGAACGACGTTTTTCTTTCGTCTGTCAATGGAAAAGACGGGAATTTCGAATTTTCATCGTTGACAAGATTGCCAGATGCATCGAAAAGAGAAACACAGGCGGAATGTTCTTTACAGAAGGAAACGACCAACGAGATCGTTTAATTAAATTACTGTTATACAAACGAATGGAGGAACATTTGGAAAAGTCCCTGACTTCGTTCTCGTTTCCTCCCAGTGTTTGCTAGTCGCTACATTCAAGTACCGCACGTCAGCATAGCTACTTATTATTAATTTTTTGAATGGAAAAAAGAAACAAGAAGTACCGTATAATGGCACACAGGAAACAATGAACTACACGTAATAAGAGAGTTATAGGTTTAAGATGAAGTACGATCGTTTCCGCCGTTCTTGTCCTTAGATAGCGACGAAAAAAAGAAAAAAAAAATATATATATATATTTTGAACAAAAAATAAAGAATGAGTATTCCTCCTTAACGATAGTTATATACGAGTGATGTCGACACAAATACAATTATATATGTAAACTGAAAAATATGTATGTATGCTGCATACGCGTACATGTGATATACGTGTATTCTCTGTATGCGTATACGTATACAGAGCATGGACGTATGTGTATTTTCTTTGTTGAACGAACGTATGGATGCGAATGCGTGTGTGTTAATCGTGCGTGTCACTACTTGTGCAGGTCACTGTATGGAGTATACAATTGATAATAAATTATGGACACGCGTTTACGAAAAGAAAAGCAAAAAAAAAAAAAGGGAAAAAAAATCAATAAAAAGGAATCGTCTGACCTATCAATTTTATGACCTGAAATCAATAGGGATAGACGTTCGTTAAGATCGAACGAATGAAAAAGCAATTTACCTTGGTCGATGAA
This sequence comes from Bombus terrestris, assembly GCF_910591885.1. Lineage (NCBI taxonomy): Eukaryota > Metazoa > Arthropoda > Insecta > Hymenoptera > Apidae > Bombus > Bombus terrestris. The sequence goes on along the minus strand of NC_063281.1, from coordinate 10,881,159 downwards.
ATGGATTTATTGTCGGAGGAGTGGAGCACCGAAAGGAAGAAGTTTAATTACGCGGACAGACGCGACGATTTTGCTTGAAATTGGCCCTACCTTGGAATTATCCGAAACTCACGCCATTTTCTACGATTTAAGAGGACTTAATGCCTCGGATTGTTGCCGCGTAGTACAACGGAAATCTCGAGATTTGCTTTCGAAACGACGCGACGCGATGTCGTCTTCTCCTATTAAGCGCTTTCAAAAACACTCACCGCCGTTGGGTCGCTTTAATTAACGCCGATCACGTCGTTTCAATCCGCGCGTTAACTTTTATGCGTCGATGATAATTTCCCGACTGCGTACAGTTATTTCGTTCACCATGATATTGCGTATATTCGCATCGTGCGACCATGAGTTATCGTACAGAATAATTTACTCTCGAGGATTCCTTTGATATCGCGACTGTATTCATAATTGACGCGTTAGTTTCGTTTACGCGGCCACCTCGTTTGTTAATTATTTATGCGTTCGTTCGAAGCGTATTTCGTCAAATACGAAAATTTGTAAAATAACATAGTAATCTCATTAACGTAAATCGGAGTATCCCGAAGTGTGCTAACTGTTCGTGGTTCGTTATACTAGTTTGATACATGTCGCAGTCGATAAGACCATTTTTGGTACATCGATATGTATTGGAACATCTATTCGTGTACTATCGTTTAACAAAGTTTAACTTCGTTTGTTACTTTAAATCATGACGTAGCGGGTTGTCCTGTGATATAGCGCAGTCGTTGGTCTTTATATATTTAGATGAAAATATCGGATAAAAATAAAAAATTATCTATTGACGATCGATCAGAGGTGAATTTTCCTGAACTCTTTATAATTCAGTATCCCATCGTATTAAATTTTTCATTCGAATGCTTTAAAGCTGCGATAGTAACAACTGCTGTTGCTTTAAATCGAATTCTTAGAAAAACTGCGCTAATTACGAGATGATCCAATATAGACACACGTCGCAATTGAGATAGTAGATTTCTAACGAAATAAGTAGAAAATAACAAGTATAAAATGCATTCAATTTACGCTACGCTTTAGAGATGTTCTAATTGAAACACTATAATATCTGAGAGCGTATCACGAAACGTATCAAATACTTTTTATAAAGCAACGTATTGTACGTTTATCGTTTTACACAAAAGCGCTTGCAATGAAATTTTAGGTGGCAGAGGCAACCAGCTAACCAGGTAATAGGAGAATAGCCGGCATCGTGTTGGAGATCTTCTCGCAGAAACTCGTCCGATTCGTCAAGTACGTGCAACGGGTAATATCGTCGAGTTCGGTGTAATTGGAAGCACAGTGCTAGAGTGCCGTGTCTCGTTTCATTGGCCGTGTACAGCAAATTACATTGTACGTAGATATTGCGTCTCTTCAAATTTGCGAGCTGCTCGTTACAAGACATTCCCCCCAAAACAGATCAAAGGATGCGACTCGAGTGGGCTGCCTCCGTTGGGAGGCAGAAAAAAAGCATTTGACCGTCAAATGCGCAATGCTTTCGACCGGGGGATATACAATTGATTAATAAACGCCTCGGTTAAACAAAAGCACCCCGCTGTGCGGTTCGAGGCTGGTTGTTAGGTTCGGTTCGGTGAGGTCGCGTGCGACTAACTACGACTCGACGCCATTGTCGCGGGGGCAGCAACTCACGGCTCGATAGTTCCACGAAGATAAAATCAAAACCGATTCCCTTTGTGCCCGTTCTTTTCGGTTGGAACACCATCCTAGAAAATGACCAGGAAGCTTGGTGTCCAGGAGTCGAACATTCCGAGTCGTGTTTTTCCTTTCGCGTGTGAACTTTATTCCACGTGGAATAACCCGCTTGATCTCGGTTTGGATGCTTATCCGACCTATAGATCTCTTTCTTAAGTCCGGAAGGCGTCCAGTTGTTCTCGAGATTGAATCGCTGTACGGTAGACAAACCAGTATCGAGTATCGATCGTCGAATAAAACTACCGGCAGACGTTTACAGTTCGTATCACTGGATTTGCCTATGCCAACCGTTCGAGGACCATCGCTTCTAGTATTTTTCGTGTTCTTTCGCGGAAACGAGCGTGTGCTCGCAATCTGAGCCGCTGAGTCGTTGTTCCGTAGAAAACGTGAAAGCGCGCCGTAAAGTACGTACCGAGGGCGTAAGAGACGCGAAACGTAACGACGTTGCGTCGAACGTCTCTCGATTTTACGCTCGTAATTTCGTTTATCTTTCGTCTTAACGTTTAACCGATTCGTCGTCTCCTTTCCTCCGATAGCTTATATTCCAGTCGTACGTTTATTTTTATTACGCGAGTCGCCGGTTTAACGAAATCACTGGCGTAACGCGTTGTTGCGTCAGCACCGACGAATCTTTCTTTTTCTCGTACAAACGATACCGCTTCGTACGATAACGCGTTATCACGGGAATATCGCGGGATCTCTCATTGCTAGTAAACAGGTTCCGTGCAACCGCTTTGTCTTTGTTTATGCAATCGTCCGTCACGCTGCAACTTGTTTGCCGCGTTACACGTTTCTTATCCGCCTGCGATAAGCGTGCGTATTTTTACATCGATACTTATCGCGTTGAGACGGGAAAACGCTTCCGCGAACGAATATCAGAACTCGTAGCTGCGTTTCGTGAAACGATTGCTCGTCGAAGGGGAACGAACGGTTTTACTGGATTCGTGGCATCGATACGGTTTACGCGACTCGTTAGCTTATCGAGAGAAACGTCTCGCCGTATATACCCGGTGCCGCGAGCCGCGCGTCTCCGATTCGCCGAATGAACAATTTCGGAGTAAGAAGGAGGTTCGTAAACGAGGCGAACGAGCGGGTCTGGTCGTTTGTTTACTCGTGGAACGCGCTGCGTTGTCGAAGAAATACGACAGGTCTCTCGGCGAAGGGTAAAAAGGGGGAAAAAAGACGTCCAAGGCCCATCGAATGGTTGAATTGGCATGGAGCGTAGGTATAGCTGGTTCGACGGAGCCGCGAGCGTACGAGCTAAAGTGCGCGCGCAGCAACAGTAGGATCGGCTGTAGTTGTATGGTAGTCTGTAGAGGGCAGGCGCCCCCTCCGCATCTCTCCGCGTCTGGTCTGGGCCGCAGAGCGGCGCACCGTGTGTCGAGCCGAGCCGAGCCGAGCCGAGTCGGTCAATACTCCGGGCAACGCGGTGGTGAGAGCACACGACGACGGTCGCCCCGTACTCGTGCACGCCGTCACTCGGAAGCGGCGACTCTCGGTACAGATTCGTGTCTTTCGTGTCTCGAACGCGTAATCTCCGCTCGTGCGAGACTCGTGCCGAGCGTCGTCCGGAAGGGACGCCAGCCGGAGGACCGGCCGATCTATTCTCGCCGTGATTGCACGCGAACGGACTACGCGTATGATACGTACACGCACGCACACGAAAGCGTAACACAGGCACGAGAGAGGAGGACACGCGTGCGAGAGCCAAAGGCCTCGCGCATCTCGTCGCATCTCGTCGTATATCATCGTCGTTCTCCTAAAGATACGCGTTGCGAACCGTCTGCCCAGTTGGCAGCTTCCTCGGCTCGAATCAGCCGCGGCTCGCCTCTCTCCTCCTCCGCGAATACGACGCTCGTACGATGCGAGCCTGCTCCGTGGGAGATTCGTAGGAAGTCGAAGGACAGTGCCAGGACACGTTCCGCGCTGGTGAGGCGACGCGACACGAGACCGCCGCGGGTCTCGGGTGTTTCATCAACTTTTCCCTCCCTTACCCCGCCGCCGGTAGTGTCGAATACGCGGACAGTGGGTGCTATTCCGTGCGACGATTCGACGAATCGACCGTGAATCCAAACCAGAGAAACTACGTACCTGATCAACGACATGCGACTATGAATCCCGCAGCGTGATGGACAAGCTCGCGTACGCAGCCAACAACTTCCAGCTACGCCTCGCCGGCATACTCATGGATATGTGGATATTCTTCCTGTTCGTTGCCATCGCCGGTAAGTCTAACTCTATATAGTCTCTTCTTCTTTTATTTTCACCTTTTCGTCCTCTTCTTTACCTTCTTTCCTTTTATCGTCGTTGCGCGTTCCATTCGATATCCGATTTTCTGTCGAATTCGAAGAGACGATCGGCCCCCTAACGCGTCCTCGGTGTATCGATTCGACGAGTGGCTCGCAGCGTGACTTGGTCCGCGTGCTGTCACTCGACGTGTCAATACGCATTACGTATGCACAACAGGCACGTGCGGCACGCTGAGTAAGTGCGTGGTATCTGTGCCATGGTTGAGTCTCGATTCATTCAAGAGATCGGGGAGAGGGAGAATCGATGCCACTTTCGTTCTTAACCGGTAAACGTCACGGATATTCCGTTTTTGGAGCGATTCAAGGCTGTGACGCGACCGAGTTGGAGGAATCGAGTCGGACATGTCGTAAGAAAATATCGTTAGAGAAACCGGTATGTCTTGAAACGCGATTCCTCTTTTGTTAGCCCCGTTCTCTTTGCACCGATTACACAGTCAGAAGTTGTTTGTTTTCGCTACTGTCGGAGACCTCGTGGTGTAGGCGCCACCGAGTATTCCAGTCTGAACGACGACGACGACGACGACGACGTAACATCACCGTAGGGGAACCACGATACAACGCCAGATGGTTGAATTTCTTAACGACGAGAAAGAGGATCGGGAAACTCCTCTCTGTTCTTTCCTCTTTTATCTTCGTCTCTTTTTTTTTCTTTCTTGTTGCCCACCGTCCCGCTTCCACTCGATCTATCAGTTTCTCTACCTTACGAACTTCTGTGTTTCAACGTATCTTCCGCGTCTTCTTCTTCCACGTCTCCTCGCCTTTCCTCTCTTTCTCTCGCAGCTTGGCCTTCTCGATCGTCGTCAAGTTTCTCGTCTACTTCTTCCTCGCAGCCGGTTTTACTCGTAATTCGCCGCCGTCGTTGTCGTCCCCTTCCCTGCCCTTTCCAATCGTATCTCCGGTCCGTGCAGTCGGAATCACCCTGGCGTATACCCTCTTCCATTTCCTCGGCAGGGTTCGTCGGTGCATTCGTGCGTGAAGATCGACGGAAACGGGGGTAACTATCGGCGACTGTGCTCGTCGAATCTCATTTACGATCGTGACGGTTCCAGGAGAGCATCCCATAAAAGCGCTCCTCACGTACTCGATACCGATTTTACCTTCTAGCGTCGCGTCGCGCCGGCTCGTATAATTGCTCTTCGTGCCGAGCCGGTCCGATCGCAATTCTATCGCGATTTCCAAAACGATCGAATCGTCGTCGTGCAGCTCCGACGCTTTCTCTCCGTGGCTCTCTGTCCGTAAATGGAAGCCGCGTAACGTTCCTTTTCTGTATTTGCACGAACCAGGCGCCGGTTAAAAGCCCGGCCTTTGATAGCATCGCGTCCGATTTGGAGAATTTTCGCGAGATAAAAAGAAATAAGAAAAAAAGAAAAGAGCAGCAGTCTGCGGTTTCCGTCGGCCCGGCAACAGCCGCGGCGATAGTCTCTCGTTTAAACGCCGTGGAAATGTTTGGCGGAAGCTGCGGAAAAATGCTGTGTACGATATTTCGGATGCCGTGTTCGCTAGGCGGCTTTTTCAATGGCTGCGAGGAAGAGATGGTTGGCTGCTTTCGCGGTTTGTTCCATCGTTTTACAGGGGCGAAAAGAACGCGCGTCGCAACGGATTCGCGATCGTTGATCGCTTTTCGCGTCGCCCGCTCAATGGAATCCCCTTTTAGAAATCAGGCCGATCGAAGCTCGCGCTATCACGTCCAATGAATACGCATTTTCACCTCTGTGTATGGGACTATGATGTCGAACTCATCGAGCAGAAACGCGTATCGTACTTGAACGCTAAAGTACCGTTCAAGTTCATTTTCGATACTCGAAAGCGAACTGGAAGCGGATAAGCAGTCGGTTGATTTCGTTCGCGCGCTCCACTTCTACTCCCTGCCTACTGTAACTCTGCTACAGGAAATACGTATCGCGATTCTTTTCAATGGTTCTCTCGTTGTATCAGTCGCGCTTCACAGATAAGCTTCTGTTTCCTCTTGTTTTATAGATATTAGTTTTCATTCATTCAACGTTTACGGGCTCGTAACGAATCAATTACCGTTGCAACGAGTTCCAAGTCGTATTTGAGTCTCTGCTGTCTTCTATCGTCTCAAGATTCTACCATGCATTATTCATCGTTCAACGGAACTATTATTTGATGCATTTTATTCACGCTTATTCGCTTTTCTCGTGCCGTTGCACCTCTGTGCGAACGCATTCGGCGTATTTATCTTGATCGTCGTGGTCCGTCTCATCGGTTCGAAAACCAGCAGTTTCCTAATGTAAATTATTTTACTTTGTCTTTGGGAATTGGACACGTAGGTACATACAAGGACGCGTTTACAGAGCGCTTCAAAAACTTGGGAATAAACTTCGGCAGCGTGTAGTTACCGTTCAACACAAGCAAAACGATCTTAACCCATTAAAGACCGACGTTGCGTAAACGTCACATGTCGTTTGTAGTTTCTTTTCGGTAGATTCGTCCTTTCGTGAAAACTCGAAAGAATTTACTCGATATCCTTTTTCCTTGCCTACGACTACTTTAAGAACTTTCACGAAATTTACGTATTTTATAGTCACTCAAGGCCGATATATTTCCCGTTCTAAATTATAGAACTCGCCAATATGCGTCTGATTTGTAACGAGCTTCTGCGATGTATCTACTATACCCATATTATACTCATCTTTTTGTTTTATCTTGACGATTATTTTTTGAAACAGCATGTAGGGATAGCGTTCTTCGAGTTTCCTGATTTTCTTATCTGTAGCGTCGCATCTGGTCGAGGGAAGTTTCTAAAGTTTCGCGACCTATTTTGTTTCTCTTGAAAACGCTCGTTTCCACGATACCCGGAACGACGATTCTCCGCGTCTATCGTTTCTACGCTTCTTTCTGTTTTATTATCCGTACTAGCGATGCTTCATACTTGACTCGCGGCACGATCTAGGAATTCTCATTACCTTCCCGTGGCACGAGCACATTCATCAGGTGTCAAATAAAATTCGCGCCAGCCCCCTTACTTAAAGTTTAACAAAGATCTACTCCTGGCACAGGTACATAGCGCTGTTATTTCGCTATCGTAGCCGTTGAGATGAATTAAGAACGTCCTACTCGGAGGAGCACGGTAATCTGTTATCTTTGTTGGCCATTCGAACTCGTCCACCTAGCATCGTTCTCTACTTTCACTTCCAAACTGTAGTCTACGATGAAGTATTCATTGTTCTATATAACGTCGATGTCTCGTAATATTCCGCATTAAACTTTCAAGTATCTAAAATAGTTAGGAAATTTGCCATTTTCCAGCCTCGGTTCCATCGATCCGATTTTCTCCCCTATTTCGGTAGTTACAAAATCTTCCACCTATGTTTTATCCTTCCACTCGATTACTTCAAACTTTTCACTCTTCCAAGTGGATTTTAACCGTTTTCGACCTAGAGATAAGGAGAAAAGGAGAGAAAGAGAGAGGAGCCTGATCTCGGGAACATTTATCTCGCCGAATCATTATCTCTGCGAAGACGTCGTCAAGAAGATATCGCTCTTTGACGATTACGTGATTAGATTAGATTTAGATATAATAGATTACGTGATCTGGTGGAGATATAGGCGAGGATGAAATCGGGTGAACGTTGACGTTATTTGTGCCAGGCTGCCAAAGCATCGTCGTCGAAAAGTTTGATCAAGTTTGTATAGAATGACGTTTTTTAACAGTGTCGTAACTGCAGAGAGATTCGTAAAGCCTGTGAAATATAGCGCCATAAATATTATACTATAAATTTTATCATCGCGGAACGCAATTATTGGAATTTGTTTCAGTATGTATTTTCTGCGTCTGATACTAAAAATGTAGAGAACCTTGGAGATCATTATTTTTCAAACCTGCATTTTGAATTATACCAGGTATGTAAATATGAAACCGGAATTTTTGAAAATACATGTTTATTGTATGAAAATGATTATAACTCCGGTACAACTCCGGTACAATTCCGGTATAACTCCGGTACAATTCCGGTACAATTCCGGTACAATTCCGGTACAATTCCGGTACAACTCCGGTAAAATTCCGGTAAAATTCCAGTAAAATTCCGGTAAAATTCCGGTAAAATTCCGGTACAACTCCAGTAAAATTCCGGTACAATTCCGGTAAAATTTCGGTACAACACCGGTAAAATTCCGGTGCAACACCGGTACAATTCCGGTACAACTCCAGTAAATTTCCGGTACAATTCCGGTACAAGTCCAGTAAAATTCCGGTACAATTCCGGTACAACTCCGGTACAATTCCGGTACAACGCCGGTACAACTCCGGTAAAATTCCAGTAAAATTCCGGTACAATTCCGGTACAACTCCGGTAAAATTCCAGTAAAATTCCGGTACAATTCCGGTAAAATTGCGGTACAACTCCGGTACTACTCATTTGATTACGTGATCAAAGGGTTAATAAATCTTTTTTAGCTTTATTCGGCATGTAAAATGTTTCAGTTAAATTAAGCTTTTCACTACATTACCTTTGCTATATATCCTCAAAGGAATATTTCTAAAAATATTTCAATTAATATTCGATATGAGGCCGTGACGCGTAAAAGAAGACAGTACAGCAAATAATCTCTGTTATTATAGTTACGCGATATTATTTAAAATTCTTTGAAATATCGCTTCTCGAACACAGAGCGAAAAATTTATTTATGTAAACATATTAATGTACCCGAAAGCTTTTGCATACCATTGTATATCATTTCTGTTCCGATCTGCGAAGATGCCCGTGGAAATCGGAAATTGAACTTTAAATATTTTATTCGAGAATTCGCTATTTCCGATCCGCGGCAGGAACCAAAGGATTTTCTGCTTTCTTTGGTCGCGGTTATCAACGTTTTTGAGAATTTTATTTCTTACTCCGATTGCTCTGAACTTCTGATCCGCGAATACCACTACGAAAATCGGCAATTGAACTCTAAATAATTAAAAGAATCAGCTGTCTTCGATTTTCCAATGTAACGACACAATTATCTGCTTTATTTTCAGAGTCATATCTTGAATTTTTTACTCTTTCGTTCAATTATTCTAAACGTTTCGTCGCCATTCCAGTCTGCAAAAATTCCTACGAAAATCACTCGAGCGAACAGTACAGAGAGAGAGAGAGAGAGAGGGAAAAAAAGAAGGAAGCGGAAGGGAAGCTCGATCGACCGTCGCGTGGCTATGGTGTATGGTGGTTGGCTCCTCTAAAAATTTCGCGACACATGGTAGGTCGTCTTGGCAACGAAGTCGAATGATTTTACGGGGTCTCTGGTGGCAGCTACATCGACCGTTGTAACGAACTCGAATGAGCAAGGGAAACAGAGAGGGAAGGGGAAAGGTAGGTAGATAGGTAGGTAGGTAGGTAGGTAGGTAGGTAGATGGGTAGGTAAGGTAAGCCAAGGGTTCTGGCAAACTACGCGGAAACCTTGTTGAGAGACAACCGTATCTCTTTCTCTCATCTGGAACGCGTATCCTTTAGAATGCGAGAAGCAGGTGTTTCGAGCGATACGCGCATTGTCCTCTCGCTTTTTATTCTTTGAATTGCTCCCATCTGTACGCGATATCCACCCGCTACGGTAATCCAGACAGCTGTAGCTTTGTAAGCGGTAAAAGTGAATATTTCCGTGTTTTTTCCGGAGTATGTTGTCAGAATATACGGTCTTCCGTGGGACCAGATTTCCCACTTTTTTATTCATAGGGTTAGCGAGACGCTGCTTTCCTCGCGCTCTTTTCTATCGCAAGATCGCCGAATAAAATCGTTTGGAACACGGTGTCCATCCAGGCTGTGCTCCAACAAACCCTTTGGAATCGATGGTTACGACGGGACTCGGTGAAATCGAGGATACACGTGGCGAACGTGGGAGGAAAGTCGAAAGTTAAATATAATAGCGACTCTCTCTACCTTTTCCGCTTTATTTGAAATCGATCTCGGTTCTCTGGCCACGAGATATCCATATCCGATTCGACGAACGCGACCAGCGGTATCGAATGGCGGAATGCCTTTTTCCTTGCTTGTCGTATAAACGTTTGGTTGCCGTGTCGTGGATTTCGCACGGTCATCGCGAACAAGCGGCTCGCAGAGCTGCCGTTTCGTATGCATTCCCCGAGCTTGTTATCCGGCATCTAAAACACGTTACCATGCCGTATCCCGCGCTTCGTCTAATCGAATTAACTTCTGTATCGCGGCGGACTCGTGTTTGCTTATCGATTTCCATTTTCTCCTGTCGCGTTCTCGCGTGCGACCGGCAAGGATCGCGCCGGCTTTTTCATTCGTCCGACACGGAGTCCGAACCGCGAGCACGCGATCGCGTCCGTCAACTTTATGGCCGTCGCGCGATAATTAATGCGCTCGAACAGCTTAACGCGCGCCGATTCGGAATTTAAATGGGAAAATTCGACACCGACGAATCCGATGTCACGCGCTGCCGTATTTATCGCTGTCGAGATTGAAAAGCACCGCAAATTGATGAAATTGTTTTCGATGGACTGTTTGATCGCGGTGATCAAAAGAGTCCATCAACGAACGATGAAACGAACGACAGCAAGGAAACCGCTGTTCGATCTCTCGCCGTTTCGCCCCGTGTTCCGGCCAAAAGCGGCCTCGATTCTCGCCGCGAATAGAAACGCGCACAGACGTCGCGGTTCTCTAGAATTTAGGCGGAAGGACGCATTTCCTCGTGTCCGCGATGCGACGGCTGTGAAATTGCACCGGCGTTACTTTTGTCCGCATAGAAGAGCACGTACTTCGCAAAATTTTCGCGCGGTGGTATGGCGCAGTTTCGCCACCCGCAGCCTTCTCCGGCACCCACCAACCTTCCAGAAACTTCTAAGCCGTGCAACCCACTTGCGCCATCCTTCCTTCTTTCTTTCCTCCTATATACATGACACAGCCGAATGGGGTAGTTCTCACGGTAATACAACAAACCGCTCCATTGCCTGGTTCCGCGGAATTGGTTTTCGCCTGATAATCGACTGAATTTCCACGAAAACTTGCTACGAAACGACTTTTCTTTATCGTAATGTCGTTTCCATAATTAATCGAAGGGGACCGAGTGGCAATCGATTTCTTTTCGTTCGTTGTACACGGCCGATACGTCCGATTTACAGCAAGCGTTACGCTTCGAAAAGGACAGAAATATCTCGGAGATCGAACCGGCGCGCTGTGACGGATTTGAAAATGAATCGATTGGCCGCAAAAGACAGCCGTTGTTATGGTTACCGGCAGTTATACGTATATTCCTGGCGAATATTCGCGCTAGATCGAAAGTACGTTCTTTCACGACGTTCACGGCCTATCGAAATTAAGAGCATCCGCGTTAAAATAGACGCGTTGGACGGGAAGCCTGGCTGGATGCGGTTTTACCGGGCAATTGCTAGGAGACGCGTTACGTTCTATAGGTTGGCTCGCCAACGCGGCGTTGCTTCTTGGCTCGTAAAGAATCGCTGGAAGAATATAGGTCGAGCGCTAGGGGCGTCTTAGGCACATACCGACGATGCTTCGTTCTATTGAGATGCATACACTTTTGCTGGGCGACTTAGGTTAAAGCGTCTTATGCCACTGGAATCGATCGCACTTGACTCCCCGTGTATACGCATCGCTGTATAGAGCTCGAAATGAATCTGGGTCGCCGGGGACAGCCATCGACCGCGGGTTATTATCGAAAAACGAATACGACCGGACATGTAAATTTTTCTCCGCCGAACGACGAATCTTTTCTCCTCTTGTACCTCTGTTCAGAGAGCGATCGAACGAGCGAGAAAGTCGGTCTCAAGTCGGTGCATAGGGTAATCTGATAAATTCGACGATACGAATTCGAGCATAAGCGATAAATTCGAAAGAAACGAATATAGTCGTTGCGCTGGTTTAATATCATCGATATCAGTCTGCGTAATTAACATTGTTAAAATTGATCGCGTGGACCTGTACGTTTCATCTGAGAACTAAACGTAAAAATAGTTTCAACGCGGACATATCCTATTTAAAAGTTGTTCCTCTTAAGATGGCAAACGCGATTTACTATGTTTTTATGCGAACTTCGAACGTAGATCACCTACAAGTCGTTTATAATGGAATTTGTATAACGTAGTTCGGCTTGATCAAATAATTCTGTACAATCTTACACAATGGAAATTAATCTTACGGTTGTTGTGGCGGTCCCTGAGCGACGAGTTTCTCTACGGATTCTAGACGTTGCAATCAGCTTGCGTTTAGCATAGATACGAACGAATTTGCCGGATCGAGGATCGAACGAGGCTGGAAAGTCTCGAGTATTGGCCAACAACGTTAAATCCGGCAATCAGATATACCGTAGTTATCGCGAATGTTATCGAACTAACTAAGTCGAGTTACATGGAATCGCGGAGCTTCGTTCTGAGGCCAAGTTTCCCACTCTGCCGGCTTGTATTGTATCGAACTTTAGAACGCGTGGCAGCGTCGTTCTACCGTGACTGACAAGGAGAGGAGCGGTGGCGTGTTAATCCAGGGATTCTGTTCGTAGATTTTCCCATGGAAATTTTAGATCCGTTCGTTCGTATCGTGGCAGCCGCGGAGTAACGCGGTTTCGAACATCAGAACGATATGCATCGCACGATCCTGCTATTCAACGATGCGTGGCGACGAAAATCTGATTTCCAGCTGCGATATCTTTTCGCGGTCGTTAATAGAAACGCCTATCGGTCGACGCGTTTCACCGACCTCGTACACGATTCCGTCCGATTGGATTTCCCGATGTTCCTCTACGGTTTGCTGCGCGTCGCGAGAACTTGAAGCGCGCCAATGTATATAACGCGATATTAAACTGGAGCTGAAGCAGCGTGATTAACCGTTCCAGTTCGCGGCTATAGATCCACTGGCGATATCGGGTGGCGGTGTTTGCGGTAATGTTAGCAGTCAGATCGGCCTTTGATACGTTCCGCTCGGCCTCCGTTCCGTTCCATCTTTTAGTTCTCAAAGTGCGTCCACCGACAGTATCAGTCACGGTGTCGTGATTTTGGTTCACGGCGTTGTTTTACACGCGATAGCGTAGAATTCAACGTTAACGTCGTCACGGCCGATAGTTTCGCGAGCCTGCGCCTGTCTTCGCGTTTCAACGCGCGATAGCCGGTTTCGAAAAATCCTTCGCGTCCAAATACGTATCGGTCGGTGACGTTGATTTACAAGCGAGTTCTCGCGCGCGGCCGTCACGTCGCCTCAAAATTCGTACAGCCGACGGTTCGGTCTCGTGCTTCGTGCCGGTGTTAACGACACTGGATCGCAGTTTCGGGCATGGAAAACAGCTCGCGCGCAACGCGTACACCAAGCCTGGTAACCGAGTTACTCGTTGCACTACGCTTGCCGGTGATACGAATTACAGGCTCGCAGTTCCATAGACGTGCACGGCCTGTATATTACCTCGTTAACGTAGCCCCGAACTTCTACGTTAACTCCTACGACCAGACAAATCTGTACGCTCCACTTGTTTCTCGACACCCTATCGGATTTACGCTTATGCATGTACGTAACTATAATTATACTTACGTCGTGCGAAAGAGGAGATTGCCTTTTAACCGAGCGTAATTTCGTCGGATCAATTTTTCCGCCCCTTTATCGTAAATTGGTGCGCGATACGAAAGCGTTACGTCGCTTGCAGGCCGTGGTTCGTACAGGTCGCACGTCCCTGACGCTAGTTCGATCGGTCCCCCATCTTCGTTCCCTTAATTAATCGCTATAATAATTAATAATAACAACGAACACTAGGGTTGTAACTCAATTAGCGACGGTAATACGGAACAGAACGGCGCATCTTGAGTCACGCGAACAGCATGTACATTATCTTGTTACCGTGTCCTCGAAGTTAGCGAGTAACTCGCCAGACACTTATACGAGCAAAGTTGCTGGCGGCCTGCGCGACCTCCTATTTCTTAGCCGCTTTCGCGGGCTCGCCAACTTGCCAGTTAAACAATAACGCGATGAATTACCACAGCGTGATTATTGCGTTTCCACGATAACTCGTTGGCCGCCGCCGTGGCCTACTCCCTTGCGAATCTCCTGCAATTTCAATTGCGAAACTTGACGCGAATCACCGGGGAATTCGTTCGTGCATCTTGCGAGTCTGCAAAAGTTGCCGGATCCCGGGCATATACATCGAGAGTGATTCTACTCAGAGACGTAAAAAGTCGCACACTTTCGTTCATAAGTGTCAAGTATTTAAAGCTAAACGCGTGTTTGTTTGTCACCTTTAAAACCGTCGAAATATCGTAATGTCACGATATCGTTTTTTATTTTAACGATCATCAGGTATATTTTCTATACATATTTTCAGACCGGTTTCAAATTTGACCGATATAACGAAGCGAGCGACGCATCGTAACACTGTCAATGAAATTTCGATACGTTTCGTTACAACGCGTACAGTACACGCATAGAAATTGTCCGCGACAAGCGTTCGAATCATTTCACCAACCGTTCTATCTTTACATAAATTTTATGCCAGATAATGATTCTTAAGTATCGTTCTAATTATTCCTAGCGTTAAACTGACTTCCTGTAGACACGATAAAAAAACTCTGATACTACTTATAAACCGGAGCGTTCGCTGCTCTCGAATAAAAGCTTGTTTCGTGAGTGGCTGAGAGAGCGTAGGCAGTAGCTGCAGCATCCTCGATGATGCGACGGTAATAAGTCAGAAGAAAGAAATACGAGTTGAAGCTAGTTTCTCCCTTTCTTTCGAGCCATTAGTCAAGTCGAAACAGTCACCGGACACGTATTCTTTCTGATGTATATTGTAGCTGCTATGTAGAACATCGATTGCGTATTGTAAGGAGGGAAAAGCGGAAGACATTTCTAGTTAGTATACAGCGTTATTTACATATTACACACGACGCATAAAGTAGCGCGAGACAGGCTGTGCATTTCATTCTCTTGGCTGCTTTACGCGCATCCTTGGCGGACGTTGAACGTGGAGCGCTGATGTGTCTGCTGGCGATGAAACGAATGATCATCTCCCCGTCACTCACGATGAAAATACTGCGTTAACACTGTGGTATACTTCCTATGCGATCGGTGGATGTTGTAACAGCGTATGCACCGCTATTACGCTGTCATTCGGGACGTAAATGGAACATCGAAAATAGAGCTTGCAGCGTTCTATGATTAGCAACCGCTAATGACGCTTCTTGATCGAATTCAGCGATATTCTTGCGAATGGCATCGGCGTGCGATTTTAGATGAAACTTGATATCACGGGGCAAGATGATGGATTTGAAATGTGAGATATTACCACTGGCGATTCGCGCGTTTGAATAATCTACATCGTTCCTGTAACGTCAATTTTATCGTTGGCGTAATGATTTTGACATCCTGTCGAAACAGGGCAAGTATTCGGATATTTGAGATAGCGCGCACACACGTAACAAAAGTCCTAGGAAATTCTTCATCGTTCGTCAGGTTTTGATATTTCATGTAGATTATACGTTTGAAATCGTATACATAGAAATCCTCCATATACTCTACCTTTTCATTGTACAAAGCTTCGAGTTAAGTTAAGTTACAGTGCTTTTTGAAAACACATCTCTACCGCAAAGAATTTTTTCTCTAATTCAGAAGCAAACGTAACGAGTCTCAAGGTTCTCGTTCTATCTTCCTCTCCAAAGCCTAGATTTTTCGTGCTTCGAATCGTCTTTCTCGCGTGATAGCCACAAAAATTTCGTCCGAATCTGCTACCTAGTTACGCGTCTTTCGGAACAATAGTCGAACTCAGTTTGCCAAGCACCTCGTAGCACCATGGAAAGCCTTTTTCCACTTCTCTTTCCATCGTTAGGCGTGTTTCTGAGAATGACGCGGCACTATGGAACGTGGCGCGAACACTCGCCTCGGAGTTATTCTTCTCGCGAGACGTTTTATTGGGCGATCGCGCGTCAAAGGAAGTTCCGCCACGCCGTGCCGCATGGGTCGGGTTAAAGCGACGCGGAGGCCAGCACCGGTGATAAGAGCGCGCGAGGGCGAACCAGGGAACAGCGACAGCTCGTCGTCGTCTGTGTTGCGAGTTCCGTGGGACACTCGAGACGAGATCGCTGGCTAGCAGTCGGTCTCGCGAAAGGGGGTGGAAGCGAGTGCCACTATAGCGTGGCGAGTGCCGACGGCAGTCCACTCAGACCTCTCCTCTCTTCTTCTCTTCTCTTCTCTTCTCTCCTCTTTTCACCCAGCTCTCTCGTCTCCCTTTCTTTCTCGCTCTGCTCTCGGAACCAGGCTCTTTCGCGAGAGATCCTCGACGATCACACGATTATATTGTAAAATGTACGCGACGTCGTTTTGCGAGCGTAGAGCGTGGAAACGCGCGGGCGCGAGAACTGCACGAAAGTCGATCCGGCGAACGTGTCAAGGAGAAAATTAAAATTCCCCAGGGTGCTATTAATTCGAGGCGATATCGCCGTTGTCTTGGCTTCGTCGTCTTGGAACGAAAAGAAGAACGAGGATGTTTGATTTTGTATCTAGTTCGCGCGCCAGATGACTCAATCTCGTAACAGTCCAGCAAATTTGACGAAATTCGCGCAAAAGTATCAACAAATGTTTACTTTTCTTCTTTTTTACATATAAAACGGATTGCCGCGACAAGGTAAAAGTAAACTCGAGTAAATGAACAAAAACCGAACTATGATCGATCAGAGTTAAACCACTTTTCGAACAGTGCTATGAATTCATAGGCAAATAATATTCGCGTGATTTGCAGAAAATTTCGTAGCGTTTGCAGCGAACTTTTCCGCTTTTGATCGTAAAACCTGTGCGTTTATCCTCGCGCGCCGAAACGCGCATTACCGTGACTATCATCGGCCAGGTTGTTAAAGGCTGGATCAAAAACGGTTTTAACGTGGCAGATTGATTCGGAATCTTGATCTCAGATGGAATTTTTTAATTAAAGAATATATCCAATCGGACGAGATTCCGATCGAGAGGGCTCGTGTCGAATTCCAAGGGAAAAAGTTTTTTAATATGCCAGGAAGGTTCATCGGTAAGCGTATTCGAACGAGAGAATTCCAGTTCGAAAAGTACTTAGGTTAAACTCGATGTATGATAAAACGTTCCACTAACGGCGGTCTCGTTATCATAGTTTCGCGAAAACTCGCAAGCTTGTTCCCTTAATATGTCAGATCGTATTAAAATTTCATGGAGCACGCGTATCGCGGGACACGTTTGCAGAAATGTAACCGGCGGTATTATTTGTTAAAGCGCGCAAAGCCGCATCGTTGCACGTTGAACCGTTTTAAAGTTACGGAATGCATAATGCAGGCCGTCGCAAACTGCTTCGTACTGGGAAAAGTGGGAACATCGAGCTCGGGTAAACGACTGGTTTCCAAAGCGGGCACTGGTCAAAATCTCCCTTTATTCGAGGGGAAAAACGTTACGATGTGCGGTGGTAGATTTGGAATCGTTCTCCCTAGAATTCAGTTGGTCTTCGTCACAGTCTCTGGATTAGTGGGTTATTCTGTGTTATTCGACTGGTTTAACTACGCTACGATATTTAACACGGTGAGATCTCGCAAGTTAATGTATTCGGAAGAACGATGTTGGATATTACATTTATAAATAGATGGCGGATTTTTATTGCGTAATACCAGGAAATACGTAAGATGTGTAAATTATAGTTCTTCTTGTAATATTTGATGGAACAGTTTTCTATCAACATTCCTGTAATTATTTCATTTAAATGATTTAACCATAAAGATACGAATTTGCATAAAAATCTGTCGTGTTCTATTCGTAAATAAAGTAGTGGGGAATCGATATACGAAGACTAAATTGTCATTCCACACCGCGTCGTCGATCTCGTATTAGTTCATAGCTTATCCGTGCGTAACGATGTGCATCCTTCTCCTATATAAATAAGTAAATAAATAAATAAATAAATAAATTTCACTTTATAGAGACAACACGGTCCGACAAAATTGCAATCAAATCCCCTGTACAAATCCTATGAATTTTCGAGTAACGATTTATGGAAGGAGTTGAAAAGTCCCAGAGAGCGTTGTACGACGGGGATTCTCTTGCCTCGCAACTTGCAACCCTGAGTCGCGTTAATGACTTCTCCGGCAGAGTTGTGTTTTTGGAAACACGCTTGTTTTCTGTTCAACGATCTGCCGAAAGTTCTGCCGTTAATTCCCCGGCCGGATTGCGCGAGAATAAAGCACAGCTTCGGTACTTTTATTGCGTTTTAACAATCTAACGGGCCGGCCCTTTAAACTATGCAGAAGAAAATCCATAGCGAGGTCGTAGGAGAGCGCCCGCGGAGAACGCTCGTGCATACGAATCGATACTTAATATCCTCCTCATCGAGCAACTTGAGAATTTAGTAATTGGAACGCGTGGTTCTGTGTGCAGAGAGCGCGCGGTTATCAAAAAAGAAAATCACGAGCGAAATAAAAACCGGTTTTTCAATTTCCCTCTCGACCACACTCGATGCTTCTACGGCTTTTTACAATTTTTCCTTTTACATACTTGCCGTGTTATCGCGAGTATCGACCGCAAATATACATATAGCTATGGTGGCGGAGTGCGGTATATAAACACCGGCGGAATCTTGGAAACACGGAAGCCAGGAATCTGGTGCACGATCGCGTACGTACTAAACGTGCGTGCGTGTGCATATACACGGATATATAGGGTGGTTAGGTGGAAGCGAGGGCGGCGGAACCGAGAAAGAATGACAGAGAACGACGAAGAGAACCGCGCGTTACGTGTATAGGTATGTACGGATTGGCAAAGAAAGAACCACACAGAAATACCGCGGCGGGGATAAAAAGGGACAAAGACGGAAAGAATAAACTCAACGACAACGCGTCTTCCCGGGATTTTACGATGCAACGGTACACGAAGCCACTTGCCAGAATCAGCTAGCTTTTCGGTTATACGATAATTGAATGGTACGATGGAAGGGAATCGCGGTGTGGATTCAGAAGTCCCCGCGGGTGCTTTAATTTCTCGGTCTTCAAGCGCAGGGATCGATAACGAATAGAACGGTGAAATCGAGCTGAGCCGAGTCGAGTCGAAATAAGTACGAACCGCAAACTACCTACCTACCTACCTACCTACCGGGCACCGTTACGCGGTGAGATCTTTAGGTCGATCGAATGAGAAACGAGAAACGCAACGTTAATTTCGCCCGCGGATTTAACGGAGAGAGAGTAGTTAAATTAGTTTCATCGAAGTTGCTGTATGCTTTTATGACGCGTTATGACTTTCGATGAATTATCGTACGGTGCTTTTCTTGTTCGGGAACAATCAATTATCGCACGATAGACACGCTCGCCGCGATACTCCGGGGATCGATGGGTTCTTTCTCTGCTCTTTCTCTTCCGCTTTGTTCCGTTCGAACGGCAAAAACCACAAAGGTGGAATGGAACGAATCGCGACACAAGGTTCCTCTGATTCTTCGCGTCGTTCAATGCTTTGATAATTGCTTCTTCCGAGCGCAGTAATTGCGCGCTCCGTCTCCACGGGATTGTACGATGTTGCACGTATTAGTACGTGTCAAGAGTGCACGCTGTTGTTGCGGCTTGTACGGTAGATTACGGGCGTACGCGTTGGTGTGTGCCATCGCTGTTCTTGATTCTCGTTCCAGTTTCTGCTTCACGTTCGTTCGTACATTTGCACATTCCACGCGACATCTGTCCAATATCTGCCCGGCTGTACGCCTGTCCCTTTCCTTTTTTCGATTTCAATTCGGCTATTTTCTCGTTTCCATCCGACTCCGTGATGCAGACGTAGACGATGATTTTCGGATTTAAAGTACGTTTTACAGTGACGATCGATCCGCTCGGATTTCCAATGTACGCGAACGATTCACTTCTCCGAGGTATACGAAAATGTTACGCTCCCTTCGTGCTCCGGTCACCGATACGATATTAATACGTCGTTCCACCCTTCGTCGTTCGGCGAATAAATTTCCCGGTCGTCGACTTTTCGAAAGTTCCACCGGGCTTAATCTAAAGTTGTCGAGCAACGACAGACGTCGGTAAAATTAATCGTGTGCTCGGTGTGTCGAGGAAACGATAGGAGAAGGGCGCCGGGCCTCGGCGTCTTTCAACTCCGTCCAATTAACTTTCTCGCGGAAGAAACGCTTCTCTTTTCCTCGGTATACGTCGCCCCTTTCGTTATGAATACTTCATTCGCCGGAGTGTTCAGCATTCAGGCCGGAAAAACAAATATCCGACTGTAAAGTCTGGTCTCTGGTATTCCGGCAGTGATGCTCCACGAAGAGACTCCATTTCTCGAGATGGATACACAGGAGGACAGTTTCCGTCATTCTGCATTCCATGCATCGGACGGATTAAGTTTGTGCACGAGCGTAGACTGCCGGTTCGTAAATTGCGCTGATCCGGCCTGGGCTGGTCTTTTCTCCTCTGAAGATCATCTACCCTCTTTTGCCATCGCCCCTTTCCCCGGGGTGTTGCACCCTCTGCCCAACTCTTTACGCTCTGCCGGGGATCCCTGACAACCTTCAACCGTTGACCTCCCGTTAGCTTTTCATCGAATACCGTCGCGTCTGGAAAATTAGATCAAGCCGCAAACGAGGCCTCGTTAGGTTTGGTCACTCGCTCGGTTCTGGTCCACTTAGCTTCGCTGTACGCGAAGGTACATGTAAACACGCTTCCGACTTAGCTAGGGCTTTGAATGCAAACAAGAAACACCGGCTAGCACATTCGGACGCGGCTACGATATAACGAGCCTTTACAGAGCCTGGAAAGTATCCTTCAAGTTGGTCGGATGCTAACGAATTTAGATTCGGATGTGACCCGCTTTTGACGTCGATAATTTGTTCTCTTGTCAGCGACCGATACGAACGCGCGGAAATATACATAAACATGTTACGTAGCGGATTAATTGACGTGATAACGAGCAATAATTGAACGAGCCCGATTATAATTAGCCACCCGTTACTAATGTAACGAACAGCTTGATAATTCGCGTGCATTATTTCTGCACGCGATACGATCGACGTTGTAATTATTTATCCATCGATCAGATCGACCGATGTAATCGGTTAAGATGTTGACGCGACATTTCTTCGTATTTGTGTTGCTTTCACGATACGAATGGCCAACGCGCTCGTTGTACTCAGCCGCGGTTCTCTTCAACCACGGAAGCAACATTATCGGTCGAATGGTTCCGTGTCCTGAAAATTAAATCAGACGTCGAGAAGATCTCGTTAAGACTGGCTGCCTGCTTATACTCTCGTCGTATACACGTTCATATTGAAATACATATTACATTAGTCTTTTATACGAGATCGGTGCCACGGGCTGCGAATGCAGAAATACGTCGTTTCTAGAGAGGCAAATGTTTCGAGCGACAAAGCGCCATGAATACGTTTCGAAGGCGTGCGACTTTTCCGACGTCTTTCATTCGATGACTTCATCGCTGGTATTCCAGGCTGACGCCAGAGCAGCTACGTGCATATACACGAGTTGAATATGAGGTATGGTGTTAACGAACATGCTATACCCACACATAATTAAGTCGTACATTCCATGCCAAGGTCTCCGAGTACACGACGATAGAAGTACACGAAGAGAGGATCTTGCAGGGAAATTCAATGGTGTAAAAGACGAAGTTGCGCTTCATCGACTCGTTAACGAGGAGGTCAATTTTGGTGTATCGCGGCGATACGGTGCGAACGTAGTCGAGCTCGTGTTCCGCATTCCTACGTTTCATCAACCGTGCAACGTTACTCGTCGCGTCGTCGTGGCGAATGTTTTCGTTAAGATATGTCGGCTACGCCGTGAAATTGATTAAGATTGCACCGGAACACAAGTTGGTGACGTTAAATTACTTTGGCAAGAATTTCTCGAGTAATGGGACGACGCATAGTCGTTCCAAAAATGCTCTTCGTGCGATATATACCGACGATGCAGGGAAACGCTAATGGCATTCACAGGGACGATAAGACGGGCAACTTTTGTTACGAATGTAGCCATATTTCCTTACATTATCGCTCTGTCATTGCTACACGATTCCATATTATTTTCCCGTGGCGTTCTGTGCCACAATAGCAGGATATTTTATTTCACCGCGATACCTCCCGACGTATTTCTCGTCTTGCGAGTCACGTCCGTCACGGCACAGCGGCCCGCCAACCCTCTCTAAGAGTCGTCTAGATATTATCCGGTGATTGCGAGCTTTTCACCGAAAAAGGCTTTCCTAGCGGGAAAATTAAATCAAGCCTCAAAGAGGGCTTGTTAGAACGAATCCGACACGCCAACGTCGAGATACCCGCCTGCTCTCGTCTACTCGTACACCTTGCAGAGGTGATTATACACGCCAGATCTTCCTCGAACAGAGGGAAACCTCTTAAAAGTTTACTCGTTCTATCGCTTTTGGCGATAAACTTGGAAATAGAGGGACAATTTTTTAACGCGTGAAATGTTACCAGACGATACGCGCATCGTCGAGAACGAGATAGAGAAGCGTATTTTTAACGGTAGTTTCGAAACGGGGGCAGGGGGTGAGAGGGAAGTTAAAAAAGTATTCTCAGGAAAGTCTTTTTCTCGCGAATACAGTAAAGCGACTGTAAGTTAGAAGCGGAGGCTTTGCGATTCCCCGCGTTCATGGAACTTGGTCGCAATTCCGAGTTGAATGGAACGCCGACCGAAAGTTGGTTCGGTTGTTTTCGAAACATCGTGTATATTTATATATACGTTTTGTCTGTATACGTATACAGCACGTACGTTGTATCTGCGCGTATAGGTGCGCTTCCGTGTCGGACAAAATATTTCCGATAAAACGCTTTACTTCTTCCTCGACCGTTAGCTCGCATCTGTTGCGTTCGTGTTGGAGCGAATAAATTGCGAATCCGGTATTGATTTTGCGCGCGAAGCGCCGGCTGAAAAGAGGAAGGCAAAGAGACGACGAGAATAAAACGACCTCCGCTTCGCCTCTATTAATCGGTTTACTTTTAGAAAAAAAAATAGAAATTTACATCGGACCCTCTCTGCCAGGCTCCTCGGACTCGCGTTGTTTGCGGAGCCGCAGCTCCGCTTCTACCCAGCTCGATGTCGTTGAATTATACAAGCTAAGAACGAGGAGACGCTTCGCGAAGATTTGCATTGCTCGCAGTTCGCGTGCTGGCTCTCGAAATGTGCAGCTTCGACTCGTTCGTTCGGTAATTTCCTCGGAAAAGCGGGCCGCGTCGGTGTCGACCATTAATTCGGAAGAAGAAAGCAACACCGGTTAAAACAATCTCCGCCCGTTGTATCGTGTAACCGCGCCAAGAGACTCGTAGCCGGAACCTGAAACGTCAGCCTAGGATACGTCGAATTGTCTTTCGTGCCGTAGCGATGTCGTAGGCGGGACACGAAACCTCGACACGTGGATACCCACGAGCGTGTCGTCGTTCGACCACGCCAGCAAAAAGGTGATAACGGAACGCAACGAATCGTGGAGGATGGTACTCGACCTCGAAAGAGACCGGGGACTCGAGGGAGAGAGGTGACTTACGGTCGGGGAACTCGGGGTCGATCGGAACTCGAAGAAAGGGAGTTGTAACGCGACGTGGAAGCACGATCCGCTGAACCAGCAGAAGGAGATTCTCAGCTACGCGGAGTAAATGACGACGACGCTCTGGTTCCGGCTGTCAGCATCTTCTTCGCTCGTCGCGGTTCTGTGCTCCTCGAACGTTTCCTTTCCCTCGAATGAAACAAACCCCATAGGGCGTTGTTGCAGGGCCACGAAGGACAACGCCGGGCCACCTGCTACTACGCACAGTTTCCTGGTAATGCTGATGAAGCGTCTGCCCGTCAATTAGACGCAATTCCGGCAGCAATTAGTGGAGTTGCCGTCGACCGAATATCTTCCAGCTTTTTGCCGGACCGCTCGCTCGCGCTTCCCGTGGATACCGCATTTTTATTTGCGCTCCGTTCTCTATGGCGCTTCGTTAGATTCATTCTCCTCGTCTCTAATAGTTGGGGATTCTCGTTCATTTTATCAGGCCACTAATTACGGTGAATTGGAAAAAGCGATGTTTACTTGGAATTCCGATACAGATGGTTCGCTGCGCAACTTCCTTTCCGACGGAATAATCCGTTTTAACTGGAATTGGCTGGAATGCCTGTTTGAAGTAAGCAAACAACGAGACTCTGGACGCCACTCTATTCTTTCTTGATAACTCGACGGAAATCATCGATATAGTGACCCTTATTCCATCAACTCGTATCGGACTGTAGCAGAATAAAATCGTACACGTACGTTTCCACAACTATATTCTTGGTAGGTCTTTCGTGTTCGACCTAGTTCTAGCGTAACGTCACGTTACGTGTGTTTCGCTATACGTGATACATTTAAATAAATTATTTCTCTTAATTTAGAGCGTTCGAAGATGTTACGCGAACTTTTTCACGTCTTTCGTCGAATGGTATCATCGACTGAAAAACGTATCAAACGCAAGTGATTCGCGTATAAATTGCCACTTTTAGGGATCTGTTTCTTCCACATAAATTTCGCTATTTTACGGAATCTAAGAAAGTCGAAACGTTTGCAACGTTATGACAAATTATTGTTTGATATTCGATAGTTTAAAAATATACGGCTCAAAATGGGTTTGCTGATACGTATGTGACCACGAAATTCACCGACTAATTCACGGCTATCATTGGCACTTCTACCTAGTTCACCGCTAGGTAGAACGTCCGCGGGTTACGCTATGGCGATTGGTGCGTACATCGCGATGAGTATAAATTGCGTTCAGAGTGCAGTTAACCCGGATAACCGAGGCTGCTGTGTATAGATCGGCTCGTAAAGCCTCTGGTTCGTGTGTCGCGTGAAGCGTGAGCTCGCTGGCGCGATTAAATGCGCTCGCCGTGTAGTGGCACGCAAGCCGCACGCATTCCACGTACGAAGGCGGTTTCGCTGTGGCCTCGTAAAGCGAAATAACGAAAAATTGCAGCAGCTCGCGCTCTCTTTTGTGCAAACTTACGCGTGGCGACTTGGCGAGAATAACTTTTCCATATTTCACGAGTCAACGTGAAGGAGACGTATGCACAGTGCACACCTTACGTGCCACCTATGGCATTCAATTTCACCGTCGTACCAGCATTTCGCTGACGATGCGACGCTATACATTTTCGTTACATGGTTTCGCGATATCGTACACGTCGGATTCATTGCGATCGAATTGGCTGGCTGCGAGACGTGGAAGCGCACGTACGAATAAAGCGGATATTATAGTCGACGCGGTATTCCGTTTAATTGAATATAAATGGGAATTAAATTTTTACGACTGGGAATCGCGACCGCCTGCTCCGTTCTTCCATTGTATAAAACCGGGGCATGCCGTTTTTCGTAATGTCGTAATAGGGCCAGCGAACTGCCAAACGGCCATAAGTCTGTGTCGCTTTAATATCGTTCACCGTGCAACACTCTCGCATCCTACTTACGCGGATATCGTGCGCTAGTAATGAAAATGCCTAGCAGACCGTCGGTGATTAACGTTCGAACGAAAATAAATCGTGCTTCCAGTTTTAGAGTAGCGGAGCACGCGAGACGAGACGACCGCTAATATTTCAGGTATCTTTTTCGTTGGGCGAACAAACGGCGGAGCGTATATCAATCGGCACGGCGAGAGAGAAACGCGGTCTCCGCTGGTCTCTCGCCCTTTTGCAATTCTATTCGCGATTCACCTACCGGAATCCTCTTACCGTTGTCAGCCATTGTCCGACGGGAAACTTGGTTCGATCGGTTCCGACCTCGACTCTCGCAACGCCGGGAATTCCTGCATTGACTTAATAACGTCGCTGCGTCGTGTCGATCTGTATTCAAATTGGCCGAAGGAAATGGGCGGTTCGAGCTGTCAGTGGCCCGAACCGTTCCACCTATCGTTCGAATACCGTTTCTCGATTTCCTCGGGGTGTAACTGCGTTACAAGCCGCCACGCGTCCGTTGCTGCAAGAAAATTGATCGAGCAATTACGCGAACCAGGCTACTCGTGCCCCTGTTTATCCGATTATCGGATAGAACGGACCCGATAGGTCGATACCCTCGACTTATGTATTTCCGTTTTACGACGAAAATAATCGAAACAGAGAGACGAGACCGGCGCGAAATCGCATCGATCCCAGCACGATTGAATAACCTGCATTTGCCAAGCCGATGTGCCAACTTTAGCGTAAAACGACCGTTCGACCGTATAAGCTGGCATTGAAACCACGCTCTTGTTCGCTCCAGTGGAACCGATGATCGATCATAGTTGCCACCATCGCGCCATATTGCTGTCGTTTCTTCTAATAAAACACCGATATACCGCTGGAGAAAGTTCAATCCGCATTCTTCGCGGACCACTCGAGATTAGATATCTCGTGCGATATGACGCTCCTTAATTGCCAGCATACGTGTCGAAAGGAACCGCCGTCTTAGAAAGTAGAATATCCCTTAATTCTCGGGGAAATGCCTCCACCAGATTAATGGCCAATTTCCCCCTCTCCCACCCCATTCCCCATCCCTAAATCTCGACCGTTTTCTTCGAGTAGAATATATGTATCTATCTACTTAGGTTACCTATATGTATACATATGTATAGCCGGATTTACATACATTCCGATGATGCTCCGCATCGTTTCCCTCGTAGGTATCAAGTGCTGGTTCGAAACGTTGGGTTACATACATGGTAAGAGAGTAATGGAACTCTGGCATGGTTGCAAACTATCCATAAGGGATAATGAAAGCTTGCGAAGCGCCACGCATCGGTCTTGATGAAACGTGCTTTTCTATGCGGATATAGGATATTTAGCTCGTTTATCTAATTCCTCTGTTTCGTACGTGGAACAACGTACCATTAACGACGCGTAAGGGAAAATATACGATACGTAGGTTTTTCTTGAACTTTCGATTTCAATTCATTGCCATCAGTTTGGATAATTTTAATACAAACGAGATTTATACTTTAGGTGCGATACCTATTAGGTTTAAAGATGTAACTGTTAAAAAAAAAAAAAAAAAAAAAAAAAAATTAGGCGGTAACAAATTCACGCAGGTTTAATAAAAGTTGGTAAATGGAAATTTGTCGAACGTGTACGTCCGTGGTGTCAGAGAAAAAGTCCGATCGCCGAGTGTATTTGTGACGTTACGCAAGCGGTTAATTGGATCTGAGAAAGAGAATTTTGAATTATAACGATAGAAGAGCAGTGAAAGTATGGCGCTACTCGGATTAGTACGTGCTAATCTGACGTATTAATGGATCATTTAGCAGTCTCAGGAGATTACTCGTATCGTGTCGCGGTTACCTATATTTACCTTTCCATTTAGAATCTTTTACTATTAAACATCGATATCAACGGCGCGACGTTTTACCCGAGTTCGTATATTAAAGTATGATTCTTTAATAAAAATACGTTGAAAAAGAAACGATATCGTTGGAAATTTTACGAGGAATAAAGCATTCAGTTTATCCATTATTTCCACGCGGTGGAAGCGTCTCTGCCCTTCGACCCGCTTAAACGTTTTAAAGCCTTCTCTATCTTCTCTCTCTCTCTCTCCCTCTCTCTCTCTCTCTCTCTCTCTCTCTTATTGTTATCGTTCCCGGCTTTATTGGTTCTTGAAATTAAACTTCGAAATTGCGACGGTTCAGCTGCGGCTGAGTTATTATCGCTGGCCTACTGTTCGTCCAACCTTCTCTTTGCTCGTTTATGCATCGTCTATAAGCTTTCGCGCAATGTGTGTAGAATTGATCGATGACGCGTCCTCCAGCATGCTCTTCGTCATTATCCACTATATAACGTACTGCTGTACGCTCAACTTTCCAGGGTTATGAAGTGCGTTTCGTAATCAACCCGTTGGCGTCAAATTATCTCTGTCCACGGCAATTAAATTTTCCTGCAGCTCGGACTGGAAGTTTCGCTGTTAGAAAAAAAGGGTTAAAAATTTGTCGACGCGACAGTCTAAATATCGGAAATTCCTAATCATTTATATAATTTTCAAATACCTATGGCAATGTTATTTCGTATAGAGAAATGGAATTAGTTGGTAAAAATTTTGTGTAAAATTATCCTTACCCAAAAGTGGAAACAGCGTTTCTCTCGCTGTTTCTGAAGTCGTTGTCTTTTCACGAAAGTATTTATCGATAGGACAGTGCAAACGACTAAGGATTAAATCCTCGGATGACGATCTGTGCGTCGGCAAAAGTCCCATTCTACGTATCTATTTCGACGTTACCTTCCATAGGAAAACACAGTAGAAAAATAGCGGATTGTACCGACCATCCACGTTCGCTAATCAAAATTTTACCCTTTGGCTTTATCTTCGTCCACGAAAATGATGTTTTTCTGGAAGTCGATCCAGAGGAAGAAGTTTCTCCATCGGGAGAGAATAGAAAAATTGTTATTTTTCTTTCATAAAAATATTTATCAACGTGATAGCCCGAAACAGCAAGATTTCGATTCGCTGAACGTTTAGATCTTGGAAACGAATCTGCGCGTCAGCCAAAGTTCCATTTGATTTTTCGATATCCGACTGTAGCTTGTATGGAAAACACGATAGAACGGGGAACTGTATCGGTCCTTTGGACTTGCTAATCAAAAATTGTCCTCTTCGGCCCGGAACTGATAACGATCGAGGGATTGGTTAGCGGTGGAGAGAATACGATTTATCGCGGAAAAAACGCAAAAGAGTGCGGTGGAAACCGGTCACGAGAGCGCGTTCGTTACGGTTTTATTTGTTTCGGCTGGGGCAGAGGCGACGATCGATCCTCGGCGGCGTCGCAGCCGCCGTCGCCGCCGCCACCTTCCATCGCCTCTTTCTCTTGGTATCTCGGTGACTTCGACTCGCTCTACCTACACCAACCTAATCGATACTCGACCCGACTCGTCTCGATTCGACTATGCTCTCTTTCTACGGTAAAGACGATGACGAAGACGGCGACGACATCGTCGACATCACCGCCTCGGCCCGAGTCTTCCACCGAGCTTTTGTGTCTCGCAGGCGCTATCTAATCGCTTGATCGCGCTTCGAAGCACACCAGGATTCCGCTTGACTTCCCCCTGTTGACCTTCTGCTTCATCCCTCCAAGACGTCGCGTAATTATCGAACACAAACTGGATGCGACTGCTAAGGATAACGCCACTGAAATCCCTTCTCTCGTTCCTTTCTTCGTTTTTCCTACTTTTTCACAGGCGACGACGTCGATTCGCTTATCGAGATAGATTTTCCAGCGTGTTTTCCACGATGTTTTTATTCGTCGTGGCATCGCCGACACACCGAATTCCCACGACTTTGCTTTTCCCGGTGGCCAGTTAAAACGGATCCTGTCGCTAAACGAAAAGGTTCCTCGGACACCTGGATAGAAATTTCCTCGAAGAGCTCTCCACCGTTCTTCCGACTGATGCACAATGTGAAACGGTAATCTCGTTTTCCACGTTGGATGCGCGGATGATCAAAGAAAGCGGTAGACTGCTTGGCTGAAAAGAATAACGAAATTGCAATTTGCAATTTCATCGTCGGACAGAGCGTTGCTCTCGATAGAAATATTTAAATTGGAACGAAGCAGTCGTTGGTTATCGACGTTTTAATTCACCGATGGAGCACGTGAACGAGTAATTTTTGACGACTCGTCGCTTCGCTCCTCCCATGGTCGTCCCTGTTTAATTGGACGACATTACGTAAGGGCTAGCTAATGCGAGCATCAAGATCGCCGCCTCTCCAACTCTAATGTGTTATGAATTATGCACTCGAGGGTTAAGTCCCTCTTAGTCCCTCGGCTTACTTTGACGAGCCTCGCCCTCCTCTTGTATCATTATACGTTCAAGTAGAATTACCAGCGTCGTGCCGCCCGCATTTCCTAGCAGCACGGTTATTGCATAATTTCTCTTGCCCTGTCCCTTAAGCCTTTGAAGACAAACTCGGAGCGGTTTACGCGAAACACGCCTAACAGCGTTGTGCGTTGTTCTAACACCCGACGTATGCATCTAAGCCTCGGCTCCCTAAAAAGAACCTTCGCCTTTGGATATCGTAAAATACGTCGTTCAATGGACAGATTACCCCGCATTATGTGTTTTCCCGCATACGCCGTGAAAGATACTAAAGCAGTCGGATTAATTTGATTCGTTTTGTTTGAACGAAGCTTTAATACGTATTTTTCGCGAAACATTTATAAATTACACCAAGACCGGATGGAGACTTAGGATTGTATCAAATCCTGAAAGAGATCTGAGAAGCTACGTGAAAGCTACGATACATTTTTAGTAGAACCATAGATTTTACAGAGATCGTATACGTGAATTACGTTAATATAGAACGGGAGTATCTCTAATTCTTATCGTACGTTCAGGGTGTCTATTCACGTCCTATACTAATTCGTATATTTGCGGTAAACATGTCGTTGTACATTTTCGTACCAATCTTAAAGTGGACCAATAAATAAAGATCGCTTCACCACAGTCGTGACTAACGACATTCCAAAGTGTTTTATAATAAAAGTTTTGCCTGATAAGGCGATAAGTTACTTTTACGAGCCAGTTGAAATATTCGATGATCGTAACAAGCTTAATCCCTTTTATCATCGTCTCGCGTCTCGTTCTCGAGCAACGAATCCATACTACCGACTGGTCTCGTTCCAGGCTGTTGAACCGGCCACCATCGGGCTGTATCCATCGGTTTTCTTTATTTCCGGCCAAGGAATTACCGTTCCCAAGAAAACGTGCTCGCGAGACTTATCTGGCAGCCGCGTGCACAAGTTAGCGTGACGGAAAATGGGTGGGTGCATCTATTTTCGTTCGCCGGTCACGTAACTACTATGCGGACATACATTATGCGTTGCTACTCGAGGGTATTCATCGAGGTTGCGGCTTACACCTCTCGTGAGCTCTCTCGGTAGCTCGCGTACACATCGATGTGCCTGCGTAACAACGTATTTCGTGGTACGTAGGCGTCGGAAGTGGATGCGTATTACGCGTCAAGAGTTGCGGAGAGTTTCGCCTGTCTCGTACTCTCTATCTGTCGGAAGTAATTACACGCCACGTACTGTCCGATTGCCGGGGAAAAAGTTGTCTCTTTGATTTTTACACTCGACCAACCGTGCTCACGCTACAGCCTGCACAAACGATACATCTTAATGCGTCATTCTTGCCACGGATTATCAATCTTCCCGTGACCGCTACGAACCCTTTGATCGGTGCTTAACTTTTTTATAAATCACCGCATCGATTTCGTTTCGTCGCATCGCGTCTCCGATCGATCAATCACGCGGCTGGGTTTTCATGGATGAAATATCTCTGTATTTTTCTCGTTCCAATGGGTTATAGTGCATTACGAAAGTATTCCAACACTTATCACTGAAACTGTCCATTCGCCGATTCGGTCTCACCGATACGCCGCTTGCTAGAATATGTACTATACGGAATAGATACTTGGATCAAGCGGATTTACTCTTCGATTCCTTGCTACAATGTTGGAAAATCTCATCGAATATGCTTTTTGAGGCCACGTACGTGCTCGTAAATTATATGTTATTTTATTATATGCTGTACGCGTGCGCTCGTTCAAACGCTTGTCCGTATAACGACGCCTGGTATTAGTATGGTTTTATTAACGCGTAAATGAAATAAGATAAAGTTAAATTAAATCAGGACCGTCAGTGTGGTAGAAAATATTTCGAAATTTCATTAGCATTCTAATAAGACAGTCATGAGGGCAATAAGGGAATCAAAGTTGTTGCAGAATTATAAACTTTACCAATACGAGCACGACAGTCGAGACTCGCGACGGTATTAATAAAAATTCAGAATATTCCATATAACGTAATATATTCATAAAACGTATCTGCGAGTATCGAAATACTTTCACGGGCCTGTGTGTGTGTGTGTGTGTGTGTTTGTGCACGAGCTTCTTTCGCGTGTTTCGTGGCGCATTTATGCCGGAACTTTCATATAGAATGACATATTACGCGATAAGAATTTGCCAGCGCCAATTCTTTCTTCCATAGCCAAGTAATTTATGCTATGATAATCGAGGTAATAAACGACAAGCAAATAAAACTCGTGGTTCGAAAAGTTTTCCTAGATTTTGACGATCGCTAACTCTGGCCAGCTAACTCGTTGAAGATCTTCGATTAAAACTTTTTCCACGATCATTTTTTCTTCTTTGAACACTCCATTCGGCGTAAATCTTTGATACCTCGGCCAGTCGTTTTCGATCGTGGGTTACGATAATCTTCGCGCACCGGGCTTTTTGATTATTCCTCGCGACGCTTCGCACGCGTCATTCACCGGAAATGCGTTGGATCGTGCAGAATGTTCGCGGCATTTCCGACGGCGCCAGCTTTCAACGCTTTTCACCTGGCCGGCAAATGCTCGGCATACCTCTGCCCACCTAAAAATCAACACGTGTCCCACAGGCGCACCCCAGAGTTGGCCTGTGCACAAGTTACCCGTACTTTTAT
The DNA here is from genome assembly GCF_910591885.1 of Bombus terrestris. Taxonomy (NCBI): domain Eukaryota; kingdom Metazoa; phylum Arthropoda; class Insecta; order Hymenoptera; family Apidae; genus Bombus; species Bombus terrestris. Next base: position 10,848,733 of record NC_063281.1, on the reverse strand, counting down.
CGCATTGTGAAACGGTCGAGAGCGAGAAATCATGAACAGGAACAAACTCCGCTTTCGGTATCTATATCGTATCGCGCGAAAGTCTATGAAGGAAACAGCACGAGGCTGCGATAAAATTGCCAGCCGTAGAATTTCTTTTTTAACCTTCCGGAGATTGCGTTTGATCTGACAGAAACACCTGCCACTTTTGTCGTAAATATTTTTTGATGGTTACGGCGTACAAATAGTTGACGAAATTTTTATGTCGCTCACCGATTAATAACACTTTGGGCATCTACCGTGGAAAGCTTTTTTATCATGGTGTCTCAGTGTAACGAGAAATGTAAATACAAACAACCAGATATTTATTATCGCGGTATAGTCGTAACGATAGCAGAGAAGAAAATTATTGCCATCTCTTCCCCCTCCTCCCGGGGAAGAACTAGTGTTCCGATACTTGAACGATGATATACAGCTATAGGTGGGCCAGTTATACCTATAAATCATTTATATTTCATGAGTACTCTTTTGTATGAAAAATTTCTATATCTGGAAGAAGCGATGAAAGGGAGGAACGAAGATGTGGAAAGGGTGCAGATACACCGTGACCTACGACGAAACGTTTAGTATTGTGACCTCCGCAAGGTTAAGGAAAATCCTCGTTCGTTTTACGCTCAGGATATAGCTGACATTTGCCGAAATATGTTGCACGATCCTTAGGAGAGGAAATGGTCGCGTGCATATTCCGCAGGTTAGATATTATCGCTAGGAACAGGGCAATATTCGGAGTGACAAAGTACGAGGAATTAGGGACAGGAAGGTAAAGCACGGCGGAGTAGCGCTCGATCTTGATAATTTGACGAACAGGCAGCGAGGTCAAAGGACGATATCGATAGGCTTCACGAGGCTGATTATTTTCTCGATTCCGGCGCATTCAGCGCTGCCGCTATTAGTCTCTGGCAGCTGCGATGCCAAGGCCATTCCCAAGGGACATTGGAATTGCTTCCGCTCGTATTTGAACTGGCTTTCGATATTCATGCGGCCGAAATGAAGGAACGGAGCCGTATATATCAGGGCCGTGTACCTTCGCGCCGGTTGGTTCCAATTGTTCGCGTGTAGAGGTGTCCTTTTTCTGTGCTCGACGCCGGCTGAAGAGCCCACTCGTGCCGATCGATCGATTGGAAACTATTCCCGGCCATTACGCCGGAGTAGTCACCAGTGGGAGAAGGACGACTTCACCGGGGGAGGCCTGTTGCCACGACGGAGACAATAAACGAGGAGAAAACGCGCGTGGCAAGGGGCGGCGACCATCCTCTCTCCCTCGTTCCACTGAATACGAGTGATTCATTATGCATCCGACAACTGCAAGATCTGTGCAAGTGCAACAGAGGAAAGTACGTACGCGTAGCAGAGCGACAATCACGGTAACGATGGCCTAATAATGGAAACAAACGGTAGCGAATCAATCGGGGCTATTTTAACGATCGATGTGCCTCGAGGGTTGCCACTGTTTCTTCTTTTTCTACGCGTCGATCGACCCGCTTCTCAACGTCGATTCGCTTTGATTCGCGGATGGCTCGTTCCTCCATAGAGCACGATATGGATCTAACGAGGCATAACGGGTAATCGAGCACGAAGAATGACAAGTGCGTTCTTCTGTTCGTAATTAGCAAGACGCTTGTCGTTTCTATCCGAATCGTGGCAATTGATCGAACGTACGAAGAAAACGAAAATTGGGATCTCGTGAACGATTACACAACGATATGTACGAAGGGAAACAATTCGTTAAAGCTGTTCGAATAAATTAGAACGATATAGTAAAAGTTGATAAATGTGGTCTCTTTAAAATATTATATTATAGAAGAGCATCTTATAGGAACAGGTTATATTTTCTGTCTGTATTTTGCTCCGTTTATTTCCATCGAGTGCGGTAAATCGGCGTTTCCTCGTGTAGTTAAGTAAATAGACGAATCTTTTTTCGTCGAATAGGAGTTTTCGTTCGAGATTAAAAATTCAACGCATCGCGTACCGGGCGATGTTCGATATAACAGAAGCGTAGGAAATTTAAGTGGATAAAAAGTAAATGTCTATTTTTCATCTGAATCGATTCGCCTCTCGGTATTTGCACTTTCGATGGCTTCCTTTTTATCCCAGATATGTTTCTAGTTGCATAGGTAAATAGTAAATACGTTTCACTTGGCGACTATCTAAATGGAATATTGGAGAAAAAGATCGAAAGAAATAAACGGGGAGACAGTGAAAAAGAAACGCGTTAAATTACCATTTCCATTGCAAACAAAATCTCAAGAATCTAAATACCGAGAAACGGATGGCACGTGCTTAATTTAACATTCCCGGCAAAGTACATTTTTGCATAATTCAAATACGTTTCTGACGCGAATTCGAGAAGCAAAAGTCTCCGTGGAAACGCGTTTCAAAGAGCTGCTGCTGTCTGTCGAGGATTCAATCCGCCATAGAACTATACAAAAAACGGTTCTTTTACAAGGAACATCAAAGCATTTGGGGCGGCCGAGTTTGGCAGGAGTCTCGATCGAAGTTGAAACTCTCGCCGCCGTCAAAACCAAAAATTCGACGGTAACGATTTTCGAGAGCGTGATATCGAATCAAAGCGCAGACAGTAATCGGTCGTTCGTCGATTTTCTAATCTCATCGAAGATGTCAGATATTTACTGCGCGGAGCAGATCAAGATTCCGCCGGCGTATCCGAACATTATAAAACAGTATGCGAAAGCCGCCATTCGTACACAACCGTACGATCTTTTGCAATGGACCTGCGCTTATTTTCGAGCCCTTGCGAACTGCGATATTCCCCCTGTCAAAGTAAGTGCCTAACCTGTTCGTGATTTTCTTCGGACTTTTTCGTTTTCTCAGAGACGTTAAAGGAGTTGTTCCGGGAGGGTGGGGGTGAAAGGATGACGCAAGAAGAATACAGGGGATGATAGCTAAGATCGAGAAAAATGAAATAGGATAAGGAACTCGTGCAGAAAAATCGTGGTGCGCGTTTAATCTCGCCGGTTTGTCTCGTTCGAAGATAAAGCGAAACGTGTGTCGCTGACGTATCTTTTCTACATCCCTATTATCTTACAAAGGGATGATTAAAGTTTATTCCAACGGACGTTCGTTCCTTTTCGAGTGCTTGTTCGAGTAGCCTCGTTAAACGTAATCTTTTCTATCGCATCCATTGTACGTTATACGTTTAAAACCCCGTCGATCCGTATCGTATAATTAAGCGGATAGATAAGTAAATCAATCCTCCGGCTAAATTTAATTATTCAAGTTCGGTTAATGGCATTTCGTTTGGTTTGCATGGTAGAGTCCGTTTAATCAGTCTCGAAGCAGCGCTAAGAAACGTGTTCCATAGGTTGAATCAGATTTTCGAACACAATTAAGAATTTCGTACCAAGCACGTTTAATTCTCGTTGGTTTTCGAGCACGCTAACTTTCGTTATACCTTTCAACGTGTTTCTGCCATCGTGATACAAACCGACGAAAAAAGGGTGACTCTTTTTATGAAAAATTAAGTGGAAAACGTAGAATAAAGATTTACGTACGAAGCTTCGGCTGGCCGTGATTTATCGCGATTTTTATTGCAACGATCGTACATGTACGAAGATCGTGAATCGAGGCATGTAAATTGAAATATCGATCGACTCAGGCTCCATCGGGGGTCATTAACAGCGTACAACTTTTTTGTTCGATAGGAATTTACCGGGATTCTGTCAATTCGTTCGCCTAGAATCTAAATTTCCCAGATTTAATTGCGATCGGTTCGATTAACCAGCCAGACTGAGGAAAATCGATTAACTCGGTTAATCGAAACGATCGCTGTAAATTAATCCGCTCGGTCGAGACCGCTGGTCGTTTATTGGCCACCTCTAACGCCCACCTTTTCGGGATTTTTCTTTTTTAACGTTGATGCATTATAGACGACGTCCATGACCGGACGCGAATAGAATCCAGTTATGGGATTCCAGCCTTGAACTATCGGATTTCCCTATTTTCCTAGTTTGTTCTCTTAGCATTTTTTGCTCGCTTCCAACGACCAAAGTAATCTCGGTCTGACATAAAGCATCCACGTCCGTGACCCGAAACAATACTCGAAGGATTCCGGTCCGGCCGAGACATTGCTCGTGCTATTTTTACACAGGGTGTATAAATTTCAAGCTTTATCTCGACAAAGACGTTTCCAGTAATGCTTATTTTGTTTCCAGAGAGAAAGACATCTTACGATGTCCGTTGGTTAACACGTTATAGCTTAATAAATTCGTCACGTACCAAATTACAACGCCTACCTAAATGAAAACAGTTAGTAGTTAGTAGTTACGTTAAAAGAAAATAAAAGCCACCTTGAAATCTAGGCGTTCGCCTAGATAAGATTTCCGAGCTTCGTAAAATACACTGTCTCCACTTTTAACATATTTTCCAACGACCAATAGTTAAAACAAGCTAACCAAATAGCAAACATAAAATAGATTCCGTGCAATCACCCCTATATCGAGATTCTTGGCTTACTTTCTCTCTGTTGTTTCAAATAAGCGTTAAGCAAACGGTTATTAACCGGCGAGAACGAAACGGCGTTGCAAGGTCGAAAGAAAATTTTCACCTTCGATCGTCGCGTTTATTTCTGAATTACTATCGTGTTTACACGCGATCCTTTAACGGCCTATGAACCCACGCCGTTTCTTCCGCTTGCGTAAAAGCTATCGATCTGTCGACGCCACAGTTGTTACAGTTTACAGTTTACCCTTTACGTTAACTCCGCGTGATCGAGTTACGGACATTGCCTATGACCTATCATCGTCGATAACGTAACGTCCCAAGCAATTGTCCGCTTGGTGATCATAGATCGTTAACCTTGCGGTATATTTTCTTAGGAAAGATTAGAGTACCCTCCCTTCAGCCATCCATCAGGTATCACTCCTGGCTACCTGAAGACCCTCGTGAACGTGTTCGGTCACGTGGAGAACGTTTGCCCGAGAAGGATACTGTCAAGCTGGCAGGGCATCTCTTTACCCGAAACAACCCTTTTCCGAATGTTGCTGGTAGGCAAATTTTTGCCCGAGAAAGAGTGCGACTTTTACAAATTCCTGGCGATCGCTTGCGGATTCTTGGGCAAGGTAAGCCGTCTGGCCTGAAAATAGCACCTCCCTCCCAACATTCTCGTATGAAATACCTAAAATAGAGCCTGCCTATAAGCCCACCTCCTCCTCTAGCGTGTGATCTTTATTGCGTCCTAAGAATAGTATTTTTAGACCAGACTCGTTCATCGATTTAATAATCTCTTGGTATCAACGTACATCTCGTGATTGATGAAGCAGCAGCGGTTTTTATTGCGTGGGTGTATCGGTATAAGCTGGCATAAACACGGGCACTTTTTTAGCCCGGTCGGCAACGAGTCGGCACGATCATAGTTTTTACCGCAAGGTCGTTTATTAGTCTAAAATAATTGTACCTCTTGGATCCTCTTTACAAGAAAATTCAGTGGTGGCAAACGCGTAACGGATAAAGATAGTTCGATATTTTTTTCGGATTATACGAAACGTTATCGGAACGATTTACTAAGAGCTTATGCTCGAAACAAAACGTTCAACTAGTTAATGAAATTTTTCTCCGCCGTGAAAGAGAACGTTTCTCAACGATCTTTTTGTATCAACGATCTTTCGAAAATACATAAAATTGCTGCGGACGAGGCACGTTCCTCCGCCATGTATTTCATTCACCGGACCTTAATGCGAATCGATGAATCATCGTTACCGGCTGAATTAAATTAATCACTCGCCATTGTTGCCGGCTACCAATTCGCGCCGATTCACCTACATCCTTTGTGACTTACCCCTGCAGAATCTATTCGAAACGATGATATACGTGTGCGAATTGCTGACGGAGGAGCCAGAAGGCGGCTCGGCGATGATATCCGTGCGAACCTTCGTCCGCCTCTACGAGTATCTGGCGATGCTCGATTGCAGCGGCGAATGTCCCTATGTGATAATGGAAGATGACACGAAGGAGATTTCACCTCCCAGTGAACCGTCTACCCTCACCAGCACCTTCGACTCTAAACTGTATCTCGTGCCATCCGCAGTGGAAGAGGTAAAAAGCGAATTTACGATCACGTTTACACCATCGCGGATGATTCATCCACCGTGAAAGAACGGAGAATTTATTCCGGAGATCGTAACGCTTATAACCAGAATTAAACATTTTTATAGCCCAAAGATCTTAGATAGTACGTTGGTCTAAATTATTTCGATTAGGAACAATCGTCGTAAATAGCCAACGTTCTTTTCGCTTACACGGCGATAATTATCGATGACGGAACTTTCTTTCTTCGGGTTATTAACGAGGTAAAAATTAATTTGTCAATGTAAAATTCGTTCTTCGATCGATTACTCGAAGACTATGGTTGTTTACTCGTTGCTGGACAAATCTGGACGTATCACTGTCGCTTCGTTATGAATCATCATCCGTTTGATTCATCAGAAATGGAGATTTGCCCTACTTTATTCATTGGCCACTTTAGACACTCGCTTTGACTGGAATACAGACGAAAACAATCTCTACTCCTTGCGCTGTTCTTTAATCAGTTACTCGAAAACTAGGTTCGTCAGTAGCAATGGCTGTTTACTCGTTACCGCACGAGATTACACTTATCACTGTGTCTCTCCACTACGTATGAATCATCCATTCACTTCGATATTTTGTACGCTGGTCGCTTTAGACGTTCGCTTTGCGTGAAATACGAGTATGGATGAAGACAATCTCTATGCCTTTCATCGTGGATGAAACATTCGCGCGTCAAACGTTGTAAAGCGTAAGTTCACCTTAATCCCATTTTTCATCGAATCGAAAGTTCGATTCGCTGGTCGATACGCGAGTACATCGTTTAATAGAGAGTAAAAATGTAGCTACGCGTGCGTTCTGTGGCGCGATGTACAATTCGGTCGGAGATTATCTACTGTGGTTCCCGGTAGCTTATTCGGCGAGTGGCGAATGATTTTTCAGAGCATTCGGGATCGGTCGCGATTAATGGAACGGAAAAGGTTGCGAGAGCGAACGAGCGACTCGACGAGCTCGTCGAGTGCTTTCCCGGCAATCACCAAATATAATTTCGTTAATAACGCACCGATGCAAATGGAATCGCCGCGCAATCGAAACAGGGCCAGAGAAATAATTACTCGATGCGTGGAACCGGGTGTTTCAGCGCCCTCGGTAAACGGCGAATCGCGGATGCGTAGCGCAAATTTACAGAACGTACTGATTGTAGCATATTTTAGCGGAAACGCTGCTTTTCCCTGGTGTGAGTCGAGTTAATTCAGTGAAAATCGATCGGATCCGAAGGCAGAGGGTACCGATACTCGGCCAATTAATGCTTTTGCCAGTCATTCCTCCCCGTTCTCTCTGTCGTTCTCCGACAAACATGCCACTTTTAATCGAACTGCCGTCAGGAAGAAGAATCCGGCAAGCTGGATGTTTGTCCGTTTACTCCCAGCGAAAGTCGATCTTCCGGGATCTTACAAGTTTTGAAGGATTACAGCGGCGACGCACGACCTTCCGAAGTCGACGAAGCGCAGCAGGAAGTCGTCGTTGAGGCGCTAAAAGACCGGATCGACGTCGGATCGATGGTATCGGAGAAATTATCGGAGAAAGAGGTTCGTAAATAAGCGGAACGTATCGGGTCGTATAAAAAATACGAGCTGTGGATAAAAGCGCTACTTGGTTTAATTATGTCGCGGTAACGAATGTTGAATCGCGTGGATTGGATAGCTGATTTTCTACCTCGGAGGAGCGTTGAAAAACCGTGTCCCTTTAATTTCGCTTCGGGAATGAGTTTACTGTTTGCTCGTCGTTCGTTAAACGTTACGATTTTTCTCTGCCGGCAGACCGAATGGTAATCTTGCAATCGTTTCCCCGCCGTTCGGTGTTTGTTTGACGACTGAAAAAAACAATTAATCTTTGATGCGCGGCTGATTTCTCTGCTATTTTTAATACAACGTATCGAACGTTTCGTTTAGCGAGAATCGAAGAGCGAGAGTCGCGTTAACGTTGGTCGCGATTCGTCGCAACCTGCCGTTCCTGACATCCATTTCTTCGACACGGACTACAGCGTTTACGACAGAGACTCGTTTCTGTATTACGGAGAAGAGGATAGAGGAGAGACGACGGTGTCGTACGAGGAAATCGATGACTACGAACCCATCGGGCTCGAAAATATCCTTCACGGTATTTGCGAATGTCTGGAGCCTGTTCGTGAAACGGTACGCGCCCCGACGCCTCCGCCACCCGACCCTTTCGAGGGGTTTCTGGAAAGAATGAAACAGGAGATAGACGAAGGCCGTCTCGAGATGCGTTTTCGAGTGGAGGGAATCGGTCCACCAGTCTCGACAAATCGCATTACAGCCGTGAGTCTGTGGCTGTCAGACTGTGCTCGTCGCCAGGAAGGGCTGGTTGGTCCGCGAAATATCAGACATTTTCTTTGCCCCGATCTTCAGGATTGCCAACACGATAACAACGTGGATTGAATGCGATCGATAGCTTGCACCGTGAGAAATATATCTGTCACACGATATATCCGTAGTTGAGTGGTCGCAATGAGCTAAAAAAGGTATGTACATTGATCCGATAACGTTGAAATTCTTGTCTGGGTTCGTGACACATTATAGCGGATCGCGTAAGTAATTTGAACATTCACCAGAGAACAATTTTTTTATGAATACGTTACACGAAACTTTTTGAAATCCCATTCGCAACACGATGAGACAGTAGTATCGTGATTATAATATTTGTAAAATTTACGACCGTCACAGAAACGTGTGCAGGTGATGTTCGTTACAAAAATATATTTGGTAAAAAAAATTAGCGCCTATATAATAAATTTAATAAAAAGCCAGCATACAGCATAATCTTGGAGATATGTTTAGCGATGGAAATGGCCGTACTAATTATTGTTACTCACTAATGTAGTAATAATTGAACGTTCAAATATTTGGCGAAATGTATCCACTTAAAAGATATCTTGTATTATATCTTCTACACATTCGTTAGGAATTTTCAGATTCGTTTCAAATTTGATCAATGTAATCACCATAGTCGTGCTTCGTTACAGCGTTAATGAAATATTTGAAAACATTTTGCGTGACTCGCGTAATATGTTCGCGTTAATTTGATATCGTTGAAATTTTTGTCTGTCAATGTGACACAGAAAGAGACACGTGTTGCTGGGAAGTCTGCGCTCGTCCAGAAGCGCGATACACGTACATGCCCCTGTTCACGTTCGTGGTCCGCGATTCGAACTAACGAATAATTTACGTTGCAGAGATCATTAAAATATATAGACGGACGAATCGTGCGCGGCCACCTATAAAACATCAACGTGTTTCGACCGTTTGCATTTTATTTCGCGCCACGCAGAGATAATAACCGTCACGAAACGCACGCAACACACGCTGTTTGCCTTTTAACTTGGTGCATAAATTATGGCTGGTAACAGTGAAATTTATGCACGTTTCGGGCCATTTCAAATTCCTGTCGTGATTCGAAGTTTCGTCCAAATTCGTCGCGTTACACGTTCGCTTTTGTAATTGGTCTTTCGGTGTCTTAAAAATTTTGTTGACCGATTATCGCATGGCCCGGACGTAATTTCTAAGAATGAAAGCAATGAAACTGGGCCATAAATGGGAAACACTTTCTCATATAAGCGTAAGAAACAGCCTACTGTGCAATTGTACTCCGAACACTGTCGGACTTCCGCCGGACAAAATTTGGAGGAAAAGTATCTCAAATACTACTTTAAGAAATTCTAGAAACAGAAGGAACCACTTGTCCTTCTGCTTTTCAATATTTCCCCGAGTTTTTGGGCCTCCATCGTATTCTTCCCCGTTTGTTTTCTGGCTGTTGCTCCATGTGTACCATGCAGGTCCTTGGATTGTCATGCGTTTTCGCACTCTGGCTCGTTTCTCGCGTCTCTGTTCACGCATTTCAACCTGTTATGTTCAGAAATTCCGATCCATTTTCTGATACTGAAATTGAGTACGAACTGTCGGAGAGATGGATTCCTTCTTACAATTACACTAGGATATTTCCAGGTAAAAGCAAATGTAGACTTTATATTTTCTATGTGATTCGCTTACAGTAAAAGATCGTTTTCGTCTAATACGAACATCCAAACTGACGAGCGGACAAAATAAAATCGGTCGCTGCGTACTTTTAATAAATTAAACGAATGTTCGTTAGAATTTTATATTCAATTTTTGAAGATTTTATCAGCAAAAAGTATTAAAAGTTCCTATGCACAGGGCGAGTGGGTAAAAACCACTGGCGAAAATAGTTCGTTATCTAACAACTTTATCAAGAAATGATCACACTCTTTTACCTCAATAAATTTCATCTCGAGCATATTTTGATAAAGTCAATAAACAACGAGTTATTTCTCTTTTTACTGATTCACCCTGTATAGTCTATTCTTTATGGACGTTCTCCATGTTCTTATATTCCCTTTCCGCAGATACATTATGGTGCGGCATAGGTAATATATCAAGTGGACCGGATCAGTTAGGGCGTTTGAAATCAACAGATGCATGCTGCCGAACGATGTAATCGACGCTTATCAGAAGAAACACGGATTAACTAATCACGCCTTTTACAGCAGGTTTTTTCTTAACGTTGTTCTTATTCTCCGCGCTTTTGCCGGAATTCTTTCTAGCGCGAAGCCCGCGGCATCGGTGCCGAACCAAAGGGAAGTTTCTTTTCTAGCGCGCTCGTGTTTCGAGGCAGACGTTCGGAATTAATTCTTCTTCCTCGGAGCGACGTTGTTTCTCGTAAGGGGTGCAGGATTTTCCTACAGTGTTGCACAGAGCGAGACTGTAACGTTGGCTTTCAAGCCTGACGCGGACAACATCCAGGCCGTTAAACGTTCTACTTTTATCATAGAAGTACGCGAATGTTAACGAGCGCGGTAATGCCAGGTTCGCGTGAACGCCTACGCGGAATTTTCGTCCGGAATCGACCAAATGTCCAGTATCCAGTGAGAAATTGCGCACGATTAGACATAACGCTATGCGCGAATTGTAGGCGTGCCTAGCCGGTTGCTACCTCGTATGAATCATTCGCCGTGAATATCGAACGCTAGTCGAGTCAAGATGAGAAGCCGGAATTTGTATCTCGGTTACTTTTCCTTGCAAGCTGCTCCTTGAAACTCAGAAAATGAAAGCCATCATCGAGCAGTTGCGATCCGATGTAGAACTTTCATCTTGCCGACGTACTATTCCATTTAAGTAAGTTTTTTACTTTCCTAACCGAACCGTGGGTGCCATAATACGTAGGATCATAAGGTTCCTACTACTATTTATTCGATAGATATGAAAATACATTAAAATTTTTAACGACTTTTAGAAATAGCTTATTCGCTATCAACTAGTTGGAGTTAAATTTCAAATGTTCCTTCGATTGCAAGTGGTCAACTTTAAAAGCTTCAATAAGCAGATTTGGACATTTTTCGAACAGGTTAAGTTGCGACTGCGACGAAAAGTTCCGTCAATGTCTTAAAACATCGAAAGACGAAACAAGCGCCAAGATGGTAGGATTCGGTTATTTCACCTTATTGAGAACGCAATGCTTCCGAGTGGATTATCCTATCGTGGACTGCATAGAAAGATCCTGGTTGTAAGTGTAATTAACGTTCGATACGGACGGATGATTGTTTTCCTGTGAATTTCAGCGAACAAAGAGCGGAGCATGACAAAATAACTTTTCATTCTCTTGCGCGATAATGTATGAAATAGTATCTCAATGTAATGTCTGTGTCAAATAGTATCTCAATAGTAATCAATGGAGCAGAGAGAGAGTTACAATTTATATATTATTGATCTCGTGCTGAATTGTGCAATTTCGAATCAAATATAAGGGCGATCGTATAACTTATAGATATCATTTTTAAAACTATTTTATCATCGATCTCGTTACTGTCACACAAGCATTTATTATACATTAATATTAGATACATAGTATTAGTCCAATTGTGCAAGAGACTCTAGTTATGTAACAAATTTAGAACAATATATTGCAACGTATGAATGGTATACTGTCTAGTATACAGAATAACGTATACAGAAATGTTCAGAAATCGCCGCAAGAATACCCGATCGAGTATATTTCCTCGTACAGTCCAATGGACTGGATTATGAAATATACATGAAACAAAGCACGCTCGTATCACGCAGTCTCGCTGATCTATCGCAAATACAACACATATTCGTCTAGCAAAGAAATAATCGCGCAGAAATACAAACTACAATCACCTCAAAGAGAATCTTCTTACAATTACAGTTTGAGACGTTGTAAGAAGTACAAGTTCGATACGAAAGGTCAGAAAAAGTATCAGTGGTTCGATTTACTTGAATACTAATCTTAAGGGCGATCCACAGACGACATCGAACATCTTCAAAAAAGTCGATATTGTAGAACTCAATTTGTAACAAAGTTGTAAAATAGCAGCGTAAGGATATAAATGTCACAGCCTATCAAAATTACGATATGTCGCAGATATTCACAGACTAAATAAAACGTTGATAGAACCTTCTAAATTTACAGAATAATTTGTTCCTATTTTCCCGTCAGATTGGAGATTTATTAAGACGATGAGAGAAATGCGCGGATCGCACGAAACTAATTTTGGCTCTCAACACATTCGCATCCGGTGGCAGCAACGTGTTGTCAGGTGTTAGTGTTTGATGATACCACGTTGGTATCGTACGGAAGTCGACCTTCTGCCTAAACTATACGAACTTGGAATTTTTTACCAGAAAAACACCGGCTACTGATTAAAATTGCTAATAAATTTAGGCGAGCGACGAAGCGTTTATAGTATAAGCGGAAAGTGGGTGCAGAAGTGCTGCGCATGAATTTTCACGAGACTGTTTGGCTACTTTGGATATCCATAAAAGTATTTTTAATAATATTATAAAAGATATCTGTAGATGTTTTATTATCGAGCAATCTATATTCGCGCACGTTAAAGATACAAATGGATAATAAAATATCATGAACACGTTCGTTATTATCATCGATGGAAACAGATCGTATTTTGTTTCTTGCGCTTACGTACGATATATTTAATAATACGATGTACTTTTTAAATCAGAGTACGAGTATTTTGCTTAATACGACGCGAGAAACGGAAGTGCCAAAAAACGAAAAAGAAAAGATAGGAAAAACGAAAGATTAATCCGAAATAATGTACTATATATTCTATGTGTATAACCGAAAGATAATAACCATCACGAACCGCACGTAACACGCATTGTTTTAACTTGTAGATAAATTTATACACGTTTCGTGGCGTTCCACATTCCTGTCGTGATTCGATCATTCGTTTCAAATTTGTTCCATCACAGGTCTACTTTCGTACTTACTTCTCGACGTTTACAAATTTTATTGGCAAATTATTGCATCGACCGAACGTAATTTCCACGATCAGTGGCGCTGAAACTGGGTCGTAAATGGGAAATATTTCCTTATATAAGTCTAAGCAATAGCCAAACGCGCACTTATACTCAGTTCATCGTCGGAAGGAACCGCATCTAGCTCTGCTTTTCGGCATTTTCCGAGTCTTTGGACCTCCATCTTCTTTATTTTCGCCTCTTTTTCCGCCTGCCGTGTACCATGCGGATCCTGGAATCGTCGTGCGTTCTCGCTCCCTGGCTCTCCTTCCATTTCTCTCTTCGCACACATCAGCGTGTTATGTTCAGAGATTTGCTGACAATGAAATGATAAAACCATCGGAGAGGATAATATTCCTACGTACAAGCAAATTTAGACTTTACGCTATGGAAGTGCATCGCGGAGTTTTCATCCACCGTGAAAGATCATTTTCGTCCAAGACGGTCAGCCAAACCGACGAACGAACAAAGCAAAGCCAGTAAAGTACATTTACATACATTTGATAAATTCAGTGGATCATCCTGACGTATTCGTGTTCGTTAGAACAACATTCAGCGCCGATAGAAGAAGAACAGCGTCACATCGCTACGATAGTTTTCATCATTTCCGACTCTTGAGAATTTCGTGAAGGAAGCTATTCGTTATTCGTGTTCTTATATTTCCTTCCGCCAGGAACATTATATCGCGGACACGGCGATAAATCAACCTGGAAAACGGGGATGTAAGGCAATGAAACAGACACACGCTGCCGAACTCACGATTCGTGTACCGATCTAATCGTGGCACTAAACGCGGATTATATAATTCTATCGATTATACCAGCTTCTTCCCAACTTTGTTCTTCATCCTGCGCGCTTTTCTCAAACTTCTTTTTACCGCGATGCTCGCGGCATCGGTGCTGAATCAGAGAGACGTTTCTTTCCTTGCGCGAACGCATCTTCAGGCAACCGCTTTGAATTAGTTCTTCCTCCTCGGAATAGCGGAGCGACGGTTCTTCTCGCAAGGAATGCACGATTTTCCCAGAGTAGATGACAGACGAAGACCGTAACGTCGCTTTGCAAATCATACGCAACCAACGTCCGCGTCGTTCAACGACTCAAATTCTGTCATATAGAAGCAGGCGAATGTTAACGATCGCGGTAATACCGAGTTCGCGTGAACGCCCACACGGAATTTTTATCCGGAATCCACCGAATGTCCAGTATTGAATGAGAAATTAAGCGTTTAGGCGTAACGCTGCGCGCGATTTGTAGGCGTGCCTAGTCGGATGCTACCTCGCGTGAATCATTCGCTGTGAATGTCGTACTCTGGCCAAGTCAGAATCAGAAACTCTTTGTTGCCCGTCGAATTAGTACAGCGATCAGTTTCTTGCGAGATTCTTCCAGGAAAATGGGAAATCATTCTCTGTCTCAGGCAACCCTTTGCCATCTCACGTAGAACTGCTATGGACGTCCTATTTCATTTGTTTCCCTCTTTTCAATTTCAACGCACAAAGCGTTTCTTACTTTTCTAGTCAAATCGTAGGAATGTAATACACAGCAGTACGAAGTGTCTATTATTTATGCTGAAAATACAGAGATACATTAGTGTTTTAAACAACGTTTAAAAATGGTTTATTCGACCGTGAGCTAGTTGGAATTAAATTTTAAATGTCCCTTCGAATGCAAGTGGTTAATCGCGGACGTTTCAATGGAAACGCGGAACGATGCAGAGTTGATATAGAAAGATAAGTAAATGGAAGATCGGATTGGACATTTGCAGAACGGGTTAAGTTGCGACTGTGACGAAGAGTTTCGCCGTTGTCTTCACAATTCGCGGGAAACAATTAGCGTCAAGCTGGTAGTAGAAACGTATTTCACTTTCGTGTTAACGAAATGCTTCCGACTGGATTATCCTATCGTGCTGTGTAAAACCAGATCCTTGATGTAAGTGTAATTATCGTTCGATGCAGACGAACGATCTTTTCTCGTGTTCTCACAGACAGCACGAAAGGCTAGCGAATAGAGAACAAAACATGAGAAAATAACTGTTTATTCTCTTGTACAATAATTTATCAAACGGTAAAACCAGTGAATTAAAAAGTTACAATTTCTACGTTGCTGATTTATTCTTGGGAATTCTACAATTTCAAATAAAATAACATGGAAATAACTTGCGATTTGTAGAGTTAATTTCTAAAATTCCGTTTGCTTTATCGTCAAACTTGACACTCAACTTGTCACAGAAGAATTTATTACGCGTGACGCAGCCTCGCAGATCTGCCGCAAGTATTCGTCCATCAAAGAAATAATCCACCCAAGTAATTTTAACGAAAACCTTCTTGCAATGATCTCTTACAACTTTGAAGAGCGGCTTCTTACAATTACAGTTACCTCGAAAAAGTACCAGTGGTCCGATTTACCTGAATGCTAACGATACTTGGACGAATCATAAGCACGATATCGAGTATCTTCGAAAAGATCAATATTTTAGCTTAAACTTGTAATAAAGGCGCGAAACAGTTGCATAAAAATAAATGTCGCACCCTATCGGACGTACGACATGGCGGAAACGTTGACGAGCGAGATAAACGAGTTTCTTTTGCGCGCGTAGCTCTCGTACGGAGGGGAAGAATGGTAAAAAAAAGAAGGAAATTACATGGAAACGGGAGAAGCACACGGCAACGAGCGAGTAGCGCAAAAGATAAGCGAGCAGAGTTGAATTGGTCTCGGCTTTCCGCGCGTTTTCCTCCATTTTACGCGAGAGGGTGTGCGGGCACCTGGCGCTTAGCGGAGGATTTCCCCGGAAATTTATGTCCGGATCGAGCGCAGCCGCGCCACGCCACGAGCCACGCCACGCCTCGCCCCGCCGATTTACAATTTCTTCCGCTTACCTGTGTGAACTTTCGAACGCGGATAAGTACGCGAACTTT
Source organism: Bombus terrestris (assembly GCF_910591885.1). Lineage (NCBI taxonomy): Eukaryota > Metazoa > Arthropoda > Insecta > Hymenoptera > Apidae > Bombus > Bombus terrestris. The sequence continues at coordinate 10,832,388 of NC_063281.1, read as the reverse complement.
GTTTCAGCGAAGGAAATATTCCCGAACACTACGCTTTATCGAGACTGTCCCGTGTCTCTCGACCAGTCTGGCGAAACGAATTTTTCGATTTATGAAAGAAACGGAGTGCTGCCTCGAGCGGCCCGATACTATAATGCCATACTGGCTATGCTATATTAGGCAAATGACGCGGTATCCGGGAAATCGTTGATATTTCTACACGACTTTCCACTCGAACTTTTATCTGGCAAATCTTTATCGGAACATCTCGGCTCGGAACGACAGATTCCCTGGTGTAATAAGCTGGACAGCGTCGGTGCTTCCGAGACCGAATCGAACGATGTTTCGAGTTCCTGGATTCGCGGGCTCAAAGTGCTTCACCGTGTTCGTTTCTATGTTAATTTAACGCAGCCTATAAATTCGCAGAATTTCTTGCTTTTAATATAAACATGCTATATCGAGGATTTATTAGGGCGCGAAGGAAAATGCGCGGATTTTGTGAAACTAATTTAGCCTCTTAATATAAGCTGAACGTGTATGCAGAAGTGTTGCACACGGATTTTGACGAGACTGTTTGGCTACCTAGGTGTACACGGTCGAATATCCGTTCGAAGTACGTTGAAATATTTGGAGCTCGGAGGAAAAAACATGATAAATGTACGTTTGAAGATCACATTCGGGGAATGTACGAAATTAATTTTCATTCGTTACAGGATAAACGTGTATGAAGAAAATGTTGCACACGAAGTTTGATCGAACGTTTTATCTGGATTGCATAATAAAGTATATCTATTTGATGTAACCGATGAAGATCATGCTAAATCTATATTCGAAGACCATGTAGGATAAATACGTACAGTTGACTTTCTATCTACTATGTCGTTTGGTGGCTAAAGAGAAGTATTTTAATACGAAATGATCGAAGAAGAGAATAATCTGGTAGATTCGACGATACAAGACTTTTGAAAATTGGCGATAAATAAATGACGCTTTGCGAGAAACGTGTAATATTAATTTACTCGTTCGACTTGATTAATATTCGACTGTATAATTAATCGTATTAATGTTTTTTAAATGCTCAAGAGAATGATCGATACACGTATTCTATCACAAAATAAACTTGCCGCGTGCAAACGTGTATTATGTTATAAAGTTTTCCAGAAAAACCACGATAAGATAAAGTATTTTGAGTAATATAATAAAAAATATCTATAGTTATTTTATTGACGAGTAACATACGTTCGTGTACTTTAAAGATACAAATCGATAATAAAAAGTTAACATCGCATAAAATTATGAACACATTCGCCGCTATAACGGACGCGAATAAATCGTATTCTCTTCTTTATACTTGTGTACGATATATTAAATAATGCAATATACTTTTCAGATTAGATTGCGAATATTCAGCAGCGAATGTGTTAAAAGATTAAAAAGTTGGAAAAGCGTAGTTTAGACACGAGTTTTAATCGAAAATAACGACCTATATATTCTATATGTATAACGGAAAGATAATGACTATCACGAAACGCACGCAACATATGCTGTTTACCTTTTAACTTCGTGCATAAATTACGTCTGGTAGCAATTAAATTTATGCACGTTTCGGACCATTTCAAATTCCTGTCGTGATTCCAGCATTTGTCCAAATTCGATGCGTTACACGTTCGCTTCCGTACTCGCTTTCCGGCATTTTAAAATTTTGTTGGTCGATTATCGCGTCGCCCAAACATAATTTCCACGATTAGAAGCAATGAAACTAGGTCGTAAATAGAGGGTGCGTTCTCATATAAATCTAAGGAACGGCCAAGCATGCGCTTGTACCCTGAGCACCATCGGAAGAAATCGCTCTTCGTCGAGCGTTCGATCGTCGCCCGAGCCGATTTAGACCTGCAGCTTCTCGATCTTTTCGATTCTTTTTTGCTCCTGCTGTTCCACGTGTACCATGCGGACTCTGGAGTTGTGCGTTTTCACTTTCTGGCTTTGCCTGCACGTCTCTGTCCACGCATTTCAGCATGTTCCGTACAGAGACGCCTATCCATTTGCCGACAGTGATATGGTAGAAGTATCGGACAGGATAATATTCCCAGGTAAAGGCAAATTTGGACTTTACGCTTAGAACATGCATTTTTCCTCTACATTCATCACATTCGTCATTCAGCATTTCATCGACGGTGAGACATCATTTTCGTGCAAGACCGAAACCGACGAACGAACAGAGTAAAGCCAGCGGCTACATACTTTTAATGAATCGAATCGTCTGACGTATCATGTGACGGATCATTCTGACGTGCTCGTTAGCAGAAAATCCCGTCAGAACACGCATTCGTTGTAACCATGTCCTGATAGATGAACGGCGTCACATCGCCAATGTAGTTTTCCTCATTTTCAATTCTCCGGAATTTCGCCAAGAAAAATGTCTTACATATAAGCTTATATTTCCTTCCACCAGGAACATTATGGTGCGGAAACGGTAACATAGCAAATGGAACGAACCAATTAGGGTCATGGAAGGAAACGGACGCATGTTGCCGAACTCACGATATGTGTCCCGACCTAATCGAGGCTCACGGCTCTAAACACGGACTAACTAATTCCGCTGATTATACGAGGTTTTTTTCCAACTTTCTTCTTATTCTTTACGCTTTTACCGCAGTTCTTTTTACCGCGACGCCCACGGCATCGGTGCTGAACCAGAGAGATGTTTCTTTTCTGGCGAGGTCGTGTCTTGAGGCGGCCGTTTTTAAATTAGCTCTTCCTCGAAGCGATGCCCTTTCTACGTGCACATTTTCCCCGGCCGTAGATAAAGTCTCGAATATCAGTTTTCAAACTGGAAGGCAACCAACGTTCGGGTCGATTCAACCTTTATCATAAAACCAGCCGAGAGTGTTAACGAGCGCGGTAATATCGGATTCGAGTGAACGCCCACTCGGTATTTTTGTCCGGAATCGACCAAATGTCCAGCATTCAATGAGAAATTGCGCGCGATTAGGCGTAACGTTGCGCGCGACTTGTAGGCGTGCCGAGTTAGATTCTACATCGCGTGAATCATTCGCTGTGAATATCGAACTCTAGTCGAGTCAGTAGCAGAAGCTGTTGCCCGTCGAATTCCTACAACGAACAATTGCTCGTGAGATACTGCTGGGAAAATGGCAAATTACACTCGTCCGCTCTTTTGCCATCTTACGTAGAGCTGCTATCGACGTTCAATTTTATTCGATTTTTTTCAGCTTTAATATACAGGGTGTTTCTTACTTTTCTAGTCAAACCGTAGGAGCATAGTACACAGGAGTATAAATTATTGGCTATTATTTATTCTAAAACTAGAAAAATACGCTTAAACTTTAAACAACTCGTGAAGATAATTTGTGGTGTATGAACATGTTGGAATTAAATTTCAAATGTTACTTCCACTACAAACGATTGATAGTGAACAAAGCGAAACGTTGATACGTTGAAACGATGAGAAAATGGAAGTTCGGATGTGAAATTTCTTCAACAGGTTAAGCTGCGAGTGTGACGAAGAGTTCCGCCGTTGTCTTCACAATTCGGGGGACACCGTTAGTGCCGGGCTTGTAGGAAGAACTTATTTCACCGTCTTAAGAACGCAATGCTTCCGATTGGATTATCCTATCGTGAAATGCAAAGTCAAATCCACCATGTAAGTGTAATTACTGGTCGAATCAGCAAACGAATCATTCTTTCTCGTGAATTGTCGCAAAGAGCGGTGAAAGTTAGCGAACAGAGAGCAGAGCATGGAAAAATAACTTTTTATTCTCGTGCGTAATAATTCATCAAATGATGGATGAAAAAAGGATGCGAATGAAAAAGTTACAATTTCCACGTTATCGATTTGCTTTTTGAAGTTTTACAACTTCAAATCAAATAGGGTAATGAAGCAACTTATGATTTGTAGAATTAATTTCTAAAATTTCATTTGCTTCATCGTGAAACTTGATAATCAACTTGTCACAGAAGAATTTATTACGCGTGACGCAGCCTCGCAGATCTGTCGCAAGTATTCGTCTATCGAAGAAATAATCGCGCAGAAATTTCGAGCCAAGTAATTTTAACGAAAACTTTCTTGCAATGATCTGTTCCAATTTTAAAGAGAATCTTCTTACAATTACAGCTTAAGACGTTGCAAGGAGTACGAGTTCGATACAACTGCCCCGAAGAAGTACCAGTGGTTCGACGTACTTCAGTACTAAGGAAAATGCAACAGACCTAAAATATTATATTGTAACGATATTTTACCTAAACTTGTAATAAAGTTGCAGATTGGCCGCATAAAAATAAATATCCCACCCTATCAAACTTACGACATGGTGAAAAAGTTAAATTCCTTTTACGCGCGTAGCTCTCGTACGGAGGAAAAGGGTTGTAAAGAAAGAATGAAAATTATATCGAAACAGGGGAAGAACGAGGAAGCGAGATGCGATATATTTAATAATAATGCGCTATATTTTCAAAGTTAAACCATGAATATTTCAAATCTGCGTATATGATCCAGGCAGCGAACCTATGAAAAAACGTAACGATAAAAAGCAGAAGAACATAGTTTAGACACGAGTTTAATTAGAAATATTGACCTGTACGTAGCCATAGATAACTTGAACCTTCCATACACCAAGTGCTTGGCAAAGTTTGCAAGTGCTCGATCGAGTGGTTGTCTTTCGATCTCTGAACCAATGTAGCTCTTCTCGCAGCATATTTTCTCTCTGCCAAACATTTATCCGCGGTCGTGTTAACCGCAAACCTGTCTCCATTCCTAACTCTTATCCATTCGTCGTTACCAATTTAAATTATTATTTGGTTTCAGACGTGGCTGCCTCGGTGGAGGTTCACTTCGAGAACAAGGATGGGGGATTTTTCTTGAAGCACATACCGAGGCAATACTATCCTGTTCGAGGGGATTCTATCTCGTCGATATCTCCATCGACGGGCACATTATCTAACGGGGTTCTGTCTCCACCGCCAGGCTCCGTACTCTCGAGAGACAAATTCACGGTGTTTCAGACGAGCGAGCCGGTGTCCGTTCGGGCGACCTATGGGCCATTTAGCACGAAACAGACCGTACCGGCTCGCTACATAGTTCCAGATCCGTTGGACGCGTTACCAGGCCCGGAAACGAGGCGAAACCTAACAGCGGCGACGATTCTGGACGCGCAGGAGTTAGGTGCGCGTCATTTGGACATGTCCGCTCATCTGGTTGGAAACAGCGTGCCTCGTGACTCGCCCGTGCTAAGAGTGCTCTTTCACGCCGGAAGCGAGGCAGGCGGAAGGCGTCAGTTGCTTCTCGCTCGACATCAAAGAGTCTGTGTGGTCCTGCACGCGAGCTTGGCCGCTCCATCGAGGAGCACTGCTAACAGAAACAACAATGGCAGACCCTATTCCTCTTCCTCGTCTTCTTCTTCTTCTTCTTCCTCTTCATCTTCCTCCTCCTCTTCCTCCTCTTCTTCCTCTTCCTCTAGTTCTTCGTCCGCTTCCGCGCTAACGGCAGCGTGCAGCCCCGATGGAGAGAACGGAGTCTGTTTGGCACAGATCACCATACCAGCCGATTGGTGGGCACCGTTACCTCCTCCGGACGCTTCTGGCCGGGTCAAGGTCGCCAAGAGCCTGCCCAGGCTCGTGCAGGTAGCTTACTCCGTGCTCGAGCCACGAGCAGAGGAGGCTGGCTCGCCTGACAACGGCGCTGGCTTCTGCAGACCCAGAGTTCAGATTCAGCCCGTCACGCCACTGGGTCAGGTACCTCTGGCTCCGAACCGGGCCGATTACAAGGAGCTCAAGGCCGACGATTCGCTGACACTCCTGGTGCCCCACGGGCCCCTTTATCCGAGGTCTCGGTTACACGTTCCAGCGTTCCTGCATCCGTCCAAGGTTACCGATCCGAGACAGGAAAGGCCATCGATCGTGATCGCTGTGTATCTCAGGTGAGAGATCGTTTCTTCGCTAGTCCTTGACACGAAGAAAGAAATTGCGCTTTTAACGCAGGAAACGATTTTTCGATCGTTTGAGCAGTGTATTAGGTTGTCCAAAAAGTGTTTTACGGGCGCATCTTTATACAAACATGAAGCCTAATCTGTAGAACGTTGTGATCTTTATCTTGATAGAACAAAATGAATCATACGTAATTCGATAAAATAATATAAAACGGAAAATGTTGTGCATCCATTATTTCCTTATAAAACGAAAGAAACTTTTCGGACGACCTGATGTTAGATCGGACAAAGGGCGAACTGTTTTTAATTGTGTAAATTATTAGCGTTAATTACGCAGACGATGGAAGAACGTGGTATACGTAGCAACGATTTGCCTACATTGTTTCCAGGAATATCCATCGAAATATTCTCAAACAATTTACCCGATTTGAGCGTCGTCGAAAATGTCTGGCGAGTGCATATTTCTGCCTCACCACTGCATTAACCGATTTGAAGATAAAAATTCTGAATATTTAGCCAAACAATGAGAACGAAAAGTTTCTGATAACTGAGCTGCGAATTGCTATTTATACGTGTAACAGCTTAGCTTAGTCAATGAATTTTATTATTACAACGTGATCGCGTCTCCCAAATTTACTGAAAAAATGAAACGTGTTGAAGCGGTTCTAATCGAGTAGCGGGGGGTTGTACACGATGGGGAAGGTGATGGTGTTTCATTCGTTAACCCCGCTAAAATTGGCGATAAAAGTGGGCTGGCAAAATCTAAATTTCAAAAAAGCGACTTACGTTATAAATGGAACTTGATAGAAGGAAATAAAACACGTATAAAATAATGTGTAAAAAATATACATTTAACGCTTCAGAAAATTAGGAAAAATTTAACGAACAATACGACCGTGGAATACGGAACGCAGAACTGTATTATTCTGTGCCGCGGGAGTTTCCTCTATATCAGCTGGATTACTGCGAATCGCGATGAAACTGCATTACATCGTAAAGCGGTTAAAAATATTTTAAACGTTGAATCTCGCGGCGAGAGACGCGGTTACCCGTTCCATCGGGAAGTTAGTTACATAATAGCGAATTAGCGATAACGGTGGTGCTGTTCGAATTCGTTGCGTTTCTTTTGTACGTAATTACGAGCCGTTGGAAAAGTAATTACGAAAAAGACGAAGCACGTTTTCGCAACAGAGAAACTTGCCAGACGAAACGAGCAGCTCGAGATCGCGCGTAAAGTCGAGCGTTCGCAGGGCTTCTTCGTTTCGTGCTCGTTTCAAGTTCAAGATAATCGTTGTTCCAACATACTTGCCAACTTCCATTCGATTTTTCGTTTTCCTGACCGCAGCGTCGCTCGGAAAATACACCGACGAGATACGGTAAAGATTCTGCGAGCTGCTGAAATTTATTTTGCTCGCTCGTTCGTCCGTTTTTCGTCCACGCGAGCGAAACTGTCTTAATGCACCCCTCGGGAGAGTAGCGGGAGTGGCATGGAAAAAAGATCTGGAACAGAGAGGAGGAACAGGAATTTTCTAATTGGATGAATTGTCAAGCACCTCGCGTAAAGTTACAACTTTTCCATTGTTAGTAAACTCTCCAACAGTTTCCTGCTCCTTGTCACCGACGTTTCGTTCGTGCTCGCATAAGCGATTCGCGAGCTGCACCACGGCAATCAGGCTCTTTCAACAATTCTATCGTGACCCCTTTTCTAACTCGACATCGTTGCTTGATAATTGCTATCGAAGCTGACTCGTTGAAAAAGTCTGGTTAGATTCATGGACCAGCCAGTCCATGGACCCGATTCTATGAATACAAGAAACAGTCGCGCCTTCTGTTAAAGTAGATGGAAAAGGTGTTTCGTATTGTACACGCGAAACGATGCTTCTTAAGCCGGATTCGCGTGCATGTATGTTCAGAAAAGTCTAGATTTTCAAGAGCTGTGCTTTCGTGGAAATCCATCGCTTAGATCGAATCAATTTCCCGCAGGCAATTTTTTCGTTTTCAATCTCTCTCTCTCTCTCTCTCTCTCTCTAAAAGGTTTCTAAAAGAAAACCCCGGACGCATTAAAATGAAACGCGTTTCGATCGATATGCGAGAATAGAAATTAGATCGTATGGAGGAATAGTCTGGTGCGAAATTAGTTTCAGCAAGACGATTCGCGCTCTGATTGGGATTAAGCCTATCCCTTTAACGAGAAATCAAGAGCGCTATCTTCGCTCGCTTAGAAATTCGATTACGGAAGGAGTTTGCACACGCGCCCTTATCGCGCGTGATAAAAGAATTTGTGCTCGTGTGCTCGAGTCTTATCTGAAAAACGTCGATTTATTTTATGTACCGTGGCCTCGACACTTTCTCGAGGAATCCTGCTTTTATTTTCACGATATCGGCTTCCAACGTCAGCCAGGAATTTTATATAATCGGCGCCCGCTTGCGGCTACACGTTTACAGCTGTTGCGACCGCGATATTGGCCAAATCCCGTGGTTCTCTCGAAAATATCGTGTACGTGAAACGAAACCGTATCCAACCGGCCGTCTCTCGGTTTCGATCATAATTATCGGCCGAATTATCGGTGACACGTTGATGCTTAATCGAGCGAACGTTCCTCGCGATGTACCGGTTGCGCAATCGGCCGGGATGTAGCGTCGTTTCGTTACGGGATCGATCGCCAGCCGTACCAGTCATTGAATAAATTGTGGCCGTTGCCCGACACCGGTCGTTCGTCAACGCGATCCGGCAAGCTTCCCTCGCCTGTCGAGATCGTCCCGATACCAGCCGTTTTGCACGTCGCCGATTTGTATGTAAATGCCAGTCGATGGCCCCGCGGAAATAACTTGATTCGGACTTGTAATTGCATGGACGAAACGCTTGCTGTCATTCCGCGTGCCGAACAGGGGGTTGGTTTCGCGTCGAGGGCAAACTAAGCTCACCACTGTTCCCTTTTTGCGTGGACGTTCCTTTTCAAAAGCCGGCCAATTCTCGTTCTCTCCCTACCGGGGACTAGCGCGTTCACCCTTCCCTCGTCAGGGACGACTAGCCTTTTTCTCTGGCGCGTGAATATCGCGAGTAACCTGCCGCAACCTTTCGTAACCCTAATTTCCAGCCGACACGAGGTTGACTTAATTAACTCGGAGGGTTCGTTTGCTTCGAATAATCGACCTCGACCAGGTGTAATTCGATTTGAAAAAAGACGAGCTGCTGTTCTCGTTCCCCTTGGCCAAGCTGAAAACTCTCTATCGATCTCCGCAGCGTTGATGTACGCTAGTAGGAGAACGAGGCCGAAGCGGAAGACTTATCTACTCGGTCGGCAGGCACACAAATCGAATCTACCGCTTGTTTTGCATCGTCTATCGAATTAACGAGCGCTTTGTCCCTTGACCGGAATCGTAGCGCCGCTAGATTCTATTTTGTATCGGAGAGACGGTCTCTCGATAATTCACGCTCGCGATTGTCCACGTCGTGCACACCGGTCGCACGTATCGATTTCGCTGCGCCTCGGACGCTGCAAACGGTTGCGTTTTCCGCCGCGTATATCGAAACTATAAAGGTAACGTGGGAACATTAGAGCACCGTAGGAAAAATGATTCGTTCCAATTACAGTTCTGCTCGCGTGCTACAAAAAAAAAAAGAAGGATATTACCTGACCCCAAAACGGAGAACAACGACATAGAACAAACGTTGAAAATGTAGCTGCGCATTTTCACCCGTCGGAGAAATAGCAAAACGAGAAACACGCGACCACGTAAAATTCCCTTCGTTGCGTTTCGTCGAACCCGCAAAAATTCCCTATCTCTCGCGTCCCCGTTTCCACAGGGATAATGTTTTTGAATTTCTTTTTCTGCCTATGGAATACCTCGAGGGTGAGGATTTCAACAGAAAAACATACGTATCTACGCAAGATGTTGCGCATAAGTTACAACGTTACCGATGTTGCGGCGATGCTACGTACGAAAACAAGTCGAAGGTATTCGATGAAATTTTGTCGTATCGCCCCTGAACATGGAACGTTGCAGCTGATAAAAACAACATTCCTTTGGAAAATAAGAATATCTATCGATATTTCTGGCAGTCACTGTAACCGCGAGGACGTGCGATCTGCTGAGATCTTCCTATCTTCTACCTAATCAAAATCACCCAGAATATATACGTTTAGGCGTAAAGTCAAATAAAAGCAGAGTTTTAGTTTCAAATTGTTAAACTGGCTCGTAAGAATCGAACAATGTGACTTATCAGATTTTCCCGCTGTAGCCTTCGGGCTAAGAAAAACTCACGGCGCCAATCGAGTTCTCGTTTCTCGCGCGGCGAACGAAGCCTCCGCAAACGAACCGCGAACAACGCGCGAAGGCGAATCGGTTGGGAAGAGAGGAGTGCATTGATATTTATCCGACGTGGCGTCGGATAGACGGCAGCTATCCTCGCGCATCGTAACTTCCCCGTAACACCGACCTCGTGACCCGGTCACGTAACTGGAGCGTGAATTCTCGGAAGCGAAGACTCGGCTAGAACGTAGCCAAGCCGGCGTCGCGACGCCAGGCAAATGTCCTTTCGAGTAGCCGCGAACGACGAGCTTTTTTCCGTTTCGTGACGGAGCTACCGATCGAGTCGTCTCGACATTTGCCACCTTCGATGTTGCTCTCCTGCCTTACATTCCTCTTCTTTCTTCCTAACTTCGTTTACGGCTATTCGCCTGTAAATGTTTAAACGCGTCGTTCCGTCGCCACACGAACTGCAAATTAATTTACTTATTCATTTACGAGTTGTAATCCTTTTAGGTAGATGTACGTACGGATGTAGGTATGCGAATAGCGTAAAAAGATACGATATACGATATATTCGAATCCTCGTAACTCTAAACGCTGTGGTGTATAAGTCGCTTTACGAGTCGAAATATTAAGACGCTTTGTGTCAAATTATTTGTCATGAATTTGGATGCGTTATTCTACCAGCGGAACTCGAGTTCGCAAGAAGTTCCAGCTCTGTAAGTGTATCGTCTGCGACTTCGAGGTAATATGCAACTCGAGATATACGCATATCTATACAATGAAATCGTTACAATGAAATATCGTATCAGAAATAGCAACCGTCATGCTCCTGATATGCTCGAAGACCTATTAATGAATCTTGAAGAACCGCTTATACCGATAATGCGATTCATAAGAGAGGTTTGATAAAAAAAGAAACAATTGGCTCTAGATCGCGAGTATCTTCTGCGAACGATAACACAAAGCGTACGAGATTATTGTTATAAGATATTGTACAATTTTTTGTTCCTCGGCTCATTATATTACGTATGTCATATCACTGTACTCGATTAAAAAACACGCCAGTCGCGACAAAGATTCTCGTCTCGATCCTTGTACTTGGACGAGAGAGTACGCTTTCCTTTGATGACCGTGGTCGCGTTTAATTACGACTCGGATTAATTATTTTTTACGGAAAGGATTAGGTGGAGGGGCAGGAGATTCGCGTGTAACACGCCGCTCTTCTAATTAAAACGCATTAGTGGGCCGGCTCGCTGCCACTGCTATTAATCCGCACAAACCATTTTCGGGACGTTTTAATTACGCCCACTGTCGACGCAATGCGTAGATTTCTCATTATCAACGTCTCGATATTGCGTCTCGTAACGCGTAAGCCAGTCTCCTCGGAGCCGATCGTTTAAAATTGCAATCTTGGCCAGCAAACTGCGACGCGACGACCGCCGCGCCGGATGAACGATCTGTACATTTCTGCGGCTCGGCTGAACACGAGGGTCTTTCACGAGGCGCGTTATTGCCAACAATCGTGAAACGTTACGCTATATCGCTTTCGAAAAGAGAGAAATGTGGTACTGCTCTCTTTCGCAACGCGAATTCCTTTGATTAATTTTTATCGAATCCTCTCATCCATTCGGATATCTCTGTATTATTGATATTCGCTAGCGTCACGTTTCATATATCTTTGTTATCGCGTCGTGCCTCGCGCTTTCGCACAGGATGACCCTCGACCCGTAATCGAATCGGACAGAGCGAAAAATATTTTTCAAATATACAAACAGCAACAGCCGGTCAGAGGTTTTTGCAGCGGAGGTGTTACCGTGAACCGCTCGCGTTCGAGAGGCACGTCGAGTGGATGATCGACGTCGCGCGCGATCGCTCCCGGGGAGTAAAACGCGATATATAATAGGTCCCCGTTCCGAGGCAAACGATTTGTCTAAACGGAACCCGCACCCGTGAATAGCCACCTTCGCCGACCATATTTCATCGTGCCCGAGAAAATTCAATTTCCAATCTGGTACTTTGTAATCGCTTGGGATAAGCGACGCCGCGGAAACGAACGAGGAGGATTTCGCCCGTCTTTCCATTTACCTGCCGTACTAGATAAATTTTTTTTGTCGCGAAATATCACTATGGGAATAACGGCTGACACGAGAAAGAGACACGAAACCTTGCACGAGATTGATTCGTACGAGAAATTCTGGTCGATGAACGATGTATGCGAGACGGTCGATAATTTATGGAACAGAGAGATTAGATGACTCTGTGATGGAACAAGATTGAAAGTTTGTCAAGTATAAGCGAATTTACTTATTAATTTTCGATTAGACAGGTGTACCGCGGCGAAATTTCGCTGTTCTTTTGCTTTTATTTTTAGACATAGAATCTTTGTATTGGCATCCGGTCGAAGGTACAGACATCGATTATGTATTTTTAGACTATAATATATTACGTCGATGCGACGCGCATTCACAGAGAGTTTCGCGGTTCATTGAACGCTGCACCGAGTTCAATTCAGATTTGACCCTAAGGATTCTAGTAATGACATATATATGTGGTCGTATAACAAGTATCAGGTTGTCCCAGAAGTTTCCTTCGTTTTATAAAGAAACCATAGATCGTTTGATATTGTTCCATTGAATTATGTATGATCCATTTTGTATTCCAATGGAACAAATTATATCGTTTCCTTGTAAAACGAAAGAAACTTTTGGGACAACCTAATATACATCGTTGTCTGAATATCCCATAAACCAGATAATAACGATCTTGAACGTTTCTTCGAACAAACACAAAAGGACTTATTACATAAGCCGATATATAAATGAAGTTTTCTAGGAAGAGAGTGATCTTGATATCTAGTGACTAATTGTTCGGAGATAGAAATTCGTAAAGATCGGTGGAGTGCTGACTAAGATGTTTTAAACCGTGCAAATGGACCAGGGTCGTCGTTAAATTAGCTTGTAACGGTGATTAGTTATCTAACATCTTGCTTGTAGAGATTACGCTCGTATAATTTACCGGAAGAGTAGAAGTCACTCTATATGGACGAAAACTTTGATCGTTTGGCAAACATAGAGAGTCAGAGCTGCGACAGGTTTTGCGTTATTCCATGGCAAACGGGGACGTTGTTGAAACGACGGCCAAACTCAGGGTTGGAAGTGTGCCGTGTGTTCAGGCCAGCAGTTGGACGCGATCGAACGGAAATCCGATACGTACGCACCAAGGAGGTGACGCTTCGTTTGCAGTCACCTAGGATAATTGAAAGGACCGAAGGGCTGGAAAAGTTGACGATGTGTGCCCGGTCGGTCGCATTATTCCAAGGAGTTGAGCCGATAATTGCCGGGCTGTGCATCGATCGCGAGCACAGCGTGCCTATGGTTATTGGAAAAAGTAGCGCCACGAGAATTATTTCACCCTTGAACTCGTCCGAAGTACCGTATTTTCCGCGTTCCGACGTTTCCTTTTTCCTTCGCCTTCCGTCGTCTATTTTTCCTTCTCTCCTGCCTCCCTACAGCCTCGATGCTGATTTTTTAATTGCCTCTTCTCTCTTTTTTCCCCGCGGTTTCGGTAGAACGACCGGGAAAAGCGCTCGTTTACTCTGTCGTTTTTCCGTTTACATGGCATTTTCAACCGATTGTTTGGCCGCGTCACGAATTTCGATGGAATTTCGCTGCGACCAATCGGATTTCTCCCGGCTTTCTGAATAATGTATTCTCTTTGATTCTCGAACAGACGACGCAAAATAAACGAAATTATTCGACGTTTAATATCGTTTAATATCGCGGTTGATAAATATTTTGACGAATGTTACAGGGCCAGGGTGAAATCCGGCGTGAAAATCTTGGACGCCTCGTCCAGTAATCCCGACTGGATCGTCGACAGCAAGATCAACGCGAAGAACACGATCGCTACGTTCACTGCCAGGCGAAAGGAGAATGCTTCGCGACTACCAAGCGCGTAAGTACGTCGCTATTTTTGCGCCAGTGCTTTTCGTTATCTTCATTCGCTGTATTCTATCGCGAAGATGGGACGAGCGATTTACGATGACTGGGGAAGGTATATTCGAACGTAAAAGTTTTCAATAGGAAGCGATCGAATACTTTCGTAAACCGCTGTAAGGATTAGGTGAGAAATGAAAATTAATCGAGAGACACGTTCATTTTATTACGGAAATATTCCAAGAAGAGAAACACCGTAGAAATGTACAAGCCGTATCGATGTACGAATCAAAATGACGCGCACATTAATAAAACATTTACGAACGATATTAAGAACGATAATACGACGAACTTTATCTACACACGCCTATCTAAACAATTGTTAGGTCGTAAAATCTGCTGAACAATATGCAATAAACGGAATATCGCGATCTACGACATTCCTTTTCCTCGTAAACGTAATGACATTCGCCGTCTACGTGTCTCTTCTCTGATTCTTCTCTCTCCTTTTCTCCGTGTCTCCAAAGATGTGCGAAAATCGGCTTCTACGTTGAAGGAACCTCTACATGGATTCTTAGAGAGGTTCAGCATGTTGTAAAGACTACGGCTTGTTCTTCTCCTCGGAAGAGGATTTGCTCACCGTATCATTGTCCTGTCCATCAACTTCCCTCTTGTACTTCCTCCTGGTGCACCCGCTATCGTCACCGTCGTTGTCGTCGCTATCGTCGCTGTCGTCGTCCTTCTTCTTCGATTTCTTGTTCCTCTTGCAATCATTGTCGTCACTATCGTCGCTGTCGTCGCTGTCGTCACTGTCGTCGTCCTTCTTCTTCGACTTCTTGTTCCTCCTGCAATCATCGTCGTCACTATCGTCGCTGTCGTCACCGTTGTCGCAGTTCTTCCTCCTCAATTTTTTCTTCTTCTTGCAATCATCGTCGTCACTATCATCGCTATCGTCACTGTCGTCGCAGTTCTTCCTCCTCGATTTTTTCTTCTTCTTGCAATCATCGTCGTCACTATCGTCGCTGTCGTCGCAGTCGTGTTTCTTTTTCGACTTCTTCTTATCGTCTTCGCTGTCGCTGGAAGAGCTGCTGCTGCTGCTGCTGCTGCTGCTACTGCTACTGCTACTATCGTCGTCGTCGTCGTTTTTCTTCTTGGTCGATCGTTCCAGCCTTACAGAAACTCCTTTTTCTTCCTCGATCAACATCTCAGCCACGTCGATCGCTTCTCTCTTGGCCTTTCCGTTCACGTTCCTGGTTTTCTCCTCGTCGCTGCTGCTGTCGCTGGATTCTTGGCTGGACGAGTCCGTAGATGGCTTCACGGTGGCTGTATTTCCCTCTGGCCCAAGCGGCCCCTGTTCGGCCAGTGGATACGCTTCGATGTAGATCATCGAGGCCACCACAGCGGACAGAGCGACGATTATTAATGCACTGGAACGCATGTCGTACTCGCGAAGATAATTCACCGGCTGAATCCGTGATATCGAACTTGGCGGCTCGTCTGCTCGCGGTCTTATATAGCGGCACTAACGGACGCCTGATAAGCTCGAGATAGAAAGAAGAAGCGACGTATCGGAAGAGCAGTGGTACTCATGGGAAGCTGATAGATCACCGGACCAGCCGAGATTAATCCGTTATTGGATTATTTCAGTATCGCGATACAGCTGCGACCCAATATTTCTCGCAAACGTAATTCCAAGTCGTAGTAAATTTGATCGCTTCTCCAGACAGTCGTTCGCCTTTGTTTTTCTCATTTCTGCGCGTACACACGTTCGCGTTATTTCGAGTAACAGGCTTCTTGAAAATTTACGCAACGTATCTTTCTATACGCCTCGATATTTTTATACGTGTTGCGTTAACCTCTTGTACATGGAACTTTATTCCGTGTACGAATTAAACAAATATGAACTATAAAAAACTCACGTATCGACATCGGGCGGAAGTTATCTTTGCTCCCGTATCGTCGAACAAACGTATCGCGACGCGTCCAACGTCTTCGCATTCCGAACGAAAAATTATTCGCACGCGCAAGACTAAAAATATAGCAGCTGTTCAAGGAGATAATTTTCTCTACAAAATATGTAAAATCAAACGTATCGATGTGGCAGCGTAGACGCGTTTGCTGTCGTATCCGAACACTTTCTCCAACGCGCGAAATTACAGCGATACCTGTTGGAAACTGTTGAAGAAGCTAACGCATCGATACGTATCGATGGAGGAGTCATCTTTGCTCCTCGCGTTTCAAACTATTTCTCCATAGCGCGAAACGAATCTACCAGGATCTGCTGGAGGAGGTTAATCTCGAAAGGTAAGAGGGTTTGGAAATATGCAAATGACACCATAAAGGAACGGTGGAAAGGCAAGAGAACGAGGTGAGACCGTGTTTGGCGAGAGTCGGAGCAAGATTCTATCGCAGTGGAGAATCGAGGCGCGAAGCGTTCGTTTCAGCATAGTTTAGGCAAAAAGTAAAAGTAGTGAGTATCACTGTATATTAGATGATGTTATCGCATCTAACCCTGCGATGCTCCGATTTAATTTCCTTCCCCTTTCCCCCTGTAATGCTTCTACGTATTCGCGGCTTCATTGGAATCAACAGTTTAGTACTATGGTATTGGATCATCGGTCGTGAAAACGCTAAACACGCAACATCGAGACCTATGCTCTCGATAAAACGTATATAGAAACCTTGCTATCGTTACCAGGAATCAAACTCCATCTCGATTCCTCTTTCGCGCGTCAGCTTTTCTGCTAATTGTCTTCCATTGCATTTTATTTTTAAATCCAATCGTTTTCGCGTTGTTCTCGCCTTCCACCGTTCTAAATCCCATTCTTCCTTCTACGAGACACCGATAAATCTCACAACCTTTTGCTCCGTTTGTTTTTGCCTTTCTCTATCGCGCCATGCTATCCAGAATTGCTCTCGAATGGAAACAAAACGAAGAAGCGGAAGATGGCAAGATTTTTCTCGTAAACGCGAAACCGAATGGAAAGTATCAGGAACTATACTATTCGCTAGAGAAATAATTGAAATAGATAGGCGAATAACGCAGAAAAGGTGGAACGATACAGCGGAATTTATTATTTATCATTAGCTAACATTAGCCACATGGGTAAAGTTAGAAAATATTTACATTTAGCGCGAATATATATTTCACAAAGATTACGAAAATATTCAAACATTAAATTATCCACTATATTAATAATATTATCAGTGACATTATATTTAACATTTGTTATACGTTTAAAAGTACAGTATACTAATTTCTCGACGAATATATGTTTATAATAAATATCTTGCAATTTCCATATAAATTTTCAGATTCGTTCCATATTTTACCAACATAATCGTGACGGTCGTATCTCGTTGCAGCGCTAATGAAATTTCAAAATGTTTCGCATAACGCGTACAATATGGACATAAACGTTCTCTATGGTTTTTCAAATATGTTCGTGAGCCGGTGAAGCTTGCATCGAGCGTAGAATATTATTTTGCTCGTATTGCGCTCTCGAGTATTGGAATTCTCATCAAGACAGATCTCTTCGTGATTTCGTAGCCCGTAAACTTCGAGGGATCTCGAGATAGACGGTTCTTCTCTTCAATTTGTGAAAACTGATGGCAAGCACGCTTGTCCCGAGTCGTAAATCCTTCGGTAATAACCGTCTGTTCCATGGTGATCCTTGTTCACGGTCAAACGCAGACGGATGGGTCGTTAACGCGTGTTCGACGGAATCGTGAAACGCCGCCGACTTTGTAATACAACCGTGTTGCGCCTCGCGTTACGTAACATCAACGACTTGTAACTAGAAATACCCTCGACGCGAGTTACTCGTCTCGCTGATTGTTCGGCGAAATCCTCGTTAGTTCCACCGAGCTTGAGAAATACCGGCTACGAGGACGCTTTAACGTAACAACTTACCCACGTCCGTTTCTCTAGTCAGGACTGTTTCACTGGATGAACTTCCACGTTTTACGCTTGGTTCTTCTTCTGTCTAGTTTTGGCAAGTCTTATTCGTTAGTTACCTCACGGGTGTTTGAGTTTGCCGCTACGTTGAGTCTATCGCACACCCCGCCGGCCATAAGTATCAGGACAACTAACTGGAAAATTTATCTATCGAGAATTCTAACAAATTTTACTCGGTCGTTGCGATTCTAACAAATTTTAGTTTATTTATTTTTTACTTGTCTTTTATATTTATTATCGCAGATTAAATTATCATTATATTATACGGCGAGGCACGTGAAAAAAATGACAGATTTATATTAAAGGATCTAGAAGATGGATAACAGCAGTGGAAAATATCAATTTATATAAAATATCATCGTGTTTGATGGTTCTCTAAACCTTTGCGCTCCAATATGCCTTCCGAGGGGACATCGTAAATCTAGCAAACAACTCGGATTTCTCGTCTAAGGGAACACGACGAGATTACTGACGATTATGTAGCAGGAAATTACACGAGCCGAACGTTTTTATGAAATATACCTTTCCCCCGAAGTTTCGTTTCACGTTGCGCGAAAAAAAACAAATACAGAAATGAAATGTATACTCGGATATACGTAAGAGAATATTAGCTGGCAGTACGAAAGTCTTCGCAGCGATGTCGGTGCTGTGACACAGCGATGATAAAAGAGCGTTTCTCTTCCCAGAAATTTTTTCTGTTTCGTGATGTAACGTAACTTCTATGATGTAACGGTACTTCGCTATCGCGGAAACATACACGAGCTGATTATTGTAACATTATATGAAAAATATTTGCGAAGCTGAGGGCAGACCATATCGAACGATCGAACCACACGTATCGGATGCAATTTTTCTCATTCGTTTATTTAGTTTGTAAAACAGTGGGAAAATGAAAACAAGTGAGAGTTACGATATAAACAGCGATGAGTTAGATTTAAACGTTTATGCGGATATTGCAAAAATTATGTTACGAGAAAGCAAGTAATCGATGCGGAGAAGAACGGTACAGTAGCGATAATGACAATGTTCCATTCAATGAAGAAAGCGAGTGAATATAATTTTGGTTTTCGTCGTTTCGTAAGAAGCGTGTGTAGACGGTCAGCTGGAAGTTTCCGAACGCAAAGGGGTAGATTAGTGAGCGACATTAAAAAAAAAAGACACCATCGTGTAATATCCCAGATGCGATAGACAAGTCTAAAAATAGAAATCTAGAATATCAAGGGAATCGCCAAGGTGACTAAACAAAATCATTGACCGACAGACGAACTTCAAAGGGAAGTAGATCGGTATCCCGCCTCGCGGCACTTCATGAAAAACTCTATCTACCATGGCTGCGTCAAAGAAATCGGTTCAGTAAATAGTTCACCCCTTCTCCAAATACGCTCGACACTCCGTGGACGTTCGCGTTACGCGAGGAATTGGGGCGTTTCGGATATAAACGGCTGGCGATGAATCTGACTGGCATCGAGCAGCTAGAATTACTGTCGGGAAACAATCGGGATCCTGTCACTGGGAACGCATCTTTGTCATTTCCAGATCGGCAGAGGAAATCCTGACGATGCTTCTGGAGGCGAGCGAGGAGGGGGTGGAAGGGAATTGGGATGGTGGTCGAATCGTGTGGAGCGTACGTTACGCTTTCGACAACGGCTCTCAGCTAAATGGAATGGATCAACAGCGACTACAGCAGAGACAGATGCAACACCATCATCATCATCACGCGGAGAGGCGAAAGCTACAGGTTCGCCTCGAAATACAGAAAGACGACATTCAGGCCGTGCTGCCTATATCCAAGGTGAGCTCTCTCACGTGCGCAAAGTTTGCCTTTCTAGCGTTTTCTTTTCGATAACGTCGAGATAATGAAGATTACTCGACTTTGACCGAGATATCTTTCTACGTATTCTCTGTTCTATGCTAGGTGGGAACGATACAACGTCGTTCTAAATTAAAGATCTAAGAAGACATTTCCATTAACCGTACTCGTACTTGGAATCGTAAGTTTCTTTACGAAGATGCAATAGCTACAGAATGTATGTACACGTACTTTTACTTTTCAATCAGGTGCCATTTTGCCAACCTCTACGTTTCATTTTCTTTTTTTCTTTTTTTAATTAAACGAATACGAATTTTAATACGCTTGGACCTAGTTAATCGTCGAATCGTTATCGAATGAAATTTCAAGATGTTTCTACAGATTTTTACGCTTGTGTTCGAATACTTTCCCAGGCCACTGTATTCTTTTGAAAAGTAATGCAAAGACAGTTTCAACTCGGCACGACAGTCTCGAGAGGTACTCAGTCACTATGGCTGTCTAATAATCTCTCAAATAACACGTTTCGCCACTCGAAAGTATAAATTTTAATTTTCCGCTGATTTTACGGCCACTCTATATCGTTTCCATCCACGGTAACCTTATATTAGCTGCTTAAGCTCGTCGAGATAAAAACCTTGTCTTCCTCGAGGGGGATGAGACTGTAAGCCGGGGAATCCTGAATCACCGCAATGGTGCGTTCATATCCCTGAAGCCTGGTTAGCTACGCCACGAAGATTATTCAGTGTCGCGTGTATTCTCTAACAAAATCTCGACGACGAACCTCGTTGCCGCTCTGTTGTTCGTAAAATTCGATTGGTCGCAAGAACGTTGGATGTTTGCGTTTGCGATCCGATACGCGCGGTCAGAGGTTGGAGAAACGGTGGCGATAAAGAGAGCTTCCTGGTGCAATTCCTGTCGGGGGACACCATCGAATACGTGCCCGACGATTTTCATTCCCGCCAACTGTGCCTGGAACGTGCACCCGGAATTCCACAGCGGAAACTACGATGGAATTCCACGAATTCGCGCCGGTTAAGAAATAAAAGAATCAACCGGATGGAGAGAGAAAAAAGAGGGTGGAGAAAGGACGAGTACTGGTCTCCTACGCGAACCAATATCGGTACTCGTCGAACCGGCACGATTTTTAGACCAGCCAACCCTCGTTTTCTGTCCTTCGACGTATCCGCCGCCATTCTCGAGATCTCTTGAAAAAGAATCCGCTAAGTTGGCCGATAACCGCCGGCAAAAGTGCCGATCGATACGTGGACCTGTACGTGGCATATGTCCTCGTGAACCGTTCTTTTTTTTTCTTTTTTTTTCCTTGTAAAAACGGAAGGCGTTAGAGGGTTGAAAATGCGACTTCGGCTACGGAACTTTGCAAGAAATAATAACGTACTTTACTTATGTAGCGTAATCTCCTAGCAATTATGGTACAATCAAGAAGGGAGCGATCTGTCGTGAAAAACTAAATCAGAAATCTGGAATAACGTAATTTGCGAGAAAATGTAACTTGATAATTTATCAAGCAATGTTAATCAAACGTGTTCAAACTCTGTTCCGTTGAAAATGAAAAACGTTATTCTATATTTCTACCTTTCTTTCTCATGTACCCATTCGTCATTTTTTTTATTCGTTTCGGCACAGAATTTTGGAGCACAACGATGTTTAACACGTGGTTGTTCCATTTTCTGTACCTAACGCACGCGTTTACACAAATCATCGTAAAAGCATACGTGCTGTAGCTACGGAATTGTAGCTGATATAAAAGCAACGGTATAAATGCGCGACTCCGCTGGCGAAGTAAGGTTTCGATGCCGTTGCGAACAATAAGTCGCAAGAAATGACATCAGTCTCGTTACCTTTCTAACACAGCACGTATTTCGCCGGGTGACAAAGAGAAAGAAACGACAGTCGCGAAATTTAGTTTCTTGCGCCGAGAGAACGTCTCGAAGTTAGTATCTGGCTATGGTCGTGATATAGTCTGAGACTATGTCGTTGATAAACTAATAATGGGACGCGGGTAGATTTCCTCTTGGCAAAAAGGCACCGCCATTAACTCGCAGCTTTCCGGCCAAAAGGTTTAGCCCTGTAGTTTTTCCTCGAGATAAAACAGGGCACGTCCGTGTCACCGACTGGTTTTTATCATCGGCCTCCTGCTGATACGTCATTCGGGGAAATTTATTCGATTTATTCTCGGTTCTTTGACCGAGATTTTGGAAGCTTAGCGTACCGAGGTTAATTGATTTCGGTGTTAGTTCCTTTAACTTCGGAGCGTTTCGGCATCGATCCGCAACTCGCGAATTAAACGACGTGAAATCGGTCAGTTTCGGAAAGCGGGTAGAAGGCGGAGGGCGGGAGCGTGCTGTGTACACGACAATCAGCAGGAGATTCGTGCACGAGCTGCCTAATTGATTAATTAGTTCGCTAATTCGCTTACATATTCCTTTGAAAGGCTGGCAGAAGGGGCAAGTTGTCGGAAGCTTCTTGATTATCCGTACTCTAATTGCTCGTTGCCTCCGCCAGGCGGAAGGAGGGGAAGTTTTTAATTAAAAGAGACACCCTCGTCGTCTGTTCGCACTCGGCAAAGCTCTGCCGGTCCGGCTTAACTCTATGCAGCATCTATGCCGCGGCTGCTTTTCGCGTAGCTGGCCAAACGCGAATCCCCACGCTCGTTTAATCAACGAAAAGAAAATATTTTGGCGGAAGGCTGACGACGGCAGCCGGGCCTGGCGTATAAATATTTAGGCCACGAGGATAAGAAATGCAGCCTGGTTATCCAGGAATAGTAGCTCGCTTCGGACGACTCGTGCCCTTTGACGCGGTGCGGTACCTTGATAATGCATAACTAAATCTTGTACACGGCCGAACAGCAGAACGGAGCTAAGTAGATCAGAGATTCCTGATAAAGTTGGGTAGTTCGAAGCCGACCAACTACTCGACTTGGTAGAGAAGAGGTTACGCAGAGTTGGCGGAGTTCCTTGGAACTTTGGCTCTCCGTGACCGGATAGCTGCGTTGCGCTCGATGTTTGTTTTAAACGCAGTTCCTGCTTCCACGTGCAGTCACGGATTTCTAAAAGCAGCTTTCCTAACGACGGTTCGATGAGATTTTGGCTGGAACAAAAGGGGCGGCTCTGCCGGAATTCGATCGCCCAAATGCTTTTGTTATCGAGACGATCGCTAAAATACCGTAACTGGCACTCTCGCCCTATCTCGAACGACCGTAGCAAACTCGCCGATGCGAAGGACGAAAATAAATCCCGTGGGAGTTATCCGGACGAATTTCCCAGCGAGAAAATTCTCCTAGGTTAAATGGAGGATTCGTGCAAGCAGGAAAAGCGCCCATACGCTTCCAAGTCTCGATTCGAAGTCGCGTGAATCGAAAGAATATCGATGACCGGAGGGAACACTTTAGAAGAGAAAGTCCGATGAGCCTGTGCTATTCGGAATGCACTCAATGGCAGGTTTTTTGCGCTCGCCTAAGATCGAGCTTATCGATGCCAACCAGGGGCGCGGGTTCAAAGATATATATACATATATATATACATATATATATATATATATGTAGGTGGCATGAGCGCACACGTAGAACCGGAGACAAGCGGGTGTAGGTGGACGGATAGAGAGCCGCTCGAGGTCAGAGATTTAAATTCCCTGGCTGCAATATCCGAGTCGTTTGATGTTCCTTCCAAAGGGCAGACTGTACGGAAGCCAACTTGGAAATGGCTTCTCGTGCACCAGGCTGCTCTCGTCTCTCGTCCTGCCGTCCCCTTTCCCACTGAATGGCCGTTCTAAAGTACACACACCGGCAAGGAATATGATGTACAGCCAACACGTAGAATAACTTCCATAACGATACGACTACACCTCTGTGTACGTATGCGCGTGTGCGTGTATACCTGTGATACAGGCGCGTGTATACATATGAAATGGTCGAGCGACGCTGATGGACTCGTCTAGGCCATCGAGGAGACCCTTTAAAAGCTTTTCCCTCGACTGCAGACCGCGACCATCCGCGAAACTTTTCTGACAGCCCCGCTTGGGAGCAAACAAAAGCTTCCAACGAACAAGGGACGATCGCCGTTCGCTAATACGACCGAGCGACTTTCCTAAATGGAGTTGGAGAACGCTTTAACAAGATCCCCGAGGAGTCATAGAGGCAAAGGCGATGCTTTAATCGAGTTCATTTTCGTCGTAGAACTGGGAGGTGATGAACACCGCGGTGTTGACGGGTCGCCAAGTGTCCCAGGGGATGAAAGTGTTCATCGTAAGCCAGGCCGGAACCGTTGCCGACGTTACGCTGCAATCCTCCTGTCACTCGGAAGACGAGAGTGTGCTTAAGGTACGCGGCTTTCCTTTTTCCAGCTTTACGAGAAGAATCGTTTCTGACAAGATGTTACGTGTTGTGTTACAGGTATCATCTTCTTGTAGCAGCGTGTACGTGGACGGCACGGAGATACGTGGCTCCAGCAACGCGTCAGTTCTCGTTAAGTACGGTACTTACACGGGGCTGGCTAAATTCACAGTTTGGATGCCGGAATTCCCTTTGGAGATGACCGTGGCGGACACCAGATTAAGTCAGATTAAAGGCTGGAAAGTTCCCGAAGAACACGCTGTAGGGGCGAAAAGCAAGCGTAGTCTGAACTCCACGAATTCACGTTCCAACGAATCCAGCTCGAAAACCAAAAAGAGGAGCGCCGCGGAGTTGGAGGACACTTCGATGGATATCGAAGACGCGGATGTGATTTTGGAAGAAGACGAGCAGGAAGAAAGATTTCGAGGAAGCGATAACGGATGGGATACGATCAATTCTATAGATAGAGGACCTTCCACCAATTGCAGACTCCGATTCCAGCAGAGTCCTATCGAAGTACACGCGAGATTCCTGGCTACCGATCACGATTCAGGAAGAGTCTCTTACTTTGTGAATCGCCGTACCTGGCTACGAGTGACAGATCTGGTGAATGGGATGCTTCGAGTTTCTGATCCCAGAATCGCTGACCTGTTACAAGGGAGAATCGTTCAAGGTCGTGGTGTAGGTAGAACGGAGGTGCAGGTTCTTTCGCCGATTACGAGCAAAGTAATCGGCGCGAAGGAAGTGCGAGTGGTTAACGACCGTGTGGCGGTCACCAGGTTGTCAGTTAGAGTGGTGTCTGGGTTACAACTCACTATTAGTCCGGACACTGCTATAGAAAATGGATATGTCGCGGAGACGTCGGTGACGAGGAAGCTGACTGCTCAGTATCAGGTGAGGTACATGTTTCTCTTGTTAGCGTAAAATATCTATCGAGTAAGAGATCTAGCTGCGAGGAAAAAACGATCGAATTTCAATAAGGAAATTTATTATTTTCGGATTTATTATTTATTATCTATTTCGTTCGCTAAATATTAGAACTAACATTTATGGTTTGAATATTTTTTGCATTTATTTGAAAACAAACTTTGCCTCGGATATTTTTACGCTGCAATCGGATTATAATCTTTCGCATGTCTGCATCGAACATAGGAGGGACTGCTGGATATAGACGTGGAATTTTCTGACGGTACGAGAACACCGTTGAGAGAAATCGCTGTGAACGACTACCACTTGTTAGTGGAGAGTCTAGACCCGGAAGTGGTGGCATTCGCTCCGATGGTCGCTTCTCATCATCCTCGAGTGATTGCGGTCGGCGAAGGGAGAGGCGATTTGTTACGAGTCAGTCTTCAATTGGCCGACGCCTGTCGTCTAACCGGCAGGAGGTCTGGAAAAGGATCTCAAAGAGCGACCGCGGCAGCCCTTGCCAGCGCTTCCGCCAACGTTGAGGTGGACTTTGCCTCGAGCGATCTTCCCAATCGACCCGAGTTCGTACAGAATGACGGAGGTGGAACGGTTGGTTCTCATCATCACAGAGAAAGGAAGACCAGCAGGGGAGAGATGGCTCCTGATTTGCACGACATTCTCATCGGTAAATAGATCCAGTTCTCCTTCGTCGCATACTCTCGCACTCTTTTTCTTTTCGATGAATGCCGCTGTATATTTTGGTAGCGCTTTGCGTCCTCTTGCTTCCATCGATTTCTATCTCAGTCAATCTCGAAGCTTGGCATAAATCGTGTCATTTGTTTTATTATTGATCGTCCAATAAGTCCGTGTCGCGTTGTTAAAACAACCGAAACGACGAATCTTATGAAATTTAGATCAGAGCTAGTACCTGAGAGGAGAAGATCAGCGAATAATAAGCAGTTTGATTTGTAGATAAACGATCACGGATAACTATTGTAACGACCAAATAACCAAGAAGAATAAACTGTTCGGACTTATCGGACGAATTGCGTAACAGCTTCTTTCGCTTTGCATCACCTTCCGTTTCTTCGTTTGAATCTCCGTTGCTCGTCACTTCGCCATCGCTTCGAATCCTCTCCACCGCTTGATGCTCTATCGCTTAGCGAACTGACGGGTCCAGTGAGCGGGTGTACGAGTAACATGCGAGAATTCTTCGACCTGTCAGCTTCGACACACTCTCTCTCTCTCTCTCTCTCTCTTTCCGTGCATGACGCGAAGCGTCGATGTCGCTTTTCTGCAGGCAGCTGGTTGCGCGGGAGGATACGCAGCTAGCCGGGAGCTGCCTCGTTCTCTACTTCCAGTACTCGTTTCTCACTCTTCTCCTCTCTCTTCCTGTCTCTTTGTTTTTTGTGCAAAGGGCTACCGCTGAAAGACGAGAACGGGCACGAGCACAAGCACGAGCACGAACCTTTGGTGCAGGCACGGCAGCACCGCACGGCTATAGCTAATGGCATGTCTTCAGGAGGAATGGGCGGTGTTGGGATACGGCATCACGGAGTAAATCGTGTGAGCCCACTCGAGATCGGGATGTACGTCCTTCTGGCAGCCTTCTGTTTCGCCATCGTCGTCTTCCTCGTCTCCTGCGTGGTCTACGCGAACAAGTTCAAACTACAGCCGCCGGATTCTCCGCTACCCGGGTCGGCGCTTCCGGTACTGTCGGGAGCAGCCAGGGCCAGAGCAGCCGCCAACCAGCTGGCATCGGGAAGGAGACCTCCCAGAGAGTCTACCACGAACGCACACGATTGGGTCTGGCTGGGCAGAGCCACTCTCGAGAGAGCCGCTTGCGGACCGCAACAGGTATCGATGCTACGTTTTCACGAGTCTGAAAGTCGTCCACTATGCGATAGCATAACGCGCGAACGACGTCGAATCAACTTGTACGTATTCGCAACTATCGTTTATTCGATAGCATAGCATCGATGCAACGACAATCTTAAATTATTTACGCGTCGATACTATTTGCCAGCTAAAGCTTTTCGAGTTTAAAGGCTGAATTTCATACGTTACACAGGCATTTAATTAAAGGAAATATTTGGATTAAATAAACAAATATTTAATTCCAATTTTTTCAGTAGATTTAATTGATATCTATGTGAAATGAAAAATGTTGTACATGGAAAGTCGAAGCTCGCAACGTTTTTCCAATAATCGGACGAGTGTAATGATTATAAGTGATTTTACAGGCAGTCGGTGAAAATAATATCGTAATATGACAGGCACTATGAAATAAATAAGCATGGTTTTGATGATTTACAAGAAGGACCAAACTTCCTGGGAAGGATCCTTATTACCTGTAGGGTCGGCAGTAAAGAGACAGAATAGAACGTCTACTCGTGAACCATTTGTAACACATTCGCTGCCACTAACAGCAAGATAACGATGTTATCGTTCGTGCGCTGTGCTGTTATTTGGGCCACGATCTTTAAGCCCCTAATTTTTTCAGCTTCATAAGCGAATCGAACTAAATCGACAATTTATGTTTCAGGTAAGAGTGACAAGCAACCCCCTAGCTGGTGAGAACGAGGGAGAAGCGGGAGAATTGGCGACTTGTTTCGACAATCCAAACCACATCGAGCTACCTTCGGCGGGACAGCGTAGCAATGGATCAGGGCCGATAGATACCACGACTTATTGCAAGAGGGACAAAGTCCCACGAAACAGTTTCGCGACGAAGCCTGTAACGAAACCACCTACGGTGGTATCAGGAACTACAATCACTACTCCAGCATCTATGGCTACGTCCACCGTGACTTCTGCGCGAAACGAGTAATTGTTTTACTTTATTTTATAGGAGAACAGAAGGATTAAAATCTAAATGCTTTCCGTCGCTCTAAATATAAAGTAACTCGTTTATCTTAACGTAGCAACGATGACGTCCCACCACCCTTACCACCGCACGGAATCCCCGTAACCTCGGCGATGGCTTCAACGACTACAGCTGTTCCTGTCGGCGCAACGACCAACAACAACGGCAACGAGGACTACAAACCTCCCGTACCACCACACAGAAACACAGGAGTGATCGTACGACTACCGGAAACACCTAGGAAACATCGTCACAGAGCTTCGAGTAGCAGCGCGGGCGCTCATCATGGGAACAATCAGCGGCACAGCAAGCAGATTCACCATATCAAGCCACACGGTAAAGCTAGAGTAGGTAGTCCGAAAGAGAACGACGCGGAGGAAGAGGAGTTTGTGGAGCTAGTGACTCACGATGACAACAGGCATTCGAAGGACGCGAGAGCCAGAGAAGTGAAGAGGGCGACGATCGTCGGTAATCCAATGTTCTCGTCGTTCTCGACGAACGCGATCGCCTCGTCCATGAACGTGTCCAGCCCGACCGTGGCCTCATCGTCCTCGTCACCGCCTAACTCGTCGCCGTCCTCTACCGCTTCCTCTTCCTCGTCCTCTTCTTCGTCGTCCGTGTCTTCGTCCCACGAGCAAGAGGAATCGGTGGCGCTGGACGACCTGAACCTGGGCATGGACTACAACCAGATCATGCAGTACTTCGACAACTTAAAAGAGTCGAACGCCTAGGTGATGGCGTTCGGCCTTGAAGAAGGCCGAGTAGTCAAGGTCGATACGAAACCCCGGAACCCTCGTTGAGACTAAACGGCATAGCCGGATAACGAGCTCGGCCACGTTCTCCGCTTCCTCTCTCGCCGCGTAGCACGTTCGCAATGGAGAACCAAAAGGGCCGGGCTCGCGCCGTTCGAACGACGCTCCGGACGTTTCGTATTCTAGGCTATAATCTAGTCAGCTTCCTAGCAGCACATCAAGAGTATCGCGCAAACGCATGGACACGAGACACGTTATACAGACATACATACACAGATACATATAGGCAAAGAGAGAAAAAGATAGACGCGAGAGAAACAGGTGTAAGCTGTAAGAGGCGCGCGTATTTCCAACGCGAATTATCGCGAATCGTACAATGCGCGCGACTTCTCGTTGTAATACAGTGTACGCGAGGAATGATACACGCGCGAAGGCACACGGACATTCATATATATATACACACACACACATATACACACACGCAGAGGCTTCAAAGATGTGATCGCCGGTGGCCGGGGTGGAGTAGGTAGATCGCGCGCTCGATTCGACCAGCTTTTCCTTCTCTTTCCTCGACGATCGATCGACCGCCGATCCTCGCTTCCGCCTCCGTGCGCTATCGATCTCTCGTTCAAGCCTTTCCCTCACGCCAATCGAACAAACCTCTTTCCCTCGTTCCTGCCACGCGACAGGGCATTCACCAAAAAGTGGCCGGACAAAAACCGACTCTTTTGTCTCGAAATCGATCCTCGGCTTCGATAGCGACGTTCAAACCGCACGAATGCCTCGTCTTTTTTAGTCGTCTTTCCATACCTTTTGTGTTCATCCGTGCTCTATCCATCGTCGGTTCCTAACGATAAAGATAAAGCTTCTCCTGATGTTTTTCCCTCAAGGTTTTTCTGCTATTTTACCCGTTTTATTTCCAAGTATTCGCTAGCGCTCGAGTCTTCCCGACCGTAGATTCCAGTCGTGGGCCGAGATCGATATCGAAATGAACGATCGTCGGGCACAGGGCCATTTACTCTTTTTCCGATCTACACCGGGGGAAACGTAATATTTATTCGATCGTCCGTACGTCATAATGTTTGTAAATTTTGCTTTGTAAGACTGTGTACATATATATATTATATATATATATATATATATCGCGACCTAGCGCATGTTAATTATGAACTGTAACAGATTACGAAGTTACATTTGTATGGCAAACTCCATAGAGCAAACTAACTCGCATATCTAATCGCTCGACGGAGCCGAGCGAAAACGCGAGCACGGGCCGCGTGCACCTTTCTACCTATCGGCGTTTCCCGTCTATTCTAATCCTCCTCGTTTTGTACGGACCTTACCGAATCGCTCTTCACGCGAATCACCTATTTGCCATTCGTACTTTAACCTGTAATTTTCCACGCATACACACGCACACATACACATACACATACCCGCACGCATATATAGACTTATCTCGTAAAACTATGGAAAAAGCAGAGTTTCGTCCAACGATGAAACAACGTATTCTGAAATCTCCTTAACTCGTTAACTCGTAGAGGCCGAGTAGACTCAATTTTCTGGAATGTAACGATCGTCTGATTTATAAATATTCTATCTTTTAATGCGTCGTATCGTTTCTGCTAAAAATAAGTTACGTCACATTTATATTCGAAGATTACATGGGAAAAACACGATGAGTCCATTCTTGCCGATAAGTTCTATTTTTTTTTTTTTTTTCGATTGCTAAACAGAAATACTTTAATGAACGCGATGCAATTGGAAGGAGGAGTCGGCGCAATTAATTAATTACGACCGTCAATGGTTATCGGTGTTTCAGTTTCACTCGTTGAAACTTTTCTGAAAATATTGCGAATCTTACGTATCTTGCGTTGTTGAAGCAAGAACGAGATCGCTATATATAAATGCAAACACGCGTGACACGGTTAAACGGAATTAATTTCCACGAAATGAGCTGGTTAACAAGTTAAGGAAAGCAGAGCCGTGTAGATTATTAGAAGATTTTCGAGCTGCGAAGTGGGAAACGCTAATCTCCTAGACGAGCTCGCACCGGCCCGAGACGCTGCTCCGGTATCGCTTTTAATTACCATTCAACCCATCGATTGGATTCCGCAATTGTCCTCGTACGTGCCACCGATCGCGAGTGCTCGTTTTAAACGCGTCGCGAGTCGAGGCACGTGCTTCCCCGCGTGAATGCGAGCGTAATCGCATCTGTGCCATCGTTAGTTACATCGTAGAGACGCGTCCTCGTCCATGTTCGTCTATACATATACAAATACACGTTTACACCCAGAGAGAAAGAGAGACTGGAATGGAATGAATCTGTATGAGAGAATATGAATGAATGGATTAGAGAGATATGCAAATGCAAAATACACGCACACCTTATAGCCTTCGTTCTTCCGCACTGATTTGATTTCCACTTGCGAATCCAATCGCACGCCTCCTTCTTCCCTGCGATCGTCAAAGATCATCTAACAGGCAAACCCATGTTCGAGACTAATCATTTTTTACTCTTATCAAGGTTAATAGGAATGAATACTTAAGAAAGGAAGAATTTTTGTGAAATGATTTTCCCTTTAAAAATACGATACGATTCATCCGCTATTCGTTCGTACATAAAGAATAAACTAACTTAGTTGATACGTAACTGAGCTAACTCTTGTTATACGAATGTATATTCTTCTAACGAATGTGCAATTATTTGCTTGTATGACGACTAAATTCTATATGAAGACTACCGAGTCTTTTATAGGAGAACACTGTCAAAGTTCGATAGATTGATAACAATGTAGGAAACAATTTTCCTTAACGTGGGTTGCCTGTACGTAAAAGATCATCGAGTTAAACGAAACGATTAAATCTTAAGGCGAACAGCCAAGGCGCGCAGGAATCGCAGCAATCCGATCTATAAACCAACGGATCCCTGAAGGGTCGCTCTATCTTATATAGGCATTTAAGGACTACGTGTCTAAGTATGTATGTATCTGTAAGTTGTGTGTTAGCATGTCAAGCGTGGGATATAGTGATGTAATGCCGATGAACACAATGAAAAAAAGAGAAAAGACGCTCGAGTCGGCGTTCAAAAGCGTGGAGGCGCGTCGACGTGGGCCACGCACGTTAACCCTTTGCGATCTTACGTCGACTAAATAAGAGAATTATTTTATTAATCGTATTCTCATTAAGGCCTCTATATTTCCTAATCGATTGTGAATAACGTTTATTTAATTAACTTTCGATTTCTACTAACATTCCTTCGCCTTCTTCTTTTTTTTTTTTTTTTTTTTAATTCGTACATCGTGTCGTGAACGAATGTCCTTACCTTTAAAGATAACTGCAAAGGGTTAAAAGGTGCTGCAGACAACGTAAGATACCCCGCCGAGAATCTAGTCTTATAGCGTAACTAATGCATTAATTAATAAATACTAATGAACGCGAAGCGCGATCTACGTTGCCTTTCGCCTGACTTAAACGTATCCTCGAATCGTCTGGCGGGTTGAAGTGGCGTCGTTATCGCAGCTCTGCCCGCGGCCATCCTTTCCTTTTCCTTCGAGGAGCATCGAGAGACGACTCTTCGTTTCCGAGATAGCGAGTCGTTAAAACGAATCAATCATATCGAGTACCGTGAGTGAGAGACGCGCTAATTACACTTACTTAAAAAACGTATGCCAGGGAATCTCGTCCTCCGGACGAGACGAGAAAGGAAAAATGGACGAAAAGATGCCCGTAGGACGAGGAATCCCGCGCAGAGCCGGAAAAAAATAGTATTTACGATAGAAAATAGTGGAGAGCTTGCGAAGCTGTTTCACGTGAAACGAACGCTGTTGAATGTTTCGCTTGTCGCGATGTTACAGAGAAAAAAGAAAAAAGAAAAAGAAAAAAAGGAAGAAGCGAAACCGCCCCCGATTCGCCGTTAAACACTATCAACGTACAAACGATCTTACAGTTACTATTTTTTACTTAGAATACTATTTCCTCCAGCTCTGGCCACGGCCAAAACATTGTATATATATATACGCATTTCCTTGTTTTCTCGTTCAAAAGTCAGAAAAATGTAAACTCGCGTAAGAGAAACTGTGTGACGTTCCTCGGCTCGCTTTTCGTAACTTTATCCGTTCGTTCGATCATTTTCGAACGCCTTTCGCGATCGTTTTGCGATTATAGAATGATGAAAGTGAAGCTTAAAGCACGATGCAACTCATAACGCCGAATTTTATAATATACGATACTATCTCCAGGAGCTTTGTTTGGCGCAAACGAAATCTGCACGTCCTAGAGGCGGAAGCATTCTCACACAGGGGGCACCCTGTTTAAGTCGAAACTGCCGGTCTCTCTTTTCTCCTTTTTTTTATTTTTGATAAGTTCCCACCGATCAGGGAGGATTATATTATAAATATATAAATATATATATATACATATATTGTAATAGAATATCGTCGCAATGCTGATTCTGCATTCACACACATTCCTCAGACACGATGTCGCTGTATCTACGTTAAGTGTGATAAATGCGGATAAAATAGATAAACGATTGACGAGGCGTCGACGGCAATGACGGCGACGGCGACGGCGACAAAATACGACGAGGACGGCGATGACGACCGCGTCCACGACGACGATGGCAATAATCGACGATGCTCTCGCGAATCACTGTCCTCTCGCTATACGCATATCTATTTATCGTTCTTCTAGCTGGCACGGATTTATCGTAAAATCCGTTACCAAGATCATTCACTTTGTACTTATCGATTAGTATGTATATTTATTGTATTATGAAAATGATTATCTTTAATCTATCACGATCATAATCATCGTTGCTGTTATTGTTATTGTTATTGAGATTGTTGTTGTTGCTGCTGCTATTGTTATCGCTGTTTTCGCCGCGTTTCGCCCTGTCGTTTGGGGTTGCCGTCGTGGTGGACGTCGCCATCGCCATCGGCATCGGCGTAACCGATACGCTAATTAAACAATAAGATACGACTATCGCCTACTCAATGTACAATATGTAGTATTTACCTGTTGTTACCACCAAACCGTCATCAAAGATATATAAAATATTGTAATTGTAACACATCGGTATTGCTCGAATTCTACTTCAATCCTGTCCATCGTTAACGAATGCACATACTAATTCTAGTTACACAAGGTAAGTAATGGCACGTTACACGTCGAAAATGGTTTCTTACGATTAGATGAAAAAGAAAGAAACGAAAACGATAATTCGTATACCACGATTTTTATTTGTTCCTCATTTATAGATATATACTTGATTGATATATAATTCGTCCTATTCTCTAATAATGATTGGCTATAATATAATGATTAGAAAAAAAATAAACAAACACGAGAAGTTACAAAAATTAAAGAGACATTTGAGTGTTTTAAACACTGTATATTTACAGCTATATACATCTTAAATTAAACATACTCGTTGAACCATCGCCTGTCATATTTTGAGATCCATTTATGGCAACCAAGCATATTATTCTGAATGATATATTTCCAATTCCATGGGTTTAGATTTTCTCTTTCCATTTTTTCCTTGTTCTCTGCCATTTTATCCATAATTTCTTGACTAACTGCCATAGCAGTACATGGCAACCTTTTCGCAATATTTTTTAAAATGCGTTTAACCTAAAAAGATTATTTGTAATATCGCGTGCTATGTCAAAATGTTAACGATCGATAACAAGTCGAAAGATTACAATAAAATTTTGTCAATACCTCGAAATATTCAATCTCTCCTCCAACTTCTATAATAACTTGTCCTGCTTTTATTGGAGTAGCATAATGATCTATACTTCCTTTACCAGAACCCATCCGTACTCCATGGCCCTATATTGTGTATAAGTTAAAATTAGCATCTTCAAATATTATTTCATATCCATTACCTTCTTAGTAATAGGTTGCCAAGGAGCAGGTACTCTCCAAAGTGCAAATACTTTACTGTAATCTACATTTCTCAAAATTGTCATACGGATCATTTCAAAATTGTTGTATTTCAGTCTGCCACCACTTGTTGCCTGAAAAAATTCACATCTTTATGTTTAATTAAACACATATACAGTTTTTCAATTTTATTGTTTATTCCTTTACTATTATGCCATATTGTCTGTGTAGAAGGGTATTATGATATTCTTCTGGACCTCGCATTAGTCTCAATCTTTTTTGTGTTTTAAAAGGGCGTATATTAGGTGGGTACTGAGGTGCTCTCGACATAACTTTGAGCTTCATACGATCAGGAAATTCAACATCTATGAAAAATAGTTATTTATTAATAATACATATACACATATTTTTGTTCTATTTTGTAACAAATTAATAATTTCAAATACCACTAAAGTCAGGCGGTAATGAATAAGATTTTACTCCGGCTGCTGGTACCGACTTAAACACACAATGTGCTATAAAATAATGCAAATTAGTAAAAACGAAATATTTTAGGAAGGAAATAATTGCAGTAAAACTTACGTGACAACAATAATGTTGAGATTCTCCTACACACTTGCATCTTCACAACGGTTATATAGACCTTACCCCGTTAAAAAATATTTGACTGTATTTGCTTTAAAAAATGTTACGTTCTAAATTTTTTAACCTCAAACTTCTTTCTGATTTTAAATATTGCCTCAGTATT
Source organism: Bombus terrestris (assembly GCF_910591885.1). Lineage (NCBI taxonomy): Eukaryota > Metazoa > Arthropoda > Insecta > Hymenoptera > Apidae > Bombus > Bombus terrestris. The sequence goes on along the minus strand of NC_063281.1, from coordinate 10,796,992 downwards.
TAAAAAATAGCACCTCCGTTCAAAATTCTAATATATTTGGTACCTTAATATTTCCAGTTTGTTCGACACGTTTCTTTTACATTGTATTTTCCATTTATAATATTATTAAATGCAAATACATAACCACAACATAGCATAGTAGGTAACTAAAAAAGATCACCAACCTATGCACCACAAAAAACACTAGACTCACTTTGGAACCACAAACAAATTAAACGTGATTTAAAAGTAATCATAGAGATATAAAGATCATAGCAAAGATAAAGTACGCAAGTCATATGTTATCGTGTAAGTGGATGCGATATAGAAATGGATAGAGAACACTGTCCGTCTGTTCTTGTTTAATCAAGCAGGCAAACTAGCATCAGACTCTAACGGTCAACTATACACATATTTCTTGTTCGGTGCTCTTGATGGGAAAATGTCTATATGTCAGCTTCCGACCCTTCTCACACAACACCATCCAATTACGAGCGTTTTCACGCGTCTCCATCAGTTCGGGGACGTTTCTAAACCTCTTTCTCGTCCACGCGTGTTTTCACTATCTCCTTCTCGTTCTATTGTCGTTCGTATCGCTTATTCCTTTACATACTATTCCTTTCTCTTTCTGTAGCCGTCCATACAGTCTACGCTACTCGTAAACAATAGAAAATAGGCAATAGAAAAAGAGAGAGACAGTGTACAACAGCGACAGTCGATACGAACAGCAACGGAAAGAGAGGACGACAATGTACGAATAATATGGACTGGATGAACGACAATAGAACGAAAGAGGAATAATATGCGATAGGAACGGATGACACGAACAGCAATAGAAATAAATAGGAATAATGTGCGGCAAGGACAGACAGTACGAACGGTGATAGAAAAAGGGAACAACAATGTTTGAGGATGGTGGATGCTGCAAGGATTTTCAACAATTAAACGCTTTGTTCATTTGCAAAATGAGATTGATTTATTGACTGCAATTTGCAAATTTACGATAATCGTACAATTTTACAATAAGTTCATGATTCTCTGTATAGTAATTTACGTAATTGCGTAATTTTATCAGAATTTGATTCCGTTGCTTGATGGAGCCAAACAACTCTGCTCTTGTAAAACTGGCGATCAAAATGTCATTCGTTTTCAGATCGTCATTAAGCGTCTACTTTCCGTAGACCCGGTACGCACATCTATTTCGACCATTCATGTGTATTCGCATGTTACTCCCACTAAAATCATCGGAGAAAAAAATGTGTGTATAGTTTGATCGAAAACCGTTTAATGTAAGAGGCGGTAATACGTGGAGAGTACTTTTAGTTGAATTTCTCTCATGCCATTAGCAACCTTCTTACTCATCTCTGCAAGCAAGTAGTAAAATGTCCCTAGATACAAATTATGCAACCTACCATCTGCCGCTCTATCTTTTTACAATGAAAGACTGTTCAGCTAACGTTGAAACAGCTGATATGAGTCGTTGTGTCAAAACATTTTTGGAAACTGTGTGTATTGTTCTTTCCCACGTATTTGCTTCTGAATGACTTGGAAAGTATAAAAGAACCAACACTAAGCAAAAATATGTATGATCTATATAAAAGTGTCCAAAAGAATGGTGCCTTCTGGCGAATCGTGCTGTGCCACAACCTTCTAGGCTTCGTTTTTCTATTGTATCGTACCACCTGTGAACCGTTGTCATAAAATAGTGATTAATAATGGCACACAATGAGAAAATTTTTGCTTGCTCCTCATCCGGTTGCAATATGGTAATAAAAATATCTATATATTTATGTTAGAAGTAGTAAGCATTTTGTCGTCTTGATATATTTCATTGTAAATTATAATTCTTCCTTGTATTGAAAGAAGAACAAGAATTTCTGATTGTTTGAATATATCATTTAATCATATTCCACTTATTCTACAGAGTTTTGCAAATGAGGATCAGTTATCAGTTCATAAGAAGAAACATGATATGATGTTAAATCTTGGAAATAGTTCCAAGAATGGCAGTTTTGTTGGTAGGTTGCAATTGAAATAAGTTTAATCATTGAATTATATTTCAAACATAGGGACAAGTAAATAAGAAATGTCTATACATTTTGCAGCAGATCAAACACCAACGCCAACACGTTTCATTCGAAACTGTGAGGAAGTTGGCCTATTCCAAGATTTACAAAATGTAAATCCTTTTGAAGAAACTTTTAGGAGGGCAGTGGAGTCTGGGAACACTGGCACACTGGCGGTACCAGAGGTAAATCATGAAATTAAAATAAATTTCAATATCTCATATTACAAATATGTCTCTAGGCTGGAATTACGGATGATACTTTACATACACCGCACATATTTCCTCACATAGCCGATGTGCTGTCTACTAGCAGTCAAATGTTGTCAGAAAATTCTGTGCAAGAGTGTGGAAGCATCTCGATCACTGAAAAAAGCACAGAGGAAAAAACTACCATTCATACTGAAGTTTGCAGTACAGTAAAACTCACTGAAACTGATGAACAGAACTTAATGAAGGAAAAGTTAACCATTGAACGAAATGTGACCTTAACAGAGAATGTTATCGATCAAGTTACGCAAACGCCAATAATGCCGAAAGTTTTACAAGAACAACCTAGTCCACAATTGTGAGTAATTTTTAAATCTCCTTTTCATTAAAAATTTGAATGTTCTTGCACAAATGAATAAAGAATATATTCTTGTAAAGATTGATTAACGGCGAGGAGGTACAACTACTACTAAAAACGGCAGATGGAAAATTAATGCAACTCTCAGCAATTCCAGTTTGCGATTCTGTTGGTACAACAAACGTGCAGTCATTGAAGCAACAAACGGTTGTCATAAAGACGGAGCCACTTTTGCAATGTAATACAAGATTGGAGTCCAAGAATCCAGCAGTTTCTACACTATCTTTAGCAAAAATGGTATTGTAGTATATTTAGGATATATTTCAATAAAATATTTTAGTTATCTCGCTTTTGGAAAGTAATATTTTTCGTATAATTATAGAAATTAAAACAAACACTAACGAAAGGTTCACAAAATCTAAAACCGATTAGCAATTTCTCAAAAGATGAGTTAAATAATTCAAAAAAGAATAGAAATAAAACGGTAGAAGATCAATTGAAAAAGAAAGAAATTCTCGAACGTAATCGTGCTAGCGCGATGAGGGCAAGAGCTAAAAGAAAAGCGTGGATACAGCAGCTGGAAAGAACGGTTACCAATGTGAATGAGACCAACGTGGCTCTAAAAATGGAAATAAAAGTTCTACGAACGGAAGTTGCTAAATTAAAGACGCTTCTATTGGCTCACAAAGACTGTCCAATTACAAAGGCGATGCAGAAAGGTAATAGAATAATATGAAAATAATTACTCACTATTTGTTTTATTCTTTATTTTATCTTTTCATGTTATTTACAGGAAATGGTATAATACTTGGTCCAAAAATAATATCCGTAAATTCTGATACTATAACAAGCCCAGTTCCAGTAGCATCTGCGATAAAAAGGACAACCTTCTCTTCCATGGAAGTGCCTATTACACCGAAGAAAAAATTATCTCTGGCAGTCTCGAAAAACCCTATAATATTCCCAAAAGTAGATTGCAATACAAATTTATCAATTCCTAATGCTACGTTAATAAAAACAGTACCTACTTTAAAAATTATGGGTGTCGGTCAACTATTAACAGAAAAGGAAGAAACGAAGCAAATTTTTATTGTACAAAATCCTATGAAGAAAGTGGAGAATCCTACTAGGCAAATAATTCAAATTAACCCTAATTACGAGATTGATCAGAGCGCGTCAAAGACTAATGAACCGTGAATGTAATTTATCGGAAACTTCAAAATTTTGCTCAAAGATATAAAAGACAAGTATCGTAAATAGTCGTTAAACAATTTCAGTTATACTAATTCTCCGTGAGGAATTGGCGCAGAATTACGAGCACATCGTAATTCGTAACTGGGTTACGACTATTTCAAATTTCGCGCGCTGCGGTTTACACGAGTTCGGTGGGTTTCATATTACAAGGCGTAACGATTCTCTTTTATTCACGCAATGTGTTTGAACTCATTTAGGTTTAAATCAGCAAACAAGAGAGGAGAGAACAGAGGTGCTGCATTGATACTAACTATTGTTTCATAATAAGTACGGCAAGAGTATCATCCTGGAAATTTTCAATTTTCACACAGTGCCTGGTCGCGTATATATCTGCAGGTGCGTCTGTGAAAGAAATCATACTACAAGTATTTATCTATTATAATAAATAGAGTATTTTTTCTGGTAATGTTTTTTATCCACTCTGTTTTACCTGGTTCCATCATTCTAGAAAAATATATTAATTAACGAGTATTTTATTGAATAAATTTTACAACCATTTATTATACAGTAGGTTTCCTATTCCCTTCCTGCCGGTTAATCCGAAAATATATGTATATGATTATTTATCGCTTGTTAATAAAAAAGCAAAAAATACATATACCTACATGTATTTACTGTTTACATAACATAGATGTAAAAAGATGGATATATAACAACTATTAGGATATATAGGATATATAACAATTAATTTCGTGCTTTTTTACATAATTTAGACGTTTATTGACAAAATACATCTCAATCTCCGACATAGCTATCAGCGTTGAGTTACAAACTGGTTTTCTATGTCAAAATACCTGGAAAATGTAGGATGCCAGGAAAAGGTTTTGACTTAACGCATACAGACAATCGATTACATGTAAAGGTGCGGAATTAATTTGAACATCTACTACTTACACTGAATAATGTTTCTTAAATATTTTTTTCTTTTACAAAAATGTTAACAATCTTTTTCCTTTTCTTTACATTTGTTTTTTCAAACAAAATGACGCCTAAATTTTCTAATCAGCAGTTCAATTTTATTAAAAGTATGTTAAATTTTACTGTTCATCGTTGAAAAATTATACAAAATTTAAATTATGAAGTTTTCCCAATTGATTCCACAGTTTTTCATCCACATTTAGCGTTGCAAGAAATCTCACGATGATTCTGTGACCCTCGGGCCCTTATCAGTTCTCCGTCCAGTCGTCTAACAATTCTACACCGGACAGGAGAATGATAAGGGGCTTTGGGCACGAAACGCCTCGACACGAGGCTACCAAAAACTTCCTTTGCCGCCTGGTATCCAATCTTCGCGTGATTTCCTGTGAATTCTAAAAAAGAATATTCTTCTATCTACTCCTCGAGCATATTACTAACAGTTACCCTCTGGTTACATAAGTTTCATTCTATATATTGCTATAACCATTCCCCTTTCCTCAAAAAGAATCCAATGAATGGCAGACATTGATAGAAGTAAGTAATTGATGGTCTCCTGACATTCTGAATGATGAACGCATATTATCGCGTAACTTTATCTAATCAACAGAGAAATTTATGTTTATCCTTTGATTATGTAGAATGTGCCGACTTAGTTCGTCACCGATCTGGTATTTTGTCAGCGAGTTTGTACGTGTCTCTCTTTCGGCAGAATACGACAACAGCGGTCATCAAACAGAGATATCGAAACCGTGAAACACGATGAAAAAGGCCTGTGCTTTTTCGACAAACAAGATTTCCGTCCCCTTGAGTCACACCGATGACTCACGTGTCCAGAACACAACGGGCCAAGTGAAATGTAACTGAATTATCGGTTATACTCGGCAAATACCAACGGCTCTCCTACGTCGATAAGCCGGTTCTTCGATAACCGAGGCGAGCGAGTTAGGCAAAACGTATCTGCTCTTCGTATTCCAACGAGAACCTTATCGCTTATGAAAAAGCTGCAGGATTCTCCGGTTGCATCTGGAGATGCAGGAAAAAGTAAACTAAGGGACACACATTGAGAATGAACGCGAGGGGGCAAAAAGAACGACAGTTCGTGAATATCGATGGCGAAACGAAAGAAAGTGGATTTTGTTAATGTAATATTTTTATAAATATTGGTATCCGGTAGTCCATTGAAAATTTGTAAAGAGCATTGAGAATTTCATTTCTAAATCTCGTTCAGATCCATCAAGTTACTTGAATTCTCCAGAGTATACTTAATAGAAAATAAAACGTTTACATGTAAATAATAATTAGAAATATAATGTAACAAATTCTCTCTTTTTCGAGTCGAGCAATAGTTGAAAGAAACTGAACTTCATTTCAAACTTTAGAAGCATATTAAGAACAAAAATGATGATGTTTGAAAGAACCTGTTCTACATCTTTCTGGAAAAAAAAACATGAATTATACAAAATACAAGCAGTATCGATAATTGGTTGGTTCAAATTGAACTAGGAATTAAGCTAGTATTTTATCTGAAAAGTTTGTTTAGCTCGACGATGAAAGATAAAAAGAGTGTCAATTATGGTTCCAACTAGGCATGTCGTTCTAACGCTTCTACGTTTTCCGCTTTCAACGTGTGCACAGAAATAGACCACGTCTCCCCTCGCGAGTTCCCGAGTTTTACGGCCCTGAATCAAGCTCGCGTGGCTATTATACAACACGAGCAATCTTCTAACCTTGGTCCAGACTGACCAGTTTCTTTCGTTTTCGATGCCCTCAGGGAATCGTTGATACAGATCGTGTTTTCCGTGAATACCACGTTTCCATGGGAAATGATAGAAACGTAGTTTCCAGATAGCTTCACGTACTTAATTCTACGCGCTATATGCTAATAGTCTCTAAAAAGATCACATAATGTCTTCAAACACGCCACATTAATTTTTGAAATAAAATAAAATAAAGTAAATGAAGTAAGAGTTAAAATTCAGAGTTTTTCTTCTCCCCCCTCCCTTTTTTTTAGTAAAATGTGAAGGAAATATATAGATTGTGTCTAAACGCACTTGGTCAGTGTGTGTTAGACATTCCCAGGAAATACCGGTGTAAGCAGATTGCCATTTATGGGGTTTCCAGCGATCAACGGCCCGTGGCTTAATTGATATCGATCTCATTGACGTCGATTCGCAACAGCGACAGTGAATTCAGAAATCAGCAGTCAGAAAGCGAATGCGACCCACTTATCCGTCTCGTTGGGCTTCAATTTCCTCGCTGACTTCAATGACTGTCGCAATTCTATCGCAAACATTTTAACCTCTCGCGGAGTACTAACCCGTATGTTGAATTCTCTTTTTAATCCGGCGGAGTTCTCCGAGAAATTTGTCAACTGAATGGTAACTGTGAGGAGAGAAGAAGAATAATTTTTACTACGTCATGCTATATATTCTGATTCTTCTTAGAAAAATAAGTGAGAATCATAATTCAGTAAGCTCTAATAAATCTTTAATAAATAAATATAGAGGTTAATAGGAAATGCTCAAGGTTTCGGCAGACGAATTCTGCTTTTCTAGATAAGCACACGTTATCTGCCTCGATACACGCCATAACATGTAGCTCCTAACGTTGGCTTGTTATTTTAATCGTTCAAGAAATGCCTCTTACTGTTTTAATGTACGTAACAGTGTCCCACGTTTGGTCGTTAATATAAATTAATTTTCTAACAATATCATTTATCATTTGTAAAAAAAAGAAAAACTTGAAGCCCGAAAGAAAATGTTTTAACATACTCCTAATCGAGTGAAAAGAAATAAACTATTCGTGCCTCGCTTACTATTAGCATGAAGAACGTGAACGAAGAAAAGGAATAAAGGAAGATTCAAAAGCCCACAGAAAATTCTTTTGTAAGGTTACAGAACACGTGGCCCGAGCACACGTGCTTTTCAAAGTTTATGATTCCATGAAGAGATAGATCTTAGTAGATCGCATTATCTTCCTGAAACCAATATTTTACCAACTATCGGCCCTAAAGCGGTTAAATACATAAATATTTGCTATATGTATAAGATAGTGAAGTTTTGTCACAAACGAATCCTCGAAAAAGTGCTAACAATATATCGAACGAATGCAGAAAAGCAACACACGTTTATTTATTTTTCTTCGAGCTGATTTCTTTCTCAGAACGAACCTCGTAGAATTTCACGCACGGACGAACCCTGCATTTGTTCCAAACCGCGTTCTTTTTGTCTCACCGGAATCGAGATATCACGAGAGAAGAGATCGAAAGCGAAATAAACGAAAAATACGTTTCGTTGTTTCCCAATATATCAATGATGGAATTAATCCTTACATTGTATTATACTACTCGGTTGTAACATAAATTCGTCCTGTTTTTTTTGTATTTTTTACGGTAACAAATATAAAAACAAGAGGAATTAATATTATAATCCCATATATACATATTATACGCTTTACATTATATTTAACTGACATTTAATTACTTAAACTACCGTGATATAATTTATTTCCTTCCTAAAGCGCGCGATTTTTCTCAAGCGACGAAGAACTCGTGACACTGAACAAAAGCTCCACTCGGAAAGCGGGTTATATTAGTAACACTCTCGCGTGTAAACCGTGCAAGTATACGAGCAAAACGATGATAAGAGGATGCGCGCGCTTACATCGGAGGATATCGGCGGAATGAAATAAACGGCATGCAGGGAGACTCTCGCGTGATTTTACGCTCCTGGCGAGACAATATGCGGCGCGATAGCCTTGAGACACGTCTGCTTCCTTTTATTTTTACATCTGACCCGAGACAACTACACACTCTCGTAGCAAACTCCGCTGCTCTCTTTTCCCTCGCGATCGCGTTCTTCGAAGACCGCCACTATACAACTAAGGCGACCGATGCACACTTTATGAAAAACAACCGAATCGTTCACTAGTCCGCGCGCTACTGACAACGTCAAGCTATTCGACACCTCTCATTTTCTCGATTAACGAACGGATGTAACACCACGCGGCCACCGTACGCGCAAGGACAACGGATAAGTTTTCTAACCTCTTTTCCTATGCAGACTGGTCTTTGACCGGTCACATGGCGTGAACCGGAGAGCGGCCGCGACCGATCGATCTGCGTCCAAAATACCCTCTTACTCTGCTCTGCTCTGCTCCCCCTTTCTTCCCTTTCTCCATCGCTCGGCTGTTGGTTGAATTCTCGCTAACGTTTCCTCTTCGTCGAAAGCTCGTAATTTCTCGTTTCACGAAAAGCACGCACGATTCTCCAGCGAACAGATCACGCTGTATCTCGTACGAGAATAAGCCAGAATCGCGAGTATAAAATATACGAGTGCATCTCTTTTTCTCCCTTTCTGGTTGCTAGAGAGAGATATTCGAGCACAGCGCAGAGAGAGCCAATCGTCGAGGACCCACGTAGTCGGATGCTGATGTAACGGAACTGGGGATTGGTCGCCGCGTATTCTCGCCGCAACGCTCGTGAATCATCGAGAGATATCGATACGAGCGACGAACACGCGTCGGGAAATGTGTCTCGCGCACTACTGAGCCGTTCCACGATCGGATTCGGACTTCTCGGCCCGGTCACTCTTCGTCGCCGTGAGAGGGGAAGCCAACGAAAGTGCACGTCTTTCTTTAACCCTTGTGCTTTATCTCTGTCGGGCATACGCGTGGCGCCATCTTTGAATTTCCCTCTCTTTCTCGGCCCTCGGGTTCTCCCCCTCCCTTTCAAGCTGTGCCAGCCTCCCTCGACCTCGCGCCCCGATCTCGTTCATCTCTTTCGCGCGCGCTTCGTGCGCCCGAAGATGCTTTCAAAGGCATCCTGTGTGTACTTACTCAAACACCAGGCTTTCGAATTTCGATTTTTTGCTTTTCTTCGGAATCCTCTGAATTTTCGTCAGAAGGGGAGAGATTATACTCGAAGAATTCCATAGACAGGCAGATTCTGCGGCGAACGACACGTGTTTCGCATCGTGAAGAAAATCCTGCCGTGATTTCTCCTTCGTACGAGAATCTAGAAGATTTGCGTCTATGAAATAAATTTCACGCATAAAGTAGGCGTAGGCAAAGTTAGGGGTTGCGGGAAGTTTTCGAATGGCAGATTCTGATTTTCTTGCGGAATTTTCCAGATTTTTGAAGGGCAGGGATGTTACTTACGCTGGAAGAATTTTAGAGAAATGCGAAGCGGCGAATAACACGTGCTTTGTATCGTGAAAGAGGGATGCCACCGTGATGCTTCCTCGATGAGAGAATGTAAACAAATTTCTGAAAGATTTGCATTCACGACGAAGATGCTTCACGCGTAAATATAGATAAAGTTATGAGAATGAGTATTTGAGAGGACGTGGGAAGAGGAATTGCGCCAGCACGCTTCCGAAAGAGTGCGTTTTCCGGCCGATTTCACTGGCAGTCGATGACGCTTCACGCAGTTACTGTAACTACCCCATTCACGGCTTTAATTACGTATTTAGAACGAAGCTCTGACTCTCCCCGATGATGTCCTTTCGTGCTAATTAAAAAGCGCCTCGAGTGTCTCTTAATTCTGGTGGAAGCTCGCCAGGAGTTCGCTTTTCATCTTGGAGACCGCGATCCTGGCAATAAAGGGCTACTACGACTGCTTAAGCGCACAATTGATGGCAAAAATCGCAGCCAAATATCCGACGAATACGTACGCAGATGCAGCCAGTGGACGTAAGAGGCGAAAAAAGATACAGAGAACATTTTAACTTTTTTTTTTTCTCTACCCTCTTTCTTTCCTTTTTCCAAGTGACCCAGTGAAACGGATTCGAGGATCTTGGACAAATTAGAGGACAAATTAGAAATCGTTTCGCTGAACAAGAAGAGAAAAGAAGGAGTCGAAATGGCTAAGTACGGTGAAAAGCTAACCGAGAGGGTGGTAAGCAGATACTAACATTGGCCCGTGGAACGAAGTGACTCGATATCGGGGAGTGTCTCGGCGTTAGCCCCGAATTAATTCCTTGGGGTGGCTGGGAGATTCTCCATTACCAGCGTGGAACGAGCAACGGTAAAGTGTTCCGCCTTAAAAAGAATACCTGCACCTCCACCTCGACTCGTCCCGGGGAATTGCTCCCCGCATCCCCTTGATTCCCGAAACTCCACTACTTCGTTTCTGCTTGCTGTTCTCTCCCTCGTGGCATCCGCCGCAAAACGAATTGTCTGAAAAATTCGAAAGAATACCCCGTGTCTGGACGGGCATTTAAACGTGGTATGGTCCGTTTTCACGAAATTCGAGCGGCTCTCGACGACAATTTGCGAGCTGTCGAAGGCTGAAGTACCAACGACTACCACAAAAATGCTGTTCCATTTAACTCTGTCTTTTCTATCGTACAATAAATCGTCCCGTGATTTACCAGGAGGAGGCTGAAATTACTTTTGTCCGTGGTTGTTCTTCTAGGCATTGCGTTCGGCTTGCGCGATTAAACGCGGAAGCCCCGATGGAACTGGACCAAGCGAAAAGGAAATAAGATTCAATTAAACGAGACAGTTAATTGGACGATCTTCTTCCCCCAGGTTTACGAGGGAAACCTTGTGGTTGGCACGTTCGACATTTGCAACGGCTAATACACCGGCAATTACAGCTGTCGTAATTACTATGTACTCTGGCATCGGTTATCTGCTATTTGGAAAATCCAAAGGCTCGTCCAAGGCTTCGTCGAACAACCGACTCGCTAAGGATCCCTTAAAGGAACAGAGGAAGTCCATGGAAGTTCCTGGAAAAAAAGTTGATTACTCTTGAAAGATTTACCGATACTGATCATCAATGCGCAAGTCATTTCCTGACGTTCCTTTCGTGACATACGATCCAAACGGTAGAACGAAGGAGTCGCTTTAAGAAGGAAACAAAGCTGTCCGTGGACACACGTGTTGGACAAAGGCCGATTTCCAAGTAGATCTTGTGACGACTAGCGTGAGCGTTTCAGCGTACAGTGTACCCATAGCTGGCCTGACGTTCCATAAGTGGTGCGGACTAATTATATTCCATGGCCGGCGACCTTCGCTCTCAGGCCAGCTGTTTTCTGGATCTGTAAACGTACCAGAGACGACACTGGTTAATACCGTGTGAATCGAACGCCGAGATTTATAGAAATAAGGTTCGTCCATTCAATTTTCGAACTGCGGGTGTCACACTGATCCACCATATACGCGAACATTATGGAAGATAATTTTCCATACTAAATTTTCATCCTATTTTTCTGAAATGTCTCGTACTCGTACTAGGATTTATAAAATAATTTATTCCATGGAGGAATGTTTATCAAACAGCTGGAAAATCTTAGGACAGTACTTGCATCTTTTTCAAAATTTGGAAAAAGTTCAAGTTATTGCACTTTATACGAAGAGAGTGTGAGATGTTGGTGTGTCATGAATCGTATTAGAAAAACAACCGCGTGTATTTATAGCAAGTAGTATATTTGCAATATTATATTTTGTATCGCCCACATAAACAGACGGATTAATATAAGCGCTGAATTAAAACGATCCAGCACTTGCTGGAGCAAAGGTTAAAAAAGTCTGTGAGATTTTCGACGAAACCACTGTTCTGTCATTTGTTAAATTCAAACGGAGAATAGGAAAAATATAACAACGAGAAACAAGAATAAAAATACAAGATTCGAGAAATGGCGAGTTATTCAACAGTAAATACCCTTTCGTAAGCGTGGAAAAAGAATACATGGCGAGTTGTACGTATAGCAGCCGGTTAAATGCACCGTGTACGAGAGCACGAATTGAAAGGACAGATCGACGCGAGTCTGGTGGGTGGCGCTTTGAGCTTTTCCCAGATACAGATAATGCTCGGTAGCGATTCGAAACCGCGCGATGACTGATGCGATTGAAAATTTGCAAGAGCACGCGGCACGCGTTGAATACTCGTATCACCGGGGTCGAAAAGAATGGTGGCGATGGCAGAGGATAGGGGCCGGGAGGAGACGTCCGTGAAACATTGTGGATGAGATAAGACCGGAATTTTCAGGCCGAATAATATAAAAGCTCAAGCTACTCGGTGCTCTTTTGTAATAATCACGAATGGGAAAAGGATGGTTTTTAATCTTCCGCGTACAGGTTTCGAAAGACAGGAAAGAAAAGCGAAAAAGAAGAGATCTACGACCGTCGAGATTGGTGTGAAGAGGAGTATGCGAATCGCAGGCCGAAAACGAGAAGAATGAGATGAAAAAAGAAAAGAAGAGAAGAACCGAGAACAAACGATCGTTAACCGTATTTACATAATGTTTCAACGGATCGTGAATATCACACGGGTGTATAGCGGGTGTTGCATGCTGCTCATTTTAATTAACCTATTCTGCTTTTCAGCCAGCTGCTGGAAATGTAATTATTTAACTTTCGGCGCATCTTCCATTCGCTTTCCCCCGCTGAATAATTAAGCAACTTTTTTTTTCGCAGCGTGTCTAGCGTTCGCGTCGTTCTCCCTCTCGCTCTGCTTCTATTTGCACCCTAGATTTCCACTCTTTTTACCTCGTTTCGGCCGACCAAATTCGCCAAATGCCTAACCGCATACGCGTCGAATGGACCTTTCGAAGAAGCTCGTGTATTTCACTAAAGAGAAATACAGATTAAGGCGTGCTTAAGAATCTTAAGCGTCGGAAGTTCCAAACTTTCGAAGAATTCCTTTCCGAGCAGACGCGGCGCGATAAGAAATTGCAAGGAGCCTCGATAAATCAGAAAAGCGGTTAAAGCATTTGGGAAAAGGAAGAAAGGGATCGAGGGTTCATCTTTAGGGCGTGGTAAGTTTCCAGTTGCGAATAGGAGGGTCAAGGTTTAACCTTGAGCTCCATATGTACACACCATGACTACTGTTTCACCCTGTCACGTTTTCCTTTCTCCCTTTCTCCCTCTAACCTCCCCTTTCTCTCTTCGTTTCCTGCCTCTTCTTTCTCCGTTCTTACTCGTTTTTGTATGTCGTTTATTTTTTTATTTTTTTTTATTCTCGTTCACTCATTCGTTTCGGACATCTCCTGCTTCCACGAGGAGGAACGACCGTTTCCTATTGGAGCAGATAGGTGGTGGTCCGTATCCCCTGTTCACCGAGAGCAACCTCTATCCATCGTTTTCTATTTACGGCGTCCGGTATGGTCAATCTCCGGGGACGTTGGCATGACAAGGCTACTTGGTCCATCGATACTAGTACACCCACTAATCTTTTTATTCCGCCCTCGTGCTAGTTTCGAGGGTGGATGTGAAAACAGGATGACTGTAAAATGGCCAAACAACCTGCTAGGAAATTAATTTCACGTGTACGTCGAAAAACGACTTCTCGTTTATCTTTAGCGAAATTACTTGGACCCGCTGGCCTCTGTGTACAGACAATTGCGAAAAAAGAGGAACTTCAGACAGGCTGAAACAACGATTTCCTTCTTTTAACTCTTTAACGTCCATGTTCGTTAGATACACGGCTATGTTAAAACGTCGAATTTATTCAAGTTTGTGACGTCCGCAAAAACAGCTACGTACAGAGACATTGTCGAAACGAAATTATAATATTTTATACAAAAATTAAGACACCTGCTTCGCCTTATAGTTGTATCGGGTAGGTAAAATGTACGTACGATGTATAGTTCACAAAGCTCGAGTTGATATCTCTCATGTACTTGTTCAACTTTTTAATGATCATTATATTCAGTAATCCCCCCCTTTTTTTTATCGGCCCCTATTCCCGATAATTCAGAGTTTTATTTTTGTACGTTCATCGTTACCTCTTTTACTCTTTTTGTTATGATCGTTATCGCGTTATTATTGATTTATCGTATTGTACATCTTCCTACAGCTCTCTATTTTTAAATATCAAAGATAAAAGCATTTTGAACGGCGTAAAAAATGCACAACCTATGCTTTTACATTCGCAGAATATAATCCCTCGAAAACGAAATCCCTGTGCATTTAACGCGATCAATCGTTGAAAGAGTCAGAATGTTAAAGGATTAATTTGCTATGAATTCACGCGTTCCGACTGTAAAGTACGACGAATTCAATCTTTCGAGTCTGCTCGGTAAATTCAGACGAGAGTCTCGAGGGGTGCGCGAATTTTGCGAGTAATGGCGCGTAGATTCGTTCTCGCGATAACGCCACGCACTGATTACTGCAAGAACCGTAGAGAGTAACGCCGATTTCCCAGGTCGATACGTCACTCCTTAATGAAGCGGCGGTCGGTGTCGCCGAGAAGGTCTGGAAATTCGGCTAAAAAGTGCAAACCGCGCCCTCGGGACGCGGTTGGAAGAAAAGGGGACGAAGAAACAGGAGAGGAGCTTTCGGTCGGAAAGATATCACCGTTCTATTAAATGCGCCTATAGTTAGTCGTGTTACGTGAATCTTGGTGGCAAGGTTATTAATAGCCGTAGCCATTTCGAGGCGACTTATGAGAGTGTTACGCGTTGGAATAATTATACGGAGGCATTGACATCTTCCCGACGCAAGCTATTATTACAGGTGTTTTATTTTCGAACGAGCTTGAAATTCTTCTAATTTCATTGTTTCTCGCGTAGCCTGATCATCGCGGTTCGTATAACGACGAATCGAGGGGCTCTTTGCCAAGGAAGCGAGATATTCCGATATTCTTAGTTCCTGTTCGATCTTTTTTAGCAAAGATATTTATCGTATCGTACAATTGCCACTTTCCAGGGATCTGAGTAAACGACGAAAATCAACCGATGGCCAAAATCATGAAAAATTCGTAGTAGACTGACACGCGATTAAAAGAATAATCGATTAATAATTATAATTTGTCGAGGTTATTAGACGTACAAACAGAGAAAATATATCTCAATACAGAAGTGTAAGTACAAGTAGGAATATAATTTGAGCTGTTCCAGATCCTCGCGCTAGCAGCGTTACCCTATAACTGAAAACCCCGAAGCCATCGTCGCCTGTCTACTGTCCATGGTCTGCCTTCGTCCCAGTCTTTTGTCTATACGCTGACGATGGTTTCAGTGCTTGAGAAAACTAAAAAGACCAGATGTAGAGTTTTCTTAGAAGCGGTGACCACTTCAACATAATTACTAGGAACTTAATAAATAGTAGTAATTCTGGGTAGTATGTAATTGACGAAACTAACTAAATACCGAAATAGAACTTAAATACGAAGAATTAATAACTAAAAAATTAGGAAAAAAGAGAAACAACGAGAGAAGATCTAAAAGGATATAAGAGATCGTTGGAGCGTTTAAGTAAGCGAGATCAGTGGGTGTACTACTGACGTGTAATATCATACGATTGAAGCAGCTGAAATGGAACAGTACCAACGTACGATGATGTTCAACTTGCAATAGTTGACAGGCTTTTGAAAGGACGAGAAAAGTTGAAATTTCTGTATAACGCGAGAACAGATTATTAGGCCATGTAACGCTATATTCGTAATAATAAACTTTTGCACTTTCCAACATGAAACCTGTATCTTCTTCACGTTACCAATAGGTAGAATTTAAATATGCTATTTGGTTGCTGTTGCAAACCCTTCAATTGCTATGAGCGTTGCTTTCAGTTTATGCGTGGAAACTCGGCAAGGCTTATTTCTGCCACGGTATCTCCAATTTCCAATTGTACAGAAACCTAATCGACAAGCGTAAATCTTGCATCGGATGTAACGGGTCTTGATAACCGCTAATTGAAACGTTCGATCTATCTTGCTTGGCGATAATTACCGCACACGAGATTGCGTTGACTATTCACGGGCCAGTATTACCAAACAGGCAATGTTCCCTTTTACCATTTCGAGTATCAGAGTTGTAGCTTGGAATACCAGGTTCTTCATGCCCTAGTCTAACTAATAAGTAACGAGGATTTACGCGTCACGAGCTACGAACATCAAGAAATTTCCTGGCAAAATATCACCAGGTCTGTTAGTCAGATGAACGCAGATCTTCGTGCAAAATTACACAATTATAAAATAAAAGTCTATCATCTGTAACTTGTAATTGATCGACTCGTTGCTATTTGTTGGTTGGCAAATAATTATTTACAAGAAAGCACCGGTGTTTTTCTTTTAAGTACACGAAAAAGAGAAGAACAGAAGAATAAAGATTCGAAAAATAAAGGATAAAGGAAAAAACACTTCCTAGTTAGGGTATGTGGCCCTTTGAGACGTACCATCGACCAGCCATCAGCCGCGCACTACCTTCGACGCCAGTAAATTGAAATTATTGGCGCGACTCGCCGCACATTACTGGCTCGTTAGCAAGATATCGCATTTGCGAGTCGGTCCACCCACTTTCCGCCTGGTTCCCACGACTTTTTTCCTGCCTCGATTGCCAGAGGCTTGGTACTTTTGTACGGCTCCGGTTTCCAGCCGTTTCGCCATCGCAGAAGAGAATGACGAGACAGAGAAAGAGAGAACCAACGGATCGGGAAATTATGATTCATCAAGGACTAGAATCGGGACACGTTCGATGGCGTGTAATTTTCGATAGGAACGTATTTTGTTAGAAGAACAGCAAGAGAGAAAGAACGAGGGGAAGAGAGGGGAGACACTCGTCGGTTAAAATTATTGGTGGACTTTGAAATTCCTATTGAAAGATCGGCCTTTTTATCGAGCTACTTTGCGTCCTCCTCGTGGAGAATAGACGATGATAAAGGGATCCTTTCAATCGTGATTCATTTAACTGATTAGTTGGTGTTGCGATCGAGATCGAAGATCAACGCTGCTTGTGAAATAGAAACTATTACGTTATAATACATTTTTCAAACCAGATTGAATAAAACTCGTTGTTCCGTTATCACGCAGTTCGCCACTATCTCGATCGAACTTATCAAACCACGAGAACGTGGCGTTGTATGTATTTTTATCATCATGGTTGAATGTTAGATAACAGAGGAACGATGCCTCTCGAATATGTGCACTGCCGCCCATAAGCATATTTCGATATTTCCAAATTACCGTATGGAAATATATAAAATATATTTGAAATAAACCTCTGTAAAGCTGCTGCGTTCCCTGGTCGTTCTCGACGCGCGATCATGTTCTCTATTGTTAAACGATTTTTCCAATTCTAGAATAGTATGATACGATCGTCATCGATACGAATATCTTTTGATTCAATTTTATACGAAAGTTTGCCTCGACACGTTAGATTTGTCAAAGTAAGAGTGACGTGGATATAGAAAAATTCAAGGTTCGCAATAGAGTTAAATTTAGCAGAATTTTTGCATATTTTCCTATCGTAATGTTGGAAATGCGATAAATTAATAAATATTTATGAACGATAGCGTACGTAAGCAAGCTTTTTAATGCTTTCGAGCGAAATTCTGTATTTTCTCTTAGCTCGAGAGAAATGTTTTATTATTGTGAGATATTAATTGTACATTTATTCGATGATTCTGATTCGAACAAGAGGGCAGACAATTGGTACCAAATTTCAGCGATTCGTTTGCCCGTTCGGCGAACGAATGTTGATTAATATTCGATCGATACTTCTTTCCAATTAAACGTAATGTCCATTATAACGCGTTGGCAGTTTTCTTCGTGTCGTCGATTATTTTCGACAGGCTGATAGGATAGTTTCGCGTATTTATCGGCGATGATCGCGTTACACGATTCCGACGATTCGTTAATTATTCCGTTATTCACGCCCGGATTTTCTGTCCTTTTAGCATAATCAACGCAGCGAGTAATCGGATTTTTATTAACTAGTCGTTTCGTAAATTCCATAATACACGAAAAATGAAGCACGTAATTCCCTAACGTCCGTGATTCAATTTAAAGAACCTATTTCTCTTTTTAGAGGATGCTTGGTGTGGCAGAGAGTCCCACGAGTGTGCAACAAAATGCAGACTGGTTCCACTTACGTAGTCTCAAAGACCGTGCAACCTTTTACACGAGTCACCTTTAGTCTCTGCTCAAGATGCATCGAATTTAATCTCACCGGTCATCTTTTAATCCTCCGTTGCGTCTCCAAGCCCAAATTACTTTTTCGCGCCTTCAAGAAACTAGCGCGAACGTCTGAAAATTTCAGTCAAGAAATGTATCGGTTGCTTTATTCCAATCGGTTCAAACTGAATCGAAAGGTAATTCGAACGTGCGAGATTTTTACATCTTTAGAGCTCACGATGTAAGTATACCTGGTCGCTCCATAAGTTACGTTCGGAAGTTTTAATTTAAACGTGAACAAGTTGAAATTATTTCGTTTAATTGGATTTCCGTACGAGCGTATCCGCGTGATCGATGCTTGGATATAATTAATTTCCAGGCAAATATTTTTGGTAGCCGGTGTAGGCTCGCAAAAGGTTAAATTCCCATTCAAAAATTCATACTCAAGTTTCCAGATTAATATTTACACTTGGGAAAGTTGAAATTATATTTCCAGCTTCCGTGGCAACGTGTTCGAACGATCGATCTTCGTATTTTTGTCGTTCCCAATTTGCCCCGTGAATGTCGAGCGTGTATCGCCAGGAAGGAGAGGTGACCTGCGAGCTGTGGAACAGCGAATAAATCGATTTCTTCCGGAGCTGGTAGCCGGTGTGTTCGTCTCCAGCAGCGGAGCGTGTGTCATCCATCCTCGTTCTGCTTTTTCTCTCGCCGAGACGAAATAAGGCTCGAGGCGGCTCTTCTTCGGTCGAAACAACGTGTACGAGGTAAAACACTCGCCCTGCTGCCGCGACAGCGAGCTTCGTAATTAGCATAATTCTCGAGGAAATACGAAAATTGCTTGGGACGGGTCGTCTAGGCGTCCTCGTGAATCGCGCGCTGAACTAGCGAAAAGCGACGAATCGCTGGCGCGAGGTTGGTATGCGTGGCGCAAGCCAGGCCAGCAGGCCCTTCAAAGTTCATCTGCCGACTCGAAACTCCGCTCCTCGTACAGCCGGATGAAATTTCTCCTTGCTTTTCCCCTTTTCGAGAATCCTTTCGACGGTTCCGTTACAGGGGAGCAGCGCCCTTTCCTTTTTTCACCGTGTACCGCGCGTTGAGTATCGTCGCTTTTCATAATTAAGTGTATAACTCTCTGCTCGCCCCTATAATCAAAGGGAGATCCTTCATTTTCGTCTTTCGATCCTTTCTCTCGCGGTATCCTGGTCTTCTTCGTTCTTCAAATGCCATTCGAGGAGAGAAGAGATCGCTAATCGATCATCGAAAGTCTCATTGAGCGGATGACTCGATCAAATAATCAAATATTTCACCCTAGTTTTGTTGCCGATGAATTTTCCCATCAACGAAATAACGAATAAATAAATAAATAAATAAATAAATAAAGGAAGAAAGGAAAACGAGGTCTTAAGAATATCTTCCATCACACCTTTCCTATTTCTCTTCGAAGTTATCGAAAGGAAAGACGGATCAGAATCTCTGGAAAACAGAAGAATTACAGAGAAAAACTTTCGCCGGTAGTTGATCGTTAAGAAAATCGTTGCGCGAATAAATCAATGGGAATTACATAAATGAAAGAAAAGTTGCAGGTCTCGATAAAATAATCGGCGAGAGGAAGGAGTTTGAAAAACTTGATAATTTCCCGAAGAAAAAAAGGAGTAAAATTTCAAAGGAAATTTCCTCAATTTCAAACGTCCACATTTATCGTTCCCACAGAAGATTCTCGTGACAACGGTTGCTTCACGAATCTCCATTTCCACCGGGAAGGAACAAGGAAATCCAAGAACGAATCCCTTTGCCCTCGTGGCTAAATCCGGACGAACGTTCCCCTTCTATTCAAAAGAAGCAGCGAGCTGTTCTTACGTTAAACAGCCGACAAACCTGGTGGTACGATAAAGAAAAGATTCGACGGGAAGCGGCTTCGATGACGGGGTCAGAGGTGACAAAGGTCCCGAGGGGCAAGAGATGCTAATGTGTCGACCATTGCATTGGAATTATCGTTATTATGCCGAACGCTTGGCATAGGAAACGTCACTATCGTTGGAAACGATTCGACTTTTGTCAGCAATAAAACAGTGTAACAGGAATCGCAATGATTTAATCGCGAAATAAAACAGTTCCAATATAGCATTATAAAATTAATCAAAATTGAATTTCCAATTTCACTTTCAGAGGGAAATTCAAACGAGCATCCCTTTCAGTTTTATCGCAATCAAACGGGAAATTTAATTAGCTGCATAGAAGATACGGTAAATATTGAAAATCGGAAAGCTGACCAGTCTATCTAGCAAATTATATTTTCAAGTATTTGTTCGGAAACGGCTCGTTAATGGAAAATATCAAGAGTGATACGCGAGAACGAAAATAACTATGGCAGGATGATGCAACGAGTACAATGAGCAACGATGTTAACCTGAGCAGAGAAGTTTCACCGTTCGAATTAACGAAAACTTGCGCGACCCCTTTATTCGAAAGCTTGCCTCGTAGAATCTTTTTGTTTAAACTTTCTTCGCGCTGGTTCTTGCACCTGACCTGGCCCACGAGAGGCACGGCTCTGGTCGTTAATTTCGGACAGAAGCATCGCGAATATCCATTATGAACTTTCACTAACGACTTCTCGTATTTTTTCTTTTCTCCAAACAACTTCTGAAATATCACGTAGCCCTCTCGTAATCTGCCTCGTATCGGTACGAAACGATTGTTGCCGCTATCGTTATCATTATGGTAGTATTATCTGGTCTTCGTGCTATAAATCTTACAGAAACGATATTGAAAGCATTCCATACAAAGGTCTGCGCGTCTTACCGCCAGATATAGCGGTCGTCCAACGCTATTTCCTTCACACGAGCAACAGAAGAATAATGTTTGATATTACGTTTATGAATAAGGCAGTGTTTTCTCATTCTTCTGAAACTTTCCAAAATATTTTTTATCTCATATTCGGTCGATCTCTATTATCATTGAAACAAGCTTTGCGACCTACATTGTTGTAATTTGTTCCTCGCTCGTGTCTCTTTTTCCCACGTGTTATCTTCTACGCACCAAAGCATGTACACTTTTTCTATGTAACTGAACAAATAAATAAACGAACGATCGTTTAGTAAGGAAATCGTTACCGAGCAACCTGTTTCCGCGCGGCTTTTTTTCGAAACGTCAGCAGCTCGCTTTCGATTTGTATATTCATTTTCGTTCGCGGTGAACGTAAGTGAAATGCTAATTTCAGATTTAAAATTATAATTTCCTCCGGATGGTAATACGCAGTTTTACGGAGACGCTAAGCTTTCGCGTTTTATTTCTCCCTTTGAGCCGCATCGTCGTCCCCTTTTCGCTTCCTGAGCAGGCTGTCGGAACGCTTCTGTTTCCCGCTTTTGAAGCGTCGAATTAAAATTCTCGGCGACGATCCCGCCCGAAATTGGGATCGAAAGCTTCGGGGACGCGAGATCGAGATTATCTCGGAAACTCGCCGCTTAGCTTCCTGACGCAAATTGTCGCATGATCTCCATGCGAACGCGACAAGCACCACTTCCCGGGCGAAACTTTGTTTATTTGCCCGCCTCTCCACCGATGCCACCATATTATTATGCAAGCTGTTTACCGTTGGCGACGACGTCGACGTTCCAACGTAATACGGGACACGTAACGCTTTTTCTCAGGCAAATTCCAAATCGTGATTGGCGTACCGCTTCGAAACCGTTTCGCAGATATATGTTTTAAAACGTTGCATGTCTCTGTTATGCAACGTAACAACGAGACTAAAAGACTGTCTGATGGGGAGAGAGTTAAACAAAAAAAAAAAAAAAATAAAAAAATAAATAAATAAATAAATAAAGAAAAAAAAGAAATATAAATGCACAAAAGAGAGCTGCGAAACCGCGCACAAAAAAAAAATTGTACAAGCGGAAAATTGGGAGAGCGTTTTCATAGTCGCGTGAAATATTAAAGTTTCGATCATTCGTTCGGGTAACGTTCGCTGAAGCTCGCGTTGGAAAAGCTCCGATCCCCATCGGTGGATTTTCTTTCTCTTTCTCTTCTTTCTTTTTTTCCCCTATCGATATTAAAAAAGCTGTCCATGGTCTGTCAAGAATTTACCATTTTTTCCGCGAGCGAACTTGGCTCGCACGCCGCACGATTATTATGTTTTCCAAGTAAACAGTGATATTAGCTTGTCGGCGCATGCAAATATTGCTTTCCGTGGGAAGAAATGAGATTTTACGCGGAACTTTTTTAAAAGCCCCGAAATTACGAGGGAAAATTGAAACGGCGCACGCGGTGCAATTTATGCGTCACCTTCGGCCAACTTCGCATCGCCGATGGATAAGGAGAGAGATGATCGAACTGGCAGAGAGCTGCGGAAAAGCTGGCCAGGACTCTGCGCAAGATCACAGTTCTTATTAAGTGCCTTCGGTAGAAACACAATGGCGCTAATTGTTCGAATAACAAGGTCGAGTTCTTCGCGGTTATTCTTTGCATCTGCTCTGTCCGCTTTAAAATCCATCGACGAGCGCCACTTTTAAATTCAAATTACCTTCGTAACTTTACGCTTTGTTCGTTATTCCGAGTGAAATTTCCGTCACGTTAGATCCGCGTATCGTTCCTTCACGTCCGGTGCTCGATTTGCTTTACTGATAAATATTTATGCGTGATTCGAGTGAGGCACCAAAACGCGCCAAAGACTTTCCGTAGAATTGAAGTTTCTTGAGTCTGCTTCAACGCCGATTGTGGTCGTTACGTGGTCGCCTAAGTTGCTCGTTCTGTCCAAACGATTTGGCTGGTACATATGCAAATTCCACGCGATCGCACGTTTGTCCTTCTTGAATCCATCTTTCACTTTTCCAGGGCTGGATGTGTCTATGTTTCTGCTTTCGATAGACGCTTTTACCGTTGCACATGTAGCGACGCATACATACAGTGCATCGTTTCTATATATTGGGTTGTCCGAAATGTTTCTTTCGTTTTATAAGGAAATAATAGACGCACAATTTTTTCTCTTTTATATTAGTTCATTGAATTATGCATAAACATAATAATAGAAATAGAACGAAATGGATCATAGCTAATTCAATAAAATAATATAAAACAGAAATTGTTGTTCATCTGTCATCACCTTGTGATGAAACGAAAGAAACTTTTCGGACAACCTAATATTTCCACTTATAAATATATCATCCCTTTAGTTTCATAATCGATGAAGTTTTTACGATTTGAAATGATAGAATCAATTTTGTATAATGATAAACGTGGAATATTATTTCACGCATATTAGCTATTTGTATCACTATGATTTTCAGCTCTCCGTTAACATAACTTTTGCTTCCTTGTTCCTGCTTTTCTCGTTTCCTCATAGTAGATTGGAGAAGGCGAAAAAGGCGATGAACGACGATTCAGCCTATTAACCGAGTCGTTTCTTACGCAAATGTATAAATACTATCACGATTATAGAACGAACAGTTAATAAAAGCGATTACTAATATAATAGATAATTCTGCTGGTACAAGACAGTTCAATTGGCGACTCTGGCGATGCGTACGTTTCTTGCGACAAATATCTCTCAACTTCTATATCTCTACATTTCTGAATTTCTTTCCAACTTTACGAATTGCTAATCGTATCGTGCCGTATACATTGGCGTAAGACGTTTCGTTGAACACGTACTCGCGTAACATATTTCGCGCAACTGTAATAAACGTTCAAGTATACACTGGCGAGCATTGACAATGCTGCTCCATTTTCAAATGATCAGCAATTAAAATGGAAGCCGAAGTGGCAAGTCGAATTTGATTTTCCATGTGAAATTTAATCTCGGCGCTATGGATTGCCGCGTCCACAGCCGGAGGCAGGCTCGTTGGCGGCGAACGCAAATAAAAGAGTCGGTAAATAGGACATCGGCGTGTTTAATGGGTTAATAGGGTGACTTTTCTCCGGGGGGCATTATCTGTTTCCACTCGATTAAGAATTCAGCGGCGGTTCGCGCATGCAAATCCGCTCGATTTCCCGTTCGCCGTTTTTCCCTCGAAAAACGATCCTCCGCGCTCCATCCTGCAGCAATTAAACCGACACGCATCCGAAGGAATTTTTCGGCAAACGGTTGAAGGATGGTAACGATGGAAAGGGAAGTTTGCGTGCCTAGGCGAACCTTCTGGGAATGACGGTTTACGTAAGGCTGGTTTAATTAAAATTGATGAAGCACGCTGGTAACCAGCCGGGAGAGAACTTTGTTACACCGACAGAGAAATAGGGGGTTGGTTCTTCGGCTCGTCGAGTCGCGGGTAATTCACGTTGACGTTGCAGTTGACAGTCGTCGGTCCGGAGGAACGAGTCCGACGACGAAGAGGAACACTGCGACTTGTATTATCCTAGGATACCGCTGTTTCAAGGATATCGCTGCGGTGAAAACGATCAAACGCCCGGATAGAGGATAGTGTTTGCACGTGCGATCTTTCGACAACTGAAACGATTTCGCGATAATGGAGACCGGCATGCCCACACTTTGTCGTTGGCTGATAAAGGTTTTTGCTTTCTTGGCAGATTCGCCGTGTGGCCCCGTGGCGACGGTGTTAAGTAAACGGAAGCTGAAACGACGGTTAATGGATTCAGGAACACTCCTCGCTTCATTCGAGTATGCAAAGCGAGAGCAAGAGTAAACAGAAGCATTCCGGCGATAGCGCGATGATGAAAACGGTGGTCGACCTTAAACGATCAGACACACTTTGGCTAATCAGATTATTCGAACCGCCCACTCCTCTCTTTCGTATCTCCCTCTTTTCTTTTTTACGTAAAGACCGCGGCAACTTGGGCAATTACCTTGCACTTGGGGAACTTTCCGGTTGAAAAAAGTTTCGTCTTGACCTTCGATATTTTCGAACGTTCGATACGCTGCGACTCGCCGAACTATTTGGACGCTTCACGCAAAAGTTTTACGTTTATCGCGCGTCATGTATAAAACAGTTTCCGAGTACATCGGTCAAATTGGTAAACTACTGACGAAAATTTACAAGATATGATAACAACGATAACGATGTAATAGAATTTATGACATTTATCGCGAACATACATTTGGTAAAAGATTGGAATGCCGCATGAACGGCCATGTTAGACGCGTGGAACGTTCAGAAATTTGATCAATCTTATAAATGGAACATAAATGGAACAGGAGGAAAATTGCAATTGCAAACGTCATTCTCTTAAATATAAACTACCTTGCTGTGACAAAGAAATGCATAGAAATAACGAACATGTCAAATATAGATCGCCTACGTACTAATGAAATTAAATTCGTACGAAGTGAAACAGATGCTGAGATAATTATGACAGCTCTTGTTACAACGCTAATGAAATTTACAAATGTATCGTACGACGGTGTTTAAATATTTTCGTGAACCCGAATACTCCAATTACTGGAAAGACGACCACAGAGGGACGAAAGTTAGAGTTACGGATCTCGACTGTTTCCAGAGGATTCTTTTACTGGGTGAACGTAATTTTCCCGCAAGAAGGAAGAAGGGGGATGTTTCGCTAAAGGTGTTCGTTAATCGATAAATTGCCAGCGTTTCCACGAGCCGTAAAGAGTTTAATCTGATCGAAGGGAGTTCGAACGA
This sequence comes from Bombus terrestris, assembly GCF_910591885.1. Taxonomy (NCBI): domain Eukaryota; kingdom Metazoa; phylum Arthropoda; class Insecta; order Hymenoptera; family Apidae; genus Bombus; species Bombus terrestris. The sequence goes on along the minus strand of NC_063281.1, from coordinate 10,770,785 downwards.
CGGCAGGGGTCGTCGAACGTTACGTACTCGCGTAACTGAGAACGAGTATAGACGCTTTGGATCCGACACAACCGAACGTTTTCTTTCTTATTCTTTCGAGAGGTGATAAATTATCCATCGCTTATGAGCTACATCTTTAAGCTGACGCTGCACTATTTCTAAACATCGATGCTTATTTTCCGGCGAAGGATTGTAACAATCGCTTTTCCGTCTTCTACGCTCGAATCCGATAGCAATCTGTCACGATATAATAGAGACCCGCAAATGGGGTGAAAATTCTTTCTCACCTTTTCGTTTCTCATCGGCTATACCTGATTTCAAGACTCAAATACTTGCATCGTTCTTCGTATACACGCTACTTCTTAGTACGTTACTGGTACATTCGTTTCTGCGTCCGTTACGTATCTGTTACGATTAAGCAATTACGGCGAAGAGCGAGCCATTCGAAGGTCAAACTGGTCAACTCCACTTTGTTGAAGTGTACATAGAGCAATAACGTTCAATTCTAAAAAAAAAAAACTTATCTTCAGGAATTCATTTATAACAAAGAAACGAGACAGATAACAGGAATTTCTAAGGCGACATGGTAACATTATCGTTTTTCTCCGCTTTCCGATTTCCAGGTCGATGTGTCCTGCGAGTGGCTCGAGTCCAAGTTACGATTGAAGCGGAGAAAACGACGTTGCAACTGCATCTGGCAAATTTTCTTACGCGTCAGATCATCCCATGCATACGCGGTTCTACGAAAATCCGTTCGTTTACCTGTCGAAATTCGATAAAATTTCATCGGTGCGGAGCTGAAAATGGACCGCGAACGCGGAAAATCGATACGTAGGTTGGCCATCGAGCGATCGAGCGGTACCCGTTGCCGGGAGGAGCGTGCACGTGTCGTTAGCCCAGTGGTTCTCGATTGGAGCGCGTCCGGTAGCCTCCGTCGTATGACCCAGACGGCATAGAGACAGCTGTGGCAAGCGAGACAGAGATAGTCGGCCGAGAGGGTGGAACGCTTTCGATCGGACGGTTCGCTTCCGCTTTCGATTCACTGCGGGACCCGATGAATACGGGATGCGTACGCGAGAGAGCACGAGGCAATCTCGATGCTAAGGTCAATGTTTTTGGGACGGTTGGAGTGGCAAGGGCGAAGCCGGCCAGAGAACGAGAGAGAAAATAAAGAGAGCGACTTGGACAGAAAGGGAGAACGCGAGAGAGGACAGAATAGAGAGAGCGGTTGCTATGGCGACCGTGAAGGGGAGGGGTTGGTTAAGGGGAGGCTGCGAGGAGAGACGAGGAGAGACGGCTACAGAGAGAGGTGCGTAAACGTGTGACGAGAGAGACTGGGAAAACTATTACTCTCCTCTCTGACGGTCTTTCTCTGCCTCTCTCTTTTCTTTCTCTCTTCTGCGAGTTCTCGCTCGTTTCGTCCTTCGTCAGTCATCGGGCAGAGGGTTTGAAGCCGGAGTGATGTTAATTGCACTGCTACCGCCAGCAGGCAATATGTATTCGTGTACAGAGCGATGTGCCATGCTCGTAAACGGCGACGTTCGAGCAAGCTCGTTCCTCTTTTGTTGGAAAGGGCGGAAAAGTAACGGCGCCGCCGCCGTCACCACAGGCAAAGAGAGAGAGAGAGAGAGAGAGACAAGAACTTTGATAAAAGTGGGCTAACGTCGCCCACGTGCCACTACTACGATCCTCTAGTCCGTTCTCTCTCTCTCTCTCTCTCTCTCTCTTTCTGTCTCTCCCCCGCAAAACACACTCTTTATGTTATTTGCTCGTGCAGACTCGTCGTGACATTTGCCGCGTTCCATGGATCCCGTGTTTTGGATCACAGCACGTTCCTTTGCTTCGTGATGTTGGCTGCAGTCAGCCCTTTGATCGATAACGTCGTTCTTGGCCGCAAACGCGTCGACGCTACGTATAGTCTCCTTTATTGGTGACTACGCCTGCTGTAATACGAGCGAGAATCATCGATATTGCGCTACGCGATCTTGAAAAAATATATCGCCGATATAATGCTGGTCGAAATTACAAAGTCAATCTGCTCGGTCATTCTGTGGAACGTATCCAAATTATCTCATTCTTATCTATCGCAACTGCCAACGCACTAATAATAGTCGTTCTTGTAAACACATTCCATACTTTACCTCTAGCGTTTAAAAATACTGTTCGCCGTAATATCGAAACACCGAAGATGAATTGATCAACGATGAAACTGGATACTCGTGTGTCTGGAATGCAACACCTTGACGAGAATGAATTTCGAACGTTCGAATTACATAGCACCCGGATTTGAAGAATATACTTTTCCGAAAGACGAATTAACCGAGGATAATCGTGGCAATTAATAACGAGCGAATTTGCAAGCGAAAAGAGGCGTGGGTACGAAGAATACGTTAATCGGATAATTTCAGGAAGCCTGTGGGAAATGTCCAGCATCGCCACCCCGGGGATAGATTGTTAATTTCGCGTGAATGTTTTAATTAACCCTGCTTACAAGATGCGGCCGGTATTAATGACACGAGGAAATAACGGCGGAATGAGCTTTCTGACAGAAGTGGGCTAACTTTACGGCATTAATATTACGTTGCCCTGCAGGGTAGAACAGCGTGGAAAAAGTAATGGCCCCGCGGATACGACGAGGGTGGTGCGAGTTTTAATAGAGGGCGAAGGGAGTTTAATTGTAAAATTAAGGAAATCTGACAAACCTATCTTCCGGCGAAGATCTTAGCTACCAAGATGAGTAAACTGAAAATTTTGCCTCGTTAAGAAACGTATCTAATATGTAAATTAACAACGCAACTCTTACTACGCACCCAAATATGTTACACGCTTCTAATTAGACTCAAACCAATAAGTATTTATATATTGTCCAAATTCTACGTACTTTCGAATGTTTAAATTTCCCATAAACGCATAAACACTCGCGGTGAAATTATTAGCGATAAAGTTATTAACGATAAAAATTAATTCCGCCGGGCTCGATACCCATAACCGAGCTGAATGCGAGTGGAAAACGTGGAAAAAGCAAGATACGAATTCGATTTGTATAAAGACTCGATGCTGGAAATTTCGAGCATGGACTTTGCACAATGCGGCAAATGAGCAACAAAGTTACGCGTAAACGCGATGCATTCCCATTGACGTTCGAAACAATCAAGACGAGCCATTGTTTCCTGGTGCCGGTTTAATAGCAACGAAACCACTAATAAGCGCGTAAACACGCCCACGCAGACGACCGCAACGAACAGCAACGCGGCTGGATGCTTTTAATTCGACTCGAACAATATCCGTCGTGCGCGCCATTATCCAACCTGTCTCTTCGTCGTTTCAAATCCACGTACTCTATCAATCTGGTACACGGACGAATGTAGCGCGTTCCTCAAGGATTTTCTAACTTCCGCCGAGGGCTGGCTGACCTTAAAAGCGCGTAGGGTCGGAGGAATCGCATGTGGCCCGATACAGGACGAGACAATTGTGCCCAATCTTTTCATTCGTTCGTAAATGAACGACACTGTCCCGGTGTGAAAGGCTTAACGCACCGAACGTAGATTAGACAGCCGCGCGATACTCGTGGACCTTGACAATTTTATTTGTCGCCTTTTTAGCCTCGGTAATCTAAGCTCGACAAATAGACGATGAAATTTCAATCGTGATATTTTTTATCAGCTCGATTGGATCACGTAAAATTCCGTTTTTGGACGTCGATGATGCAGCGTGATTCACGATATATACGTCGCATTATATTTTCTTTTGTCACCTGCACGAAGTAGGTCACTACCCACGCGAGTAGACGCCACGGTTCTCTCAAGAATATTAACGCATCCGTTTCATCTTGCGTATTATGTCGTATGACACGCGGTTGCCAGCATCAAATTGCCACACGGATTTTCTAAGCTTCTGTTTGCCAGATTATAAATTTGATCTATAACATCTATCTGCGCCGCTCTTCACCATAGTTCGACGCGCTGTATGTCTAAATGGCTTTTAAAATGGCTTGTTAGTATATCGACCCGCCGTCTGCTACCTCTTTTTTTACTGACGTCGCCTGCGTACCGGCTCGTTTATGTTCGTGCAGTTTGTTTTAGACTTTTATGTTTCAAAAAATCCTCAGAAAATCTCCGATACTCTTCCAAGCCTGTACGATATCGTCCAACAGCGTTCTCATGCTAGATGTTACCGTAATTCCTTTTTAAACGAAGCAAAATTAAAAAATGGAAAATTATGCAGATGAAGCATTAGTTATCTTTTCTCTTCATTTAGTATGTATGACTTCTTTCCGTTTTAGTTTGTCCTCCTCTTCCATATATATCGTCTTTCTGTGTTAATCCTCTATCTAGATCCTCAGATAATTGGCCAAAAACTATTTTGACCAAAGAAGAGGAAGATATTTTTACACGAAACGACGTAAGATTCTGTGACGATAGGTGAACTGTATAAGCAGCTATAATATTAGACTGTCCGAAAAGTAGCTTTCTTTGTTTATTACAACAGTGCACCTTCGTACAAACGTGAAGAAACAAAGTCTGTGAAACGTCGCGGTGTTTATCTCAACAGAAGAAAATGGATCGTACGTAATTCGACAAAATAATACAAAACGTTGTGCGTCTAGTATTTCCTCGTGAAACGAAAGAAACTTTTCGGACAACCTATACATTTGTCAAGGAATTTGGCACATGGCCTAATTTCTAGATAAATGACTAACATGACGTGCTGAGTAACGAGAATAATCGTTCGGCGAGAATCACTGTATACAAAAACGAAAGGCTACAGATAGAATTCGTCTCTTACCGAATGGAATATAGGCTCGCAAGTTCGATAACGACGAAAACGAATTTTTCCCGGGTGTCGGCGATCCTGCACAATTTTCCTGTCTCGTCTCTCGATAACTGTATCACGAAAGATCTACATTAGAGGCAGGACAGCCTGGTGGATCTGGCGTGCATTCACGACAGCTCTGTAGGCTGGAATAAAAGCAAAAGAAACAAAAAGGGAGAGGAAAAGCAGCTGCTGTTCGGCCTGTTCCTTTTGTAGATTACTCGCGTGGTATCAGACACGTAGGAAATAAGATGTCGAGCGGCTGGCATGACGTCACCGGGGCCTTCTCACCCTCCCGCCAAGATCTCCACCATTTTTCTACCTTTTACACCATCGAGACCCTCGTACGTTTTGCTACCAGCCAACCGCTTCACGAACGTTACGAGGCAACCTCGTGCAAGCTTACGTATTCGTGGCTCTCCTTCCAGTCTTGTGGACCAACGAGGACCGAGGAAAGCGCGTAACACGTTATATTCTAAAGAGAAAACTGCTGGAAGAAATGGTAACTCGCTGGCTACCAAGTACTACGTGCAGCTAAATCCTCTCTTCTGCACGAATATTTAATAATAATAATATCCTAGCGAATAAATTTATTTTTCACGATTTTTCAACTTTACGTCCAATGGGATAGTCGAATAATTTCCAACTTGTCCAATTAATATGATAATTTGAAATCTGATGATTTCGTTTCTGGCATTGTCAAAGTTGTTACCACTTGTACAAGACTATCTAATGTACTCGCTCATTCAGACGACACAATTATGGTCGTTCTATAATTATAGTTCAATATTTTGCGAATATCGAGCATCTTTCTGTATCGACGAGCCATCCACCGAGTTATCGGCGATTATCTAGCGAGCATTTACCGAGTATTAATTAGCATTTTTCATTTATACTCTGCGCAAGCGTCTCAGCAAACATTATCTGTATACTAATTTATCATTTTAAATATATTCGACGGTATCAACAACGAGCAATAACATCTAGTAAATCTCACGATCAAACTTCCTCTGCACGAGTCCTCCAATTGTTAGGTGTACCTAACAATTTCTGTGAAACTAAAGTACGCCTAATCCATTTCGATCAAACGGACCTACGTTTCGTTTAGCCTTCCTTCCAGCTCTGTATGTTAGACCAATAGCCCCAAAATACGAAATTCCACGTCATTGGAGACGTTATCGATCGTTAAGATTGACGATCGTGTTGGGTCGTTCACTAATCTTCGACAATCGTGAGTACGAATAACGGAGCGAGATATCCGCTGATAATCTAGACCCTTCGATTATCGAAGACGAGCAAGGAAAAAAGAAGTGGCCAGATAGTTACAATCTGTCACGTAAAAGCGATTATGTATACAGAAAGGGATAAGACAGAGAAGGAGAGAGATACGTAGAAGGAAAGAGGAAACACGAGGATGGAGTAAAGAAACAAAGATGCAAAGAGGATAAGAAGTCGACCCCAACATGGCCGTCAAACGATAACGGCCCGCTGATAAGAGTCTACCCTCTCTTCAACGCTTTAATATCTCTCCCGCGCCTGCCTTTTTAATTATCTCTCCAGTGATAATGGGCGGCCTCCGTGGCTCGAGCTTTCGGCTGATAAATGTGAAGAGAAGGAGAGAAAGGGAGAACAACAAGACGAAGAGAAATCGAGAAACAGAAGGGAAGAACGAACTGGTTGTAGAGAGAAGAAACGTACGTACGTAGATGGGAAAAGAAATTGGCGAGACGAACGAAGTAAAGAAATATTCTTCCGGGACACTAGGCTGTGGCACGCATAGATCGCGATGCGTACGAGGGAAAATGAAATTCGCCTGAAAATGAAATGCATTTGATAACTAGCGGGACACGAAGCTCGCCTGCCTCTGCTTTTTCATGCCTCGATCGAAAGATCAAAGTTACGCGAGGAAATTTTAGTCAATGGGAAAGATGATTATCGGGAAAACTGGAGTCCGAGTTCCGAAGTCAATCTGCCGGAAAAAATAATCATCGAGCCCTCAGGAATTTACCGATCGGCGGGCTTTAATTCCATCTTGTCGCGAGTACCTCGTATCTAGATTCGACGTTAAAATGGAAAGACGTACGAGATCAGAAAAGAAAAAAAAAGGAGACTAGGTATCGTGAACAGGATGACGAGACGTTACATAATCGAAGCGAGGTAGCTATCGGTGATTTATGATAAGACGAGCGTCGATAGCAACACCGCAATTTTATCGTCCTATCGTCGGCTATCGTACATTTGGAAACATTCGATATCTGTCGAGCATGAAAGAGCCGTGGGAAAACCTTGCTCCGGAAAATTACCATGTATAGCCGCTCGTTGGTAATTGATGTCCGCCTAACAATTACCATGCTCGTAATTCTCTCTTTTCCTCGGTGAACAAGGGCCATTTACGTTCGAAAAACAATTGGCCACGCGGCGATAAATTTTCGTCTGTAACCGGTCGTGCTTTTAGAATTATGCCAATTTCTATGACAGCACGGAGGAGCCGGGAAATAATTGAAATCACAAATCGTCATGAGCGCGACGAGTGTAGGTACAGACGACCTGCTCTAATAAATTTCGAAAACAATTTCGTTGCGAGCAGTGAAAGAGGAGAGGATGGTGGCAGACGTCGCTCACGGAAGGGGTGGATGAAGAAGGGTGGGGGAAGATGGTGGGAGGGAAAACAATTTCGTCCCGAAATTTCCATAAAGGCGAAACGAAGGAAATCCGCGCCTGCAGTCACCGTTAATTTTTCATCAGGCCTGCACTTAACTGCAGCTTAATTTCGTGTCTCGCGAGGATGATCGCACCGTCGCATCGAGTTTAAGCTAAAAGGACGACGAAAGGGGTGGATGGAAGAACGTTCGTCTCCAGGCTTAAAAGGTGTCGGGGCGACTTTTCGCCAAAGACCCCTGACTTTTCGAACCATTACTTTTTATTGGATCGTCCAGATCGGTCCCTTTTCCTTCGTCTCCAACCGTACGCTACCTTTGCCGATCTTCTAACCCTCTCCTTCGTTTTATCTCCGGCGATAAAGCGTTTTCGTTCTGCTCGTGTTCTTTTGCCCGTTGTGTTGCTCGATCGCGCGAAATTCTCGATGAAAAGGTGCTTCAGCGGTTTACTGCTGACGCGTCGAGGGAAAATGATCGAGATGACTGCGGCATACAGGCATTCAGGCGTGTACGAACCATCGATAGACTCGATGCATAAAGGAGAAGAGCTTTCGAATTTATGCGGATTTCTGTATAACCAAAATATGTCTCTTTCGCGAATATTCGATTAACGAACTAACTCTTATTTTTCACGAACGCGATTAAAACATTACCTTCCGTATATAGAATATTCCACGTGTTCCATTATCATGTTCGTAGAAAAATCCAATACTTTCATAGTTGGAGAATATTAAATAACTATATTGTATGGTGGTAACTAACACATCCACGATTCACAGTCACCGATCGTAATAACGTCCGTAGTCAACCTCGAGCGAAATTTTACTCGCGAGCTACCGCGATTTTTCCATAGTACGTCGTGTGCGAATTTTTCCCGAGAAATCTTTTGGACATTTCATTTAAAACCCGGTTGCATAACGTTGTAGAAACTTTAACAAATATTTCGAAATAGTTCAGACCTTTTCAACGTCCAGAACGGTAAAATAATTGTACGTGGATGTACAAGACCCAGCCTGCTTATGAAGGGTTTGAAAATATATTTGCCCATGGAGGGTTAAGATTAGAACGAGCAACGTCGTTACGCGTGTAAATGTTCGTTCGCTGGCACCTAAATCATGGTTAATGACCGAAACGCGGGTACAAAAGTTTACCCGAGCATTCGTAAATATGATCTGTCAGTAGGCTGGACAGCTGGTCGAATTTTCCTCGAGTCGTGAGCGACGCGGCGTACCTCCAGGCTTGGGATATTACCTGATAGGGGAGAGATACGCAGCCGGGAACGGCATGATCTGTCAATCAATCGCGGAGGAATCGCGAAAAAAAGTGAAAAGTGCATGTGACGCGACAGCCATGTTGCGATTTTTCCGCGCGCGCCACGAGAGGCATTATTTCCAGCATCGGTTTTGTGCTTTCCGGCCATTGAACTATTCCATCTACACCCCGTTCCCCCGATTCATCCCCTGTTAGCCGGTCTCGCCCAGTTCTACCTTCGTCGTTCACTATTTTTCGAATCTCTATCTCGTCTGCCTTTCCTTTGAAAAAGTCTCGCGAACCTAAAGTTTCCGAAAGAATCGTTGCAGCCTGACTCTGAAAGGGTCTATCGATTACGCGTTAATTAAATTAAAAGACAACGATAGCTGGCTGTTACAAAAATCGAAGATCCAAAGTCTAAACGCAATATTTTGCTTTTTTCGTTGATCAAGTTTAACGTGGCCTTTGTTCAGTCCCAATGGAGCTTTCGAGCTCTCGTTAATTCACGGTTAATTGGTTGGTCGAAATTTTTGGACCTATAGATTTGGACGCGTAGTTGATTTATTAATCACTTGTTATTTTGGTTTATATAACGTTGAGTGCACATTGCACGTGTCACTAACCTTGTAACTTATCGAAGATGAATCGACTGGAGCAGGAAGAGCACTTGACAACAACCAGATGTTATTTCAGGCTAAGCTTCACTCGACAGGGTTCAGGAGAGAATAAACGACCGCGCGACCTTTTTCACCGGTCCTTCTAATCCAATTCCCGTGTCTTCGATTTTTAACAGACCCACCGATTTTACCCTCTAGTCGAGTATCTGTCACAGGCGACGTCTCACTTAATGGTCAGTCTGTAAACACTAACAGTCACATTCTTTAAAACCGTTTGTTTACCGTCAACGTTTTTAGGGACGTTTCTGGTTTCTTTTCATTTTCGACTACGCACTTCCGTCGATATTTAAATTACTCTAAAAGATAATCGTAATGGCGTCGAAGGAGAAGCTATAACGAAGCAAAGATATTAAAACAGAAGCCATAGAGTAGCAGACGAAACACTGTGTATAGAGGAGAGCCTGGACGTTCTCAGGGACAAGTGAAAATACGTCGATCAAATCCCGCAAAATGACAATTTTACGATCTAATATCGCGCAGGCTACGACTATATTCTAACCAAGCAAGGGGAGCCAAGCAAGCACCAGCGTAGTAAACCGCAAGCCACGTAATGGTACCATCGATAAAGACAAATCCTTGCTGCTTCGGAAACGATGAAGAGGTCGTCACGCGAAGGTCAACGTCTACTCCTGGCCAATTATCGCTAAGACAGAAGAAGATCGACACCGTTCTTTCAAGAATCACGAAAGACAATTCGCTTAATTGTCCCTCAGAGTCGCTGGTGTTCGCCTTTTGCCCCCAACAGTTGCTTCTTCTCCCTTGATCGGACAAGAGAATGCAAGAAAAAGCAGCTGAACAGAAGGGGAGGAAGCTGGAGGCAAAAGAAAAGCAAGCTGAGAAACAGTCGAAGGCGCGCAACGCCGGAAATGGGCCATTAGTTTCGTGACGAGTATTCAACGCGACGGATTCTCGTCGCTCGGATGGAAATCCAACCGAATGGGTGCACATCGACCCGAGCTCGCTCCCTTTCTTCACTCCCTTCTTCTCGAGAGGAACAGCTTCTCGCCCGGTCGCAAACGACGGCTGCACGTTTACGATAGTATTTACGTTACTGGAGTGAGGCCAGGGTGGGGTTATGATAAATTTCCCGTGTACAAACTAATTTGAGGAAGCATAAACCCTTCCCCCGTGCGTCGTCGCGAACCTGCGCTTCGCCAAGGTGTAGGCAGAACCGTTTTGCCTGCAACAGCTACGTAGAAGCTTACATCCCGGAGCTCTGATTCGCGAATTCAACCGAGAATTCATTTTATATCGCTCTACGTTTTACGTCGATTTCCAAGCTACCCACGTTCGTGAATATTGGAACATCTGTTAATTTTTTATATGTAACTGGTTCGCACTATCAAAGGAACGACTATGTAATCGGTCAGAATTACGTGGAATTCGGAATACGTAGGAAATATAATTCCAAAAGTTATTTATTTGTAATAGTTAGAAGAAAATAATCCGAAGATTTCAATATCCACGATCTTTTAATTTAAGAAGTTTCAATGTAAAAAAAAAAAAAGAAAAATAAGAAGATGAATGTAAAGAATAATTAAAAAGTTTTAAGCAAATGATAATTGCAAAGTTTTAAATAAATTCCTAGCGACTTTTTCGATTTCCGTAAGCGTCTTAATACTCGTGAACGATGGCGTAAATGTTAAGAACAAGCGTCGTCTCTTCCTACGTTTAAACTACGAAATAAAACTGAATTTTTCAAGTTGATGCACTTTCTGTTTTCTTTGTTTACTGTTGCGTTTTAACCGCTCCTGTTGCATTTTTCTATCGTTACTGTTGCTTTGTCTCTCTGTGGCTTTTCCTCTCTGTGTCTCTGCATCCCTTCCGTTTCCGGTTGTTTTCCCGTCTGGTCGCGTCAGAGGGTAAACCTGTATCCGAAATGGGAAACCGTTGCCAGGCTGGCGAGGGGAATGACACTATAGCGAAGAGGAAAGAGGCAGTCGTTTTAAGATGGCAACCGCTTCAATTGTGCGAATTAACCTCTAACGAGAAATCTCGATTCCGGTAGAAAGTAGTGGAATAGCGTGGCCCACGAGCAACATCCTAACCTGCTATTTTCTCAACTGCCTCTTATCCGACGAAGGTGAAGTTCAATTAATTAAGGGTGGCTCGATAACCGAGTACGTTTGCGTTGCATTTTCCTTTAATTATTTCGAAACGTAACCCTCTAATTTAACTCGTATTCTATATCGCGGTACAATATCTTTAATACGTAAAATACGAAATGCAAACTAAGGCGAAGTTTTCTGAAGTAAAATAAAATTTAGTCTTCAAATTGTTCGGAATCGCTTTCAGAAAATTTGCGATAGAGCGGCCGCACAAGCCAAAGAAATGAAACGCGACGTGTATAAAATAAATATGCCGATATTCCAATCGCGATCGAATTGAAGCCGGCGTTCGATATGCTATCATATCGAAGATATATCTATAATATAAGGATAGAGCAAAGGCGAAATTACATAACGCAAGAAACGAGAAGGAACAGAATTGTAGATAATAAAGTTCCTACATTGTTTAATCGTTGAACCTTGAGAAACACCATCTCGTTAATTCGTTGATATAAATTGATTTACAAAGCATCGGATGGAATTGTCCGTTTGTTATTTTAATCAAATGATATTTTTTAACGTTAGCTCAACTTTAGAAAACGATTAGTATAAAATGGTAATTTTCAAAGGTAAGTTGATGCGTTTTCTATAGCATATTCTCAACGACTGCTCCGACTAAACTGTTCTTTAATGTATCACTTCTTCTCATCGGATCAAAAGATATTCTCGTCTTGCGCGACGGTGGAAAACTTGAAATACTAAGATGTACGATCGACATACGAATTCTTCGAAGTGCAACAAGAGGCATACAGTAGAACCAATTTCGATTCGTTACACGATACCTTTCCTTCTACGAAAGGTACAGGTCCTTATCATTGACAGCTTGCAATTCGTAACGGAAAACACAAGGGGATAGGTAATGGCGCGCCATGCCACGTCGCGGAATCTAATACAGCCGATGACATAATACCGCAAAAGGCAGTTGCACCGATAAAAGGACGGAAATATATCGTGTTTGCCGGCGACTAAAATACACCGAACAATTTATTCCATCGCTCTCTGATATCCTCTTACCGTGTCATCCATCGTATAAGACATCCAAATTAGATTTGAAACTTCGATGAAAACGTCCAACGTGATATATCAATTTTGAACATTTTTAAACACGGTCATATTAAAAAGCACCAAGTATACGGTATTTTTTATCGTCACTGACATGCAAAGGAAAGTTCGATTAACCGCAAACACCCGTTTCCTCGAATATTTCACGAAAGCTGATTTCCCAGGACGATCGACCGACTGCGTACAATAATGTTTTACAACATCGCGGCTAGAGGCACGGATCGCTCGGGTTAAACTGAGAGATAATTGTCCGCTATCAGCTGACCCTTGTCGTCCATCCAGTCCCCTTCCATCGTCTGCCGCGCCTCAGCCACTTCTCTCTCACTCTGTCGGTCTCGATGCAACGAAGCTCGCCAAGTTAAACGCATGTTTGCCACTACAGCGATCGACAAAAGGCATTTTGTCGCGAAACTTCTAAAGAGAGAGAGAGAGAGAGAGAGAGAGAGAGAGAGAGAGTCGAGTTGACAGCCAGGGACAAACAGGTCTGTGCGCTAATCACAACGCGTGCAACTCACCAGATACGTGTACTAATATCGCGTTAATAAGGATCATTATGGCGCATAATCTCGATATAGTATGATGACAATAGTACGGAATATGTTGGAATACGTCGATCCTATTGTGAGAGTAGAAACTAAGATAAGGAGAGAAATACGTTTCATAATTCTGGATGATTAAATTAATGACTAATCGTATGTGCAACAATGAAGAGATAGCTTCAATATGAAAGTGATTCATGAGAAGAAAAAAAGACGCATAGGTTACATATTAAAAGTAGAAAAATAATTTCGGTTCGTTAGCGCGCCTTTTATCGTTACGAAAGGGGATTATTTTACTTTGAAAAAAAAATTCAAATTCAACAGAATACCGATCGAATCGACGTTTGGGAAATCACGATGATACCGTCGCGTCTCCCTTCGAACTTCACCGATTTTAATTTGAAATTCACGAAGGATCTATATAATGGTCAGTCAACTGACAAAAATTCCGATCGCAGGAAAATTCGATTCCTCGTACACGACACATCGGCTGTCTGCTATATTCGAGCGAATTTTTCCGTTCGTTCCAATTATCGGCCGCGTCTAATGAGCGAGCGTCATCGGGGAAGTAACCGGGGGAATCGTCGAAAAAGCCATTGGCTATTAAAAAAAAAATCCGATTTTTCTTCAAGGTTTTGTAACGGATCACCTGGCGGTGTGCGGCTAATTCGACGCTTTTCGTTTCAATTAATTCCACGCGCGTTTCACATCCACTTTCCCCGGGCGGTCTTTCCGTGAAAATCACTTGGCAGGATTTGGGAATCGATAAAAAAGATAGGGGAGAGTTTCTGTGCTTAGCGATGGTCATAAATTTAACGTCAACCAGGTTCGCTATCGTTTCCTCCTTTCTTTGGTCCGCGAATCGTGGCCGATCGACCGACAGTTTTTTACGATCTAAACCTAACCTAAACCGCGCCGGATAAAAAGCGTTCCTGATGTAAAGAGTTCTAAGTAAGTATCTATCTTCTTGCAAGCACGTTCCCTACCGGGTAGTACCGATCTGTTGGCTCATTGAAAAATCTGACGCTGAAAAATCGTCGACGAACGCTTGCTAATGGAAAGCCGGTAGCCAGAGGATGATAAAGTTTCATCCCTTACGACGTACAACATCCCCTTTTCTCGTTGCTAATTGACCAAAGGTTTATCGTACTTGAAACATCAAGCTCTTTCTCTATAGAATCAGAAATCGATTAAAGAGAATTCCTTCGCCAATCTCTCCATTTGTTCTGCCATTTGATTTCATATGCCATTCGTATCCGCGATATCGTTCGTCATTGCAAAATGTTAATGGGTTGTTGCTCTCCAATTATATCCTCGTCTTACGTTTGCAATGCCGGCGGAGGCGTGCTTAAAGAGGCGGATAATTTAAAAGCAGAGCAGCGAAGGAACGAGGAAGCGGAGTTACATTGCGAAGAAAATTACGTTGATGGAAAATGCTTTGGGATTCCTTAAAGCCGAGTACATTCGAAAAATTACAATCTTTCGCTGATCTCTCCTCGCACGGCGGTCTAATGAAACGATTAAAAATATTACGTTAGCCGGACGGAACTGCGTTTCTAATCTAAAACTCTTCTCTAATTTCGCCAACTCTGTAACGACTGTAAAGCAAACTTTTATGTATGCGCATGTGATATGTATCGCATAAAACGTTTTTAAATTTTACCAACGCCAACGAGACACGACCGTCCCCATTAAATTGGCAAAGTTTCGAACGATTCTGGAAGTCTATGCAGAGCTTGCAAGACATTTACTGGGAACGTACGCAACGGACACATAGCACAGAACGTTTCAAGGCGTCTCGTCTTCTACATTCGCGTACGGTTTCTGCCAAGTGCCGGATATTTTCGTAACCCGCTGTATACTCCAACTATTCCATAATCTGCCTACTGCAGAGGTATCATCACGCTCTCCAAATATGTACAAATAATTTCAGCAGGTGAAAGAAACGGAAGGAGCGCGAACTCAGCGGAGAAAGGGGAGGGGGCGATATCATTAGCGTTTCACGAGTTTGGTTTTAAAAGAAAATCGTAACGACGCGCTGCAAGGGACGCGGCACTCGATCCACCGATTAATTCCAAGCTTTAGCTACATCGCCGGCTAAATTGCCGTAGTCTCTCGCGGCGTCGTTTTTCGCGCTTCCCTTCTCCGCCCCCATCGGCCACCCTTACCGCCCGCCGCGTTCCGAATATCGCGCGCGTACCTTTCTTTTTTTGCCGGATTTTGCCGGAGGATATCGACAGGAAACGACGAACAGGAAACGGAGCGAGCGAAACGAGAGAAAGGAAAGGCTGTGAAAGGGAGTCGAAAAACGGGGGCGTAAGGGTGCAATGAGCACTGGCGAGAGGCAGTGGGTAGGTGGGTGGGTGGGGGGGGTGGACGATGGAAAATGAGCGGAGAAAGGGTCGACGACGACGACGACGGCGACGATGAGGTTTGCACGTGTTGGTGCTGCGATACGGCGAAAGAGAGCAAGAGAGCCGGCTCTTCGACTCGGTATTGGTGTGTCCGGGAGGAGGAGAGGGGTGGTATTGTCTCAGTGATTATTTATGGCGAATTTTAAGCCCCTAAGTGTGGCTGCTGTAATAATTAACAAAAGGCATTATGCCACGGAGAACGAACCGGCTTTTCCCTCTCCGTTACCCTAGCGCAGCGCTATTTATATACACGGTGGGACGCGAAGGTGGTTCTGGGGTTCGTTCGCTTCGTTCGTTCGCCAGGAGAGATAACACCTGGGACCCCGACACTCGATTGCCCAGGGCTCATTTACTAATGAGTACGTCCCTATAACGTGCACGAGAGTAATGCGACTTCTTTTTCGTTTCTAGTTCGCTACATACTGCGAGTTTGCGTGTGCCCGACACACACCGAGTTTGCGCGAGTGGCTGTAGGGGTTGGATTCTCCGAGAGAAAAACAGAGGCGTCGCACTTCTGCAACGTATGCGTCTCCTGCACTCCTTTGGTCCGCGATTCGTCACGAAAGAAGAACGTAAGCCGGATGACTCTGCGCGGCCAACGGGTGGCCTATTCATCGGATGCCACTCGAGAGCGGAGACCCTTTTTTCTTTCGTATAAGCTTCCTTGACAACGAACAGACACGGACGACGCGGCCCTCTGTTTCTCAAGTCGCGACTGAGAGATCAAGTTGTCATTATCCTAAATTCCGTGTGTCATACTGCTCAAATTTAATTGTCTCCGTGGTCTTAATTCTTTCGACGGTCTACCACCGTGTCAAGATTTTGGCAAACGTTTCGGTGTACGAGCGACAGCGCAATACGGAAGATACGCTGATGAAAATAGGCGTTAAGCGATAAGAAATGAGACACGTGGTTCGATTAACGGCGCGTTGCAACATTAACGAGATTAATAATTGTACCGTCGAACCGCTAATTGATTTTAATCAAAGGAATAGCCCGTTTTTTTCCTTCGGCGTCTATATCGTGGCAACGATTCGAGGATGGCGCGCGTCGATTAAGGAAGACGCGTTTCTTTCGTTACCATTACGCAGTTCGTACCTTCCCTTCTTAGTATCACGGGTTATAGGTCGTGAACAACAGCCGGAGATATGTGGGGGGTTAATGGTTGAAATTTAGAACAGTTTAAGTGGTATACGGTGGCGTTTTAATTGACAGTCTGGTTAGGTCATCGCGGTTCTCTCGTATCGTCGTCGTAACACATGGACGAACGGGCGGACACGAACGCCGGAGATATACAGAAGGTTTTAACACCACGTGGGGAGTAACTTTATGGGAACCGGAGCATGCCAGGGGCGTGTGTGCGTCCTCCCGATACGCGTCTCACACGCCATTCTCTTTATCCTTTCTCTACATCCCATTGAACAGTTCCACTCTCGCTCAAAATTCACCGAGCTACCACCCGATTTTCCGAAGATTGCTTTTTTAATGTATGCATTAAAAATGCTTCGTTATGCATGCGCCTTCGAAATATGCCACGCTTTATTAGACAGTTTAACAGTACCGCGAGAATTTTTCTTTCTTGTTTGCGCTCGATAAATGCAGACGCATGGAACTATGGCTACGGTGGATGCGTTTGAAAATCGAAATGTCACTCCTAAGAATCTATGTACGGAGATCGTAGGAAAGAAAGACGTTGAGTATATTTTTGCTGATTTTCTGATCTGAACGTCGCTCTACGATGCAACAGGAGAATTTTAATACGATATAATTATTAATTCTATAAAATAATAATTCTCTAATAATAATAATTATTAATTCTATAAAAGTAGTCGCAAAGGATCTACAATCCGATCGTTGCTTTTCCAAATATCGAATTATATTTTTGAACCCATCCAGAATCCACCAATCAATCTTTTCGTGGACCAATTTATTTACCGGTATATTTGATCGTGACATTTTCCGTTATCCGAGTGCAAGAGAAATTTCAAAATGTTTTATATAACACATAAATGAGTTGTATGGTGAGCGTTCAAATATTTTCGTCAGCCACTATATTTGAGCTTCCTGACGCGCTCGTCAGAACACTCATACATTCTAATCATAATCTAACGTGCGAGTAAAATAAACCAGGGACCGCGAGACCAATGTACAATCGATAAAGCAAAGATGCCAATTAAGGCGAGACGCGAATTAATCGCCGCTCCAATTAGACTGGTTGATGAAATGTACGTTACCTTGCCACCGGTTCCTACAGCTCTATCTTCTTGCAATCAGCAATCAATGCGGAAAACAGACCATCTATCTGCGTGAACGCTCTTTATTTTTGAATTCGGTCAATTACGGGATAGAGGCCAGAGTCGAAGCTTATCTCGAGGCGCACTTGTATCAGTTTATCTCGTTTAACTCAACACAAACTCCTCCAATTAGGAAGGCCGAATCCCTGTTACACGATGGGTATCTGAACTGTTGCGCGGACGTACGAGAACTGAATCGAATCACGGACGAGTCCCCCCTCTGCAAACACCACCACTCACGACGAGCATAGCCGAAATGGTCCGAAACTTATCGAGCGACATCGCGGAGACATCCGAGGCGATGTTCGTCGGTGACGTCTCAGGATGCATTCGATCACTTCCATCCCTTGGAAAAATCGTCTCGACACCCATCGTTCGACTCACCCTTCCTCGCGTCTTTCCCTTCTCTTCTCTTTCGAGGTATGGGATGGATGAAAAATTTGCGTCCGTCGAGAATACGAGTACCGAAAAATTGATCACGATGCCATATTTCATATTTTGAATTGTTGCGGCCGCGTTTGTACGGCGCGAGCCGCGAGATGGAAAAATTTCAATTCAATCGAGCCCGATTTAAATGAAATTCTTCCGATACCGAGTCGTTAGTCGTACGTGCAGCTCGGAATCGATACGCTTCGAATATTCGCTGGAATTAGGGGGTTTTTCATAATTTTCAATAGACGATCGATCACCGTATAGAGGGGACTCGGTATTCCAATGTGGTTCCCGGTGAATTTCACTCGTACGTCTTGAATTTTATCATCTTCAGATTTGTATAGGCAAGAGGGAAATTGCACGTATATCTGGCTATGGATATAGCGGAACCGTTCTCCGACCAACTAACGTTCTGACGAATACGTCGCAATGATCAAATAAAATTCATTCACCAAAGTATTATAGTTGCACGCCTGCTATCGAAAACTTTTACGCGCATATCGTACGTGTTGTATAAAACATTTTGAAACTTTGTTAATTAACATTACGTCGGTGAAATGAAATCAATCCGAAGATCTACAGAAAAGTTACGAGACGAGGCATTGAAAACATGTTCACATGGATTCTTACGAAAGTAGCTACGTCGTTCTACAGATGTTTTATTGGTCAGAGCAGGCTGCAAGCATAGCCTAACGGATGCAATGCATTAGAAAAACAAATGCGTGTTATAGAGCAACTAATTGTGAGTTCGGCGAACGATCGCGAAGTGGGATAATAAATTCGGTACCTCTTCTGTTCGAATAAACTAAATTATTATTTAGGGACAGGCGGCACAGCTGCTGGACAATCGCTCGAATCGCACGATCGGGAATTATTAATTTCGCTCACGCATCCAGCCAGCTCGTGCTCACGATCGGAAACCTTCGATTCCAGTCACGCGAGAAACTCTCGTGCTTATTTCTAATTTAAGCCTGACTTTAGCCTAATGAAGTCCAAGAACTCTGTATAATACGCTTTTTACGCGACGACTCTGCTCAATTTGCAAGGAACGGATCTCGGCACATCGCTAAGTGTCGACTATCGTTTTACGATATTAATATACTATACTTTATACGAGCATTTTGTATTATTTTGTAATTTCCGCTCGTATACACAGAGTTAACCTTGGATGGTTTAATCGAAGGATGAAATCTGTCGACGAAATTCCATCGCGAAATCATGGGTCGGCTGACGGACTTAATCATTCGTGAGTCACAACGAGCACGAGGGAGACTGGTTGCGTGGCACGTTGGTGGATTCGTGTGCCGGTTGTTCGTAACGCGTCTCGTCGTAGCTTCAAAGCTGCCTAGGGTCAAACGGGGTCGTCGAGCAAGAGCAGCTCGTAGCAAATTCATTAGTCACCGCAGAACAGACTGTTCGTCGTTCTACGAGCGAGTCCTCTCTGGCAGCGGTGTACGGACACTGGTTCCGAAACGGGCGGGGTGACAGTTTCCGTTCGAATCAAAAGGAAACTAGTTCGGCTAAGGGTTACTAGTCGATGCTTGGGATTTCCGAACGGTTTTTTCCCAGCCACCACACGATTCTCCTTTATCGGTCATGAGGACTGGTGGTAGTACGAAAGACTCGCGTTTCCCGTGAGAGGAATTCCAGCAGACAGACCGTAAAAGGGGGAGAATTACGTTTAAAAAAAAATAGAAAAGAAAAGACAGAAAGAGCCCGATGTAACCGAACACGATATCGATATATAGGTCGTTGGTTAGGAGGAAGCTGGTTTCGTTAAAATCCCGATACGTAAAATAAACGAATGGAAAGGGGCGCAGAATGGTCAGAGTGTCCTAGAAACCTCGTTCCGTTGTGAAATACTTTCGCTAACGATCTAACCAGCCGCGTCGAGCGGAATTATCATTAACTCTGGTACGCGACACGAGCGCAGAACTCGAACTGGATTATCAGCTTTTTCCCACGGAAAAGGGGGATCATACGGTAATAGCGGGCGTCTAATTACCAGAGGCGAGTCCTCGTAAGCTTTCGCGTCGAGGGAGAGGAACTGTCGCTCGTCGAGCCGTAACACTGGGGTCAGAGAGGAACATTGGAAAGAGAGAAATAGGTAAAAGGGAAGGGAAGAGTAGACGAGAGAAAGAGAGGAGGAGGTGGTGGTGGTGGTGCTGGTTGTGCCTCCGCCGTGGCGCATATGGAACTTAGACCCCTGAATGCTTGTGCCAGGCTCTCAGAGAGACAGAGAAAGAAAGAGACTCGCGCGGAAAGCTCGGCTCGGCTCGGCCTTTTGTGAAAGAGGGTCTTTTGTCGTGGCGACAAAGCCCGAAGAATATCCATCCTTCAAATGTGGAACAGCTGCCATCGAATGGCCCCGGCCGCCTTTTTTAGAGTCCCGTGCACACACCGCATGTACACGCTGCGATGTGTGTACAGGGCTTTAAGCGAAGAGAGACGAACAGACAGACGGACGAACGGACGGGTGCAGAGGGGCCATCGAGCGACAGGGAACAGCGGAGAAAAGTGGATAAGAGCGAGAGAAATAGGAGAGGAGAGGCGGTCGGAAAATACCGTGAAAGAGAAAAAAAAAAAAAGAAAGAAAGAAAGGGGAAGGTGAAAAGGGGGATAGGATCCAAGGGACAGAGAAAGAGAGGACCACAATGTTTCGAAGTGGCGAGATTCGCTGCTGGTTTGTCTTTGAAGCGACCTATACGGGCTTTCTGCGTACTTCAGAGCCTCGTCGTAGTTATCTTCATAGTCATCGTCATCTTCATCGTTGTCGTCGTCGTCGCGAGCAATGTATCCGCTACACACTGACTGAAGAACAACCAGTCGCACCGACCGAACAAAAACGTCTACGAGGGCGCGTTAATGCGTTCCAAATGCATAACTGCGTGCGCGACGTTCCAACACAGTCACACCACAAAATGGAATACGCGATAAAGCAATAACCGTGCGGTCGATTCGCCGCCAAGCGTCGACAACCTCGAGAGAAAGAGAGAAAGGGAGAACGATTTCAGAGACCGCGGTCATTAACGTTGCAATTGCATAATTCGCGGGATGCATTCGCGCTCCACTTCCTTTCTCTCCGTGATTCTTACCACCGGAGAGAAAAATGGATGACATCGATGGCGACGCGTTCGATCGTCCACCGATTACCGAGCGATTCGGTTTTCTCGCGGCGTTTTACCTATCGGCGCGCTGACGTTCGTTCAATCGAGATATGTAAATCAGCCGTGCTAAAATCACCAGAGAACGGAAATAGAAAGTCATGTTACAGGGTCGAGATTTATAGGAGCGCAAGTTCGCTTTGATTTGAGGAAAATGCAGTTGGCACGAACCGCGTGGTCTGATCCGAGAATATCGTCAAGTAGCCTAGAAGGCGCGGTTATTCGAACCATGTATCAGCAAAAGAGACTAACAAGATTTATTGAAACGCATTCTCACTCCACGACTTCTATGTAACGTAATTTCTATAACAAAGTTGTTTGAGAAAGCAACGATTCGGTTGCACAATTGCTTGGCTTCGTATCGCGCGTCTGGCTATTTCAAAAATGTCGCGACTCGAAATAATTCGCTCCTGTTGAAGGAACATCGAATCCTATCAACGGAGGATTCCAAAGGATAAAAACGAGAACGTCAGGAAAATATAAATCCGCCATTATTTTCTACGATCGATGCTTTAAACAATTTCAACCACCGGATGGATTTTCCTATTTTTCTGAAAATATTGCTTGACTCTACTTTTGACGTTACTTTTACGACACACGTACGATACTTTGAAATGTTTACAGGCCATGGCCACGGCGTTTCCACTTCCGAACGGAATATTAGCTTTACGATCCTCGGACGCCGAGTAACGAGATAAGATGGCGTAAAAGTTTCCTCAAGTTCGAGTAATTAAAACGGGTCTTCGCTCAGGTTCGGCGTGAAACACGATTAGAGAAGTAAAGCTAAAAGGGGAACGGAGAGAATGGACGATGTCAGCAAAAGGTGCGAGAGGACGGATCAGACGCGAGGAGAATATATCCTTAACGAGCCGGTGCAAATAAGAGCAGCATTCGAATAATGCGTTTTGGGAGCGTGTGCTCGGCTAGGTTTTGGAGGGGTGCATCGCTGAAATAGCGATTAAGTCGCGTGATTTTGGGCGGCTAGCTTAGCTGCAGTTTGTAACAAAGTTGGAGGAAAAGAGGAGTGGGCGGTGGGGGAAAGGCGGCGACGGAGGTAGTGGAGGAGGCGGTCGTGGCTGCGGGTAGACGTCGGAATCTGAGCGGCTGGTGGGAAGTTCCGAAACGCCGGATGGAAATGCCTCGGTCGGATTAGCCCCTACTGGCCGATTGTTCGCCCCGGTGTCGGCCGCCTAATGTGGACTGCACTCGTGCCACGAGGGGGATTTCCTGTCTGCGCGCGTTCCTACGCGCTTCCACCTATATAATCCTGTCCTGCCCCTTCGGAATCGGCCGACGTTACGACCCTGCTGCACGTCCGAGAACGTGACCGTACAATTAAGCGGTCGACTCGAATGGAATTAAGTTCGGAAAGTAGGATGCGTTTAATGGGGACCGATGATACGCGCCCCCGATGCTAACATCGGCACGATTCTTTTCTTTCACCTTGGCGATATTCTTTTATTCCTTTGTCTGCTCCCTCTGTGTAATACAGGGTGTCTTTGTAATCGTGCTGCAAGAGAGCCAGTAACGGAGCGTTGTGGAGGAGTAAGTTGAGAAAGTGGGATAAAACTTTGCGCGACGTAAGATCTCATCTTCGAGGAGAAACAAATTTAGAAGTAGAAGCAGGTATACATCGCTGGTAAATTACGATTCCACGTACTTGCGTTTCTGCTTGAAGCAGTCGTAAGTTTTTACAAGGCAGCGGTTTTTAAGATTTAGCACTTTGTCGATTAATCGTACGTTAGAAAAATCGTACTTTCGTTCGGTATCGCGGGTTTATAAATTTCTTCGTAATTTGAAAAATATTCCCTCCTCTTCTTCAAATACTTTCACTCTGCTTGTACCACGAATTTAGGCACTGTGTTATTAAGTTAAGCTCTGTATTCGTCTTTGTTCGTCGGTTCGGAAAACGACGCCTGGATGCATCGCGGTTCGTATTACTTCGAGTGTCTCCTTCTTCTGGCGGTGTAATTTTTCTGTACTAATGGAGTCTACGCTTTCACGAGAAGTAGTTTCGCTGTGATATATGTGTGTCGAGAAATTTCACGTTCGGAGAATTTTAAAACGTCGATAAGAAGGAAGGTATTTGTAGGATCGACACGTCATCGGGGAAAATATCGACGGTACGAGTCTGAAAGTGCTGCAGCGGGTGAATGAGACTGAACGTGACGCACTGGCCAAAGGAAACGACAAATTAACCGTGGCATGGTACCTCCATGACTTTCATTCTCTATCTCGTTGCTCGGAAATACCTCTCATTGTCGCGTTATTAATTTATTATGTACATCGGTGTCACGCAGGCGCCCAGAGGATATAAAGGGACGGAACGAAAAATGTAATGGAACTGTGTCAGTCGACGAAGGATTACTTTTCTCTAATTGCTAGATGCCTCGCGTCGGGTCACGGTCAAAATTTCGCGACTCGGACAATCTTGCTAAAAGTAGATGAAACATGGACAATTCGTTATTTTCGTTTATACTTGTCGGAGTAGATTTTAGCGACAAAAGAACGATAATTCTATTCTTTCCCATCATCGTACGAACATAGATTTGTTAAACATTGAAAAGCGACGAAACACTGGCGAAAACTAGTCGAACGGACTTTTCAATAAAGCAAAATGCTGCTCGCGTAAGTTTAAAAATGTCAAGGCAGTGCCAAGGGTCCCTCGCGATTTCCAACCACAATCACTCCGTCCTTCATTTCTAAATTGGTGGTCCAATAATAATAATTAAAGCATCGATCCCAGGTATAAGACGGATCGCAATTAATTTTCTTGGAACCTCTTACATCCGCCATCTACTCGGGCCATCGTTTGTTAAAAGAAAAAAAGCAAAAAGAAGAAAAAAAGAAAAAAGAAAAAGGAGAAGAAACGCTGAGAAAAAGAAGCGGAGAAAGGGCGAGGAAAAACTTTTCTTCGCCATACGGTTATGTATAGGTCGAGTGTTTTTCAGAGCTGTGGCCTCTCTCGAACACGCGGCGCATTTATTGCCGCGTTATATCGCGGTTTATTATAGCAGCTTCGGAGGTGGCAGCTTTATGATAGCTTAGCCCGCAGCGGTTCTCAATGATCCGCGAATTCCATCGGTCTGCATGCGCACAGGCTGGCGTATTAGTCTCGCATAAACGGCCCATTATTATTCTATCGCGAGGTAAATGCCGGTTTCTCGGCAAACCGGCTGTGCGGTTTCTCTTCGAATGCGCGCGGTCAGGACACATTGTTGTATAAAGCTCGGCAGCTTTTTCCACGGCACCGAAACGGCTTCACGACAATGCGACATCTTTGAATGGGCCCTGAATGCCACCGCGACGCGGCCGGTAATGGGCGAACTTTTTAATCGGGCAACAGAGATAGAAGGAGAGGGAGAGAGAGAGAGAGAGAGAGAGAGAAAGAGAGAGGAGAGAGTTTTTTTTAGCTTTCAATAAATCATAGACGTACGTACGACTGTATTAAGGGTGACGGTAGGTGAACGAAAACTGGTGGGGAAAAAAGGGAACGAGGATGGCTAGACGAAATGCCCTGGAGGCAGAGCCGGTTAAAATATCGACAAATTTCCGATGACTCTCCTCGCTCTACCCCCTTTTCTCTCACCCTCGAAAGAAATATCTCGCGAACTCGACGCGAGCATATTTCTCATTTTTCAAAAGCGACCGCTATTGACGGAGATTCACGGCGGAGATAATTTCACTGGCGTCGACGATTTTGATTTAGTGAATCGCGGTTTCACGCCACCGTGCGCCAGCCAAACCACGATTTATTCGCCTTCTAATCTGCCTGTTAATCCTTCCTGACCGAAAATGTATAAAAAAAGAGAAAAACAGAAAAAACCGATCGACAAAATTTCCCAAATACGTTGATAATTTCAATGGCGGCGATGATTTTGATTTAGTGAATGGCGATTTCGTGCCACCGCGTAACAGCCAAACCACGATTTATCCGCTTTTTAATTTCTCTGTTAATCTTGTTCAACTGTTATATTTGAAAAAATCCGATCGGCGGGATTTTCCAAATGTAGAGATAATTTCGCTAAAGTCGCCACTTTGATTCGCTGAATCGCGGCATCACGTCACCGCGTGCCAGCCAAACCGCGATTTATTCGCCTTTTGTAATTCTCTCTGTTAATCATTTTTCACCGAAATTTCCGACTAAATAAAAAACGATATCGACCGACAGAATATTCCAAGTGTGTGACAATCTCAATTTCCATGAAACACACGGTGTAACGGAAAGCGAGTACGCTGCAGATACAATAGCGGACGACAACACATGGTGGATTGTGTGTTGGATTGGTTGATCGCGTGGGTGGAGAAGAGAACACGCGGAAGCGCCGAATTAGGAAGGTTAGGAAGTCGCTTTGCGGCTGAATGTTTGGCATTCTAATGAGGAAGGCGGCGTTTACACGCCTTATGCTTTGTTCACGCGACGCGCACGCTACGCGAGCACGATTGTTATCGCGCGGGATGCGTGTGGGCGACACGCGTTCACGTTCGCAGAGTCACGTGAATCGCTTCGTCGAATTTCCGATTGCTAATTCGTAGCCCGATAATCCTCAAATTCACCGGGATTTCGCCAGTGTTTCGTGGTAAATTAGCGGCTCCTATCGTATCTACGAAACGCATTCCGATTTAGTAGAATCAGCGAATCTTTAACATGCGAAAATCCGATCTTGAAATTTATACGGAACAGCGATATTCTTTTGCGAAACGTTATTAGTTCTTCATATTATCACGGAGATGCGTGAATTTTCGCGAATTGCAAGACAAATATCTTAGTTTCGTTCGAACATCTTAACGTTACACTGATTTATCGTTAAAGCATACGCGAAACTCGCTCATTTGCGTTGGTGGTTCAACAAAATTGAAAATTTCACGGCTATTAAGTCATTGTTAAATGTACTCGTAATATCGTTTAACGAAGGACAATTAAGAAGGTGGAAAGGGGGAATCGACGGTCAACTTACGGGGCAGATGCGTCCTCTCCGAGAGTAGAGTTACCGTCTGGATTTGGTCGCATGATTAACCCTGAGAGGGTCACGGTAACAAGTAGCCAAATCTCGAAGAGATCCGTTGTTCGAGCGCGCGCTCGATTACGTCGCATGGCGATATTTCACGTCACTTCCGGTTCCACAGGCCCCTTCGGTTGGAGAGGTTATGAGACTTTGTTCGGGGAAGAGGTGCAAGGGGAACGAAACAGAGTCGGAGAGGAAAAGAGAAGACAGAGACGGAAACAAAGAGCCTTCGCTCGAGAATTAATTTCAATTGGATTACCGTGAATATTGTCAGCGCTTACGTCGAGGCGTTGCATTCCTCTGCGGAGGTTGCGCGTCGCTACGTGCAAAGTCACGACTCTTTCATCTTATAACGAACTGCCAGCGAATGAGCAATTATCGTTAAATGCGAAGTAATGCTCTTACAAGGCATCTCTGCTCAACTTTTTCCATCGGGTCTCGTTCTTCCTCTCGATTTCGCCCTCGACGATGCTCGCGCCATTCCACGATGACCCGAGTCAAACCATCCGTGAACGGTTCAATTTAAACGAAAAGCGTTTCCGTCCGTGCACGAGACCGCGCTAAGTAATTTCGATAGCGCGCTTTAATTATTCGTCAACTTTCATACGCCGGCCGCAATACTCCAGCACGTTCAATCGTATTTTCGCGGTCGAATGCCTCGAACAAACAGCCAACTTTGACGTGATGTTCCGTCCATTAACGAACCGACCGCTGTTTGACTTTCGTTCCACAGAGCGGCGTAAATGTTTCGTCGCGAAAAATCCTAGGGGAAGTTTAAAAAAAAAAAAGAAAGGAAAATTAATTCGTGGCGTAACCTAAATTTGTTGGCGACGCGATGGATAGCGATATTTTCAGTGATAATCAAGATTGAACGCGACGACGACTTTTCGATAATATTCAATCGCGTTTCCTGTTCCTAACGGAGGAAAGAATAAGCAAAGGTTTCTTCTCGTTAACTCGGCACAATGTCCATCGGCTTCGAAAGTCCGGCTGCTTCCGCAGGCGTTTCGACAATGAAGATGAATGCAACTTCTTCTTTTCGCGTTTCAAAGCTAAAGGGCAAAAGTGACACGCTCGCCCGATACACAGGGGGAAAAGGTAAGGAGAGAAAGAGGCCAGAAGGCCGATACAAGGCTCATTGTTGCCACGGCTGCGATCCCATTGTACAGGAGTTTCGCCAAAGTTCGCCAATTTGCGTTTTCTTCTCCAATGCGACAAAGACGCGGCCGAAGAACGCCACCGTCAGATAATATCTCTACGCTCGCCACCCCTCTTTTTCAACCGTCAGCCCCTTCCACCATATTTTCTTCCCATTCGTGCCACTCTTCGCCCCTCCTGCACACTTTCGCTCATTCGCCCTCTGCTTTTCGACGCTGACGAGGATCGAGGATCTTTTTATGCGAATCCGTCGTCGCGTAAGGGGAGCTAAAAGGAAACTAAAGACGCTGCATGATAATAATAATCATCGCGCGTAATGACGATGATAAAGAGCACAATAATTGGTGGTGCAGCAGCGAGCGAGGAGAGCGACCGTGCAACGGAACGAGAAGTTTCCACGTCGTTCTTTTTAATTATTTCCATCTCACCCCTCGCTTCCTACCATCCTCCCTACTTTCCACTCCTTTTTCTGATTCCCGATTATTCGCGGATTCGTCGAACGCGACACGAAACGCGTCATCCGGTACGCGCTTCTTGCCTCTCCCAGTATTTTCCGCCCTTCGCAGTTCGTTTCGTCATTCCGTAAGCTCGAAAGTGTAGACTCGTCTGACCGTTTTAGTCTGTTTCGTTGGCGAACGAGACGGCGATGCCGCGGGCTGAGGCGGAGCGCCACGCTGATGGAATCTGTCGCGAGCGACGAGGAAACGCGACGAGGAGACCAGAGAGCTAAGTCTCCCTGAAAGACTAAACGGCAAAAGACAAAAAAGGAAAAAAGTGAAAGAAGGAGAAAAACCCGGAACAGGAAGACGAAAAGGTGAAAGCGCGTACTAGGTGAGGGGGGAGGAGGAAGCAACCGAACTGCGGAAGAGATGGAGGGACGTAGGAAAGCTACGTGTACGATAGAAAGAGCCGGCAGAGTGCCTGTTCGTGCCTCCGGCGATCGGTAAGTTTCCTGGAAATGCGTCCTCCTGAGAGGATTTTCGACTCCTTTTAGCCTGATCGTGACGCAAGAGGTGTTTCCCGAAAAAGAAGACAAGATCGAAATAGCGGTTGCGCGAGCACAAATTTTCCCGATAATCTCGCGAAGGGAATCTTTCTCTGTCCGTTATTTGCTTTGCAATGCGTCGTTTTATGCGATATCCACGCGGGTCGATAAGCATCGTGATTCCAATCTCGCGAATAAGCAACTAGTTGACGCGCGAAGAAGAGACGAGCGATGGCAACGTGAGAACGTCTACATAATGTAGCTCGTCGCCGAGACGCGTTTAAGATTCATAAAAGAACACGAGTCGAAAATCGATCAGCCCGTCGTGTCAATTTTCCCGTAACCTCGTAAACTCTTTTTCCCCTATTTTTAAAAATATCTCGATCGATCGCGAGTTTACCTAAGATTCGGCGAGAGAGAAGGAAAATTTAATAAATTTCGTATTCACCGAGGCGAGGGGCGTGAAATGTATAGGATCACGATGCCCCGTGGCCAACAACCAACGGCCGTAAATACTCGAGATCGTTTGAATAAGATTCAAGAACGGCTCGATCGAGTTTCCTTTTCCTCGATGAAAAGCGCAAAAGTCCTTCGCGCTCGTTAAAGTAAATTTTCACGCGGCAACGGCGCCGCCTATCCAGGTCACTTCCAATCTTCTCGTCGTTTCGGCGGATGCTTTTTTTAAAAAAAAGAACGAAGAATCGTAGTAGAAGGAGGAGGAACAAAGAAGCTGGAAGAACGAGCAGAGACGAGATTCGAAGCTTTCATTCACAGCGAATGATAATGTTGCCGCGTACCGCGTGTTGGCAGCAGTGTCTTTCAACTCGATAGCGAAGAAATTGAATAAGACTTACGCAATTCGCAGCGATGTATGAAGCTTCGAAGCCGTACAGGTGTAAACGATGCCACCGTCCGCTGATCGCGTTGATGAAGAAGCCGCAGACATAATTGTGTTGCCAGTTCTTCACTCCGATTGCACGTGAAATTTCTGAAACGAAGAAAAATTGATGATCAGCTTACTGACTTTCAAAAGAAAATTATGCTACGACTATCGGCTATTTTGAGCTTTCACGTCAGGGGATTACAGTTATGACAGTCCAAAAATTCAATAACTTTGAATATTTCTAAAATACAAAGGCAGAGATGAGACGTATAGAAAAATGCGTACGCAGAGAAATGAATGTTTTCATTAATTAACAGATGATACTCGTATGGCGTTAATTTCGATCGTTCTTTCTTTTCTTTTAATTCCATTCGTTCCAAACACGATCGAATAGTAACACGCGGAGGTAACACGCGTGTTCCAAGGAGAGCGACGAAGGAAATCTTGCGGCAAGTTGATAGACCGTACGTCGAAAGTTGCCCTTTATAATGTTGCATCGAGTCTCAAAGTGGAGGCAGCAGTCTCGAGGTAGCACGTGTAACCGCATTGTTAAACTTCACGCTATCTGCTACGCCTTCTAACTAGACTGGCTCGAATATTGTGGGAAGTTACAGAATGTACCACCTTGAACTTCATTTCGTTTCGCGATAGATAACCGGGATACTATAGAATTTCCGCATAAAAGTGTGCAAACTATCAAACTGCAAAGTACCATCGAGGAAGAATCAGATATACATGGTACGTACACGGTAGAACTCCATTTATTCGAACTACGTTTATCCGAACTGACGTCGACACAATGCCCGATTTAGCGAATATGTTCCTCAACTTTTATTACTCGATACCAGGCCGCGTTATCTAATACGAATAAAGGCTGTTTTGTCTTAGTATACACAAATGTCGGCTTAATAAAATCCAATTATATGAAAATTAACTGCGATTATACGAACGATAAACAGCGAAGAAAAGAAGAACTAGCGGGCTTCTATTATCCGACTGATTTACTTATTCGATACGTTTGGTTCCCAGACCGTGTCGAATAAAGGCAACTTTACATAGGACCATCCAAATTATCGGTGATTATTTTTCTGCGTCATTACCTACACTGGAAAATCCTTTGGTAAGATAAGAAGCCATAGAAAACGCGAGGCAACGGTCATCGTGAACGTCAAGGTACGAGGTTATTCGGATTAATTCATAACGATACGGTGGAAACGCGTATATATCTTTGCCTGAACGGCGACAAAGTGGCAAAGTAGATCAAGCTCGGCGTCCGGCACGTCGGCTGGCTTTAACCGCCAGTCGCGATACAAAGGTACGCGAGATTGTTGCCACGTGCAACAAAAAAATTTAATCGAGAGATTCAATTGCGGGGCATGTCCCGTCGCATCTGTAATTGGTTTTCCGTTGCTCCGTACGCCGCTTTAAAGAATCACCCTCGATTCCTCGACGTCTCTGCGAGCCACCCTATATCTACATACACGTATACTCGCGTGGATATCCCTCAAAGAACGCACACAGAGGCAAACCCATGCACGCGTACTATACAAGCCCGGTGTATGCGGGCAGGCGCGCGTGCGGATCCCCTTCCTACGAGTACATCCATCTCTGCTATCCGTACAAAGCGAAGGAAGCCGTATGTGCATTGAACATTGATTTTAAACGCAAGCCGTGCCACAAGACTGCCGTAAAAAAAGATTCGAGTCCGCCAGACTTTCAAGTTTCTGTTCCCATTCTAACGGAAAACTGGAAACGCCAGGCGCGCAGACACGATGGATTGATACGGAGAGGATCCGAGACGCGTATCGGCTCCGGCTCGCATCAGCGACAAGTAGCTTCGTAGACAATGGCGTAGTTACATACAGCGTGCGCCACGAAGGCTTTCGATCTATGGCGAGTCGATCCTAAAAGCGGTTGCGATACGCTTCGTTACGTCTCTCTTCCCTTTTGTCTTCTGTCTTACTTTTTTCCTGACCATTTTACGAATGCACGCCTGTATCATTCGAGAATAATAGTTACGTCCCGATGAATATCCCTCTCTTTGTATTTTACCGACCAAAGAGACGCCGGATTTTCTTCGTGAAACACCGTTTGTTCTACCGAATTCGCGACTTTCCTCTTGCGCGTAATTTTTTCTGCAGATTTAGCTTTTAAGGCGAGTGGAGGGGAATTAGAGAAAGCTGGAACTGGCATGGAAGAACGCATACGTCACTGCGAAACCGTTCTCTTGGCGTTATCGAGCGCGATACGGACGATCGTTTAACATTATTCTTGTTCGAATGAGAAGGAACACGGCGAAGGCACTACGCTCATACATAAATTCTTGATCGACTTCTTATCCCAGATCCGTTACGAGTGGAGCGAACGAGTGAAAAATATATCTGCAGCGGAGGGAAATTTAATTGTGTATCGTGGGAGGAGATCACGGTTTTGGAACGGTTCCTCTTTGCAGCGGGCAGTATATTATTCAACGAGACGGCAGCGTTTGATGGCAAAGAACGCAGGTCTACCTTGTTCACTTATTTAAAGGGTAAAAATATATCCGGCTCGGAACATTTCTCCAGACCTACATAATTTACCGGAGTTATTTTTCCAGAGCTACGAAACGCTGCGCGCCATGGACGAACAAGATTCCTCCCTGACGTATTTCGTTCAGCAACTACTTACAAAACCGCTAGACACTTTTATACGTGGAAACGAGGTTATTTATCAAACGAATGTTCAACTTTTTCGCATCGACCAACGAGCTAACGATCCGCTCCAGGCGCTAAACTTTTCGCCCTGGTTTGAAAAATCTTTCTCACGAAACAAACACGTCCGACGACTCGATTTTACTCGACTCGGTGACACGCGCACGACAAAGTCGCTATATTGCCGGTCGAGCGTTCTTTGATTATTTAAAGGGTGAAAAACCGAACATCAAAGTCCCTTATAGTCACGTGCGTAATACGCCGCTGTGTGTACAACGGCGATTCAAAGTTATTTTACGAACTGTAGGACAGTCGGTAAAGTGGTTGATATCGGTCTGGGAAATTCAGGACCGATAAGTTCTTTACGTGTGCAACGATAAATTGGAACGACGATCGTCATCCCTTTCCGTTTTGCCGCGGTGTACAAAATGGGGTTGAAGCTTGTGAATCAGTAAAGAGACTAAATTTAACCTACTTGGTACTCTTTCCTTGTGAAACATTATTTTTAACCCGACGCTCTCTTTCCCGTTACGTAATATCGTTGCTACATTTTAGTATGAAAAAGACTGAGTTTTATCCCGCGAGACAGCGAATTTGTCACCTTCCTGTAACATATGATAGTTTGTGACGAGCGGAATCCGAAAGACCCAGCGCGATACGCATAAATTTTAGATCCGCGTAGCTTCTAAAATAACGACTTCCGGTTATACATGGAATTGGGTTTCTATTCGTCAGAAACTGTCACACGATGAAAACGTAGATCGCAAATGTCGGTGTGCTCGAGAGCCAAGTTCAATCACGAAAAATCCTCCGAGTTGCAACTTCTCTCGCCTGTGTTATAAAGTTTTTATTTCATTTTAAACGACAAGTTACCTGACTTTTCGCACGATGGTAAAGTTAAGACAAGCGGCAGAGACGGCCGAGCGCAAATATTTTGCGATGTCCAACTACATTCAATTTGGCGTAGCGCGTGCCGTACAAACGACGACGCCCTGTGTCTGTGTCTGTGTGTATGTCTACTTTCTCTGGTTATTTAAAGGGTCAAAATATATAACGTAGCCAGGACTCTTTCACCGCCACGTGCATACGCCGCTATGTGTAGATACGGCGCTCCAAAGTTATTTCGCGGGGGCCTAGCGTCGTGTTCCCTATGTACATACAATTTCCCTATGTACGACGATCGCGTCTACGCGTACGCGCTCGTGTCCGTGTGCACTGCGTATCTATGCGAGGGGAGGAGCACACGGATGAGAACGGGAGATGGAGAAATATGCGACAGTGCCCAGAGAGAGGGAGATAGAGATAGAGATAGATAGATAGAGATAGAGAGAGAGAGAGAGATGCAGAGTACCATCAGTACTATGTAGGAAGAGAAGCACAGAAGGGCCGGACTGAAGCAGGGGCGCGAAGGGGTACGAGCGTAATATCGGAACCCCAAACGGTAATCGATATCACATATATCTCGCCCGATGTATATTCAACCATCCTGCACGGTTTTCCGAAAGGAACCCCTTAATAAAACTACTTACGAAGGCCAGGACGTCTCGGTGATTCTGCCTCTCTTTCTACGTCTTCTTTCGTACGCTCGTTTCTCGTCCGTTCGTATATTACGACTGGCTTAAGAGAGCCAAATGGTTCGGCTTTTACGACAGGAATACCGAGTCTACGTCCTTAGGTGCCGCGCGTTAAGCTTCGTCAGATATATTAAAACGCGTCTGAACACGGCCGTCTTATTCTCCTCTGGGACGCGCGAGTTTCGTCGATCGATCGATCATCGACCATCGCGATCGGATTCCTGGACCGTTTCGTACGTTTCGGATATCTTTGGAACAACTGGCGGAAAAAATAATCGACAATCGTATAAATAGGTGTAATCTTGATACCGAAAATTATTTGACCAGCCATTTATTTAACGACCCATGCCTCGAGGTTTAAGGAAAGAAAAGTGGAAATTCAAACAGATACGACGACTGTTCGGTTCGATTAACGCTTGTATAATTTCTCTATCGACAGGTTCATCGTACGATAGCAAACGCTTCGACCGATCTTTCGATTCTTCCTTACGATCGGCTGGACCGCGCGAACGTTAGCCGATGACGTATTTGCATACGTTGCGTCGTAACATAGCGACGGCGTGAAAAATCCTTGAAATTTTCAGCGGCTGAGATTTGGTGGTTGACGAGAAAGTGCTGTGAGGAGGAAACGTTAACGAGTGGGCGATCGCGAGTCTAGGAAGCGGAGCATGCAAAGAAGAAATGAATATGAAATTAATAGTATTCCGGCAAGTGCAGCCTGGCGCAACTCCATGCATTTATATGCGCTCGCCGGAAAGCTTTTGCTTTTTCCGACGATTTTTCCTCTCTCCGTGTCCCTACCTTTCTTTCCATTTTTCTCGCCCCTTTCGTGTTTTTCTCTATCCCTCTGCTCCTTTTATCTCGGTATATATTTTTGAGTGACTTTTTCACGCGTCTTGTCGCACAATTCCGGCCGTGTCGTATCAGCTCTACGACAATGGACAACGAGCAGCGAAAGGTCGGCTGAAAGAGCCCCTGCGTCAAGATATTGTTCTTCCGTTCTGCCAGTAACGTTCTTCCTTATAGCTGTCGCGCCGTGGAAATTGCCTCTCTCCTCCTGGATATTATTGCATCGTCTATTTGATCCGATACGCTTTTTAAATTCAACGACACTTTGACGGATTTATCGACGTTCCGACGCAGTACGCTCGGCGTTGCTCGCTGTCGCGCATTTTCCTCTCTCTCTCTCTCTCTTTCTAAAAGGAAAAAAGAATTTATGCCATCTTTCCTTGTCCGTTCGATTTTCGATCCGTGAGTGTTCGTTAAAACGACCAATGCGATCTTTTCAAAGCGTACCGATATCGATCATCGGCAATAAGTGTATTTACAATAGCGACTGCGACCAATCGAGAAATTCTCCGCGATATTTTTTCCTTTTATCTCACGAACATCGTCTTGTAGTTATCTTTTAATCCCCGATTGCTATCCTATCGGATAAGTTCTAGAAAACGTCGTGTCACGGAAAAACATCGTTTAGCCCGAACGATGAGAACAGTTAAACGAGAACGATAAGCGAGATAGACGAGTGACCCGGATGCCGGTCTTTCTCCGGAGAAAGATGTGGCACGAGGTCGAAGATCGCCGATAGCCAAGAATGGTCGGTCGTAATTCAAAAGTGACTGGTTTCCGGTAGTTCGGACTGTCCGAAATCTCTATTAAACCAGCCCTCGGACTGTGAGCCGCAAGACACTATATGGTAATTAGCCAGAGAAACTTGCCAGGCGAATTGTAGCGGGCGCCAGGGCGAACTATGCCCGCATGCCCCTTGGGTACCAAATACCAGCACCGGGGAGGTGGGTTAGGTGGTGGCGACATTACTAAAATGTCAGAGAATGTCACCCATCTCATAATCTATGCCGCGCGTCCTCCTCCCTCGCCCTCGGCCTCTCTGCAACCGCTAACCTCGAGGTTCCACCGGCACCAGGAGCCCTCGGTTTAGCCCTCCTCCTCGTGCAGCCTTGCTCGCTGCGGCCCCTCTGGAACTCGCCCCTTCTCTCTCCACCTTGACACACCAGCCATCCTCATCCCAAACTCTCTCTCTCTCTCTCTCTCTCTATCTATCTATCTATACACTTCGGGTGTCCCTGGTTTTCTCTCTTTCTCACGTCAGTAGCTCTCGGTGCAGCCGCATTCTCGCGAGAAATTAATTTGGCCCTATTAAAATGATCACTTCTGGATTTAAGTTACGATCTTCTCTATCCTCTGCCGGTCTTTTCCTCTTCGTGCTCGCCCTCTCCCTCTGTCTGTCTGTCTGTCTATCTCACTCTCTTTCTGTCTCTGTTCGTCTCGCGCCGTTGCTGCGTTCCATCAGGAGAATGGAGGGCGCAGAGTATATATCCCTCTCGGCTTTCTCGGTGTCATTCATCGTGCTAGCGGCTCCATGACGTTTCAGGAGCACGATTGCCGCTGGCTCGAGGGTGGCTCGAGGTGGTGACGCTGTTATACGAGCTAGAAGCTCTCTCGCACACCGAGCTCGACACGAGAGGTTTTAGCTGCCGTATAAACGGAAGAGAGCGCATTCGTCGGCTGATGCGCGGATAAAGGTCGCCCGGTATAAGCTGCGAAGTGTATAACCGCGAAACCGTCGGCTGCGTGAAATAAAGGATAATATACGGCGACTGCGTTCGTGAATCGTCGTCCTTTCCTGCGTGGTAATTGTGACTGAACGCGACCTTTCGTCATTCTCTTCCACGATCATCAGAAAGGATTCCTTTCGAAAACAGAACGAAGGAGTTTCCGTGCTTGGAATTATCTTGAGACTCTAGCGGAGAATTTCTATCCGCGGCGAATGCGAACGTTGCGATTTCCATGTCTTTTAACGCGCGATTTAAATTCATAGATCGATAATTTCACAACACGATAGGAAAAGTTGCTTCTAACGAGTAATTCATCGTTAATTTATACTCTTTGCTACGATTCGTATAAAGTTACTAAAAGTCGACCAAAATATTCATAAATGGTGGTGGCAACACTTTCGTTGTATAGTCACGCGGAAATATCAGGGAAATTCAGAAGGGAAAAGCAACGTTAATGGAGGTAAAATGTGTGACCAGTTTTGTCGAGACGCGCGATGAGATTAAAAATTGTTCAACACCTCGGCTGTTAATTTTTAACGTGACACGGGATTTATAAATTACCCTGGCATCGATATGTACTTACTCGTGTGCCGCACACGAGCCACTGCCTCCAGGGACGCTTGCGCAGCTGCTATATGCATAGTGGCTGAATAAGTAATAAAATATGTCGTCCACGCTCTTGGGATGCTGAGCGTGACCACGCGTAATATTACGCGGCCAGCACGGTTTTCCCGTTGACGAGAAAACAATTTCCTTTGCCGCTTTTGAAAATGGTCAAGCGCGAACGCCAACCGGAATAAATGCGCCTCTCCTGCGAATACAGATTAAATTTCCAACTACGAAAATCGTCTCGAATTTGCTGCTGTTATCTGTACCGCAGTTGTTGTATTAATATAATAACAATGCAGATTCTCCGTTTTCGATGCTAACATTTTTCTCTTTCTTTTTTTTTTACACATCGAACGGATTGACCGCTACGGTTGAGAACGGTCGCGTGAAAAATGCTTCGAAAATGACAAACATAAAGAACCAGGATTATGGTACGTTAGTGAGTTTTTTAAACGATATGTATCGACTCCGAGAAAGCACGCTGTTTCATAAATATATGAAATATGCGTCCCAAAGGTCGGCGCCATACCGTCTGTGAATTTTATTGCGAGTATAGCGGTAATCTGACTTATGGTAGTTCACGTAAAAGCTTCGAGGCACATTTTTTAACTATGTTTGAACTGTAGCGCCATTTTTTACCATTTTATCACTGTAGCCGTGTTTATGACTGCACCGTGAATGTTTATGCATTTATGGGAAATTCAAAGTTGCGTAAATGTACAGGGTGCGCGCGAAATATGAACTATCGGAAGATGTAACATTTACCAGATAAGGCAAGTCTTTACTTTTTCATAAGAACAGGAATTTGCATAAATGTTCATCTACGCGGACCATGCAATATTCAATTTGACGACAGAGAAATACACGTTCATGGGGTTAGTACTATAGGATTAGGGACTATGCGGTTGCTGTTCTTGGACTATTTTATTCGCAAACGTACGCAGGTACTTCTGGAAGACCGTTTGGTCAGAAAAATGCTGGTCGGTCGCGATAATAGCAGGTTCGAGTTTCTGTTATCCGCGCGTGCGATCGTCGTAACAGGCGAGGGCAGTAATTGGTTGGGTGCTAGCGTGCTGCATTGTGGGCGGGGTGCCGCGATATGCTTTCTAATATTTGCACACTTTGATTGGAGTTTGCCCAGACGCCCCTCGAATTAATTACACGCTTTTTCACGTGTCCCGCATTCGACATGATCCTATCCCAATGACAATTCGCAAAAACGATGGACCTTCCATCATTCGAATTCCATTTCAACTGTCCGATACTGTCATTTATTGCTGCAAATAAATAATCGATCGCTAAAAACTTAAATTTATATTCTCCGATTCTTCGCTGGACGACGGACAGTTTAGGAGAAAAGTAATGGTCTTTCTTTTTGTCCATCTCGCGAAACTATTACTCGATACTCTATTTTTAAGGAGAAATAGAGTGAAACGGATTCGATGTGTCCAGCCGCGGCGTTGCGTCTAATTTCCCGGTAACGAACGAATTTCCCGTAGCCAATTACACCTATCGTTGCCAGAGGCAGAGACAAAGAGGAAAAGAGAGATAGAGGAGAAGGAGAGGATGGAGGAGGAGGAAGAAAAAGAGCACCACTTTTATCCGTTATTCAATAAACACAATGCTCCTTCAAAGGTATCTTTTCAATTATCAATGCCAATCGAGGCAAGATAGCGGAAAGAGGCAAGGATTTCAGTGCCGTCATCGAGAATCGCTTTTGATCAGCAGGGAAGTATCGCTGATCCGATTCAAATAATTAAGTCTGCAACGTGGATCGTTAGTAGCTCATCGAACGAGTAACCGGGACTGGATGCTCCGCGATCCTACGCCATTGCGCTCATTAACATCCGATCAAGTTCCATTAAAGACGACGATGATGTCGATAGTCCGCGTTGTATAACTTACGCTGTTTTTGCCTATTCTCGCGAAAAACGCGTTACAATCGCCTTGAAAACCACCTTGAAAACGCTAACTTCTATGTACATATTGCTGCTTTGCTCTGATAGTGGCGCGACTGGAGAGATGTCAACGTTAGAGAAGAGGCGTTTTAAAATTTGGAAAGGAAACGAAGTCGAGTTATTTCAACGACGTATTACAAGGCTGACTAAATGAAAAATATTCCATTGTTCGCGAAAGTAGTGCAACCATCCGCTTGCAGCGTCACAAAACAACCGAAGATGAACCGACGTTGCAAAACTAAGGCAGGTTGATAGCGATATGAGTAATAATTTTGCTCTCTGACGCAAAACTCATGGAATTGTAAATATACCCTTTCGCACGATAAAAATAGAAACATAACGTAGACATTCTAATTACTTAGTTTTTGGTTTCTCTTTCGAGTTATTCGCCAGAGATGACGTTTTTCAAAGAAGATTCCTTTCATTTTGCTCTGTGTAGACCTATTCGATAAGGGCAAATTAGAAATTTTTCAAGTTGTTCGATTATCGAATCAAAATACGCTGCAAAATACACGTAAAATTCGACAGGATTTTCTTCCGAATATATTCATCGGCAATATCGAAAGGGTTAGTCCTGGTGGTGTAACCATCGTGCGCTGGCTTCATGGAAACTCGCGGCGAATTGAATTAATTAAAATTTGTCGGTATGTGTAACCAGGCCGCCGCCTTCTCGCCGCGAGAGACATTCTCTTTCCGCGAGATTTCGACGGTAATAATCGCTAATTACGCGGTATCGACGTCTCGCTAATTAACCCAGGGACCCAGGCTTTAATTAACCGCGCGTGCCTTGTCAGACTCGGTCGCGGAAACGGAAACCTTCTCTCGGCGAAATGTCGGCTCGTTCGCGAAAGAGCTTCGCGCGGAACAAGCTGAAAATGTACAAGATTTTGCCGAATGTAATTCTGCACACAACCCTGACCATCGAATTAACACCAGATGCAGAAACCTACTTCTAAGTAGGACATGTCACGTGTACTCGTACTATGTCAGACAAGGGGCAAATTATTTTCGATTATACAAATTATCGCGTTAAATACAGTGGCTGTGCAAACACTCTGTTCCTATTTTCCTTCTGTCTCTTCTTTTATGCCTCGTAATCATCAGTCTCGGTAACGAATAGACTAGACCCTAATATAATTAATTTATAAATTGTACTTTGAAAGTTCAATGCTACAATTGTCCATTAAAAAGTTGTATTCGAACGATTCTCGTGGCAACAACAATCTGAAAATGAAATTAAATTTACATCTTCGTCAAAATGATTTTAAAAAATGATAGCTAAATACAGATTCCTTTCGCTTATTAGACATCGCATCGAGTTGTTTGCTTTGGATTTTTGATATAGTTCTTAACATTACGCGTATACGGTAAATTTCTCATCGTTGAATTTTCCATAGACCTACGAGGATCTGTTGGTTCGACGGTGCAAGAAGTTTCAGATAATACGTACGCTGCTGGAATGACGTATGGAGTGGAAACTATCGCTCTCAACCGCGGGCCAAATTAAGACTGTCCTTAATGCGGACTGAGATTGTCCTTAATCAAGCGAAACCAGGCCAGTGCAATTGGAAATACGTGTTAACGAGACGTTTCCATTAGCGCGATTCGCGAACATTAAAATGAACTTCGGATAGATATAAGTCAATATTAATTAATGAGTATGATAACGTCTGGTCGTCTCGAGGGACGTGAAACGCTGGGATATTAATCGTGTCATCTATCTTTGTTTCGCTATACCGATCGCAAAAACGTCGACAATGACGCAAAGAAGGAATATTTGCTACATTGTGCGAATAATGTATCACACGTCGTGTCACTTCGCGTTTTACGCGCTGTCATTTCCAGTAGATGAAGAAGAGCTTGCGTATCGCGCACCCAGAAAACAATCGCAGAAGGTTATTCGTGTCTTGTCTTGATGATAACAGTAGCTACAGACAGGAAGAATACGAGTAAACAGCAGCAAAGCTCGCCACGTTCGTTGGGTCCTATATTTTTCTCTCGAAAAATTTTGTTCTATCCATGTCAAAGAAAACTTTATTTCAGTGCGTTCGACGCGTACACTGGTCGTCGTGTGGATTTATTTGCGCGCTCTGTGACCTAATCTCATGAGAGATCTCTAAAACTAAATTTCGCAGTTAACTGGTTAAATGAGAAAATACACGGCTGTGGAAATCAGCTTCCTTGGCGACTGACGGCTCAAACGATCATCGACAAGTCCATCCGCTTGTCTCCGCTTCTCTCTACCACTTCTACGTTTGCAATTAGACTTCCGGATTCTCGGCAGATGTGTCGGAAAGAAATTGCGAGTGGCTACCATTCGTTGCGATTCTATCGATACATTAAAAATATACACTTACGACAAATCGGGTTTGAATCGACCTGGCATCGCAAATACCTCGGCTTTCTTTCCTCGAGGATCTATCACGAAAGGAAAAGCTGCTTATCACGCGTCAAAGACTCTTTCGTAGATGGGTCGAGCGTAGGCTTCAACAGATGCACGCACAATGGACCACATTCTGTGGAAGAATCACGAGTCAACGGGAGCATCTCTGGTTCAGGAGTGATCGAAAATCTGTAGAGCAGCTGAGATTCCTCGATTATCGGCTTTCTGAATCGTCATTTTTTTATTGCGGCGTTTGTGTGCACGCGTTCAAAGGGACATCCTGTCGCGTGAAATGAGAAAGAAACGCTGCGAACAGGGGAGAACGCGCGCTCGCGGCAAGAATGGAAAAGAAATTAAAGAGTCTTTGGTATCGAGAAAGTTGCCCGTTTAAAGAATTTAAGGTGGTGGCAACAGCGAAGGAGGAAGAAGCGAGGGGAACGGACCAAGAGAGGCGAGAACAAAGTAAGGGAGAACGAAACGAGAAGCCGAAGCAAATATAGAGATATCGAGATTGTAAGGCAGCAAGAGGCGGAAAGCATGGAAAGAGAAGGCTCGATTTTCCTAGGACTGGAAAAATATTTGCACGCTTCTCCACCCATGCGATCTTTCTCTTTCTTTTTTTCCACTTGCCGACTGGCAGCGCCGCGACGTTCCCTCGTCTCTTCGGTATCGGCTATTCCGTCTCCATATTCCGAAGTTTCCACGGTCTGCAGCGACTTTCGCGCCCTGCTTTTTTCCCCTCTCTCACCCTCTTTTTTTCCACTCTCGCTTTATCTCTGCTTCTCTCTCTCTTTCTGTTCGTTCGCTGGCGTTCTGGCCAGCGTGCATCGGGAAATATGAATCCTTCGTCCCGTCTGCATTGTCTGGGACCTGTGTTTGCCACGGGCACACACAGGCGAAAACCTGTTCGGACGTTGGAAAGCGCGCACGCGTGTGCGTGCGTGCGGCTGTTTGCTCGCAGGTGGTGACAAAGATCGATCGTGGCGAGCTTGGTGCACGTTGGGATGAAAAAACCGAGAGACCCAGGGACACAGGCAAGCACACGTCAGGGGTGGAGGATGGTCAAACGGACGCGTTGTCCGACCAAACGATGATATACCACGGCTACGTTCGAAATTTTCACAATTAACGTCGCGTATCTGCCGGTGTGAAACACGGATATTCAAACCGCCATCGCCTCGTTGCCAACGACTGTACTACGACAGTGAAAGATGATGAATGAAGCCCCGACGTTTGCCAGAGAATAAAGTCGGCACGCAGGTGCGACTAGGTTGAAGTTTAGTCGACCGACACCGTTAACTCGTTACCACCCATTCGTCCGACTAACTCCAAGAATTGAGTTCCGCGGTGTTAGCTGCCTAACTGTTCGCAGACTTGTCGCTTGCCTGAGATCTCGTCGGCATTCACGATTGAACCTAACCAACTGCGAGTGAATTATTAAACCGTTTCACGCTACGAACTGTCAGGGACGTTACGGGGTAAAGTTGCACGCCTCGACCAACAAGATCTGTACCGTGTCGAAAAATCGTTGTAAATAGTTTCTGCTATATATGTAACTGCGCAAAGTTCGATGTCTGGCCTCGTTAGAGACGAGACCGGCATTTGTTGGCGACAGCATCCAGCGAATTTACGCGTCTACCTCGGCCGAGAGAGCGAAAAAGGAACGCGAAACAGAATCTCTGCACGGAATGATCGTATACAGGTGGTACTCGATAATAACTCGAAATAACAGACTTGGATAGGAGAGTCGCTCGTTGGCATCGAGTGTATCGTGGTTGATCCGTGGTTGAACGTGTTTAGAACGCGTCGTCGAAATCCCCGAGGCGAGCAGAAGCGCGGTGAAACGCCTTCACAAGCCGAACATACTTCCACTTCTTCAACTTGTTCCTCTCAAGTCGTCACATTGTGCCCGCGTGAGGCGAGTCTTGCACTCTGTTGTGTTCGTAAAACAGCCACTTTTCCCGCTGCTACTCCCGAAGGACCCTCGAGTTTTCATTGTTCGATTTCGAAGTACTACTCTCTCCCTCTTCTCTTTGCCTCACCTTTCTCGCTGATCCTTCCCATTTTTCTACTTTCTTACGCGACCACGGTGTACAGGCGTAGCAAGTGGACGACTATCGATTCGTCCGAGACACTTAACCCCTTCCCGTACTTTGGCGAGTCAGACTCGCGACGAAGATTTGGCCCAAACGTGAATATCGCGAGTCTGACTCGCGACCAGATACTTGGGCCAAACATGAATACGATACTCGCGATATTCATGGGCCAGTTTGGGCCAAAATCTTCATCGCGAGTCTGACTCGCTAGAGTACGGCAAGGGGTTAACGAGAACCACGCGTTTTCTTCTTATTCGCGGAACTCGATCGTTCGTTTGTTACGTGCGAGTTATCTTTCAAAGTTTCGATGTACAGGCTACCGGGATATCACCGGATCAAGCGTGGTGCTCGCGCAGAGATTCAACTTCGGTTTCCCTCTATTCAATCTTTTTTCCCCATTGGAACATTTGTATGACGAGAGCAACCACTTTATCGCGTTGCACCTGGTTTTGTTCGCTGTCACGGGTTGCTCGAAATCTCGGGATAAAGGGAAAATCGCGCTTGATTCGCGCAGGCTACTCTATGGCGGAGAAACTGGATCATACGTGGTTTATTTTCAATTTAGTTCGACGCAAAATTCACCGATTTATCTACTAGTGTTTGCACTGATTTCGTAGTACAATGAAACCGCGTTTACCAAAACACCGATTAATGGGAAGCTTGGAAATAGTCTGTCGTAAGAAAGATTAAAAAACAGAAATGCAAATATTCTTGTTCAAAGCTTTTCGTTCCTGTTTAATCCTTCAAAACTATCATGAGCATCCTGCATTCACCCTAACGCGCGCAAGGGTGATTTTTCTTACGAGCCCTTCGATCGTCGGTAAAAACGTAACGATAAATCGAACAAAGCAAATTGAAAGATAAAATCAAGAAGACGTACTCGAACGTACTGTTCGATGTCCACTTCGTTTTCTCGGTCACCCAATCTGGAAAATCGAGCCCATAAGATACTCGTTTTATCACCGAGGCAGTTAGCCGAACCGGTGAAGGTGGCAGGAAATCGTTTGATCCCACGAAACTCTTTGAAACGTTACACCATGTTCGTCACGAGTAAGAGAACACACTGTCCCTCCTTCTTTTCCCTTTTCCGGCCCAGGCTTTTCGCTGTTATCCGGCGAGTTTGCACTCGCGCGCCACGACTTCTGATATTCCGTTGTGTTCGTAAAACAGCCACTTTTCCAGCCGATACACCCGGAGGACTCTCGAGGTTTCTTTGTTCCATCTCGAAATACCGTTTACTACCTTGGCCCTTCTTTTTTGCCTCCTCTTTCCTCTTCCCTCCTTTTCCACCGCTCACTCGTCGTCTTCCGAAACGAAGACGTCTGAGAGGTGACGTTCGATCGAGTATCGATTACGCTCAATTTGAAACGCGGCTAATGAGTGCGAGAGCCACCGGGTACTTTCGGCAAACCACGAGCAGACAGCCCGGAAGAGGGATGAAAGAGGATGGTTAATAGTCGCGGAGAAAAAAAAAAAAAAAAAAATGGGGTAACGTCGCGACCGAACTAACCGCAAAGAGCTTTCCGATACGCTGTAGAAAACAGTGGTGGTACGAGGGGATGGTTGGCTGCCTGGTCGAGTGCGGAAAACAATTTGTTGGCCGCGAATCGTTCGTAAAATCTCTGCTCT
The DNA here is from genome assembly GCF_910591885.1 of Bombus terrestris. Classification (NCBI taxonomy): domain Eukaryota; kingdom Metazoa; phylum Arthropoda; class Insecta; order Hymenoptera; family Apidae; genus Bombus; species Bombus terrestris. The sequence continues at coordinate 10,725,828 of NC_063281.1, read as the reverse complement.
CTGGTGAATCGTTCCGCCGAGAGGAACATTATTGCCCACATACCGTCGTTTTATCGAAATAGTTAAGATTTCGATGCTCCACATTTTCCACCTGAATTCAACATCCATGCTCCATGCAAGATTTTTCTGTTCCAACTTCGAATTCGTCCCTTCATTCTTCGGTCAGAAATATGCATACTACAACTATATACATCGTACAGCAACGTTCTTTTATTTCAATGAAATTTTCGATTAACATGCGCGATTAAATGATCTTCTGCCGATTCACTTCGCTTGTACGACGGTGAACTCCATCTATTGTACGAACGAAAACTTATAGATAGCGGGACAAACTAGTAGAGACTTCTATTATGCGAACTTCAATTGTACAATTATCAAGTTCGCGTAAACGCAGCTCTAGTCTAATTATACAGATATATCGATGAAATGTTGTGATACGAATTCCACTCTTTATCAATTTCTCAATTTCGTTACATAAGTACGCGATTACTGTTCGATTTAAAAAAAAAAAAAAAAAAATTGCTCCTATGAATTCGTTTGTTACGCAAAGGTGGTACAAACATAAGCGGATTACGCAATTAATTGGGAAAATAGTTGCAACTTTTTCCTGTTCTTCGGTTTATGGATCGATTTTACGCAATACGTACGACTACATCGAAACAAAGATAGACAACGAACGAATCTAAACCTCGAAATCTATCATGAAACGTTCGGTCGTTAAGGGTTAGCGGGTTAATTCAAAAGGTCGGCGAAAAAGAGCGATGAAACGAGTAGAACGTTGCTCAACTTTACCTCCGTGAAAAGGGATTCTGCTACGCTCCAATAGCATTTTCAGGCTCTTTGGAATTGAACAGAGACACGGAAACAATTACCAAGACCGTGTTACCCTAATCTGAAAATCCTGTTAGCGATCCTCTTCTCGTACCTCGATTCTTTCCTTACAAAGACAAACTTCGGCCCCAACCAAGAATGTCGAAGGACAGACACCCTCTGTTATCCTTGGCGATAATTTGCCAGGGTTCGCACACTTGCCACACGATCGATCCATCTATCTTCCCTTTCGTTTCCTCTTTCTCGCTTTCATGAAATTTTTCTCGCGGCTACGCGTTCGTGTTATATTCGTCTGTGATCCTAGGCGTCGCGATCTCTTTACCCCAGAATTTGATCGAAGGAGAGAAAAAGAGAGAGGGGAAAAAAATGCAGGCTGGTGCATCAATTTCAGGCGTATGCGAAAGAATGTCAGAGACGACGGAGGGAGAGGGCTCGCGCGTTGAATTTTCATGAGAAACGCAACGAGCCGTCGAAATGAAATCCTGCGAATAATATACGGACGAATAATATCAAACGCGGATACTTGCGGGAGTAAAGGGCCGTGAAATTCATCTAGACCGAGAATTTAGAACAAAATCGCCACGGAGAAAAAACGGGGATGTAAGTCAAACGGAAAAGCTGCACAGCGTGACGGTATCATTTCGCGGGTTTTCCATTGGTCAGTCTTTTTGCCAACCGCGATTTTCTCTTTTTCCAACCTCTCGGGTTACCTCCGCGGTTAATTAACCTTCTAAGTAGGATGGAGCTGCACTCGCTGTTCATTATCCTGGTCTTGGCCGAATTACACACAGAATTTAATGGCATAGAGTAAAATGATCGAACAAAATGAAGAATCTCCTCGACGATCTACCGCGTCATATCTTCAGGTTCGCGAAGAAAAAAGACCAAAAGAGCGATACAACAAAGCGTCGTACGATTAGAATTTCTCTTGAGGAAACGATCACTGTTCTCTCAAAGCAACGGAAACTAAACCGTGTCGATTGGTCCATCATGGTCGTCATGCGGTGTTCGAGGAGTTGGCGTGCGAGAAGTCGGAAAAGCGAGACGTTAAAGCAGACGAATGAAAGAAAAAAAAAAAAAAGAAGGAAGAGAGAAGAGAGGGGTAGGAAAACTAAAGGGAGGCTGGCGAAAGTTCCGGCGAGTAATGGCTTTTAAGTGTGAAACCGTTCTCTGCCGCAGTGTCGTTCTCCAGATTTCCCCTGTCATCTGCGTTAAAAGGTACGCCCGATCCATCCACCGCGCGAAGAAGGAATTTCATCCTTTCTTTTTCATTTTTCCTTCTTTCTTTCGTTCCTTCCCCTTCTATTTCTTTTCGCTTTTTTTTTCTTTCGTTTTACTGGTTCTCGAGCGCGTGAATCGCGCCAACATCATTACACGATATCACTGGCTGAGGTACTTCCAGTCGATAGAGTAGTTGGAGGTTGCAGAGATTCGGATGGCGCCGGCGCTAAGCTACCCAGCTAGCCAGGATTTGCGTCCAGACCGTTTGTCTTTTCTTCGCCGAATTAGTATGGATTTAGCGAAGCCGCAGAGAATGGAAGCGCAACCACGGGAGGACTTTAATCAGCTGCTACCGCTGACTGCTTGCGCGAACACGCACCTTCATAAGGGGAAATTAAAAATGACTTATTATATCATTTTGCAGCTCGAATTGGAATTTCCGCAGACTGTAAATTCACTTGGTATCTTTGCGATCTTTTAATTAAATTACGCCACGATATCAAAGAAGTTTCCGGATCCCAGTCGCGATAAACAACGGAATTAAATTAATTACTCTGATTCCAAGAATAAAGTCTTTCGCGTTTCTAGTCGATAGAATCACGGAACACGTACACGTTGGCTATAAATATTAAGATTACCGATAATAGTTGCCGAATGCTTCTCGTTCTTATCAACTTTTAATTGTTTTCATATAAATCTGTTACTTTATTCGTATCGTATTAGGTCATGCAGAGATACGTCACCGTCGAAGCAGAGTAAACGTGGAAATGCGACATCGGCGCAATTCTCCGGAGTTCACTTACACAACCCGTAAGAAGTTACTCAAACATCAAAGCAAATTCTGATATTTGTCAGCGTTGCAGCGAATGAGTGATACGTTCTATTTGCGTTCGTCTGCGAGATTGTAACGAGTTTCCAAGAGTAAACGAAAATTCTCAGCAACCTTGGGAAACACCACCGAGCCACGGGTAAAATATTAAATAAAGTAGAATTTGTCAGGGCTCTCCGACGAATATAACAAGTAAGTAGCCTAATACTTATGGCTGTCGGTGTAGTTCGAATAAAACGTGCAGTGAAATAAGGAAGGAGCGTAATGCTACTTTTGAAATGCTACTTTTCAATCTGGCTCCGTGTACTAACAGCTTTTTTAAAGCCCTTGAAAATCTCGTTTCCTCGGGACGTCGCTGAAAGAAAGTAAAGAAAGAAAAACGAAGGAAGCAGAGGAGAAATAGGTGACGGAACGGTGGTTGTTCGAGCGGTTCACGGCGCGATACACGGCTGGCAGAAAGATCATTACAGATATCGCTGGCAGAGGTGCTCCCGGTCGGTAGCGTAGACGGAGGTAGGTGGTAGGTGTTCGGTTAGCGCCGGCGCTAAGCTCCTCTTCGTCGGCTTTGAACCTGAACGTTTGCATTTCACGCTGCCACGCGGACCAGACAAAGACGCAGCTAATAGGGGAAAAGCCGGAGAAAGGGACGGAGAATCGGAGATACGTAAGTAGAGAAAAGGGGCGGCAAGGGACGGGGGAAGGGAGGAGGGAGTTTAAGAAAATGAAGGTTGATGGAGAGAAGGAGAGAAAGGAGAAAGATCGAGAGGGTGGAAGCAAGACGCTGTGCGACGTGTATATACAGAGAAAGAAACAGAGAGAAAGGGGAATTATAAGGGGTGGGAGGATGAGAAAGAGAGGTATACAGAGGGTGATATAGCGCGAGAAGGTGAGGAACGGAGGGTAGGTAGAGGGATAGAGAGCAGCCCGAGGCCATCGCTAACGACGCCATTGTCAGCGGCCTGGCCATTGTGCGAAGCGTCCTGTACGAAACGCCGATTTCTAGCTGCGATCGCGGAGCCTCGGTATACGTTACAGGCAGGCCGAATAAAACAAGTCATTCGGTGATGACGATGCGACCGAATCAATACGCGATAAAATGCGCGAGAAAAGGCGATTCTGTTGGGATGGAAAAGCCAGCTATCGCATACAGACCATGGCGAGGATGAACGTCGCGCGTCACCGAGGAACGATAAATCTAGCTTCCATGATTCGACGAAGAACACTCGCACGATCGCTCGTTTTATTACTATTCCGTCAGAGCGGAAACGAAGCTGTTGTTTTTTTTTCTTTCTTTCTTTTTTTCACGGGAAAAGTGGGGCAAAGGGGAGAGCATCGGCGAGGAACGAGAACCACGGACTCGTGTGGCTCGACACACGTGAAACGTTTCAAACGAATCGAGAAATGCGCGCAGCGTGCGGCGAAATTAATTCGTTGAATGGACACGACAAGAGAAATTATAGTTTTAACGGAATCGCGTGAGAGCTGACAAGAATACGAATTGTACAATGGAACAAAGCTAATGCGTAAATTCGAATGAAAAAGCTAACAGCATCGCGGCTTTATATTTATTATTCCCCCGTGTTCTCTATACGAACAATATTAATTCAGAGTTCAGTTCGGTGGATAAACTCTGTGTCCACTTTACGCTAACAGGATATTATTTAATGTCCGTGCAGGAACTAGGTGTTGCAAAGTGGCCCTGTTAAATAAACTTTCGACTTTGTACCGTATGGAATCGATCGCAGCTGCCTCTCTACCGAGTTCCATACCGAGGATTCATCTCCATCGACGAGAACAATTTCGGAATGGAGTTTGCGGAATTTCGCTAAGAATTCGCTTAGCCTTTCGAACACGGACTCGAGGACCGATCTGACTCGGTCAAACTTTGCAAACGGTCGATATATTTACCTGGCAAAAAACGAGATTAATGAATCGCCGGATGAACTCTCGGAAAGTGTAGCTCTGTTCGCGTCAGGCAAACACATAAATTTCCTATAGCGGCTACAACTTTTCTATTGTTACTTCGAATCTTGTCGAGTAATCTTGAAACCACACAAATGAAAATACGAAACTTTTGATTTCGAACCTTTGATTCAAATTCCTTAGTATAATAAATGTTCAAATATTTCTCCAATTTTTTAAATAAATTTCCAAGCTTTCTGCGTTTTCAAATATTCCTAATCTCGAAATTGTTTACTCTGCAAATATTCAAACTCTCCAATTTTTTAATTTCCAATTATTCGAATTGCCAAATTTTGTAATTCCCGTATATTCAAATTTCTAAGATTTGTATGCCGAATATAAATAACTTTTTAAAGTAAAATATTCGAAGCAAGTTGAAAAGTGAACTATTCTGTCCTCCTAATCAATCTTCGCAGGCTTTGTTATTCCGCAAACGGGCTCCAGGAAGGAAAGCGAAACGCGGCTCATTCCTTGAGATCACGTCAGTTTTATTGTGAATGCGGCTGAATCCGAGTCGCGAGGCAAAGGGAAACACGGCTGAAAGGTACGAGATGACAAGTTCTCATTCTGCCTCTCTTTCACAATACGATTGAATCGATGCGGCTCGGATACAAGCTGTCTGCGTGGTGTGAATATTTAATGAATGTAACCGTTAATGAGGCACGGTCATATTAGTATTAATTAACGGTAGGACGCTCTTCGCGTTGCCATCGTACGAAAAAGAATTTCGATGAAAAGAGCCTCCAAGATGAACAGAGAGGGAGGAACTTTCTGATCGTTGAATATACACAATGTTTCGTTTCCTTATTAAATTCTGCACACAGACAGGCAAATATTTTTTATTGTTATTACAAAAGAACATTGCTATTGAAAAAGTGCAGCTACGTTATGAAATGTTTCGGAAAAGCAAAATCGATTTTTCATTAGCGTCACCTAAGGCAGTTAATTATTGCGCGGCTGATATACCAAACTGAAGTTTCATGGATCCCTCTTATCTACAATCCAATTCCCAAATCTATCGAAATATCGGAGTTTAAACGATCCAAAATATTCGTTAAAATAAAAGAACACATCGTGTCGATTCACGTCGTACAATCGCGCCAACGAACAAATAACACACGCCATAAAAGATTATTCTCTTTGACATTAAAGGCATCGTGTCTCAAACTCCCGGATGGAGGGATTTAATGGGATTGAGAATGAAGATATCTTTGTATGGCGTAAAAGGCTTTGAATGTGTTGATAGGTTAACAGGATTAAGGCGGGTTCAGCGTGACCCGACAAAGCGCATATTTCAGTTAAGCTACACACTCGAGGAGACGCGGCTAGAAATTTGCAAGTGACACCCGAAAGTGGCACGCGAAGAAAAATGAAAAGCGAAGTTTGATATTTTCGCTACGAGCTGAACAGCAGATTAAAATACATTTTTTTAAGCGGATACCATGCGGCTTTGACCGCGAATTAAATTAAAAAATAAAAAAAGAAAAAGGGGAAAAAAGAAAAAACGAGGGAAAAGAAGAAAAGACCCTGCGCTTAATTTCCTGGCGGTTTGCGAAAGTGTGCTGCAGACGGTGTACTTTTTCCTCGAAGCGAAACGCGAATGCGAGATTACTTTGTTCAACGACCGGTTTAATTTAAAACGTTTAAAAACCGTGACATAATTGGAAAAGTGCGTGCTTTTTTGAAATCTAAAAGCGGACTCGCTCGATAAATCAGCCGCGAGTAAACGATAAAACGGAAAAGGCTAACCGAAATAGAGACCATATTTTTATCAGAAATGATATCGGGAAATAATGTTCGACTGTCGGGTTAGAATCGCGCAAAATATCTATTCTGAAGGTTCGACGTTTGACCCAGTTTGAATGTATTAATATCGCAACCGCATAGGCACGAAAAGCATAGGCGAAACGAATCGGAAGTCTCTCGGTAAACGGATGTCGCACTCGTACGCCAGACAATTTCATTCAGTGAAAATACTCATTTACTCGACTTCCTGTCGCAGCTGGCAAATATTATATCGCGGGTGGAACTCGCGCGCGTTAATCCTCCTCTTCCTCTGCGACGAATACCGTGTAACATCGGTTGGTTATTTAACATCCAGTTGTTATCTCGATAAGACAAGAAATCCCCTTTTGTCCGATTAAATTGTGCTCGATGCCGAGTATAAAAAGAAGGACAGGTATCTTTGCAAGTCGCTGTCGTTTATTACAACGTGACTTATAATCGTTTCCTTGGAAAACTACGAAACGATCGTTCTAATGGCCCGTGTAATCGTTTTCCTTACGACAGAAACGATACAACGCGATAAACTACAATCTAAAACGAGTCCGCGCAGTATTTCGATGGCTCTCGACGACAATGTTCATTTCAATACGAGTTTTCCAATTTTATTCGCGAATCGAATATATCGAATCCCATTAGCAACTTTTAATGTTGTCGAATCTAACAGTAAATATCGATGCCCGCTCGAATGTTACTGATACGATTAAAATTAATCCCACATCTACTGTTTCTAACCAGATGGATCGACGTACGAACAAATGATTTCATTAAAATTAGTTCGGCCCAGTGAAACTATCGCCCGCTGTTCAAATTACGTATTATTAACGTTCATAAGTCGATACGCCTGTTGTTAATTGCAATAATATTCATGGACTTGTGCTCTGGAAGGCCAACGGTTTTCACATCTTTCTCGAGACAATTTTTTCCATACGAAAATAGCATGCAAACAAGTTTTCTGACATAGTTCTGCTATCGTTAACACGTTCTTCTTTTAATTCCCGGTGAAGTTCTAATAACGTTAACTTCGCGGACAAACATCACGATGCGGTTCGCCGCGATATCAACGATTACTTTGCCTTGAAATAAACGAATTCCATCGCGAAGACCAAACGCAACGAGACGTAGCACGAGTACAAAGAAGATATACGAGTGTAGCTTCGATGATACATAAACATTTTACAAACATGAGAGTGCCGGGTAGCGTAATTTACGCACGATTTCTACGGCGGTAGGTCCGGTCCGGTCCAGCACGATCGATCGATCGATAACTCTCGTGAAACTTGCATAAATCATCGTGAGGGAAAAGCAGCGCTTTACTCGATTTACGCCAACTTTACGCGAATATCAGATTACTCACGGAGTTCACTATATATTCGACCCGAAACTCTGATACTTCCTGCGATACTCGGCGTTTTCACCGTGTCATCGTGTGGCTTCCGTTCTCAGAGAGCACGTTTCAAGGTTACGCTAGGGGTAGCTCGACGCAGTACTTACCGTTTACTGTAGCTTCACTGCGTTTCCTTCGAAAATGCGATGGAAAACACCTTGAATCCTAGAGCGTGGTCCGGTCTCGTTGTTCTCGTGGTGACAAGAACACGGCGTCGTGTGTGTGTGTATGTGTGGAGAGACAAGTCCCGTGTTCCATGAGATTCTCGTGAACGATCGTGGCAACGACGTGACCGATACGCTTCTCTTGGACGAACTGAGCTCTCCCCCCCTTGCGCCGGTCTTATATAGCACCCCCACCCCTCTAATCTTCCCCTGAGTATCCCTTCCACCGGAGCAACCCCTGCACGGAAGACGGCAGCTACGTGGGGATGGATCCTAGTGGTCCACCAAGGACTCCGTTACCCTTTCTCCGTCTTTGCCATTCTCTCCCTCGGTCGTCCTTTCTCTCTCCGTTTAACCCTCTCTAAAATTCTCCCTCTTTTCCTTCTTCTCCCTTTCCTCTCTTTCTCGCTCATTCTCTCTCGCGCTTTTTGCTTCCACCTTGTCCCTCTTACCGATCCGAACCTTTCCTTTCGTTTCATCCTTAGTCCAACAGCGAAGCTTCTCGCTTCCTTCGTACCGTGTCGCCGTTCTTCGTTGTCTTCCGTCTTTGTCGCGCCGTGTCCCAAATGACAATGTGTAAACTTCGTGCTCAAAACCCCGTGGCTCACCAGCCTAAGCTTTTCTCTACCCGTTGTCTCTAGTCTCTGGCCGTCGTCGTTTGGCTCTCCTCGTTCCTCGTCGGGACAGATCTTACGCGTCATGCCAAGAATGTCCCTCAGGGTCAGAGGAGTCGGCGAGAGAGCGGAAAGAGATAGAGAGAGAGAGAGAGAGGCAAAGTTTGGCCCGCGCGCAAGATACAGCCTCCTCCCACGCGGTTGCATTATTCGCGATAAATATTTACGCGGTCGCGGTGGAGCATGAGTCACGTTCGTTCATTGAAAAGCGCAGCGATGCTCGCCGGTCGCGCGAATCGAGCCGCTCGTACCTCCGATACGATATTTAATCTGCGTGCGTGCGATCGTGTCTTCCGCGGCGAGCACCTGAAATTGCAAAGCAGATAGGCGTTACAACGCGAAGATAATCGATTCATTTTGGATCCTTTGCGTCGTTCGTTTGTGGCGCTAAACGAATCGCTCGGAAATCCATAGAAACGTCGCAGAAAAATGACGATTAGAAATCGCGATTGCTTTTTTAAATTCGCCTTAGAATTCGCGATTATTCTTGTCGATAAAAAAATTTGAATATTAATTATATGCTAGGATAGTGTCAAATTGATAGCCGCATAAAAAGTTGAAATTGATCTGTTTGACTTCTGACAGACTCAAATCGTGTTTTATCCTCCGTACCACTGTTTATTCTCTGTCTGTTTGTTTTGGCTACCTACCCAAGATTTAATAAAGTAACAGAAGCTTTTTTAAAACCAGCTTTTAATACGATAGAACGATAAAAAAAGACACAATGGTGGCGAGAGTTGTTTCGAGACAGAAGCAACAGAGGGAACGGGTGCGATTAAACGCAAGGATAATAATATCGCTATTTCAGTTAAGATTATGCAGAGTCGTCTAGTAGGTTCGCGGCGGTACAAAAGTACGCGTGTACATGACTCGTATCAAAAAGCGGAGATACACAAAGCGTCTCGTAATAAAGGAGAAAGAACAATAGCAGAAAAATAACCCGACTTGCATTCGTGTCCCGTTAGCGTCTCCTCTATTTTACTGCTGCATCCCTTTGCACGCTACTGTGCTACCTGTGCGACTACATAAATTTCAATGTTCCTTCGCTTCTCCCAGACGCAAATCCATTCGATTCCTTTCTATATACCGAGACGAACCATCACGAATGCCAATTTGCAAACTGAATATAAGAATGAAACAGATGGGTTCACGAAGGTAAATCAATTTAATACGTCCCAAGGTAGATGCTGCTTTTAAATCACCTTAGAATTTTGACCGGTACGGGTAAGAAAGTTTTAAAATCATCGTTGTTTCACACCACCCTGTGTACGTTCTCACGGGGCAAACCCGCGACACATTTTCGCAGTTACCTATGTTTTTCCCATTCGAACAGCCGTCTTTCTTTTTCCCCTGAAAACATATGCGCGATCCATGCGTGGCGGACCACACATCATACACTTGACGCGCATAAATATCATTATCTCCAACAGGCCGGGTAACTCGATTTAGAGGCGGATCGAATTCCCTCACCCTCGGTGCTTTCCCTTTCCCACCATCAGCTTCTTTCTTCTTCCAGTAGCTGGCCGCGTCCACCTTAGCGATCTTCCTTTTGTGGGGCGCGAGGACGGCCGACAGGACGCACACGCCCACCTTCCTTTTTGATTTATGCCACGCACGCGAAAGGGAGTCTCGTAGGTGGCCGCAATGATCAGCTCGGGTTTTTAACGAAGATTCTCGGATCAGGCGAGTTCGCTGAGAGAACTGGGAAAATCTGGTCCGAGGATCTGCGAGATTCCGTTGCTCGAAACGTAAGCGTCCACGGAGCAGATAATCGACATTAACTTTCGGCATTTCGTCGAGTTAACAGGAAGATTAAACGAGATATCATTCGCCTAAAGGCGATCTCGAAAGCGTAGGTCAAAGCGCAATGCGAGGGATGTGGCCCGGCGAAAAACGCGACGACCTTCCGGCGTCGAATTCTCGTCAGGTTGATCGTGATAATCTAATCAACGATCCAGAAATCGTGTCGACGATATCGTGTCAGGGCCGAGCCACCTGGAGTGACCCACCTGACCCTCGGTGCATACGGAGATGCGAAAACGACGAGAGACGATGGTGGTGAAAAGGGATAGAGGGAGGCAGACGGCGAGAGGACTAGGAGAAGCGACAAGGTTTGGTGAAAAGGGGGTAAGGAGAGGGTGTGTGTGTGTGTGTGTGTGAGAAAGAGAGAGACAATGGTAGTTAGAGAGACGAAAAGAGAAGTGGAGATTCGACGGGAGAGGGTCAAAATCCCCTGGTCGTCTCCCGCGCACCCTAGGAATTCCTTGCTGCGGCGGCAATAGGGGTGCTTTGTCACCCCTTTCGTGGCTTTCCAACCCCACCAACTAGCCTATAGCCGATCTGGAGGGGATCGTAGGGATGCTGTCGTCATGGAGACCTATGCATCGGTGGGGATGAAGCATAGAGGGCCGACGGTGGCATTGATCGCTGCGCCCGTGGACCATCACTGTGTTGCCACGGATGTAGAAGGGGTGAATACAAACCCCCCACTCCCCTTTCACTCGCGCGGTCCTACCGCACACGCATTATAGACTTCGTATTCGTACGAAAGCATGCGTCCAAGTATGGACTTACGTGCTTATGCGCGCCTGGCGTGAATGATTCGCGACGCGAGAGCCTACGTACCGTTATATCAGCCGGTATGCAGACGCCGCGACACTGTTTCCTTCGTTGATCTTTCGCCGGTAGAACGTTTCGACCATCGCCGGCAAAGATCATCGAGCGTAGATTCGAAATTTAAAAGCAGACAACGCGTTCTCACTTCGTTGAATATCACTTGTGTACTGCGCTGTGGCCACTGGTAAAAGAGTTTCAGAGGGAGAAAGAGAGAGAGATTCGCTGGTAAGAGATCTTCGCCTAACTAACTGCGAGAGACTGTCGCGTTATTTCATTCGGTGGCTCACCGAGGTACTTGTCAAACGGCTACAAAAAGTACTGGAACGTTATTGTACTTATTGTAGCATTTCCGAATTAATTAACTGGGTCCGAGTATATTAAACTTCGAATCATTTGGCGGTATTTTTTATACGACTACAACAGTTTAGTACTATAGAAAGTTTAGAAAAGGAATTTTTACCGATAGTGTGACTTTCGGTAGAAAATTATGAACATACGAACGAGTTGAAGCGCCGTATATTTTACAGCCTTAAATACGCGTGTCTAATCGCTTTCTCTAATCGGTTTACGCAAGATCGTGCGATGTTACATTTTACGTAGAAGCACTTGGAAAATCGAACGGCACGGTAATGGTCGGAGAGCTTTCAATAAAAAAGAAGGAGAGTGGATACAGAAACGGTACAAATTCTGGATAAGTCGTAGTCATTTAAGCGAGCAACCGAGGCTTTATCGCGATAGCGGATGACGTTAAACCCGGATAAAGGAGGTTTTTAACACTGTCGTAACCCCATTACGCGTGTCGTCACCTTCTTTCTCCCCATGGGAGGAGTATGGGCAGCGCTATGGGGTGGTTTTAAAAAAGCAAAGATACCGGCTGAAACATTCCATGATTTAATATTTTCAAGTTTATCACGATTCTCGTATATGATATATTACGTGAATCTTGGTGAATTTGATTGACGCTCAATTTGAAAAAAAAAAAGAAAAAAAAAACGCACAAGCACCAACGGATCGTAGTAAAAAATTGTCAAGGTTCTATCTCGTCAATGTACTATACATATAGGTGATAGATAATTATGTGCTCTTTGAAAGAAAGAAAAATGTAACGATGGATCGATGGATGTACGCTTCGATCTTCCAATCCTACGATACTGTCCATCATTTCGTAATTACTTTTTTGAGGTTACCGGCATCGATACACGATTCGCTGAACATTCACACATTGACATAAGCGTTTCTCGTTAATTTAATCTAGCGCACCTATATGCGATGTAATCCTATCGCAATTTCGGAGTTCCGCGGTGGCCACGCTATTCCGAAAATTCACCTAGTTATTTCATAAAGAGATTTACATCTACCTTCGCAACATGTGCTTATGGGTAACAATTATTTTAATGGTTTTCACATAATCGTCTCTTTCATCGATCCATATATTTTACAAACTTAATGAGTCCTGCACGATTCGTAATCCTTTGTTTTATCAATAAAATTATCAATGCGTTTATAGATCAATCACTGCTATATGATCTTCTTACCTCCAGCTGATCTCAATAATATTTTAACGATCTTGATATTAAGGATACGAGTTCGTTAAAGAACTTGGAAGGATCTTGACCATCTTCAACGATGATCGTCCACGATGCTTTCGTTATTCAGAGACACCCGCGATATCAAGCGACTTTGACGACTGGATTTAGAAAATGTTTTCCAGTTCTTTCTGCATTCTGTTTAAACATTTGGTCTACACTGGCGAGTATATGTATATTCTGCTGCCAATAAGTCTTGAGATACCTTCGATCGTTCGATATATTTGATCTTTAATAAAATATTCTCTATAGAATCAATGCTTTTCGTAACACGAAGGTAAGTGCAGTCCGACATATTGGTCATTCTAAATAAAGAAACATGCACAGTTTCGTAACAGATGTATGTTATAAAGCGCGCGGCCCTAGATCGATAGAGCTATAAAGTCGATATATATTTTATATCTAATATATTTTAGTCCAGACATTCTCTTAACCGAACGACGATAATAACCATCTATTTTAGAAACTTTCAAAGCAAGAGTACTCGCATTTTGCCGCTATCGTTTCTTCCGCGGTCGTACGTGCGTTCTTTCTTTACATTTCCATTCGCAATTGGCCACTGCCTTTGGACGAGATACAACTATTGTCGGTGAAATCGTAACGTAACACGCGAACACCACTTTGAAACACAGTCCCTGGGCACGCATCAGGCGACTAAGTGTATCAATAATGAATGTTACGCATCGTTAAATCGATGGCGGGACGATTACCGGACGATATCGACGCCGGTTTCCGACTAGATCGTGTTAACGCCACGGTACGCCTATACACGTCGATGACTTTATCCGACGAGAGCGTAACAAGCCGTCGTGGCATCGGATTTTGCTTTTGCTAATTAAAAAATTCCACGCGAAGTCAGATTTCCTCTCGTCGCCGCAGAGAACGCCCCTGCGAATAAATCCAATACCACCGAGCCGACTCTCTCGTCAGCCATCTAGCCCCCGTAACGCATATTTAATTTCTTGTATATCGTGTATCCTCCACGTATTAGAAGAACATTGTCATCGATATATCGTTTGGCGAATTAAAATCTTCGCTATCGGTACCGAAGACGACGAGACTCACCGATGACGACGAAAATCCGATTTTAAAGCTTGAAAGTTACGTGGATGAAAATTAGATTCACACGCGTAGTTTGATTTCATTTGGCAATTCAGGAACTCGATATGTTACGGTTCTAGGGTTCAATGTTTTTTAAACTGTTGAACAAATTTTTACAGGAAGTAAATAATAATTTTTCTAAATTTGACGAAAAATAGTATTTACTTAAATTAATCCCTTGTGTATCTTATATCGCGAACATGTCAGACGTTATTGGCTCTATATGCTAGTTTAGAAATTAGAATTCACAATTCATCGTTTTCAAAGATAACCAGCACCAATGACGAGTCGAAAAATCCGAATCGAAAAATCGAGAATTACACAGGTAAAGATTAAATTCGCTCGATATGGCGTGAGAAGGATCGCTGGCTGGAAATATTTTTATTCCATCACGTTGAGGCAAACGTATCGAAAGATGGATAAGCAAAACCCATCGACTAAGTAAACGATCAGAAAGCGCGTCCTTTCCTACGAGAACGAGTAGTTGCGTAAGGAGGAAACGAAAAAAGGGAAGAAACGCGCGTTCAGAATGTCGGGCGCAATAACGCGCTCGCTTAGGAGGCGCAGGCACGCGCGGAACGCTTTTCGGCCCGCTGCTAAGGGGATGCGTTAGGGTGCAGCGTTGCACGCGAGCTACGCGCAACGCATTCTTCCTCGAGCGAGTTAAATGCACGCTCGCGAGTACAACGCGAGGCTGGACATACGCTCCAAGGTTTATTTGACGCGACACGCTGGACATCCGGAGCTTGCTGTCGACCCAACAGCTTCATTACACCAGCGGAACGATGATAGTGCAATTTTTAATTTAGCCGGTGCAATTATCCGGTGGCTCGCGCCTCTTTTGCTCTTTCTGTGCTCTACCGTGAGCTTTTATCTTTATTTTGGCGATAATAACAGGCCACGAGGCTCGCGGTACGTCAAGGAAATTAACCACGGAATGCCGGCTAATATTTACGCGGTTTCCAAGGAGAAACATCGCGCAGGCGGTTGGGGTTTGCTAAGCATTTTTTAATTAAATCCCTATCGATAATAACGGCACGGGGCCAGAGCGCGCCGTATCTCGTACGCCCGATAGTTCGACGTAACGAAATTCATGAGCCGAGGGCCAAAGAGAGACGCGCATTAGAGGAGAAAGTAAAAAAAGAAAAGAAGAAAAAAATGTATTCGAGGCGCAGCTGGATAGCGTCGACTGCATCACTTTTCCTACTTACTCTTTCACCCCGTGAAAGGATGAAAGGGAGTAATTTCCAATCGAGACCCGGCTATACGAGGTGATGCGAATATTTTCTCTTTCCCTCCCTCTAGGTTTTTTAGCCGACGCGTTCACCGTCTCGTTCTATCGAGTCGCGTCGGGTCTACGCCAACCGACACTGGCGAGAAGAGAGTTTTCGCCGATGCGCGTTCGATGAATACCGGTAAGTGTGCTGGATCGTATGAAAATTGATCGGCTAATATCGAACAACGAAGACAAGGTGACGATGTGCAAGCAGTTTTCTGATTGGCGTCAATTTTCGCCCGCGAAAGTCGTCGATGTATAAACGGGTTTACCCCGACAGAGAGGAATAATTGAAATTCCGGCAGTCCGATTGTTGCGTTCGGCGCAACGAGAATCTCGCGAAACGGATCGGCCCGAAAACGATTAAAAGCTGGGGATCTAGGACGACCTCGAATAATACCATCGAGAAGTTTATTCCACGATGTAATCTTCGCCGGTAACTCCGACTTTTCCCCGAGTTCGTGTTAATTTTCTCAGAGAACGAGAAACTTGGTCGAATAGAGCGCACGAGAATGAACGATAGCGTTTCGGTTGGAAATGGCGACGCTATTCTCCGCAGCTATTACTCCGCTCGATTAACGCGACGTTGATTTTTCTTCGCTGCACGCCGCGACAACTCGTATTCAATTAGGGTACGCGATGAAACTTGTTCGAAGGTGGCGCGCACGTATGAATTATAACAGATTGCAAGCTATCTGAGGGAGCGACGTATAAGCGAATTAGATGTCTCGCAAGGTAGGCCAAAGGTAGTCGCGATGTCACATCGTCACTCATGCTACCGGGAGTAAAGCGTTTCCTCGTGTGCTCTATCGAGTAACTAAGTTTCGTTCCCCCTGCCTAGGTTTGTCTGCCACCGACAACGGTGACAATACCGCAACAGGATCCTCTGCCATTGTGCGCGATTAAATCTCAAAGACCAAAGTGATATCTCTCTGTCTCTTCGTTTGAGACGCGCACCACTACGAACATCGGCAGACGCTAGAGAAGGATAAGGGTTGGAAAGGGTGGCCTGTGGAAATATCGTACGAACGAAAATATCGTAACGCGCACCAAGGAAAGAGTAACTAACGGAAACCTGTTACACGGCTTATCGATAGTTTACGGACAACTAGGTTCGAGGTACGCTGCGTAAAATAGTTCTCTAACTAGTTTAATGCATATAACGATGCATTAACGTACGACTCGTCAACTATGCTCACTATCACCCGAGTCATTTATTAACTATGTTATTCATCGAGTTACGAGTTGCCTCTCTCGTTAATATCGCGTAACGCTTACTGTCGCTTCCCAACTACGCCAGCAGCTTGATAAGATCGCACCAACCATTCTACGCGATTAAATATCGAAGAGCGAAACCGCCACCCTTTCATCTTACGTTCGAGCTTCGTCGGACATTGAAAGCGCTTCGCGCGTGGACTGCAAGTTGGCCGCTCGGAAGGTCATTAAAGATATATGTCGCGTTTGGAAGAGAGAATACGCGAAATCGAAGCTTGAAAGTTTCAGCGAAAGCCTTGTATCTTTGACGATTCTTCTTCGACGAACATTCGACCGTCCTCCATATTCGTCGCTGATATTTACGTCGAAGCGACGCTCTAGAGAAGATGTGGACTGTTTTTAGCCTGTGGATCGAATGGGATGTTGCGACAGAAAAAGCGGAGGTCAGTTACCGCGTGTATATCCACGTTACAATCATTTTAGTTATATCATATTCACTTGCGCGTGAAGTCGATATTTTTGTGTTCAAAATTGAAGCCCTACTACTTATTTATCCTACCGCAACGATTATCCTACGCTGTCTGCTGTGTGTTCTTTTATACGTGTTAGGTTTCTATCAGAGAAAAGCAAAAAATAAAAGAACAAAGACGCTCCGATTTCAGTCTTGCTGCATCTTCTGGATTATTATTAACTTTCTGTCATTAAAAAATCCCTACAATTCATGGAAAGTATGAAAGGAACATGTCTTTCAATCGTGCGTGATTAGTTTAGCGAACAGCCGAGATTAAATCCTATAGAAGATATTCCAAATGAAATGCTAAGAAATTTCTTTCTGGCCAACCGATCGATCCGGTTTGGTAGGGCCAATCTCAGGCCAAAAAACCGAGGTGTCGCGAAGTTAAGTATCGGAAATCAACGTGCGCCGAGTCTCAGGCAGCTTGAGTCGTGCAACTAGTGGGGAACAACGAGGCTTGCAACCGTGTGGAACACGCGGTTCAAAATGTCGTTACTTAAACGAAGGATGAGGAAGTTATCTCGATACACGCGTCCGCCACGCGCGCTATTTAATACCGCAGCGACGAGCAGACCGCGGTTTATCGGTGTTAGTGAGAAACTAGCCTGGCAATGGTGCATAGAACGATGATGATAGGTGTACTGGTGGTGGTGCACTGTCAGTGGTGCAGGCCCATTGTTCGCCAGACACAAAACAGTCGGCGTACAAAGTGGCTGCTGCGTTCGCTGCGGCGAAGGCGAAGCCGAGGAGAACCAGTGGGTGATGAGGGGGTGGGTCGAGGGTTGAGGATGGCACGGTGGGTGGAGATGGGTAGGCGAGCGAGCAAGCGAGAGAAAGAGAGAGAGAGAGAGAGAGAGAATCACAGTGGTATCAGAGAGTGGGTATTGTCTACAGAGCTAATCAAAACCAGCCCTTTCAACAGACCACTCTCTCCCCCTACCCTTTCTCTCGTAACTTCACACACATGTACAACACGCATCGTACGTAGGAGAGGAGGGATTGGAATCGTGTTGGTGACCGTTTCTAGGTAAATAAGAGTCGGGCTCGAAGCTAAGTTTCCGCGTGGCCGTGGGGATGGTGCATACGCGAAAGGGTTGCAATAGGTTCGCGAAGAAGGGGAATCCGCCGGACTATTTTCGCCGCTGAAGCTTACCTTTTTCGTGCGCGTAATTTCATGGTCGACAAGTTCCGCAACGATGAAAGGGTGAAACGACCAAGATCTCCAACCACGGAGCTGTCTTAGCAGATAAGGGATACGAATGAGTTTTCAGTCTTTTCTCTTTCCGTATTCCTCTCTATTACTTTTGGGCGGAACCAGATGCATGGAGATCTGGTCGAGCGAGATATTGTTAGCGACTAATCCAGGCGCCAAATCGACTATCGTTTTCGTCGACCGACTTGATTAAAAGCGGTAAACACGAAACGCAGCCGAGATTCATATTTGATCGCAGCTCGACGCTGTTACGCGGCTCGCGCGGCCATCACACTCGTAAAGCCTCGCGCGAGTACCTAGTTACGAGAAGAACGATACGGGAGATGAGAAAGAAAGATAATGTTTCTAATTTCCGAAACGAGCCGTGTTACAGAGCGGGACGTTTAGTTGAGGACGTCAAACGCGCCATCGTATGCTTTACCTCTGCTCCTTTCATTCCCCTTCCCTTTCTCTCTCTTTCTCACTCTCTCTCCTGTTACTTTCTAAACTGTTCGTAAATTGAATTACGCTGCATTCGCGAGGACCCGTGCTATTATATACGTAGAAAATGATTCTATTTGAAGAAGTTCTCGAAAGGAGGCAAGGTGAAGCGTACGAAGACGAACACAGAGGAAAAAGGAAGGCAGCACAAAAGAGCGAGAGCAGACAGTGGGTATACATTTCATAAAGTTAGATGTGCCGGTCGTATTTGCCAGGGATGGTGGTGGCAGTGTGGCTTGGCTAGGCAGTGGGGGTTGTATCTCTAACTCGAGCGCCTATAACATCCATATCTATATCCCATGTACCGGGTGTCCAATAAATCTATTACCCGGTCCCGTGGGGCTGGAACCGGCGGGTGCCATACAAACAAATACAGCCAGCCGCGATACACGTACGTGACTACCAGCGTATAGACTGCATGAGGGATTGCTCCGATGTGCGTCTATCTCCGTTATGACTTCCAGCCGAGCGCCACGAAAGGCGATCACACTACTTTTTTCTTTTTTTTTTTTTTTTCACGCAACCGTGTGCTAGCTTTCCTTTATTTCTCCATCTTTCTTCTATCCTTTCGCGACCAACACATCCCGTACGTGTTACCCCGTGCAGTTTGCGTCCTCGGGAGCGGTATCTATATTCGTTTTTGCGTCGAACCTTCGGGGACCCGTGCACGACGTTTCTTCTCCGAAAACCGAGCGTCGTCTTCTTTCTCGCGATCGTTCGCCGAGCATACTTGATGTTACACGGATATCCAGAATTCTGTCGGAGCAGTGGAAATTCGGTTTTCGAAGACGAAGTAAGAGATATCGGTTCGTCCGGGTGAACGAGAAAAACGACGAGCGGTTTCTGATTCCGCGAGTGGTTTCGCTCGGTTCAGCGGAGCGATCGGGTAGCTCTGAGGTAGCTCTAGCAGCGAGGCGGAGGAAAAAATAGAGGGGAGACCACTTTCCGAGCAATTGTCATAGACAAAAAAGCCGGTGGAACGTCGAAACGACGAGAACTGGAAGCGATAACCGTCAACGGATGGACACGCGGTTGGTCGACGGACGGAGGCGCGGCGTAGACAAACGGAACGAAGCTGGCTGAGACCGGCTAGAAAACGAGCAGGGAGTTCGCGATGGTTGAAACGAGGGAAAAAAGAAGAGGGGGGGGACCTGGCGGAAAACGGTGAGGAGCAACGGAGGCAGGGGGCAGAGCAGGGAGTGAGAGAGTAGGAGGGCACGGTAATACGCGAGACGGAAACGGGCGGGAAAAAGGCAGTGCCTAGCGGAGAATAAAACCAGAGAAATTGTCATTGTGCTGAAGAGGTCCGGGCGTATAACAATGACAGCGGCTGACGCAGCATCCCGCAGCTACAGATCATCCCTGGATATTAAAAAGTCGGCCTACCGCGCGCGCGACTCCCTTTTCCTCTTTCTCTCTTCTACGCGCTCACCCCCACCCTATTCTTCTCCTGTCTTTTTCTCCTCTCTGTTTCTTCTTCTTTCTTTTCTTCCTTTTTTTTTTTATTCTACGTTTCTCACCCCTTCTCGCGATGGTATCCGGGAACGCGCGCGTAACCGATACCCAAGAAGACTCGATGAAGACACACCACCAACGGGGATGCGGTGGTACCCATCGTTGCTTCTCTCCTTGTCCTTTCCTCTTATGAAAACAATAGCGAGTACTCGCGATTTCGCGTCATCGACTCTCCCTCTATCGGTAGGAATTGTCCTTGCATCGCGAGGAGGTACTTGGGGTTATCGAGGAGGCCGGTATCCTGCCGGCGTTCCCGTTCTCTGGCGTTCTGGCCGGGTGGTTCGGGAAGAAAGGGGTCAGGTTGAGCGGTTCCGGATGACTTCGACGAGAACGGATACGTCAATGCGACTAGATGGGGCGAGGGAGGAGGGGGAGGGTTTGACGATTGCACGGGAGGGTAGTATTGACATTCCTGTGGCATGGAATGGTTAGAATGGAGCGGCAGCTTCATGAACGATCTTGCCCGGCCGGAATAACGCCTGCCTTTGTACCAAGGACGCGCAGGAGGGGAATCGAAGGAAGCAGGCACGAATTAACGAAGATTTACCGTCGAGCTAAGTATTATCGGGTGGGAACTGTAAAGAGAGCTATTCGTGGCGCGGAACATCGTATTTCCTCCCTGACGATTCTGTCGGTTATTAGTGCTCACACGCCAAGTAGATTATCGGACGAGTTTCATGATGTGTCCCACTCCATCGGGGGATACGACGCGGACACGAATACGAGAGACAAGGATTAAAAAGTTCCTTTCGAATTGGCGTAGGTACGTATGGATGGCGGAGAAAGGCAAGAACTGCCAGACGAAATTTCGAATTCTGTTAGTGTCATGCTGTCAATAGCGTATCGCTTACTTTCTCATCGCGTCGACGGATGGGAAACCGAGACTGCGTGATCGAGAGAAATGAAATATTTCCATTAGATCCGTAGCGATAATCCATCGTTCGGAGCGGGCGTGGATCGCGCGCGCGGTCGCCTCTGATGCAGATATTCATCAGGACACTCTTCTCGTGAAGTATTCAGGAACACATTGAATTAATACCGATGAGCCTGGCATCGCTGTGATGGCTATTAATGGGCGCGCAGCAGAGACCGTACGGAAAGATACGTCGGTTATCGACCGTCCCATCAGAAATCGGGAAACCTTTTCCAATGGGTTCGCCTTCTTGCCGTCTTCTGCTTTACGTGGAAAAATTGTCTCACTGCATGCTGGAAACTAACCAACGAACCAAACGAAATTTTAGCAGTTCCATCAGCTTTACCGAAACAGCGAAACGCGCAATACTCCATTATCTATATCTTTGAACAGCGTGAATCGTTACCCGGTGAAATCACGAATCGCAAGATGAATAATGGCCTGCCTTATCGTGGTGTTTCGCGGCGATCCAACGAAAATTCAAACGCGACCAACAAGCTATCGCAATGGAACACCGAGTGCTGACCAAAATTTGCTGCAAGAGTCCTACTGCGGCCACTCGACGGGGAGGGTAACACATTGCATTGCAATGTGCATCCGTTGTTCCTAGCCGGCAATAGTGTGCGTATACAGGATCATGCAAATGTGACGCGTATGTGATACTCGTGTGGCCCATGACGTCTAGTGTCCTGCCGATGACGTTTACTGCAACCACGCCCTGTCCGTGCTCGTCCGACGTCCATCCTGGACAGGCATCGGCCTCCTTAATTATCAAGGATTCGACTAACGATCTGGTTAATTATATCTTTCGAGATCCAAGTTGTACGACGTCTACTTCTATACCGCAGATTTCGTGAACATTCATTCCGTTGATAAATATTACGCCTCTTTCGCACGATCAATATGTTTCACGATCATCGTTTTAATCGATCCTGATATTCGCGTTATTCAATTTTCTATCGTGATTCGTGCGAAGCTTCCTCGACGAGATTAAAGGACCCTAACGTAAGTACAACGCGTGTGATTTTTAATTCGTATTCGTCGTACCACTCGTGTGACTCTTGCAAATAGATTTTACCAATTTTTATCGTCGTCATTTTATCCTCGACGATTTAAACGAATTATCACGTCTGATACGAAACTAAGAAGTGACCTAGTACTCATAGATGAAAGTACGAGCGTGCACGTTTGATTAACATTTCTAATCTGACGTTTTCTGCTGTGTTTCGAACCACGCATGTACTGTGTTTAACAAGATTTATCATAGTCAAATGATTTAACGAATATTGTGCGACGCCATTGGCAGGGAATAGGGGGATAGGGATAGGGCGAAATTTTGGCGAGCAATAAATTTCTTTCGACCGATAAATAGGTCATTGTTGGCTGAGTGAATTCCATAATGACGTAGAACGGGAATTTCGAGCACGATTTAGCAATAGCTGGTAAGCCGCTGTAACCACCGTATACCGGCCCGGAAATGTGTTATAGTTGTATGCGCCGAGCCAACAAATTTTTCGTCGTAACAACGGCGCATACATAATGAACTTTGCGCAAACATCTTCTCCTTCAAATTATATCTTTCCAATAATTATATCGATCCTACGTTTCCTCCAATTTAATAAATTATACCGTCGGAATTAAATCTTCCAATACAATATTATCCGTCTTATTTGGTCTATCGACAGTCGTGGTCCATCGATAATGTTCTCTCAGCAAAAAGAAAAAAAAAAGAAAAAAAAAGAAAAAGAAATCAAGACGAAGAAAAGATGGAACAAAAGGAATGATCGTTCGCCACGCGAATCCACGCGAGTGGCATAAAAACAGGCAAATTATTTAACTCGCTGGGTACTCACGGTTCAGCGGTAAATCCGGACCCACCGACCGACATCGAGAAGTCGAGCACGACAATGATATTCGATGGGAGTTTCGAGCACGACATCGAAATATCTGGTAGGCCACAGTGGCCAGAGTATGTACCTACTCGGGTACGGAAATGTCCAGCGAGATAGCCACTCGTAACGAACAATGGCCGATTCTGGTTTCGCCAAAGTCGACCGTCCCTCCCATGTATACAGGAATCTCGTTCTCTTTCCCTGTATCTGCTGTCTCTTTTCCCCATCCTTGTACCGAACCGTCATAATACATGGTATCGCTACTTCTGCCAAGTGAGCGACTTCCGTCTTCCTTTTCGTTGTGCACGACAATGGGACACAAATTTAAGAGTGTCTGCGAGAAAGCAACGTACGCTTGTCTTCGAAAAGCTCTTCTTCAGAGAGGGGCGAAAGGGAGACAAAAATGGGACGGGGGTGCGTTTTTATGAATAGACACATTTCTATTGACTGACGATTGTACTTCGACGTTTCTTTTTATTTCTTTTTTTTTTTTTTTTTTCACCACGAGAAACATATTCCAACGGGCGTCTCTCCACGATTTTACCTGATGAATTCCTCGTTCGACGTCTCGCGGGCTACGTTGATTGAGAACGTGCATCCAAGATTCCGAAGAAAATTCATTTCTTAAGTGTAAAACGAAGACACGATCGATATCAAACGTAGACACGAAGATCCTTCTGAGATGCTGAGAGAACGCTATGCTTCTTTTGATCAAACGAAACAGTTGGAAACGTTCGTCGGTTTTTCTCTAGGAAAACCCTAGCTTACGTGGTCTTGGTTTTATAAGAACTTATGTGAGAGACCGGGCAAATGCGTCCGGATAATCTTCGCCATTTTTCCTAACGTTAACCAACAGATGATCGCGATGGATCTCGGGATTTTCTTAAAATGTTAGACTTTGAAGTGTCTTGAGAGCAGCTACGAGCCAATAAAACCAATTAGGATTGAAGAGAGGGGGACGTTAGGAGCGGAGAAGGAAACAATGGGAGGGAAAACGACGTGTCAGAATCAAACGCTGGTGGAAACGCGATTGATTATGATTTATGGTGAAGAATGTTCGCATCATCGGGTCGGTCGTGTCTTGCGATTCGGAAAATTTAATTTGCCGGAGAAAATCTGAGCGTGACCGAGGCCGATAGCTTGTGGACATTGCGGACAGAAATTCTTCGAGCCCCCGTTTCTGATCTTTCCGATAGAATTCCTCTTGGAACGATTACTTCGACGAGCGAACCACCCACCCGCTCGATCTAATGAATCGTGGATTACGATTAGGTTTCTAAATTCATACAAAACACGATAATTATGTACATCTACTCAAGTATTTATCGTTCCCGAGGGATGTCCCCTATCTCCGAGAAAGCAAGGGATAACTCTCATACATTAAATTAGAAGCGAGCTAATTACTTGTCCCTTGGAAGATGATGAATCGGCGACATTATTCGTGTCACAACAAATTATAAGAAAATGCACCGCTATTTCTCTTTACGTCTACACTGTGCATTTTCATTTAACACGTCAAGTACCCATAATCGATTTGACGATTTATCCAGCGAATTGATTTTTATAATTTTCTCAACCGAACAATTTAACTGTCTACATATATATCAACTACAAACGATCTGTTGCAAACTCAAAGTAGACATATCAATTAGTGAATTTCTGATGTAACGGTTAACTTAATTTGATACATATCGTTTCCACGAAATAAAAATTGCAAGATGGATATAAAATAGATTAGTAAAAGAACATGTAACGAAAAATTTACAATCGGATATTACTAACCATCACGGTACTCGACGCGTTAATCCATGTCTTTTTTACACACGAAACAAGCAGCACGATTGTGAATTATGGATTTTTTCCATTCCAGCGATTCAGGTCGCTGTATGGCTAAGGCAGGAATTGCGCAACGAAGCCGTCAATATTTCGCCGGCATTTGTGCGGTAGCTGGGTCGATCTTATTCAATATTAAGGAACTGACCGCGCCAAGCGCTGGACAATGCGTCTCACTATCGCAGCTGTCGACCTGGACGAGCACGCCAATTGATACCCTGAAGGACTCGCGAATAGTTCCCTTGGGGCGCGAGGTGCCTTTCCCTTCCCATGGTCATCCTGTTAAATTAATTGCACCAGCGCTGAAGACGACCTACATTCTATACGCCTCTTCGTTTTTTCTCCGAATTCGAAGTATCTTCATACGCGTATTCCCTTTTGTAACTAAAATGGTACGCAACAAAATGAACGCTGCGATTAATTAAACGTGGCTCAAAGAGGAGATCGAGATAGACCTATGATAATTTGCAGATTGAATGCGATATTAGCAGCCGAATTATAGGTAAGCCTTCATTAATGGCAGACAGGAATCGGCGAATTGGTCATTAAACGTCCAGGCTGTTAAATTAACCATCATCTATTCGCTCGTTAATAAAGTGGCCAATCTCCTGGTCTTTGGTGACCAGTTATACATCTACGTTGTACGTAAATCCTTTTTCTTTCTCGATAGAAATTTTCTTAAATTCGAAGAAAATATAAACGATTGGCTATTGATGTTTTACACTAACGAAATTTTATATTAGTTTCCTCGAAGCGTTAAAACTTCTTTTCGCTGTTGAAACAAAAACATATATAGATATACAGTTTGTGCAAAATTCATACTTTTATATATAGCGATAGAGAAGCGAAATTTTTCGAAGACAAATATCTTCTTCTTGGAAACATTGCAACGAGTACTCCACTTTCGAATATTTCCTACATCTTTGCATTTCTGTTCATTTTTCTGCATTTTCGCGTTCTCGAACTTGTCGCAAACGTGTAAAATTCGGGCAGCGTAGCAGCAGATTGGAAACAAAGTAAAAGCCAATATCTTCGTGATAATCCTTTTAAACACGCAGCAAGAACAACGACTCATAATTCGAATAATCCGTAGCCGAACTAATTTCGCGAGTATTTAACCGTCAAAGTGGCTGTTGGTTATGATAAACGTTACGATCGGAGCAGTTAGGGTAAACGAGCCCAACAAGTGCATTTTAAAACGCGTTCGGTGTACGCGCAAGTACCTTCGAGATCCCTAAATTAATGCCCGAAGATCCTAAGGGCGGCCTAAGAGTAAAGTCGGTAAAGATACGACACGAACGAACGAAGAGTTGCGAAAGTTTTCCGGCTTGATAGAAGCGATTAAACAGAACCATAAGGTAACAGCGCGGCTCGTTAGGAAGGGCTTGCCTCTAAGTGATCTCGTATAACACGGGATTTTATGGAGAGTGCATCGGGGTCTCTTTGCATGCATTTCGTGGAAGGCTGAGTGCCTCCACTATCGAAATGACGATTATCGTCCATCTTGTCGAGATGTGGCTCTGCGCTGTTTCTGCCGGTAGCCCGATACACATTTCTCTTCAGGCACTCTCGAATTTCCTTCCAAGATTTACACCACTCCGAAACCGTTCTTCGTACACCGAGATCCATCAAAGATTCATCGACACGAGCGGCTCTCCGTTAGATTCATTAGAAAATCGCGATTTTCATAGCAACGTTGCCATACACGGCCTTCACCTATCAATATCTTATGATACGAGGGACGCTTTGTAATTTTGATCGGAATCAGTGGAACCATAAACAGGTATACGTGATTAACACAGGCTAGTCTTGAGATGGTGCCAGGCCAGCCTGATTGAGTCTGTAATATTAAACGCAATTCAACTTGCCAGACTAGCTGGCTAACGATGAGCATATCGAAGTAAATAGGCCACCGAAGGCGCCATCCGGTCGAAACTCGAACAGTTTTGGGAATCTCGGTGGCACGGGGTCGACCGGTAATTAATTAAGGATGAATATAAGATCGATCTTATCATACACGTAACTTGCTCAACTTTGAAGATGTCGTTAATCTGCAGTGGCAGGCCTTGGTTACCTGTCATGACTTCATCGAAGGGATCAATGTCTGCCGCCTCGACCTAAGTCTCGCTTTCCTTGGACTAATTTACTCGATCGAACTTTATTGCCGTCGATTTATGCCGAACGGAGATGTATCCTGTTCGGAGATATCGGCCTCGAAATTTGTTTGCCTTGTTTTATGGCGGGGCCAGGTTGCATCAACTGTCTTATTGGATTCTGACACGACGCCAGTGACACACGCGTAGACCAGACGAAACGCGTTGCGTCTTCCGTAGACCCGTCATCCCGCGCACACGTAGCACGAAAATTTATACGCTGGATTTGCAGAAAGAGGAAGGATAAAGTCGGAACAGCAAGAGAAAGACTAAAGTCGGAGCGGAAAGAGAAAAAATAAAGCCGAAACGAGCACGTGGAATAGAGTGTATGATTTCGGAATGATCCCAATTTCACGGAAACCTTGAATTGCCGAATCTGAGGACGTAGGATAGTTGGAGAGAGAACCGTAAGTTGTTACGTCGGCCTCTTAGGAGTACGTCCCGTGTCTTTTCCAGGGAAAAGACAATCGTGGGGGCGGTGTAAGAGCTGTACGATGTAAAAGAAAGGCAAGGTAAGACGAGGAGGTGGAGGTGGAGATGTGCAGGACGAATAGCAAGCAGTGTCTCGTGGGAGTGTGCACCAGGTGCCGGGTTAACCCCTGCGGCTTAGATGTCTTTAGGCGGCGCGTTACCCTGTCGTTTCGTAACCAGAAGGTGGTAACCAATCGGTTTCGTAAGGGAAGAAGTAGACAAAGAGCGGGCGACGAGAAAACAAGCTGGATGTTGTCTAGACGCGTGAGAGTACGTTTTCTACGTGACCAGCAAAGCCATTCTTCTTTCAAGTATCTATACGGAAGATGATCGTGCGGTTTGCGGACTAATGGAACCTTGTAAATTTCTAATCTTCTCGGCGATAAAAGCAAGGCATGTCACGTATGTATTTCAAAGTTAAATCGCCATCTAAAATGATTTATTTAGTTTAGACCAACGTGTTTAACGAGAAATTTCGAGACACAAGAACGATAATACAATTTTGTTGGTTTCTTCATCTTAACGTTAGTTTATAATTCGAAAAGAATATCTTAACGTAAAATAATTAACAACCTACAATTATAATCAAAGATATAGTAGATGAAGTTCTGTAGAAGCTAAAGGTACAACTGTAAAGATAATTAACATCTCAACGTCTCTGATCTTTTAACGTTGTGACAAGCAATACTTTTCAGTTGACGAAAAGTATAGAAAATTCAAACGACAAGACAATTTTGACGATATAGGGTTAATTGAGAAGGAACTGGGTTTGGAAATTGTCCTTCTAAAACTTAATAAATGCGACTTATCTTCTTCTCCATCTGTATGTCTTCGAATAGATTTTTCTTTTCCTAAAAGACCCTACTTCAGTTGAATCAATTTTGAGATAGGAACACGTGCCACGTGTTTATAGATTTTGCATAATATACAGGTCGCACGATTTAACACGCGAGCAAGTTTATCAGGACACCCAATATTCTCGATATACTCGAGATGGTTACCGTTACGCGTTTCGATCTTTCGTGCAATAAAATGAGCCACTTGCAATGAATTCTTCAGCGGAAACGCCATTACCGCGGCCGTTAAACTCTCGCGACATGATCCCGCGTGACCCTTAAAAATGCCGAGTAAAATGACGTCTCTGGACATTAAACGAAACGAATGCAACAAGGGTGAATAGCAAACGGTAACTGGTTGCGCCGACGTGGATGGAATTTTAACCGATTCCCCTAATCGTTTATTATTCGACCGAATTCTTTAAGGTTTACTAAATTTTCTCCATTTACCTTCTCTCTTCGTACATTTTTTCCTCATCTCCTAATTAACGCGTAGCTAGCATTTTACTGCGAGTGCCATTTCATCTTGTTCTAATTATACATATTATTATTTGATATCATTCACGCTACTTTTCGCTTCTAATATAATTAATAAATATTCTTCGATGTCTGCTTCGATCATTCTTCCACATTTTTTCTAAAATTTGATAGCATCTCTACATCCTCGTCGAAGGGGGTGGAATTGTCCCGAAGCATTCGAGATGCGTTTAAATCCTCCCTCTTCCCAAGACACTTAATAACATGCATATTTCGTAAGATGCAGCGGAGCGGCTTAAGGCAGCGAAGACGAATGAAAAAGAGGAGCACTCGAAAGAGGATGCGGTATTCCGTAGTACAGAAGGGAAGAAACATGCTGGAGGAAAATGTATTTTCGTTTGGGGAAGTTAGGAGGGAAAACTATCCCCCTTCGAAAAGGCGTACTGCAGCGGCGTATTGCGACCGTGCAGCGACGTTTCGCTACAAAAAGGAAAAGGAAAGGCGCATGCATCGAGGCCGTGCGATAGGTAAGTAAAATAATAAAATACAAGCAACGTCGGTTGTACCGCGTCGATACGACGGGACCAATGAGAATCTGGGGAAGCCCGTGACGTCGTTGGACGCACGCCCGTTGCTAGGAGGGTCGTAGGTGGAGCTTGCAAGAGCGACGCCCCAGGAGGACAGGTGGAAAACGCAGGTGAAACGCGAGATTTCTACGGGGCGACGCCGAATTCGTGACGTGTACCGGTGCACCCATTTCGTCTTGCTCGCGCGTGCCTCCGTCTCCCTGTTTTTCCAACCAACCCCCTTTTCTCGTCCCTTTTGTCGTTGCGGTTACCATCCGCCCCTTTCGCCAAGGAGACACCACGGACCCGCACACACACGTGTCTCCGCTAAAATCGACGATATTAATCCTTAAATGCACCAGTGTTCCACGCAAATGATCGAACCCTGGCTTTCCGGAGTGCGAATAAGCTGGCGTGAATGACGAACCACCCAGTCTACCGGCAGGGATTCTGCATTGCGGTATCATTTCCAAGAACCTCGTTCAATTTCCTATCTTTTGTAAGAAGCAAGTAGAACGTGAGTCTTTCGAAAAATTTGTATTTCGTTCCCGTCTTTATCGTATTCGTAACAATCGTGATTATTCGCGGAAAAGAGAGAGAGAAAAAAAGGAATGGAAAAAAGTACCGTTTTGAAATTTCAAAGGGATTGAAATTGACGAAGATCAGGGCGCAGGATTCGTGGTTTAAAAATTCGTGGATATAAAATTCGTTGCTTTCTTTGCGCGTCGAAGACCAAGCAACGTCTTCGAGGTCCGTCCTCTGTCCAACGACACAGCGTCTCGAGTATTCCACGTACAAGTCGAGAATATGGAAGCACGTACATACGTATTTCGCCAAAGAAATACCTTTTGGTCCTCCTACCATATCCTTCTCGAGGCGGCAGAAGGGGCAAGGTTACAGGAAGACAGAGAGGGAGAAGGGCGATAGAAGAAGTTGGCCGTGGGTTGGAACCAGACAGGTTACCTGCGTGGAAGTAGCCTTCTGCACGTGTATTACGCGCTTGTAAGCACACACGGACGCGTGTCTGGCACGTATGGGCGTACCTCGAAAGACGCCTGCAAGTTTCATGCCGCGAAACGCCTGGAAGATGGCTGCCGGGTAACAGCCAGCCG
This sequence comes from Bombus terrestris, assembly GCF_910591885.1. Taxonomy (NCBI): domain Eukaryota; kingdom Metazoa; phylum Arthropoda; class Insecta; order Hymenoptera; family Apidae; genus Bombus; species Bombus terrestris. The sequence goes on along the minus strand of NC_063281.1, from coordinate 10,695,209 downwards.
CGAATAAACTGGTAAATGCTTTCGTTCGACGCTGCAAGCTACAACGAGAAGCCCGAAGAAATCCATTTTCGATTTGTTTCCCAGCGTTCTTTCCAAGTTGCACGAAATTTCTTCTTCAGCCAGCAATGGCGCCCGGACTGATCTGATCTACCATCCCGTAATGCCTCTTTCGAGGAGAACGGTGTACCCTCTTCTGTATAGAAGGCTTCCACGTCTCGAGAATTCTTAGCGACTTTCTCCGCAGCCTTACTACACCTTCGAGTGTCGAATGTATTTTCTGCTTCTTTCTGGCTCATTTTTTAGTAAAATTCTTCCTTCGAAGAGGAAGGAAATTTGTTCGGTGGTGGAATTTATCCGATGTGAAATTTATCGTCTTTGCAACGATATAACGCAAGATGAATATTTAATACAACGATTAATTGTTTACAGAGGAGATGTCCGCGTGGATGCGACCCCACACCAAAACGTCGTATTAAGAAGCCCGCGCGATAAGCGGAAGATGAATAAAGCACGTACACGCATTCTTTCGGAATTAAAAGTCATAATCTCGTCTATCGAAAATTGAATCTTTCGTGGGGGAAGGCGGAACGACAAGGTTCGATAAAAAATTAAGAGGATTCTACGGGGAGCTACGCCACCAAGATAAACAGATATATGAAACGAAATATAGAAAAATGATAGAAACGTGGGATCGATAGTTTCGAGAAGGAAAACTTATTCGCGCGAATACGTTTATTATTTATTTTGTCCAATAAATTCGAGAAGTTGGACACTTTAATCCGCGGGAACTTCGAAGTGCCTGTCAGTTAGGCTCGCGTACTTATTACTACTTAAGCGTTTTAATGGACAAGTTATTATTCTGATATATTGGCTTTTAAGCCTCGCGGCATCTCCACGGCCGAGAACCGTGATCCCCCACACACCACGAGCAAATTATTTGTCAACCTTCTTTAGCTCACGCTAATTGATTAGCACGAAAACGCACGATCCTCCAGCCATCTAGATATCTGTGGAAACGCTATTACACAGCTTACACGTACCTCTTCCTCGACAATTCCTCTTCGTAATATTAAGACGTTATTTACCAGCGAAACTTCTTTCTTTCGCTATTGTCGTCTTTGGTCCACTCACCTCCCTCTGTCTTTAATTATGATCACAGCAATTCCGCGTTCTCACGGACGAATACATCGAATTAATCAAACAGTGTCGCAAAATATACGGATGATGTTTATACGATCGGCTCTAGACATCGAAACGATGAAGAAGGTTCGCGTAAAAAGGTATCGGATCGAGCTTATTTTTCAGATTGCAAATAATTCAAATTTCCTGCCGGGAATATACTGAATATATTCTGTATCTCACGCACGCTTTACGTTTTCTTATACGAGTTGAATCTCAATCAACGTCCCAGTCGACACGTGTTATAAAATACTCCTGATACGTACGAATTTTTCGTCTGTTATAGGTTACAGACATCGTTCGATAATAGTTGAATCTGAAGAAAGGCGTGCAGATTCATACGAGAGTAGTTGCATCGCGTGAATTTCGATCTTCAGACGTTGCAATCGTGGAAACACGCATCCGTCGTAATTGGAATTTTAGTCGTTGCCCTGAGTCCTCGATGCTGTTCTTGTTAGACGTTCTCCAGCGGTGTATCGCCCCGTAAAATCTTCCAAAACCATTTATCCGTGACGTAAGAAAAACGGCACAAAAGCGTAACACAGATAGAACGAAAGGAGAAACGTTCGCTTAGGATCGTGTGGTTTACCCGGCGACTCTTAACTCGGAAGGAGGACGTATCACACGCGATTTCGTTCTCTTTCAACGATGGCCCTGGCGGAAGGGCGCCGCGGAGGAGAGGATTCAGGGACAGAAAATGGGCTTTGTGCGGCACTCGCAAATGGCGAGAGAGCGAAAAAGAAATAATTTCAAATGGAGCCCGCATGTGATACACGCGTCCGAGTATTCTTCAGCCGACGTGTACACGCGTACAACACACCCCGGACGACCGATGACGCCGCCGCTTTCTGTCCCTCTTTTCAGGGTTCGCCGCGAAGCACCGTTTTGCATTAAATCGCCGCTACGTGTGTAATCGCGAAACCAAGGGCGACAGAAAAAGGGGGAAAGGCTCGTAGGAGTTTTAACGCGTTGCCTCTGCTCGCACTAGACGCCCCACTCTGCCTATCATGGGGGTTCCACGATGGTTTACGAATAAAGACTTCAAAATGCGCGGACAATGCGCCACGACTCAGTCTCTGTGTCTCTCAAAGAAACGCGCGCCAGTTAAGAGGGTGTTTACGTATATTCGTTTCACGAGGACCATCCTCCCACTCTTCCTCGGCTGCACGCGTTCCTTTGGTTTCAGCGCGCGTTTTAGGGTAAAAGGTGTGCGCCAAACCGGTGGTTGGGAGTGGTCGCGCTGGAGGTTTTAATTTTAATTAGCGTGCGGTGGATACGGCCGCGATTAAATCAATAGCGATGTTTGGATGCGATATTGATCATACGGGTGTTGGGAAAATAACGAAGTTATTTCCGCGACTCGCTGCGGTATTGTTCCAAACTCGTTCGCTCTAATCCAACGCGTGGCGACGCCAGTTCCCTATCGCTTTTGAACTGTACGATTAAAAAATTTAATGGAAAGTATTCTCCATTTAAAAAACATATCCAGTCCGTTAAGTCGAGAAAAAGGAGATGACGCTCGTCGCTAAAGTAGCCTAAAAATTGAACGAAGTATTTTTCTGTTTATGTCGCCTTTCTTCACCAGAACGTCTCAAAGTGTCCTCGTTCTCTACTGATTCATTCGTGCTACACGATACGTATCGAATCATTATACCAAAAATCTCGCGTCGACGTTTGAAAGAACTAAAATCATCGATACGAAATTGATCCTCTGCCAACGTTTATTCTCGCGATTATAGAAATTTCCGATTAAGAAAACGATCCGATTGACGCGTTAACGATCTATGAATTTCTGTAGGTGAATTTATACGCCAAGCGAGGAATTCGTTTCTTTGAACCGATATAGAATTTCCGGCGTGTTTGCAAGTACATGAAGTTCAAAGATAAGAATCCAGAGTTCAGATGAACGCGGGTGGCCTTCGAGACGGTGAACGCTGACGCAGGGTACGATGTCGTGGTCGCGGCGCCACGACTATTCAAATTCCAAAGCGAAAAATGTCTAGCGTGGCCCCGTGGCGTAGAAGTCGTCTTTTCGTAATGCCTGGTCTGATATGCATCTACGTGCCTGCCAAGGGCAGAGCCTCCCCGGCTTATTAATATTAAACAGCGCCACTTTCCCGAAGACGGCTGTGCTATTGTCGATCGAGTCTCGCCGCGTTTAACGCGAGTCCAGGGGACTTAACTTACCCGGTACACGGAGGACACTTTTAAATAGCGGAACAAGCAATCCACGAGTGAAGGGATTGTTCCCCGATCCCGATGGATACTTCATCCCCTTCTTGCATACGGTCGAATCGGCCCCTCGTCGTTCCCTCGTTGGCTACGAAATTTTTATCGGCGCGAGGCAGCGGCATCAAAGAGCTGCAATGCGAAGCAAGTGTTTCTTTGCTACACGGGGTTCTTCGTTAAAACGTTCGGCTCGCAGCCACCGCTAAACGTATCGTCCATATTGTCGAACCCGTTTCCCGAGAAACGAGCATTTTGTTTGTCGATTAAAAAGAAAGTATTCCGAGGGGAAACGTTCTTAGGGAACAAACAGAGTGTCCATATAGATTATCAAAGAATTCCTCCCCTAATTCACCCGCTCCGTTATTACTCGGTTATTAACCGCGTACATAGAAAACCATCTAGTCGCTCCGTGTAATATCAATTGGGGCCGAGTGCATTAAGAAACATTTTTCTAACCGGTTACCAACGATTGATCGCGGCAATTATCGGCGAGGCGGACTTATTGGCACAATTTCTTTTATCTTTCCGATCCCAGGTGCATCCCTTAACCAAGGCGAGCACGCCACCGTGGAAACCAAGAGGGAAGGAGGGTGCGGGCGACAAAACGATCGAAACAAAAGGGTAAGAGGGGGGTAAGAAAAGAGATGCAGAACCGGAGAAACGTTTCTCGGCAAAGATAGAGAAAGAGGGGAGGATTGGAGGCACGGGCAATGGAGAAACACGGAGAAGGCGAGCGAGAGAGAAGGAACAATGAACGAGGGAGTTATCTGTAATGGAATAAGTTGGCAACAATGGCGCATTGTTTGCCGGGACGTTCGCATCGTCGCTGTTGACGGACATTATCGCCGGACGTTGCGTTTCCGGCACACAGGAACGTCCTCGTCCCGTCAGAAGACGTGTCAGCCGACGTGATTCGCGGCGGAATGTATGCCACGCGAGCTACTCCGCTGGCAGAAAGCCATCCATTCAAATTCGCGACCGCCTATCGAACTATTGCGGGCCGCGAATAGAAACGCGGCCGCAGTCGTCGGCAACCGCATTTTGCCACCGACACCTAGCTGTCGTTCGAAAGTTATCCAAGCCGCGGGCTGCCTTGATCCTACAATAATAATCCCTCTCTCCCTCTGGTATAAAACCCGGTTACACGCTAACGAATTCCGTTTGACCGCCGTTTATGGAATTTTTATTCTTTTAAAGGCGAATTGCGCAGGGTGTCTGGAATCGCAGTAGACTACCGGTTAGCCGATCTCGCTTTAATTTATCGGTCAAAACGGTTTTATCGATACGACAACGATTAACCAACAGCGAGATCATCGATATAGCTCATGATCGTTCTTTTGGGGCAGGTAGAACTATACGTATTTTTTGAAACAAGTCTGTAAATATATTTTGCCGTTGATCTAGTTACTCTCGATGGTTCCTGGTATTTCTTCAAGTTATTGAAAATGTTGTTGTATTCCCTGACGTAAGTGAAGAATAATCATCGCAACGCGGAATCTGCTGCATCTCATAAACAAGCTTATCTATATCAAACAAGAGAATATTCCTAAAAATTCGTAATCGTCGCATAACGGTAAAAACGTGAATCAGGCACAATGAATGTCCGTGTGCGTGTGCGTGTTTGAAATACGTCTCGCGTATAACAGAATACTCTGTATAATTATATTCGTGTTTCTAAGATCGAGGGAAAATTACGTACCAACAACACGAGGATTCGAAATCGTTCACGAGTAACAAGCAGATAGGGGAACGCGGTTCGTGCGTTGAAGGTTCATCCTTTAACGCGGTAATACCACAAACAGACAGCCCGCGGATTAAGACAGCAACCCCTTTTGCCTTGCAATCTTTACTTACCAGTCCGCCTCCTGTGTTTACGACGTGGCGGCTAAAACCCCTTTAAAGACCGCTCGAGCCAATCGCGGGATTTGCCTCGGTCTTACCTGCGCTTACAAACTGCTTCGAGCAACGCGCGTACACGACAAGTCACGATTTCCAAGATCCCCCTTTTCCGCTCCATGCTTTCCATTCATCTCTCTGGCCAATTTTTATTCCTGGATTAAATACTCGCCGAACCGTCGCGTGTCTTTACTTTCTCCGGCGTTGTACTCTCGCGTAATCATTTATTTATTCCATGAAAACGGAAGGACACACACGCGACCAAGCTGGACGGGATCGCTGATAACGGAAACAAAAGCCGCTACCAGGAGCCACGTGAAATTATCTTAAAGACCCAACAAATGCATTTTCAGTCGACTGCGCGAGAACACACCGAGATACGCGCGATTCCGCTTCTCGATCTGAATTACAAAACGACCACCGTCTGCCGCGTGTGTCGCGTACAACTCGCCTTCTTTTCCTTTTCACCTCTTCGCCATCCGCGGATAGGTAGACGCGAATAGTGAAATTACAATCGTGAAACGATCGCGGAACCTGCGCTGGATACGCGACGAATGCATCGTCGGTGAGGTTGCGCTCTTCAGGATATCGCCGTCCAGACGAGACCGACGGGCGAGAGGACGGAGAAGATGTCCGGATGGAACATCTGACTCGACGCGGTGTAGCGGTAGATGCAAAGCGGATTACGAAGAAGTTAAAAGTATTAAAATCACGATGTATTTTAGCTGGGTGTTCGTGACGGTGCGTTCTCGAAAAAAGAAAAAAAAAGAAGAAAACGCAGTGCAGAGGGACGAAAGAGAGGAAGACGAGAAATGACAAGGGTGAGACCGGAAGGCGAGGAACGCGAAACACTGGAGTGGTATGAAGCGCAGAGAAAAGGACAGAGACCAAAGAGACCGAAAAAAGATGACTAGGGTCGGAAGGGAGGGAGGGAGGCGAAGGAGCACGAGAAACAGAGAGAAGAGCGGAGAAGAGGGAGAAGGCGGAAAAGAGAAAGGAAGAGAAAGAGAGTACGGAGTGTATAAGTGCTCCGGCTGCAGAGACGAGAGATGAAAGGCGTAGCGCGCTCGAGGACACAGATACATTTGTCAGGGAGGATACTAAAAAATAATGAAAAAAAGGAAGCAAAGAACGGGGGATGGGGGGATGAAAGAGGGTGTAGCTTGCAGACCTGCGGAATTTTCCGTTCTCTGGAGAAATCTTTTCGTTCCGTATGCCACGTTACCTTGGAAAATTGATAGCACGCGACCATGATCACCGAGTATTGGTTATCAACAAAGAGATGTTTATTTTTTAACATGCGAGCTATATCGCGATTGAAGTTGAAACGAATCCTCGATGCGACGCGATCCTCGATGGTTTTCGCCAGAATTTTCTGACGCGCGCATATTTTTCTGAATACGACGAAAAATATTTACTGCAAAAATGTGGATAACGCGCAAGCGTTTACTTCTATAACGTTTAGATACAATTTTCAGTCCATCCGACGGAGGAGAATTAAAGAACAGAGGATTATTCCTCCGGGGGTGCAAAAGGAGAAGAAGGAGGGGAAACCGGAGGGTGGTTGCAGAAGAACGGGGTGGAATTAAGCATCTCGCCTGAAGAGACTTCAAGTCACTTCAGCATCGTTCCCTTCCCTTCACGGGTACGACAAGGATTAAAATCTGCCTGCTATAGCGTCCCTCCCACCCTCGCCCTTCCAATATTAAACGGATGTTTCGATACGTCGGTGTCGATCGGTCGGTTCTTTTAAATTTTTCATCAACGCGAAACTTTTCGTCTTCGCAAACGTACATTCAGCGATACACGTACTACTTTAATAATACTTTTCATCGATAACAAGTAACAACTTCAAAGAAGACGATTCGATTTACGATTAAAAATCTACGTCCACTCGAATGAATAATTGTTAGGCGTTCGGTGTTTCAGCAACAAAACAGGCGCAAACGTCTTGCGCGATGGAATTAATAATGGGGTGTCAACGACAGCCTTGACAATCCAGGAAACGTCTATATCAGGATGGATGCGAGTGCTGCTGATTACATGCAGTTCGCACACCGCCGTCACAACGTCAAGATAGCATGATCACGTTACAACAACCCTCGATTGATGCTATCATCCCTAGTTACAAGCGTGGTTAGTCCCGATTAGGCGGAAGCATCGATCTCGCGTGTCATCGTAAGGTTTTGATATCGGTGGATGCATTTTCTGTTGGACGTAGAAACGACGAGAATATAAATTTCATTTTGACGATAGAACAGAAGAAGAATTTCCCCTCTTATCTTGTTCTTGATCGCGTTACATCGTATTTTGGCTGAAGATCGAGGAACCAATATCATTTAGGGTTCCTGCATAAACTTTGTACACGGAGACACGAGAGGTCATAGTGCGACAGGCGAGTTATGGGGTTGTAGTTCTAGGGTGGATGTGCCATGGGATCACCATAAGGTGGGATATTCCGTGAGGTTGTATCCACGCTACAGACGCATAGGACGTTCGTTTCCCCGTGGGAATTTCGGGATCACCCGTTATATCCGTGGATACCAGCAGAGCCAACGAACGACTGGAAAATAATTTGCAGTTCTCGCTCTCGTGGGGAAAATGACCAGAGACGAGTAACCTACACACACGTTTCTACGCGTATGTATCCCATCTCTACCTTTTGCTTTCGTTACTACTACTCCTTTATTTCGTTCAGACCGGCATTCCGAAGGCCGGAGATAATTGGAACGAGATTATCGAGTGCTCGCGTCGATCGATCACATCGCGATGTATTAATTATCCATTGGCCGTCTAGCGAATAAATTTTCCAAGGGAACCCATTCTACGCCAATGGCGGCCTTCTAAAAGTTTATTCAATTTTCTGGCCCGCGGTCCTATCGGTCCGAGGAGTCATAAATTTTCGCGAGATGAGAAGACGAAATTGAAACCCCTGGGAGAAGAGAAACGACGGAAAGAAAGGAAGGATCTCAGATATGTCTCGAAGGAATCAAACGAGATTTCTAAGAAGAATTCTTCTGTACGAATAGTTCACCGAGTTATCGGTTATAATTTTTCGTCAAATAAAAAACAATTAGATATCTTGCTCGTGTCGCTTGTAAAATTTCACTTGTTTCGTTACCGAATTTATTACTCTTATGCAACGGTATTTATCAACTTGCTATTAATCAGGGAAGTTGGGTTAAGAGGTAACTCGTCGTTCGAATAATAATCCCTCCATGAATATGTATATTACGTATTATATCGTACGCTAGCAATTAGCATATTAGCATATGGCGTTAGTATCGCGTAAGAAAATCAACTTTGATCCGTTCGAAGATCTTCGAAACTTCTGAAAGAAGATGGAGTCCCTCTTCGACAACGCCTCGTAAGGAAATCGAATGATATCGAATCACGAAAGGTACGTTTTTGGAAATACAGAAACATACGCCGACTAAACGTTTATAGGCACTTAGGGCAACTTTTGCTCGCGCAACGCTATATGAATAAATGATAAAGCGGTAGGAGGACGAGGGAGAGGGCTGTAGTATAAATTCCAGAAGGTTGTCCTTTCCTGCTTCTCCCAGGGGTGCACCACACCCTCTAACCACCGGTATAAGGGTTATATTTGATAGATACGGCCAGGCTAAGTGCTTATCGTATTTCGTTTAGATGCCGCTATACTTAAACCTACGATCTTTGTGAACGCTCCTTAAAAGCAGCCAGTTTGAGGGATATGTTTTGCAGGATCGTCCGACTTGAACTTGTACCAGGCTAACATTTTCACTGAACGAAAATGTATTAGCGACGAGCATGAGTCGTACTAAATAATACAATTTTTTGTTTTGTTGAAACGTGGCAAAATACTGACCAAGAAGCTTGACGATTCTCACAGGGCGGAGCAGATGAAACAATTTATAAACGTTGTGCACCTGATTAAATCCAGTGATTAAATTACGATTTTCTTTCGCGTTACAAAGAAGTTCTTGGTTTATATATTTATGACGAAATGGACAAAGTTTCGACAATGGACCAAGAACGACGAGTGTAAATTCTTTTCGTTTCGAGAGAAATAACTAATCCATTAAATACCTCACGAATTAACAACCCTGACATTGATACATGTTATTATCCATTTGGTTAAAAGCTACCTTTCAAAGAACATTACGTAGAAGACTGTTTCAAATCGATCGAGCTTCGAAGCGTGAAAAGTTGCTCTCCTACATTTTCCTGTCTATCCGTTTACGCAAAACCTATTGATAAATTGATTTTTACCAATTACTACACTTTTTACATTTCCTTAAACCATATCCTCGATTGACAATATTTCTGACATATATCTCGATTCGTAAGACATCTTGGTGCTATAGAAAGCTCTTTTACGAAAGATTAGTCTAACAAATTTAATATAATTAATCAAATAATTCACAAAGATCTCTGTCGTAATATCCTGACGATATTCCAAGCTTAATAATAAATATCCTAATACTTACGAACAAGGAGCGTATATAATTCCCTATCGAACGTTATCAGAAATTACACAATAAAATGCCGGTATTACGCGTGTGACCAGGTGGTGGCCGCAAATCTGTGGAGGATTTCGATTTGACGTTGGCGGCGCGAGAGCGAAACACACGAGAAGCAGCATAGAACGGAACGAGCTGCGAACGAAGAGATCGGGGATAAAGAAACGAGAGTAGGCTTACCCGGCTGTTCGAGATCGAAGTCGCCTTATAGTATGCCTTTTCGATGGTCGTACGAACGCCTTAAGGGATAAGGCCTCTCTTCCTTCGCCTCTTCTTTCATTCGCGCTTTCCTTCGTTTCGAAAGAAGAGCTCCGCGAAGGGCTGCATAAGGTACGTTAGTTTCGAGTCCTTCTTACGGCCCACTGGGGGCTGCATTAAAATGCCTCGAATTGTTTACTGCTCGGCCGCACGAGCACCTCGCTGTAATATCCACTGTAAACTACGCTTGGATAAAACCTTGTGAACACCCGCCATTTTTACTCTTCCTCCTCCTTCCTCATCTTCTTCTTTTCCTTTCCCTTCTTTTTCTTCTATTACGCTATCCCCTCTACCGGCTGAGTTAGCCAAGCTCTCCGTCGCGGAATTATTTATAATATTACGCGGACCCTGTACGAATGCAGGACGAAACTTTGTCTATAAAGAGCATCGTTTTTTTTTTCCGGCGAATTTCTTCCACTCTTCCTCCCCTGCGCGTTTCCCTCCGGTTTTACCCGCCATCGTGGAAGAGCAAACCGGTAAGATGCGTCGATTATGCCGACGTAGAAGTTATTTTGGCAGCGGTCCCGCGGAAACAACGAATTCGTCCGTTCGAGTGCTATTTTCTTCGTTAATCGAACCGGAAGCACCGGGCATCGAGTAACTGCAGAGCGGGTCGTGACCGAGTTCGCGTATAAATGGCTCCGAGAAATGGAATCACGACGGATAAGTCTGCAGTTTACTGGGTAACGTATTATTGACAAAATGGTTTCGAGGACGATCGAAGTGATGAAAAGGGGACGGAGCAGAGGATGAGGATGATACTCTTTGTCAAGGCAGATAACGAGGCGAACGTTATCGATGATGTTGGACGTGAGCGACGCGATGACGATCGAAAGGCACAGGATGCAGTTTACGAACGCGGGTGGATTCGTTTTTTGTCCGAACGCACGGTAGACGACGCATTTATGCCAGAAATACCAGGAAATAATGCGTTACTTTGATTTCTTTGTTTGGTGCGCAGTGCACCTTCGTGCATCTATAGAACGGTAGATCGATACTTGTTCATTCCACGCATGTAAACACCGGCTCGCGTTTTCCAACGGGCCAACGGTCGTTTTGTTAAACTCGAGCCCGAACTTTTGTCGTAAACTATACGCTTTATGCGCGGATAGAGAGAAAGCGCGGCACGCATCTGTACGAGACGATTAGGCGGTGCACGGTAAAAGAGAGAGAGAGGGTGAGAGAGGTGGAAAGAGGGCAGGAGAAACAGGAATGTGTACGAGAGAGAAAAGGAGGATTAGAACGGCATAGAACACGAGCAAACGGGACAGCGTGTATCCGAGCGAAAGAGAGAAAGGGAATGGGAAAGAGGAAACGAAGGGTGTACCGGGGGTTGGTTTCAATTAGGAGGCAGTAACTCTCCCAGGCATTGTTCATTTCACTCTAGATTTGTATTCCCCGTTTGTTTGTTCCCTTTGCATTTGCGTTAACCTGAGCAAAAGCGAGCCGCCACGCGTGTATACGCAATCAATCAGAGCGGAAAAGACGGGACTGGGGAGAGAGAGAGAGAGAGAGAGAAAGATCGCGTGATCATTCCGCTCGGCATCATCATTCTGACTTTTCTTCCTCAAAAATACCGGTACGATGTCCGTTTGTTCGGAAACGAAGCGCAGAAATGAGTTGGAAATGGGTTGATGAGACGCTAAATGTCCCGATCACCAACCTTTCCAAACACAATCACGCGATAATAATGCAAACTTGCGAATCTCTTTTATACGTTCCTACGTATCATGGAATTTACAGTAATTCTTTAATGTGTTTGTAACTATAGAAAATTCTCGTGAATATATCGTACGTCTGATATTAGGTTGTCCGAGAAGTGTCTTTCTTTCGCAAACGTGTTTTTTCCAACAGTGCACCTTTGTACAAACGCGAAACCAAGTCTGTGAAATGTCGCGGTGTTTATTTCAACAGAACAAAATGATATAAAAATAATATAAAACAAAAAACATTGTGCGTCTATTTCCTTATAAAACGAAAGAAACTTTTCGGACAACCTAATACAAGAGATACGTTGAAATTTCATTAGCACCGTAACGAGATACAAGCGTCGTGGTCATATCGATAAATGCGCTTACGAAAAGTTTCTGTAATTGTTCAAATACTTTCGTATGACTCTCGATGAGAATAGTCGTACGAAAGAAAATCGGTGGAAGGTGTTTGGAACGATTTGGTTAAGTCCAAGCGTTAAATACGACCTCCAGGAAATTGCTTAAAATGTGTACATTTCGTTATATACTCGTTCATCTATGGCGTACGGGGAAACTAATATAGAGACTTATACGCTATTTTATGCGTTTATAGTAGGCGCCTTGGGTTTGAATATTTGCTCGCGAGGGCTGCGAGCCTCGTAACGAAATTCTCGACTAACTTCGTTCGCTACCATCTCGCTTGCTCCTCGTTCTTCCCATTCTAACTCGTAAGAAGTTTCGTTTACGTCCATATGCCGAAATAAACTGAATTTCAACCAGTCATTATTCGTTGGATCGTGAGCGCGCAGTATGCTTCAACGTATTTCTCGCCACTGGAATAAATTGCAAGCCGGCAACCTTCTTGCAAAGATTTACCTTCGCTATTGCTAAAAATCATCCATTAATAACAATAAACCAATGTCCAAATGCAATACTTGCTAGTTTCAACGGTGAAAACTCACAAAAGATATGCAAAGTATGGTACACGTTACAACATTTTGTAGGGAAAACAATTCTCCATCAAGGTTCCATCCTTTTTTTAAAATTATCTTCACAAAGGTATCGCATAAATATCCGCCATCTATTTATGAGCTATGGCGTTAACGTTGACACGCTTTCGCGCGTTGATAAATCGAGGAGCCAGCGAGCGCAAGAATCGAAGCACGATAGAAACGAAGTATCGATTGCTCGAGGCGAAACAGTCGGCGTGCAACTGGAATTTGTTATGCGAAACGTCAACGTACATGATTTGTCTGGCACATCGTGACGTAAATCGATCCCGCCAACATTATCACCGATGACGTACGCGTTTCTACGTATTTCGGAACGAGGTTGCTCGTTCGAAGATCCTAGCGATAAAAGCAGCACCAGGTAATCGTATTGTTATCAGTTAAATCTTCCGCTATCTCTACCTCTCCGACTACGATCCGACATTCTCGCTCTACCAATAGAATTACAAAATTTCGTTTTCTAATTAAGACGCGTAACATTCGTGAGCCGAAATTAATAGTCGCAACTCGAAACAACTCCTTAAACCTGGCGACTGCTCTCGTAAACGAGATCTTGGCAAATAGAGATGGAAAGAGAAAGAGAGAGAGAGAGAGAGAGAGAGGGAGATTGCGAATGACTAACAAACCTGGCGAAATGAAAGCGAAAGCATTTTACGGGAGAATCAATTCTCGCCATGAACGTACGGCCAAGGTAGTCGAGATTACTCCTTGTCCTCTGATTCTGCTGATCTTTTCTACCCGCCTGCGAATCAGAGAGCCTACCAAACCGTAGCTTCTTCTTTGCTTTACATCGAAACGGCAAGTTATCAAGGCTAATTTTTCGCCTTTGTCGCATCCCTCGGTGGCCACCAGCCGGTTTGTTACTCGTGTTTAGCCAGCACTGTTTTTAATAACCTAATGGCTCTTACGCGGTACATTATGTCGGATAGCATCCCTTCTCTATCCGCTGAACAACCCCCTGGTACACCTCCCTTTGCAGCTTCTTTCTTTTTCGGTTTTTTTTTCTTTTTCTTTTTGCTGCCTTCGCTCTTTTATTTGCGATTTTTTTTTCGTTGAAACGACAAAAATATCCGGCCCTTTCTCGATCCTGCGACTTGCCCGCTTGCTTACTTGCTCGCGGCATGCAAAACTTTTGTCTGAGCAAAAAAGGGTGGAAGGAACGTGTGGACGTGGAACGGGAGAAGATTGAGAGAAAGGGAGACGGTAAAGAGAGTAGCTTTCCTCGAACCGAACAAAAATCTTTTACGGTTCCGACTCCCTCTTTATTCTCGTTCGAACGATCGGCCGAGAAAGAAACGATCGCTTAACTCTTCATTCTTTGCGTTTTCATCGGCAGGAAATTCACCGTGCTCCCTGTTTTCGCGCTGATAACAGGGGGACGAAGCCACCGAATCTCTTCCTGTAATTAGCCCCAAGAGACTACGAACCGCGTCATCGAAACGTTTAAATCGATCCTTACGGTTTACGCTCGTCTTACGGAGATTCTTTAACCCTTTTCTACGTAGAAATATCGTCGATAGACGAAACGAGAATTTCGTGAAACACGACCATCGTCAACGAACGATTTCAGGATTTCAATCGAGTTTCAGATGTAGGAATCTTCAACTTTACGTACAATGGTCAGACTAGTATATCGCGAGATATGGTTAATGTAACAACGAAAAAAATAAGAAATCTGCTACCTATATTACGATATGTAGCTTTATCATCTATTGGAATCTACGATTTATAGAAATGTAGCCGTAAGGTCAAAGGAATTTTCGTTTTTAATTTCGTAAAACGTAATTGATAAAAGTTGTCAATTTAGTCCGCGGAAGATGAAACGTAATGAATGGCCAATGTCATAACGGAAATATTAAAGAGAGAGATTTCGCGATTCGAATATTGAAAGCGACAGATTGGCGATATCCAGTCCGGTGGTGAAATTCAGTGATGCAAAATGGGGAGGAATCATCGCCAGAATTATTCCCATTGAAAATCTTCTGGTCCGAATAACTGCACAGCCCTCTTCGCTGTGAAATAGCTTCGTTCGTTTCAAATTACTTGCCCTATTTTCCTTTGTCTTGTCTCACATTTTGCGGCGTGGCCGGCCTTTCCTCGCACGTACCTCGGCCAGCCTCCATACAACGTTAATTTAGTAACCACCCAACTCGAATGGCAACGACTTTCCGTCAGACTCTCTGGAAATTACCCTTGTAAAATTAACTGCGACCCTGTTGGATATTAATTCCAGGATTGAAAGCAAGCGTTCTGGCCAAACGATACGGCCCGAAACCTTCCTCTACGTTTCCCTTATCGAACGTCTGTCCTGCTTTCCAAAGCTTTGCCACGAGCTTTTCAACCGCCAGCCGAAAAGTCGAACGCAACGAACTGGCGTTTTTCTCTTAAGCGAAAAGTCGGTTGATTACGATTCAGCCAGCGCGGGACCGGTGATATTTTACTTCTTTTCGAGGCTTTACGATCCGACGTTTTTAATTTCCCCCGTGTGCCTAAAGAAAGAACGGCCGAAATGCAAATTGTGACAGCAAAGTTATGTGCACCGTGGAATTAATGACTTTCTCGGATCGGCTCTTAATAGGCCGTTATGCACTTCCAGTCAGTCGTACGCGTGCACGAATTCGTTAAGCGTCGGCCGGCCGATTCTAACGAAATTGAATTATATCCGCGAAACGAGAACAAACTACGATAGAATCCAAACTGGAAGCGAGGCAAAACTGTTAACTCTCGGTTAATTATCGCGGTTAATTACGATTATTATACTTTGGATATCTCATACTTTGTTAGAGTGGCTTGTGAAAGCGTTCGAACGTTTTATACGAAACATTTTCAGAAATTAACATTGCAATGAGACGCGTGTAACTTTAACGCGAACGAAATTCTACTGTACGTCTAATCGCAGGTAGAACAATGAGGACGATCGTGTTCACGGCTTGTCCGCTGGATAATCGTCGTCGTCCGTCGCTCTTAATTTACGTCATCTTGGCCGTCATCTTGCCGATCCACGTATCAGCCGAAGCTCAAAAGAACGAACACGGGAACACGTACGTGAACCCAGGATTCTCGAAGAACATGGAGGAATCGAAAGTTTCCATTGTCGACGGCGAGAACAAGGATTCGAAGGTAAGTGAATCGACCGATTCTCCGGTGAAGCGACTAAGTAAGTAAATTCGTGGTGCGATCTCGATCTGCCGGTGGAAACAACAGGGATAGATTCTTAAAGAGCAAAAGGAAAGATCCGTGTCCAGCGATGGATAACCGAAAGGACGAGTGTCTGCTGATAGCATAGCAGAACGCGGTCGACGTGGCAAACTCTGGACGACAGGCGTTTCCTTTCGGACGCGTTTTAATATCTCAAGCATTAATTTCTTTTCGTGGAAAACACACTGGCCGTCTTGCTTTGTCTTCTCGCGTCTCTGCTCTGTCTCTCCTGTTCCCTCCATGGCCGATTCGTCCTTACGCCGGATGACAAAATGACAAAGGGGTGGTCGCCCCGGGCCAGCGATATTACCGTTTCCGTTTCGGAACTATGCGAACTGTCTACAGCCCTCCAGCCCGCGTATCCAGGCCGAAAACGTCTCGTGATTGATTATGCTCGCCGTACTTTTGGCTCCTCTGCCGCCCTCCACGGAACGCGATTGATGGAGAGCTTGCGAGAGGAACGCCGCTCGGCAAACGATCTAGATATCGTTAGTACGTCTTTCAGGAGAGAAGACACGCTGGCCTAGACTTTCGTTAAAATACAACGCCACGACCTAAATGTTACGGTAAAATCGAGGCTGGACTTTGTGGCTCGACATGAAAGGTAAATTAAGAAGAACGACAAGTTGTCTGAGTTGGCTATACGTTAATATTTTACAATTCGATCGTGAAATTTGCCCAGAATAATTATCTTGTATACTATACGGACGCTGTTAGTCTTTAATATATTCGGGGTGTTTCAAAAGTTTCTTTCGTTTTACGTGGAAATAATAAACGCACAACGTTTTCTCTTTTATATTATTTTATCGAATTACGTACGATCCATTTAGTTCGAAAGGAACAAAATTCAATTAACATTTAATCATATACAAGAACGAATCTCCTGTCTTTTTTTCTTAAATTGAATATCAATGGCCCTACAAACCTGCTCGAGCAATGAGATCGAGAAATCGATAGAAAACGACACTGACCAGTCTAATTTCTTAGAGACTCTAGAAATATCTACCTATATCGAAATCCAGCGTCCAGGAGTTTCAACAATTTTCAAGCAATCGCGGCCGAACGTTAAAGCTCAGTTTCACGGTGCACGGGACGAAACCGATAACAGAAACGCGTAATCCCGGTAGGTTGCAAATGGAAGGGAGGGATCTCCATAACGTTCAACAAGTGATCATAGGGAAGTATCCTGTTTCATTTGGAGACCGCGACGAGAATGATTAAAGATACCGGAGAGGATTTCAGCGGACGAGAACAACAACGAAATTTCTGTGACGTTCCACGGGCAAACAGTCGTTTCTGACAAAAGAAAGAAAAGAAGAAAAAAAAAAGAAAAACGAAGGCGTAGGGCAAAGTATATTAAAACGGGACTTCATTAAGTTCCGCAGGAACATAGGAGTAACGAGAAAAAGAGAAGAACATGGTGAGAAACGGAGAGTGGAAAAAACGGACAGAGGTTGAGCATAGCAGCCGCAGACGTGGAGCTCGGTCGCGGAGGGAACTGAAAGAGGAAGATGGCGAGTGTTTATTTAGTTAAATGCCGCGCGTAATTGGGTGTAAGACTTTTTTGTTCGGCGTCGAGGCGACGGTCGTAGCGTTGTACGAAAAGGGCCAACTCTGACTCTGGTAGGACAGCACAGGGTGACGGCAAACCCCTAGCGTTTCCACGGCCGAGCTTTCCACCCCTTTTTCCGCGTGCTGGCAGCCACCTGATGGCTGGCTGGCACAAGGGCCCGCCGGGAATGAGATGCAGATTGCCAGAGGCCACTTCAGGCGCTAGAGGGAGTGAATTTTTAATAACACCGTGGCCGTATCCGCGGCCCCGCGCACGTTTCTCCACGTAGAATCCCATTGTCTTGGCTGCGTCTCGCACGCGCTGGCAAAAGGACGAGAGTCGTACGATGCGTAACGGAAAGCGCACCCGGTATTATTATAGGAGGAGAATTGTCAGCGACAAGACACGCCACCACGAGAGACCACAGCGGGTAGAACGTAGAACGTCGCTTTCGTCGACGTTAAATAAAGCTTAACGCACTAGCTCTTAACGGTGGTATAGTCGGGATAATGGTATGATAGAAATACTGCTAGGAACACGGGGCCAATTCAACAAGCTCACGCCTACGTTCATGCATTATCATTCTTTCTCAAGTTTATTTGCTTTTTCCCTTTTTATCGACATTTCTTCTTTCTTTCTTTCGTTCGCTATCGCAAAACGAGTGGTTTACTTATAGCGGAGTTCAGCGTGTGTAGGTTTGACCGTATACAGTTTTTTTACTTACTTTTGGTACTTTTGTATTGCATGTTTTGAAAAACATTGGTAAATTGCTGAAAATAAGAACAGTATCTTGTAACAAATTTCTGTTGACGCTTCGACACTGCTGTATGTTAATGGAATAAAAAATAAGAATCGACCCTGGTCTACTCTTACGCAGACTTTTCCTATACTATCATTGATCTCGCAGGCGAAATCTAGCGAGGATCAGCGAGACGAAGAGTCGGCTAAATCCACAGACGAGAACAGTCCAGCATTAAATAAGTTCCTACAAGATGTTCTGAAGGCTCAAACCGATTTAAAGTGGATAGATCAAGCACTGCGTGATGTTAATCGCGAGAAGGATTGGAAGAAGTGAGTTGACTAATGAAAATCACTAACCGATACATCATACCTCACGAATAATGAATTAAACATCTGTGAAGGAACAGTCAAAACGTTAATAAATTACGCGAGAAAAGAGACTCTAGCGAGAACTACGAAACTACACGGCAGTTGAATAGAAATACGTACAGAGATGAAAATCCTCTGGAACTTTCCCACAGATTGCGTTTTGATAATGACATGACGTTCGAGAGGAACGTCGATCTCGATGACGTCGATGCGTATGAAAAGGGGTATCGTATTTCTGTTATTAAAATATTCTAACAAGGGGAACCCGGTGAATGATAAAAATCATGCCGTGCCTTGAGAGTTACAAATCCGAATGAACAATTTTTTGAAAATATCACTTTCTTACGTAATTTTCGCAAAAAGCCGATTTCTTCGACGAAATTCTCTCGCAGACTCATAAGCCTCGAGACACAGAGAAATTTTTATTTCAACTACTTCTAATAGATCGGAAATAAATCGGAAATAGATCGGATAAAAGGGTTGATTTCTCCCTTAAAGTAAAAGATGAACATTTGCGCGAAGCTTCATGAAAATCGGCGTGTATCAGTCACCGGGGTTTCCTCGTAAGTATTATCGGTCCTATATTAAAAGCATCTGCGCGATTCTTGTAGAAAGAAAAGAAAAGAAGTTCATCTTTCTCCGGCTGATGACAAAGAAACGATAGACAATCAGATTCGGAAAAACTGGTCCAATACGAAGGATCTTTGTTCTCTGAGCGACTGGCTGAACTCGTACAAAAACTCAGGAAACGAAAAGGATAAATTTGAGGATCGATGGATCCACGATTACGACGCCGGTCGAAAAAATAGACTTAGTACGATCTAATTTCGATGTATTTGGTTATCCTGAAAGGTTCCGCGGGTTTAAGACGTCCAAGCTGAGAGAACGCGAATGTGAATTTGAATGTAGAGTTTTAATGTTTTTATTTAAAATTTGCTCATCGACTAAAAGTCAACCAGTCACTGTTTTAAACGAAACTGTGTAACTAAGCTGACGATGACGAGTATACTGGTTTTATTTTTTTAATTTTATTACTGACAGGGCTCGTCATAGCACAAAACATTGTCATTTCTTCGTGACGAGTACACTCGTGAAAAATAGCTAACTGATTAAAATGAGACACGGCAGAAACTAGGACAATCTTCAGGATGCTCTACTATCGATTTTGACTTTAAACGGTTGAAACGATAAAAAATTAAATAGATTCTTTGGACGGTGACAAAGAAGCAAACACAGAAGCGGGTAGCGCGTTGATCGTGAGAAATCAACGAGCCGAAACGAAGAAGAACGAGGCGACGTCGCTGGAATCTCTCAGAGAAACGATATTAGAACTAAAAAAAAGCCTGAATGAAACTGACAAAAAACGGCGCGAGAATTCCAAAAATTTGGATACTTTGAGTGTTAAAGAAAAGCAGAGCAACAAGCAGGAACAGAAGAAGCGAACTGCTGGTGGAAGAAGCAACTACCAAAAAAGTGAAAACGACGACGAAAGTATAAAGAAAAGCGTTTTAATTTGATAAACACGTGCTTGAGAAGCAGGTAGAAAGAAAGTTAGCTTAAAATGTTGCATCTTTTCAGGAAACTTCGGCTGGTGGGAAAGTCTAGGAGCAGAAAGGTTGAATTTAAAAAAGCGTGAGCCAAGCACCGAGGATCTTGATGAGAAGAATGCTCATCTGAAAGTGTGGAGAACGAAGAGGACTGGAGTTAATAACGACGATGGTAACCCGAAACTCTTTCATAGAGCGGGGTTTGGGGACCCGTACCTTGAAGAGGACACGCTAAAAGAGCTTCATGACCGTAAAAGACGTAGCAAAGGAACGCCGTCAGATGAGAAACGTCATTTAAACGAAGCTCAGGATGGAAACAAGTCGGCAGCTGATGAGAAAAATTCCATAAAAATATCAAAGACATCTGGCTGCGGCGTCGCGGATGCTTCCGTTAAAATAGAATCTTTGTCGAATGATTTGCAAGCGAGGAACGCTTTCGAACGTGAGAGCGAATTAACGAATAATCCGGCAGATACCGCGGCTTCCGACGTCTCAAAGGCGGCCACGGATGAGAGTAAAAACACGGAAACAGGCGGAAATTGCGAACAATCGGATCTATCGCGGGAAAATCAGAACGCGATGGAAAACAAGTTGATGAAGAACAAAGAAAAGGGTGAAAGTCCCGAGGGAAATTCTTTGCAAACCTTCGAATCCACGGCGAATGAACTGCAGGCTGCTTCGTCTACCGAAACCTCGAATCAAGAAAATGTCGGCTCGAGCAAGGGAGAACAGGTGATCAAAGTCTTTGAACCTCAGAGGCATTTGCGCGAAGACAACGAACGGACAAAAGAAGTCGAAGAAACCAACGACGAGCACGAAGAATCGTCTCCGCAGGTGAGGAAGTCTGCCAAAGATTCAGGAAATATTAATATCCTGTTCAAGTCAGAAAACAAGAATCTGATCGAGTTCAGTAACGCGGATGACGATAAAAAATTACCGCACGGTGGTCAATCGCCGTTTGTGTTGAATATAGTTGACGTGAAGAAGAAGACGATCGTGGAGAACGAGCAGAAAGGTGGAAAATCGGTTTCGATGCTTTACAACATGAAGTTACACACGTCGCAGGTCGATAAGCCTGTCGAAGGTGCGAATAAACGAGATGCAGAGCCGAGAAACGACGAAGTTCCGGTTGGTAGCGTGGTGCTTGATTTTCGGAAGAATAAACTTAAGGAAGTGCCATACGAAGACACGCCCGCGTCTACGAACACGATGAAAGAAAGGAACGTGGATGAGAAACGACTTGAGAACTCTGCAGACCTCGACAAAGGAACGGAACAAAGCGGCGTCAATGAAGAAGGAACTCGAAACTGGTTCGGAGAGGCAGCTCGTAATCAGATGGCTATGAACGTCGATCACGGTGCAGCTGAGAAATGTAATGACCTAGGCGGAAAGGATAAATTTACGAACGCAGAGGGGCGGTTTAACGACAATAAAGAGAAGGGAGACTCCGTTCAGGGATCTAATAAGGAGGCAGAGTCGAACGGAGCGAATAAAGAAGCAAGCAATAAGAAATATAGAGAAATATTCATAATGACCAATGGAATGGACGATAGGATAATGAATGATAAATATGGTCAGAGAAGAATATTGCAGTATATGGAGTACTCCAACGACGATGTCGAAGATGCCGATGCGAATTACAGTGACAAAGAGGAAGAGGAAAATCAACATCAGGCTGCTGCAGGTAAAACTATCGTCGAGCTTTTATTTCGTACTTTTGTCGTCACGTATATTTATTTTTTCGCTTAGTTTCTATAATTGTCAAGTCTCAAATAAAATTTAAAAAAATTAATGAACTATAAACTTCTTTAGAATTTATTTATACGACAAAATAACACGAACGTTAATTTAATTACGTTTTTTCTGTAATATTTATACAACCTCCTGTAACGAGCCAAATCATTGAACGTGGATCGACTCGGTTGACCTGGAAGTATCTAACGTAAACGCTGTTTAAACGAAAAGGAAATTGATGCTAGAGAAAGAAAAACAGGAACTAAACGTTTATGGATTATTTTCAGAAAAAAGCGACGCAGCAACACGAAGGAAAGAACGAGCAGCGTACAGCGACAAAAAGAAAGATAAAGTGAATCTGTTGATTAAAGAGAAAATCGACAAAAAGAAGAAACCTCGCCAGAGAAAAAGACGTAATCCGAGTGTAATTGAATACTACGATTACGATAGCAACCTCGAGCAGCAGGATCACGAATCGTTGTCACCGACAAGCGAGCAACAGCGAAGTAAAAACAATTATCAAGACAAGAGCGCCATCGAATCCGACGCGGGACCTGGTAATCACGCGTGCACTTCCCCATCGAAAAACTAACGACAAAACTGCTAGAATCTTATGTAGTAAAGTTTCGCCAGATTTCCAATAATCCACTCAAATCATCGATTCGATATCACCAGGTTGGGCTATGAGTTAAGGTGAATGTGTGTCTTGACGAATACGTCGCAGCAATTAAACACGAAGATGTCGGCAGAAGAATATAGTAAATCAAACTTTTCATGTTCACGGAGGCACAATTTTTAAATTGAATATGTTGTCAGGAGTTTTATATAGCAAACTGCACTCTCTTTATACGATTTTAATATCAAATATATGTAAATTTTTACCACTTCCTTGAATATTTCACAGATATCTTTTCTGTATAATATATTTGTTGTATTTTTATAAATACAAAGAGATGGAAGCTAAGTATCTAACAGCAGATTTTTACGTGGCGTTTACCTACATTCATTTCGGATGTTTTATTCGTCACAGAGCACGCATTCGCTGTAGCCATAGTCGCAGACGAATCACGCTAGAGCTCATGTCTCTATTCGTCATGTCGTAGTCGTAGACGGACAGAGCGGCGAAAAATGTAAACCACCTATGACGGAAATCAAGGACGAGCAAGACGAGGCGATACGAAAGGAGATGAAACAGAAGGAAAAAACGGGGAACAGAGTGCCGGTGCAGCAATTCCTTAATCCGGCTGGAATAGAAAGGAACGTAACGAAGAAATCAGCGGCGACCTTATCGACGAAAGCTAAATTCGCGAAAGAGGAAGGATCCTCCAGCAACCAACGACTGGGATCAAGGTGAAGACAACGTGAACAGCATTAGTCGCGAGAGGTCAGCGGTAAATTCTCGAACGAAAAATAGTAGAATCAATCAAATAAATGACACACTGACCTGCGTGATCGTGATATTGGTGTATACTTACGCGAGAAATTTTTAAGCTCAAGTAATGATCTTAGTATGTTGATAGGTTAAACGAACCGGTGGTGGGAAACGAAGACAAGTTTTTAGACGCTGACACGAATAACGAAATGATACTAAATCCGGCAAAGTATATTCTCAAAGTGGATACAAATTCGGATCCCGGAGCAATCGACGATTTCTGCGATGATATCCAATATCTGGATGAAAAGTATGCTATCCTAATTGGCCCTAGAAATTTCTTCGTCTCAGTATCGTTTAGCTTTGATTTTAGTCGTCTGAACGCCTCGTTACTGCATTCGTTCTGTACAGTATTCTCCGTTATAAATATTTTATTCTCGTGTCCGCTAGAAAAGAAATAGCGCCTGACAACGTGGAACCACTGTACGAAGAGTTAAAAAAAATATACGACTGGAACGAGGACGAGACAAAAGTAAAACCTCGAATAAAGGGAGATCAGAGGATGTATCACGAATCTTACGGCAAAGTAGATCCCATCGATAGAATAGCGGGCGAACCGTTTAAAGATCAAGTCGAGCCTCCGCAAGTTCGCGATGATCCAACTAAAACATCCGGTAAACGTCGCTGAATCGAATTCCATCGCATGGAATCGGCGCGACTCACGTCGATCATGTTCGATTTTGCTGTTCAGTTTCCAGCCCCAACTTATCGCCTCTTTTGCTCGTTTACACTGGATCAGGGAAATCCGAAATTGGCGAAAGAACGTATCCAGCCGAATCATCTGGCCGGCATGAAAGCCACGCCGCGAACGTTTCCCGAAGTAATTATTTTGCTCTTAAAAGCACAGACGATATGTTTAAAGGCGGGTCGGAGCAAAGTAACAGCACCGGGGAAAAATTACGAGGACCTAGCGCTATCGGAACGACCGGTGAATGGCAAACACAAAAGGTAAAAAACGAGTAAAATCTAAGCATTTCCAATAAATTATTGGCCCGACTTACTTTCTTTCGCTCTATAAACCTTGAATCACAGGTGAGCGGAGTGAGAAACGGCGGGGCCAAAGGAAAAGATGCCGTGAGCTGGTCATTAACGGGCCAGAAGCAATATATTGACACAGATTCGCGTTCTCCTTACGAGAACCGTAAATATCTGGAATCACAGGTTCCACGTGGATGGGAGCACGTCCAAAATATAGATCGCGTGAAACAGACGATCGTTAGCTCTAAGGACCTGCATGAATCTTTTGTCGAACCCCTGGAATGGATCGACGATTTCGACAAAGACATAAGGGTCAGACTCAGCAGAAGCTTGAAAACCATCGATTCGAACACCCTTGCATATATTGAATCTGGTACAACGAAATATGAAAAGAGCCCGGTTAATGGTTTCATCGATAGGGCTCCGATTGAAAATGGAACGACGTTAAAGACTGAAGATTCCACCAAGGTTGCTCTCGTTACCCATCCGCCTTTAGATATTCAACAATTATTTCAAGATGATAGAAGAACGAAAAGGGAAGTTGGGACTCTTTATGATACGTATGACGATGACGAGGATCGACGTAATCGCGATTCCGAGAGAATGGACTATGATCTATATTCGAGCGATAAAGAAAAGGCGAGCGACAATTTTCAGCTATTAAACTCGTACGATGACACAGATGATGAGAATCAGGAGCTATTTAACTCGAAGGATGTTGAGGAATATGACTACTTAGACGATGACGGGGACGATTACGGCGGCATTGTTAGAAACGCAGATTCAAAAAGAAAAGAACATGCCGTTAAGAAGAAGAGTTATGGTAAAGCGTTGAAAAAAAGGAAAAAGGAAGATCATGCCGCCAAGTCGAATAAGAATCGCAGAAAACGAAGACATCGCAAGAACAAAAAGATGACAACAAAGAAACGTAGTAAAAAACATAAGAAAGGTACATCGAAGAATGGAAACCATCATACTAACATTAAAAAAAGCAAGATTACGCAGGACGAAGAGAAAGCTCATAACGGAGGAGAGGAACATCACGATAGAATTAAAGAAGAAGATGTAAGTGATCGAGTGAGATTTTTTCAAAAATGCGAACGATATAACAAGATATAGCGTGTAATTTAATTTAAAGAAAAGGCTCGTCGATAATATTTTAGACGATGAATTTGGACAACGATATCCAGAGGAAGAAATTCTCCACGCTTTTGGTAGCTGATAACGTGGAAGACGAATCGCAGATGGATTCGGCTCTTCACGGTGAACTTGCTGCGAAGATCGTGGAACAAATTTTCGACCAGGTATTCGATATTTTCTATCGCAATAGACACGCGCAGTCTACTTATTATATTTCCATGAAATCATCAGATACAAAAGAACGAGGATCTGAAGGTATCGTTGGGCCCAGGTCTTTATCATAAACACAAAACTAGAGACACCATGGCAGCTGATAAATCGTATCGTCAGACCAACAATGACGACGAGGTAGATTCCCAATATTCTTGTAATAATTCCCTTTAACATCTTGCAAACGCTTTAACGCGTTTTACTATGACAGATCAAACATACGCAAGAGTTGTTGAACAAGATCATGCTGCTTCTTAATCGACTGATCTTCGACGAGGTTCAGAGAAAGACTTGCATTTCTCTGCCATCCGATTTGCTCGAGTTCTTGGACTGGATGTTGGAAGTGCATCCGCAAACAAATTTATTAGAACAAGTAACGCGTATTCTATTCGGATCTGACTTTACAAGTTAAATATTTCATGTCGAACGCTCGTTTACATCCAACATTCTCGATCGAACTTCGTTTCAGCCACCAGCGTTACCATTGATACACGAGCAAGATAAAGATCATTTTCCACGGGACAAGTTCCTCTTTCAAAGTTTCCCAAACGATCAACTCGAAGCTGAGATTAGCGAATTGTACGCAAAGATTCGATTGATAAAAAGTCTGATAAAGGAATACAGTGATCTAGCAGAAGACGATAAGGCGAAAATTAAATCAATTCAGGAGTATCTGGTTAGATTCTTAACTCTGGCGAAACAAAGCATCGAATCGTCTCACTTGACTGAGAATCGAATGACCATCGCTACTCTACGCTATTCTTAAACCTACCGCACCTTTTTCGGCGCAATCGAGTTTATTATACTTTAAAAAATTATTTAGATCTCAGAGAAATATGGAAGAAGTGGTCGTTGATACTCGCGAGGTCTCGTTTCGATTTTACGGGAAGAAATGCTTTTTTATGATTGAAAGTCTTTTTATACGTTGGAATTATCAACTCGAAATTTTCACCGTTATATGGCTAGTTTGTCCATTATTTCAGGCGAAGCAGCTAGATTTGATGCTGGAATATATTGAAGTGAAAGAGGAAGCTGAAAAAAACGGGAAATCTGCAAATGGAATAGCAGAAGGGAAAGGTGGGAAAAGCATTCCTCAGTATCAAGTAGGAATGAGTAACGCGAGTAATGCAAGTTATTCGACGAGGCCAGATAGTTTTTCGCCTTTAATGAACGCGCCGAACCTCTTGAAACTGAGCAACACAAACTTGTTCACGAACGAACAACTTTTTCAAGAAAGTAAATCCCGTAACTTTGCGACGATTATACGATTCAATGTCGATTATTTCTATCTATAAACAGTCTTTATACGCTTTAGACAGAATTGGCGGTGCTCGTAAAGGGAAAAGACTAGCCAGGAGCCTGCATAAACGTACAAAGCATAATAAAATGCCAAGAAAGCGTAAAAACCGGAAAAGGAAGCACGGTAGGCATCGCAAAGGTGCAAGTACTATTGATCAGTCACGACATAAGGACACTATGCATAAAGCTGCTGCTCTGCGTCAAAAACGTGAATATCTGAGCAAAGCCTTTTGGGATTCTTTCGATTCGGGATACGAGGAACCTTTAATTTACGACTCTATGGATATGGTGAACGTGGAATCGAATGCGGACGGTATACGGGTGAAGGTTAAGAAAGAGGAAAAGCTGAAAGACAAGGATGATAAAAAGTATGTGTCACATCGATAAGACATAATTGGCAGATTGTGGATGATTATGCAATTCTATAGTTTTACCAGAGTAATTAGAGAAATGAAATGGAGATTTATTCGTGAGAGGCATGCTGTGCAGTTTTGCACTTTCAACCTTTTGTCATTAGTATCGCGTTCAATTTCGTGATTAATTTATATTCGATAGATTAAACTGAAAATCTGTTGGCAATTTGGCTATAGATATTTTTACTTCCGAAATTAATATGTTTCTCTTGAATTAAATTTCCATTTATTTTGCATGCTAAAAGTAAAAGGAACGAAACGAGATACAACGTCGAAAGAATGAAACTTGCCATAATCGCGTAAACAGCCGCGGTTCAATAATTAGCGAAACGTTAAATAACTTGTATCATTATGATTTTATTTTCACATAAGTACAGTGCTCGATCTTGGAAAGAAAAGGCGACAAACGATTTGAAAAAAGATGACACGGAAGATCAGAAAGGGAGTATTAAAATTGAAGCAGATACATCAAAATCTCTTGCTAACGTCCAGTTAGAACGAAATGATTCTAGCGAAGAAGACAAAGGTAACCTTGCAAAGATTGATAGTACTCATAAATCCGTAAAATCATTCTTTTTATCGGGTATTATACAATCTACATTTTAATAAAATATGTAAGTATACTATTAGGAATTATTAGGGGATCGATTTTATAGTAAAGATATTCTTAAAACATTAAAAATCCTCTTCTCGTGAAATTTACACGTACAAAGTTCAAAGGTTAAAGGATTTAGGAACGAACAAGATTAAAAGTCAATCTTTATCGCAGTTACGTATGAGTAAAATACCTAATAAAACCTGTAGGATTCCTTTGCTCTGATTTGCTTGTTTGGTGCAACAGTATCGATTGAAATGACGATTCTTTAATCGTCATTTTGAAAAGTGTATTTGTCAATGTATTTTGTCGCATTTATTACACGCATCTTTGTATCAGACTTGATGAAAGAAGAAGAACCGATAACAGGCAAGGATCAACTAGAAGATGAGATATTGCTGCTCAATAAGCGACAAGCCTGGAAAAAGAAGAACGAACAACAACTGGAAGAAGTTGCTTTCGGTGAAGATATGAGGAAATCATCGAAAGACAAAGAGCTGTACGAAAAATTGACCGAGATCGATAAGAAAATAAACGACGTGGATAAGACGCAAACGAAAAATTGCAGTGTTAAGGATTACACGACGAATAATCGAAACAGCTGTAATTTATCAAACGAGGACAAGCTGAGGATGCTCGAAGAGAAGATAAATGTTTATGCGGATAATGAGCGAGAGGAGAAAGCGAGAGGTAAAAAGTGAAGGTGGAAGAGAAAGTTACGAGAAGCCGAAGAAGTTGACAAGTTCACTAAGAATGAACTACCCGCGATAAATTGCAAGATAAAGTGAAACGTTAAAGAGACGGACGTTAAAGAAGAACTCGGAGTTCGAAGAACAAACGACAAGGAAGATGCACTACAAGAGATTATGCAATTATATGGTAAATTTGCCAAGTTCTTTCGCAATACTATAATAAAGTTCCGTAAGGAAGTTGCTCGAAAAAGTTTTCTTTTCATTTGACGAAAATAAGAAGATGACACAGCGCTAAGAAAAACGATTAGTCAAAGAAGATAGAAGATCAAACATTACGCTAACTCATCGCAAATGCAATAATAACGCGCACGACATAGTATTTAATTTTACACTTGTACGATATCATATTTAGAATAAATTTTATAAATAACAACTATCACGTTCGATAATTATCCTTCCACGTGTGTACATCGATAAACTATGGAAGAAAATATATGGCTACATATCGTCCATTTACATATTTCCCAACTGATACGTAACATTGCAAAGTGATATACATATTTTTATATATACAGTTGCCAGCTAAAGTATACTAATTTTTTCCTAAATACGTATTTACAGTAAATATTCTCTAACATTTTTGTATACGCTTTCAAATTGATTTCAAGTTTTATCAATACGATTATGACTCATTTTTTTATTGTGTCTGATTACGGTGCTAGTAAAATTACAAAATGTTTTATCTAACGCACGTAATATACATAATCAAATTTTGCTAACATTTACTATGGTAAATGTCGAAATATTTTTATCAGCCACTCTAGATTCTTAGCTGTATTTTTGTTCTTTTCGCCCTCTCAGCAGTTTCATTTAATTATAGCACGCGTATATAAATAAAGCAATAAATAGACTACAATAGTGAACATTTATAGGTGGAGTAATTGTATTTGCGACACAATAGTGCTCAGCTGCGTAATATCGCGGCGAACCGGGATAGGTTCGCGTCGTTGCTTGACAGCGGGCGTCTAAATAATTTCATCAGATACATCGATCGCCGATGAGCTTTATCGTAATTGACACATTCGCTCTATCTGGCCGACAGGCGAGCCTGTGAAACCTCGTAAATCGTCCTGTCGTTGCGATGAACCCGACGGCCTCTCGTATGTTTGCACACGCGTACAACGCCCGTGTTAATCTATGTACGAAAACTGCTTAAAGCCGGCGATTACTATCACCTAATTGCTCTCTAAGAACAGATACGATTAATCAAGCAATAAACCCGTTCTGAATCAACAACATCATACCTTACCTCATACCTTAAAGCGATCTTCCCTCTAGTTTACATGTATGCAACGGAAATTTAAATGAGTAGAATTTCAGGTATTTTTTTATAGCTAACGAAGTCTTTTGAATTTCATCTTCAAGTTAACGCTGAAAAGCGAGTGAGAATACGCTTCGTCTTAACTTAAGATACATTTATAGAGTAAATTTTCGTCCCTTGTGACATAATCTTACAATTTCCTGCTTCTACAAATTTTGATTAAAGCCAGATATTTTACTGCTTTACTAACTTTTTTACTTTCCTAACTTTTACCGCTTTACGTTTACTTTACAAGTTTTTTTATTAAAGAAGATATCGAAGGCAAAGCGTATAAAGGAAAATAATTGTGTACGTTTAATAAATACTTCCGTAAGAAATACGATCGAGTTAACACCGTCCATTTGCAAATCGTATTTCTCTATCGTCAAAAAATTTCTCAAAATTCAGTAGAACGTGAAAGAATGTCTCCGTTCGATTTTCTTAAAGCCTCAAAGGTTTCTACCTATCGAAACAGAGGCTACATTGGGATACTGAAATCCAATTGTAAGACAGTTCAAACACTTTGATAACCGCGTGGCCGACAATCCCAAGCAATGTTCCTCGATCATTTTCCTAACTCTTCCAAAACTTCGTAAGATTCGGGAAAAAAGCGAATAACGAAACTTGGCTACCTGTTTCAACGATTTCATAATCCGGCTAGATCTAGCGCGAGTCCGACGGCAAAACTGATTAAATCTTGCCAAGGAGGAAAGGAGTATATCTCATCGCGGTTGCTCGTACCTACTTCTTCTTCTCTCTCTCTCTCTCTCTCACTCTCTTTCTCTCCCCGTCTCCGAAACTCGCGATAGAAAAGAAGAAGAAAAGTATGCATTCTCTCGTCTCCCGGGGCACGAAATATCTCGAAAGTTTCCTCGTAAAGTAAGTCCACGCAGCGGAATTCCCCCGGGCCAATTAAATTCCCGAAATCGGACGCGCTCGCTTATGCAGGCAAGGGCAAGGTGGAATACGGAAAAGGGAGAGAATCTAACCCCGTGGTTGGCGAACGTTATTACTTATTCGACTCAAGGATTTTAAGGGCGGCCGACACGCGGATTTATTTAGATATTCCAACGGTGAGCATCTGCTCGAGGTTCGACTGGATCTCGTCTGGCGTGCGTTTTCCTCGTCGTTTTCGCTCTTCTTTCGACCCGCATTAATATACACGGAGAACCGGCGTGTCTGCGATCGTACGGAAACCCCAGCTATTTTTACATAACATTAAGTTGTTCGTGTAACGGAGTGCTGGCCCTCAGTCGTACCGACGCTTTGGGTCACTAATGGGGGTTAAAACGCAGAGGCACAGCTACGACACCAGACGCGTAGACGCATCGAGAGAAATTTCACCGATCGACTTCCACCCTCTTCGACCGAACCACTTGCCCTTGCACGAGACGCGCCAAACTCTTTCGATCCGACGCGCGTCAAATTATTTATTATTACTTGTTTCGTGTACAGGACAAAACGGGAAACGTGTAAAATTGCGTGAAAACACGTGTTACCTTTTATACATCACAATAGAATTATGAAAACCAATTAAGATAATCGGTATCAAATGTTCGATTTTTGTAATTTAGTAAAATGTACGTGTATTTATTTATTTCGCTGCATTACTTTCATTCCAATCAACTATGCATGACATAAATCAAAGGCTCGATAGTCTGAACGTTCAAAAACGGAAGCGGAAAGCTGCTCCTTGTACAATTGATACGTGTGATTAAAATCATTGGCAAATTGGCGACTCGCGTCCGTGCATTTCGTAGTATCGGAACAGGTACGTTGCACGCGACGTGCAGACAAATTTTTAATGACGAGGAGAACCGTGATGTATTAATGTGGAGCTCGCTGGCTTTTAAAGGCGACTGATAGAATTTCACGCGGACGAAGAATGGAAGAACGACGGTGAACAATCATAAAAATGGAGGCACAGTTTCAAGAGAACATTCGGGATGTTCGGCAGCTGCGATAAGTACACATTGTTCGACGCATTGCACGGCGACGTCGGAGCTATCGTTAGTCACGCTTAACCACGTTTTTCGACGACGATCCCCGTCGACGACCTCAATTTAGTGGCAACGATCGATCGATGACCGGAGTCAAATGCAAATCGCAGCCTCTTAATTGGAAAATGAATTCGACTACGGAGCACGATTATTCGCGAGAGCAGGGCCGTCGGTGGAAACTAGTTTCAATACCCGTCGTATGCGTCGTTTACGCCAATTGTTTCGAGATGCAGAATTGTCCCGAGGCCCTGGATTAACTGGGTTTTACGGTCACGTCATTTAAGGAAACATTTTCGGCATTTAGTACTAGTAACATTGTACTCGTGCTATTTGCTAAACAAACTTGAACTTTTGTATGTTGAATCACCAAGCCCATGAAAATAGTGCGTCTCAGTTCCTTCGTTTTTACAATGTTTAAACAAGATTTCATTTGGCAAAATTAACCTCCGAATTTTTCAAACCGGAAAAACCTAGTCTCCCGTAAAGAGGTATTTTCTACAAATAAATTTCTGCTTATAAATATTTTTTAAAATTTATACGATTCTCGTAACCTTCTCGCATAATTGAGCTAAATATAAGTAGAATCTTACGAGCCACAAAAATTTATTTGGAGAATAGAATAACACGAAATTGTACCGATAACGATAGCTCGACTTTGCGTATTTGTAATCAGATTTTGTCGTCTGCTTCTTATCTCTCGCAAAACTTCCAAACTTTTTACATAGAATAGTTTTATAATTTACAAAATACAATGTTTACACTGGTGTATAATTCTATAAACAGACAAGACTATTTCAAAATTTCAGTACATGACAAAACCCGTTATCCCTTGAACTATTTATATTGCTGTTAAAAAACCGATACATTATGAAAGATATTCTTTGTCGTGTCATCTTCATCCATCGAAAGAAAGCTAAAAGAACGTTAAGAATGAGGAAGAAACAAGGGAAAAAACGACGGAAGAAAGGGAAGGCAGAGGTACGGAGTGAAAATCGTGATGAAGAGAGAGAGAGAGAGAGAGAGAAGTGGGTGGTGGTTGGTCGTTGGGACGGGGTCTGGCACGCACCCCCGAATGACAGATGGTATTTTCGCGTATCATGATCGCGGCTAGGATAGTTTCCTATATCGTGGAATATACAGCCCCGGCCTGGCATCG
This sequence comes from Bombus terrestris, assembly GCF_910591885.1. NCBI lineage: Eukaryota > Metazoa > Arthropoda > Insecta > Hymenoptera > Apidae > Bombus > Bombus terrestris. Next base: position 10,662,025 of record NC_063281.1, on the reverse strand, counting down.
TCGACATGTCGATAGCAGGCCTCGCCGTGCGATACATCCACCGATATCCCCGTACCATGAGTATCCGCGGTCCATCCCCTTCGTTCGACCGCTAAATGGCCCAGCGGAGCCACCCCCATGGTGCTCAATTATTGATACTTACCCCTCGTGCCGCCTCGCATTTCCCCGGCTGCATGTTCCCGATGCGTTGCGTCCTTCGATCCTCTGTATGCGAGCGCATCTCCCTGCGACGAAAGATCAGCAAGCCAAAGTCGAAAACTCATCTGGAAAGATATAAACGTAAATGAATTTCGAGCCGGGTAGAATTTTTCATTTTCGCGCCACTTTTCGATTGCAGTTTCCTTTTCTAAATAGACTGCGAATCAGAGGCATAAAAATGCATAGAACGCGCATGAAAAATATATATAAAATATACAAAATATGATACTCGTTGGAGTATTTAATAAACGAAATGAATATATACGTAGATGTTGTTCAAAGAATATGAATCGGCATAAGTAAGAAATATCTTCAAGTACGTTCCGCGAGTACGCGATACTCGACGAGGCGAAATTTTCTACTTCGATATTGAAATTCTTCTTAGTGTTCGTTGAACTTTGTCTTAATTAGGACAAGTGAGAAAATAGATCGCTACCTATCTATACGAAGGATCGAAAGTTTGGAAAGTGGTAGGAGTTCGGGAGTTCGTAAATCGAAATGAAGAGAGGGGAAGGGCTGAGAACCGCTGTTGGTCGCAATGGCCTCGATTAACCGTTTGACCGGCTAGAGCGAGTGGTCAACGTTTTCCAGGCGTCCAGCTCGCCCTATTAGATCTACAGGAAGCCTGGAACAGATATCCGGAGGTGGACGTACCGTTTCAATGTTTCTTTGCATCGAATTCTGAAGCTGGTCTGTTCCACGGGGGAAAGATCGACCAGAGAGAGAGAGAGAAAGAAACAGAGAGACAGAGACAGACATAGAGAGAAAGAGAGAGGGAAAAAAGAGGAAAGTGCTGTCCACTGATTAAAAGTTTTCTGTTCGACATCGTGGTCGTTCCTTCGCCGAGGCTGGCTCGATGTGAGATTAATCGTGGCTTCTTCGACCAAACCGTAGAAACCAAAAACCGATATCGGCGCGAATAAAGCGAAAAGAACAGAGAGAAAGGGATAAATGGAAGGAAGAAGAAGGAAAGAAAGAAGGGAAAAATGCAAACGAATGGGACGGATGGCATTGAAAATATAATCTAGCCCACGGTCTTTCCGTAAACTTTAAGACATTCGTCTATTCGAGGCTCGTTCGTCAAGCGAGTCGAGGAAAACGAAAAGAAAAGAAGCAGCCTCCATAAAGCGATCGGGAAGACCCTCGCCCTTACACCCATAGACGCGAGGCCGCGTTTCTCCTCTAAGTGTATTAGACTCGCGTTTCGGGTCGTGGAAGAAGCTGTGCGGGGGGTTTGGGTGTAAGCCGGAGGACGGTTTCGAAGGGTGCGAGAGGGTGGTCCGATGCCTGTACCCCGCTAATGGCACCCTCGGGGTATTCCCGGAGAACCCTCTCGTATTTATTATTTAGCGAGGATACCGGTAGGTGGAAGGAAGCGGGTGAAAGAGCAACGAAGAAAGAGGGCCAACGGGGTAGCGCGAACGTGAAAGAGAGAAAGCCTGCAAGAGAGGGTCAGCAACGGCAGGCCACGAGGATTTATCCGCAAACATCACACATCGGTCGTAGACTTCCGTTAAGCACGATTTCGAGAATGGAAACCGCAGGAAATTAACGGTGACACGTGGTTCGACTGGACACGTGTTTAGCCGTGTGTTAACGATGAAAAATACAGTATCCGAGCTCCGATCGAACCTCTAATCGGCACTTCAAAAATGATAATAATAATTCCTGTTAATGTTGACGGGATATATCCTTCGTTTCTTTTCCTTTTCTTATTTTTTCTTTTTATAGAAAAGCATGAAGCAATAGCGGCGAGTGTAAGAAAAGGAAAGAGACAGATAATAGCGTGATAAGAAAGAAAAAGGACTGGCGGGGTCAGCCAGTTCGTAGCAGGTTACGTACAGCGACGAGAGAGCAGAACATTTGAAAGATGTAAATTATCATAAAAGTGAACGCGTCACAGACGTGATTTTTCAAATGACATACAGGAACATAGAAGTTTGATCTATGTTTTAATTTCCAGAAGAATATCTCGTACAGATGGCAAATACGTGATATCGCGTAATAGGCATGTTCGGTGCGATGTACATGGGAAATCATTAAAGAGTTCGTCATTAAAAGTACGTTACAATGGCGGAGGGAAATCCGAATGGAAAAAAGCCGATCGAAGATTTATCGGGACGGTATCAATAGAAGAATCGGTTCACAGATTACGTGGTGACAAAACAGCTGGAAAAACATCGGGACGAGGGAAAAACAATCGAAGGGGAGGCGAAAGGGGGTTGGACGAGGGAATCGGGAAAATCGGAAACAATTGTCGCTCGTGTATGTTCGAAGAGAGGACTTGTGCGCGCGCAATTTGCGCGTCAGGAAAATGCATGCTTCGATGGCAGCAGCTGCGGGACGTTATTGATACTACATTTCTCCCGATTTGACGAATTGCCGTATTGGACTAATGGTCCGAATACGAAAGCCCCTGCCGATCCAGACCCAGCTTCTGACTCGCGGCTTCCTAGCGAAATTGTTGACCCCCCGTAAAACTATAACCTGCTCATAATTCTCCGACATTTTCGGTCTGGAGAAGCCGGAGGAAAAAACAAGGACGTGGTCAAACAAATGGCAAAGGTAATACCGATACTTCTGCTCCGTTTACTTTTCGAAAATCAATGCCTACCAATCGAGTCTTTCTCCGTTTCCGTGATGTCTTTCTCCGTTGAACAATTTTTCATCTTTACCGTGTATAGTGTATCGGATGTTGTAATTTGTTACGTAATATATTTCAACAAATTATTTGTAAGAGTTTAGAATGTTCGGAGGATGTAAGAATAAATTTTCAAATTACTTTGAAAACTATTACTATGTATAGTACTATATATAATACAATATATAATATGATATAATAAATAATATAAGAACTATTATTATATATATAAATTCAAAAAAGATCAGACACGAACATCTATGTTAGAGATACTATAGAGATGCGTGTTACTGAGAGAACTGTGATACTGTTAGAGATACTGTAAATACGTTTGTATGGTCAGAGCTAATCTAAAGACAAATTTGTATTTTCACATTTTTAAACTTGACCTTAAATTCTATATACGCGTTACGTCGTTCGAAAACTAGTTAAATTATACGTATTATAACTGTAAGCATTTTTCAAACTGCTACGTATGTAACTGTATGAGAGCTGTATAACTGTATGAAAACCTTAACATATGCAGATTAAACGCTATTGACTAGGAGAACGATATGTATAAATGGAGATGTTCACCGTGCTATATATATTTATGTAACAAATATACCGTCTACGTTTCGATCTATTTTAGTATTTGGAACGGATTCAAGTAGACTAATATAAATTAAAAGTTCTTACCAGAAAAATCTGTCGTAAAGGTGAACCGAAGCATTTTAGCGGGACGCACAATTTTCCTCAACCTCGGCCTGGTCGATGCTAAGAATCAACGTCACCGAAATACCGCGGTGTAACTTTAAAAAAAATAGGTCGATTAAGAGCGCCGATATCCATCAAACTGTCTCTTAAAATGTTCGGCCGGCGATCGAAACATAATCTCGAAATGGAGAATGAATACAGAAACACGATTCTACTACGTTCAAAAGAAAAAAAGGAGACTGAGGTACGAACAACAACACTAGCTAACGATATCGTCGCACGTGGTAAGGAAAAAAAAGTCAACAAAGACAAACTGCCTGCGAGTATATTCTAAATATATACAAACCATTCGATCTGGCCTTACTCGGCGTCGATTACTATGAAAAAATGTAAACTTTAGAAATTGACGACTTAAGAGCTAGAATTGATTACAATATCGCATAATCCAGAACATTTTTTCCTTCCATTGACGTATATATGTAATACACGATATTCGAATTTATATAAAATCAAGAAATACTAGATATAACGTTTAAAATAGTAAAAATATAAGTAGCAGCACATTACGTTATAATTAAATATTATTTGATAAATAATATTCGTTGATAAATGCTTGTTAGATATCGAAATGTCGTAAACAGTAATTTGCGAAGGCAACGAATTTTCGCTAGCAATATGGAACAAGTGTCGTTAATGGCTGACATATTGAATCCCGATTACGATGCGGATCAGAATAATCGTAAATTCGATCTACTCTCAAATATCCATTAACGTTTCAGTTAATCTCGAAATAATTAATTCGATTTTATCGAAAGACTAGAAAATCCACATGCCTTTATATGACGCGTGATTGCAATTTGCCAGAAATGTCTAATTCGTTTTCCCGCCATTTTCATATGTATACGCATTATGGTTAACAATAATTTCTATTCGTATATTTACACTTACCTAACTGGCTAGCCGAAACAACTTTATGATATTTCGTAGCATCGTATCAGGAAATCCAATTTTTGTACCCCCAACCAACACGTACACCAAGTTTTCTCAATTAATTGATAAAAATTAACTTCCAATTAACGAACATGTGCACCACTTCACCTCACCGAACACTTTTACGAAAGAAAACATCAAATCAAATGTTGGTCTGATCGGCGGGCGTTAGTGTCGCCACCTACCGACGATGTCGTGAACTATTACTTTCGACTTAAGTTATCCACTGCCAGTGATCGAGTGCCGCCAAATCAAATACTTGTCATTTTCGTTGTTCGAAGAATAATCTTATCTTTTCGTAGGTAGATGCTTTTAATTTGTTTTGTACCCCGGCATATCTTTTAAATCTAAGATCAGAAAGTACCAAGAACTTAATCTCTAACCGTTACGTTATCGTAAAACGCGTATGTATTAAATGTATTTTTTAACATTGTTATCGCTTAAATAATTTTGATGTCTAGACAGAAAATTAAAATAAATAGAACTGCAGTTTCGATTCCTCCACTTTTTTTGTTTCTAATATAATTACGGGTCTGTCGCAATTAAAGCACTCACATTTCCTATTTTTCTCTCGAATTGATTCAGAAAAATAGCCCCGAAGCCGAGGAGAAATGAAACTACATTATGCATAGCGCACCATTTTGCTTGCTGCATTCTCGGGATGATAATGGCATCGTTTGAAGTGTTCGCGTAATTAATGAAGCTAAAAACTTTTGACCCTTAATTACGCTGTCCATTGTATTTCGAGAGTTCTTTCTTTCTCCGGACTACTATGAGAATGCGAATAAAGAATACGGACCATATTGCAATCAACGAATGTCTCAAGGAATAAATTATATACACGCGATCATTGTTCCTGACCCCTGTTACATCTGTCCCCCTATATAAAATTTCTAAATAAGAAATTCAAAATTTAATGACCCTGATATCGCTTTAAAAAATAAAATGACTGTTCTGCGAAACGATAATTTATAAATAACGATAGGTAAGAATAACAATTGAAAGGCAATGGTCGTTAGGAAAATCTATATATCCAAAACTTCGCGAAACTTTCACGATATCTATTGACGATTCAAAAAATTCCTACTTCCCGTGTTATACGTGATAATTATCGTTTTTGGCATTCTACTGTTTGCGACATGGAATATTTAAGTGGGGTGAATTGTGGCGAACGAATATTCTTGCATCTCGTGTATACGCTCGATACGCATTATACAATGGGACAATTAACGTTGACCGACTCTCGCGTAACGTTAACGCTCATCGATATCCCGGCGATTGTTTCAGTAAATAGCGTACTCATAAACAATAATTAATCGACTCGACCATAAATAAACGCGGAGAAACCAACGATCGATCGGTAAGGGATCGTTCCAGTTGGATTCCTCGAAGGAGGCTCACCGGATAATACCTACATTCTTCGGTACTCGGGCAGGAATTTTTCTAACTAAATTTAAAGGATAATCAGGATTGCAGCGATTATCTACAATTACTCCATTGCTCGGAGTAATTGTGTTAATAGGCCAGAAAGAACGAACTCGAAGCCCACGAGAATCGTTTCGCTGTACCCTGCCTGAAAATTATACCTTTGTGCTTTAAACGCTTACGAATCGTGAGCTAACAGTGCTCTCCAATCTAAGTACTTTGGACAGTACCTAATCTCTCGTACGACCTAAGCAAACTCTATCCTCTGTCTAAATACAATCCGTACTACCTGGACTAGGAATATCTCCTAGTTTTTGCTCGATATTTTCCTATATAGCGTAAAAAAAGTATACAACAGCCACTGCTATGCCGATGATGAACATGAACAAACTTCAAGCGGACAGAACAAACGATACTTGAAGAATGTTGGCGAATTTAATGTCGGGCCTGAGCCTGGCGTTTAACAACGCCAAACGATCTACCCTATCCAGCGAGTCCCATCGAGGCCCCGAAGGAGAGTGGGTGGGCCTGACACTTGCGGCCTCAGAACGAAATCGACGGTCGAGCTTCGAATGGCGGGACAGAGAGAGAGAGAGAGAGAAAGAGCGAGAGCGGGGGCTGCGGTGTAAGAGTCGGGGCCCTGAGGGCCCCTCATTCGAGCTCTGCGCCGGGTGTAGGAGCGGAGAGGGGTTAGAGGGGGCAAAGGCACATTCCAAGGCAGAACGGCTGCCAGTGAAGGTGGAAGGCAAGAACAGTCTCTCACGATATTGCGCTCCGTTCCTATCCACCGTTGCTTCCTTTCTTCCATAGAGCCTCGTCGCTCGTTTTCACCCGTCCCCGTGGGACCGTCGTGTGATCGTGCCGAGCCGTGCCGTGCCGTGCTGTGCTGTGTGCCGTTGCGATGCTACACGAGACGCGACGCGATGCGAACCGTCTCTCGGAATCGAATTAACGAGAATACTGTTTCGCCGACACCAGCCAGAAGAGGAACGTGCATGTGATAAAGGTTTCGTGGTACTGTGCACCGGGGTCTACGGTATACGGTGGTCGTTTTTGGCGCCAGGCGTGCTTCAACGTTTCAAAAATGCGCACGCCTACTTACGTAGCGCGGTATTCCAGTGGGAAGACCAAGGAACAGAGAGTTCGTTTCGAAAATAGATTTCTGCCTCGTGTTCAGATCCGTGCACCGATCGTCGGGCATGCGGAAGGAGCGTCACCGGGAGACAGTGATTGAGAGGATCCGGCAGACGGGAGCACTTGAATATTCGATCGCGCAGGTGAGCCGCAACTATCTCTTTCTTTTAGTACGAGTACGCGATGGATACTGGATTCGCAATTTGCTCGAGCTTTCCCGTGTAAACGAAACGGCCAGGGAATCCGAACATCGAAAAAATTTATCGAAAGTGGGAGGTATTCGCACGATTCGTTGGAGATTTTTTTCTTCTTCAAAGAATAACTTGCGTCTGTAACATTCGACAAGTCGTTTAAACTTTACGATGGTGCAATTATCGATATCGGAAAATTTCGTGACGAAGTCGAAGCTGTTGACACAAGCGTTCCATTTATACGCGACGGTGAAACCGGTATTCGTAGCAAAAGGAGCAAGGCAGATAGCTTATCTGAATGTTAGAAATTAGCAGCTTCTAACCTTTAGATAAAGGCTATTGTAGATTTCATCAGCGATCTTTTATCTCTTCGAATCGAAATTATATTTTTGCCTTTCTGTTCCTTTTCTCTTTCGGCGAATAGAAGATCAAGCGAAAGCAATTTTCAGCCACTTGGCCACCTATCAATCGAGCACCATAACCTCCTTAGTTACATCAGCGTCAGGACATTTTACATATAAACACCGCGAGAAACTTTTTTGACGAGTCAGGCATTCCGTGAGAATCGTCTGGAACAGCGGGCAACTCGAGAGGAGGAGGAAAAGGGGATCGTTGGTTTTCTGCTTGAACGAAATTAAATCCACGTGCCGCGAAGTATTCCCATTCTTCGTTCGATCGAGAGATCGTCGAACGACAGAAAAACTTAACCGCGTCCGAGCAACGCCATCGGCATCGAACTTGACCATGGCCTTCAGAGCCTTTGCGCTCGTATAACGAGATACGAGGAATGTAAGTGGCCAAGAGTCCACCGGTTGGACTTACGAGAACTACGTCGAGCTGGTTACCTGCAACTAGATGCTCGATACCAAATATGCTTTAAGGTAGCGACCGATGTGATCGATTTTGCAGGTGAAGCGCAAGGGACCATTAGCCTAAGCAGATTTTCCTTTAAAGTAGACACAAGTCGATCTGCTTACTGTCACCGATAATGGTTTATAAGGAGACTAATAATAGGATGATTTCGTGTTGAATTTTTAATAACATGTCATCGATGTAAGATCCGATTTTCAACATTCGTGTACGCCACTGTTCATAAGTATTTGGATACTTTATGCAATTCGATCAGAAGGTTGATATTTTTTCATAATACACTTTTTCTCACTTATCTGTCTCGCGAGTTGCCCTTTAAAAATACTTTTCATCCGGCCTTGCTCGAACTCCTCGATCGATATTCCTATCGTTTTTTAAATATTCGAGGAAACGACAGAAACATAAAATCAGACAAGAAGACAGTTTTGACGTGAAACTGACTGACAAAATATTGGATTTTAAAATTGTTCCTCTATAAAAGACACGAAATGTCATCATCGTATCAAGAATTTCATTTGAAATATATTTGATAAGTTTGAAACAATTTTACATGTATAAATATACGTAGGAGATAGTATAGGTATATGGGTCTAGTTAAATTACGATGCTTTATCCTGACATGATGTTAAATTTATCTATCGTAATAATGGCGACGATGATCCTTACATATACTTGCTCCATAGAACCTGTATGCCACGCGACATGTAACTCTTCTTTCGAGTGCAAGTTGTACATACACGAAATCGTTAATTGACACCTTGAGAAGAATACAGCGATAGGCGATGGTAGTTATTATCGGAACTCGTAACAGTTTCTTAACAAGATAATATAGAACGAATTGTTGGGTAGAATTCTGTCGAATAAGTACAATGCCGAACCATTGAAAGCTACTCTTCACAACTCGAGAAGAATCGTCTAATATTCAGCGAGATATTTATATAAGTTGCTTGAAAGCTATTCGAGAAGTTTTAACGACGGAAGGCGCTAATAGGCTGCGAAAGTTTTCCGCATTTCCGCGTCCGGAACGGATGCGATATCCGCAGTTAGCATCGTTCCATTACTCGGATACCGCGTTACGTCGTAATTGGGAGATTCGTTAGTTTCTTAACTGATTGCCATCTTCTCACAGATAATCAACAAGTCGCGAACCTCTTGACTCTCTTTTTCGATCGATTCCATGACATTACAGCTACTGCACGATACTTGATCATAGAATTAGAACCACGTACAGAAGATTCACTTGTCTGTTAGGTTGTTGGAAAAATACCCCAATACTTTTGAATGAAAAGAGCGAAAAGTATTGAAATTCGTAATTCGGTAGCCGCGGTCTGTGGATATTTTCAGACAAGAAAATGCTTTTATTTCATGATCGTGAACACCGCGTACGCCAACTTCCACTGTTTTGTAATCCAAGACGATTTATCAAGTGGAACGGAGGCGGCTGTATGGAAACGAATCGGCTCCCGACGAGATGTGAGAAATGCGACTGATCCGCGAACGGTTCGTGATCGATCGCGATCGCGGAAACGAACGTGCCGCGGCGTATCTCTCGAGTTCTCAGATCCCTCGATAGACGATTAATCGATGAAAGCCCATTACGCCGTCGTTTCACCACTCGAATTTTCAACGATAATTAATTGTCCGTTGGTACGGATCGGTTCACGCAACTACGATCGTATTTTCAGGTATTACAATGTCCCAACCGCAATTAACTACCGACCTGGACGTTCCGGAAAGTCCGCAACACTCTTGCCAATGCTCCGCAATGAGTAGCATGGATTCCATGAGAACACAGAGGGACAGGGCGGAGAGGAGCGTGGGAAGTACAAGAATTTCTAACAACCAAGAACTCCCTAGGGGTTTAGAGGCACTTCAGAGTGCTTTCGAACCAATAAGAAGACTCGAAAGTCCGCTATCTCATCAAGAAAGCCAACAGATCAATTTAGAGAATACCAGGAATGTCGATATTTTGGAGCATCAGGCCGGCTTATCGCCGAATACGAGATCGATGGAAGGTCAAAGCGCGATTCTATCGAGACACGGTCACAATCTTTCCTGCAGTCCAAGGAACTTGGATCTTTCTCGAAACTTGGCGTTCGAGGCTGCGCGAAGAGTTCAGGAATCCGGCAACTTACAGGACAACCAACACAGCCTAACTTCCAGCCCTAGTCCTTTGTTGGAGTCTAGCTCGGCGTTGCTCGAGACGTCCGCGAAAGATCTGGACAAGCAGCTCGAGGATCACACAGGGTTATCGCAGAAAGCAGCCGCTTCGGGCAAAGATAAGCTGAAGAATATTCAGCAGGTTCTGAATCCTTATCAACACCATCATGAGCCGACGTCGCCGGAACGTAACGTCCACGGACACTTCCACGGTGATACCCACGCGCACGTGCACAAGCACGCCGACAATTTCCGAAGCACTACGAATTTGGACGTTGCAGATGGATTGATGGGATTTCAGCAGCACCAGCGACAACACACTCATCATCATCACGGGAACACCAAGGCAACGAACGTGACCCATCATCACGGTCCGGCAACCGTGCATCATCCGCATGGTCCGCAAGGAATAGCAGCGCACCATCATGCAAATCTGGCGCCAAGCTTAACCAGCCACGTTCACGGGAACTCTGGTCCTTTAAGTAGCCCCAATGCAAATCATGGAAGTCAAGCTGCAGCCGGAAATCCGAATACTCATCACCATTCGAATCCAATACCGACATCTACTACTATGGTACACAGAAACTCACCGACGAGTCATCATCGTCTCGGTGGTAGCACCGGCTTGACCAGTCACTACCCTTCAAACTCAGGTTTCTCCAGTGATCACCACGGCACTTCCAGTGCAATGAGCGGGGCTTCGTCGAATTCGAGCATGTTAAATCATGGCGGCTCGCCAGCGGTTCATCGACACGTGGTCAATGCGAATAGCAGTCTCTCGACTACGCCATTAGCTAGCCATCATCACGGTAGTTCATCGGGAAGTTTGACCGGACATTCGAGCGTAAATCATCATCACGTCAGCTCTGGCATATCCTGCGAGTCTTCTTCGTCGAACGCCAATACGAGAACGCACAGTCGCCTAGATCACGTCCACGATCATCATCACCATTTACAACAAGTGCATTCGTTGCATTCCAGCCACCCTGATACCAGACAAAGAGACAGAGCTCCGTCGAGCCTGGAGCATCATGGACATCATCACGCGCACATGCATGCTCATGGACATCAACACACGCAGAATAACGATACCAAAAATACGTCTCTTATCGGAGTCGACTCGATACAGGTATTCTTGTCAAATTTAGATTTGGAAATTAGAATTTAACCAGAAATAGTTATTATTATTCGCGTGTTTGTGCAAATTCAAATTTTTATACGAACGTAACTAGAAACATAGAATCTAAATAGAATTCTGTTTCGGTTGTTGACTATTATATCTTAATAATTACTATATTTTAGACACAATTAGGTCATATAGGTCCAAATGCAACAACAGGGTAAAATTTAAATGTAGAAAATTCAATTTTCAGCGATTTCAAATTTTTAAGCAATTTAATATATTTTACCAAAATCTAACTATGTCTGTAGACGACAACGATCGTTAATCATTAGCGCGTTTAGCCATTGATGCAAAACTGTTACTCGCATGACTTCTATAACGTTTCATTACGCAATTTACTGGCGTGACAACAGTATGATAAATATAATTTAATTATTTACCAGTGACAAGCAACTTTGTTGCATGTACTTCGTAAATACAGTTTCGTGTCATTCGCAAAATCATTTCTGCCCATTGAACTTCTTACACAATTTTCACATTTAAGGTTTCGGCTCCGTCGAAAAGTAAATGCCAATGTCACGTGGTGCAAACCGGTGGGAACAAGAGGGGGCAGGAGGGTGAAAGCGACGGAGGTGTTGAAGTGACATCAAGAACGCATCAACCTCCAGCGCTTCCTCCGCGGCCACCCCCTAGGCCAACTAGACGATACGAAACTGCGTCCGTCAATCAATGTAAGTATTTCCCTTATTTCATCTTGATAACAACTATAATCATTTGAAAGTGTATTCTTTCAAAACGCTGTAATAAATTGACGAGCTTTCTGAGGGAAAAATGTCTAATAATCTTCATCAGATTATTTGAATTCACGCAACTTGGAAATCCTCCTCTAATTAATTGGAAATATCCTCTCGAGTTCCTGTCCTTCTTCTCGTTACTCGGATCATTTTTCGTCGAGTCATTTAAATTCAATTAACTTGTAACTATGTGATAGATATATACAGGTGCCGTGTGTATTTTCTAGTGAAATAATTGACTTGCTACGAAATTTTTCTTCGTTTCGTAAATATGGAAATGGCAAAGTTTTGCAAAAACCACGATAATTATTAAAAAACTAGAAGTAAAGCTTCGAAAGCGAGTTAGTCGATTTAACGCATCGACCGATGAAGCCTTTTCCCAAAAAGCTGCTCAATTGTACCGTGGTACATAAGTAGCGAATATAAAGCGAAACACTTGAAGCAATATTCGAACACTGTATCTCTCGCAACACCGAATCAATATCTCTTCCACGTTGGTTTGCCAATTTGAATGGCGGATATACAATATCGCTTGTGTTCGAAACACTCTTCCCATCCCCGTTTGATTTCCGCTTAAAGCGAGCATGTCACGCAGTTGGACAGTATTTCCTGAAACTCGGTTGAAATTAGACGTAGACGGGGATGGTAGCCCGTAGCTCCACCCTTAGTCATCTCGCCTGACGATCGTCAGAATGTCTGCAGTATCAGCAGGATGACGAGCAAGACCGCATCTACCATCGTTGCTGTCCCCTTTATCAATAGCGGCCACGCGTTATCGACACCGGAACGCATCGTTGACCGATTCTACTTGCTTCGAGGAGCAACCCCCGTGGAATTTCGACCCTCGACCGCGTCGAGTCGCTCGAATCGTCACGGTATATCGACCAGTCGATGCTCGCAGCAACCGAGAACAGAAGCATCGTGACGAAGAATGCTGTGATTCGAACAACAGAATACTTTTGCCCTCTCTGCTATTAATCCAAGCTGGCTGGTGAATGGCCGCGCGAGGAATGTCATCTTGGATGTTCCTTCGAAGGAATCCCAAGCCTCAGCTTCGTTCCGAAATCACCACCACCACCTGTGGGACACCTCGGCCAACGTGCGGGCCAACAGAGATCTCGTGGAGTGCCTCTCGAGTTGTTGTGCTCTCGCATTCGTTTCCAAGTATCCAGCCGAGAGTGTAAAGAGCAAGGAATAGCTGGAATTATACTAACATCGATATATGATGTGTTGTCCAAAATATTTTCAAGAATCTCCCGCAAGAATAGGTCGAATGTCGACCCCACGGATATAAAAATAATTGACATTGGTGATCGTCGTACGCGAAGGTGGGCCGATTAATGAGAAAGTGCAGGATGAAGAATTGACCTTGAGAAAAACATCCCCTCGTGGAGAAACTCGTGTGATGCGCAAACGTGATTCATTAACTATCGAGGAAGATAGCGTGCGTTGTAATTTCTTCTTAACGCAAGTTGATGCAATTTTTCTTTTTTTCTTCTTTGTGATTTAAACTCTAAATATATCGAAGAAATAACCGTGTAATAGTGCTGTAAATATTTAATAACGTTGGATGTTCGATGACGAAGGATACTGTGTCTGACACACATGTTGGTTTGCAGAGACAAAAGAGTGACGAAAACATCCAAGGAACTTTGCCTTTAAAGTGCAAGTTGTAAAGAAGAAAATGGATGGATATCCAGTGCTGCAGATAGTCCGGTGCCGACTTGGAATGGAAATGGAGATGGATAACCAGGGTTATCCATTCACAATGGCGGCACACTCGCATTCCCACTTGCCACATCTGACAAACCACGCGCACTTGCCGAGATCGCATTACCCTCACCCCTGCGGTATGCCGATTAACCCTTCTTGTTAATTTATCAATCGGCCCTCCAACCCCAGTCTGCACCACCGATCTACGTGCCCGCATAATCTGATATTAGCTGCTCCATTAAGCTACCTTTACAATGAGTCATTAAAGTAATCCATTCAAACATTCGTTTCTTTTTTGTAGAAGAAGAAACGCGCTTCTTATATTATATATACAAAATTAAGTTATCGACTTAATTAATTACAAAATTAAAGAGACGATGTTTGTAAGAATCGAAATACGCGATTAATTTCGAATTCCCGATACCTTGACTCGCGTCACGATCTTCAACTTCCTAGTTCCTTCGTCTATTAAATATTTCTAAATTATTTCCATGCGATATAAATTTTAAACGCACCGAAGTCTACTACATTTCCGAATAGGGAATGTGCATTTTCTAGCATCCACGTTCTATTTTTACCGGCGGGAAGATATGTTGCATAGCCTCGTGGAAGGTCACGTGGATAACAAAAGGTTGCCGTATAAATAGATATCGACAGGCTTCTTAATAAAACACGTTTGATTTTCTATAAGAGCTGACTCGATAAAAAGCTTTAAAATTCAATACATCGTAGATTAAGTAGTTTTAGAATTTCTAATATAATCAAGAATTCAGCTAGAGAGCAAACTTGGAAAGATTGCGTGGTTTGAACTGGGAGTAAAAAGTCGAAGGTATTTTATCCACAGAAAAGCTCGTCTGTTCAAAGAGCGTTTCGAGGAAAATCAGGGAACCAACCATTTCCTTTTACCCTTGAAACACATTGTGGTTGAATGCTGGCATTTAAATACCAGTCTCGCTCCGCTTACTCCGAAACCTACGATTCACCAGATCGTAACTCTAACAGTCCAGGTAGCAAAGGTACACTTTAAACAATTCAATCCTAAACCTTGGTTCGCATTCACGAAAAGTAGCAGGTATTCGGAGGAATCTGGTAAAACGGTTTTCCGTGATAGTTTCAATAGAAAGCACAACAAGCATGAAGCAAGGTTGCGCACATTCGATTCGAGAAAAACGATTTACGAATCATTGGGAACGAGATTTCGGTAAACCTTCTTTGACAAAGCTAAAGGGCAGCAGATTCCTAGAAAAAGAACGGTATTCCAATTCGTCTTTTGCTTTTCGAGTCTATTTGTTGAATTTCGACAATGGCCAGGTATGTCAAAACACGAGAATGGTTGCGTTGACCATTTCGTTACAGCAGAACTGCTGTATTCTCGGGAATTGCGTGGAACTGTGGGAATAACACTCTCTGGTTGAGAGGATCTTTTTATTTGGCGCCAGAACCGCGTGATCTTCATAGATTTTATTCGTTGGCAGAAAAATAATTAGATTTTTAATTACAGAAGATGATCTCTTCACTTGTCTTCCGGATCTGCGCTACAGAAGGGCACAGTACCCTCCTTTGTTAATGGGAAACCTGATTAAAAAGTTCAGCTCTGTCGATTCTCTTTTGAGAGAGAAAAAGAGAGAGAGAAAGAGAAAGACTCCGCTATTGTCTCTGAAGCGACGTAGCGTCGACGCTCCCAACGCTCAACATTCATTGAAAGAATTTCCAATACAGCGTGGTCGGCTCAATTGAGAGTTTCGACGACAAGAGTTGAGCCCGACTGATTGAGAATGAAATACCTCGGCTACATATCGTAAAAAATAGCATCTGTGGGATAGGAGCGCCGCGACGTGTGAAGACAATTTTGTAGGCTGTATTTTACTACAGTACTTCGTTATTCGCACTATTGCTCGGTACATTAACGCATTAACGCTCGAAAAAAATGAACATAATCATCGTCGGACAATCAATAATTTTCTTTTTCTAAAATATCCGTACAGCTAAAAGGGGAAGAGAATCAAGGTGATCTAAGGGGTAATCATTGACTAACAAGATTCGTAGAATTTCGCTCAAGGCACGTTTCCCATTGTACTCAGATCAAAGCTCCCGTTGTTGGGTTCTCACGCAAGGACAATCATTATCCCGTGAAAGAAGGAGCCAACGCGCGATGGGAATAAGTCTTGCAGGACCTTTCGACTGAAAAGGGTCGATAGTCGTACAAAAGATTCCGCTTAGCCACCGAAAGATATCCTTCCAGCTATTACGTGTTTCTTAGAGGCATCCTTTGAAGCGATCGTGGCGGAAAGATTCGACGTGAAATATTACGACCGTCGTCTTAACACTTTCTCGTTTTTTCCTTTTTTTCTTTTTCAAAGACGAAAATATTCGAAGCGTTTCATTGAGGATTTTCGAAGCATACCACTCCGGTCCCCTTTTACCGAACACTCCTTTCCCCTTTTAATTCCTCGTCTATCGCTTCCATACTATCAGTGCTGTGACCGATTTTAATTTTACAGGCCACACGGGGGAAGGTGGTTGCTGCAAGAAGTACGTTGTCCTTTGTTGCCTTTGTGGTGGGTTGAGCGCTGCGGTCGGTAGTCTCTTTTTGGCGGTACACGCGGTCCTTTCAGCCCACACGGCCAGTTTAGCTCTCTTTGAGACTGTACCATCTTACATTCCTGGCATAATGGTAAGAGGCAAAGATCGGAGTCTATCAACCGATCTCCCTTTAACGAGACCGCGTACGGAAACAATGAAGACACAAGGTATTTAAACTACTGCAAATGATCACCTGCATTTCGTATTAATTTCCAGTTAATTCTAATGGGTCTATTCACGATGCTACTCGCCAGACGGAAGCACAGATACGGACTTTTGGTAAGCACGCGGTGAAAATTCTATCGGGCCGTTATCAATGACCAGTTAATACGATCGTTGGTACCTATTGCTGTAAATAAATTTTCCCCCATTTTATATCACTTTTTACATTTTTCTATTAGATCTGCTCTTTTAATTCCGCACATGATCAACACTATAGATTGCAAGGCAGAAAGAGACGATGATCTTATAACATTGTTCTTCGAAGACATCTTGGAATTTACTTCTATTTATAAATAGGATCCTTGCGATAGATTAACTTACGTAGATGAGAATCATATGAATATCTGATAGCCACAAATTCCACTGCTTCGAACTTAACCCAATCGTAAACTACGTTACTTATGGGATTGCTTAATCAAAATAATATCGTCTCACCTATATAATCCTTCCTTAAAACGCTAATATTTTGTAGATGAAAGTCTGTGGATCTGTTGGAGTGGTATGTGCGTTGGTATGCGTGTTGGTCACCGTAACGACGACAGTGATACACATGTCCCGGCTGCAAGGTCTTCGAAAATGCGTTTATACCGTGAAAGCGAGGTAGGTATATTCGTCTATTTTTACACGCTGGCGAGATCGATAGTTTCCATTCGATAATTATCACGACAGGTCGTGCACGTGTTACGGGGCGCCAGAAGGAGATCCCGGAGTTCTCTTCGAAGGCACTCCCCACTGCGAGGCGGTCCACGGCGCCCTACACGCCTGTCTCAGGGCTCTGTTTGGAGTTTCGGTCGCTGGAATCTTAGCTTGCATATTCTCGTGCATGCTGGTGTACCAGTTGCTAAGTCACGAAAAGAAGAAAATGTACTGGGAGCAGTTGGAACTGAGATGCAGATCTCTGTACGGCCAAGGAGGCACCGTGGGACCGACGACTGGTTCCTGCGGATGTTGCAACGATTGCGGCGGTGCTAGTCCTTGGTGGGCGCAGACCCCTGGAAATCTCTACACGCCGAATCCCGATTTGGCGCCATCCAGGTTCGTATACTCGAAAAATCGTATTCTGAGAAAGTCGGGAGTATAATCAAATCCGGAGAGTCGAAGAACGATACAATCCTGAATCAGTGTCATTAATATCAGTGGTTTTATGGGGCATTTCCAAATTCACAGCATATCTGTTCCACTTTAAATTTATATTAGATAGGATTTATATTAGAAAACTGTCGAAACAACGATACGTAATTATTATACGTTTACTTATCATTGTAATTCTTGTGTTTATATGTTGCATATATATTGCAACATCTTGCACGAATATAACATTTTGATCGAGTAATTGATTCTTTGATGTTCTCGTGCTTTAGACGACTCGATGTCAAACCATCGGACGACACCGTTGAGTGAATTAACGTCGTTTAAATTGTCTTCGTAAAACTACACATAATAATAGCACACGTGACGAGGACTGTTACGGAATCGTTACGAATTCAATACCGGCACGTGGTGGCCGATGAGCTTTATTGAGAAATTATTGATGCGATTCAAACGCGCACGGTGCATTTGCCTGCGAGCGTAATGATACATATTCAATAGATTTCATTCACGAATGTCACGAATATCGGTAGCGGAGTGCAATAAACCCGTAAACGAGGCAACGCTCCCTTCAGGCTCCCAGGACACATTGTATTCTGTTAATCCGCTAATGTATGGCATTAATTAAGCTGGGATTCCATTCTGTTCTTCTGACATTTAGAGGAGGGATTCCTCCGTTTCAGAAATAAATTATGACGAACGACGAGTCGTTCTTTGAAGTTCGCTTTCGGCTAAATTAACAACGAAAAATTCCGATCGTGCCTTCTAATTAATCCGCCGGCCATTGTAACATTTTCTACGAAATATCCAGCTTTATGGGAAAAGAAATTCCAACGCGTAGAAGATACGTCCGGTGTGCTTGAAATTCGTTTCTTTCGCGATAAGATAATGAAGTCGATACGATGTTAATTGTCGCAGTAGATTCAAAGGTCGTTCCTTTTACCTTGCAGAAGATGGCGACTACCTTGGTCTAGATCCAGAGGGCCAGCTCCGAGTCCAGACTCGAATTATGGCTTTCACACTCAGACCAGACAAACCGAGGCCAACGTGGAAAACACGAATGGCCCCTATAGCGTTCTTAATTCTCAATCGAGTGGCCCTTACTCTGTATTAAACACGCAGAACGGCCCGTACACTCCTAGTACGGCTTCTTACAGTGTTTTAGAGACTCCAGTGCCGTTATGGGGTCCTCCGCCACCTTATAGCGACCCTAACAGCCCAGCTCGGCGACCACAAGTTGCGGAACAAAGGCCCAGAATTGCCAAACGGATAGAGAACTTCGAGAACAACGAAGGTGAGCAATTAGATGTTTATTAAAAATTGAAGTTCGAAGAAAGAAATACGCTCGATAATCGTAGGAGTATGAATTCGTGTGGCTGAATAACGGAGAATTTAGCGAACTTTTATATTACTATATCGATAATGAGAATGAAGCTTTTGTTTAGTCCACGAGAAAAATTAAATTGTTTCGCCGTTTTCTTTCTACTTCGTTGCGAAAACCGTTGTTTCAACTTCTTTGGTTTTACTTTCACGAGTACAGATCTGATATAAAATCACCATTTTCACAGATCACAGATCACGATCTGCGAAACGGCCATCGGATAACTACGAAAACGCCGAAGAAATCTCGAACAGCACCGATCCAGAGGGAGGAAACGAGGGCACTATGAAAGGCAGACGAACCAGGAAGCCTCTGAAGGGCGTAGAGAACAATGCGTTCCAGCAGGAAGCAAATCCTGGACCAAAACAGTCGGAAAGTGAACTGTACTTCGGTGATGTGTCCTCGTGTTGCGGGCCTGAGAGTAGTTTCTACGATTTGGCCGTAGAGAAAGAAGGTATATAACGACACTCTGAAGATTGAACAATTGGAAGGGAACTAAGATAGCTCGCCACTCATTGCCACTGATCATTCACCCCGATTTTCATAGGTACGGAGCATTCAGAGGGCGTGGACTACTTGGCAGCTCGTCTAGGTAAACGACAGCTGTCAAAGAGATCCAGAATGCCTCTGCCACTGCCATCGGACGGTGGTGACATACCATCCGACAATTACGCGAACAGTGACGAGCCCAGAAGCGCCAGAGGACCTTTTCTAGCGCCTGATGCGCAATACGAGGTGATTCAACAAGGCCGATACTCTTACTACACGCCGAAGGACGACGAGCAGCTTCAAGAAGGTCCAGCGACTTCTGGATACTTCAGGGAGGAGGAGACTGAAAGGGGAAGGGACTACAGGGATTACAGAAGCAGTCAGGAAGAAGAAACACCTCAGTGTTGCTTGAGTGATTCGACGACGTTGGACTCGGGTTGGCAAAGTGGCGAACAACAACAGTCCGACGACAACGTTAGACCGGTTAACGTGTGATCGCGTTTATCGTTAGACCAATAACGAGATAGTTGTCGAGAAACAGTAGTATTATATTAAGTGGTAAACGATGTAAGGGGAGAGCAAAGACCGGAACCTCGATTCAGTACAACTTGATGCTTTGATACGTAGGAGAAGGAATCGCTGAGGGAACCGTGGTCGTCCCCGTAGTCTGTTGTTTCGTATTTACCGTGAAGATCTTGCGAGTTCAGCACTCGATCTACGAACTATTCCGTGTGAACTAGATAGGAAATTGTCCATGTAGAATACAAAGATGGTGATACGAGTGCAAATCTATGATTACCATATTCGTAATAGAACCTAAGTGATGTGATTTGTGGCACGATAGTATAAGTAAACCTTAACCGTTAGAGCGTAAGTGAATGAGAAATGCCCGCGTCGGATTACGCTTTTTCCAGCGATCCACGCACTATTACAAGTCTGAAGAAGGATCACGAAGAGTAAACTCTACGTCAGAGTACGCTATATGTGAGAAATTCTACGTAACGATGTATTTTTATTAATTAAACGATGTCGCCCATGTTGTTCGTAATATTAATCGCTAATGTATGTTGGAAACGATCGTATATATATATATAAAGAAAAAGAGAAAAAGAGAGAGAGGAAGAAAAAGGGAGGAGAGATTAGTCTCATAGATAATATGCCAAAGAAAAGGTCTCTAGAGAAGGTGAAAATATGAATGAAAAGAAAGGGATACATTTTCCAAAGTTCTGTTTCGTAAAATTTACCCCTCGACGGAGACTTTTACTTTGGCGATTCGTTAGAAACGTCCATGTACAAACGTGTGCTTTACTCTTGCCAATATCTCGCTAGACGTCAGCTCGATTTAGCACTTAGACGTTGATTGTCGCAAAAATGTTTACCATTCGATAATAAGTTCAAAATTGGGCACGTTAAGCTCACCATGAGTTCTCGGCCACTGCCATTCGAACGTTCAATTCCATTCTCAATACCATATAAGGATGAGAGAAGATGTTTTCGCACGTCCATAATTTCGCACGAAGTCTGAGTTTTACGAATCTATATATACACTCGGAATTTTACGATTCTTTTAAGGAAGATATTTATCACGCGTCGTAGTATACGAATAAACGAGCAACCGTGCTCGTGGTCTGTGTTAGCTTCGTCGAGCTTTTTACGTTGTAGGGCCGCATTCGCTTTCGAACATACAATCCTAGTGGACCAAGAACGATATAGAGAAGAAGATTGATCTTACCGATAATGAGTGAATATTACAAATTAGAAGTAAAGTCTATCGCCGTTAACAGCCGTTCGTTAGGTAGCACATAAAAACAGATGCATATTTTATAATCGACATTCGAGAACGAAAGAGACAAGGCCAGCTTAGGCGAGTAGTTTAACGTTGTTTACTCGATAAAGTGTACCTTAAGAGCGATACGTAGCAAGTCCGATACATTGTCGAACGATGTAACTAACAATGATTAAGAATAAAGCTTTGTTTTGTAAAGAAACCACGTGTCGCTCGATGAATTATACGTATTCTTTCGAGCAATGAACCGAAAAAACGAAAACAATTAGAAATTAATATGCAAAACGTCCTTTCGCCTTTCATCGAGCTTCGTTCGTAACCTGTACCTAAAAAGCTACATTTAAAGAGCTATAGAAAAGGATGGCTGCTGTTTTTCCATCAACTTGAGTAAACAAATAAAAACCAACTGTGAATCAATGGAGATCGAATGAGTTTTTGGAAAGTCCTACAAATTCATAGTCAACTAATTTAAATTCTACGATAATTTTAGTATTTTCGTAAGTTAAAATGAAAAGATTGACACAATACGTAACATTACGTGAAACGTGGCTTTGCCAGCAACGTGCCATACAGACTTTGGAAATAACTGTTATTTTTGGTTGCTGATTTCATCGGTTGGTCCATCGATGAAAGAAACGGATACGAACACGACACTGACTGTCCCCAGGTCAGTGATTTTATCGCAGCCGATATGTCACTGAAACACGCCCAGGTAAGCATTTAACGAGGAATGCGGGATCTATAACGAGCACCGCTATTGTCAGCAATTTTCTTAGTGAACTCCCGCGCTCCGTGCACGTTGGCTAATATCAGATTATGAGATTTCGCAACAGACAGCACGATCGTTGAACTTTCGCAATAACGTGTGCAGCGCGCACACACGAGAACCCACACCATTGTACGTAACATTAATTTCACATAATCTAGATTGATCGTTCGACGGCATAGAAACGAATCTATACAGCTTACCAGCATTTGTATATACTTAGATATATTCAAGTTCAACCGACCACGACAATGAATGAACACGAGATTAGAAATAGAATATCTTGATTAGTGCAACACGCACGAGAATTATTCCCGATTCTGAATCATATCGGAGAAAATCTGTCACGGAAGAAGGATTCGTTTATCATTTCCTTGCATCTACACTTGCATCTACCCGTTAAGTAGACGGACACTTTCATAGATCTGTGGTAACAGCATACAAACTTGAACAAAGTGCGTACGATTAATGGTAAATTAATAAGCAAAGATTAGATGTTGGTTTTTCGAAGTTTATACATAATTTTGCAATTAAGCTACACATCCTGTCAGAACTAAACAGGTGTTTTTATACTCTTTGTTGTTAGCGTAGATCAATTACCAGAAATAACAAAATTTGCAGAGTTTCCATTAGAACGTTACACATAATTCGAGAACAATGCAATCTTCTTGAAAAGCGTGTCCATACTCTCGAGATTCTATCTAGCTGAGTTGAGAATTGTTTGATGCTGTAAGCTGAATCATTTAATTAGCAGAGGTAAAGGAACGTGGCGATTGAAGTTAATAAATCGCAATTAAAGTGTTTTCTAGGTTCGCGTCTTGCCCGATACGATCTTTCAGAATGAAAACACGCTATAAATGGCTACCGTTCTTTAACCGTAGCCATTCGAGCGTTTGAATCATCCGTGCTGTGTCGCAATCGTTACGAACTTCGCATTTAACAATCCGTATCTATGGAGTTTAACTAATTAATGAAACCGTCAATGAAGAAAATTGGCAGTAGTCGTTGCGTGAAACTTTATTACATCAGCTGGATATATAGCGCGTGATAATCATTAAAATTGTGATATCAAACAGATCATGCTACTAATCTACACTGTAGTAATCGTATAAATGCAAAGATACAATGGCTCACTTATGGAAACCTTTCATGAACATGAAGATCATAGATGAAAAATACGACGAGTCACATTTCCTGTCACTCATGAAAGAACAATTTCTAAATTCAATACCATTTCCAGTTGATCTTTGGATAAAATATATATTTCTGTCAATTTAAAAAATAGTAAAAGTATTAATTAAGATCAACCAACATGCATAACAAGTAGACTAATATTATTCGTTTCTTACAAAACATTGTTCATCGCCAATTTTCAAACGGCTCATGCGCCTTCCACCTTCGAATCTGTCAGGTTATTTGTTACAAATGATTAAAAGTTGTTTGGTTACTGGCAAACATTGTCGACAGCGAAATTTTGTTCCTGTTACCTACGACCATCGTCAATTTTTATCCACATACTACAATAATACCGAACATGCGTGAGTCATTGTACTTGCATACGTTCTGAGATCGAAGATTACGCATAAACTATTATATTACAAGGAATATTGATATTCAAAATTGCTATCGGTATTAAATATCGTAATTCGCAATTTAATTGTCTCTGTTATTTTCGTTTTAAGAACAGGATCCCTCGACGACGCGATGCGCTGCCTGATTCGCCAGAAATCTTTCTACTCTTTCCCTGAATTCCCTGCTGGACTCTGGCAGTGGTAACCTTGGTCCCGAATTCCTCAGGCTGTGCAACGTTGTTAAATTTTGCAATCTTTCCGACAGTCTTCGATCGTGATCCAAAATGTCCGGTCTTGGAGCTGGTTTTCTCTTACCCGCTGCTGTTTCTTCCAATTTTTTGTCTCCAGCTGTTCCATTCACGTAGCTGCTTTCTGGCAACCGATTCATCATCCCTCGCAACGCTATTCTAGCGCTCAGCGCAGACCAAAATGCTTCGAGGAGAGACGCCACCAACACGTTCACTGTTAGTAAGATCGTAGTATGCGAGGACTGGTGGTGATCTCTGTACAAGAATGACATCATTCTGCTCTTGATCGTTTCCAAGGATTCTTCGGTAACGTTATCCGAATCTTGCGAATTCTCTTCGTCTTTAGAATCACTGTTGGCGAACGATCTACTAGGACTTTCGGTCTCACCTTCCTCAGGACCAATCGTCGAAGTTCTCAAGATGTACCCAGATATGTTGGACATGTTATCAAATACAATGCCAGGCATGGGAGAGTAGAGACGAATCTTCGGAGATTGATCATAGATTCTGCTGAGATTGAAATTGTCTTCGCTGAGTGACATCGTCTCGTTTAACAGAGTGTCGTTCTTCAGGTCAGAATGATCTCGCGGCTGCTCGAGAATTTTTTCCAGCGACCACAGAGAGCTTCTACTCTCCGCGGCGGCCGCGATGTCGAACACTGTGGCGATGAAGCAGAGGATCGCTGCTATCAAGGAGAACAGACTTCCGTAAAAGAAGATAGCGATGTTTCTATCGATGTACCACCTTCTCCAGGCGAGTAGACCGGTCACGAAAGGAACCAAACACGCGACCGATAAGATTGGACCTTGAAGAGATAAGGCCAAGCTGCCTAGCAGAAGGGAAAGTGCACCCAGACCAAAATGCACGAAGGACAAACCTCCCACGGTCGATGCCGAATAACGTCGTTCGGATGGGTACAGAGAAGACAAAGCTGGCTTCGTTTTCACCTTTATCACATACACGTTTTCCATCATTGTTCGCTCGACGAATTTTATGCAAACGATTTTTTATTACAAACCAGGACTGAGACCATTCACGTTAGAAAGGTTATCACACAAAACTTCTCGATAGGGTTAATAAAAATTCGGTTGTATCTGCCATGGTGACCCATGGCCGATGACACTGTATATCCCAGACGTGAATATGTACTACGATATTAACCTGGATACCTCGAACGGAAATTGCTTTGTACTTCCTGCTGTTTCGGAACCAAAGGCACTTGACCGTGAACGAAATATGTATACCGACTGTTACGAAGACACGAAAGAGATATCAATGGTGTTTGAAAGGCAAAGCTCTGAAAGACGGCACACGGATCAGACGAACGTTCATAGCGAAGATTGCTGCTTGTTTCGCTATCTTAACTCGCAATCGTGGTCGTTGGATGACTGCAACTCAGAATTGCTGAAACGTTAATTCGGTCGAAATCGACGACGATTTCCGTACGGGTAGAAGCAAGCAGCCGGTCAATTATGCTAAACGCTTGAATTTCATTGAAATCTTCGTCGCAGCGTCGCGTGAATTTCTTCCTGGCTGTCGACCAACACCGCGAATACGCTTGTGCAATTCGTTTCGAACAATGGAACGAGGACGAAAACTCAG
The DNA here is from genome assembly GCF_910591885.1 of Bombus terrestris. Taxonomy (NCBI): domain Eukaryota; kingdom Metazoa; phylum Arthropoda; class Insecta; order Hymenoptera; family Apidae; genus Bombus; species Bombus terrestris. Next base: position 10,636,353 of record NC_063281.1, on the reverse strand, counting down.
GGAGAAGGAAGAGCCACACAACCGCGACTGTATCCAATAAGCGTGAACGCGAAACGGTAAATAGGTTTAACAACCTGACGCGTCGTCGTTGCTACAACTTTTTTTTTTCTCATACGTCTATGGTGGTAATGCGAACATTACGCAATAGCAGTTGACTACGAAGCGATGCAATTATCTCGTTGCACGCGCGTATCGGCGTTCTCTGGCTCGGCTTTTCTCAGACACCGTTTTCACCGATTTCTTGCCTCTTTGTGCCAGCCGCTCTGGATTTTCGATCTCATGGGAAATCACTGATCCAGTTTCCATGCACGAGAACTGTCTACTCTGTCGCCGATCACGAGCGATCAATAAAATCGTTCTCTCGATCGTTCTTCGGACTTAGATCAGCCTTCTCGTTGACTTCTTTCGACCGGTTGTCTGTCGGTTAATTGAGACCATTCGTCCACGCGATGAATGGAGTAATTAACGTAATTAACATGATCGGAAAGCGAGACAGCGACTGATCCTTTTCAGACGATTATTTCCAATCGAATAGCTGCTCCTTTCGCTTAACGTCTCACTGAATGTTAACGAAACACGCATTTCCTTCACTTTACGAATTTTACTTGAACGCGTGTAAGTCCAACATTTAATTATAAGAGTTTGTCGATTTGAAAAGTTGAGGGCAGAATTCACGAGGACAGATGATTGTCCGCGAAAGACACCTCGGTAGAGACTGAGCTGCGAACGAAGACTAGTTCGTGTTAAAATTACTATGAGATCCTGAACGGACCTCCCACGCGGTCGGTTTCCAGTGAAAGGGACAACAGAGAACGACGGATAGATGAACCTTCGCGTTGTTTTAAGCCTTCTTCACACCACTTTCCACGCTCGTAAAACGATGTCACGCTTGCAGACAAAAAATGCATTTATCATATCTTGTTTCTTTATATAAAAAGTCGTATGTTAAATAGTGTCAAGGCTCAGGATCAAATACCTCGTCATTTTCTATTTTACAGGCAACTTGGCGAGAGTAAGTACATCCTGGAATCTACATGAAGGACTTACGCTAACCTTTACTCTTCGCCATAGAAATACACGGGCTTGGCAGCCGACCTTTTCTCCCAAGCTCAATAGGCCCGCACGCTATTAATAATATTGATCAATCCAATTTGACAATGATAGTACCGAGTCACTTTAATATTTTTTGCGAATGGTCTTTTCTTAATAATGCTTCATTGAACTTAGTATTTAAAATGATAACGATATCAAATTATCGAAATAGTATTCGTTTTGTCGACCGTTCAAGGAGAGACGCGATCTCAAGGAAGCGCGACAACGGGAGTCGTAAATTCCCGTTACGGTTTTACAATCGACACCACGAAATTGATCGATCTCCTATTTCGTTTAAGATAATAGAGGTAGTTTAATGAGTATAATGCTTGATTAACAGTTCGAAGATACTATATATTTCCAACAACATTGTAGAGAAGATAGTTACGCTGGTGCGTAAGCTATAAGTTAAGTAGGTGAATGTTTGAAGGGTGGAAACTCGATAAACAGATGTTGACTGTTCTAAAGTCGAAGAACCAGCGAACTCCGTTAACGATGCGAAGGAAAACTCTTGCTCGGTGGTGATCGCCCGACCACCGGTCGCTTGCGGGTGGAATAACGGGAAACATGAGAAAACCTATGTTTCCCCAATTTTTATCTGATGGAGCAATAACTGTAAGGAACCTGTTGACTCTAAGATCTTTTATGGCACTTAACGACCTTAACAGTAAATCAGAAAGCCTCGTTTTATGACAGTTCCTTAGGATTACTGCAATTCGCTTAATTCTATGTGCCCAACTGGTGACCGCCTCGAACGTAAAGAGTCGTCGGAGGTAACAATATGTGTGATCAAAGGTCGATGTAGATAACGAAGAAATGTTGACTGAATCAATGTAGTGAACCCAGTGCAGAGATTTTGACTGTTCTGTTGTAGTCGTAGAACCAGTGAAGTTTGGTGACGGTACTGTCGCAAGGTGTTGGTTGCTCGACCATCAGTCGTTTGCGGGTGAAAATCCTGGGAAACATGGGAAAATTCATGTTTTCTCACATTTTATCCGATGGAGTTACATTACATTATCCATAAAGTTACATTTTGGCTCGAAGGTGTTCTATACCACTTAACGGTCTTAACGGTCAAATCGAAATGCTTAGTTTTACAGTATTTCCTTATGATTATTACGGTCCAACTAATTATACTGACGTAACGAGTGGCCGTATTGACCGAGGGCTAGTCGAAGAGTCGCCGGACGAAATAGTATTTTATAAAATATATCTTAACATCTTGCAACGATGTTAATATCGTTAATAAACGAAATTAAAAAAATATTGACAATATTATAAAACATGTAAAAATAAATCGTACGAAATGTTACTTTGTAAAGTGTTACAAAAACAATTGACAATATCATCGATCGTGCACGAGCGTTTTTAGAATAATCTAGAAGTAATTTCGTTACACACGTGTTATCTCGAAAAAAACGGTTTGGCCTAGGAAGAAATTTTTCATCGACGCTAGTTTACAGCGTTTCATGCGAAGACAATTCCCATCAACAGGGATTAATTAATTTGATCGCGCTGTTTTACCAGAGCGACTAAAAGAAAGGTCAACAGAGATCATTACGATCTGACGGCAGACTATCTTTAAAATATTTCAGATACGTTCTGTACTTTATTCTTCAAGCTTCTGCAAACAATCGAGCAGTTTCATAATAAATAGCGCGTCGATGAGTGAACATCAAAGTGGCAGCGGGGAAAGGTTCGATGATTCATAGCGTATTCGAAAAGAGCGACAAAAGAGGAACAAAAATGACACGTGCCGAAACGTGTCCCGTGAATAACTAGGCACGTGTATACCTCTGTTTTCCAAATCAATTTCTAAAGATATCCTCGCGGACAATTTTAATGCCCTGTACTGACTCATGCATTGATAATGTTCGTTGCACGTTTAACCTTTAGGTAAATGCATAATTTTTCCAAATATAATAAACTCGTTTGAGAATGAAATTACAAACATGATATTCCTTAAGAAAAAGAAGAAAGTAAGTAGGGAGGAGAATTTTCGTATATGTACAGTGCATACGTACGACGCATATCGATTATTCGACAATCGGAAAATTGAGAAAAAGTCAGGAACCGAAAGAATTGTGTAACTTTTTAATAGATTCTATTTAAAACATTGGCTGTGGAGCTTTTTCAGAAAACATTCTCACATTATAAAAGTCGTGGAAAATAAAAGTTTTAACTTGAATAGAACTTATAAGATACAAAGTTAAACATTTTTCTGTAACGGTGATGATGCTGTTGCAAAGGAAAAATCGGTGGTGATGGAAATCCTGGGGAACCTGTGACAACCCATGTTTCCCCAAATTCTATCTGATGGAGCAATAACCATAAGGAACCTCTTGACTGGTAGGTGTTGTATACCACTTAACGGCCTATCGGTAAATCAAACCCCTTAACGGTAAATCAAAAAGCTTCGTTTTATGACAGTACCTTAGGTTAATTGCAATCCGCTTAATTCTATGTGCACGCCTCGAACGTAAAGAGTCACCGGAAGTAACACAGATATTTTCTTACAACGAAGCATACAAGTTCGAACGAAAGAATTTCTTTTCAACGCGAAAGATGGCTATTTATTTCGATCGATGGAAAAGGTTTTTTATAAAACAGAAGTATGTAAATCTGGTACTTATCGCAAGAAAGGGGAAAAGTTCACTTTCTCGATCTTCCGGAACAGAATTCTTCTGTCATTGATAAATCATTCGAGCGGAAATTTTGCTACGCTTTCCTGCAAACTGATCGCAATTCCCCAGAGAATAACGACGAATTACCGCTTAATAGAGGTGAAAAGAAACACGTTCGAATCGATTCCCAAGAAAATACACCTGTCGTATGTCCGGACTATGGTATATTCACTTTCTTGTCATTTATTAAAACGAAACTATATTAACGATGAGGCGCATCATTAGAAAAAAAAGTGGGTGTCGTATTATCGATACTTTTCCTGTCCTCGATTCATAATATAGGACGAACATTATCCTCGTGTTCTAGCACATTCTCCCAAGCATTTTTACCCTAACTACTTTGAAAGAACTAATTCCATTCGTTGGAGCATGAAAGCAATAACTTCTTGCGAAAAGTAAACGTTATTACATAATAGCGAATCGATGATCCGCGTAGTCGCGCATTTACCCGGCGTTAAAGTCTCCGCGCACGTAATTTCTCCAAAAACTTGCGCCCAGACGCGTCTAAGATACAGTCGGAATTTTAACACGTCGGTTTCCTCCCTATTCCTTGAAATGACTTTTCGGCCGTTAACATGACGCTCGGTAGTACGTATGAGCTAACAGTGTATTTGGTGCATGAAGAGTGAAAGATAAAGAGCGTGTTTGTGAGCGATACGCGTTTGTGTTGGAGCAGCTGTTACGATTGGGGCACGCGTCTCAACGGTCGCAGCAGCTGCCCAGAAAATTATCTATAGTAACCTCGGCTGAAGTTCTCTCATGATGTTCACGTGATGAATTCACCGTATGTCTTATATACGTTTACAACAAATATTCTATTTCTAAGAAAACAAAAAGCTCGGTTTAACAAGAAAGAATCAAACTTCGATTCAACGAACGGTCAATGATAAGTAACTACTTCGTTTCACGAATGATATTATTTTTTGTAATCTCTTACGATATATAGGTACCTTAAAGAATTAACATAATTCTACATACAGTAATGTATAAAAGTTAGAAAATATTTACTGCAAGAGTGCACTTCATAGAGATCATCGAAATTACCCGATATGTAATTACCTGTTAATAAGCCAAGAAATTAATAGTTTGGTAAAAATCCTACGTACGTGGATCACCGTTCATGTGTTCACAGTAAATAACTTGCAACCTCTATATACATTTCAGGATTGGTTTGGAAGGTAATCAATAAAAAAATGATATTGCCTCATTGCGGTGCTAGTGAAGATGTGCATAAAGTAATGTTCATAAAAGTTACACCGTATACATATTTTGTGAAATGCATCCGAAGGGAAAGGATCGAAGAATTCGATTTTTAAACCGCCGAAATTAAAATATAGAGCGGTATTTAAAATTTAAATGTCGCGGTAGAGGTGGAAAGGTCGGATAAATTCCGCAACACATTATCGGGGGTAGTAGCAACACAGAAAACGTTAGAAGGAACTATAGGCGTCAGAGTCCCCACCCTGTGATGCGACACCAGGTTCGCATTATGTGAACCCTCTGACAACCCCTCAGGTAATACGTAGCACGCATACACGTCTGTGTGTGTGTGATGGAAACGGTCGAAGAAACGCCCTTCGTATAGTACGCATCTGCTCTTGAGGGAACTCATGTGGCAGTTCGTTGGAAGCAACCGTAGCGTACGGATCGAACGGATTTTACCATTGGACTTTGTTCAACGGAGTCGTCGACTTTTCGAACAAGTTACGAACAAACTTTTTTACCGTTACGAAGGAAACTTTGGACAAATTATTTCTTACTATTTTTGTGAATATTAAACAGAAATGGTTAAGAAAGATTGAAGATTGAGGTGTCTTAAATCGTGAAAGCAAAGAGAAACAAATTGAAAGAAGAAAATGAGCAGCGCAAACCCTATCCCGTTCCGAGACATTGTCACACCACCTAGGCCAATAGTAACATTCTCCCTGGAAACTTGGACATCGCCTACCTACGTCAGCAGCGCTTTCCTGATTATCGTCGGTCGAAGAAGGCAATCGTAAATCGGAGGATATAATCCTCCGGTTTATATACAAACAATAAACAACAGCTACTAAAAATACTAAATGAGCGTGACGATCGTTGCACGCGTCTCAATAAATACTCGTTCGTTCACATCCAGTGTCGCACGCGGATTGTTGAAGATAGCGTGCCTCGTGAAACTAAGTGAAACTTGCAGCAAAGTTGCAATCTAGAAAGGATAAAATGATGGATCAAATAACGGAACTAGCTCCTGTGCATTGTTACACGAACCCCTCGTTTTGCCGCCAATCGGAGTACATACCCGAGGATCATTCCGATGACCTACCACCACCACCTCAATTTCAAAGTAGTGACGATTTACCACCTCCACCTCCGCCATTGCAATTGCAATGCAACATAGGTCAAAGTAACCCTGCGTTTCAAGAACCTACCGAGGATAGAATCGAAAACAGCGACGGTAAAGACAACAGATATTGTTACCTCGAGAATAACAGCGGTGCTGCGCATCGAAGATATGGAAGCGTTCCGGTGGAGGGACACCGCGCGATATACAGCCAAAGGTCAAGGTACGAGTACATACAGGACGAGCAGAGGGATCAGATACAGAGGAGGGGTTCTTTGAGGTACGAGTTCATTCCACACCAGCAGGTGCAACAACGTTCTGCACCGGTGACCAACCAAGACGATGGGAGGGAACTGCAGATGCAAAGTTGTCGGAACAACGGCGGCAGATACGCCGTTGTACCGGGTGATCAGGATTACCAGGACGAAGAAATCGAGTGGAACAGCGCAAAGCACGTGTCGTCGGTGCGGAGTCATATTAACACGCCACAAGGTAAGTTCGGCGAGATTAACAGGCGTACGAAGCCTCGAAATCCTATTGCAATTTTCTCGCGGCCATGGCAATAAAATAGCAACACGTGTTATTAGGTCGTTATACCAGAGTGCCTTTGCAAGAAGAAGACCCGCCAGCTCTACCGGAACGAAACGCCCAGGAGCTGTCGGTTTCCCCGAGAAATAACTTGGCCACGCAAAAACTGCACGAGATATTGACTACTCCGAGGAAGCCTCGATCCAGGTCCGAGGAGAGGACTCTATCTCCGAAGAGACAACAGTCGTTCAATCAAACCGGTACGCCACAAAGAAGAGCACTCACACCAGGTGGTTCCCCGACTGGTACGCATACCTTTGACAACTATTCATTTCGCACGACCGCGTCTTAAAAGATCGCCAGTTTTTCTTATCAATAGCTGTAGATATAAATAAATTTGCATTCCACGGAAACGTAGGTCGAACGTTCAGTCCTACCCGTTGCACGCCTCAAGGAACTCCACAGAATCGTACGTTCTCAACGAGACCTCAAACATCCACCCCGAACAAAGAGCCATCGGCACGAAGATGTCTACCGTTATTGGAAAACCCGACTCGACAACAGGAACTCTGTCCGGCCAGCAACTGTGGAAGACTACGATACGTTAGCACGGCACCGATCGACCTTGTCACGATGGGTCACGGTGATCCACCGCCTCGTTACGCGTACGTGGAAAATGGACCAGAATCTATGCCGATGGTGTCCGGTTCACCTAGGTATCAAGTGATACCTACAGGACAGAAAAGGAATGGATACCAAAGCGTAGAAAGTGCTTTTATTGCTAGAACCGCGGTGGTGAGTAAAATACGTTACCGATTACGTAACCACGTAATAGAGAATAACACGATCCTGTGGTTTATTTATACAGGTACCGCCACTGTCACCACCCAACAGTGACGCAAATACAACCTTGGCCAGCGGCTTGGAGAAAAACGACAGAAAAAACGCGCCGCTCTTATTAGTTTTGGTTGGTATCTTAACGTGCGGTTTGGCCCTGTACTTGTCTTGGACGCAGGGAAGAAGGTAATTACGCACGGGCAATAAATCCCAAGTTACAAAAGTGTTTTCACATATCCTTATTTTCCAATGAAGCGACTTCTTCTCAAGTTCTATATTTCACCTTCGTAGTATCAAATTTTTCTAGTCATACGAAAGTATCACTTAACTATACGCTACTTAATGCGCTTGAACCTAATTAAGTAACATCTAAATGTTGGTATATAAATACAATGGCGTTGAAAGACTTTCTATAGCCACTGCATATCGAAAATGTCGTAAATATTGTCAAGTGCTAAACGTTGACGTTCATTTGCAGATATTATTACGACAGTGCCGCGGGTTGCGGCGTCTGCTGTGCCTTAGCTGGCGCCTGTAGGACGCTACGAAAGACTTGGACAGGACTCGGGCTTGCAGGATTATCGGCATTGAGCTGTGCAGGACTTTTGCTACTTGCTGCCAAATCCCCTAAATCTGGCACCCCTCTCCACGATGTCACGGCCGGTGCTTTGTGTGGAGTTTCCTTACTAGGTGCTGTTTTGGCGTTATTCGCGCTTCTGTCACCAAGGTGCAATTTAGGACGACACAGAAGGGTGCATTCTTGGATTCCTCGGCTTTCACCCTGATTTTCACATTCAGATTGTCTAATCGCGTGTTCTCGATATATATAGAACATGATACGCCCGGCGAATTTCAACAATTTGAAATTATGTCAGGGTCAAGGTCCTCGATGATTTCACCAATACATGCAACCGCCGCTTGGCCTTAGTTTCAATGATATACGTAAAGGTATTTTCGATTCTACATATACCTCTAAGGTTTAGGACAGATTCCACATAGGTTTTTAATTAGGATAAGATTTTGATTTAAGATATTTGTAATTTAGGGATATGGCATGCAGTATTCAAAATACTTTTGCGTAAATCCTTGAAACCAAAGATGGCTATTACATATATTGGTGAAACGTATCTCAAAGTCACAGAAATTGTTGAGCTGTATTCTGTAATTATAATTATTTTTACGCAGTGAAACGTTGTCTGACCAGGCATAGAAATCCTAGTCTGCTGTTTTATCAAGAATATTCTATAGGATTAATGTACAATACTCTGTATTTCCGTAAAACCCTGTATATTTTCGACCGATTTTTAAATAAAGCAATTTTTACATCAAATTTCCGACCATTTTCACATTCATCGATGAAATGATCTAATTGTGGCAGAGTTCACTTGTTTTAGCGTCGAATCAGCAAAGCCGTTTGCTGAACTGTGCGCTGACGAAGAAACGATAAAACGAAAAATAATCAGTCTATTCACGACGAGAAAAGTAGTCGAATCTGACTTCTCTATACGGTCTATCTCTCCTTGCAATTATAATAATATCGCTGCTTAGCATTGATAGTAGGGCAATTTAAAAAATGCAAAAAGAAGAGGCTTCTTAAAGTTTATATTTTTGAAAATACCAAATACAGTCCTTATTATTTACTATAATTGCACTCTGACGCGAAACTGATGGAATTATAAATATATCGTTTTGCATGATAAGACTAGCAACATAATGTAAACGGTCGTATTCAATAAAAGCAAAGAAAAACTTGCGAGTCCTGTCATAGTATTAATAAACTAAAATTATTAGTAACCAAGCAGCGATATGTAGGTACATTTATCTCATTACATCCGCTATAGTCAGAAGTTATCGTACGAGTCCAGTTATTATCGCAATATCACCAACAGGAAGATGAGTTACTTCGTCCTTCTCAAAATCTTATATTTCAAACGGTCCAAACACAGCAGTGGTTCGTTGTAACAGATACACTAACGACGCGAAAGTGACAGTGTCGAACGTTTATTTCCTATACTATGAGGTGTGATTTTAAAATTTCGTTTCACTAAAGAAGAAAAACGGAAAATTATTTCACCAGTTTGAATAACACGTAACGATCTACGATGAATGTGTTAGCCTTATCGTACCTCATGGTACAAGCAGTTGCCATTTGTGGATGGTCGATACAGGAGCCAATTCTCATATACCAGGATGAAGAAGGGAATAGGAAACTAATGTGCGTGTCAGAGGATGATGGTCGCGGTTTATACTGGAACATAGATAGTGACATATCTGATAGTACATCTAGTAAGTTTCCAACGACAGTGTATTGAACAAAAGTCGCAGTTACTTTATAATATTTGGCATATACGTACAGAGTTCCAATTTCACAATACGTACAAAGGAAGGGAGATAGATTGTGATCTAACTTCGTATGATAGTTGCTTGTTAACGTGGAAGACCGAAGGTTGGCATCTAACAGATTCCAAAGAAACACCCATGAGTCCGGTGTTTGATCGTCAATGGGAAGGTTCGATCCGATAGTTTCAACGTAAATTAGTTAATACTACTTAACGAGCTTAAATTACTGACTAAACTTTTAGATTTCAGAGAGTACGGTCATTTTTATACACCACACAATGTCCATTCGATCACTGAATTTCAAAGTTCGGGAGCTTTTGTATTTTCTCTCCGTGGTTGTAAAACGTACTTTACGATACTACTATGTCACTCTGCAAATTACAAGAAAGATCTATGTTATAAGATATCTTTCTCAGATCTTGAAACGATAATCACTTTTATAACAACGGAATGTACAGTGGGTTCGTTCAGCTGTGATAAGGAAACATACCACACAGTGATAGTAATTTATTATGCATATTTATTCAGTATCACGATTCCTTCTTATGAATAATTATAGCGTAATTATATTCTTTGCTGCATAGGGTCCAACATGTTTCTCTGATAAGTGGAATACATATATTCTTAAGTGGACTACAAATGATACAAAAATTGCTATAAACTTTTATACTACGACAGATAAGGAGACCAAAATTGTGGAGAATTATCCAATTATTAAATTAAATTTGGATTACCGTCACGATAATAAAGTGCGAGATCCAGCTATTTCCTATCACTTATTTTTAATAAGTGGTGAAAATATGCATTTTCGATTTCATTTATGTTAGTCGGCTCACCTTGATTAATCAGAATTAATCGATGAATAGAAAATATCTACGACCGTGTAATTTTATTTTAGACAATTTTCTCCATACAACCGATTCAAAAGCAATTTTAACGAGTCCTACTTTACATCTGGACACAGCGAATATTTGTATAGAAATGATAGTTGGCCTGTGTAGGGAATGTCAAATGGAAATAGCATTAGTCAAATCATCTAACGAAAGTAACAAGGAAAGTTTAGAAACAATCGATGGATTTATTCATAGATGGGTAGATGATAGCTATAAATTTCCCATATGGCAATATATTCGAATTAACAAGACTGTTTCTTCCGATATTGGTAGACTTGTAAAACTGAAACTAATACCAAAACTTAGGCAGAAAAGTCAGAGACCATTGTGGGCTATGAGAAATGTTCGCATGTGTCCTCCAGTAGGTACGTCTGTGTCATGTTCGACAAAATGTCAATAATATGAATATTAAATTTAAATTACCATCGCATCTTGTTCATAGATGCTATACGATATAGTGTAATCGATAATTTCAAATCATTCGTTCCTAAAAAACTGTGTCAAAAACTGATACCTTACACGCCGAACTCCTTGCTGAGCACAAAGGATCTCGTAGAGAATTTGCATTGTCCCGAGGGCAAGGTGGGGCCCTATTGTTCTATAAGCTGCCAACATCATTTAAACGTCAGCGTGGACTGCAAAGGAATTAAAATTTGCAACGCAACGAATTGTGAATGTCCACTAGGATTTTTGGGGAGCAATTGCGAAGCTAGTAAAGACTACGCATTGTAACAAGGATAAGTAACGAGAGACGGCAATTTTTCTTAACGGATTTTATTTGCAGAATGTCCCATCGGTCAGTATGGATATAACTGCAAGGAAACCTGTGGTTTGTGTTCTGCAGGCAATTGCAGTTTTATAACGGGACACTGTAAATCTGGTTGCGATAATTCCATACGATATCATGTGCCACCCTTCTGTAAAATAGGTAAGCGATTGATATTCGCAATGTGGCAACGATATAAATACCAATGAATTCGTTTAAGCCGTAGACTATCCTCCACCACCTAACATCGAATTTGTCAATGAAACAACCGTGCGTGCGACTCTGCCAGTGCCAGAGATGCACAAATTGATAATTTCTAAATATCGATTTGCTATATGGGTAATTAGAATGGTTTCGAATATACTACGCTTTCGTTTCAATTTAAGATAGGAAAGTAGTATTTTGTTTCTGTTAGAAAGAGGGACAGACTCATCCGATTGGAAACTATACCAAGATATTTAACGATACATCAACGATGGTTGGCTACACCGATGACTTAGAACCCGGCGTTTCTTACAGAATTTCTTGTTCACTGTACGTTAACGACGATTCCACGCCTATAACCGGTGGATGGAAGAATTTCACAACACGTTGCATTTGTGAGCTATCGTTGAATTTAATACACCCTCTCCTCAACAATTATCGATTCAACAATAGATAATAAATCGTGAAATGTTTCAGGGGCTCCCACATTCGACATAGAAATAAGGAATACTAGTTTCGTATTGAAGAACCATCGAGAAGTAACGTATAATATTAATTGTATAATATTTTAGCTGCTTCTGGAACAAAGAAATGTTTCCAGCAAAATTACGTTTTCACAGGATTTTTTTACATCTGTGAATTCTCTGTTCGATTCAACGAATTTTTATTGGAAACATTTTTTTTTCTTAAGCTATCAGATTGAATAAAAATATCATGTCATCCAGCGTATATGTGGATCAACTAACTGACAAGTATACTCCATTGATTGAAAATGTCTTGTATTACTGATTCTTAGGAAACGTTGTATCCTTGCCCAAATAGTACACAGCATTACGACTACCTACTGACAATAAGAAAAGGACTGAAACAAATTGATAAAGGAAAGCTACCCGATTTGCCCTACGAATTTACAAAACTGACACCTGATACTAGTTACGAAATTACAATCTGGTATGAATCGGAGCTTCTTTTTGCACGAGTGATTCAGACCTCTGACGGAGGTAATTACAGTAATTTCTTCGATTTCATTCCTTTCACGCTATTGCTTCTATGATATCTCTATTTACATCAATAGTACCGTCACAAGTAAGGAATGTTAAAAAGACATTGTTATCAAACAAGGAAGTGGCACTGAAATGGGATCCTCCTCTATACGCAAATGGGATTATAAGGAAATACGAAGTCGTGTTACAGGTAACTAAAAGACGCAATTCTAGGTAATTAAAGACCAATTAGCAATGTGATAATATGTTTCGAGGTCCAAACGTACTTCGGCTGTGAAAATTTGAAAATTCAATCGCTTAAAAAAGATACTGTTTCTGCCTCTACTACGTCCACCAATATCACGTTCTCTAATCTGACTTCTTACGCGCGTTATGTTGGAAAAATAACAGCCTACACTTTTTATCGTGGCCTAGAAACGCAAGTCGAGTTCTCCACGAATCAGTCGGGTAAAAGAAACGTGCTATTTCTGACGAATTTCAAATTTTTCAGTTGCAAAGATAACGGCAGCCTTTCACTTTCAGTCACTCCAAGTGCGGTGTACAGCAATTTAAGATTTCAAGATTATACATTGACATGGGATGCCCCGATAGATTGCACTACCATTTCCGGCCCTATCATCGCAAAGATTCTAGTCATTGGTATTAGCAAAGCGGTATCGAACTTCACAACCACGGAGCAAACTGTGAAATACTCCCTCAACTTGGAACATACGTTATATGGTGACGAAATGTACGAAGCGCGAATTTACGCTATCAGAAATTACACTGTAGAATACAACGGATTGCATTATGAGAAGCTCGTATTTATTACTCCACCGAAAGGTTAGTTTATCGCGTTTCCACAAAGCTTAACTTAAATTTTGCGCACCAACATTTCGTCCTAACAGTATCTTCAAATAATATTAATAATCAAGATTAATTTCAAATAGCCCCGCCGTCCGTAAAGCAATTAGAAATCTATGAAATCGACTGGAAATCGAAGAACGTGCACTTAAGGTGGCTAAAACTAGAACCACCGACTAATGGAGAAATACGACATTACATAGTAAGCGTTTGTCGTACGAATTGCGAGGTCAAATTGAAGATACTGCCAACGGAGTATTGCAAACTGTGGGATAAATACATCTGCGCAATCATCGATCAGTCCCATCAACTAGCTGATTCCATTACCGTATGCAGAGATGCCACCTGTTGCTCTGTGAATAATCTCGACGCGATAACAACTAATATGTTTTAGGTTTCGGCTGTGAATGTAAATGTGTCAACTCCTAGCCCCTTATCATCCGTATCGATTATGTGGAACGAGATTAAGCCAGAAGCGCCGGAAATTATCGTCGAAGCTCTCGAGAAAGGAGCGGTGAATCTGACCTGGTCCCACCCTTGGAAAACAAATGGGCGTATCCAGAAATTCGTGATAAGCGCGGAAATGACATCGTCCGATCTGAGAATGCTAATTAAACGATCGCAAAAAAGCACGCTCTATGAATATCATATCGTAGAATATGAATTACAGTACAACAAGAAACTGCATCTATTGCCCTCGTCTACTTACAAAATTTCCATTCGAGCTGTTACGAATACAGAGACGTATGGCGAGAGAAAAGTGATAGACGTGAATACGTCTTTAGCCATGCGATTCGAGAGAGAGTTAACGATGGAAGTGTCTAACGCAGACTCGACGATCTTGTTGCACATTCCTGCCGTTCTGAACGACACACGCCGCAGTATAACAAACGTTGTTGTAAAAGGTTCACAGGCTTGTCAAAGTTACGTAGAATTGAGTCCATATATACGTCGGAAAGCGGATATCAAATCTAACGAGATCGCGTGGTATGCCGCCAGGTTTTCCGTAAGTATTCCACCGTTTTATCGCAATGCTTCTTTCGTCTCCGTAAAACCAATCACACGTACAATCGTACTAAAACGTATTTTTCGTCGAACAAACTTTCACTGGCGCAACAGACCGACGAGTTTTCCAATAAAGAATTCACGATAGGAGATAACAAGCTTTACGGTAATGTTACAAATTGTCCACTAAAGCCACTCGAGTCCTACGTAATAGTTGTTATTGTATTACCCGAAGAAGGATGGACGAACGATCAGATTCTAGTCGTAAAAACAACGTCGATTTATATCCGTGAAGTACCGAAGCGATACGACGAGGCGTGGCTTATTGCTATCATCGCGATATTTCTTGCCATTGGGATTTTAGAAATCTTCCGAGTTTGTCGAAGGTATGATCAACTTTTCTCCCGATATTTACGGACAGATTTATTATTTGCAATTTGTCGCGTTCCTCTTAGAAGACGAAGGAAATCTTTGAAGAGGCTTATCGTACAAGAGAAAATATCCTTCGTACAAAAAACCGGAAATCTCGATATAGAGTCAATGTCGTTGGGCTCTAAACAATTTTCGACTAATACGCTCGCTTCGAATGCTAAACACTGTATATCGCGTGGAAGCACACCTTGCGGTGACGGCGACACGGTGCATATCATCGACACTGATCACAGAGAAGAACAAATGTCTCTGATAAAGGTGGAGGACTTGGAGGACTACGTGAAGCGGGCGATAGATTCTGGATTGCTCGATAGACAATTCGATGTAAGTCTTTCGATATTTTAGATGATTTACGATGATTCTCATTAATATTCAGACAGCGCGATTTTCAAGGCATTATTGCTCTATTGCTTACAACAGTTTTATTGAATTAATCACGACACCTCTCCTAGTTGATAGAAACATACGTTTTATAATATTTATTTAACACGTGTAGTGTTTTAAATGACAATTCATAAAGTAAATAAGGATGAAATTTAAAGTACCAAAAATATTTGAACAACGAGTAAGTTACATCGGATTTGCATTAATTTTATGTCGAACATCATGGTGCCCGAATATTAATAAAAATCACTGTATAAGAAACGTAACAAATATCGTAAAGATATGTTTAAATTGCGAGGAAGATGCTTCCAAGAGGTCAAACGAGTCCGTCCGAGTACGGCATGTTACCGCAGAACAAACCGAAGAATCGATACGGAAATCTCATAGCATGTACGTAAACTGTTCCGACATGTTTAACCAAGCTAAATATTTAACTGTTTAACTGAGCTAAAATGCTAATTAATGCTGGTATTCTACAGACGATGCAAATCGGGTGATACTGGAAAAACTTCCAGACGATCCTTATTCGGATTATATTAACGCCACTTACATCAAGGTAGCAAGTTTTGATAAGATAAAAACGCATGATTTTACCTTGATAAAAAATTCTAACGATAAACATTGAATTATTGCACAAGGGCTGCAAAGAGAAGTTTTACATAGCTACGCAAGGTCCAAAGCCGAACACGGTCATCGATTTCTGGAGAATGATCTGGCAAAAAGAAAGCTACATAATTTGCATGGTTACGAACTTATCCGAAGAAGGAAAGGTAAGATGTGCCAGAACTGGAAGGCAGTCTGTGACACACGAAGACTACACATGGAAAATACGACGAGTCCACTTTTGTTGATTTTTTGGCTTTCGTTTTTTTTTTTTAGTGGCTAAAGATCAAATTAGAACTGTTCCAAATTTAATATTTTTTTTTTTTAGTAAAATTAAGAGCGAATCCTAATGATAGAATTTATTGATCACTAAGACTTTGTACATTTACATAATAATAACTTGTTCCCTCCCTTTTCCTTCAATTACAAATCATATCCATTTCAACATGCTCCATGTCATAAATTCCCACAGACAAAATGCGAACAGTATTGGCCTGACACTGGAAAAAGGAAAACGTATGGCGATATAACTGTTTTGAACGCAAGGCAGGATGTGTTCGCACATTTTACATTTCGTACTCTATACGTGACGTATAGAGACGAAACCCGTAAGGTAACAAACGATACTCAACGAAAAGATCGATATCTTAGAAATCTATATCTCGTTGAAATATTTTCGAACGATGTTTAACAATTAGATCCAGCACTTGCACTACACAACATGGCCAGATCATGACATACCGTTGTCCACACATTCTATGGTAACATATCTAAAGAAACTCTTGATAACACCACCCGGAAATGGACCAGTGGTGGTCCACTGCAGCGCAGGGGTCGGAAGAACTGGAATTGTAATTTTATGCGACATTTGCCTTCGTCGTGCGAGCGCAGAAGGGGTAAAATATCTTTCAAGAATATTCTCGAACCTGTCGGAAGCTGAGCAATATTTTTGAAAAATATTTTCAGTCTGTAGACGTGTTTGCCGAAATGAAAGCTCTCAGGTCTCAACGGCCCAATATGGTAAACAACAAGCAACAGTATTTATTTGCCCATTTAGTGCTCGTCGAATGTCTACTTTGTTCTTCAACATCTTTACCATGCGACGAATCTCTACCACTCAAAATTAAGAAAGTTAAAGAACAACTGGTGACTCAACGAGACAGGTATTTTTCAGGGTCTATGTTTGCTACAATCCAAAGTAAAATAGTTATGGTACAAAAATTCACATTTAAGTTGGTTTAAATGATTTTGGTCTGAAATAACCATTAAAAATGATTCAGACCTTTTTCATTGCTGGTAAACGGTATTTTAGTATTGGTAACAGAAATTATTTTTGACCATTATGAATATTTGAATATTTTTATATTTGAATATTTGAATATTTCTATATTTGAATATTTTTAACCATTATCGATGAATATTTGAATATTTGAATATTTCTATATTTGAATATTTTTAACCATTATCGATGAATATTTGAATATTTGAATATTTCTATATTTGAATATTTTTAACCATTATCGATGAATATTTGAATATTTGAATATTTCTATATTTGAATATTTTTAACCATTATCGATGAATATTTGAATATTTGAATATTTCTATATTTGAATATTTTTAATCATTATCGATGAATATTTGAATATTTGAATATTTCTATATTTGAATATTTTTAATCATTATCGATGAATATTTGAATATTTGAATATTTCTATATTTGAATATTTTTAACCATTATCGATGAATATTTGAATATTTGAATATTTCTATATTTGAATATTTTTAACCATTATCGATGAATATTTGAATATTTGAATATTTCTATATTTGAATATTTTTAATCATTATCGATGAATATTTGAATATTTGAATATTTCTATATTTGAATATTTTTAATCATTATCGATGAATATTTGAATATTTGAATATTTCTATATTTGAATATTTTTAACCATTATCGATGAATATTTCGAATATTTGAATATTTCTATATTTGAATATTTTTAACCATTATCGATGAATATTTGAATATTTGAATATTTCTATATTTGAATATTTTTAACCATTATCGATGAATATTTGAATATTTGAATATTTCTATATTTGAATATTTTTAACCATTATCGATGAATATTTGAATATTTGAATATTTCTATATTTGAATATTTTTAATCATTATCGATGAATATTTGAATATTTGAATATTTCTATATTTGAATATTTTTAACCATTATCGATGAATATTTGAATATTTGAATATTTCTATATTTGAATATTTTTAACCATTATCGATGAATATTTGAATATTTGAATATTTCTATATTTGAATATTTTTAACCATTATCGATGAATATTTGAATATTTGAATATTTCTATATTTGAATATTTTTAATCATTATCGATGAATATTTGAATATTTGAATATTTCTATATTTGTATATTTTTAACCATTATCGATGAATATTTGAATATTTGAATATTTCTATATTTGAATATTTTTAACCATTATCGATGAATATTTGAATATTTGAATATTTCTATATTTGAATATTTTTAATCATTATCGATGAATATTTGAATATTTGAATATTTCTATATTTGAATATTTTTAATCATTATCGATGAATATTTGAATATTTGAATATTTCTATATTTGAATATTTTTAACCATTATCGATGAATATTTGAATATTTGAATATTTCTATATTTGAATATTTTTAACCATTATCGATGAATATTTGAATATTTGAATATTTCTATATTTGTATATTTTTAATCATTATCGATGAATATTTGAATATTTGAATATTTCTATATTTGAATATTTTTAACCATTATCGATGAATATTTGAATATTTGAATATTTCTATATTTGAATATTTTTAACCATTATCGATGAATATTTGAATATTTGAATATTTCTATATTTGAATATTTTTAATCATTATCGATGAATATTTGAATATTTGAATATTTCTATATTTGAATATTTTTAACCATTATCGATGAATATTTGAATATTTGAATATTTCTATATTTGAATATTTTTAACCATTATCGATGAATATTTGAATATTTGAATATTTCTATATTTGAATATTTTTAACCATTATCGATGAATATTTGAATATTTCTATATTTGAATATTTTTAACCATTATCGATGAATATTTGAATATTTGAATATTTCTATATTTGAATATTTTTAATCATTATCGATGAATATTTGAATATTTGAATATTTCTATATTTGTATATTTTTAACCATTATCGATGAATATTTGAATATTTGAATATTTCTATATTTGAATATTTTTAATCATTATCGATGAATATTTGAATATTTGAATATTTCTATATTTGTATATTTTTAACCATTATCGATGAATATTTGAATATTAGAATATTTCTATATTTGAATATTTTTAATCATTATCGATGAATATTTGAATATTTGAATATTTCTATATTTGAATATTTTTAACCATTATCGATGAATATTTGAATATTTGAATATTTCTATATTTGAATATTTTTAACCATTATCGATGAATATTTGAATATTTGAATATTTCTATATTTGAATATTTTTAACCATTATCGATGAATATTTGAATATTTGAATATTTCTATATTTGAATATTTTTAACCATTATCGATGAATATTTGAATATTTGAATATTTCTATATTTGAATATTTTTAATCATTATCGATGAATATTTGAATATTTGAATATTTCTATATTTGAATATTTTTAATCATTATCGATGAATATTTGAATATTTGAATATTTCTATATTTGAATATTTTTAACCATTATCGATGAATATTTCGAATATTTGAATATTTCTATATTTGAATATTTTTAACCATTATCGATGAATATTTGAATATTTGAATATTTCTATATTTGAATATTTTTAATCATTATCGATGAATATTTGAATATTTGAATATTTCTATATTTGAATATTTTTAACCATTATCGATGAATATTTGAATATTTGAATATTTCTATATTTGAATATTTTTAACCATTATCGATGAATATTTGAATATTTGAATATTTCTATATTTGAATATTTTTAACCATTATCGATGAATATTTGAATATTTCTATATTTGAATATTTTTAACCATTATCGATGAATATTTGAATATTTGAATATTTCTATATTTGAATATTTTTAATCATTATCGATGAATATTTGAATATTTGAATATTTCTATATTTGAATATTTTTAACCATTATCGATGAATATTTGAATATTTGAATATTTCTATATTTGAATATTTTTAATCATTATCGATGAATATTTGAATATTTGAATATTTCTATATTTGTATATTTTTAACCATTATCGATGAATATTTGAATATTTGAATATTTCTATATTTGAATATTTTTAACCATTATCGATGAATATTTGAATATTTGAATATTTCTATATTTGAATATTTTTAATCATTATCGATGAATATTTGAATATTAGAATATTTCTATATTTGAATATTTTTAATCATTATCGATGAATATTTGAATATTTGAATATTTCTATATTTGAATATTTTTAACCATTATCGATGAATATTTGAATATTTGAATATTTCTATATTTGAATATTTTTAACCATTATCGATGAATATTTGAATATTTGAATATTTCTATATTTGAATATTTTTAACCATTATCGATGAATATTTGAATATTTGAATATTTCTATATTTGAATATTTTTAACCATTATCGATGAATATTTGAATATTTGAATATTTCTATATTTGAATATTTTTAATCATTATCGATGAATATTTGAATATTTGAATATTTCTATATTTGAATATTTTTAATCATTATCGATGAATATTTGAATATTTGAATATTTCTATATTTGAATATTTTTAACCATTATCGATGAATATTTCGAATATTTGAATATTTCTATATTTGAATATTTTTAACCATTATCGATGAATATTTGAATATTTGAATATTTCTATATTTGAATATTTTTAATCATTATCGATGAATATTTGAATATTTGAATATTTCTATATTTGAATATTTTTAACCATTATCGATGAATATTTGAATATTTGAATATTTCTATATTTGTATATTTTTAATCATTATCGATGAATATTTGAATATTTGAATATTTCTATATTTGAATATTTTTAACCATTATCGATGAATATTTGAATATTTGAATATTTCTATATTTGAATATTTTTAACCATTATCGATGAATATTTGAATATTTGAATATTTCTATATTTGTATATTTTTAACCATTATCGATGAATATTTGAATATTTGAATATTTCTATATTTGAATATTTTTAACCATTATCGATGAATATTTGAATATTTGAATATTTCTATATTTGAATATTTTTAATCATTATCGATGAATATTTGAATATTTGAATATTTCTATATTTGTATATTTTTAACCATTATCGATGAATATTTGAATATTTGAATATTTCTATATTTGAATATTTTTAATCATTATCGATGAATATTTGAATATTTGAATATTTCTATATTTGTATATTTTTAACCATTATCGATGAATATTTGAATATTAGAATATTTCTATATTTGAATATTTTTAATCATTATCGATGAATATTTGAATATTTGAATATTTCTATATTTGAATATTTTTAACCATTATCGATGAATATTTGAATATTTGAATATTTCTATATTTGAATATTTTTAACCATTATCGATGAATATTTGAATATTTGAATATTTCTATATTTGAATATTTTTAACCATTATCGATGAATATTTGAATATTTGAATATTTCTATATTTGAATATTTTTAATCATTATCGATGAATATTTGAATATTTGAATATTTCTATATTTGAATATTTTTAACCATTATCGATGAATATTTGAATATTTGAATATTTCTATATTTGAATATTTTTAATCATTATCGATGAATATTTGAATATTTGAATATTTCTATATTTGTATATTTTTAACCATTATCGATGAATATTTGAATATTTGAATATTTCTATATTTGAATATTTTTAACCATTATCGATGAATATTTGAATATTTGAATATTTCTATATTTGAATATTTTTAATCATTATCGATGAATATTTGAATATTAGAATATTTTTATATTTGAATATTTTTAATCATTATCGATGAATATTTGAATATTTGAATATTTCTATATTTGAATATTTTTAACCATTATCGATGAATATTTGAATATTTGAATATTTCTATATTTGAATATTTTTAACCATTATCGATGAATATTTGAATATTTGAATATTTCTATATTTGAATATTTTTAACCATTATCGATGAATATTTGAATATTTGAATATTTCTATATTTGAATATTTTTAACCATTATCGATGAATATTTGAATATTTGAATATTTCTATATTTGAATATTTTTAATCATTATCGATGAATATTTGAATATTTGAATATTTCTATATTTGAATATTTTTAATCATTATCGATGAATATTTGAATATTTGAATATTTCTATATTTGAATATTTTTAACCATTATCGATGAATATTTCGAATATTTGAATATTTCTATATTTGAATATTTTTAACCATTATCGATGAATATTTGAATATTTGAATATTTCTATATTTGAATATTTTTAATCATTATCGATGAATATTTGAATATTTGAATATTTCTATATTTGAATATTTTTAACCATTATCGATGAATATTTGAATATTTGAATATTTCTATATTTGAATATTTTTAATCATTATCGATGAATATTTGAATATTTGAATATTTCTATATTTGAATATTTTTAATCATTATCGATGAATATTTGAATATTTGAATATTTCTATATTTGTATATTTTTAACCATTATCGATGAATATTTGAATATTAGAATATTTCTATATTTGAATATTTTTAATCATTATCGATGAATATTTGAATATTTGAATATTTCTATATTTGTATATTTTTAACCATTATCGATGAATATTTGAATATTAGAATATTTCTATATTTGAATATTTTTAATCATTATCGATGAATATTTGAATATTTGAATATTTCTATATTTGAATATTTTTAATCATTATCGATGAATATTTGAATATTTGAATATTTCTATATTTGAATATTTTTAATCATTATCGATGAATATTTGAATATTTGAATATTTCTATATTTGAATATTTTTAATCATTATCGATGAATATTTGAATATTTGAATATTTCTATATTTGTATATTTTTAACCATTATCGATGAATATTTGAATATTAGAATATTTCTATATTTGAATATTTTTAATCATTATCGATGAATATTTGAATATTTGAATATTTCTATATTTGAATATTTTTAACCATTATCGATGAATATTTGAATATTTGAATATTTCTATATTTGAATATTTTTAACCATTATCGATGAATATTTGAATATTTGAATATTTCTATATTTGAATATTTTTAACCATTATCGATGAATATTTGAATATTTGAATATTTCTATATTTGAATATTTTTAATCATTATCGATGAATATTTGAATATTTGAATATTTCTATATTTGAATATTTTTAACCATTATCGATGAATATTTGAATATTTGAATATTTCTATATTTGAATATTTTTAATCATTATCGATGAATATTTGAATATTTGAATATTTCTATATTTGTATATTTTTAACCATTATCGATGAATATTTGAATATTTGAATATTTCTATATTTGAATATTTTTAACCATTATCGATGAATATTTGAATATTTGAATATTTCTATATTTGAATATTTTTAATCATTATCGATGAATATTTGAATATTAGAATATTTTTATATTTGAATATTTTTAATCATTATCGATGAATATTTGAATATTTGAATATTTCTATATTTGAATATTTTTAATCATTATCGATGAATATTTGAATATTTGAATATTTCTATATTTGAATATTTTTAACCATTATCGATGAATATTTGAATATTTGAATATTTCTATATTTGAATATTTTTAACCATTATCGATGAATATTTGAATATTTGAATATTTCTATATTTGAATATTTTTAACCATTATCGATGAATATTTGAATATTTGAATATTTCTATATTTGAATATTTTTAATCATTATCGATGAATATTTGAATATTTGAATATTTCTATATTTGAATATTTTTAACCATTATCGATGAATATTTGAATATTTGAATATTTCTATATTTGAATATTTTTAATCATTATCGATGAATATTTGAATATTTGAATATTTCTATATTTGTATATTTTTAACCATTATCGATGAATATTTGAATATTTGAATATTTCTATATTTGAATATTTTTAACCATTATCGATGAATATTTGAATATTTGAATATTTCTATATTTGAATATTTTTAATCATTATCGATGAATATTTGAATATTAGAATATTTTTATATTTGAATATTTTTAATCATTATCGATGAATATTTGAATATTTGAATATTTCTATATTTGAATATTTTTAACCATTATCGATGAATATTTGAATATTTGAATATTTCTATATTTGAATATTTTTAACCATTATCGATGAATATTTGAATATTTGAATATTTCTATATTTGAATATTTTTAACCATTATCGATGAATATTTGAATATTTGAATATTTCTATATTTGAATATTTTTAACCATTATCGATGAATATTTGAATATTTGAATATTTCTATATTTGAATATTTTTAATCATTATCGATGAATATTTGAATATTTGAATATTTCTATATTTGAATATTTTTAATCATTATCGATGAATATTTGAATATTTGAATATTTCTATATTTGAATATTTTTAACCATTATCGATGAATATTTCGAATATTTGAATATTTCTATATTTGAATATTTTTAACCATTATCGATGAATATTTGAATATTTGAATATTTCTATATTTGAATATTTTTAATCATTATCGATGAATATTTGAATATTTGAATATTTCTATATTTGAATATTTTTAACCATTATCGATGAATATTTGAATATTTGAATATTTCTATATTTGAATATTTTTAATCATTATCGATGAATATTTGAATATTTGAATATTTCTATATTTGAATATTTTTAATCATTATCGATGAATATTTGAATATTTGAATATTTCTATATTTGAATATTTTTAACCATTATCGATGAATATTTGAATATTTGAATATTTCTATATTTGAATATTTTTAACCATTATCGATGAATATTTGAATATTTGAATATTTCTATATTTGAATATTTTTAACCATTATCGATGATAAGGTTTTATATTGTTATCGATAACCATTATAGATAATTTAAAGCGAACATTGTATAATGAAAATCTTTTTCATCTTGATTTCGAGCATCTTTAATAACATTAATGAACAATTCATGTTTCGTTCTACTTAAAACGATAGCTAAAAATTTTATTAAAAATACACAAAACCTAATCGAACACTGATTTAAAAAGGTGAATAAACGTTGTGCATAAAAAGATATTGTAAAAACAGTTTAGAGAAAATGGCCTGGCACGACAAAGTCCTTCGATCACCGGTTAATCAAACATTGCTGTCGGAACGCAATCTTGCCAAAAGGAGATTCCCAGAGTTACTTCCAGGTTTGGAATAATTTCATCGCCTTTTATTCATTTCCATATTTTCTTAACGCATGACAACGCGACAATTCCTTCACAGCGAAAGACAACAGAGTGTATTTAAAAAGATATCCACCGACAGATGAGAACAGCGATTACATATCCGCTGTTTATGTGGACGGTGTAAGATTACAGAATCAATATATAGCTACGCAACTACCACTGCCTGGGACATTTAGCGATTTCTGGAGAATGGTAGCCGAGTATAAGGTGGAGCTAATCATCATGTTACAATCGCCAGATTTGGAAGATACGGTATACCATCGGACCGCTAAAAGGACACATGCGATTAGTCAGATGTTATATTGAAATTAACTCTTTTATAGACGTGCTGTCCCATTGTTAGAAACGGTGAATTTAAACCAGTACCATATATAAATATTCGAACGAAGGAACTCGATGAATTTGAGCACTACATATTGCAGAAGTTAACACTCGTCGATAATTCGGAGGTGAGTTACGATATTGTTTTTAAAATCTTCTATCTACCATCTAGGGATCATCCGTTGTTGAAGAACAACAGATAATTTCTTCACGGTATTTTCGCTTTCTTTTTGTTCGATTTAAAATAATTACACATTATTTCATAACAGTCTATGGTCATTATAAATAAAGAGATACTAGGTAGGATATCTTAATTAAGTTAAGAACGGTATAGCACTCGTCTGAAGCGAAATATATCAACTTGTACATCATCTCATTCAGAAACCTGCTATCGAACAAGAGATAACAATCTTGTGCTCCACGGAATGGCAACCTGGCAGAAACCGAGATCCACCTGAAACCATAGCGTTAGTGACATTGTGGCAAGCAGTGCAAAAAATGTTAAAAGGAGACGGACCTATCGCTGTTCTTTGCCAGTAAGGCTATGTCGAAACTTTATAAATATCTTTATACACATATGTCGATTATCGTGAAATGCGCTAAAGAATTTATTTGAAATTAGCGACGGCGTAACTGGCTGTGGACTTTACCTAGCCTTAAGTTTCCTTTTGGAGAGAATGACTATAGAAAAGGAATGCGACGTTTGTTTGGCAATTCGCGCGATTGGAACATTGAACCCCGATTTTATTAAATCTTCGGTAAAATTTATTAAAAAATTACTAAAGATTACTGTCTCTTGATGATGCTAAGATTGTAATGATATACAGTGTATATTTTTGTTCTAGGAACATATGAAATACCTGTACGATGCAGCCACGGTATATTTAAAGTACTTGGAAACCTATGCGAAGCGTGAATAGCCTTACCATTTAATCGAACACAGTAGATTCGATTTGTTACATAAATCAACTCGAGTAACTTCTACAAGTCGTAATCGCTTTCCTAACATGTGTATCGTTCAAACTATAAATTACATCATTGTGTAATTACTTAATACCAAAAAGTCCTGTCTTTTAATTTTCACATTTTCACATACTTTAGTGTCCAAGGCAAACGACTTTCGTTCTTACGAATGCTATCATGGTACATCATAATATACATCAATATCAATGACCTCGTCATAAAATGATTTCTTCCATACCGCAAATTACATATATCCTTTATTCAAAGAAGCATCTGCCTCTCGTTAAATAATCGCAATAAAATAATCGTAATTAATAAAAGTTCGACGGATACATTAAAACATCGATTTCAACAAACGTTTACAGAGAAAAAGATGACTGACAATTATTGAAAATGTACTTACAAAATTCGAGGAGTGAGAGTCACCTTTCACTAGAGGCCATTAATCTGCTTGAATTTGCATCGTGTGCAAAATATAACGATGACGCCATCATGCACGTTTTCGCGCCAAATTTCAGCTAGTCGAAACGTTCCGTTCCCGCCGATATTATAACACCGTCAGGTATAACATTCGAACTAAACGATAAAATAACAATCTCATAGTTTCTTTTCTATTTCAAATGCCACGTACATGGCGAATTATTCGATCAAATTAAAGTTTAATAATGCAAATTTCGGTTTTGACAATATATAGAATATAACGTAGAGATAACTTACATTTTACTCTGAATTCATTGATCTTGTGACAGGATTAGGAAAAATTATTCATTGTCTAGCTTGTCCTGGTGATAGTATCAGGTAAACAGTACGGAATATCGTAGAGAGAATGGGAAAATGTGAAAAAAAGAAGAAAGAAAATACGGAACGTGGTGTGGTCGTGCTTCCCTTCCTCCAGTCGGCAGCTTACACGAATGGTCGACAGAGGGTGCGTCGGTAGCGCCGATAACTCGTAATCACGAAAGGTATACGTCGCGCTGCTGTAAACGTCGATCTCCGCGGATATCTTCACGTGCGTTCTGTGCTATTTGTGTGTCGTTGTCTGAGTGTAAAGCATCGAGAGGTGTGCAAGGTGTGGCTAACAGAGATTTACCGGTTTATCGTTCCTGGAAAGAACCAGGCCGAAAGCAGTCGTTGGAACGTGTACTCTCACAGCAGCAGGTAAGAGATTTTCATCGTTTTTCAGTGTTGGTCGTGTAAATAATGTACGCGTGTGATCGTTTATCATGATCGTGTCGCTCTTTTGGTAATACGTCTCATCTTTCTCGATCAAGTCGATTTGTTTTGTTTGACAAGCGCGAAAGATGCGGAGCACGCGTGTCATGTCTCGATTCAAGGCCAGGGAAGACATATTGGCACGTGAACAGAACCCATTAAAAAATAGACCTCCCCGACCGAACGAAATCGCGACGTTTAAATCGACCATAAGTTGCTTTACAAGTTCGCATTAATTAAGTGGCCGTCTCATTCGTCCAGTGCATTCGCCTAGCGAGTTTACGTTTACGTGTGCTGCGTCACTCGAGCTTGCTTGTTGTTCCTTTTACGTTATATAAGGAACACGCTTTGCGCGAATGTGCCACCACCATCTTTGTTGACGTAACGAAGCGCGAAATTTAACTTATTTCTGTCGCCGACGAATACAACGCACACCACGAACACGATCTCCAAATCGTCTATACTTTGAATATTTTTCGATTTCTCTCGCCTTCTATACATTCGTTCAAAATATTTTCTGTGGAAGGAGACTATCGAGATAACGAATTAAATGAAATTCTTACACAACGTCTGGCTATAAATTACATATTCCTATGTGTATATTTTTCTTTCAACGTGTTTCAATAAAGCTCAGTCGTACGTCGCGTTCTTTCACCGAGATGCATAATAAAATTATCAGTCGTCTAATGATCATCTTTAACAATAACCTCGTATTCGCGACACGCTATTACGCTATGAACGTTTTATAATTTAATCTGTCCTGTCCACTCATTTATCCATTCACAGAACATCCGACCATGGCATATTTTCCTCCCGCTGGTCGGTTAATACGCTTTAAGATGTGACTTCCCAAGTAGCATTGTCGAATCACGTTTTCGATACTGATTGAACTCGTTTACCGATTACCGACCATAAACATATATTTATGTCGTATCAATTAAGAGTTCCCATCGATGTGATTTAAACTTTGTTCGGACAAAAGAGATTGCATTTTCAGTGAGTCTTTCATCGAGTACTGTCTCGTCTCGAGACCTATTTTACACGATATCTTGTCCGCCTGATAAAACGATACGATCCAAGGCGTTAACAAATGAAGATCACAGGAAAAAACTTGATAAGTACGTTCTTGTTCATTTTTTTATTTTAATTTCATCCTATGATTGAAAAGAATCTGCTAGGTCCAATGGTGGAAACTATTTAAAGATAACTGGTAGAATAATTTATTAATTATAAACTAATTATAAACTTTTTATTAAAAATCAAAGGTGTTAAGAATTTTAATATCTTTGGTATTTTATCACTGCTGCATATTTAATATTACGAACAGGATAGGAAAACATATGTGTAGCCTCGAAGCCGAATAGGAAAATAATTTTGATAGCATGAGATTGGATTTCAGAGCTGCTTTCTTATAAAGGATGGAAAATATGACTTATCGTGTTCTTCGCCTGTACTCTTCAAACATATTCCCCACTTGTCCTTCTCTTTTTTGTCAACCTCTCTCATAGTTTTATATCATTGTCCAACCCCCGTGGCAAATTCATGGATATTCCAAATAATTTGTTGGTCGTTCGATGGCCCAAACTGACGATTCGTGCCAGCAGTCATTGGACATGTCCACGAAAATCAGGCAACTATCGTACGATTTCACGACGGTCTCTCGTTACCGTTCCATCCGCAGGTTTCACGTTTAAACTGGCAAGCGATCGTCGCAGGATCGGGATGGCGTGGCAACAAAGACCTTATTCCTTCTGTTCGCGGATCGACGTCGCACAATTGCGTCTAACTCCGACAATCGATCCGACCGTGGCCCAACTTGACAGCAATTTAAAATCGCTTCTCCTCCTGTGAGCCGTACCAAGTGCACCGCCACAAACTATCATTCTCCCACGAGACGTTGTAGACCTTCTTCCGCTTCTTTTACCAGGCGTTATTATGCGGACGCGTTGCTACGTCTAATCATAGAATAAAAGAATAAGTAGTCGAATAAAACTTGAAACACACGAAACAGACGATCTATCGAAAAAAAGAACACCGAAGATAGAGAATTCGAAAAAACATCGATGAAGATGAACCGACGAAAAGTGAAAGCACCGTCTTTTCAGGAGAAATGGCGATCTCTTCGCCCAAATGCGCCAAGGGCAGCGAAATGGAAACGACGACAAGAAGTTGGATAGCGAGACCGATTTTAAACCACGACTTCATTGCTGATCTACCTCTTGAGCTTGTCTACGTGGGTTTACTTAAAAGGAAAGAGGACATCTCGATCGCGATTAAGAGTATCTCTTCCGTTCTGCCAGGTTTCCATCATCTGAAACGTTGCTCCTCAAACAAGTTGCTGTTGGCGCCAGTAGATTCTAGAAAATTATTAGCGGAAACGAAAGACTCCGAGGAATCCAAGGAAGAATTCACTTTGACTCAAGACAAACTGAAAATGATATTAACGGAAAGAGGATTTAACTTATCCTTATTGGAAGACGACTTTCGTACAGCGAAGGTGCCAGCGAGAGCAGCCAAAACGAAAGCACAAGCTGCGCGGGCCTCGAGCATTTGGCCTTTGAACTTTCATCCAGATCCTAACATCGAACAACTGGTCGATGGATCGGTTTTCACGGAACATCAATTGGTCCTTATAGAGAGGTACATGAACGTTGTGGTAGAGGCAGCCAGATTAGAAGCTGTCGGCGACTCGAATTGTAACGGCAGCGCGATGATCGTTGACCCAGTGGATGGAAGAATCCTTGCGGTCGCAGCCTCGAAAATCGATCGGCATCCAATGTGGCACGCAGCTATGTTGGCCGTAGATCTCGTTGCCAAACTTCAAGGTGGAGGAGCTTGGAAATTCGTGGAAAGATTGGAACAGAAGGGTACCGATGATTCGGAAACGTCTGAATCTCCCGCCGACAGAGACGCAGAAAGTAAAATGACCAAGGAAATGAGAATCAAGAGGAAATATATCGAAGAAGCTCCACTTTGCTATCCAGAAACGCTATCGAAAATTAGCCTTCCAAAGGAAGAATGTTTGCAATCTACTGAAATTCGACGAGGACGCAGGAATAACGGTTCAACGAAAACGATGGATTCTAGGACAATCGAACAGACTGAAGCGGCAGACACGAAAAAATGTGGTCCTTATTTATGTACAGGATACTGGACCTTCTTGTTAAGGGAGCCGTGTCCTCTTTGCGCTATGGCACTCTTGCACTCTAGGGTTTTAAGAATATTCTACGGTGTCCCAAATAGAAATACAGGCGTGTTAGGATCCAAGACGGTCTTGCATGCTGTACCAGGATTGAATCATCGATATCAAGTTTGGAGTGGCGTTCTGGAACAAGAATGTCGACAAGCGTTGCAAGAAATCGAGCACAGAAATATGAATTGACTCACACGGCGTATTCGTAATGATTAATGGCTATTTTCTAGCAAGCTATGATTCGCGGAACCATCTAACATTGTCGCTCTGTTACAGACATTTTGTACGTTTGAAGAATTAAAAACATTGAAGGAAATCCTGCACGTGTTTCGATACGATCCACCATGTACGATCATGATTTTTGTAACCTTTGGCAATGACGTTGGCGAAAGATCTCTATCCTTGGCACTGCCTCGTAGTAAGTTAGTAGAGTCGTGATGCAGTGATATCAATGTACCAACCGGTTTATAATTTCAATCAAAAGCAGACGACGCAGAAGATGTTACACGTGGTTCGGACGTGCGTTCGTCCATTATGAGGCAGATATATGTATGACCTTGGTGTCTTAGTATAATTTGCAGGAACAGAGGTCTCTACTCGTGGTTGATACTAGACTTCTTCGTCTATTCGACGAGTTAATACTTACGTCTGTTATACAATCACACGTTCCTAACCGAACAATCGTAAAAGTCGTTCTTTTTTTCCAATACATTCGCGTCGCTCGAATTAAACCTGATTAAATATCTCGATGATTTCC
The DNA here is from genome assembly GCF_910591885.1 of Bombus terrestris. Taxonomy (NCBI): domain Eukaryota; kingdom Metazoa; phylum Arthropoda; class Insecta; order Hymenoptera; family Apidae; genus Bombus; species Bombus terrestris. The sequence goes on along the minus strand of NC_063281.1, from coordinate 10,604,263 downwards.
AGCCGAAGAATATAGAAACAACGTTGATGATTTTTTAACATCTCTTATGTTCAGCTTTTACAGATCGTACGATCGATAAATTTAGTATTTATAAGTGGCAATTACCTAGAAACAAGAATATTTACCTCGAAAAAAACACGATACATGTTCATCGATTAAGACGATTCTGTTTAGCGCATTACGTCATGTTTGGAAAAAAAAAAAAAAAAAGAAATAAATTGTCCATAGCTTCAGGGAACTATTTTAAACATCAAATCGAAATTATTAAGATAAATTACCACGGTATGCGCATTCCCTTGATCGCTTGCATAAGTGATCCTAGAAAGACGTTGAAAATAATTCCGTCGTCGACGCAAGTCTATTATTTCATATAGAGCGAATAGTTTGCCTGACGAACGAACAATCTTGTTCGTTGAAGGAGCGAAATACGCTTCACGGTAGCAAGAGACAAGGTCGCGAAGTAATTCACCGTCGGTGGTCGTTGATCTCGTAGGATCGGTCGAAACGTCGTCATAATAAGTTCCTCAGAGAGTTCCTTGCCGCAGTCGTGCGGATCACTCGGGCTTGACGTGCTAGTGTCGTTGATACGACGATACTCGTAGTTCTGCGGAGCTTTCCTGCACAAGACACGCACCGTTTAATTTGTGTGGAACCGAGTAGCGCGTATAACAATGACCTCGCGGATTAACTTCAATCAGCGAAACTTCAGACGTCTAACCCCGTTGAGCTGGCCAGCTTTGCTGAACGGATGTACGTGCAAAGATGCGGAGAACAACGTGGAAGACGCTTAGGAGAAAATGATGGTACAGAAAATTAGGAAACATGACGATTCGTTTGTCAGTCGACGAGCAGGATGAGTGGCGCTTCAACGTAACTTGGCTGCTGTGCTTTCCACGAAAAGCTATCGGTGGGCAAGATTTCGTCGTGTAAATCAGAATTAAGCTAAATAGCGATAAACGAGACACTGTTAGTATATCTTTCGATAAAAGTGACTTTCCTTTCTTTTTCTTTTTTTTTCTTTTTTTTTTCTTTTTTTTCTTTTTTTTTTAATGATTGGAATATACCGATCTTGTGTGTTCAGCGTATTCGATCGTGTACAGAGTCGACATTTATGGAAAGTTCCCTAGACGACTCGGCCAACACCTGTTCCGTGGACGTATATTGATTTTGTTGTTTCAGGTTCTACTTCTACGATATTAGTTTATCTCGTCGATTTTCTGGGACGAAGCTTAGCGGCACTCTGAACAACCTGAAAGTTTAAGGATTGCTGTCACAGATCAATCTGGAAGCTCGTTCGACGTAAAGGAAACACTCTGATAAATCATCTTCGTCTAATTCTCCGCAATCTCTGTGCAAACACATTTTCGCGTAGCTACAAGAAGCTCTAGTAACGATTAACAGTTGTTCCACGTCCTTCGTTGCACCGGCTGGCACGTGGCTTCGATAACGTTACCCAGAAGCGTATCGACATCCTCTCGTCGCTCAATCAACCTGTGATTGATTTAAGGGAAAAAAAAGAGAGAGAGACAGAGAAAGGAACTCCCTTTGCGTTCCTACGATCTCATTTTCGAAACGAAAACACACTTCGTCTAAAGACAGAGATAACATCTCGTGAAATAATTAATCCACGTGGCAAACAGTCATCTTTTACGACGCAACTGCTCGTCAAACCGATGTAAACGTCGTCATCGTCATCTGAAATAGCAGCGGAACTCGAGAGTCACCGGTGGAGAAAGCTTGGCCCGGGATTATTCGATTACAGAAAAGTTGGACGATATTCGCTCGTCAGATAGAAAAAGCAGAATAGGTCAGGTATTAATCGAAATTCGAATTCGCTACGTGACCAAATACGGGACGATTTTACGAGGTAAACCAAGTCACATTTTGCTCATCAGCACTGAGTGGTTCCAATTGACGGTCGGGTCGACCCTCCAGCGTAGACACTATTGGTCAGCCTTTTAATACCGGCGGTCGCGATTGGATCAGATACCCAGATCGTTCTTAGACAGAAGACATCGCTGGAGCATTCGCTTCAAAACTTTTAACGTCGTCAGTGTCGCGCAATTTGCTGTCCGTTGACGTTCGCAAGGGTAGAGATCCGAGAGACATTCGCGCGTTCAGTTTGTTTCAGTCGGTTTAAGTCGGTCAACGGGTAGCACCGAGCCTCATAAAGATAATCAAGCAGAAGAATACGACAGCGGCAATTGTATCAGGAGATCGAGGCATTTGGCCTGCATCGCACTCGATTTCAAAATAAGATTCGTTTATCGTCGATATTATCAGTGGAAATCAGACATCGATATTTTCGAAAAGAAAGACAAGGAAGCCAGACGAGTATAGTTTTGAATTTTGATAACGCGCGATAAACGTATCTCGAACGATATCCGAAGTCTTCCGCCAGTTGAATGGCTCAAATTTACTGGCTTTTACTCTTCGAAAGATCTTGATCGTTAGCATTTATCTTCAAGAGATAGCGAGGCGAAACATTCGGAAGAAAGAAAGAGGAGTTAATCCGTACGGAAGATTCGTGTTCTTAGTATCCAAGGAAGAAGACATTGCGGGGTGAATTGTTGGAAAAAATCGTCCTTGGTCCAGTGGAAAGGACTTTGAGAAACGTCGAGAAACGAAACACATTCGATTTGGTCTTAAGCCACGAAGCCTCGTCTTTTTCTTCCGGATCAAGTTTATCTTTCCGTCGGCATCATGGAACGAAGGATCCTGAAAATGTGGTGACGACGTGATAGGCGAAGGCCTTCGATTATCGAGACACTATCAAGTGGTGTGAGCCATAGTCGTTAGAAAGCAAACCGAAATATATTTTACGTGTCCAGTGACACTCGCTAAGAGCGACGATCGTTTTTAACGTATCAAAACGAAACGAATTCTTATTGAAGATAAAACAAAACGAAATTTCTGCCAGGAAAGCAACTTCTGATTTACGTTCTATTTTATCGAACTATATAGAAAGTGTCGGTCGAACGTACAGCTTGCAATTCGTAGAACTTTTCCATATCGAAGAACCGAGGATACGTTGAACGAGAGGAAGAGAAAGAGAGTAGCTAGCAGACTGTCTTTTCGCGAGACTTTAAAATTCTCAAGGAAAATAATAACAAGATGCGTTGCAGCCAAGGTGTGGCGATGGTATTCGAGGACGCGTTCGTCGTCTTTTCGCGGTTTCTGTCCCTCAAGTCGCGGGGTTGCGCACTCTTGGAAACGCACCGGCAACGCGAGACAACTGGCATCAAGAAATTGTACAACAGCTTCTTCGTAATGTTCTAAGGATAGCTCTATCTCGAGGAAGTTCGGCCCTTCATTGACGGTGGTCGAGTGATGCACCGTGCACTTCCGAGATCATTGTCGATCTGGAAGGAAAATACGCGGAGGACGCAGAAAAAAGGAGGACGTTTTGGTGAAACGAAAGAATCCGAAAGATCAAGTGGAACGAGGGAAACGAACCGACGAAAGAACAAAAACTGGGAAACCTATCAGCCGCAAAATGTACGTTAGCGCTTAGAAAAGTCGAGCGACAGAGGTGCCCGAGTCCTTGTTGATCCCAAAAAATTTCAGCGTGGATGATCGTTCATGTTCTAACTAAACTCGGACTTATAGTCTTCTCTTCGAATAATAGGCGACCAAAGCGTTCTCCAAAGAATCTCTGAGCACTCGAACAGTAAGGGCGAATAGAATCGTGATTAGAAAGAAAACAATCGATAAAGGTAGTGTTACCCTGAGAAACAAACCCTGGTAGGAGTGTTTCGAGATTTAGGGTCGTTGGATGGAGCTGGAATTCATCATGGACGGCGGTGCAGATGCTTTGAACGGGACGATATGGTTTCCCAATACACCGTCGCCTCCGTACGAACAGCTGTCCCCAGTTCGTCAGAACAGGTGCGACCCCATCGCCACTCAGCATGTAAGTTTCACAATGTTCCTTCCTTCGGACAATGGTATCATCTCGTTGGTACTCGAAGTTGAACGCGACGCTTCACGACGCTCGTTCTCATTAAGTTCGCGAGAGGGCAAAAACGTCCTCCGTATTTCCAGCACGCGCGTTAACCATATCAGCCAATTTTTCTTCTTCGTTTTCGTTCATCGCGCTCTCGTTGAACACGCGATAGAGCCGATTCTATTCGCGCAACTAGCAGTTTGTGAATCGCGTCTCGGTCACGTCGTCGTGGCTCTTCGAGCGAAACCCGTGAAGCTCCGCGCGATTCATCCCGTGAACTGACGATGATCAAACGTTTTATAGGCGTCAATGGGATATCACAGTCCACAAAATTCTTTATGGCAGGATAAATACAACTCACCGAAGGATTCCCCGGAGGACAGTGTCCAAATACGTTCGAGCAGCGAGTCACCCCAACATCTCAGCCCGTCTTCCGACAATTCCCCCAATTGCCAGCAGAGCAGCCTGAAACGTCGAGCCGGGGAGCCGTTGCCACAAATTACGGAACTCGAGAAGAAACATGCTAGGAGAGATGGTTAGTACATGTATATCAAGTATTCAGTAATAGTAGATTGTATAGGAACTATGAAACTTATCGATTAGCATTTAAGAACGCACAATAGGTTAAAGTTCACCGAGCGATCTACTGAGACTGATTAGAAAATTGTTCAGCAAGTGGCGAGATAAATAAATTTCCCTGTGTACTTGTGTCTCGAAGATGAATATACGTAGAAAAAAAATTCGTTCCATAGATTTTCCAAGTTGTTCCTCTATTTTTTGGTGTTCGTTCGAGTCTTTGAATGCACCAGCGTCATTGCTATCATACAGTTCTCAATATAGACATATCATTCGAAAGGTCGTGTCGAGGACCTCGGATACACAGTCGTAGGCACTGGCGATTCTAAGTTCTTATCCCGCTCAATTCAGTCACGTATCTACGGTGTTAGATGCTTTAAATTATCCGCCACCAAGTACAATTATAAAGTCTATGTACTTAAAGAGAACACCAACGATCCGTGGTTTAGAAGGATTCCAGTTACTATGCAAAAATTGTCGTATAACGTTGCGCTTCACCAAACAAGATTCTGTCATTAGAAGCTGCCGAATTACCAACATCGCTTCGTAACGGCCCTAGTTAAGTTCCGAAACCGAACGTACTACGTCTTCGTTCAATTTGTGTCCACGAAGGATCCTCGTTTTCTTGTAGCGAAACGTCCAAGTTCGTGGTTATATATCGGAGCAGATACTGCTCCGGAGAACGTCTCGAAACTGATTCACTAAAAGTGTCGTTCCGCGTTTATTCGACGCCTTTTCGACCACGTGGTCACAGAAACTGTGATAACTCCAGAGTACACAGTGTATCGCAGATTAAGTCCGAGGAAAGAAAGAGGAGAAGCTGATACTAGTTCTCCATCCGAGAGAAACTACGCGAAGGTACATGCGCATCGTTTTTATTTCGGTGGTGTTGCTACAAGTGTGCTAGCTACGGTTTATCCCCTCGTAGAAAGATAGAATGAAGTGGTGTGAAGTCGACAGCGCCAGGTTGCCATTATTGCATAGTCGACGATATCCTGCCATAAGTTCCAAGAGTCGGCGACGAAACGCAGTCATGGCCCTCCAGGAGACCAAGTCTAGGATTGGCGCCATGCATCATCAGTTTTACATCAATTACGCTAATGCACAAGGTTGTACGCTATACATAGGTGTGATAAAATTAGGGAAAATATGATGTTGCATTTAGAGAGGAACATTGGTCTTGCAACGATAAAATACAGGCTTGTTTTCGTCTGTTTTGCCTGAATATCGTATATTCGTTTATTTCATATTTGTAATTCGTATTTCCAGGATCTGTTGGGAACAATGGTTCTGGACAAGGATGGTCGACCCAAGTGGAAGAGCTGGCAGAACATCTTGCCGCCGATTTCGACGGATCTCTGTCGGCACTTGCGGCATCCGACCTCGCGACAGCCGTCGCCTCCTACAACATGAGGTAAATAGAATTTTCTTCGTCGGTTTTATCGCAAGAGGTCAGAGTGATAAGAGCGAACTTCGATGAAACGGAGGTGAGTAACAAAGAAGGAGTGGGATAAAGCGTCGTCGTCTCTTTCAAATTAGTTCTACAGTAGCAAACGGTTCGACGATTTTTCTGTATAGTTATCCACCATGTAGAACTCTATCTTTTTAGTTGAAAAAAGCAGAAGTTACTTGGATCTTTATTAAAGTTCGACCGATGGTCGATCACGAAGAATTTGTTGCTATATGAGCGAGGAGGTTCAAAGCCGATAAAGTAGGTTTCCGTGGAGAACCTGTGTGCAGTGCACGTTACAGGAATGGATCGAATCTCGATTAAAACGTAGTCGGTAGTGGGAACTAGAACGTGGAGTCAGAAATCCGGTTAAAACCAGACACAGTTGTCGGTGTTTCGAGGCTTGAACAGCCGTACGCTGGGAAATCACACCGGCCGCAGACGTTTAGACGCTTTGCGAGTGTCGGCGCGTACAGACACGTGCGTTTCCGTCCCGAAACCAATTGTAGCAACCTGTCAAAACTTTCGTGTCACGTCAAGTGAAATCGATTGAAGAATTTTCTTCGTACAACAACTTTCTCCATTTGCACTCGGACGAACCTATTCGCCGTTTTTAATTCGCTACTTATTTCACTGAACGCAATTAGAAACACGTTTTGCAACGAGTCCTAGATAATTTTCTTCGTACATTTTTCGACCAGGTCGTTAATAAATTATAGATGACTAGTCACATGTTAGTTCATCCAGGTTCAACAAGTTTCAAATGACAGTAGGATACTCGAGGAACCGAACATCCGTACAATCTGCGTGAAAGATAGAATGTAATAACGGGAAGTAGTGGACGAACGAATGATTCAACCATTTGGAACTTTCCGATGTTAGATAATACACATTAAGCGCACAACGTTTGTGCGAGAAACAGCCCGGACGATTGTTAAGAATCAGCTGACGGACCTGCTTTACACGTGGTACATGCCTCGTTGTCGTCATAAAACATCTAGACGATATTTCAGAAAATCATGAATGAAAACTTGTAGAAAACGGTTATCTTCTGCTGTAAGTCTAAATAGGACTGATCCGTGGAATCGATCACGAGCGCAGAGCCAGCATTTTTTAATTGTTTTTCTATCTAGGATATAGTGTAAAAGTATAAGTGACCGTGAACATGGTTTACGGTTTATATAAGATCTATGCCAAAAAGAAAAGTAACTCTTTAACATAGTTAAGAAATGTTTAAGAGAAAATAAATTGAGTGTAGATAAAGGAACTAAATGGTGTTTGTGGAATCGTTGAATATATAGAAAGGAAAGAAATTGAGCTCGAGTTCCGGGAACTGGAAACATGCATCAATATTTGAAAAGTAGGTGAGTGATTAAAGTAAGATTATTAAATAAAACATTTTTTATTCATTTATTACTCGTGGTTCTGTTTGCTCTGCGGCTTAAGGACGACTTCTTTGTTGTTTCTTACAATCAGTTAAGTCTCATTATTCTACCGCCTTTTTATTCGTCAACAAAAACGATAAGAACCTTGTTGTGGCCTTGTTTATAGCATCTATAATATATTAGTAAATTAAAGTGTATTAAATGAATTAAAGTATTATGTGAGATCAGTAATGTCAAATTTGTTTTATTAATTACACTAAATTTGTTCGACTAATTTGTATTTTCGGTGCTACTTTATCGCGATACTACACTGTGGTTGATATTAATGTCGCTTTATTCGCGAACCGGTACGTTCCGGTTTTGGTTGACCTTACTGACTCTTATCATATAGTGATTCTTATCACGGCGGTTCTCAAACTATTATTTCGCCAATTTGTCCGCCTTAATAATTAAGGTACATCGCAGAGACGCATCTTTACATTTTACAATTACAACCATTTTGTTTATGTGGTGTAACGCTCGACAACTGTTGACCCATTGCTGATTTTACGATTGCTCGATTAGACGACAACACGAACGCGAGAAAATCCTATATATGAGAATATCTAAAATCCTTTTTTCCTTTACTCTCATAAAATGTCGTTTATATAAGCCGCGGTAACTCTTTCCAGTTTGCGCTGGATCTTGTCTGACGATGAACCTTTTATCTGTAAGTAAATTGCCAAGAGGTACCCGGATATCTTCGTATATACAGATGCGAGTGTTTCTGTTTTCACGATCATAACTTACAAAAGGTTGAAGTTAATCGGCGAAGTTTAATAGTCGATGACGACTCGACGAAAGATCAGGCAATACAAATCGCCTGTCTTTATAAAAAAAAATGGATCATTATTTTATAACTGATTTGATATTAGCGAATAAAAACACATACTCATGACCGTTTCTTAGCTGCTTGCGTCACGAATTCGTAATCAATAAGCGTCGATAGCGAAAACCGGAATCTGTTGGTTATTATCGGACACATCCTCCAATCGTAAATTTAAATCGATTTTAACGGCATTCTGTAGTAGCGAACGTCGCAAAAACCAAGCGTGACTAGCAGAGGTCCAGTCAATTAAGGAAAACAAACTTGCGTGAAACATAGAAAATTTTCGAAGAAATTAGATTCCACTTGCATTTATCCACCTCGGAGACTACCGCACTTTATGCTCAGTAATAGGCGATTATGTAATTCGCAATACCGTTACAGATCAACCAATGTTAATTTTATGTTAATTTTAATCGTTATCAACGAGAAACCGTCGAATGGAGATTCAAATCGTAGTCAGTGAATACGCGTGAAAAAGAAAGAAGGAACAGGCGTATAATCGTTTGAAATTTGTTTGCAGCGAAGCCCTGCTCGCGTTACCATCGTTGACGGTGTTCAAGCAAGAAGCACCATCACCGGAAAATCAGCAAAATTCCAAGTAAGTTGCCTTAGCACGGTGCAAAATCCGCTGAGCGTTTTTGTTCGTGCGTTACACAGGAGGCATTATCACCTCGTCTGAGCACATTCACGTTCATTTCGTAACCGCATCCTTCGTCTATCGCGGCGAATATTTCTTCCCTTTTCCAGTTACCTTTTCCTCCGCCTATTGACGCGTGATCCGACGATCGTCTCGCGATAAGTCGGTCGTTGGAAACGTCAGTGGCGTTCGATCAGTACGTTGATTAGAAACGGTGGAAACGGTACAAGGGCGGCGACCTGAAAGGAAGAAAACAAAACCAACAGCGGAATTTGCCGCGAGACTCCCCCGCAGAGTCTCGAGACTGATAGGAGGCCTATCGTCACGTTTCTTCGCACAACTATCGGACAAATGGCACGCAGGTCAGACCTTTACTCTTACGAGATTTCTCGAGCGTTTTCTCGACGCGTTACCCCGTCGGTGTCCCGTGCCAGTTCGTCCGACACTATCGTGCGAGAAACGTGATTCCTTTAAGTGCCTGCGTCCGTACGATCTCACGGAATCAATTTCGCGTTTATCTTCACGGCAAAACGATACATATACGCGCGCAATGTGATCCCTCGAATGTTTTTCAGCAAGATTAAACTTGCAAGTTAGCGCGATTCGTGGAACTTATCGGACACTTTTCTAGATTTTGTTCTAGATTCCTTACTCGTTACAAACAACGGACCAAAGAACGTTGATTTTTTTTTGGATGTATTTTTGGATGTTCCGACGATTCAAGCAGTATTTATTTTTAACCGGGACTTGGTCCACCGCTGGAGATTCTGACTCGTGCATCGTACTAAATATCATCGACGCGCGCTGCGATGTATCATAGGAGTTGTTTAAACGAGCAAACTTTTTAGAAGAGAGACAACGACGCTTGGACGAACGTAGATACACATTCGTTAGAAGGGTTAAGAAAGAAAGAAATGGAAACTATAAGAGCGTATTATTGCGAAAGCTGCGCGAGTAATGGATGAATTGTCTGCGTAGAAATTGCCCCTAATTAGGAACTCGGCGTTACGCACAACCCACACCGAGACTAATAGCAGTAAAGTATTTCGACGAACTAGTGAAAACTGTTCGTGACGACCGCGAATTGAGTGTAATTTCATTTCGTATGATACAATCGGTTTCCTCCTGAAACTAGTTTCAACAGCAATGAAAACACCGTCGGATTTAACGCTCTCGCCGTCGGTGTTCTTTAATTTATAGTGAGTGCAGTCTGTATGAAATTAATCGCGAATCGCGTTAATCTCGGAGAAGCACGACAATTGCTATTAGAAGTACATATACGCACAACCTTACAGGCCTCCGTGTGAACGTAACGAACGTTATAGGAATGCACATAGGATTGATGTTCTTTTCTCGTTCAATGTTTGCTTCAGTTTAAACCACGTGTCACAGAGAACAATTAATTCGGCACCAGCGAACAACTCGAACGGCTCTGTCGAGGCTGACAGTAACAATAATGGGCAGACAGCAGCTAGTCTTCATCAGTTGCTTTACTCCTCGAACGAGGAGTATCCTCCAACATCGTCCTCGGGAAACCACGTTTCATCCTCTCAACAAGGAAACGAACTCAACGAGGACTGCCGGTACGTGGTTGGTTTTTACTGCGACTTTCGAACAATATAATGTACAGTGTAGCCAAACATTCAAAGTTAAAATCCTTGCAAAATAAAACATACGAAATGTAGTATGGTTTTCGTGCTAGCGCGGATACGAAAGTCACGCGATTATATAGTAAGAGTTAAGAATTTTATTGACTAACAGGAGAGTAACGTTTCTTGTAGTTTCCAATACGTGCTTGCGGCTGCCACGAGCATTGCGACGAAAGTCAACGAAGAGACGCTCACCTACCTGAATCAGGGTCAATCGTACGAGATCAAATTGAAGAAATTGGGCGATCTGTCGGCGTATCGCGGGAAGATTTTGAAGGTACTTGGTCACTCATTACGTGTTCCCTAGAATAGATCAGGAGATCGTCTATGTTTGGGTAGCAACATCTTAAAAAACGTATTTGTTTCTCAAAACGAAATCAAACGAGCTCATACTGGTTGCAGTATGATGGTTGCGATTATTTCTTGTCTGTCGTTGACAACAGGAATCATGTAATATGAAGACAAAATTTAGCAGTTATTATCATTATTATCATCATCGTATCACCGATATATCATTGACGAATTATTAATACATCTTCCTTGTTCTTCACGCGTAACAACCCAAATGAGCTCATAAAGGTCCTGGACGTTCGAAAGATGTGAGTCACCCAAACGGTGCTACAACGTCTCTGAAGGGACATCCAACGTTTTTGTTTCAGTCGACAATACGCATTTGCTTCCACGAGAGGAGACTTCAGTACACTGAACGGGAACAGATGCTCGCATGGCAACGCGCAAGGCCCGGTGAAAGATTGCTCGAGGTCGATGTTCCTCTTAGTTATGGGATGGTAGACGTTTGTCAACCGTCCCCGTCCAATAATAGCGTGGAATTTATGTGGGACCCCACCAAGGAAGTCGGCGTTTATATAAAGGTGCAGGAAAGGGATTTGCAAATAAAAAAAGAAGATCACCCGCAATTACAGATAATTATCTATTCTCCTTTGTTTCAAAACGTTGCTCTTTCGATCAAATGACGACCCTTTTGCGGTTCGCCAAATTTTTAAGGGTGCGTGAAATCAACCCTGAAACTAAAATGGTATTCGATTGTTGCACCTTAGGTGAACTGCATTAGCACTGAATTCACGCCCAAGAAACATGGTGGGGAAAAAGGCGTGCCATTTCGGATTCAAGTGGAAACGCGACTACCGGGAGGCCCTCGTTTGCACGCTGCATCTTGCCAGGTAAAGGTCTTCAAGTTGAAAGGTGCTGATCGCAAACATAAGCAAGATCGGGACAAGATACTGCGACGGCCGGCACACGAGCAGGACAAGTACCAGCCAAGCTACGACTGCACGGTTCTGTCCGACGTAAGTCGTCATTTCATGCTTCTTTCTGCCAAAGAATAAACCAGGTTGGATGGTGTTTGATTACAGATTCCCCTAGACTCGTTATCGCCATCCAATTTGGTCACACAAAATGGAGGCAGCCCCTATGCGTCAACAGAGGCAGTGTAAGTGCAAACATTAATCTTGTTTTCATTTCATTCCTCCTGTGATATGCGACGTAATCACGATGGCTTTCTATACAACTTGTTTCGTAGATACGCTTGAACAAGTGTGAACCGCCATGTTTGATTTTCTTTTTATTTTGTTTGACCTGTAGCGTCTGTCACTACTGTATGTCAGGATCGATGTTTGTTGATAGACATTTTTTCTCCTTGATCTTTACATAAGAGACTACCAATTTATACCGATACAACAAATCATATCATCGTCTTTTTTCCCTTTCGAACATGTAACATGCACCTGTTGCTGCTTAGCTTTTTCCGGGTTACACGTTTATTTAATATCGTTGTAAAATATGATTACACAACGTGTCGGTGAATGTATGTTGCCATGTAAATTAACCGGCTCGTTCTGGATATTACGAGTTTCTGTTATTTCGCCTAATTAAACAACAATTTGCATCGACCGACCTACTCTGTCGAAACTAAACAAAGCGTGACACGATCTTATTAGTACTGTCGTTCTTTCCTAAAAATGAAGTAAAAAATCGCAAGTATTTTTTATGCGAACGACGTTCGATAATTAACTTTGCAATGCATCAAAGTCCACGCGCTCTCAATGTCACTACTTTTTATGATAACGATGATTAAACGTAAATACGAGTATCGAGGAATTCCGTCGTACGATTGCCATTTTTCCTTGATCGTCGCTCTATTAATAGCTATCGTGATAAGCGAAAGGCAAAGAATATCGTGTCGTTCATGTTATTGAGCGGAAGCGAAAGGGTCAGGTGTTTCATGGCTGTTCTTGACATTCGAGTCGGGAAAGCCAGAAACGACAGAAAAATCCATAAAGGTCGCGTACGTAAGAGACGATCGAGGAAGAAAATCGCGAGTAGAACGATCCTCTCGAGAGAAAGAGCGATGCACAGCCACGTTGCATGATGCAGCTGGTTTGCTTGCAATGCAGAAATGCGGCGCTGCGTTGCCATTTCTCTTGGAACGAGCGTGGGATCGAAGGTAGGGGGATTGATGATGAATCGGAGGTGGAGGAGGTAGAAGTAGTTCGCAAAGTGGTGGCTGAAAGCGTGGCGATGGTAATGGCAATGGACGATAGGAGGCTTGGGATAAGGTGGTGGAAGAGGAGGTGCCAGCACAGGAGTCGCGAAACTGGCTCGAACTGGCACAAGCCGGCATCTGGTAGAGCCGACAACGATGCTCCGAGTAATAGAGAGAGACAACCTCGACGACAAATAAATTCAGAACGCTACACGATACACGCATCGCCGCGCAGCCGCTTCGGTTCTCCGTTTATCCATCAGCCTCTTTCGTCGGAATCGTTTGGTCTTTTCGCGATATACCGCTCGTGAGCCGCTCGTTCCTCTGCTTATTCCGTCGTTCTCTCCCACCTTCTTTTTACTTTTTTTTTTGCGTACATCGCGATACTACGCCGGGAACGGGACACGTTGTTGGTGGAAGAGAAGATAATCGACAAAAACGGAACCCAGTGAGAATCGCAGACATGATCTACCGCTGAGAACGCTTGTTTATAAATAAAACGGTGATCGGTGACTATCTTTTCGTGTGATTTGCTACGTTCCACTGTGACGTACTATAGCTGGCTGATCCTACTGCGAGGCGATCGCTGGTCGCGATTATCCCCGCGAGTAATCGATACACACTCGTTATCGCTCGTTTCTGCGGACCATTTTTACTCGCTGGTTGGCAGAAGCGGACGTGATCGGAGGTTTTCTCTTTAAGCACGAAAGGGGAACGAAACTCGGCAACGGAAGCGTGATACACGTTCAACGTCCAGAGAGTATTCAATCTCGCGTGGACTGGTCAGTGTCGTAGCGGTAATCCTCGGCCAGAGGTCGAGTGCACCATGCACGGGAATAAGTGCTACGATTTCTACCTTGTGAAATAATTTAACAACCGGTGAGATCTTGGTTTTCCGTTCGTTCCGGCGCACGGGTCTACGTCCTTCGACGAATAAAGCACCGGCAAGATACCACACGGATTACTGCATCGACCGTGAATTTAAAAATAAATTGTACACGAATCCCGGAACAGAGAGCTGTCCACGCTTCCTGGCGGAGATCGTGAGCATCGATCGCGAACTGAATCACGTCGATCGAGAACTGATATCGACGCGTAGTAAAACGAACGTCGAAGAGGGAAACTAAAGGGAATAAGGAGGACAGACGCGATCGGAAGCGGACGTGTGATGTCCGAGGGATTGCGACGACGATAATTTCTGCTTAAAGAGGAAGTCCGTGGCTCGCATGCGTCACACATTGTGATTCGGCAATTTTCCTACGTAACCATAGCGCAACAACGAGCAAAGAACACTCCAGATTGGCGAAATATTATTGATCGAGCATCGAATCGAGAGTGAAGCCGCTACACGCCGTTGGAATGCCCTCGTCCGGTGTAGAATTTCGTTTTCCAGCTAATCGTCCGGAATCGTCTCGCGCGTCGAGTATCCTCGATCTCGAATCGTTACGCGTCGACGATCAGAGCGTGGTTGTGCGTGAGATCCTGGCCAGTCAGGTGCTCCTGTCACGCCAGGATCACTTCCTTAGATGACGAGCAGCCTGGCCGCCGAAAAGCTGATGCCAGGGCGGTTCGATTCAGCCTTGAACTGACATACACCTACGTTTCCACGTGAAACTTCCTTTTGAATCCGCGTTAACGCGGAATCTTGTATCTTCGATACAGCTCGTCTCATCGCGGGCACGAAGACCAAAGATATCGATAACAGCAAATCGGATGTTCACTCACGATAAACGTTAGAAGGCCGTTTTAAAAAATCAACGAACGAGCAACTTGGTTAAATCTCGTTCGATCACGTAACGCAATCGAGGAAAAATAAGAAGCAGAATTTTCGCTTACCCTGGCGATTAGAAGTCATTTGTCGTATAGAGAGGATATAGCTTGGCAATTTGATTTCTAGAACAGTGGACAAGCAACAGGAAGGATCGAATAGGAATAGGAACAATCGCTTAAAGATGCGGCCGAACGATTTGCCGGTTGATTGGTGAACGAGAGAAGTCTTCGAGAAGTTGCCTGTCACGTAGTCGACCACGCATTTCGATCAGAACGAACGCAGGTGGCTGTCGATTTAGTTGGTAGTTTCTGGAATTATTCGCGACTTGCCTAGCTCGGGAAAGAAAAAGAGGAGGTATAGTAGGGGTCGCTGGAACCTTCGAGAGATGAAACAGAGAAAGAAGGAGAGACAATAGGAGTACACGGTTGTCATCGAGAGAGAGGATCGAATTATTTTTTTGAAATTTTGCGTGACCGCGAGCAACATCGAAACTAGAGATATCCGGTTCGCAGTAGAGTCGCGTACCAATAGCGATCAGATTCCTACCGATCGTATCCGACCTCAGCCTTCTCCAATCGAGACTTTCGAACGATCAATCGGATCTCAGTTGCGAATAAGGCTTAAAGCTGCCTACGTTTCAAACAAATCTTATCGATAACCGAGGGACTGACGTAACTGTAAACCGTTCTCGAGAAATCGAGGCAACAGACGACGACGACGACGATAATAAAAATGTATTTGCCAAAGGACGAACGCTGTTCGAGGCTGAACCAGCAGGAAGCGATCGATTAACATTGAAATTTATACGAATGGGCGAAGAAAGAATCGGAAATTGGTCGAGCGTTCGCGTATTCAGATTGCATATATTCATGAAAGAGCGAATGAAAAGTCGAAAGAAATCTCTCAAGGGAATCGCGAATCTTTTCACGAGAATATATGCTTGAAGGAAATTCTTTTTGGGAACGTTGATAGAATCGAAAAAGCAAGTAGTCGAAATGACAAAGAGCTGTCCCAGTTGGAAGTTGAAGAGTTGTTGGGCAATCAGATCGACGGAGAAATTTCGCGGAAATGCCTCGGCTTACCTCCTGGAGCATGAAGTAACGGTCAGCGGTGGTCCTCTGCAAGTGGAAGTTGTGGCTAAGTTTATTCATTCTATTTCGGAATCCAGAACGAGAAGAGGTAATCTCATGCGCGGCGGATTAGTCAGCCTGACGATAAGAAAAGGCAGGAACAACAAAAGAATCGACGGGAAGGGGATTTCCAGGCTGATTTTTCGCTTGAAAAGACGCGCCATGTAAGGACGTCGTTACACGACTACAAGAATATTAGCGTTGAGAAAAACGGACGAAGAAATTTCGTTGGTTCGCGTGGTTCTGGCCATTATTCTCGCGTGCTTATGTAACTCGTCAATAAATTAGATGATCTTAAGGTCGGGAATTAAGTTACATTATTTATACTTTAGCGCGTTTAGAAGAAAACGCTCATTAAGAATAATAGATGTACTTCTTCGAACACTGGCACAGCCGAATGACTTAATATTCATACTGTAGCGATAGGTTGCAGTGTCAATTATTACCGTGTTTGCTTTCATTGTGCTTAATGTCGTTAATTCACGTTCTACGCGGACAGCAATCTTCCATAGCGTCTACTTTGACACCAGTTGCCTTGATCAATGCAAAAATACTCGAGTATTTAAACCGAGGATATCTGTTCGGATTTTACGCTCGATTAAAATAAACGTAGGAATCGAAGAAATAATATTTCATCGAATTAAAAGAGATAACTGTTATTTTTGCAGATCACCTCAAACCCGCTCTATAAGTGGCAATACATCTCCGGTGGTAGCGCCTTTGGCACTTTCGGTTTCCAATCCGGGTATCGTACCTCTAGTTCCTGCCTCTGATGCTGTAAAGGAAAATGTGGGAACAGCACCGGCTCTACCATCGCCTGCGGCAATTTTGCCAGACCAGTCCTGTATCGAAGCTGAAGTTAGTTTACGCAAAATCAGCTGGAAACAATATCAATGGAAATCTTAAGCTTTTGCACTGGGAATCAGTTACGTCAGTTACGTGGATACGATTTTTTTTATATCGTGTATGAGACGATAGACGAACTTTGTATTCGCGTGATCAATTCATGTAAATGCTATAGATAAACACGGACATAAGAAATGAAACATCAAACGTGTAAATGATACGACAATGACATGGTCTTACATACTCGGTGGTTATCTTGATTTTTTCAATAAAAGTTCGTGAAAGATTTTTTTCAAGAAGAAAGTTTATCGTTAGAGTATGCTGCGTGATTCGAAAATTACAGTTTCCTTCTCGGTAAACATAAATAAAATAATTGTAAACCTTTTTGGATTTTTGTTACTCAGTTGATAGATAGAAATGTTAAAATGCATTCCGAGTGCAAACGATTAGGGTCTCGGTCCATTGAGAACGTAAATTAGTAAATTTTGTCTCGCGTTACTTAGAGGAGTCCGCTTAGAAGAACAAAAACAACATTCAGTTTAAATATTACGGTAAACTGGAACTCGTAAAAATACAATTTGTCTGATTATATAGGCACCGTCGTGTTTGGCTCAATTGTCACCAGACGCAAACGCGGCACAGACAACCACGTGGCTCCGTGCTAGTCGTTTCAATGCATTCGAGTCCACGTTCGCGAGCTTCTCTGCTTCGGATATCTTGCGACTCTCTAGAGACGACTTAATCCAAATTTGTGGCCTGGCTGATGGGATTCGATTGTTCAATGCACTGCACTCGAAAGCGCCAACCCCAAAACTTACCCTCTATTTCTCGTTGGAAGACAACGGTTCGCTTTGGAGAGTTGCTTACTTGGACAGTCTGACCAGCAGTGCCTTGATAAACAAGCTACTGAACACCTTAAGTTTGCCCCACGATCGACTACATTCTGTACTCTTTCTTGGCCCCCAAGGTATCCATGTAATAGTTACCGATGAATTGGTAGCAAACATGAAGGACGAAAGCATGTACTTCGTTGAAACTATCAAAGGTAAGGATGGGAAGAAGGGAAGGATGACTTCGAAATTGAAAGAGACAACTCCGATATTTAAATTGTATTTATTAGGGTAGAAAGAAAGGAATAAGTTTCATATTCGAATGTAGGAAAGATTATTAGGAAATAATTTACAATGCCCCCTTCAATTTCTAGTCTAATCTAGTCGATAAAAAAAATAATTTAACATTGTGTTAATAGATAATTTTTGTGTTGCAGATAACACGAGCGAACGCTACAAGCTGCTTCTAAAGCCTTCATCGCGTTCCTAAAGGATACAACCAATAATAAATTAATTACAAAATTACTCAGTAGATCTCTCGTATGTTCTAAATTTGCCAAATGTGTCTGTGATTCGATAAGAAATTTACTACTTAGTAGGGCTTAAAAACAGCGTACTTCTTTCGGTTTAAATTATGACGATGGATTTTATGAAGGAATATTTTTCGCTTATTTATTGGTAAATATAGAAGGTGATGAATTGATTAATCGTTAATTAATTTTTATCTTTGGCGGCTATTTTGTGCAAGTAGATAGAAAAGAACAAATAGGAACTTGCTAACAGATAGACGAGGAGATATAACCAAACTCTACATGCAATACTCACTAGAAGATTCCGCTGTAACTATATTTCAGAAGCAGTTGTTGCTTCTAGCGATAAACAAGTTTTCAGCATTACAAAATATACATATATGTGTCAAATTATATATTTTATATGTATTACTTTACAGGAAAATTTTAATTATTATAAAAGTAATATACAGGTGTCTCAGATAATTCTTTTCTCTTTTTAGAATTTAAGTAAATTACTTAGTTTGAAAATTTATTTAGGAAAGACGCAAGTGGCGGTGGTTACTGCAATTACTCAATTCTTGTGCCACGACATGCAAATTTAGTATGCGAATATTGTTATTGTTATGACTATTCATCAGCGTCGAATGAATTGTTATTTCGAATTTACACATTTTACCTAAAACGTTAATGAACAATGTCGCCGATGAATATGATCTCTATGTACACAAAGCGTAATATTTTTTTATTGTCATTAATTATTACGATATCGAATAGCCACGATGCCTAAGAGGACGTAGAACGCATCACTCCTAACGGAACTACTTTGCCAAGGCAAAGGAACAAGAATAGAGAACCAAACCAAAGTTTCTATTCTTCGATATTAAAAGAATGTCTTTAGAAAAGATATAAGTGCCTTATTTTTTCTTTTTTGTTCGTAGCAAAGTGTTAGGATTTATTTAATTAGAGTTTGACTATTAAGAGTAATAATGATTGCTTTGCCACGGAAAATCATGTTCACACTATATCGCAGTACAAATTAGAGGAAGATCAATTTTTCCCTAAACATCTTCGTAAATCATGGACAACATACCAAGTATTATAATTTACTACCAAATGTTAAATCGTAAGTTAGGAATCTTGCAAAGAATCAATTCCAGAATTAATGATAGATACGAATTCCTGAATGGATGTCAATATTTACGATATGGCTATTAACATCGTTTTTCTATATTTTATGTACAATCGAATGTACCTTCAATATGTGAATTGAACCAGTAATGCATCTCAGTGCTCAATACAAAACGCGTGTCGTTTACATCACTCTAATGAGTCGCGTAACAATTGTTAGAATCGTGTTAGCAAATGGGGCAAAACTATCTTTGTATATTTCAATTTAGATAATGTGCGAAATGAAATTACAAGGATAGGAACTTGAACTTCCACTGTAATAAATGGAAGTGTATTATTCGGATGCATGCTATATACATATTTCGATAGAAATTTCGGCGAATATGATGTATGTCACAAAACGGCACAATAAATATCCTTTGTTGCCAAAATATATTGTCCCCTAATAAATGGGTTTCAGTTTTTATTCATAAATATATTCTTTTATTTAACAAAATAGAGTATGTCGTGAAATGTACATTGTCTTTCATTGTACATAAAATGCGATAAATGGTTCCGCAGAACAATGTATACGTTGCACATTCATATTTCTTTCGCCGCATTCCATAATGCAACGCCCCCATTAACCTCGTTCGCGTTACTTTTTTTTCTTCATCTGTTTATTCTTCTTTTTCTCCTCCCGCTTCGACTCCCTCTCCGACAAGCACTTGAACAATTTGTAGACAAAGAACACTAAAATCATAAAAGTACAGATAAAACGATAACATTATCAAATATAAAATAGAACGAGTCCTATTTAAAACATGTCAATCTCGTTTATACGATTCTCTATAAATACTAAACGGTTTATAAAAACGACATACCAAGAATGAAAGTTATAAATAGCACAGCGAAAATAAAAATAGCGTACGGCTGAGAATAAAACAATGTATAATACAGTGAATATAAGCTCGAACTACTTTGCAATTTGTTTCTAAACATTTCGACTACTTCATCCATAAATTGTTGCTTTCCTTCACTGTCCAAATCTTGATATCGCTGAAATATGCTGGACAACTTTTCCTTGGCATGGTCCGGGAGGAGATTTGAAAATTTGTCCTGTATATTGTCGGTCAATATACCCTTCTCTCGCAAAGAATCCAAAACTTTATCCATATTCCGTACACCGTTAAAGCAAAAGTCACAGAATTTTTTTCTAACTACGAGAACCTAGCCGATAAACCGCTAATTCTGTTAACAGGTGAGGACACGATTGATCAAATAATTGTTCGCGGGCAGTGGTTAAGTGGTCGATTAGATAACAGGTAGCACATCGAACTGAGCCGTAGCCGTACACGATGCAGAAATGACGACTTAGCGGCTTTTGTTATGCAATGCAGCTGATAAAACAAAAATATTTACCGAATCAACGCCAGTCTGTTGAAAGTAGTCAGAAGAAAAGGAAAACAATAACCAATATATAACACCCTACCATCGATAATTGAAAAAAAATTGTCTAACTTTCACATCCAATAAAACTAAGTTTCAGAAGGTCAAATCAAGAAAATATTTACCAAAAATGAGAGCAACTACACTCAATAAAGATAAAAGGACCATAGTTTGCATAGTGAGATCATTGCCAGGCACCGGTTGGCTGTCAAGTTGTGGAAAATCATCATTTTCTTGGATAGTTTTCAACAAATCCTCCCTGAGTTTCAACTTCTCCTCATCTGTCAAGCCGGTCATCGAATCGAGCATCCCCAGGAGTTGCTCCGCCGTTGGGAGTTTTTCTTCGAAGCCAGAACCCACTTCCGGAGAAAGTACGGCTGCGTTGGAACCTTCTTCCGGTGCAACACTCGCTGCATTGTCCGAATTTGCTAGTGCAACAGCCAAAAGGCCACTTGCGAGTATCATCCACATCCTAATTAGAAACATTATTTGGTTATATTGGTAGATATCTATGATCATTCCAAGATGTGTACGTTTTCCTCGCAGATTAGATAATGATATTTTTACACGACACCGAAGATTAATAGAAAAGATCGATAATCATCAGATCCTCGTCCATTCGGAAAATTTAGAATCGTTATTTAGAAATAAAGGCAACAAGTACCATTGTATTTGTTTTCCAATTCAATTAGCACGTCAGTTATATTGAAAAATTGTTAGTGAGTTATTAGTGATAATGTTCGAACTGTAATTCATTAGCGTACCTGGGAGGACTTTTCGTTTCAATGAAAAACTATAAGAATATGAGGACACCCTTGGCCACCACGATTACGTACTTGATGAAATGTTTTATATAAAAAAATGGAGGAGATCTTCGAAGAACCGGGCGCTCCTCAAAAAGATGATCGTTTTACTGAAAAGATCGCTCGTGTTTGGCGGGAACATGAACGATGATCAAATATATGACCAACGATTGGTTAAATCCAAAGAGGATCTGTATGTTAGTTATCTTATTGGTAGTCATATGGACGTCAGGCCAACGTGGCCACTTCCAACGTGTTAGCCGTGAAGCCACGAAATGCTACTTAACCTCGCCTAAATGACCTTGCAATGTAGATTAAAACACGTTTAGGCTGACGTATTGCGTTCCTTATATTGAACTAACAATAATATCAGACATTGCATCGTTGGTGGGGATACAAAGTCATAATTATGCGATGATATATGCATTTCGCAAGATTTACTCGTGAAAATTATTTTTATCTTGGAAAATGAACTGCATTCGTGCATTAACCCTTTATGTGATTAACAAAATTGAACAAACAGTTTCCAAAAAGTCCATCTTTCCTTTCTATTAATTGATTAAGGGAGTTATTCTAAGACAAGGAATTAAAAGCTAAATAATAACTTTCTATTTCAAGCAAATGAAAAAGATTAAATTTCGTATAGAATATTTGATTTTAACACATTATACAAAGTATCGGTTACAACATATGTACGTATTCATATTTTGAAGCATGGAATACATAATTCAACGTCAACGAAATTCTTACAATAAAATCATGTAAGTATTTCATATTCGTTTTTTACTGATATCTCTTTTGGATCGTTTACTTCTCAATTATAGGAATCTTTTTAATGAAATGTTTGTATTTTATTAGCTTCAGAGATCTATGTTGAATTAGATAACTACAATCGTATACATGTTCTTATGATAGTAAAACCAAATATATCATAAAATCATGTACCGATATACAACCCCGTGACTGTCACGAGCTAAGCAACATGCGTATATCACACGAGGTCGATGCCATATCGGATTGTTCACTTAAGGGGTTAAGACAATTGCAAGTTTGAAGTATCTGAATCAATGAAATTGTATGTCTACTATGTCGTAACTTGTCGCGTCACACTAGGCTAGTTCATAAGTCTGAATCACGTGCGACAGCTGTAGGTGTTTGACCTATGTATGTACGGGATGCCGGCTTGTTGGCTTTAATGAATTCTCTTTATCGAAAAATTTGTAACTGTCTGTAACTTTACTATAATATATTTTATATAATAAGGCAGTAAAAACAACCATATGATTTGAAAAAGCCATAAGTTCTACAGCGTAGAACACCGCGCTTTTTTAGAAATGTATCTTACCGGCGAGACCAATTACTAAAATTGCAGGTGTTATGAAGACGATATCGCTGAATCCATGTTCGATTGGGTTGTCGAAACCATTGCTAAGGTCCACCATTTCGGGAAATCACAAATTTTCGATAAATTAAAGAACAGATATGTACTGAAACAGGTCTCCGTTTAACGCCACCTAGAAACAGTCTGACGTTATTTTAAGGTTAAGAAATTCATCAGCTAACGGTATATTTTTTATGATTTTTTCTTTAGAAAAGAATTTTTTATTCTTTGTCTTTATTCTATTATCAATTTATCATTTTATATTTATTAATATTACATTTACTGTTACTTATACATACGTTAATAACATATATCGATTTTTAAATCCAGCGTCGGAGAATCAATCTTTATTATTTCATTTATTATATCTATTACGGTAAAAATAATGTCTTTTTAATAGAGGTAGATAGTTGATTCGTAAATGGATCCCTATTAAAAATGCTTGATTTAAGTAAAAACTGTACAGATTGTAAGTAAGATGCACTTACGATTGTTTTATCATATATATATCATTTTATCACAAGCCTTTCCGCTTGTAAAATAAATAACCATCTTTTATAATAACGATTATAAAAGAATTCATTATTATTGTTCATACCTACGGTGCGTTCATTTGTATTATTAATTATGTTTATTATTATTGTACGTTTATACCAAATATTACTATAATATTTCTGTATAATTTTTACATAATTTTCTGAATTATTTTACTAATATACCGTCATCCGAAGAGACTAAAATATTTAAATTTGCTAATTAATTTATTTGCTAAATTACAGTCGAATCAATTATAATTTCAGTTACACTCCCTACATATTCTTGTATTCAACCGGATTTTTTATAATTTTTACATCTTTTCTCGAATAAATGATTGTTACATTTTTTTATTATTCAGAATCATGTTGTAGATAGAACAGAGCTTTTCATTTTTGAGAAGTACAACAATTTTTAACATTGTCCTTTATAATTTAATTACCTTTTACAGTCCCAACATCACTTAAAATTTCGCGCTTTGGCACATTTTCGAACTTGAATCACGTATTACGTGGTAAACTAGATTACATTGTAAAGCCGGTTCGTTTCACGCTGTTTATACAGTATCGTTACGATCAAGCGGTTTGAAAAATTACGTACGTTTCTCAAGTCAGTGATAAACGAAGGAAAAATGTTAAGATTCACAAAATTGTCTGATAAAGCGTATGCACCAGTAAAGGGATCGCAATATGCTGCTGGGTACGATTTAAGAAGGTATATATATTTGTGAAACATATATTTACATACAATTGTAAATAACGTTTGAGGTTTCCGAATTATCAAAGTTTCATATATTAATGAGTACTAGTTTTTTTTAACAGTGCCTATGAATACATTGTGCCTGGACATGGTAAAACACTCGTCAAAACAGATTTACAAATTGAAGTTCCTGACTGCACATACGGAAGAATAGCACCACGTTCGGGGTTGGCATGGAAACATCATATTGACGTAGGCGCAGGTGTTATAGACGCCGATTATCGGTGAGTGTTTAAACAATTAAATTATATATAGTATATAGTGGTTATGAGACAATTATGAAATGTATAAAATAAGTTTCTGAATGTTGAAGCGTGAGAGATACGATGGATGGTTGTAGAGTTATACTATTTTTACATCAAAAATGTTCAAATTCTTATTCATTCATTTTTTTAACATAGAGGAAATGTGGGAGTAGTGCTATTTAATCACAGTAATGAGGACTTCAAGATCGCAGCAGGTGATCGTATAGCCCAATTAATTTGTGAAAAAATAATATATCCAGAACTTCAAGAGGTAGATAGTTTAAATGATACTGCTCGAGGAGAAGGAGGATTTGGTTCAACAGGAAAAAATTAAGACTTTTGTATTCCTTCTATTAAGTTTTGTTTAATAAAGATAATGTTATTTTTGCACATTATTCTAAAAAATATTTTTTTCTATTAGTCTTGAGGATTTTATATTTATCACTATGCACAGGTACATATTTATCATTGTGATTTATATCTTTGCAAGAGGGACTAGGTTAGTATACTGCATTGGTGTTCTTACCAAACTTTGAATATTCTTGAATTCCTTGTGCTTTGCATCAGCTAGTAACTTGAAAATAACATTTTCTGAAGTAGCTATATGACACCCTATTTCTCTCATCCTCTGTGAAAGTTATACAGATTAACCACTATATCCATTTATAATTTTGTTCCTTTATAAGATTGTTATATTTTTACCTCTAAGGCCAATAATCTATCTTCTTGAGTACGAGAAGTACAGCAGTCTGCAACAGTGTGTACTTCATATCCATCTTGTCTTAAGTCGATTGCTGTATTCTCTATGCATACATGGGTTTCAAGACCAATGAGAATAATTGAATCTGGTTTTTGACCGGCACAAATTGTAGAAAGTTCCTTGCTTATCTAAAATTTATTTTAAAAATTATTGAAAAAGGTATTTTAACAGTGTCCTTTGTAGAAGAATAACTATGTAATGTTCATACTTCAGGAATACACATGCTAAATTGAGTCTTTTCAAATGGCCCTTTGGCACCAGAAATATCAAATTGAGAAATCGTTTTACCTAGAGCCTTTGGATTTTGCTCAGAAACGATTATAGGTACGTTTAGAAGCTTCAAGGCATTTATCTGTAAATATATACATGTATGATTTAATCTATATTATGCTCAATGATTTGTACTACATAACCTAGAATCTTTTCAAGTACCGAATGTTAAGAGCCTAAGATCCCATTAAATCGTGTTATCTTATATGTACATATATATTTATATCACATGTTATATCCATTACTGCATATTTACCAATTTCACCGAGTTTTGTGTGATTTTATCAAATTCGAACATAGCCTTAGAGAATTTCTCTTGAACATCACATATTAACAGAACACTTTTACCCTGCTTTAAAACAGCTTTTGCAGCGTTTGTTGCCATATTTACAATAATCCTTGAAAATTTGCGTGATAATATGAAATAAAACGACCCTGCAGAGTTACAAAGCGAACCACTTGGCGAGGTCACTGGTGCAATGTCGACGAATTTCTATATTGCAAGCTAACGTGCTTTCATGTTATGACGCACGTGATATTATTCTGTGATATTCAAAGTTCACGGTCAGTCTTAGCTTTACTAACTTTAGACGTGTTGCATTTAATCGATTTCGTACGAACCCTCTCGATGTGCGAGCAACATAATAAGGTGCATAAAGATATTATAGTAATTATCGTACAGGAGTGTAAATATATTTGTAAGCGCGAAAATGTTGCTTCGTTACATTTTGATCATACATTTCTACAAATGTAGTTCATTCTGTTGATATATCGTTAACTTGTCTACTTGTTACTAGTATATTTGTGTTTTTATGTACAAATGTTGCCGACCGGTCAAGGTACGTATGTATATATTTGTACACAATACATTATGATGTTATAGTATTGTTTATTGTATTTGCTTAATTTTGACATTACCTATTATATCCTGAAATTATATTTTGATATTATCTATCCTTTATTTTTGGAATTACGATTAAGATTTCAATATTCTGATTGCTTAAACGTTTACATGTATAATACTGACGTAAGGTCAACAAAAGAGCAGTAAATGCAAATAATTGATATACAGTTAACATACATACACACATAACTAAATTATATACAAATAGAAACTTAATGAAATTGTAAAAAAAATTCTTTACGAAACGTATCGTAAGGAATTACTAGAAGCTATTATTGATAGTGAAACTATTATACAGATGTGCAATTATAAAAGTATGTTCCAAGAGCATCATAAAATGAAAATTTAGACGTAAAACGTAAAGCAAACGTGTGTCGTGTAAATTTGTAAAACATTTTTTAATATGTATTCAGAGATGTAAATTTAGTGATTTAAATCGACTGGTTTCGCGCACGCGTGGTAGCGCTGCGACCCAGGTGCAAGTCGGATGTAGGATGGCCACATAGAAGAGTGGAGTAGCGACAAGCGGCAGTCAAACAATGATATCTGGGAAGATCGGATGTACGGATTCTTTTTGAGTATTATCAAACTGACCAGATTGATCTAATCAGTTGATCTAATCATGTTTATGTGCAGTTTAGGTCACGAATTGCACAAATTTTAACAATCTGGAAATAGTATTTAATTAATTACCGAATCGTGGTACTTCGATCGAGTTTGTAAACAAAGAATGGCCGGGGAGCCTCGTGAAACCGGGCATACGAAGCCGTTGGTGCAGCTTTTCCCAAAAGCATCCGAGTGCGTGTATACGAGTTGTTATTGGTAAGTGTTTTCACGAAATTTGTCCGATTTTTCTATAAAATTATCGACTTGAACAAATAAACGTGTCGTATTGCGGTATATCTTGCGATGGATCGATACGTTGCAGTAGTACAGAGACGGCAGTGCGATATGTTGCCGCCATCTTTAAAATGTATGAAATATCCACGAATCATGATACGCTATTGTGCACCGCTTTGAAAAGACCCGCGCGTTTCCATGCACTGCTTATTGGTAGAATCATGTATTTTGCCTCTTTTTTTTTTAAATCTTTGATCAACAGGAATATAGGAGTTTAATACGTTCTTTCGAATTAATCATGCATGCTGGCAGTTAGTTCGTTATGAAAGTCTATCGACAACATGTTTCATCCGTCTTTCAGCTTGAACGAATTGCTATGTTTATTTCATGACAAACACATAGCACCTACCAGCCGTACATAAACTTTCCTTTGCATCTCCAGTAACCTTATTTTCATTATCTGTTCCAAAACTTTGAATAATATCGAATCGCGGGTCATACGACTTATCATCTACATTTAACAGTATTTCTATGCGCTGTTTATATTTCTAGTTGCTTGCATATATATCACGAATCTTCATCGGAAAACACTACATGCACTTCCTCTATTTCTGTGCACTGTTTTTCCTTTCTGGTCGATTGTGATCGAAGCTAGCAATCCCGAGTTATCGTTCCTTTTTTTTTCCTGTTTTCTACCACCGTTCGTGTTGCACCGTGTTGCATCACATTTGCACACATCTAAATATCCGTATCTTTGATCATCTCGAACACGGTCGTCTGCAAGAACAAACTATGTTATTCTAGCGAGGAAAATGTATGGAAGCTCTGTCAAGATGTAGCGACCAGACACGGATCGGAATTACAGCATTGCTATGTTGCTTTCGTGAGCAACTCCTGGCGTAGCGTACCGCTTTGGCGACAACGTGCAGGAAAGGACGAGGATAAGCTCGTAGTTTGGGTCAGTTGGCAAAATCAACAAAAAAGAAAACGATTATTAACGTCGACGAGACCACGATTTCTCATTTTCTTTTTAAACCTGTAATTATGATAGAGCTAGCTCTGGGGGAAAAAACGTGTTTGTTTGTATCCATAGGACTTCCACGTAATCCTTATCTACGCACCCGACGAAAGGGCGGTTGTTTACGATTTAGATAGCGCGTTGCCGTTTCCGACGCATTTCTGGAAATACGCGATGGAAACGTTTAGATCGGACGAGGTTCTACAGCCAGAGCATCACAGAAGATTCAGAGTGATCCCAGCCAATGTGTACTTGCGAGAATTTGCATCGGATCGACATCATATGAAACGCGAGGATGGAACATGGATCAAGACGCCACCGGATTATCCGCCAATTTCAACATCAAGTATGTTTATCGAATAACGTTAAGGCATGGCTACGCAACTATAAAGGGATTTCTTTCTCTCCTTTTTTTTTTCTTACTACACATGTATTCGTTTCTTCTTTTGCAAACATTCCAGCGTGCAAGGACAACTTGGATTCCTTTATTAACATGGATCCAGGAACCGGGTTCGGGGTTGTATTGACTTTAGACCAATTATTCGACCGATTTCATAGGCCGAATGCGATCCCAACGGCTCCTCGTACACCTCACCCGCAACCTACACCGACTTAAGTAAACTGCTAAGTAAGTTCCGCAAGGATAACGATTGTCTGCTTCGATTTCCAATTGTCAACAAATGAATTGTATGGCCTAAGGGAATTGGTTAAGTGCATGTACCTTTGTGAACCGAAATTGGGTTAATATTCGATGATAACATTTATCTAAGCATTATTCATCGTTCAAAATCACAGCTATATCTCTGTGAATGACAAACCGATCATTTTATTTCTATCAACATTCTTAATTCGCTATATAACCTTTAACACTATTCCTGTTTATATGTATCTCACGCATTTTTTTACTCCTACCTCTTAATTCGAATTTAAATATAAGGTGTTCCATGCGACGCACAGGATTTCTTTAAGTGCCGTTGTTCGAGCGCTACAAATATTACACAGTGTGAAAAACCCGTATAAAACCGTATATTTAAGATTTTAAGTATATATAATGGATATTCGTGTGGATCCATAAATGGATCGTACAATTGGAACTTATTGATTCTACAAACAATATGATTTGAAAATCCAGCATGATTGTTTCTCGATTTAATAATAATGATGAAAAGCTGTTCTTTTTTCGATCTTACCTCATTTGACAAAACCGTATAAGCTACATGATGTAATATGTAAATTATTAAATATTGAAAACAGTGAAAACCATAAATTTACATAAAGATACTAATGCTGATGTTAGAAATTGATTTATAATAATGAATTTGTTGTATATTTGCTTGTCGAATCGCAGTTTTCTTTATGAAAATTTTACATCATATGAAAATGGGAAAAAGAGAAGGAAGCAGAAAATAGTGATGAAGAGAAAGAAGAGAAGGAAGCAGAGGGAAGGAAAGAATTAATTGATACCTCTAAATCTATAAAGCCTTTTGTTTCTACTGTGATTCCAGGATTCAAACAGCAATGATTTAATGCAGTATATGGAGACTTCAATTGAGCGTATATACTGCTTTTGTCTTGCATGATTGTGCCCTAAGGGGTATATAGAAAATAAATTTTCACTTGTGATTAAAAGTGATTAAAAGAAATATAATATAAACAGATAATATTGATACATTTCTCCTAATAAATTATCTATCGGCTACTAAAATTTCACATTATTATACAGCTTTGTTCTGGTTTACGGTTTGGTACGGGTCTTTCCTACTATTATCGTTGAATGCTACGGTTCCAGCGATACTAAATTATGGGGTCGGAGCCTCCATAATTAATCAATAACAATGCAAGGAGCAGTAACAGCGGGGAACAAAAGAGAGCGCCTGGACAAAACGCATTTGATCAAAGGGCGTAGAGCCCCAGCTTACCGTTGCAAAGTTCAAGATTTGCTGGCTCCTCTCGTTATTCCTCGGCTCCTATAATGTTTGGACATTTCTCCATTTCAATAAAGAAATCAAAACTTACAAGAAAGATCCACGTCTTTAGAAAAACCAATTCTTTTATAACGATAGTTCTACTTATGTGTAAAAATGTACTTGATACGATTAGACACAAGTAGCAATATCGTGAGAAAAAAAGTGGTTTCTGCAAGGACATGCGCTTTTTCCTATAGTGTCGATATCTATTTGCCTCTATTTCTAGGCTATGCTGATACGTTATTTGTTCCCCTCTTTTTAAAAGTCTTTTTACAGAACCTTGCCAAGAACCCCATCTCTCTGTGTTGTCTGCTACACATTAACTATCGACCATGTTCCAAGCTTTTGGGTTCTGACCCAAGTATTGGGGATGACTGTTCTCGTCTTCATACGTTTTATCATAACGCGTAAATCTTTATCGCGGCTTTGCTCCATTGGTGGTGTTATCGTTATAATTATTGTGTCTAAGACTGACGTATTTATGGACACATTCGTTCGACGAAGTATTTACTAGCGCTTTTATTAGCGCTGATGCACAAAAAAAAACGAGGAAAGCGCTTATTATTGTTGTGCAACCGAGATAGTAAGGGCGAGAACGTGATCTTTGCGATAATGTAAAATAGTTATTGTAATTCTTGTGATACTTTACACTTTCTACTTTGAATACCTACGTATATACTGATATTGATACTAAAAATTGATTCTTTATAATATGCAGTGTGTTTGCTTGTCGAAACAGAATTTTCTCTGTGAAAATATGATCAATGGAAATCGAGGCTTAATTCGATCATCCCACGCGAACAATTGTTGCCTACATCGAAATATTATTTTCGAATCAACGAATGTCCCTTAGACTCTCGGAAATAAATTTTGACAACGAAAATCTCGGAATCTTTGAATCTCCCTAAAACAGACTACATGTATACTGTATCTACGTAGTAGATCTCTTACATTACTTTCCATTTACTTCTCTATTCGCTTATTTAAATTGAAATACTCCAATCGTCCTTCCTTTTGAAACTTCGCGAACGTAAATTTGTATTGGCATGTAAATTGTTACGATTTCAGTGAGAATAACTTTACAATTGCAACAAGACTATGTACTCGTAGATGTTTTAGCGAATCTATTGTTTATAGCTGTAACACGGCGTAATACGATGCGACAGAAAATCTAATCGACAAGCGAATGCAAACGAGCTGTCGGTTCTTCGAATAGATTGAGAATCATTGTTGAAAAAGGCGAAGAACCGACAGTCGCGTTTATAGTCTAAGGGTACGTCCACTCTTTGCCTTCCAACATCTTTCACTAGATCTCTTTGTCTTTATCATCGACATGTGTTTTTTCTCCAATTCACTTTATATCACGTTGCTATTTGCATACATACTTGTAAGCAGACTTATCACCGATTGTGGGATAATTAATTAATCACTGAATGTACATATATCATTCTTACCAGTGTTGGGTAGATATCATTCTCACCGTTGTTATTCGAAATTTTTTAACGGGCAAGTAAATCTTTCTTTTTCCAATTAGTTATATATATATTTTATATATTATATATATATATATATATTAGTTAAAGTATTAAATATAAATATATAAAAATAATTTATAAATCTCTTGAGGTACATATTATATTTATTGATATATCCTTGGAAATGCAATTTATATATATTATTATTATTATTATTTGTAATACGTAATATATGTATATATTATATAAACGCGCAAAGAATAATTAATTTATATATTCCTCAGGATATATTAATAGAATACAATAAATATTTCAGGATTTATAAATTATTCTTATATATATAAACGAGAGACTGAAATAAGGGTATATATGTATAATAATATAAGTTACTTAGATAACATTGTCTTATCAAGGGATAACATAAATAATTCCAGTAACGAGTAGCTCCAATAGTAAATAAACCATTTATTAATTAACTATTCCCTTGCTATTTTTATTTAATTGAAATTTTATTCGAACACATACCCAACACTGGTTCTTGTCGTCGAATGTGATCATCGCGGAAAGGTCTTGTCGCTTATACATCGGCATCGTATCGTATGCGAGAAACTCGGGACCGACGTTTTTAGCATGTAATATCTTCGATTACCAAAATACAAAATGAACAAAAAAAATTTGAGAAAAAGACCTAATCTCTATCGTTCAAAATATCGCTCTAAATATATATATATATATATCAGAAGAAATTACTATATTATCATGACAGTGATCATTATTATAATATATATATATTTATTAATATTTCATATTTATTATATTGATATTTTTAATTAAATCGTATCTATTTCGATACACCGATGAAAGAGAGATTTAAAATGTTAAATTATGCAATTTATCGACGTTTGACATACTCTTACCATTGTCGTTCTACGATACACATATAATACATATTGTACAACTTTTTGGAAAAGCAACAAATCACAAATCTTTTTCGCATGTTCACAAATAATTATAAATGGGATAAAATGAAATCTATTTCCAAACTTCGTCCTTTCTATAATCAGTTTTAATAAATGGATGCACTCCGTTTGTCTCTTTGAATTTTTATCGATGTACTGTTTCGATTTTTACGAATCATTACCAAGATCCTCTCTCTCCTCTTTCTCAGGTCAGGTGCCACAGTGATACAACAGAACCAAAATGTCGAATACTTCCAAAAAAAAAAAAGAAAAGAAAAAAGAAAAAAAATGGTAATCGAAGTTTAATTCTCCAAATGATTCCGCTTTTTCTTTTTCTTTATTGGGTATTTATCGAATTTTTGCGTCCAAACTGTTATGGAACATTTCTTAACAAACTTTTTTCAGCATAATCGAGTTTTCTATTCTCTCTGTTTAACATGCTTTGTCGAGATATTTGGTGTTTATTGAAATTATCTGTAACAAAGATTTTGCTCAGTATGCGCATAGTATTCCCGGCGTACGTTTGTTACGTTTATTATGTATCGTGTTACACTGTTGAAGAAGAATTGTACTGTAGGCATCGGAGAATTAAAAAAAAAAAGAGGCAATGGCGCGCAAATTTTCAAATGTATACTGTATTCAATTTGCAAAAATATATAATATATAATTACAAAAGTTACATATTGAATTATGGTATTAGCACCCCGCAACGCAATGAACGCATTGTTGAGTATACTGTCCTATTTGTATATACTTATTCAGTATACCGCCCTTACGTTTCAGCTCGTTTCGTAAGGAAATCTTACAGTTTACAATGCAATTTCTACGTTTAAGATTGCTTAATTATTAGCAAACCTTTTAAGTTTGTGTAAGTGACATTACATACATGCAATATTACTGTCAACAATTCAGTGGTAATTATTTTAGAAAATGGGGATTGCAGTATGACGCACAGTGAACGAATGAGATTGTTAGTAATTTAATAAGATTGAAGATTTTCTGGGTGTCAAATTGCATCGCATTTTCGTTCATAATTGTCGCTCTATCGTGTAATATAAATAACTAAACGTGATACAAGTATTAACTACATAATAGTAAGGGGCAATCGTTTTCATGCTAATCGTTCGTCATACACCCTTGTTTTCTTAGGTCGTTAAAAAACAGCCTGAATATATTTTTTTTAGACTTCTACGAAGTATTTCGAGGATAATACTAGTACAATAAATATTTATAGAATAACAGACATGTAAATAGAAGTTAAGTAGTTGCTCAGATTGACTTACATTGATGCGATCAATGATACGAACGTAAGTAGGTGCATTGATTTCATTCTCTTATGTTCTCGTTTCCCAACGATTAATTAATATTCTTTTCGTTTTATTGAAACAATTGGTATAAATTAGAACGTCGATTAAAATATCTAGATAAATCTGTTCTCTTTGTTCTCGTTTCTCACGGTACAAGCGTCCTTACCAATATACATATAACTAGGTTTTTTCCGGGATTTCACGTTCGATAGTACGGCCTGTAAGTAGACATCGGGATATTGTTTTTCGATAAATGGTGAACATCACCTTGATCGTATTCCACGTCGTTGTAAATTCCGCTTTGATTCTAAAAATAGAAGCATCATTGAATATTCAAAGCATCCGAGCGTGGAAAATGACATATTGGAAAAACGAATATTCACCGCCAACGATGACCTGGACTTTGGCCTGGGAACATGAAAACCACTATTCTGCGGAATCAGATCAGCCCTGTCCTTATCTTGCGGCTCGGAATCCGAGCTGTCTGGATCTGGCTGATGTCTTTGTCGTGGTCTTGTCGGAGCTTGGAGTCGTGGCAATGGTACTGGTGGCAATGTTCCATGGATATTGAGAGGTGGATAACCGAACACAGCGGAACTTGGTCGAGTTGGACCCATAGGTTCCGTCTAAGATCAAACACAAATTTAATATACCTTTTGTCGGAATAAATCTTTCAAATACAGATGAAAATATAATTTCTCATTGTTTCATCTCTAATCGTTTTATCTTTAACTAACAAGGAACACTGTCCAATCGATGATGCGATACACAGATCGTTTGGTGTAATTCGGAAGATGTGAAATAGAGTTCACGAAATTTTGAACAGAAATGTTATCGTCAGCTAGTTTAGGATATAGGTATATTTTTATGAAAAATGGTCAGCGAGGTCTAAATGACAATTTTCGTGGCTTCGTCTAGTCTACTCAAATATTTCGAAAATTATTTTTATGAGTTTCGTAGTATTTTCTCT
This sequence comes from Bombus terrestris, assembly GCF_910591885.1. Lineage (NCBI taxonomy): Eukaryota > Metazoa > Arthropoda > Insecta > Hymenoptera > Apidae > Bombus > Bombus terrestris. Next base: position 10,569,412 of record NC_063281.1, on the reverse strand, counting down.
TTCCGTAATTGAATAGTGTTTCTTGTAAGCTTGTGATATTAGTTAAAGGAACGCTGTTATCGTCACTCCTGTCGCTTACAGCGTATACATTGGCAGTTGCCATGTGGTCGCCAAAGTGTGCCCACATGTAGGGTGGCAAGTTGGTCGGTGGCCCTTGTTTCACGGAAGCAAGAGTACCTACAGAACCGACCCTTGCCAAAGTTCCTGGTAGGGTACCAGGTATTCCACCTTGAATGTAACCGTAGACCGGTGAGCCGACCGATTTCTGTTCACGCGACCACCTTCGACTGTAACACGTATAGAAAATGAATTTGTCAACTATTGCCCCCTAAAATACATTTCATAAATTATATAAAAATATAATAAAAATGTATCGTTACCTCCACATGATCAGACATACTAATGTCAGGACTATGATTATTAAAGCTGCTACAGACGCTCCTATCGCTACTCCCAAAACCTCTCCATCGACTTCACATTGGGTACCATAGTAATTACCAGAACACCTTTCGGCCAAAGCATTATTAAAAAAATGAATCATTTTTTTATTTTTATTATTAGGTATTTTCATTTACTTACGTGCATTGCATGTGGTCACCCTGGTAAGAGCACGACCCACGATTATTGCAATAAGTCGAAGCACACGAAATACATGTTCTACCGGATTCATTAGGATCGTCCTTATGAGGATCTTTCAATCCAGGGTTACAAGTGCAAGTAAACCCACCCCAATTATTCGTACAAACCGCCGAAGAATGACAATCGTTCAACTCTGACGACGCACACTCGTCCAAGTCTATAGAGATTAAAAGGTATAGATTAACTTTTATTTTTTATTTAATGAAGCTCGTTTAAAATAGAGAGTTATTTTTTTATGTTCACCTTGTAAATTTGATATAGATCCAGGTGGGCTGTCAACGTAAAGGGCGCTGTTCCCTATATTATTGCTTCTTCTGTGAATAACACCGAGCAGATGTCTCTGTAGCTCCCCTGCTAAGCTTGGTCTAATTGTTCTTGGCTCATAAGTGAGTTTCAAGGTTGCATTCACAAAGACACCCCCTTGTCCCTGGCTCACATCCCCTTGATATACTCCATTTATGAAGGAGCCCATATACTCGTCCGAAAATGGCGTCATCGACATAGCAGATTCGATCTAGGTAACAGGAAAAAATAATTGTTTAATATTTCAATATTTTTCAACATATATGATTGAACGTTAAATTAGCTCACAGCTCGATTTGCTTCGTAGGCCAATGTTTGATAGGGCTCAGAATCTCTATCGGTAAATCCTCGATCCCACACCACTTTTCTATCGTAAATCTTATCCACTCTGATTGATACCACGATACTTATAATTTCTACAAACAATTAATAGTTTGATATAACTTACATAAATTTTTAAAGAATGTGACTTTTCAAATATTTACGAACTTTTGCATGGTAAAGAATGCTGCAACCTCGCATATCCTGGCTTACAGTGGCACGCAGATACTCCTTGAACAGTGGCACAGGCCTCGTGCTGGCTGATGTCACAAGTGCTCGTGTCACCCACGATACAAGTGTCAATTCTAACCGGAGGCTGAGTTGGTCTTCTATGAAACGTCGGTCTTCGAATAGGCGCGCTGGGTCGTGGAGTTGCTGTCGGTGGATCCGGCTGTGCAACTGCAAATCTGTGAGAGCAATATTGATTTTAACATATCTAAATCGAAAATTTAAATTCAAAAATTTGAGGTTTGCACTGAAACATTGAAGAATTGAGTCGAAAGATTTAAAAAGCAAAATTGTTGAATTTGCCTTCAAACACTTGAATTTAAATTCTACACTGAACAATCTTTTTTATTTGTTATCTGTATCGAAATTTGTATGAAACACTAACCCTGTGCCAACAATGGAGGGTGGTTGAGTTCTAGTGGGCTGAGGTTGCGTCTGCGCGTGTGTCGAGGTTCGATCAGAACTTTCAAATAGATTTAAGTACGTTCTCTTGCCGTCGATGCTAACGAATCCTTGGCCCTCTATCGCGGAAGTTAGGATCACGTCCGCGTTTCCTCCATTTACTGGTACTCTAACACCCTCTCCTGATCACGAAGGTCGTGAGAATTATAATTATTGATGGTTAGGGTTCTGTGTTAATAAAAGATGTCAGTGTTTACCTGAACCTCCACCACCTGGACCTTGAATAGCCGAGACCGTGACATCAAAAATATCACCGAGAGGTGGATGTCTTGGTGGTGCGTAAGGTCGTTGAGTAGCCAGCCCTTGAGTTCCTGTGTAATCCAAGGTATCGTCGAGGACGATCCCTGGTCTGGGTCTGTAAGCGTAGCGATCCGTAGGGGCTACAAAGGAATTTAATTGAGCATAACAGCTTGCTTGCCGTTACAAAGGAAATTAATTAAGCATACTTGTTCGCCGGAGCCGCACGAGGAATTCATTATAGACTGAATGCAATATTATCTTATCGAATGAAAAAATTTCACGGGACGTGCATCCGAGCGAATGTCCTACCTGAACTCTTCGAGAACGTATTCGAGGCCGAATGAACTACACTTTTCTCAATGGCTGGTGGGGTCTTGGTGAAAGACGAAGGTAAATTCTCCGTCGGAGTTGGAACACTCGAAGCGATTGTGCTTTCTGATTCAGACATCTTGCTCGGTTCCAAAACTACTGTACTCGATACACTTGCTGTATTACTCGAATCGTTATTCGTGGGAACTGGAGTCGATTGAACGACCGGCTTCGTGGGTGTTGGTTCGATTACCTGAACCGACGAGATGGTTTCGATATTTAACGTCGACGTAGAATAAGATTTCGTCGACGTTTTGGAAATATTCGCTTTATTGTTAGGCTTTTCGTTGTTCGTAATGGAACTAGATCCTTGAGGGTCGTTGATCTTCGAAGCCTTCGTAGGTTTAATTGGAACATCCAGTGGTATCACGGGTTTTGGAGAATCTACGTGCTTCGTGAAACTCGTTTTGTCACTAGACTGAATCGTAGATGTCGTATTTGCTTTAGACGGAACTTGATATTTAGTTTCTTTTTTGGTAGAGTGTTCAGGTTCGGTATTTCTCGTCGTGTTCTTATTGATTGGTCTTTCCGTGGTCTTCGATTCCGTTTTAACTTTTTGTTTACCGTTCTCTTCTTGACCCTTTGTTATATGCTCCAAAGCGTTCGTAGAAGCTTCAGTCTGATCTGTTTCTGCCTGTTTCGTGGAGGATTCTTCCGGCGATGAAAGTTCAGGTTTCAGGTCCATATGCGGTTTATCCGAGGTCTTGTCGTCTTGTTCCTTCTCCCGATTCAAAGTGGAATTCGTCGATGGTGGTAGCGGTTTGTAGGGTGGAATTGGTCGTCTATTTCCACCTGATGATTCAAAATTAATTGTAATTTAGCAAGAACAACATCAAAGACAACTTAGACTAAGAGGATATTTTTAAAAAGTTACCAGGACGATTCCAGGTCCATGGGCGATTTCCTTGGGGAACAATCTGTTCTGGTAATGGAACTCCATTTACGAAAGGTCTAATTGGACGTTCAGGTGGTAGTTGATTAATCAGTGGTCTGTCAGGCGCTGGTGGTTTTTCGAAAGGATAAGGATGATCAGGCGGCGGGGGTGGGTTCATTCCAGGTGTGTCAAAATCAGGTGGTAATGGTGGAACATCGGAAATTCTCGGTGGTCCTCTGTTATTAATTCTACAAAATTACAAATAAATATTATTGTATAACTAGTAGACAATATAGTTCTATTATTATTAGCTGGTATTTAAAAGATATCCATTTATTCGAAAGGAAATTAGCGTAAAGAGCGTTGTAAAAGACTCGAAATATAATAGAATTACGTTCTAATCATTTTTTTACCAGAATAATAATTATATCTCGATATTTATCAAAAATGTAAATTTGCATAACTATTCACAATCTAATAATCGTATATAATTCACTTGTCAGTGTACCTGGTAGCCTGAATCGGCCTCAAAGGTCTCACCGTGTTGGCAGCAACGTTCACGTTCCCATTCAACAATTTGACAATACCCGTGATAATGTCCTGTATATCAGGATTTGCTTGCCGATAACCAGGAGAGGCAGTTTGCAGAATAGGTGGTGGAGCGTGGTCGCTATAAATCCTCGGAATCTCTTGGCGAGCTCGTCTTTGTTGATCTATTGCCTGTAAGTACTGTGCCTGTTGGTTTGACACTCCAGTCAGTTGATGGGGCTCCGACAAGAGTTTTGATTCCTGCGGAGCCCCTAGTCCTTCCCCCGACATGGATTCACTGGTCGTTGGAGATATGCTGTTAATCATCGAAAAGGTGTTTCTCGTTTACCCTTTCATTTCTAACGAGTAGAATGAATATGATTGTGAAAATGTTATACTTGAGAAAGGTGAAAATTTATCAATGAAATCTATCGTAAATCCCTCGTCTGATCGCTAAGAAACTAATGACGATAACTTATTTTTGTATTCTATAAACTTTGCAAGATTTATATCGACATATATAGCATTGTTATGTTTATTATAATATTATTATTATTATATATATATACAACAATCTGTACCTAATACGCGAAACAAATTTCTATTTAGGTTTTGTTTCTTTAGTCGTCTGTTGATAATTTATAAGAATGTAAATTTGCATAACAAATAACTGTGATTTTCTGGATGGTTATCGAATATTTAATCGACTTACTGGTAATATTCACCGGGTTTAACTTCGATGTTGTTTCCATCGATATGGTCCACGTGTTTTGAAGAAGTCAGTTCATCAATGGATTCCTCGTGCCTAGTATTTCTGACCTCGAATCTTATATCGTCTTTATCGTAGTTATCGACGCTTTTCGAGCTTTCCAGTTGAAATGCTGGAACAGTTTTTTGGAAAGTCGGCGATTCATCACGATGGAATACACTCGAGGTTCTTTCTGGTCCCGTATAGGCACTGGCACTGAGAATTATGTCGTCTTGGGAGGAACGAGACGACGTTGGATCGTTCCGGATAGCCGAGACACCTGTGAACAATTAGACAACAGTTTACAGTCACTGACTCATAAATTATCTGCGCCCGTGCACGATAGAACGTTTCATGTTTTATCGCTAGCAAAAAGCAGCGATTATCCTGAAAGAAAATAGATAATTATACTTGGATTGAAGCGTGCTGAGAACTTTGTCGGTTGCGTGAGAAAGACGTCGCGTCGATTCAGCGAAGATGAAATAATTTCGCTACGAAACGGTACTCTTGAACGATTCTCTACGGTATTATTCGCTGATTTTTGTTCTAAGCATCATCAAGTAACATGCTCGGAACACCTTTCAAAAGCGATGATCGATCGAAAGCGTAATGCGTAATTCTACGTTTCCTTAGACGTCAGATGTACGATCAATCAGGCATTTACTTAAATCACCTTGGTGATCGCAAGAAACGTCGCGATGTCGATAGCCATGGAAGGGTCGCGATCGAGAGTCGCAAAAAATCGAGAAGATCCTCGGCCGATCGGCAAGGAAAACGGTACTCGAACGGTTGACATTCTCGAGGCTGGTATCGAGTGGTTTGACCAATCGTGGACGTGACGCGTATGAAATTACTACTATCTCTTTCCTCGTTCTTCGTTCCTTCCTCTGACTTTCGTCGCGTCACGCCTTACGTCTTTTACGCATGCTGATGAAAATAAAGTTCATTGACACTAGATCGTTGGATTTTTGGCAGAAATTAATTACGAGATATCGCGAACTGTCACTTAACCCGGAGAAGTCCTTTAATCTTTGTTCACGAATTGCACAGTTTATGACACAATCAAGCGGTTTACGATCTCCCCCACGGTGCGATCGTACACCGGCTGTTTATTCCACCTTCCAGCGTTAATATCGCTTTTACTGTTCGTCATTTCGACGTACATATATATACATGCGTATACGGTCGTTTTACAGTTTGGGTTAGGAACAGATGCAGTACATCGGGATCCTCTGCTATACGAGGCAGAAACAATGGCAGATTTCTATGCAACGATTCAACGGCGCGCGAAGCAATTTAAGTGAAACTACAACTGGTAGGTGGTATAGATCATCGTTGGTCGATAGTAGCGATCGGTAACACGTCCTGAATATGTCGTACGGAAACCTGGAATACTAACCGAGATAATCAACCGTTCCGATCCGGCACCACCACGATCCAATCGACAACCACGTGTTTCGATTTTGCCGAAAGCATCAGCCCGCGAACGACACGTTCTTCTTTGTTTCATAGAAAGTGTGCATATTATAGTATCATTTTCCTGTGGACTTTTTCCTTCTTTTCAGACCTTTCACCGTCTTTGACCGACTGTTTCGAGAAATACTCGAGGCTCGAGACAGTTGCTGCTGTTAACGGGATAATAAGAACAACGATGTAACGGGGCTCGTTCGTTTCATTAAAGGCCGGATTAGGAATCGAAGAATCTGGAGAGTCGTTTCATTCACGAAATCAAATTTTACTGCTTTCGTTCTCTCGTTACTTTACGCTTACGATGGATGCCAAGGTAAAATTTGCATTAATTACTGGTAGTTCGTTGGGTTTATTATGGTTCACCGTTGACGATTAATTATTCATCAGCGAAACAGTAAATTGTTCGGGTAAGGAGTACATCGGTGGCTTCTCCGTTCATGACTTCATTTTTCAGATTATAACAAAACCAATTCGAAGGAGATACGCCGATAGATAGTACCTACGTTATTTCTTCGAAGGTAGTGCAGTAATCTTCATCGGCACGAAATCCCGCCGCTAATAATGTTTCTCACTTCCTGTGAATCGCAATAGCCCGAATAGAAGATCTATCGCTAATTGCTCATTAGGAACTGTACGGAGCGACACGATTTTCAAACAACTGCCTGTTGGCAAACGCAATTAAGCTAATCGCTGCTTTCGTTCTACTCGTCGAGCATCATGCTCTCGATGCTCTCTGTTTGATATCCGCGGAAATGGTAGGAAAACGCGTCTACGATTAAGATCAGTTTTTCGAATTAAATCGGTGATCCAAAAACTGTGACGATTTAAACTACAGTTATTCTAATTTAATTGTTCCTGAACTGGAACTAAAAGATTATGTGCACTGTATTGTTTAGTTTATTACACGTTGCGCGAACTGTTATTCTTTAGAATTACGCATCATTGTCGTCGAGGGATTACAATTTTAGCTGTAACTGGTATCGCATTAAGGCAGCCAATTTAGAAACTAAGGTACTCTTTGAGCCTGAAACTACGGTAGAATTTCATCTTTCTCGTCAAGGGACAAACGGTTCGATATAAGTACAGTTCACAAATGTTCAGCCGCTTTAATCAAGATGTGCTATTTAAAAACTCGAGAAACCTAAAGTTTTATCGTTCTATTTGTGCCATTTTTGTGTTTCTTCGTTCGGTTTAAGATATTCACGTTTTTCAGTTTAACGCGCTTTAAGACACGTTGCAAAGTAGCGCGAGACTCTACTTAAATTATAAAGGAATCTCTAAATTACAAGTCTGTTGTCGTCTTAACTGGAATAGCAAAGTCGATGAAAAGTTTCATTGAAGGGTTCGGGCAAAGATGGAGCACGTTCGCGATTAAAATTATAGCGATTTCATTGACATCGGTCGTGCCGTCGGTTTGTCGGCCTACGAGCTGTTAATTAATCGATCGGATCGTTGAGATCGCGTGACCGAAGCCGCTTGTATTTTATCCGATAGATTTGATCGGCGAGCCAGTTTACAAAGCATGCGTTACCGAGAGACTTTCGTTTCCTATTTGGATCGCGGCATCGCATAAATAATAATTACAAACGTGGCTTGCATGCTGCGAACGAATAACGGTGTTTACGAACACCATAACCTTGCTAACGTGAGAGCATCGGATAGGGGATCCCGTGAGAATGTAGGTGAATTGCATGGTTGATTCTGTCGCAACGAACGGAATGCAGTCGCTTGGTCAAGTTCGGAACTCGAGGTGTCCTGAATCCTTCGGGAGCCTAAGGCCTCTCCTACCTTCGTTCGCCGTACCTCGAAGTCATTGCCCGAAATAATTAGCCATGCGTTCTCCTCGCTAATTACTCTTTTGCAACTGCAGCGTACTTTTACTTTGTTAATTAACTCTACCATCGGTATTTTTGCCACTCTTAACTTTTCATCTGATCGCCGTAAAAATAAGAGAAAATTTCGATTAGCACGAGCTCGTTTTCGCTGCTCGTTTTCGATCCTTGTTCGCTTTATATGTACACCGGTTCTTGATACAATCACGATAGCAACATAAGATGTGGTTACAGCGTTAATGAAATTTCAAAATCTTCCCTGCGCAATCGTATTCTACGAACGTCGGAATTATTTCGCGAGCCACGTGCGCCAAGTTATAACTAGACGACGGGACTGTTTCGCCAAAGAAACTGCTTAATGTTTCTTAAGACAAGTAATTACGAGGAGATGCAAGAGTTTACAAGACGTTGTTCGCGGCAAACACAGCATGCGTTTCACCAGGTAACGAGGTAACATAGTTGCGTCTTATGTACAAAACGTGCGTAAAAAATATTACCGGTTCTAGATGCCTTCGATCACTTCGCGAGATATTTGTGTAATGATAATATTTACCAGCGAGCAGGTTTTGCTAATGGAATCTTACGGATGTAAGATTAACGATTACCCATCTATTAATTTTAATTGCCAGTTTTGTTCCGCGTTTTATGCGTTTCTTTGTCTTAACTTGCAATAACACGCGCCTTGTCTCATACAAAAATAAAGCGAATAAAAGCGATGCGTTTAGATGACTCCGGGGAATCGCGAGTTTCGCTGGATAGCCAAGGTTTCTAATATGCTTAGAACCGCATTGAATATCATTTGACCTCGTGACGCAATTCTAACAGCGTCTAACACGACTTAGGACAAAAAGTAAGAACCGTCGAAGGGGTTTATCCGTGGAAGCGTAGACCGAGCTATGCGGCGTCTCTCGAGGCGGTAACGGCAGAGTTAACGGTACACCATTCCAGCCCAATATTTATTCTTTTCGCTGGTAAACGTGACATTTGGTACCTTCACTGTGAGATTCGACAGGTGTCCAACAACCTATTCCTTCTTCGAAGTATAATTTCAAAACAGTACTTAAATCAAAGAAGATTTTCGATACGCGAGTCTTCTAGCAGAATAATTTAATGACTAATAATACATATCGGTAGATTGACAAGTTACTATTTACAAGATATAAATTTCAGTTTTACGATTTTACAATTTCACAAAGTATCTTATCGTATACTTTTTTAAAGGGATAATCGAATGATTTGTAGTTTGTAAAATTTCATTGATATTTGTTACTCCTATACGAGATAAATGATTGCGTGACTTGTAAAATGTCACTAATAATATTAGTTTAGTCGAAAACACTGTTATTCGATCTCTTGACTATGCAATTACTGGTAACATAAAAATGTTTAGTAATTGCAAGTTTTCAATTGTGCAACAGGCCTCAGGCCGTAATAGGATTTTAATTTTCTTTCTGTTCTTCTCGACAGAGTTGAATCAACGAAAGGAAAGTTCTCGCGAGAGGATCGTTTCACCGTGTCGTGGAAAGCCGAAATTGACTTCATCGATCTTGGAATTTACGTGATTCAAGATCCTCTCTGACGACAATTGGTAGTTCTGCTGTGACGAATATTACCAGGAATTTTGAGTTCTTCGTTTAAGAGACGAAATCTCGAATGACAAACCAATCGACTTTCTGTTCCACCGTGCACAACGCGATTTCGTGACACTTTCACAACTAAGGTGCTTGGGCGAAAGTCGAATGACGAAACTCTGTGCCGGATACGTTCCTTTGTGTCGATGTTCATCCGCATTAACTATGACATCGGACGATTCATGTAAATTCTTCTCGTTACGTAAACGAGACGTCAAAGACGAAATATAAAATAAATCACGCTAGATCCGTAAGAGATTTGGCTAATTATACAGCGGACTCGGGTCGATAACTCGTAGACCTTGACGATCAGTCGCACCTAGTCTCCAAAAAATTTGCATAAGTCGATGAACTGTTGTAATCCGAATTTGTTATTGGCTTTTAAACTTCTCGATTTTCATTTATTGCTTCTTTCTAATTTTACGAATACTTGGCGTTTCGTGTCATAATGTCGTGTGTCTACGAGATTACATTGGTAAACTGTGAAAACATAAATCTTGATGGACGCTTCGTGCAGACGCGTTAAGACTGGGACGTGAAAATCTCCAAGTAACAGGTATATACGTGTCAGAACGCAAATGCACGTCATGCTTGCAGCTTTCTCCTCTGTTGCTTCTGAAACGCGTCTATGACGTGTGCTTCGTTTTATAGGCGAGGCTACGATACAAAACGAGATTTCATTAATTCCTTTCTTTCTCTCCAATTAGGGCCGTGCTTTATTAATGTGACGCATTCAACGGAAAAGATCCGATGGCTCTCGATGCACGTAAAAAGTTAATTATCCGAAACGTTACTTTTAAATATTTATAAGCAGCTTTGATCTTGGCTGGGTCGTCGAACTACTGATTTTCCTTTTTCCACGATATACTATTGACTCTAGTTGCAACGTCACGTTACATTCGCAAGATTCTCATAATAAATTGTTGATACACTTGGTCGTACTAGATACAAAGTTACATGCAACCGGATGTATAACTGCGTACACATCTGCGTCAGTAGAAAAAGAAAATCGTCAGGTGTTTAACGATTTTCACTGTATCCTCGAAGAATCGATCGTACGATTTCTGTAACAGTCTCGATCGAATAGTCTTCGATCGTATTGTTCGATTATTTCGATGAAAAATCTCCGGTGTATCGTATCATTATTTTTTCCCCCGATCTTGCCGCTGGAACGTCATGAAATTTTCGACAGAGGTCAAGATACCGGTTTAAAACTCGACCGCACGTGGCCGCTTGAAAAGCCCATCAAACAGGTTCATGCGTTAATTCGTCGAATATTTGCATCGTCTTATGTCTATGGTCAATTGTCGAGTTAAGGATCTACACGCGCGTATCGTAATGCTAGACTTGCCGCAAAAATCTTATCTCTTACGATCTTCAAGCACGAGCGAAACATAATACCATTTGCCTGGTAGATATTTCCTCGCCAAGGGGAACCAGAAATTATCTTGTTAATTGAAATTCCAAATTATTTCTTGTTGATCGTAAATCATTTCTCGTGGGAATTTGTACGATAATTATAGACAGAGATGTGAAATCTGAATGAATTATCGTGGTCCCTGTTCGCGCTGTAAATTTATATTTAGCCAGCTAGCACGAACGACATTCGTCTACTTACCTAATAATATTTGCATGGACAAGATCACTAGGACCTTGGACCCCACGTGCCCTACCATCCTGATTCCTTTGGCGCGTTTGCGGTGGAAATGTGCCGCGGTTGCTTGTCCTGATCAAGGTCAGGTTTAATGTCAAGGACACTTTGAAGGACCTCTTCAAGAGTGTTGGTGACTGGACCAGTCTTTATCGTCGCGAAACGTGCCACGGTACCAACCGATCGGCGCCATTTTGGTTTCCAAGCCTATGCCGAGTAAAAACGTCGGGCATCGTGGAAACTTTAATGCCCCCGTCTCACCATTCTTTCCTTTCCTCGTCTTATCCTTCCCCCGATGACTTTTTTCTTCTCTTTTATTCGGTCTCGCACTCTCGCGCACGCCGGTTGACCTACTTGGCCGCCGATAGGTCCGGTGTACGCGTCAGCTTTTCGGCCAACGTAGTATGTCTTCGGACCGTCACCTTATTTTCACTACTTTTTGCACATCGACCGCGTCTTCTATCCAGATTTCTCGTTACTTTCCGCTTATATCGCGCTAATATTTCACCATGACTCGCGATGCGGGCTGATGTCGCACGAAGATATACCGGCGTGTCCTTATTAGACAGAAAGTTTCACTTGAAATTGGATTTTAGAAACGCTCAACGACCTCGAAATCGGGATACGAGTTTTACGCGACTTTAAACGGCATACGATTCTTTTTTATATTTTTCATAATGAACGTTTTTTTTTCTTTTATACCCTATCCTACCTTTGCTTTGCTATTTTTTTTTTCTTTTTTTTTTTCTTACATGATTCTTACGCAGTCTCCGTCGATCACTTCACCTAGTATCACGAGAACCGCCACTGATCTCTCATACACAGTCGACGTTCGATCACACAAATCCGTTTGAACAGACTTTATGCACAGAATTTACACTTGCTGACAGTATTATCTGACTTTCTAATCACTGGACTACTAATTTCTAACGTATCTTTTATCATAGATCCGGGCGATGATTCGTTTTACCGGTCGAGCAATTCGTTCGGTCGACCCTTGTTAAAAGAAAGTGGAACCTGGAGCCGATCGAACGAAAACCCTCAAGGTTTGATCGTGTTTCGTTCGAGTTTCATTCGAGGTTCGCTTCACGGTCGTTCACACGGGACTGGCTTACCGTGAGGACGGTCATACACGGTTTCTCCCACTTTAACTATGCCATACTACACCATGGTGCACTATACTACACTCTTCTAAAGTATATACGTCACGTCTTCGTTTCTCGTTTCCACCATGCTCGGCTCTACCGTCCACTCGACTCCTGTTCTCCCCTCTCTTCGTCAAAATTTCTCTCTCCATCCTGTTTCTTCTTTCTTCCATCTGACTCGCCTTCTTCAACTCGTTCCTTCTTCTTTCTCTTTCTTTTCCAATTTGATGGACCGGCTTTACCTCGACCTACCTTTCGATCCTTTCGGGACACCGCTCTTCCCGAACTTCATCCCGACTCGCGACCTCGCGCGTCTTTAACATTCGCTCATTCCTCTTTCTCTCTTTCGTTCGCTACCTTCTTCCTCGTCTGCAGCTTCTTCAGCGAAGCGAATCTACCTGTGCGACTTTCACGTCCTCGAAGCCAGACACAGAGTGCCCGTTTCCACCTGCGTTGCGTTTTCTTATTTTCTTTTCTTTTTTTTTTTTAATTGTTGTTTATTCATAATGTTAATTTATTTATTTCTCTTAACGCCGAAAGTGTACCGCCGAAAGAGAAAAAGAATCTGCGTAAATCGACAAGTGCAGAAAAAGTAACGATGCTGCGAACACTGTTCTACGAATTCCTTGGGTTAACATGAATTCGTGTACTTGTTGCAACGAAATTAAGAAATTAATAAGAAACGCAGTTTGGCTTTACGTATAAAATTGACTAATTTTTGCCGCCTTAAAAGGGAAACGTAACTTTTCCGGCAAAGAAAATCCTATGAAAACAACAGCTGGTTCCCCTGGATGCGGGTAATTGTGCAAGATGCTGAAAGAATATACACGTGCAGGTAACGGGATGTTGTAAGCAGAATGCGAAAAATTAATCGACCATCGGTGACATTTATTTTATTTTAGCAGACGTTTCTTTTCCACGCTTATTTTCCGGGATAACAAACTAGCCTGTGTTAACGTGACTGAGAAACAAATGTTTTGTCTAGTAATAAGATAAATGATCGTCAGATAGAAAGAACGTGGAGGCAGGTCAAGTCCTTTTTGCGAGATTTTAAGAATCTGTTAACAACCTGAAAGAATATCGAGAAGCAGAGAAAGAAACACATTCCATGTGAGATTATGGCAACAATCGAGGTATCCTTGTAGAAAGTTTTTGTGAGTCGTCTTAGGCATTCTTTTTGCCATGTTCTTCTCTCGCTAATAAACTGCGGGTATTTACGCAAATTGATATTTTCGTGAACGTAATTTAAAAAGAAAGAAAAAATGATACCACGGCAGAGATTCGTTTCGCCAGAAAATCTTATGAAAAAGATGAGTAGCGGTAATATACGTAACATCGAAAGGGTTAAAAAGATCGAAAGACATAACAGGAAATATTGTACGTGATTATCGTAATGCAACAAGAGAGTTGCGAATTCATGAGAGTTCAACACACGCACGAAGCTCATGGTGTGCCTTTGGAACGTCTCGATTATACTTCCAGACTCCCCGTAATGCTCTCGCGATACTGTACAGCTGCGACCCTTCATTTTCTTCTTCTTCTTCGTCTTTCTTCTTTCTCGGTATGGTAAAACCAGACTGGAATGCGCAGGGCTGCCCCCTCGATCAGTCGAGCAACATTGATCAGGCGACGTGTTGCAGCCGCCTCTGAAATTGCACCGTAATGTTCAATTTCATTCGCCATCGCACGTTTCACGCTACCATCGCGAGAAAAACTTGCCGCGTATCGAATCCGCGCAAATTTGTATCAAAATAACGAAGCCGGCACTCGTTGCGTTTGAACATGCTACACCATGGTTGGATATACGGTGACTCGGCTGCGTGCCCAAAAGTTTCTCTCGGTTTCCTTTTTTCCGTCCCAGATAAAATCTTTTTAAGGTTTCGTTTAAAATTCTTGGACAGCGTTCGCTCGAATATAATCCGTTTACCCATTGACCTCACGTAATACCGGGCGCGCCTTTTCCTATCGACGAATTTTTCAGAAGCTCGGTGGGCTCGTCTTTGCATTGTAATACAACGCGTACGTAGAATTAAAATTGCACTTTTGTATAACGGCTAGCCTGCTGGGCAAGTGTCCATGAAATTAGTCGGTCAGTAACTCATCCTCATCCGGGATAGAATAATAGAATGAAAATCGTTTCATTATTCCTATCGGTTCAGAGAACCAGGTATAGTTTAAATTGCTGTGTTAGTTTACTTTTTCCGGCGTTTCAATGTTTAACTACACGCTCCAAGTCGCTTTTATCCGTTTGAACGTGTATCCTAATTTTTCTGCCATAATTTTATGAAATAATATTTTTAAACGCTACATAGAACAACGGATACGAGGTGGACACATTTTTGTATGCACCTGATTTGAAATAGTCTTTTAAGGTCTTCTTGTTCGTATCATTTTCAGCTTTACCGGTTCAAAATAAAGTAAGGATATACAGAATTCTGTGAATAATTGAAATTACGACTAAAGTTTCCTATTTCGATAAAAACTTGGCGTGGTATCGTTTTTCAAGAATTAAGTTTTCCTCGGGAAATTACGGGAATTGACATTGGAAGTTAATATTGGAACAATGATTCGTTGAGTGGATTATGATAGTATGGGGCAGGCAATAACAGACTACCGAGAACCCTGTGTTTCCTTCGATTTCCAAGTAATTTTGTACTTACATATTTTGTACTCGCCTCTTCAACGATAATAAGATTTGATCTATGGTGAAAAAGGTAGTTTGCTGGACAGCCTGTTACGGGAAAGACAGGTTCCTTCGGTCGATAATCAGACGAGTACCTTGCGGTCGGTAGGTCGGTAGGTCCCAAAGGTGCTTTCAAACTTATTTCTATCTTCGTGAATCATAAAAGTACTCGGTTACGATACTCATAGCTTCTGTACATCTCCATACATTTGCCTTTAAAAAGACCAGTCACTTCCCACTTTAAACATTCCATCGGCATTCAATTCGTTCAGGATGAAGATTAGAAAAAGCTAGGAAGTAGAAGAAAATCCGATCGTTGCAAGATAACGCTGCTTTACAAGTTGAAAGGGAACGATAGAAGTGTGGAAATATGCGGTGGCATTGAAGAGTAATCGGACAGCAGCTCAAGGACTGTTAATATACTCGTTTTATCCGTGTTTTCCTAGGGAACACGCGGGCCAGGATACGGACCGCGTTCAATTCTCTATTTTCATTCCAAGCTGGGCCGAACAATGGGGGATCTAAATTGGGCAAAAACCAGTCTGCCGTCTAGTTGGGCGAGGGTAAAGGCGTTATGGCACAGCCGGTAACAACCGCATCGGCAGCCAGGGGTCCCACAATGAGGTACCCCGTCAAGGTAGCAGCCAATGTCCAAAATCACTCGTCGCTGGCCCAACGGTTCCTTTTCCGTGGCCCACGAATAGCTGTAGCACTGGGTGAAAGTGGTAATTAACGACGTGCGTCAGTGGTATGTCCCACTCCTCCTCTATCGTCCCCGGGACTCTGTCGCGAATGGTTCATCGTACTCTTGACCGGTTATGACACCGCTCGCCTTTTTATTTATTCACCGTCTTTCTTTATCGCGCAACTTTTCGAGCTTAGGGTAAGGCAGGGCTATTTAAGTTACCTACGCTTCGACATCTTCGGATTCTTCAACCTCACAAGGCATAATCAGACTTGTACGTTTAGAAAGATGCTACGGTAGCACCTCGATTTTTCGAATACCTCCGCCATTACTAAATTCTATCCTTTCTTTTTTTTTTTTTTTTTTTTTTTTTAACGTTGCGGCGATGAAAGGAAATTCCAAAGGTTTGTTAGGGTCGTACGGTTATATTTTTTGTATTCAAAGAAATCGAAGTGTTTATAACGTGGTGACAAGCTGCCGGTTGGTCCTTAATGATCGGCACGCAGACGATCACGTCCGTCCTAATCATCCTAATCGTATCCTGGGTGTGAATTCCATGTACGCTCTAATTAGTTCTTCATACTTTCCATAGTTTGCATTTTTTCCAGTAAAACTTGCAGGTGTTGGTAAAGAAAGGGGATTGCGTGATAGGCAGGCAACAACGTTTCGTCTTCTATTGTCAAACGTATCGACGCGCTAATTTGTAACTGAACGACTCGTTAAATTGTTCACTACTGTTAGTTAAATCGTACAAGAGAGTCCAGGTATGCCGGTACCTGCCAACGAACTGCACCATTGTCTACCAGGAACTTGGCAATACTTCTGTTTCAATGTGCTAAACGGTTTGTCCAACCGTTTTATTGCGCGGATTGCCGAGGTAGTTATGACAGGCCATCTAAAAGGTCGGGATTATTTTTAGCGATTCGACCGACATGATTCGAGAATGGACGACAGGGTCGATACGCGCGATGTTGCAGCGCGGATGATAAGAAACCGAACTGCACATTTCCGTGCCATTTCGAAGTTTCCTCGTAGCTGTACAATCGGCTCACTGTGCTCTCTTTCTGTTTGCCTCGGAAATATGTACTGTGCGCCGGTTTTTAACAAGGATTTACCAGGTGTGCATGGTTTCCAAGTGGCCGCAGTAGAATTCCAGGATCGATAGGAGGAAAAACGATTAATCTTCCGTGCATTCGGTAGATTGATAAACGCGTTTTTCTGTCTCTTGCTGTTAGTGTTAGTACGTTTAAATTAACAGCGTATTATAGAGCTAAAAGCTAACAGCTACATCTTTTGGTACATGCAAGATATATAGTCGATATAAATATTTAATTATATACGTTCAAATTTTGTTTCCTTTGCAAAATAATCTTCCGTCGAAGATTCGTCTAGTCCTGCCTCTGAAATTGACCAAGTTCGGAAATATTTAATAAATTTTCAAACTTGATTTTCTCAAACGCCAACCCTCCGATGTAATTTTCTCGTTTCTGTTTTGACTATAGGGATATTACGGCGTTACAAATTTAAGCCTACTGTTTGTACAGTGCATTAAATTACATAGGTTTCTTAGTTTTTCCAGAATGTCCACAAAATATACGTTTGCTTGAAACGGCCGCCCATAAAACGAGACAATAGTTACTTTGTCGGTTGACATTGAATTCTTGCTATATAGCATATAACGGAACCCGATTCCCTTCCATTTCTAATGTTCCACTTTATTTCGTGAAACATACTGCTTTATTGCCTTCTCTAATTTCAGTGCCCGCATTAATCGTCGTATCTTAAATTCTATTATTCCTCCATCGAACTATCTTTATTACTATAATCCAACGATTTAACGGGTAACGTTGGCGGAAAATTGATTTTTGCCCGGAGTTTTCCAATTAGTCACGCGTTTGCCAACATACATGAAATGCAATTAAAAACGGTCATTAGGATGATGAGCGGACATTGATTCATCGCACGGTAGAGTGCACTTCGTATGCATACTACGAGTAATATAAAATTCAGCTCAGTAATAGAAAATCATTAAAACGGTCAGAGCGAGATTTCAAGTCTGAGAATGCAAGATTACAAAAATAACGTTCGATCGTTCTGTTTGTCAACATTACGAGTTTAATAAATAATGTCTTTTTTGTAAGCTGGCAATGATCACCTATTGGAAGCCGACCGGTTTACAAAAAGAGTATGTTACTACCTTTCAGCTCGAAATACTCGTGAGTTGGTGCAAACCGCTTGAATCACCACTGACGCACATGAAAATGCTCATAATCGTCATACAGTACACCGCATTTAGTCACACGCAGATGCGCGAAATGATTTTTTCCTCTCCCTCCCTGTGTGTTACACGACCAGTGACGTCTCGTTTAATCTCGACGTCGAATATGTATCTCTTAATTAGAAAAACGTCGCGTCGATTACGCTCGAAGCATAGAACGTTCAAATGGATCGTGTTATTTTCATCCGTCGAAGGATGCACGGAAATTTACTGAAATCAAAGACGAAAACTAACGAAGGGATCGCGGTGAAATACGAATAAAATACAGGCGTAAAAACAACGGACACGCTACCATTTCAACCGGATTCCCTAATCCGACCAAACGGAATACATAATAAAATACGCTCCTAAAAGTCTGGCCAGGTCGAGCAATCTGGCTTTTTTAAAATTCCTGACATGTATACTACCGCTCATAAGTATTAGGACATCTACTTACATTTATCGGGGAGACTCCAACGAAATTTATTTCATTTGGTATTTTATCTGGCTGTGTAATAGGTAGATGGAGGATTTTTATGGATTTATGAAAAATTTGAAGGCGCAGATATGTACAGAATGCAGATAATATTCAAAAACGTATAAAATATCCAAATGTACTCGATATATTTGGATCTGATTAATTAGTAGGAGTAGATTAGGATAAATACCATTTTCAGATCTTTTCTTCACACTTTACCAACGTAACCACGACAGTCGGCTCTCGTTGCAGTCGCAATGAAATTTCTAAATGTTTCATATAACACGCAACGATATATCCATAAGAAATCTGTACGAACATTCGAATATTTTCCTCAACTACCGTATCTGTATTATTCGTAGCATTGGTATAGTCGCGTTGAGTTGCTGTACTCTGGAAATTCGAGCGCTGAAGGGAAGGGGCGTTTAGGAAACCAATGGCCATGGACGCCTGCTGCTTGCCCTACGAAGGGCACCGACCATAATGGCCCGTCCCTGAGTTGGAGAGTCTACCGGCCCATTCCATTCCGGAGTCGTCGTCTCTCGCGTACATCGGCCGCCGCAGGAAGCATTCCATTCATGTTTCGGGACGCGCAACGGACGCTGATCGGAAGACAAGAGAGAGGAAGAGCCGGATAACCGGGACTCCTCGCGAGGGTTAACGCTGCTTGGCGCCACCGTCAGGAACAACGACCTGCCGATATGTTGTCGTGATGACAATCGGCGCGTTAACGTGAGAAACCAAGACCACGTGGAGCAATCTTGTTATTTCCAGAGGTGGACTTGACCGTGTCTCGACGCAAAGGAACATTTTCACCGCAGAAACGTTCAATCTTGGTGCGTTCTCTTTAATTAAGTAGCGTGCGTGCATGTTGGCGAGTGACAGTGACTCAAATTGAGAGTTTGTTCGACACGCGGACAATGTCGATTTCGCGCCTAACTTTGTGTAACTT
This sequence comes from Bombus terrestris, assembly GCF_910591885.1. Classification (NCBI taxonomy): domain Eukaryota; kingdom Metazoa; phylum Arthropoda; class Insecta; order Hymenoptera; family Apidae; genus Bombus; species Bombus terrestris. The sequence continues at coordinate 10,549,916 of NC_063281.1, read as the reverse complement.
CTTCTTTAAATTTCGTGGAATTACGCTGCATGCAACGATCGTGATTTCGTAAGTCCTCGTGGCTTCGTCCCTCTGTTGTTGCCCGTTTGCTTGCCGTCTCGTTTCTTCCTCAGCGTCGCTTCCTCTTGCGACGGCTACCTCTCGTTTTCTCTTCCTCTTTTTCCCTCGCTGTTCTCTGTCGAAACTCCAAGACAAGGGAAGTGCGCTCGAAACAAACGATAGATAGGATTTTTATGATCTCGCAGAGACGCTTGAACAGCGAAATATTCCACCAGACTCGTTGCATCTACTTCAACGTTCTTCTCGAGCGTCACTAACGAGTGGCAAGCTCGCGATACCCTACTACAAACTCGTTGAAAGCCTGCCGTGAAACAATAATTTTCCACGAAAGAAATTCATGTAAAATATTAAGTAACGATAGCATTACGTGTTTCTGACGCATCTCCTTCTAAATCGCTATTACAAAGAATAACGAGCATGAATCACGATGCATGTCCTGTATGAAACACAGGCGTTACGCGCGAGGTGTAACACGTTTCCAGGAAGGTTTCTAGTAATTCGTAAGTCATCATAGGGGTGATATAAAGTCGAAGGAAGAGGCGGTCGTTCCGTCAATGGGTAAATTGGTGAGATTCCCGACGCGCGTTGGACATCCTGGTAACCGACGCGTTGCGACGCGACGCTACGCGTCGCAGCAACGTGTCTCGCTCTATTCCGTAGAACCTCCCTCTCCGCGTGCATACGGATAAGCCGATCGTGGCGGCAGGAGCGTTGGAAGGGCCAGAGCGGCAGCTGTCGGTAGCGGTCGATGGGAACGGGGCTCGATCGAGGTCCGCTCGAGAGAGTTGGGCCTACTTCCTCGAGGGCTCGGCAACGACTAACTCTGTCTGCTAGCCGTATGCGTGTCCGTCGGTCGTGTCAGTACTTTTCAGGTCGGTCCACAGTGCAGTCGTCGGCTTACCATCGAGTTTCGACTAGCACGGCCGCTCGGCTGCACGACGATTCGTCGAGTCGCCGTTGGGTTACGCTCGCGAGTGGTCGGCCGTGTGCTCCTCCTCGTGCAACGCGGCAACCGGAGTGTCTCTCGTGCATCCTGCATCGTTTCTATCGTACCGCTGTAGTGTGCAAAGCGAACCTCGTCTGTGTGCTCTCGCATCTCGTAGGACACGAGACGCTGAGAGAGAGGAACGTAGAGGGAGAACACAAAACAGCATTCGTTAATACCCGCTTCCGGCACGTGGAACCGCACCGCACTCTGTTTTTCTTCACAGCGCATCGCTGCCGTCGCTCCGAGCTTCTCTCGTGGGAGGTCAGCACCTAGCCGGTGGGTAAGTGAAGAATCCACGCTCTCGCTGGAACAGATAGTACACCTTTCTGAATAAATCTTCGTCAGGATACACATAACCTTTTCGAATAGCCAATTCGATTAGGCACTTGTCCGCTTTACGGTGACGATTTCACGGTGAACACACGCACGCGACACTTGTTGCACGTCGTTTTTTCTGTGATTCGTGATTACAACAAATTTCATATGCCAGTTACAAGCGAGATTTCTTGACGTTTTAGATACATTGTGAGACATAATTTTTCATAGGGGATGAAAAACGTCAGCTAGACAGGTCGTTTTTATGCGTCGATTAATAACGATGCTGTTTCTTCGTTTCCTCGAGGTTTTTCATCGTGAGAACTTTTGTTACGTTACGGTAGCATATCTGTGAAACGTGAGAACGTGGAATGTCGCGACACGTGAAGATAAGGCAAGAGTCAACCACTTACTGGCGGGGGTGGTTCCCCCGCAGTTCTCTTGTTTACGAACCACGGTGTATAGGTAACCACGTGCTTGTGCATTGCAAGCTTTTTCGATTCGAATAGAAACTATCCAATTTCGCGAGACTCTCCCGGATAAAGTAACTTTGGAATGTGAATCATTCCCATGTCAGGAATCGCGCGAAATTTTAACCTATAATTCGTAATCCTTTCGCTACGAACGTAGTATATATATACACAGCCCGAAACGTCGAACAACCATTTGCATTCGCAAATCATAAAGTCACATTTTTCTTTTCGTTCGTAAATATATATAACAAATAATTATAACAAGTATTTTGATAATTCTATATTATTCTATCTGTTATAGTAATTCTACTCCTTTTTATTATTCTTCCACTAATAAGAGCTACTTGTGCGATAAAACTGTCTATATCTGTAAATGCTGTATCGATACGATTATCGTAGAAAAATTCGAAACCATATCAGGAAACACGCTCTATCTGGAGCACTTAGTTTCTGTATACCACGATTTTCGATCGTTCGTCGTTTTTCTCTGAATTTTTTCGAAATCATCATCCGTGAAATGCTACGTTACACACGCCGTGACCAGTCGATTAGTCATCGTAAAAACATAAATCAATAAGTGTGCCCGGCTCGAACCAGCGATTCTTCATACGTTAAGTAATCAGCCGTTACTTTTTCGTGAATAATCTAGCATCTGAACGACTCATTCGTCTCATCAGATCGAATCGTAAATTCCAGATCGATAGTAGCGCTGTATGATTCTCGTACTTGACGCACAAGTTTCCAAGCGTTCAGTCTATTGGTTGGTACGGTTTAGAAATGGTAGTGAATGGGAGGGCTGACTATAAGTGTTGGACGCGTGAAAGACCCGACCAGATAGTAGTGTCAACCCCATGAATAATCTGAAATCTACTGGCGCCTTCGTGTTTACTTTATTCGTCTATGCGCCGTTTCCTGTCTCACCAAAAGTCCATACGGTATCTCTGCCTGATATATATATATATATATATATATATATTTTTTTTCTTTCTTGTATCTAATTTTCCATTCATCGATCGTCCACGGAATTGCAGGTATTTTTCGATTAATCACGTCTAAGGAAGCCTATTCGTCGTAGTATGTAAATTGTTTAGAATACGCTTAATAGCGAAGGAAATGAGACAATGATAATGGTCGATTGATAAAATGCGGTCTCATTTACAAGAGTTCATTCATTGATATAATCGGCTCGCGATTCAACGCTCGTTTAAAAGTATAAAATTCTTCCGAATTTTCGCGTAATTATGTATGTATCTTTATCGCCTCGTAACACATAGTATACATAGTACGTATAGTGTAACACGTGTAACAAAGTAGCATAGTGGAAGATAGGAAACAGAACACGTTGGGCAATCCGATGTGCCAACTTCGACGTTGTAGCGTCATTCTGATTTACCAACAAAGCGAATCACGTGCCGTGTGTAATAGCCTACGTAACAGCTCGAGTAGTCTTCTTCACCTTTTCAGGAGATAATAGAAAGTTTGATACACGTACATATTTACTATTCTACATTCCTTCCATTTCATTCTACCGTATCGTTGCTTATCTTCTATCGAGCCGGATGAAGCTTTCGTATGTTATCGCTTCCTTCACTGGCCACCACCACGCTCTAGTTTTTCTTTTTGTAATTCCCAGAAAAGTTGATCGCGTTTGCATTCCTCTGCTTGTTCTTGGTTCCCAACGAAACACGAGGCAGACGTTTCTCAAGAGACTCGCCCATCGCGCCTCTTTCTTTTTTTTCTTCTCTTTTTTCTTTCCTTTTTTTTCTTCCCTCTCCTCGTGGAAAACATTTTCTTGTTCTCTAGCCAAGTGATCCATTGGAAACACGTGACTGGTCCGCTTAGGTGGTCTCGAGATAGTGTTACATGGAAACTGTTACGAAATTTGAAATTCGTCGCTGCTCTTCTTCTTACCTACGCACAGTTTTATCTCTTAGCTTCGTATTTTTGTCCTGATATAGGTAATCAACGACGTAATTAACGATTGAGAAAGTTCGACTTTGTAAAGGAAACTTCGTGATCGTTTCATATGATGTAACGTTTGTCCCTCTGTGGCGTTCAGTTTTTTCTTTTTTTTACGCGGTCTTATCACAAAAGGAAGTTGATAAAAAGAATTTGATGAAGACGGCGAATGAAGTTGGCTACGAAACTCCCTCCACAAAGATGTCATTTCGTCTGTATTTATAGCGTTGACAACTTTTCGAAGCATCGTCCGTGGAAAAAAGGGTAATGCGCTATCTTTACATAAATTTACTCTTCGTTCATAAGAAGCTTTGATATGATAAAATATATACCTTTTTCTGATGAAGATTATTTCGACCGAGACGTTCGGTTACACCATAAATATTATAAATGTAGAAACGATATCTAACGCCGTATACTTTCTTACACACACTCACACTTGTCTAGATCTATGTAAATATTACGAAACCATAAATACGTACTATGTTGCCTTTCCATGGTGCTTAGGTTTTACCGTAGAATTTTTCTACTTTGTTAGACACGCTACAACGAAAACTAGCTTTTACATATCTTTGTACGCGAGCCGATATTATCATCTTGCACGTCTTCTTCATTCATTATTAATCCATATGACGTTTAGTTACCCTGTATATGCTGACGAAGGCTATACACCGCGTCTCTCAACGATTCAACCTGTTATAATTTCATACCATTCTAAAATATTCGATTCTTATGTAAGTAGAAGATACGGCAGAACAGAATCCGATTATAAATATGCAAAATTGTACCGGTAGACTTAAAAAATGAAGAAATTCGCTCGTAATCCAAGTTACAATTTCATTTGATTACATTTTCAGTTCAAGTTTTATCGAATGAAATATTTTGTTACGTTGGTTTCATAGTTACGAAACTGTGATTTAAAATATTATTTTTAAAATGTGACGCTAAAAAGAATGCTGTTCGAGAGACTGGCGATAATTTCACGGAAGTGTAAACGAATGAACTTGAAAGAGAAATTTCCCCAGTAATATAGCCAGGGAACAATTTTCTTCAGGGCCGGCGGTCACTGCGTATTACCGCTGGAGAAAACAAAGGATAAGAACCCCGGCTGTATAACCCCGGCCCTTCTTACTTCCATTTACAAGATGTTCGAAAGCCGACGATGAGGCCAAGGTTATTATACGAACGCAGGTGTCGATGCAGATGTCGCATAACAGACGGTGCAACACGACCGCGTGTACGGTACATGGAAATTTTAATGAAACTCCAAGAATCAGCAATATCTATCGCTCAAAGTTTGTCACGAGTGTCTGTTCCCAAGTATGTCGGTACATTGCATCCATTTATTATTTTAGACTGCACGTACTTTGACGTAGACATCTTAATGTAGTCTTAGAAGACAATATTTGCGTATTGATAATTGTCGGAATCGATGAATCGTTGGTATCGTGGTTAAACAGGTGCAACACCGATTCAAAAGATCCTTTCCTAAACACCTGTCGATGTTATTCTTTTTGAGATATCTGTCTGTAGTCAATGTAGCGAAAACGATTGCATTGGCTTCCTCCTTGTTTCAGGTAGAAGTCAAAATGTTGTGATGGCTGGAACGTCTCGACGTCCGAGCTCAGAGCTCGGACCTGATCTGTCGTCTCCAACACCGCCGAAGAAGTCCAAGTTCTCCGAGGCTTCGATCGAGGGAACATCCGAGAAGGAGCATGACTTGAGCACGGAAAAATTGGAGAACGTGGAGAAATTAACGAGTACGAGTTCCTTGCCCAAGAACACGATCGAATTGATACCAGGCAGCGAGTCGGAGACGAATCCTTTCCAGATCACCGAGGAATCTTTGGACAGCACCAAGCAACTGATCCAAACTAACTTGGAGGGGCCGGCGAACGTGAAGGCTGGCTCCTCGAAGGAAGGACAGTTTGGTAGCTTTGAAACGATCATACAAATGAAGTACAGTGGCCAGGAAGAACTATCTGGTAGCTCTAGCAAGAGGTCAGAATCGGATAGCGATGTACAAATTCAGACTTCCTTACTCGGCGAGGATGCATCGTATCAGGAATTGTCTTTGATCGGCAATGGAGCTTACGGTACCGTTTACAAAGCCAAAGACTTGAATACAGGACAAGTCGTAGCGCTAAAGAAAGTTAGGGTGCCGCTGACAGCAGATGGACTACCCACGTCTACATTAAGAGAAATAGCTACCTTGAAACAGCTCGAAAGATTCGAGCATCCTCATATTGTAAGTCGTATAGACCGTGCGCTTGAGTGGCATTATATTAATATTTGCATTTACATTGTCTGTTATGCGTGCAGGTGAGACTGTTGGACGTTTGTCAAGGGAATTATCTACACTTGCCTTCTGCCGATGGGGTGTCGGAGAGGCTAGATCGAGGGTTAACTTTATGGTTGGTGTTCGAACACGTAGAAAGGGATTTAGCGTCCTACATGTCCTCCTGTTCAGAGTCAGGTATCCCGTCTCATCTGCTGAAACAAATGTCGCAGGAAATACTGAAAGGAGTCGAATTTTTACACAGTCACAGGATCATTCACAGGGATTTGAAACCACAAAATCTATTGGTATCCCGAGAGGGGAGAATAAAAATCGCAGATTTTGGATTGGCGAAAACGTACGACTTTGAAATGAGATTGACTTCTGTGGTAGGTTGACACATTGTACAAACGGCGAACATTGTTGAAACGATACACCGAGGTAAAAGAAAGCATTAAAGTAGGGTGACTGAATAATCTAACCGCAGCTAAATCAGTTTATTTTTTATTATAAATTAATTGCTATTATCAGTTCAACGATATTAATCGCCCCTTTTTTTCAAGCAGATAAATCTATTTCTGAAAATGCGTCAGATTATTCGTTTCAATCCCTGATATTTCTAAATTTTCACTACTATTTCAATTTTATTACCTCGCTGTACTGCTTCCCTTTATATCTATGATTGTATATCATAATCAATAAACCATTAAAATTATTGACGATTGTAGGTCGTGACGCAGTGGTATCGCGCCCCGGAAGTCCTCCTGGGCTGCTCTTATGCCACCGCTGTTGACATTTGGTCTGTAGGATGCATATTAGCAGAATTGAGTATACTTGAACCTCTTTTCCCAGGTACAAGCGAAGGCGATCAACTTGATAGGATTTTCCGGTAAGTTAGTGAAGATATCCGCCGTTTTTGTTTCGTATAAGAAAATAGTTTAAATTTAAACATATTTTAATTTTTCTACAGAACAATTGGAACTCCGCCGTATGAAGAATGGCCAGAAAATGTGTCCCTTAGTTGGACAGCTTTCCCTTATAGGGTACCAAAACCCCTTGAGTCGATAATACCTGATCTCAATGAACACGGATTAGATTTAATTAAAAGTATGCTTATGTTTGATCCTCATAGACGATTAACTGCAGCTCAGGCTCTCAGACATCGGTATTTCGCTGAAGATGACTCGTGATGATTATTATTTCTGAGTATTTTTTTTGTTTTTGGTATCTTTAGTAATTTTTGCAACGTAGACTGATGTTAGTATATCCAAAAGTACGCAAGCGTATTATTTTTTTTAAGGACATCGTAGCATTTTGTTTTTAAGCGGATAGCATAGTTTATTACGAATATAGTACAATAGGGATTTTCGTAACTATATACGATTTATAAATATTCTTTTCTCATTTAGAAATTACAATTGCAAAATACGTTTACTACACTCTATGAAGCGTATCATCATCATATTTAAATCATACGACCATTAGCTAACTTCGAGAAATCGTCATAGTTTAATTATACACAGTCGTTAAATAATTCAAGAAAGAACCATTTTTCTGATTTATTTAAACGACCGTATAATTTTCTTCGTTTATGTATCTAACGATAACATTGTTGACCTTATTTATTTAGGTAATATCTAAGAAGTATTTTTAATATTACTATTAATTTCGTAATATCTATGAATCCAATTATATGGATGTACCATTTTTTTGTAAGTAAAGTAGAAGATACTTTCTTGCAAAAATAAATGGGATTTACATATATCACGCGCACCAAAAATAATTTTGTGTAATAATTAACTAGGTGTGCCTTCCAAAGTCGTTGGAACGTTCACAACCTATGCCTTAATTTTCTATGTAATTAAACTTAACTGTAAGTACGTACTATTAAGTAGCGTTATTCTTGTAAGACTGGGGCCTACTGACCCGTTAGATTTGTCGGAAAGACATAGGATCTCCCGTAAAAAGAACCAGAAAGTACACTGCCATATGTATGTAAAGATAATAACGAATAGGAGTTAATAATGTATTTTATCTCTAGTATGTGTATAAATCTTAATATTAGGCGAATAATATATATATATACACATGATTATACAGTTTGTAAAGATATGTGAAAGACGCATGAAAAGACTGTACAGTAAAATAAAGATTTTATAGTTTTATATATCGAAACTATTCTTAAACTGAAATTGTATTAAAAAAAGAATAGTAATCGGTCGATAGTCTAATAATAGAATCTGTAAAAATATATGAAATATCTTTACTTAAATCCTCTTAATTGTGTTCATAAATATACGAATTTAGATAAATATCCACAGTCTAATAACATCGTATGATTCAAATTTACCGCCACTTGTAATTTCTGACATGGCGTGTTGGACATTGCCCTTTTTTTTATCGTAAACTATTCCCGATTATTCTACTGATATACATAAACGCTAAATTAGTGAATTATTCCGGCGTGAACTCGAAAGAATAACGTGTTAAGTCTATAAAGGTATTCTAAATACTCTTGAAATGAGACTGCTTTTAAATCTCGCTATAAATTCATATAAACGTCTACCATATTTCAATGCTAATCTATCACATCATACTCCATGCTGGAGAAAAATGGCGACCGAAGTTGAAAAGGCTCAAACTGCAGCTCCGTCAGAAGATACTATTTTCGGGAAGATACTGCGTAAAGAAATACCTTGTAATTTCATTTACGAGGATGATCAGGTAAATCGAATTAAATGATTGGAAGAATATTGTTCTGAAATATCAAATATTATATTTCTGTTATGAAAATTTAAGGTTATTTACTGGTTTGTATGTCTCCATAGCAATTAGTAATAATTGTATGTATAATTAAGGTACATAATATATTTTATACTATATCATAAACGTAACATTAACGAATTAATTCAAATTCTCTATTTGTGAACTTACTGTATATAGATGTTTTCCTTAATTTCTTTCAGTATTTTTTAATTCTTTTTGCGAAGTAATACTATACGTAAACGTTTAGAATCTTCGAAGCGTACTCTTACATAATTTACTTTGTCGTTAGAATTCTGCTAATAAAACAAATTTTTTAATGTGTTAGTGCGTTGCATTTCATGACATTAACGGCCAAGCACCGGTGCATTTCCTGGTGATTCCACGAAAACCAATTCCGCAACTTTCAACTGCCGAAGACGGGGACGAAACTTTGCTGGGTCATTTAATGATAGTTGCTCGTAAGGTAGCGAAGCAACAAGGTCTCAATGACGGATTTCGTTTAGTCATCAACGATGGCAAGCATGGTGCACAATCGGTCTATCATTTGCATCTACATGTTCTTGGAGGTCGTCAAATGAAGTGGCCGCCTGGTTAAAGAATTTCGTTTCTCTTAATGTAACGTTATATCTAATTATAATTTGGGATTATAAAAAGTATCTGTTGTCATGAAAATAATCTTTGACGTAACATTCTTCATGTTCTTGATAAATAAATAATATTATGCCCTCGTCAGCTTTAGTTATCTCAGTTTAACACGTTGATTGCTGTGCGTGTTTTCAATGAAATCTCCTTCAGGCCACGAGTGCCGCTGTACCAAGCGTATTTTGCTTGGTACTCCCACCGATATTTTAGGTAACTTAGAATCTCTGTCCTAATTCATTACAATGTCGAAAAGAGAAATGGAAAACTTATTTCTTAGTGAGTCAAATAGCAGTGAAAAAGAAAGCTTTTACGAGGCTTACACAAATTCGGATAGTAGCGATGAGGAAGAAATCAGATTTACTAGAAATAGAAATATAAATAGAATTACATCGTCTGATTCTGATTCGGATATTGATAAGTGCAATCGTAGTGATACTGAATATAATAAAGATACTGTTGACAAGATTTTATAAGAATTGGTTATTGAGGAAGAAAGAAGAACTGATGATAGCGAGGAAAGTACAATTCAATTTGGTGAATGGAATGAATTTAGTGGTCGGCAGAAATCATTTTCTTTTCCTGAGACAGACGGCCTCATTACCTGGCGATGTCAATCCATATGATATGTTGAGCTGTTCGTTGGTGTCGAAATAAAAAACTTACCTGTATCAGAAAATTGCAACAAGGAATGATGTAAATATTAGAAGATTTAGAGAATTATTAGCTGCAAAATTATTAGCGTTATCTGAAAATACAAAAAATCCTTGTCTTCGACGGAGTCAGCATAATATCGCCGTTCGGAAAAATGATTCCGGAAGCGCAAGCAAACTATGTTATGCAGATAAAAGATGCCGAACGGACCGATCAAGAACACGGGAGAATTTAAAGAAAACAACAACTTATTGTCCCGACCAAACGCAGGTTTGTATAGAATATTTTAAGTTTTATATTCTAAATAATTTTCTTAATAAACCATTTTCATATTACTTTTATAACAATTCAATAGTTTTATTAGTTCCTATGGAATATCTGTTCAAATACCTACGACGATCCTTTGCAAATAGTTAAATAAGCGTCACCCGAATACGGGCGACTGATAAATAGAAGATACTTTCAAATAAAAAATACCCCATTGAACAAAAACATTTTCATTAGAACATCAATAAAAAAAAAAATGAGAACAAATCTTGCATTCAATGATGCACTGTGTTAAAACACTGTGACATCTTGAACGAAACATGTGGTTTCAGCATAATTTTCAGATACAAAAGTTTATTTTTTTTCATACACTTCATATACGAATTGTATATCATTTTCTTCTTGAACTCCCTGAGGAATGTTAGGATCACTGAATCAATGAAAAAGGAAACAAATATGAAATAATTGCAGAGAAAATAAAAATAATTAAACGTATGGTAAAATAAAATTATTCGAGATAATTAAAGAAAATCATAAGAATACCTACCCTACCAAAACAAAATTATTAGGAATAGCTGGGAAGAAGGTATCACAGACAAAATGTTTTTTTATTCTTGTCAAATATAATCGGTGAAAATTCGGAGATTCCATTGCTGCCTGAAATTGCAATTAGACCTTTTCTGTGAGACTGTTTGTATTAGATTACGGATATTTGTGCAAATTCATATTTTTAAGAATGCAATTAAACGAATAGGACCTAAGCAGAGATTTGTATAGATGTCGTACCTTGTATACGGAACTTCCACCTATTACCCATATACCTTCGACTTCATCTTTTAATGTAGGTTTTTTAATAACTTCGAGAGCATGTGGAATACTATTGCATACTATCGCATCGTCCCCGTAATCTCTACATGGTTAATTATTCTTTATAAATTTAAAAATTTTATTTAATTTCAAATCGTTAATAAAAATGAGTCATCCTTACAAAGGCTGTGACGTAAGTACTATGTTTATTCGATTGTTTAATGGTTTGTACTTCTTTGGAATACATTCCCACGTCCTTCGTCCCATTAAAACAACATTCTTTTTATTTGGATCTTTCGTATTCGTTGTCATAGACGTAAAGAATGCCATTTCACTTCTATAAAATAAGGAATTGATTATAATGTGCTATATTATTTACATTTATAATGTAACTTTAATTATTTCTTACTTAAGTCTCCATGGTAACGTTCCTTTTACACCAATACCCATCCCTTCACATGCTGCCGCAATTAAATTTAAGTTCATCTTCAGTAACAACTTAAATTTTTGTAGTACTTGTTTAATCAAGTAGCAAATATATCAAGATATTATTACTTCTTTCGTTGGAAAGTTATGTTTAAGAATAGTTATATTTAAGCGACACAACAGGTATGATCAGATATAATTATTTAACCGTTACGATAAAGAATTCAAAAGATACAGAGGACAGCACAGTCTTCCTAACAAAGAGAGTTTAAATATATATTTGAAAAGTAAGAAATAAAGAGGAAAAAATTGGTGTATTTTATTTACATTGTAAGTTATTTATTCTGTTTAATCATTATGTATAAATAATTTGTTTATTGCCCTGTAGTGGAAGTCTTAGGATTCTGCTAGATTGCGCCAATTCGCCGCTAGATAGCAATCCAAGTATTAAAAGTTAGTAGTTCGTCACTTCTTTTTTGATAGATGGCAGCGTAATCTATCTTAACCATTGAATGGCATGCATGCGACATTTCAGCTTGAGACGTGATAACCAAACTTTGCTCCTAAATAAGAATATTCAGTTCTGATACGTTAAATTTTTAATATTAATTGGATTATTTGTCAAATTTCACAGTATTATAAGGTAAAAGATTATTACCATTGTGTACTTTTACTTAAATTAGGTTATTGTTCTAATTTATGCATTTGATTATTTCACACGTTGTTCATATTAGTTTCGGTATAGTCTTAAGTTTTGTGCGTAATAAGTCTCTTGTTGCATCATACATTTTGGTGATATTAAATTGCGTGCGTAAATCATGTAATATTTTTGATAAGCTTAGTAACATTATCGATTCTGACATGAGGGAGAAACTTCGTAGGTTATGTTTTGCAAGAACGTTTTTTTTTTGTAATTTGATGTTGCTCAAAACTCATTATCTCATTTCAAACCAATGTTTTTTCCTCTTTTATATTTTGATTTATATTATCACGTTAAGATAAGCAAATTGCAATTTCATTGTTTATTTTAAGAATATTATATCTAATTGAGAATTTACTTTTAGAATGTCTGGCCGCGAAGGTGGTAAGAAAAAGCCCCTGAAGGCACCAAAGAAGGAATCGAAAGTATTGGATGAAGAAGATGTAGCATTCAAGCAAAAACAAAAGGAACAACAAAAAGCGCTTGCTGAAGCTGCAAAGAAAGCAAGTCAAAGGGGTCCTCTTGTCACTGGTGGTATAAAGAAATCTGGCAAAAAGTGATGCAGTTAAGACTGAGAATAAATACAATTATCTTACACACCATGTTCTTATCAAGACATGATTTTGATATTATCAACTAGTATACCATCTGAAACATGTTTCAGATATCCAACTCTGAGAAATGGTTAAACATTTGTAAATAAAACATTTATGGATTAAATCATAGCAATATACGCATTTCATAGGTATTTGCATTTTTACTATGTTTTTAATATCACATTGAAACACAGTTAAAACGATTTCATATACTTCTAAGTTTGTAATAGATCCACATAAGCGTTAAGTACTGATAGTTGTGAAATAATAAAAATTATTTTTAAATAATCTTCTTTTTAAATATCTTTCTCTAAAGGAGAAAGATAGTTACAATTCCGCGATCGTTAATTTATTGTCGTCGCTCAAATTTCGTACATTTTAATTGCTTAATCCCAAATTTGATCTAAATCTAATTCAACTGTTAAATAATAAACCGTTAAATCAATTAACCTTGAGTTAAAATGATCCTTCCAGAAATTTCAAACCTGCATAAATAATGCAGTCACGTGTATTAAATTGATATTATCGTGCAATAACAATAAAATATGGTGTTAGAGAAGACACCATTAATCTGTTACAAACAATGCATGCTAGTTATCTTTCTGCCCACTTAATTCGTAAATGCGATACAAACATATGTCCATTGAAGAAACGTGAATTACAGCTGATTGCCATATGATCGACAGTGTTGACAACTTCCGCGAAAAAAAATTTTTCGAGCATATTTCTTCTGCTTTCTTTCTTCCTCATACTATCAGCTTTCGATCAGAATAATCATTTGAAATAGATTTAAAAACTCCATTTACGATACTTCATTTAATTAGAAAGAATCCTTCGTACCCAAATACCTAACTAAACCTTCAAACATGCTGAGAAAGTCTAAAATACATATGTCAATATCCTGCCTCCTAATTCTTTATTGGCATATCATGAAACCTAATTGTCGTATCTTACAAAAGTTTAAAACAAATTCTATAGTACGAATAAGGTTCCATAAGGTCCTGTAGCATTTAATAACACGTGTTTTTCTGGAAAATCCTGTCGTATATAGGAGAATTTGGTCATATAAAAGCTTTATGGGGTTTCAGATAAGCATCGGAGTGGCATTGCAAGAGCTTGCGATAGTTACTTTATTGGAGCTACGGTGGTAAACGTGGTGGATGGCGAAGAGCTGTCACTGGCTGGGTCAGTTGGCAACAGACCTTCGAGGTGGTCGTAAGTGCTTGCGTTGGTCGAGTCTCGCATCCGTCAAACCTCTTTCGTCGAGTCTGCACGCAAAGGACGATCGAAAGGGTTCTCGCGTGTACCGTGACAGAGGAGTCGGAGCAGCGAGGGACGAATTCACGAGTGCGTCGGTAGTTCAGGAAAACCATGGAGCTCGTCAGGATCATTTGACCCACGGGAACGACTCCAGGCTCGGTGGATCGTGCTACCTCGCGTGATATTACAAATCGGTGAGTACATACGACCAATCTATGGCTCTCCTTTTCTTTCTCTAGAGTGACAGTTCGTTTCTGACGTTCCAATAGACAGAGATAGGAAATGTGTGTTTTCTTCTTCTCGTTCTACTATATGCGTCACGTAAACGCTCTCTGTCATGGACGGTATGATGCATGTGTTTGCATATAACTACAAAGGGACACCATGTTATTCACCTGCATCACGTACCATATTGCGAACCTTGTGCTTTTTCTCTACCTCCTCCACCCCCAGAGGGTTGCGTTGTAACTACTAGCGAGATGATCGAGCGCGATTTCCTGACTTGACATGTGTGAGTAACGCGGTGCTCGCATAAACGGCCCATTGTAGGTGTATTGTATCGCGTATTAAGAGGAAGAGAGAGAACAGTTAATGCGTATATCTAGTCTTCGCCACGCGTATATACATTGTCCATTGGGCTTTCTCGCGTTGAGAGATTACGAGCTTTCTTTCTGATCGAACGTCGTTAAGGTATTTAATTTATTTTGACTGATAAGTTAGGTAAATGTTAGACGCGTATACTTTGCGTTACTAGCTTTCTTTTTGATTGAACATCGTTAAGGTACTTAATTTATTTTCTCTCATAAGTAGACTACAGATTCTTATGTAATATCATACTTTCGTGAATATAAGTGATAAAACAGAATCTAAAGAACTATTCGTGTCATTTATTAAATGTTACAGGTATCCTATTTTTTTTTAATATTTCATGTAGTTTTGTACAGTACGCATATTCTATATACATTTGCACTTTTAAATTTCCTATAAACACATAAAAGTCCACGACCTACTGATAAGTTAGGTAGATGTTAAACACGTATACTTTGATCATTGGGATTTTTCGCGTTACAAGATTACGAAGTTTTCTTTCTGATTGTATATGTATATAGTATATGTAATTTACTTTGACTGATAAGTTAGATAGATGTTATATGCAAGGATACATTAGGAAATTTACGCAAATGATTGAAAGATACCACACGGTAATTTTCCATTTAGAAATTTAGGAACTTTGAGTAACTATTAAAACAGACTGATGTAAAGTTGCAGCGTCGTAGTGTCATCGTTACCTTGAATCTTTTTTTCATTCTAACGTCACGCTTTTCATCATTGTTTAGAAATGAGAATCTTATTTATCCGTTAACAGTTTAGTAATCTTGCGAACGATAGATATCAATGTACGAGCGTTTAACTTTTTCCATCGAATATTCCAAATGGATGAGAACCGCGCCTTTTAAAAAAGCAAATTAATTAATTCCACCTTTTAGTAATTTCTTAATTTCCTTATATAAGCAGATGATTAATATTCAGTCGTCAAGGAATAAACGGCTTACTGTCGTAAATTATAAATAACCGTAAAACAGATATAAATTAATCCTAAGCTTCAGGGTAAATTTAAAAGAACAATATCCGTAACATCATCGATTTTCTATACTTTTCAAGCTATGACATTATAGGATCAACGTAGTTTTTTTCGTACGACTGAATTATTTCACATGTTGAAATCATTCGAATATAATGAATACTCGTTCGAGTGTTTACGCTCAACACTTGCAAATTACACAACGCTCGTTACGAAAAACCATCCTTTAAATTCTTCGATCGAGAAGTGGAAAACATTGTTCGATCGATTCGTGACACGTTGCGAAATAATCGCTGCGACAAGCTTGTGACGCATTCGGATGCACATGTGGAAAACTAGAGGGTGAGCGGCGTGCCTCTACTTTAATATAACCCGATATAAATCATGAACGTGGACGAGATTAACTTTGACCTTCTGTTCCTTTTCGATCGGAGGGAGATCAGTGCCTCGAATCTTCCGTTTTCTTTATTAATTTCGATTACGTGTTGCGTCAATCTCTCGTTGCATCGAAACGCACGTGAATACGGGCCATTTAATAGATCTAACACGAGCCTTCGATACGTAAGATGGTTAGTACGAACTTTTCTCTTAATCTTACGTTGATTTTTATCCAGTTTTCGTAATTTGCACTGGCTGTTACTACGCGTCACGATGGTTCATTGCGTCAGATTTTTAATACGGTAATAAGCATGTGTGGGTCTTGTCTGGTGTGTGTAGTAAGGCAATTACGAAAGAAAACATACCTACGTACTGATATTTATTATAGTGTGATTTGAAATAATCCAGGCTTGATAATTACTCGGCTCGAAAGTTTCAACGTTGAAAATTTGAAAATGCAGATATTAAAGAATTGGAACGCGTATGTAACGCGAGAATTTGAAAATTTGGAGAGAAAGGAGACAAATTTGTTATTTCGACGAGTCGAGGAATTTCGAGTGTTTTAAATATTTGAAAATGTGAATACTGCATAATTTGAAAATTTGAATATTCACAGCGAGGTTTTAGACATTCGGACCACAAAGGATTCGCAAATATGAATATTCAACAATTTGAAATTTGGACATTTCTACGCCGAGGAATATTGAAAGTCCGGCCATTAGAGATTTCGAAAATCGATTGTTGGACAACGTAAATATTCGACAATTCAGAAACATGTATCTCTGTTTACAGGATTAAAGTCACTCGATTTCGGAAGAGACAATTAAGATTGCGATAGTATGCCATTTAATCGTTCCCAGCGCGCTGATAAGCCGCAGCTTTTGCTTCTGATATAGTCGTTTAAAAGGAAGCGTAGTTACGTTCGATAAGGAAATGATGTAACGCACGCGTTTTTTCGTGTGCGATACGTGTGTTTCGTTTCGGTTGCCTGCGTTTCAGGTGCATCAGTTTCTCGTTGCTGCTAGTTTTGGCCTCGTCATCGCGTTCGCGTACTCGTTACAAGTAACCTTGTGCAACTCTTTAACGATTCGCACCTACGCGAACGACTAAGTCGTAACAGTTGAGCAGAGCTTTTTGCCATCGGAATATAACCGAAGAATAGGATTTTTTTGTGCCGTTGAATGGATTCAACGAGCTTCCGCGTCAATTGACGCCAATCAGCCGCATTATTTTAAAGATCGCACGTAGGCATCACTTACGTCAGTTATTATTGATTTGATTTACTCGAGAAAAAGTTGCATCGTAAACAGTTTAACGATCGCCGAATTATAAAAAGTCTGTTAACGATCAGTTTCTTTTACTTAATAATCACCATTTTCTTTCACTTAATAACCATCGCTTCCAGTTTTTCGTTTCATTATCCAAACGTACGAGTTCGCGTCAAGTATTTCGTAATCACGTTTCACAAGCTCCGAACCAAGCCGACAATCTACAAATATTCCAGTTTACGATCGTTCGTTGACAACAATAATTTGTGACACGAATCATTTCCATGCACATAATACGCTATCAAAATTGATATCAAACGAAGGTCGAAACTTTGTTACACGTTCATAGTCGAGCGCGGTTTATATACACGGGAACTCTTCTAAGTTTCGCTGGTTAATTACGAACAGAAATCAGAATGAATCGGAAGCCACGTACAGCACGGTGAGTTTCGCTCGGGATTAATTCAAATTCTGCGAAACGTAGCGCCAACATACGCGAAGTTTACGAAGGTAATTTAACACTTGCATAAAAAACTTTTACGCATATATGATAAGTACTAATATAAAACATTTTGAGCTTTCGTTAACATTGAAACGAGACACGATCGTCATGATTATATCGGTCAAATTTGGAATCAATCCGGAGATGTATAAAAATTTAAATACCTTTACCAAATACTTGCATTGAATATCTAACGTAGGTTTTATGTTTCAAACATTATCAACAAAATGATAGTAGTCGATGTTAATCGAATTTCCAAACGTTTCATACGACGCACCCAATCGTCATCCTCATCTTCGTCGAACGTGTCTACAAGCGTTCGAATACTCTTGCGAGTTTCTACGAAATCTCGACGCTATTCTCTTCCCCTACACCAAACAAACCTTCTTTTTTCATCTAACAAGCACTTGTAATATTGTTCGATAGAATTAATAAATTGCTTCGACGTGTATTTAAAGATATTACGTAAAGACTATAACGCGTGACTGTGGCCAGAGGCTCGGTCGAAATTGTCAGTCATCTCTTTCAATCTCGTTTAAATCCATCGCGTTCGCAAGTGCAACTAACTAGCCGACGTCGTCGTTTGCCAGTCTGTACGCAATGCGGTAACAGTGAAAACCCGGAAATCCCTTGCTCACACCTTTTAAATCTTAGTTTAGAGAACGACTCAACCACTTAGCCAGTGCTAATTCGGGCGTTCGCTAGAATCGCTTCGGTTAAAAGGGTTAACGATAAACGTGCCAATATTCTCACTGCGTCGTAATTCGTGGTGTCGATATAAGTACCGATCCTAACGCATCCTCTATTCAATCCGGCGATAAATCGCCGGGCTACGACCGATGAAATTATACGATCTCGACCTCCTTCTTTCTCGCCCTCTTATCAAACGTGCACGTTCACGCTAGCAATGAGATTCGCATTAGCTTGGTGAATTGAAAATTCTTCCTCTCTGTCTCTCTGGCCCTGTCTTTGTCTCTCCCCCCCCCTCTGTCTCTCTCTCTCTTTTCTCTTCTTTTTTTATTCTCTTTTATTCAGGATATTTTTGTAAGTAGCTTGCAGATACGAATAAGTCGTTGAAATGTATATGCAGCTCTAACAGCTAGATAAGCCGAGAGCCGGCGGCGTAAACGAGCTGACCCACATTATCGAAGAACCGTTCGTACGAGCAGGATGTGTACGTGTTCAGTGAGCGTTCGTATGCACCGGAACACTCGTGCGTTCTGTGACGACAGAATGCATCAATCGAGAAAGTCATCGCTGGCCCTTTCCGTTCTGCCTATTGTCGAACACGTACCGTGATTTACTGGTCGATAAGTTTTAACCCTGCACGAACATCTACGTCTCGACCTCGCCTCTTTTTCTTTCTAACAAGTAAACAGACTTTTTTACCATTTATAGCCCGTAAGAGCTGGGAATAAGAAGACGCGATCGGATTTACAACGATTTGAAGAACGGGCCGAGGTAAACATACGGTGCTGTTGATTCGCAATTACGTCGAAAATTAAATAGGAAAATTAAACAGAACAATGTTGCAATGTAAATAGAGAATAATTCTTTTTTTAAGCTGGACAATTTTTCTTTGTCTTTACTGATAATTATTCCATCGATTATCGGTGGCAATGAACATTTCGACTACAATCGATTGTCACGTTTTCGTCATGCGAGTAGTGACTTGTATTTCTCAGCTTTTGTCTCTCCACGTGTACCGAATTCGTAAAAACTTGTTTTCCGAAGACCAGCGCGTGTACATGTTGCGATTGAAGCGAACACGTCAAGGACTATCCTACGTGCACGTTTCTTCGTATCTAATGAAATAATTACAGTATCCCAGTGTCTATCATATTTTTGCGATCCTACAACTAGCACGATGGTGACTCATCGGACTAATCGCGGCAAAGTCGTGAAGTTTCCTCGCGTGGCTCCACTTTCACGCGTGCAAGTAGCACATCCTTACTCTATCGTGCATCTTTGCGCTCTTTGCCATTGCGCCTACCATTACCTCAGCGTACTCTCGTCTCTCGATGATCAATTTCCCATCTACAAAACGAATTGGTAAAACGTACAGAAGATCGAAGTAACGTTCGATGCAGGCGAGTGAATTCTGTTAGACGTTAGACGTTTCAGCGGTTTATTATATCGTATGGAGAAATACGACTATATGGCGGTACACCCGACACACTTCGTTATTTATATCAACAAAATTTGACGTAATCTTAGTTTCTGGTTGCCCGTGCTCCTATTTGAACAATCATCGAGTGGCATCAAAGTAACGATAACGTTTCACGACGCTGGTGTTATTTAAATTTAGCACAGCTTATATATTAAAATACACAATTTCAGAATAGTATATTTCAAAATACATCGCCTCCAAATATTTGTCTTTATATCGAAGTTTATGCAATTCTGCAATTCGGATCGTTGTCTATTTTATCCGCCACGAAGCATTCGATTAACTTCGTGTTAACACTTACCAGGTCCGGTCGAATGGTCTCAAAATTTCATTTAAAATTCTACATTCATCGTTATTTCTTTTGTTCAGCCAACTTTATGCAGATTCTCATCCGATCGATCAAATCCTCAATTTTTGTTAACATTGGCGTCGATACGTCGCATCGATCCTTCCATTTCTTCGACTCTGCCACGTATTTCACGCGTTTTATTTCACCGCGACGCGTGCGTTACCCTTTTCTCGTAAACGACAGCTTGCAAAAAGAAATATCGCTCGTCTGAATCGAGCCTGGAAGATCGGCGAAACTACACACATCGAATGTACTCGTATTTCGTTTACTCGTCTCTATATCCGCAGGCAGTTTCGTAACTAATCGCTTCGCGCTGCACCGTTGTCGTTGACAAGACATAATACCGCGGTGCCTTATGTAAGCTCGATACATGCGAGATAGAAGATAGCGGTGCACGTGTTATCTGAGAGACGAGACCGTTTACCGCAGCCTTGTTCGGGGACGATGCAGCCTGTGCAATTGCATTGCACCTTGGCCACGTCGCGATATCGCGCCTCTCTCGTACGAGTTCTGCTAGTCAAGGTTGATACGAAATGTCCATCTAGTTGGACGGAAATCTGCAATTTCGAGGAAAACGTGGCTTGGCTAGCTGCTTCAGGATTCGATTGTGAAACGGTCCTGTTCTACCTTGTAATTGTTTCGTCAATCTTTACGTCTGTTTTTCACCGTTTCTGTACGCCGATAGCGTTTAAAATAACGGATGGAATCATGTTATCGAACGAATGAATTTCCATTATTTCGTTTCACGAATTACATTTTTTTAATCGGCGAGATACGTACGCGAAGGACCAAGCAGTGGAATAATATTTATAAGCTGTGCGAAGGCGACATTGTCGAAAGATAATACGCTAGCGTTCGTAAGTATTTGAACATGTGGTTCGATTCGATCACAAAAGATTTACACATTACATTTTGTACGTTGGAAATGGTAAGAAAAGAGACCGTCTGTCTACGACTATTATCAAGCGGTCTACTAAATTTAAACCGAAAGAATGTATTTGCGTCGCATTCATTCCACGTTTATTTATAATGGAAGGCTGAGAGAGAAGAAAATTTGCACAAGTTCGTAGAAATTTCGATTGGTGGAAAATCGCGATATCGAAGCGAGAAGAGCGGCAGAGTTGATACTCGCGCGACTGACTTTCGTAGCCACGACTTTGGAAAACAGGACTCGATACCGTAAATTTACTGAAAATAAATTGCCGATGAAATGGTCGGCCTCTAATGAATTAAAGAATCTTTAGAAATTTTTCTTATAGGAAATAGGAAGTAAACGAGCGTTGCATGAATCACAGATATTACGGTTATCCTTCGCCACACCAACCATCGTTTCGATAACCATCGGTTTCGCTTGCTTTCACCGCGATTCTATTCGACCTGCTGTTGCGATAATTATCGTTAAATCGCGGATTCGTGAAAGTCGTGATAAATCGTTTGTCGTAATTGCAAGCCGGTATAGATGAGTAGTCGATTCGATTCGATCTTTCGAAATTTCCTCGAACCGTTTTTCGTGCAAGCGCGACTATTTGAGAAACAAGCGCGGGCTGACGCGCTTCGAAGCGAGAGAGAGAGAGAGAGAGAGAGAGGGAGAGGGAGAGAGAGAAAGATTCGCGATAAATTTATTTCGAGAAACGGGAGAACGTTTTGTCGAGGATCGTACAAGAACCCTGGGTCGTCACCTTGAATTTTCTTGCGCGCCCGTCCAAAACAGCGCGGTTCATCGTCCTCCGTTTAGGATCCAACGCCCCCGCGTTGTTTTGACATAATTCGCCCGCCACGTGTTTTGTCGTCCCATAAATGATCGTAGCAACAAAGACCGACCTCGGATCGTTATTCGAAGCCGCTGAAAGTCGCACGTGTTTCTTTGTCGAGGCACGAGGAACACTCGCGTGCCTGTATTATTGGGTCATTGGCGTGGAAAAGAAAAAGAGAAGAAATTGCTAGGAATCGTTAACGTTCGAAGAAGCGACGTACGTGCCAAAAGTACGAGGCAAAGATATCAGCTCGTTTAAGGACCGCGAGGATACGTCGTTGCGCCAAAAATATTCGCTTCTTCTTAGTCTTATTTCAGCATTAGATCTTGGATTTTCCATCCTCGTTGTTCTCCGGTTTTCATGAGCTGGTTCCACTCGTACCTCGGATCTAAACATACACCGTCGTTCGTAAACATTGGCCATTTACACAGAGCAAGCTATATCTCAGAAATGGCCAGAAAATTATAAGGAACTCGAGCAATGTTGATTTAAATTGTTACTCGAACGTACTATTAAATTTTTTTATATTTCTTCCATTTCAAACTTTCATTCGGGCTTCGTCGAAACTTATTTACCATTCAATGAAGATGTCGTCAACGAAGAAATACGATACAAATACACATTATAATATAAATTTATGATCCTTCTAAACGCCGTCACCTTTTCACTTTTGCACCGATTTACTGCCAGCTTTACGAATAATCCAATAATCGGATAATAATTCGTCTTGTCGAAGATAACCACGTGTCTGGATGCTTGCGTGCGATGATGTATTCTATAAATTCTTGCGAACGATTATTCCGTAATTCTGGAGATTTATGGAGTCCGTACGTGGAACGTCGATACGTCGTACATGTAACATAAAGTTGATACGCTAATTAGAAATTGAACGGAGCGGTCGAAACACGGAGTCGTTAATGATCTCCGTGCATGTGCCTACGATTGCACGTGCAACCGCGGAATTGCAGTGGTGTTGGTTGCATAATATGCAGGTAACCTAGATCTGCACCCACTACTTTCCACCCACCGGCCTCATTACCCCTTTGAGATTCTCTCTTCTCTTCGCTTGTCCCCCAGCCACTCTAGTAAACCTTTGTCTCGCGACAAGACGCTCTTTGTATCGTTTTTTGAGGCATCTCAGTCCCCAAAGATTCACCGGACGTGGATGCATTTTTACGTAATTGCGCTGCTAGCCAAGTCATAGTTATCGTCGTTTGTTCGAGTTCGTTTGGTTAACGTCGATCCCTCAACCAATCGACCATCGTTTGATTAATTGGATCGTCGAGAAACGATGACTTTTTAATTATTAGAGTTTGCTTCCCTCTGCAGTCTAATTTATAGGCTGTGATTTCTTGCTAGGAGGAAACGAGCACGACGAGTGCACGCTCGTATAGGGTGCAGCATTTAGTACGTACTCGCGTAACTCGAACGCGAGAAGCAGGTGAAGTGGTCGTACGCTATAAAAAAAATCCTCGTCGAGCCCTTTTCCACCCTCCAGCGAATTGACGTCATGCCCTTCCCTCGTCGAGACATTCATCAATGTAAAAGGCGGCGCACCGTGTGACACGTTGCGGCACGACATGTCGTGCAAAACACAGCAGGCCTGTCGTTTATTCGCCGCGTAAGCTGGCTCGAAACAACGCGGCTATTCGTCGGTCTAGTCGCTGCCAGGCTCCATGGCACTTTCCTATGATAACGAAGAAACTTGCTCCTGTTCGTGTTTCGCTACTTTCAACCCGTTTCGCGAATTCACCTTGCGAATTGCGATATCGTTTGTGTGATCCGTTGAGAAGATATCAAAGTGCAGTGACGACCGAGAAAAATCGACTATCGTAGCTGAGTGATTATCTCGGATGAAAGAGAAACTCGATCAGTGTTCATTAACGATCGACTTTTTTCGAGTATATCTTTCATTAGCAGACTGTAGATTTTTATGCAAATTGATGGTTTTTCCAACGTAATTAAAGAAATGGAATTCGAGCAAAGACTCGTTCCATCCATCGAATTTACATCATTTTAATATCGTTACTCTGATATTACAATTTTATTCTTGCAATTTTTAATAACGCCGAGCACGATATATAAAAAGAGATAGGAGCTCGTCAAGAAAAGGTATCGTTATTTTGTAGAGAAGACAAATCGAATTAACTGTTGCTCGGTGAACAAGTGACGCATGACGTTAGCGTAGCGTTACCGGTTGTTGTCACTTTGTGAATCGATCTATGTAGCCGTCAAGCCATTTAAATTCGCATTGACTGGCGATACTCGAGTGATACGTGCAGCAGGATGGCTGCGCGTACGGTCGTGCCAAAAACAGAGCGGATGTAGCGAAAAGAATCCAAAACGACACCACTGTATCTCGTTCGGGGCCGTCTCGGATTTCGATATTGTATTCTACACTTACAGCGTTGATTATCATCGTGAAACTGGATAGTCGCGGTCTCTGTGTGTATTAGATATACGAAACAGGTACGAGCCTCTTTCTGTCCTTCCGTAGAGATCTCGAAGCGTAGCAAAGATTGCCGATGTCTGTTTTCGGTTTGCACGCGATTCGATAGAAACGGTGAACGCAGTTTTCCCAGTCAGACCACATCCAGCTGTTTTGCATTCGCGTGGCCGTGTTATCGCGATAAAGCGCGCCGCTGCAAATATCTTCCGGTTTTTTCTACTCCGATTCTAACCGAGGATACCGGTGGAAACGCGAAAACGAGAGGCACAGCAGTGGAGAACCTGTTTCATCGCGAATAGAGAGTCGAACATTGCAAGGGGAAACAGGTATCGAGTGTGTATAGCGAAAATCGTATAGTTGTATGAGTTTACGAGACCTGCTATTTATTGATTTTTGTTCTTAAAGAACTACCAGCTCATTTTCTACGTGATCGAAGTTTCCTATAATCGACTAATTCTGATCTTGTTAATTATCGTGGTGAAATTCGATTGGAAACCAGTCTCTGAAAGGCAACTGGCAATCTGCGGTATCACAAAGAATCGGATACTTCGCTATATCTGTTCGCACAGTGAATTATTTGGAATTTCCTTTATGGAAACCGCGTGCTATTATATTGCGCGCGATTCTACTTTCTCCCGCCAATCAGACTTACGAAATTACACAAACGGAATAAAACATTCACTTCGCTGACTTTACTTAACGCTGCCAACAGTCTTCGGCCGGGTATCTTACGAAGCATTACATCTCAAGGCAAATCGTTGTAAATTAATCCACCGTTATTTCCGATGAAACAGTGTCTTACATTCGTCGTTATAAAAAGTTCGTTATTTATTTTCCATATCATTTCTCATCTCTGCGAAATGCATACTTGTACCGAGTATCTGGTAATCTGAATGTATATTGTGTTAGAAAAGTGTGAATATAATTATATTGGCGTGATCGTCGAGTCTCATAGCGGTGCTAATGAAATTCCAAAATGTTTCCTATAACATATACAGTGCATTTACAAGAGATTGGTCTAGGTTGCGAGTGTTGGGATACTTTCGCGAGCTTCTATATGTTAAGATCCCTGGAAAGTTCGTAGGTTAATTTTGAAAGCTATCGTCGGTGTTTGAGAATGTCTTCTCATCACAACACAGCTAGCCGGGATAGATTCGTCCGCAAACCGTGCACCCCTTGTTACTTCGGCCAGTCGACCCAGTTTCGTGGCTGTATTCCGCAAAAGTGGAACGCGGTAGGTCAATCGCGAGAGGACGAGAGAGAGAGAACTCTCGATTTTCGTAAAAACTGCCGTCTGAGAAGCGTGTTGGATCGTCGCGTCCTAGTGCTCCTTAATTCTGATTTGTCTCGTCTCTTACCTTCTCTCGCTCTCTCTCTCTCTCTCTCTCTCTGTCTCTGTCTCTGTCTCTGCCTTACTGTCTGTCGTTCCGGTAAAAGTGACGTTATTATTTTCGCGGAAGTGCACGATAGAAAGACGGAATGGAGGAAACGAGAACAACGGGGTGGAGTGCGAGGCAGAAGCTCGAGAACGTGCCTTTTCGCCGATCCTCGTTCTGCACTGTCTTTCGTAGTGAACGGTGCGAAACAGCGCGCAAGCCTACCGGAAGCGCGAGTTTATTTTTGGCTGGTGTTGGAAACGTTCTTTTGGCAGCACGATCACGGATAGAATCAAAAGGTACGCGACTCGTGATGTATTTCTAGCGATCGGCGTTACCATCTAATTCGACCAGCTTGCCATTGGATTCGCTAGATCGCTTCGTCTGATGGGCTTGGCCCTGCTTTCGAGTTAGAAAAACAGGAAGTCAGCAAACAGGAACGGGATAGGCTGACCGAATCACGAAACGGTGTCTATACGCGTACCAATCAATGATATTGTCAATCTTGTCGAGATTTATTTTATCACAGGATACTACTACGTTGTTAGTTCCTCGTTCTTTGTTTGTTTATGTAACGTCCACGTACGATTCGCACGTTCTTACGGCCTCGTTTATAAATGTTAGGATATACACGGCTCTTATGCAGAATGTGCTAATTAGACTATAATTAATATTTATGCGCTTTCGTAATTCTGTGACTATAATTCCTAAGAATGGAGTTTACATATTATACTTGTCTGGTTTATATCTTGTAACGAGCGCTTTAATCCACATATTCGCTATATTTCTAGTTACTTAAAAGCGATTAAATTCTCGATAAGTTTTAATAATTTCCTAACGACGCTTAAAACTCGCCTCATTTTCTGCAAGTGTGTGCTCTAATTCTCATCAACGGGGGTGCACTCGCGAATATATTAGTATCACTTTTGGTAAATCGTTCTGCCAAAAGTTTCGGAGTTCTCCGGTGAATCAATGGATCTAGCGTTACATTCTCGAGCCGTTTCGACTCTCGTTTCTCTGGTTCTGAAAGCGTTTTAAAATCGTGAAACGACACCACAGACAGGGTGCGGTTTCACGAGTTAGCAACAGCCAGTTGTGCCACGGTGTCGCACGGTATCGTACCACGCACTGACATGTGTGCACCGTTGCACTCGTGCAAGCACATTATGCAATCGCGTGCGTTGGTTTTACGCGCAATTCGTAAGCTCCGTCGATGGCCGCGCGCGAACGCCACACGGAAGTCGCGGCGAAGCTCGCCAGTGTCTGGGCCAGACGATGGAGCGTATGAAGATCGATGTCCACGTGATCAAGATATAGCGTGTTTTCAATTACTTTGAAGTTCTATATTTTTCTCGGAATACTGTTTGTTGGAATAATGCCTGTTTCTCTATGTAAGTGGAACAGGTACGACGCTGTCGTTGATAAATATTTGATTACATCAATTATTGTGCAGATTCGAATAAAAGTTTTCAATTTATCTTTGACGCTTTCATCTTGCCTAAGTCAGTCGTAGTTTTCAGTTTTTAAGAATTTACTCGTGTATTCTGATTCTTAGAAGCATCGCGTTCTTATGATTTCGGAGGGTACGATGATTTTTTTATAACAATATGCTGTTCTATGAGAAATTAGCGAACTGTCTTCTAATGTTACGATTCGCGTCTTTCATATACAGGAACCATCGATTCCAGGATTAAATATAGCCAAGAACGAACAAAACCAAGTTTAATTCGCTTCTAGAAAAATACAAACCTCTTGACCAAGTTCCACTAATTGTAAATATTGAAGTATCTATGGACAGTAGCGTATATTTATCGAACTGTCGTTTCAATTTCTCAATTCGATTTTTATCATCGATTTATACATAAATTTCATTCGAAAATTCTGTAGAAAGTTCTCTTCGTTAACTTAATCCCTGAGCTGAGACGAGCCAAAGTCAAGCCAAACAGTTTGACTCGTTTCCAACAGGATGATCTATATCAATCCGTTGTCACTGGGTGAAAGGATTCTTCTGTGCGATTTGCAAATCGACCAGAGAACGCGTTACACTTGAATTTACGCAGTTTCACGCGGCTCACAGATACGCAAACCGTATGCCTCACACCGTTGCAGCTCTGTCATTGACAGAGAGTTAATCTAATCTCACAATCGCATCTTTATATGACACAAGCTACTAATGAGCGGCTCAGAGAGAATCGTAATTAACTCGGGCAACGTTCTGCGCAATAATCGATTGCACAAGCGATGAGGACAGACTCTGTAAAGTAGATCGCAAGTTCAAGGTAGTTTCTCGTGAAATTTAAGGTGCTGCTCGACGTCACGTCGCATCCTTAGCAACTATTACAGACGCAACATTTTTCTCAGCCTGCATTGAATTATTTGAGAGCCGCCGAAAATAGGTGGCCCACTTGTACCGTTCAAAGTCCGAAGTTGTTCCCATTCGACTGCCCCGAAACTCTGTCGTCTATTCGAATACAAATGGGGTTTCGGTAAGGTGAGGTGTCGTGTATTTTACTAGTAGTCTGCCTGTTAATAGCTCGTAAGTACCTGCTTAAACCGTCCAGGTAATTCATGGCAGCTGGTTCGAGTGAAAGGACACGGACGAGAAAGGACTGCTGTGCCTAATACGATCGTAGGCCACGGTTATCGTAATTCGGTTGAGTACAACGCAAAACCAGGGTATCTGGCTTGTTACTTTTGCCAACTCGTCTGATTCAACCGGTTTTCCAACGTATTGCGTCCACGTTAAATACCGTCTTCCTTGGTTAACATTTCCTACCTAGTCTCTTTTCATTTTTCAAGGTACAATAGCTTGCTCATATATATTCAAACTTCTTTTCGTAAAACATTTTGAAATGTCATTGACACTATAACCAGAGGCTCGACTATCACTATTCTATTGACAAAGCTGAAGACCAATTTTAAAGTGTACATAAAAGTTACAAAATATTTATCGTAAGCCTATACTTCGTCACCGGATTAACGGTGTCAGTTATTCGTAGCATTACCACATAACGCTATACGTTTAAGTGTAAACTTAGAGTTGAAGATTTCAAAAGTATTTCATGCTAAGTTTTTTTTTTATTTATTTCTTAATATTCATAATTTCTCCATTTTGGACATCAGGTCGAATTTTTTAGCAGTTATATTAACATGTAGTTGGCTACCCCCAGCGGTACCATTCTCGCGTTTGCTGGGTTATATCCTTTGCGAAGCCTGCTGGGTGCTTCCTTTTTAGCCTGTCATGCTAAGTGTTCGCATGCTTTTCACGATACTTTCGAGTGAAGGAAGAAAAAGCAAAGCAGGTAAAAGAGAATCATAAAGTTTCGGTTTTCTTAGAAATTCTCGGCAGGTGATATAACGATTTACTGAAGGAATACAGAGGATATATTTCCGATGCTTACTTTCGTAAATGACGTTGCCAGCACTGGCAATTCTATCTTGTCAAATCTTTTGGTCCCTGCCTCGAGGTAATCCGGTTTTCAATAGAGTATAGTTTTCACTGAGCCAATAGGTGGTCTTCCAGCAATGGAAACTCGCTTGACAAATGTTCATGAAGGTATAAAATAAAACGGACTTTCTTTTGAATTTTCATGCACTCACAGAATCGATATAACTGGATGGAACACCTGGCCAGAGTGAAAGGACACGAACAGAAACGTCATGAACGTGCCGCAATATCGCGACGATTAGCGTTGGCACAGTACCAACTGGAATGTCAGACTTATAAAGCGACTTTTGGTAACTATTCCTAGCAACTGTGTTCCTAGCATCGCGTTCGATGTAACCTCGCGCGACAAATTCAAGGGCGGCTTCGCTCTACAAAACGTTCGACGAACAATTCTCTCTATGTTTTATCGACTTTAACCTACCGTTAGGAAAAGCTAAGCTCCTGACTACGTTGACTAGCTAGGTGAAAGTAGTATTTATTCTAGAGATAGTGGTCGCAGTTAGACATCGATATGATAAAAGTTGCCTTCGATTCTGTGACCTCGTAAACTTCACTACGAGGCCTTCGCGAAGCAATATCGGAGAAACTATCTGATCGATAATAGGGATAACTGCAGAAACTGATTGAACCGCTATTTTCTTAACTGTTACTCGATAAGCTCGGTAGCATTACCGTTTATTAAGTAGTTCGTGTTTCAAAATGAGACGATAGAGAATTCGTCCAAGGGTTCCCATTAGATCTTGTCTTTCCTATATCTAGTCGTTGTTCGCTCGAACGAGGTAATATCGGGCATACTGTTTGATCGATAACAGGGATAATTAGAGAAACTCATCGAACTGCTATTTGTTCAACTTGTACTCGATGAGGCCACCGTTATTCGGTTAAGTGGTTTATGCTCCAAAACGAGACGACAAAAGATTCGTCGAAGGGTTCTTTTGCAGTTTTCCATTCATATAGTCTACGCGGATATAATTTCTTATTCGAACGAGACTACTCTAATCAAAGAGCTCCCTCCGTTCGCGATGAAGTGGTTCAATGGAAAGATTGCTCGGCATTGTGCTTTCTTCCGAAAATAGTCTCATGGTCAAAGGGTTAGTCGACAGTCTTTGTTCCCTTGGTGGGAAGCAGTCGCGAATCGAGCCATATGGCACGAGAAACGGCAAGCCATTTTCGTTCTAACCTGGAAATAGACTTTCGATATGTGACACGTGCGCTCGCCTGCACTCGCGCGGCGTCTGCTAGTCAGACACGCTAGTGCGCATGTACGGACAGCCGATCAGCTGTTCGACGCCATCTTTTGCTCCCAGCTGAGGGCTCGACGCTACGCTCAGCTGACCTCGTCGTTGATACGAGCCCCCAGCACTGGCAGGAGCGTACCTAGCTGGGGCCTCTATGGTAGCTATATAGATTTCGATGTTGCAGTTGAATTCTGACTATAATTACATTTGTTGCTCCATATTCTTTCTTTTCTCCCGTTTTTCATTAAGTAAATGGCAAAAAATGGAAACATAAATTTAACTATATTAATATTATCAAGTAAAAATTCCTATCTTCTCTTCTATCGGTGTTCTTTGCATTCCCTCTTTTCTCTGTCTTAATGAAATTGAAATTTGATTTAAAATTTGTTATCTATTAACATCCCTCTTGCCTTTGAATCTATTTCTACACCTTTCTCTTTTGTCATCGAAGTCTGGATTTGATCGAAAATCTTTGTTAAGTTACTATTAAGTAAAACTTTCCCTCTTTTTGTTATCCATCTTCTTTATATTCGTTCTGAATGAAAACATTGTAAAATCACAAAGATATTCGCTTTTAAATACCAGCCACAAACCGCGATCGCTCGTACACACGCGTATAACAGGAATCTGATAGCTATAAATCACGAATCCGTAAAATCGTGTCGATCCCGGCTCGTTTATTACGAACATATAGACACCTGGTTTTGTTGTGTTTTATTTTTCAAAAAGAGAAAGAAAGATGTAATAACCGCGGATTACCACAGAACGAATTTGTTTATGCAATCTTTTTGCAAGTGTTTTCCGCGAGTGCGGCCTCGCTTCAGAACGAATAAATTACATGCATTTCACTGTTAACCGCAGCGGCTGATTTTCGACGAAACAAAAGCATACACGGTTGCAAAACATCGTTCCACACGGTTGACAGTGGAAATGCTTGTCTTTGGACGGACACTGGTAAACAAGAAAAGGCCTCGACCAGCCCAACCTGGGCAAGGAAAAAGGATACAGAACAAACGGTGTGTGAGCAGAGTTCGATAAGCAGTGGACGCGTGTATCTACTATTCGATCGATAAACATTAGCCTTGACATGATATCCAGAGGACCGCTCTTTCACCTCGCCTTTTTTACTCGAACCTAGTTCCTACCGCTGCCGTTTCTTCTTCCAGTTAGCACGGGACCTGTAACTCCGAGTATAGAATGCGCGATCTCTGTGCTCGTGACTTGGACGATGGGATCTGAAACAGTTCGATTCACTTCGAATTTATATAAATAAAATGGTCGATAAAAGTATCGGATTATTTGAGAAATTCGTAGTGTGTTCGACGATCGACGTTTTAAAGAAGATTCGCTTGAAAATTCGAAGCTCGTCGTTCTTGATAGATCATTATGGAATTTTGTCTAATTAGAAGCCAGATTACATATTTAGCTTGATCCTGCATTATACCAATAAAACGATGAACGTTGAGTTACGACCCTAGTTGTACGTTAAAAGAAATTAACGTTAAGCCTCGTGTGCGTGCCAGTGGTTATGAAAGCTGCCTAAGTCATATATTTTTCGTTTCGAGATATTTAAAGTTTCGCGTTTGACGCATCAACTGAATTCTGTTTAACGACGCAATAACCAGCTCGATACGACGGTTCAATTTCTACTACGTTGTGAAAATACCTTCGAATAATTGTAATGTAAATAAATGCAACGCAAAATAAGCGATAAATTTAATTTATTTTAGATTCTCGACTCAGGCCACTTTCATAATCGCCTACACACGCACATTAACAAAGAGTAGAACGACGTTGAATTTTATTGACACGTTCGTTTCCATTCACCGGTTTTAACCTGCTTTGTCTTTTATCAAATTATTTCGATTACGAGAAATCGAATAGTTCGAGGAACGAAGGGTTTGAAGGAATTCGAGTAAAATGCATCGTGATTTTGATGCATCTATGAGAAATTTAAAGCCGAGAAAATGCACAGAACGCGTGCATCGAAATTTTCAACGACTCCAGATCGAAGATTCGACCCTTGTCGAGACTTTCGAGAATTCTAAACTTCAAATCATATTCAAAATGATCGTTCGGTCTCCCTGGAGACTTCCTAGTCACTAAAAACTTCGAATTGCCTCGAAGTTGAGACGCGAACTGCCACGACTCCGACTATTCTCGACTCTGTTCCGAGACACGTCGAATATTCTTCACGATGCCTGTTCACGAAATCTTAAACAAGTCACGCAATTTCCTCGATAATCCTCGCGAAGATATCGTGTAAATGATAACTAATTGGAGACACTAAGATTTCTGCAATAGAAGCTACTGTTTCTGTAGATCGAAGATTAAGGTTGGATCTGGAAAAGCAATGGAACAGTCGTCTGCGTATTTGATCGCAACTGGCTACATTATATAAACGGAAATCTAGTACGAACGGAAACTTGAAGTTTCTCTCGGTGTCTACTCTCGCTGTTTCATTACGTCAGCTCGGTTCTACGATTTTTCATGATTTCCATTCTACCCGAAGGAAAGAGGGCTGACTGCGTTTGCATCATCCCGTTGGCTGGAAAACGATTAACCGCTTGCGTCAACAAGACCTTTGCTCGTGATTGTTTTCTCTTCATTTAACTGATCCTTTTACCGAGTGCTTCCTCCTAATGTTTTTTAAATTGCCGATTCAAGATTCAAAACAAGTTGAGAATCCGGAATTCAATTCGCCAACTGTAATCGAACGTGGCTTTCGAGGAACACCGGGTATATTCTTGTCCGTTTTCAAACAAAGTTTTGAGACGTTTGACGAAGACGTCCTGATTCGAGTGGCGCGAGTCTCCGATGTCCACTGTGTGTCTCTGGAAATAGAAATAGAAGCGTACTGTTAAGGTGGTGGATGCTCGAATCGCTGGTGGACGTCTTAGTTTAGACACTGGTTTTTCCTTACCAGACCACTGTCTCTCGATACCCTAGCAAACACACGTTGCTGCTGTAACTCGACCCGGCTTTTTGTAGTTTCTAACAACGTTCTTTAAAATTAAATCTTCGCGTGCTACTTGAAACGCCCTGTACGCACATTTCTCTTCCTTAAGTTACACGAAGCGACGTTTAAACCACGAAGCGAGGTCGAGTTTAAGAAAATCACCGAAACACACGTGCCTCGTCGTGTTTTTTCCTTTCCCTCTGCTATCTTCGTACAGCCACTTCCGAATGTGGATCATCGTTGCACGTATTCAAAGTGCGCAGTTTTCGTGTCAGTTCAGAGTCATCGGCGACGCATATGGTTTGCTTTTCCAACGTGGATTTCACTCATGGCTGTTTAATATACATGACTCCGTATGTGCAACAGCTGTACACGCGAGACCCTCTAACGCTTCTGGAAATAGAAAGTCATTCGCAAGGTGTACTAAGGCTAAACCACTGTGCCATTAGCAAAGCTGCAATGTGATTCTCAATTTGTCATTACCTGACATTTCGCGGATGAAATTTTCACGTTGCACAACCAATTATCTTTCGTTGGGTTTGCTTAATTTTTTGCATCATCGACGAGCTACCTTTCAGACCGAACAGACACGAGAAGGATCCTTCTCACCGATTCATCCCTCGTGTGACGCAGGCTTTCGAGCAAGTATTCCCGAGTGCATTGTACTTTGTTCTGCTGGTATCTGAACCTTTCCACTGTTTGCAATTGTGGCGAACGAAGGCCGGTCTTCTCTGTAATAATATCTCGCGGATGAAGATTGCGTTTTCTTTGCCTGTTATCGCTCTGCCGTCAATATTGGACTTCCTAGCACTTATTTATAGCTCCAAAGGGAATATGACTTATAGTCAGGGGCAATTACTGAAAGGAAGATGCAGTTTTGACGCTTTTAAACGGCCAGTTATTACTCGTTTTGTCGTAAGTATTATTTACGACTCGATAGAGAATGCAAGCCGAGGTAATGAAAAAAAACAAAAAGTGAAGTTCTCGGTACCTTAGGTACCTAGGTATCTGCTACTCACATCCTTAAATCTTTATGTCTCCGTTTTCCCTTGTTTTAGCGAACAAAAGAATTTTTGACTTTTATTATTACTATTTGATGTCTTCTTCAAACTTAGGAAATTTGAGAAAGGATGACAGAACGCAACAGGAATAAATTGTGACTCACCGTTAACGTTTGCACTTCTTAGGATTACTTTGTAACTCAAAAGGAAATTTGTGTAGGGCTGTATTTACTAGAAAAACAAAATTGTTCATACTTTGCACGATAATTCATTACTGATGCTTGCAATTGCTTGCTCCGTAGAGTGATTCAGAGTAAGGGAAATATTTGTAATACACGCGAAGTAATTACACGAACGACGATTTTCTGGCAGAGGCGGGATATAATATCATAATGGACGAAACTCATTGTCAG
This sequence comes from Bombus terrestris, assembly GCF_910591885.1. Lineage (NCBI taxonomy): Eukaryota > Metazoa > Arthropoda > Insecta > Hymenoptera > Apidae > Bombus > Bombus terrestris. The sequence continues at coordinate 10,514,841 of NC_063281.1, read as the reverse complement.
TTGGCGGATATCTTTCGATCGTTAGGTCCGCTCTCAAAACCCACACGATAGCAGTACGTAACGTGTGGGCCATAAACTGCATAACGGGAGGGTCGTTAAACATCTGGTCGCTGTGTCGAACGAAAAAGGAAATATTGTTTGTGAAGGTTTCCTTCGCGCGGAGAAATTTGGTATTGCGATATGAGATTAAGATTTCCAAGAGTAGTCGTACATGTTTGTTTCTGACTGAAACAAACATATTTATCGAAGCTTGAAGTTTCATCATGCGTATCGACGAACAATAATACGTAAATTTTGCAGCAGGGTATAAATCGCGTTATCCGAGCAAGGACAGTTTCTTATCTCGAATGATCAGTCTCTGATTTTTTGATCGTGTTGAAATAATCACGACAACTGTTATTGATTATTAGTATTTAGATAATTGGTATCAGTTATATCGAATTAATCAGTTATTTAAAAAAAAAGGAACGTTTTTCTAGCCGATAAACGATTGTTTTAAACGTAAGACAAACGGGGAATATAAAACATCGAAGTTTTTATCTAAACGCCATTTTTTAATTATGTATATTCATACAAATACGACTTTGTATAAATATCCGTAGTCTATAGCCAAGTAAATAAAGAGATCTCGAGCTACGTGAAATAATCTGAATGAGGTCGTAAAAATAGATTCCAAGTGTACGATTTGATCGGGTCATTGATTGCTGTTTAAGTTTAAAGTCTCATCGATGGAAGTAGCCATAACGTAAAAGCAAGATCAGTCGTGGGTGTCGTTAGACCGTAAATGCCATCAAAGCAAGCGAATCGGTGCTTTCGAGCGGCAAAATCCCGATTTTTGTCGTCCGCTTAATTACCTTCGTGTCACGTCCGTCGTTCTATGGCGAGCAAGGAGAAGGTATCGTTGTTTGCGCAGCGACAAGAAGCAAATTAGTATAATTAAGTTACACGGGCTGTACATGTCACGACCGAAAATGGAACGGAATTAAATTTACCGCGATATTCGATAAAGTGTAGCTGGCGATACGCGCAAGAATGGCCCTTTTCAACTTCGTTCGCTGCACGTACTTCTTCGGAGAAGAGCTCGGCTGCGAGATTAAGAAGATTATGCTAAGAGCAGTATCTGTTTCTCCGAGTTCTATGTCTGAAGCCAGTTCCTTGGCTTTCAACGTTTGATATTACCATAATATCCTCCCTGGCGTCGAACGAAATAAGAAGAAACATCGTAGTAGCTTCTCGGTAAGCTCGAAGAACACTATCGCTCACTGTTATTCGGCCACTTCTTAAACAATTTCAAACGACGACTGTAATTTCTACCTAAATTTACCATTTATGTATTGACTTTGCTGGTAAACCAAACTCAATCTTAATCTACATATAAACGATGAGAAATTGTTCCCAAAGGATAGTGCAAGTTGTAAAAAAATATACCTCGATATAACTTTTACGATTTTTCATTCAACAATAAGCTCCTTCGATAAGCTACTTCGCTGCTACCGTAAAAGTTAAATAAGAAATGCTCAACGTTATCGACATATATTTTACCGATACAGTGTAGAAGCCTCGTATCGATACCGATTGTATCGGACGTAGAAATTGATTCGCTGCGATTGCAGCAACGTCGATAAGCAAATGATAAATTTACATAAAAATGCTGAATTAATTTCTATGCCAAATATGATCAAGACAATGCTCGTTGCTCCAATAATGCGTCATACATATGTATCGACAGCAACAAAGAAACTTTATCTTTTACGGTGCTAGTGGGTGACACAGGATATAAAAGTTGTATCATTGAGATAGTTGAGAACGGTGTTGTGGATAGTAAAATTCGCGCAGAAATCGATGCTGCAAGTTTAATTGCCGGCATAGAGGGATCGTAGGGATGGGCAGATGCGTTCGAAACGGCTCGTACCATTCGAGATTTTTGTAGTCCCTTTAAATTTGTTGTTGTGTCACGTCCGCAGCCACAGGCTTGTATCTCTTTGCTGCACGTGACGAAAGAAAACAAGGTGCAGTCTGGCCGGTGCAGCAGGTTCGAGATTTCCTGAACGGTTAGTACGTCTTTTAGGGTCGGTGCTGTTCGCCTGCTCCGGCAGGCAATCAATGGAAACGCACGACTCCTTGTTGACAGTTCGCGTTTCTCCATTATTCCCCATGAAAGGGGTTACATTTTCGCAACGGCCGAAACTGCCAGCGACTTTGCCCGGTTTCATTGTGAACAAAAAAAGAAGAAAACGAAAACCGTCCCCATTGTCTTTCGAAGGCTACGAAAAAGGAGCGACTTCGTCGTTGGTCATCGTTGTTGTCGTCGTCGTTGTTACGCAACTGTGTCAAGCTGAAAGGTAGAATTAATTCCGTATGTTCCTTGGCCCTTTCTCTCTCGCTCTTCGAAAGTTCTTCGCGAGGAATATGTATACCGCGAATGGCAAAAGCATTCGTACAGTTTGCACGTAGAAATAAGAAAAGGAGAGTAAGAATATAAGAATATCGTAAAACGAGAAAAACTGAGCACACGTTTCTTCCGTTTGAATATGTAGAAAATAGTAGTATGGAAGATATTTGTCTTCTTACGTTCGCATTTCGATTGTTGGAAAAATCTCTGTTTATTACCGTAGATCTCGCTACAAACGAATCACGTTCTTCTTTAACGCGTGAACGAGACATTTCTATTGCATTTGCATACTTATCGTCACGATTCGTTTCTCGCGAACCGCGTGATTTCGAATTTTTTATAGACCGGACCGACTCCTTGCGTGTTGTATATCGTCGCGATAAACAGCGGAGTATCGTTAAGGGAAAGAATCTGCTAAATTGGCTGCATTGCACAATAGTTCTCGCGAAGCAGGAATTTATCGTCGAGTAAAAAGAAGAAGCACGAACGCGGTCGAAGTAGCGCTCGTAATTTATACTATCGAATGGGAAAAGGCGATAACTGGTTTCGAGCTTTGCGTAATGACCGTGAAATCGTGTAGCGAATAAAAAGTAGCTCTGTAGAGACGTAGAATCGAGAACAAGCCCAATCAAAGGGGGTATCAAACTCGTGTAAAAATAATAGCAGAATTTAAGGAACGAGGTCAGTTCTCGTTGAACGATCGATCTTCGAGTTTATTTTTCTCAGTCCGTAACTCGCATAACGAACAATCGAAGCGCACGTGATAAATAGCGAGCCAAAATCTGCCACTGTTTTACCATCGACCTTGCCTCTTATTTATTACGCGATCATGTTACTCTTTGGTTTATTAACCCTTACGAAATCTTTCTCTACTCTGTTGGTTAAAAAAGAAACTGATCTTTCGATTGTACAAGCTTTCTCTTATCGAGTTTCCCAAATAAAAAACGTTCAACAAGCGACTTATAGAAATAAACTCGCACGCGATTGCAATAAAGGATTGCATTTTTTAACGAGTCGCTAAAAGAGATACGTACATTACATGTATAGCGATACGTTAATCTTAACGATAGCGATTGAACTTTTTTCCCAATCGAGAGTACAAACAGCGTAATACATCGGTCGCTGATAAATCTGAAAAGAGGAGTTTATAAATAATACAGAAGATTTGCTTGCAGAGGCTTTCCGATTAATCGCAGGCCGACTCCTCTCCATTTTCACATGCGTAATCAGCAGCTCTTTGTCTCCGTTTGGCTTTTTTCGATGCCGCCAGGGTTCTTCAACCTCCGTGCTGGTAATTCCTGCGAAATCAGAGGGGTGAGTGGGCCGCGTCTAGACGCAGCAACCGACGACCCTTTTCTCGAAGGACGAAGGCAGGACAGAAAGGTTTTGTCACGATGACAGTGATCCGTTGTTGGTTAAACAGCTGAGTTCTGCTTGAGAAATTATCCGTCCGACGAAAGGGTGGAGGATCGTTCAACGAATAAATATTCCACTTCGAAGATGTTTCGTTCGTCCTTGGTTTAATGTTTTCTGGTTCTTCATACGGTTTTCTATTTTAGCCAACGATTTTTGCTCAGTTCGTTGTGTATCATGATCGATCCGCTTCTTCTCTCTGTGCACCAATTTTGGATTTGATTTCTCGCTGATGAAAATAAAATTGTCGACGGTAAAAGGCGTTCAAACGCAATCCGCTACGATTTCGCTGAATGTTCCTTTTCCTTGCGGTCAGCAGATACCTCCGACTTCCTACGCGGTATCTTCCGGTGGCTGAATACAGCGTGGAAATAAGAAAATCATCGTTTCCAGTTCTCTCAAATCTACCTCGACGAGGAGAGTTCGACGACGCGTGACGTAGGAAGATTTATAGGATTGCCTGGCGAGGCGGTCCGCAATCGTTAGCCTTTTCAGTCTTTGCGACTGATTGTACGGTACATACGTGTTCGGGATTCGCTTCGAGCGAGCCAAGAAAATACTCGCGACCGTAAAAGAGAATATCCTGTTTATCGTCGCTCCCTGCTACCCCGATGATATTCCTGTTTCCGACTTGTGTGGGAACGAGTCTCCGAAATTGAACGCTCGCAAAATCCGTTATCCTTCAGAAACTTATTTGTTCGAATGTGAATCGAACTTTATCGTTCGTCGTTTCGTTAACTACCTGTATTGTCCAAAATAATTAGAAAATCGTTTTACGTGTCACCTTGAGTTCCATGTTCGTAAATTTTTAACGGTTTCAACGGATCTTTACGCATCAAGTTAAACACCGTTAGTATACGCCGCGTAAACATGTGTCATTGAAAGCACTGTTAAAGAGTTAGAACGATATAACGATATACGAAATGTAACGTTGCAATGCTAATGCGCGTTATTGCGGTACGAAGTACGAGATCAGGAATATTTCAATCTAGCAGTAGTAGTTAGAAGATATCGTAATACATGCTTCTGCAACTTCGACTACAATTCCGTTTCAAAATGTTCAGCACTCGCGTAAGATCGGCAACAGCGAAAAAATTGAATTTATTGCTCGTTGAAGTTCTGGTTTATTGGTCGTTGAAGTTGCAATCGTAAAAATATTACGATAAATTCTAACTATTGCTGGATTTAAATATTCCCCATCTATTTATACCTTGTATCGTAGCAACGCATATTCATTACGTATATCGTTTTTTAGTTACAACTTTTGAACCATGCCTACCGCTCATATCCTTTTTATATCTCATCCCACAAAATATACCGACCGATAACGATTTCTCCACTTTATTTTCAAACGTAAGAAATTGTTCAGCCATAGAAGAATACGATTGATTGGAAAATAGAGCAAAATGCGAGTGGAAATGGCGCAGTAGGATTAAGAAAGTTCTCTCGGCTTGCCACAGCTGGAGGAATGTTGTTTTCCACAGCTTAGATGGAATCGGATTTAGAGATGGTTTATTGGTCGGGATGTGCGTGTCCAGAGGCGCGGCCTTAGCGCATTGTGAGGCATGTTAACGAGCTAATTGGTAACGGACCGGTGGCAACAGAAGACGGCCTCGTCCTCATCAATGATTTCCTTCATCGAGCGTGTAAACACGAGCGATTAGGGAAGGAAACCGTGGCTTTACGTGCGCATTATGCATCCGGTTGGCCGGTGATAAGCTCGTATTGCTACGCCTTGGACTCGCGTTGCGAGATTCTCCAGCGGTTTTCGCAACGCCTTTGTCCTCGTTCGAAACGATTCGTCGATTCAGTTATCACGTTTTACTCAAGTTACATTGTCTTTCTTCATTTCAAAACAGCTGACGCACGTCAAATCGAACCAATTTCGATACTGTTATTCATCCTCCGTCATTATAATTTATCTATTCGCTTACTTTTTCCTGAATATTTCCTTAAAATCAATTATTCTCAACGCAATTCCAGCGACGATAACAACAACAGATCGACCATATTGACCTTTTTACATCTGAAATGTAAATACAATAAAAACCTCGATTTTGAACGTACTACTGGGCAACGGATGCTTAGCTTTCCTTGGGCTAAACCGACTTATCTTGTTGCTTTTACTCAGCCTCTTTCTATTCCCTTTCTTTCCTTCCTATTGTTATTATTTCTCTTTTCCTTTTTCGCTTCTTTATACGACGGTGCGTGCGATTATCTTTGCACGAAACAGGATATTCAACTCGCTTAATAAGTCAAATGAAATAAAGCAAGGACGCCAAAGAAATGCCACCGATAAAAATACAGTGCAAGGTCGCTGAGAAAGAAGTTCGCAGAGATAAAAAAAACAAATGTGGCGCGATACGATACGATTAAAGGAGTTAGAAAGGAGCGAGGAAGCGGTCGAAAGTAATTCTACTCGGTTAATTACTTGTCCGGCTAATTTCGCAAAAATCCTTCTCGCCTGCCGGTAGATTTCGCGAAAAGCTTCTTCCGGTGCATAAATGAAAGGGAAACGCGAGTATACGGCTCGCCTTTGTGTCATTTGCTGCGTTTCAGTTGGTAGTTTGGAAACGGGAAATAAAACGTCGAGCTAGCTGGCGCGAATCTTTTGCATTTTTAATGCACGTTGCCAGCTGCTAATTCCTCGGCTTTTCCTTTGCATTCGTTTCCAGCATACGCTGAACGTTCGTTGAATCGCGAGACATTTATTGCCCCTAAGAGATAAAAGAACGCTGATATTTTGTTAATGAAACGATAACGATGCACACGCTACTATCGATTTCGTCTATAAAAGCACGCTTTCTAATTCGACGCCGCTGACGAGAGCTCCAGCTCACCAGCAATAAGGCGTAATGACGTCGCAGACGTAACAAATTTTACTGTCACGCATTACGATGGATTATCATAGCCGGGAACCTGTAATTTCGCATTTTATTTGCTCCCTGGCTAGCCGGATGTCGCTGATTGTAACCAATTATTTCGGCAACAACGTAGAGTCGATTTATTTTCCACTATGTGCTCTCTACTTTGTCGGAGTTGTACAGTATTTCTGCAACGTTTAACCTCTTGATGATCATAGAATTACGAAGAATTTCGAATGAGCGATTTCGAGAACAATCGTTTCTCTGTCCCCGAGATCTGCTGAATTTTTAATATCTGAAAATCGAAATCTCCTCGTGAAATAATTTACCGATTGATAATATTAACGATTAATCGGATGATCGATAATTTGTTAAATTTACTTATAAAATTTCAATCGACACAACCGTCCTATTTCTCCAAGTAATAAAAAAATTGAACCCATACAGAGTGTACGTTGGTGTGATCGAAACGATTGCAAGAGCTGGTCTCTATTCCGATTAAAAGGGAATCTGCGCGTCAAAGGGGAAATTTGATATCCGCCGAATTAATATAAAAGATAATCGTCTTCGTTAATATAATTAGTAGGCAGGCCTGGGTGCCGTGTAATTCTGTTAATGCGTTTACGCACGCGTTTCAACCATAAATTTCACGGTTCGTTGTCCGGTACGTGTAAAAGTTAATACGCATTTCGCATATACTTCGCCTGGTCTCTGCCAGCGAATTCGATCGAGCATAAAGCACGATGTGCTTTGTAGTGTTCATTGAACGAAACTTGACTTTCTAAAAGAACGAACGCGTCTTTATCGGATCATAAAGCGTCGACAAATGAATGACAGTTTATCGACGACAAAATGCATATCGAAATGCGATACATGCAATAAGCCAGTTCTTTCCGCTTATTTTACGTACAAGTCGTGCACATTTTTACGGTCTTACCTTTTACGCCAAAACACCGGTCGTATAATCTTTGTATTTTAATTTCTTTTCTCGAAAAATTCTATGGCTCGTTGCTCGTATTTGTACATCGTGCGTTCAAGAATGCGATAGCTGTGCCTTGCTACGTTCTAAGCTTCTCGAGTTCTGTCTATGTTAACTGCCATACGGATGGCGATAATTGATAGTCGTTTAGTTACTAATAATCGCTGCTTGTTTGCTAGTACTCACACAGTCCCCGGTTGTCGAGTTGGTAGATTTTTCTATTAGAATTCCTATTAGAAAGAGCGAAAAATATTGAAAACTTTGGTCCCAGTTCGATGCTCAGAGAGCGTAAAATCTTCCACAACACAGTTGCAAATCTCGCGCAACTCTCGAAGTTCAGATTCCACGTAAGGATTTTGCAACTTGCTTGCTATTGTGTTTCCAAAAGGTTCGCTCTTGTGCGCTTCCTCCTCGACTTTCTCCCTTTTTTTTCCATTGTTTCCTAAACGACCTATTCTTCGGCGAATTCCCAGGATCGGACGATGTTTATTGGAAACGCGCGAAGGTCGAGGTAATTAAGAGCGGATCGCGTTGGTTATATTCGACGACGAGAAAGTACGAAGCGAGTCGCGAAAGTATAAGTTTGGCCGAATAATTCTGAGCAGCTTGTTTACTACGCGCTGGATAATACTGGCGCCAACAAGCCGGTGTTTTCTCAGCTGGACCAGCCAGTGCATTCACACCGTGCTGCACCAGAAGCGCATCGCCCTTTCCCTCAGCCTCCCGTGTCGCTAACTATAATACATGCTTCGTAGCTCGCACGACCTGAGCCTTTTATTCTGTAACGCCAATCCCTTCCTCGCTGCTTTGGCGAAGGTCTTCGACGTTCGAACGGCTTGTCCTCGACCAATGACCAAGCCAAAACCCTTGGCCTCCGCCGCTTTGATCGCGCGGTCAAAGTTTCGCTCAGGATCACTTTGGGTCTCGAGTCGAAATTGCAAGTTTTTCAAGCGTGCTTCTCGAAGCTATAAACTTGCAAGAGGCGCCAAGTACTTTGCACGCTTTTAGGTATCCCGCAATAGTAATCTTTTGCCACATATTTCATTTTGCCATGTGCATCGTCGACGATAGATCTGCTTGCATTCTTTGACCGCTTTGGCTCGTCGATCGAAATTGCTAATCTTTCACGCGTGCATGGTGAAGCATCGAACCTTGGAAGAGGAAACGAGTACTTTGATCCTTTGTATCCTATCAAAGATCCTTTTTATCGTCCTTTTCATTTTCGTTGATGCGTATCATCGATGACAAATTCTCTTTCGTTCCTTGATCGTTCTGGACGTCTGATCGGGATTACAAATTTGTAATTTTAACGAAAAGGTAAGAATGCATCTCAAAGAACCGAACGTAGGACAGGAACCTAATATTCCCTGAACTTTAGGTAACAGTATTTTTTTTTTTATTACTTTTTAGCATTCGATATGTATCATCGATGAAAGATCTTCTTTTGTGATTCCATTACTTTGGATCTCTCATCGAAATGGCTAATCCTCACGTGTACATCGTAAAGCGTCCGAGCTTGGAACAGGAAACGAGCGCTTGGATCTTCTGTATCCTGTAATAAAACCTCTTTTATTATCTTTTTTATTTCCTTTGTGATTATCGTCGGCGAAAGATTTTCTCTCGTCCTTTGATCACTGCGGGGGCTTCCAATTAAAATTGCAAGTTTTTCGTGAATGTATCTCTGCGAGCTTAGAGCAGTAACCTAATATCCTGAACTTTCTTGTCGGATAACGGCAATTTTTTATTACTTTTTTTTCACTGTTTGATACTTATCACCGATGGAAGATCTGCTCTTGTTCTTTTCAAAGTAACTTGATGTATTACTCCTTGGGAAGGTAGCGGATTTTCGACGTCTACTTTTCATCCCTGATCGATCCTCGGCTTTAGCTCGGCTTCATATTCGTTCCATCGTTCTGCCGTTTAAGAAGCTGCGTCTGGCAGTGCCGTTCGCCAGCCGTCTTCTGGTCAACTTACCTTCCAGGATTTAGAACGAATAATTATACGAGTACGGTGCCGGGTGCTAACAAGATTCCAGCAACGTATTATCGGACGATGCGATTAGAAGCGGTATAAAGCAACTTTTTCTAGCGACTAGATTATTCCAAGAGTCTGACGCGACTCGAGCTTAAAAATACTCGATCGTTCCAAACGATTAGTATACAGTAATCAAGGACTAATCCTTGACTCGTAAAGGTAACGTTGTTCGATCGATATCGATTAGGTCGCAAATCATTTTGATCGTTTTTTCTGTATAAAATAAAGAGCGTCTCGATAGCGCAGGTTGTCTCTTAATCCTGGATAGCGTCTCTCGAAGGATTTCGCCAAGGGTTACGAACTTTTTGCGCATGACACCCGAGTACGATCACCCTCGTGGAGCCCCACAAGCTCTCCCTTGTACACAGACCCTCGACACACGTGAAAGACGCCAAGTGTGAGAGGCAGTGCCGCGCAGTTCTTTATTCAAATTCTTCATCGTGCGAGCGCGAGTCGCGCCAGCTCCTACTCTGTGGCTCTCGGCAATTTTTCGCGTCGCCTAATCGCGAGTCTAGTCTCAGTGCACGGACGTAATCGTTTCATTTGCTACTCGAACAACATATGTCCGCGACAGATTCGCGCGATTACGGCGGCGAAATCATCGCGAGGGTTGAAGTTATCGTCGGTGAAATTTCCATAGCGACAGCGACGTTTTTCTTGCGATCTTATTGATTTTTCTACCTTGGTTTCGTCGTTTTGATTTTTCCATGTATATATAATATCATCTTGTCGATCGAATGATTCCTTTGCTTTCCTTGCCAATCGCGTTACGTTCTGAGAAAATGAAACGGACCTTTGTTCCACTCGATCGTTGAGTTTCTCTCTCGATGGATGGATAAGATTTTCTATATTTTAAGAATATTTTCTATCTTTCCTACGTTCTACGTTTAATCTTAAAATACTTCAATTTCTTCGTATTTTGTACAATTGCAGAGACCAAGCGAAAGGAATAGCGATACGATCGTTGAAAAGTAGAATTCAGCGGATTAGCAGGAATCTTGTAACGTTGTCGCTCTGCCCTCGAAATAGAAGTTCAACTTGTAATTAGTTACAATTAAGAATGTCACTCGTAATTAATTACTCGAATGGTACAAAGCCCCGTGGAATTAAAGAAGAGTGGCGAAATATGCAATACTTTGGCTGGACGAACAGCAAGGAGCAACTACTCTAAACATAGTTTCATAGTGCGAAGCGTAGAACGTTTCTGGATGAGATATTTCTCTCGTCAAACCGTAAGCTCGTTCTCAAGTATCTTCCACGAGATTTATCGAATTTCAGTGAAAAGTGAGTTACATTTTCCGAGAAATTTTCGTCTTTTCCATCGATGAATAGCGCACACCAGTAAAGTATTCTGTGTTCGTTCGCTCGAATGCTGAAACGCTCGGAGGAAAGTGGCGAGGAAGCCAATCCGGTTGGTCGCTTTCGCCGCATATGGCGGCGGGCAAAGTTATAAATAATGCCCATCGCCCTCCTGCGTATTCACCTTTACATAATGACCGGCAGAAGACGGACGACGAAATCTCGGATCGGATGTCGGGCAAAAAGAAACGAGAAAAATCGTACGAAAGCCTGACCATCATATCTGTGCAGCCGATATCTCGATGCCCTACAAGCGCAATTTTCTATGCTTCTATGCCTTTACATGCCTTGTTTTCACACGCTCCGGCGATTAGTGGTTTTTCCTATAGGAAACTTGTTGATCTGGAGGAGAAGCAGATCGAAGGGAACATTTTACTATCGCAGAACTCCGTACAACAAAATTCGATGGCTATTAGCATTTTAGTTTTGTAAATTGAAGCGCGCTAAATGATTTTATGTGTACATATTTGGATAGTAAGGTTCGATGAAACTTTGATTCGGGTTATTTGAAATTGGTGAAAGTTTCTCGAGTCTACGGCTCTTTTAGGATGTCGTTGTTTGCGAGGTGGAAATATTAAAAAAAAATGACGATTAACAGAACAGTGAATTCAATAAGAAACGGTCACAATGTCTGACATCGTTCGTCAGACAATTGTTCGGTAGGTTAAACCTTTTGCATTCTCTCTGGATAATCTCCGACTGAATCGCATCTTTGGAGAATTCCTTAGGTTTAAAGAAGATAAGAAGGGAGCGTCGTTGATATTGAAACGTTGAAAGTGCCCCGATTAAATGAGAAATGAGTTAGAGACATAAAAAATTGAAAGACCATAGTGGGATTAAAGAATGGATCAATGGAGTACAGAAGAACGGAATGAACGTAAACTGTTGTATTCGTGGTGATTCACAAAGAAACAAAAAGACAATGGTGACTGGTGTCAGTTCTCGCTCTAAACGCGGCCAGTTTGGACAGCAAAGTTCGTGCCTCCGATAAGAACATCGCGCAAAAGCTACCTGAGCCTAGTTCGAAGGATGGTCCGTTGCGGTAGCGCGCTTAAGATTAACGATAGCGGAGTTCGTGCGCGAATCGTTCCAGTTTTCATTCCCTCGAGAGCTGCTCTCGAAAATGTCCACGATCTTATTGCAGTGCGTTGGAAATTGCTTCCAGAGAAGGAGAACGCGCACAGGTTCGTGTTCGCGCTGGTTTCCTCTGGAAAACCATTATTCCAATCGTCGAACGCTTTTACGATTTATCAATCGCGCATCCCTGTTGCTTCAAACATTTTTTAAACGCCTTTTAAAAATCTTTTCTCTCGATTTCTTATTAAAGAAACTTGATCGATGAAGAAATTTAATTTTTATTTTTTTTTTTTTTATAATTGATACAAAACTATTGAGTAATACATGGAAATAATATCGAATAAATTTCGTTGCTAATGATAAATGTTCATTTTCGTTGCAGGTATGCACTGCCTAGGTGCGGTGACAGGAGGCATTCCCAGCCCAGATGGGGTTGGCGGTCGGGGTGGCATTCTTAGCGTGTTCCGAGCCCTTGGAGTCCTGGTGTGCGAAGGGAGGATTCAGGGCCCTCCACGTGGCTACAAAGAGGGCCCACATTGTGCAGCGCCTATGCAGTCGGTGCCTAATGACCACGTGTGCGAAGAAGATAATTACTTGGTAAGAAAATTGTTCTCGTAATCTTTTCCACGATATCTAAACCGCTTCTCCAAGAACATACAGTGGCGAGCGTATAAATAAGGAAACAACAACTACTGGTAATCTTAATTGTATCACGAGGCATTCTGTTCTCATTCTTTATTACAACACAGGATTTAAAAATACGTATAAATACAGAATGATCGTCGAACGTTTACTTGCAGTAATAATTAGAAACCAGCTGTATTTCTACTTAGTTTTACAGTAGAATATTTAAGAATACATTTCCTATGGGCTGAAACGTTGTTTCAAATTTTTATTTCGAATAATAATTACAGACCGAATTAAGTCAGCTTTGTAAAATAAACGTGTTCCCTATTTATGTGCTGGCCACTGTACCCTTTGTTTCGATAACAGAATGACGTCGTTAAATCGTTTCCTCTTCTATTGAAAACGAAGTAATTAAAATTTCTACAGACAATGGTTTTCTCATTTGCTTTTCTTTTTTCATATAATCTGTGCAGTGCGATCGATATCTTGTACTGATTCGAGAGATCGCCGATCGTATTGCAATTGGTTCGTTCCTGTCCATCGAGGTGGTGTTGTGCAGCAACTGTCCGTGCGGTTTGGCCAAATCTACGTGCAAGAACCCGATCTGCACTGTGCCGTCCTTATCAATCTCACCATGGCAACAAGCGTCGGAGATGCTGCTGGAGTATTGGTGTGTTTGCGTCGTTCCCAGCAAGTAAGTGTGCCAATCAGTTGCTCTAGACTATTTATTTCAACGATAATAGCATACGTAACTAATCCCTCTTGACAAACAAATTTTCCCTCGATTCGTTCGCGAAATTGATCGTACTTTTATAAGAGAAAAACACGTTGCAACGCAAATATAATATGTTTATATATGAAAATTATAATCTATGTATAATTATATTTTCTACAAAGTGTATAGTTATCTTAGTATAAGAGATATTGTACCACGAAGATCAATAACATTCAATGGTTGAAATAATTGGCTCAACTGAATGCAATTAAATGTAATTCATTTAACTTGGTACTTTATACGATAGACGTATTAATGATTTTATTAAAGACTTTCTGTACTAATACTTTTGAACGTGGATGTATGACCCGGCGAGTGGTTAAGCGGATCATGCTGATTAATTTTCTATAAAATAAATTATATCTAGTATGTTATAAAAATATCTTTTTTTTTTTTTGCCACTAACAAATCGAACGAATAACAATGTTCAGGAGCCCAGAGACGATGAACTTCTACGGTTTATATCAGGCAGTCCGTTCACGACTTCACTTCAGCCAAGTCGCTGCATGGTGGTCCAGGAGCAACGGTGTCGATCCCAGTTACATCGTGACGAGAGTGGTGCCATATAACGAAGAAAATCTGAGGAAGTTCCGGGAATCTCCCGTGGAGCACACGTTCCCCTTAGCTGGCCAGGGAGATGGAAATTCTATAAAAGTAAAAGAATCGATTCTTATCATTTATCAGCGTCGTTCTAAATAGTCCGCTTATACCATTAATCCAGGAACATTGTCATCAATTGGGAAACGAAAAGTTGAACTGTCTGTGATATCGATTAACATATCCTTCTCACGTTCGATGTTCCTTTATTCTCACATTACACGTTCCATGAAAATCATTGTCTCTTTTATATTCGCGTTGAAACATATTACGAGCGAAAGCTCGTTGGATGAAGATAGATGCGCTTAATCGATCCAAGGATTCCCTGGCAAGCAATAGCTCGCTGGGAACGCTCGAAATGATGCGTTTGACTCACGATAAAGGCGAGGTCAATGTTCCTCGAACTGTCCATGTAATTCGCATGGTGGTTCTCTCGTCCACGTACTCAGAGTACCTTCCACGGTTCTATTCTGGTGGTTCGAGGACACTAACGAATGCCTACTTTTAACCAGCAGATGAGTCACCGGCTACCCAATCTCGTTCCAAGTACCGCGACTGCATTTAATGGAGCTGAAGAGGATTTCTCGTGTAAATTTTAGGTCACCGTGTGGGCACTGCCGAGGATGGAAGAGGTGCCGATTCTCACCTGTCCGTTGCATCCGATCAAAGAGAAAGACGAGGAGGGTGTAGCGAGGGCTTTGACACCTACCAAGGCTATCCCGGTTCCGAGCGCTGCGCAAAATCCCGAAGCCCTTGTCTTGCCTGGTAATGAGGGGAATTGGAATCGATCAGCGTAATATTTCGACGTTCGAGTATCACCTTCCGAGTGTCTCAGTTTATGTACATTTGGTCATACACCGAACTATCATCTTGTCATATTTTTATATTAAATAAGTGGGTAACCTCATATCGCTTCTCGGTTCTGTTTTCTTAAATCCTTCGCAACCATAAATACGTACATGTGTACATATATCGCTGACTCGATATCGTCATTGCGACCCTAAGATATTTCGTAATGACGACATCGTGTTACCGAGATATCTTGTCCCTAGTTGCGAAAGGGTTAATTATATTACAAAGCATAAGTTTCTTCTCTTTCTTCGCTTCTTTAAATTGTTATTAAATTAGCAAAATGTGTTCCTTCCTTTATGCTTTTTCAAATTGTTAATAAATCAGCGAAGATGATGCTCGAAATACGTCCATTACGATACTGAAGCTAGAATATGTCGTGAAACAAGTATGTTTTATTGGAACAGCTCTGGTGGACGACAGATTGCAAACGCCTTGCAACAAGCCCGGCAAACATCATTGTCCCTGCGACGAGGAGGACGTTCCACCGCCATCACCAGCGATTCCACGACAGAACCGCGAGAGAAAGCGTCGTCGATCTCTTCCGTGTGGTCCAACAGATGCAAATTCCTGCGTTACGGTTCAACCGATGCCTCTTCCCTCGGTACAGGAAGCTGTAACGCAAGAATCGAAGAAAGACAGTCAGAGCTCGAGCTACCCGAAATGTTCCACCGAGATCTCGATCAATCGCGGTATTAAATTTGTGCAAGGCCAAAACTGCAAATTCGAGGAGAACAGCATCAGGAATAGGAAGAACCTAAACTCAGATAATCTGGAGCGGTGTTTTAAGACGCAGCTGAGCATCGACGGGCGAGATGAGAACACCGAGAAACGGTACAAACGAACGATCGACGATCCTGACGCAAAATCGTTGTCGAATTCTAAAGATAAACAGTGCAATTTAGAGAAAAAGCAGAAAGAACGAGAAATAAAGTCGGAGAAGAATGGGATATTTGAGAATCTGATACCGTTCAATTCGTCGCTGCCGTGGTCATTTGTTGAGTCTTGGAATAATAGTAACGCAAATGGCAAGTGCGCTTCTCAGAGCTTGCAGGGAAACAAGGAAACTTATTTCAACGACTCTGAGAGAATCTACAAAGCGCCAGTCAGCAAGGATTCGAGTCTCGTGATCAATCCCTTTAGGCAACCCAGTCCTTTCCACGAATCAAATCCAGGCCCATCGACGAATAATCGTTTAAAGCAGGATTCCGTTAACTCCACTTGCATGGTGCATCAAAGCTGTGTCAAGTTGTCGAATTCTGGAGCGATGTCGTCTGGACAAGAAGCTTTGGACACGGATTCGGACAGGGGCGTCAATAACAAAGGGAGATCCAGAAAGGATTTGAGTCAATTAATATCCAAGCTGTCGTTTCCTGACGATAAGGAGAGAACAAAAGAGGAAGGAGGTTTCTTGGATTGGTTCACCAAGGTTCCTGGACGAGTTCTCGGAGTCACGCCAAACATCAGCTACATAGAGAATAAGGTAAAAGCTACGAATTTGAAGAGTCAGGAGCAACACGGAAACGAAGTGAGATTTAAAAATTGCAATTTGGAGTTGAGCCAGCAGGAATTCGACGAAGTTCTGGCTGTTTTGAGAGCTAGAACACCGTCTGAACGTAAGAGGACAAGTGTGAAGACGGTAAAGAGACGAGAGAAGCCAGAGAAAGCAGTGGAAGATGGATCGGTCAAGCTGGTAACGAAGTGCGGGAATGTGGAGAGTAACGAATGCTCGACAAATAATTTGGTGAACCGTGCCAAGTCCTGCGAAAGTTGCAATCACAAGTTATGTAGGAAAAACGACCAACAAGCTTTAGAGAAAACCAATTTCACTGAAATCTATAGCAATAAGAACATTTACAATCCCCAGAAACGCGAGAAGCTGGATGGCGATGAATCGGACGAGAATCTACAGGCGATCAAATGCAATAATTCCGAGAAGAGGAAGAACGACACTATGGATTGTCTGCAGAACGTGTCGAACAAAGCGGATATATTATTGGGAGCAATTTTGCGAACCAGCAAAGACCGAGGGAACCAGTCGCAGGTTCCTTGTGGGACCAAATCGAGGTCCGCGTTGGCAATGGTCATCGACGAAATGGAAAGCAATCGAAATAACGTGGCCAACGAGAAGTATCAGGAACAGAAACTGCCAATGGAGGATGAGAAGTCTCTGCCAATGGCGTTCAACAAGAGATTTAATCGGTTCCGACAGCTTTTCAAAAAGGAGCACGAAAAGAAATTAACTTCGATAGAGGATAATCCGCAGGATGCGATCCAACAGATCGGTCAACGTTCGTTCATATACAACAACGTCCAACCAAGCTTACACGATCCAAAGAACTTCAGGGATAGCAAAGCGAAGAGAAGGATAAATTTCCCGAACATTGCCGAAGAGATGGAGAAGCGTGACGCGAGCCCCGATCCTTCAGAGCTTAGTACAAATGGCGCACATCAAAACTCACGTATCTATAGTACAAATTACAAGAAGGATAGCTGCGACTACGACGAAGTCGAGACGTCCAAATGGCAAAATAGACTGCATAGTACAAACGACGAAGATAGCATAACCGAGCACGAGGAGGAGGAGGAAGATGAAACTGTATCGAAGCTTTGCAAAGATTCCGTTCCGAGTGTCGGGAAGAAAAATCGAAATTATAGTCTAGGTAAAGACAACGTTATCACGGAGGAGGACGAAACAATGGACAAGGTGGTTCCGACAGCCATCGAACAAGAAAGATTCCGACGATCATTAGAAAACGCAGCTTCGATGGTATTCCATAGTAGAACCGGTTTACCATTGACATCCAGTCCAGCTCCATTGAGAAGAGGCAGCTGTTGTTTCGATTACGATAGTAGTCTGAATACCGTCTCCTCAAAAAGAAGGTACGAATCGAAGAAGCAGGTAAAAAATACGACAAATCACATTTTAAATTCGATATTTTCCTCGTCAGCCAATTTTGTATACGGTACAAGAACATGAGGTGTAACGGTCCGTGATGATTGTTGTTGTCCGGAGTAATTGTAGCTCTGTCTGTAGATGTCACTGCTGGGGTACTGTTGTTTTCCTTCCATTGTTGACACGTAGAAGAAAAATCGGACTCCGGTCGCCGGGATTCGAATCCGAGTTCCGAACGTTTGTAACGTAATGTGCTAACCACTGTGCTGCCGTCATCCGACACTAGTCAGTGTCGAGTGATGGTATTTGGCTTGTCGAGTGTCGCCACAAACATATCGGTGAAAAGATTCCTCTAGTTGAAACGAACTTTTTGTTTCAGTGCTCTGTTCGAGTTGAACACTCCACCAAGTCCAGGTGCGGTGTCTTTGGAAGAAACAGACAGAGAGACCGAGAATCTCGGGGAAGGAGATGAGACACCAAAAAGACGTACGACTTCTCGCAGTAGACCGCAGAGTCATGCTCTTCTAGGCAGCTTCGAGGAATCAGCTTTAAATGGTAGACTCGAACCTGTGTCCACCGTTCACGGTTTCACGGCCGAATTAGGTGCCAGCGGTTCCTTCTGTCCGAAACATCGAAAGCTTCCAGTCACTGTGTTCTTCTATACGCTCGGTGACAATGATAAAGTTTCTACGCCCTATCTCGTACGTACATCTTGTATTCTTTACTTTTCTATTTCATTTGAGTTTTGTTATTTGTTCTTCTTTTTATCTGTTTTTTTTTTTCTTTTTTTTCTTTTATAATATTGGACTATTACGAATTGGCAATTTTTCATCTTTTGCTGTGTTTTTTTTTTAGATTAAAAGGAATTTTGTTGTTATCATTGTTGTGTTTGAATGATATATTTAGAAATGTAACGGGACATTGATGAAACAAACTCCTGTTACTTTTGCATAGGCACATATTAATTTGGGCAAAAAGGGCTACCAAGTACCAAGAAGCGGTACTATTCAAGTAACGCTTCTCAATCCTTTGGGTACAGTCGTTAAGATGTTCGTAGTACTATACGATCTTTCTGATATGCCACCACGATCTCATACTTTTTTACGTCAGAGAACACTGCGGGACAAAACACTACGCTACCTCGTACATCTTAGGTGCGTACATTTCAGTTTCTGTCAGAGACGACGAATTTTGTTCGTTTTCTAAACATTGAAATTTTAATTATCCATGGTCGAGGGATGATCCCTCGTTAATTACAGTTTTAAAGATTTCATGCCCAGTGTTCCTAACAATAATCGAGGCTTCCTCGTGCGAATTTCTTTATAGATAATAAATAAATAATATTTCAGAATAACAATACTGACAGTTCAATATATACATCTAAATCTTTTTGCAGAATTTTATTAATATTAATTAAACTGTTAAACTGTTAACATTAATTAAATTGGTATTAACGAAATTTCATGTAAAATTGTAGAATATTAAAATAGTAAAGTTTAACAATTTTGAAATTTTAATATTCTAAAGAATAAGTAACCAACAATTTGTAGCTTGTCAATTCACTAATATTATTAATTGTTTAATTATGATACAAGAGACTCCTGGAAGCCACGATCGTTGATTTTTCTCTTTTTAAACCATCCTTTTTTCTGTAACGATCTTCGCTATTTTACGCTTTTCTATTGCTCTCTTTTGTAACTAACTGAATCTTCACCGACTCTCTACCTGTCAATATGCAACTAACACCCGCATGCATCCAGAGATCGCTGTACCGCCACGTTGAAGTCAAATATTTCATTTCAGATTTATGTCCGGTAAGTCTGGCCGGATTTATCTGCATACGGACATTCGTATGATCATTTGTCGCAAGTCCGACGTTGACACGGCGTCGGATTTTGGGTCAGAGCCACCAAAGGAACTACGAAGCTACATCCATGGTCCTACCAACCCGAAATTTTCGCCAAGGTGCTGAGCCACGTGGCTCTTTCCATGGGGTTGCTGTCAGTCACTCCGCTCGCCTAGTCCCCTTCACGCAGAGGTTTAGCAGAGACCAGCTTTTGTTTTTAGAATTCCAAACAGATCTTCTCGAAATGATGCCTGAGAAATCTTTCACATCAGCGAAGAATGATCGTGAAAAGGAGTTGATAGAAAATCTTTGCGAATATGGCCTTTTCAAGAGGAGGACAGAAGATTGTAAAAAAAAAAGAAGAAGAAAATGTCCAGCTGGAGAAAGATTTTTGTAGTAAAGTAAGACTATCCTTCGCATAAAGAAGGTATATTGGCGGTCCTTAGTAGGGCATTCATATTTTGAGATTATTTTCGCGAAGAATATGAGAAGGCAAGGTAACAGTTTGGAGAAAAATGTTTGCAGGAAATTTCAGAAGAAAAGATTGTTTTTCGTAAATGTAACGTTCCAGATTTGTAAGGAAAAAGAGGCATATGTTAAGGGGCATATTGCGAGCCGCTTTAGTAAGAATTGTTTTGCTTATTGTTTAGATACAATTTATTTTCTTTCTTCTCAAATTGCCGGTAATGCTATCTTCAACGCGGAAAAAGAAGGCGTATGTTAATTTCAGCTTACAATGATTTCTTTCGGTTTTAGTTTTCTTGCGAATCGAAATTTTTAGTTCAATTGAATGAATTATTGTTTTTCGTTGAATTGAATTTGTACGATGTACGCATTCTCGGATTTTCGGCGACGGTTGTCGCTTTGAATTTTTGTCTTTCATATTTCTCGCGTTCGAACGCATTCGTACGCATACGGAAACGAATAAGGTTTCCCGTTGTCCCGAGTTCGTCGATTTAATTATAAGATAGACGATCTCTTTGCTAGGCCATCTCTCTGATTTATTGTTGTAAATATAAGTCATATGTAAAAGTCGATTAAGAATTTTTTAAACGGGATGATACTGTCATATGTGTGTAGCACTCTACGTTAGTAAAAGAAAGAAGTAAAAAAAAGAGAGAAGGAAGAAGAAATAAGTGATACGAGCATAGAAAATATCAAGAATCAGGTCTCTCGTTGACATTTAAAAGAATCCTCAAACTATTGTACAAATGCTAAACAGAGAACTATGTGATCTAGGAAATCGTTTAAAGTGTAATTTAAATAGATACCATTTATCGATTCGTTGATATTTTCAGAAGAAAATTGAAAGACGGTTGACATCGTCGTTTATTTTATTAAAAAAAAAGCAACAAGAGAAAGAAAAAGACAGAGAAACAGAGAGAGAGAGAGAGGGATAAAGAGAGAAAGAAAAATGTAAGAAGGCACTTTCGTGTGAAATGATGTAGTTTGCGAATCAACGAGTGGCTGGATTACAAGACTTTTCCTGCTCGAAGAAAAAGAATCATTATTTACACGTATAAACAGAACACAATCTTGTGTCCGTAGCACTGTGATGAATATTTTGATAGACTATAAAGAGTAATTATATTACAAAGTATCTATTTGAGTAGTGAATATGTCCTAGATTAATTAATAATCATACTAATGTCGTATGAGGAATGTAACCGAGCGTAACTACTAACCGTAAAAAAAAAAATTTCACATACACTTCGCAGTTACACGGCGCTCATTATTGTCTCTGTATTAAATGACCGTACGTTTCCCTTATTTTTCTACGCGCATGAGAGAACAGAAATCAAGAAGAAAACAGAAAGATAATTTAGGAAGTAAAAACTATTCGCATTCGCACGAAAACCGCTTGAATTTCACCTGAAGGATCACTCGTTGACTTTTCTTTCATCGCGAAACTTCATTAATTCGTCGTTTAACTTATCAGCGCCTTCTGCGACTTCTGTCAGATGAAAAATTGTCGAATTTTTTTTTAGATCTACGTACGACCAAATTTGCTATTTAAATGAGATGTCGATTCAGGTGAATTTCCGGGCATTCGTTATGCTCGCTCTTATTAAAAGTAGAATTCGATTAACTTGACACGGTGGAGACACGTAGACGTAACAGATTGATTTTGTGATTCTTTCAAAGAGATTTGTCTTTCAGAACGAGAAATATGTTGTGTACTCTTACGTATGCTGACGAGTACGTTTACGTCGATCCACGTCGATAATACTTCGCCTGAATCATACGAGAATATCACTTAAAATTCACTGGTCGATGAAGAATTAAGCTGTTTTAACGTTGCAAAAGTTTTCGTAGCACGTGTATTGTACGGCAAGGAAATATAGAGTGTGTAATCACTGCCATGCTGTAAATACATTGTAGCATAGATGAATCGTTGAATAACAATTTAAGGGGGTTTTAGCAATAGTTGTTTGCCTGATCGAGAAATCCCATTTGAACAAAAGCAGAAAGCAAAAGCGGGGTCCATTGAAAAATCTCTAAAAATCACGGGAAATCGCGTCTTCTTCTCTGTTGTTTTTCCACTTTAAAATCATCACTTCCACGACACAATGAGTAATTCCTTTTTGCCCAAAGTATTGGATGTCTGTTGCCAACCGATCGAAAGCGAATTTTTTTTTTTTTTCAATTGGATCTCGCTTGTGGGACGATTAGAAAAACGAAGTGCACACGCTGCGAATTTTAGTAGCATATTTTCCCACATCATTGAAAAGTCGCTTGGTAGCTTTAACAGGGAGATCTCAACGATGCGTGTAATTAATTTTCATACGACGGAAATTGAACGAAAAATATGTGCAATTCATTAGTGTACCTTTCTTGAAAAAATTCATGGAGATAGGAGGAGAATACGAATATTGTATTTTTGGAATTTGCAATCGAGAGATGACTAACTTGTACACTAACTTGTAGGACGCGCACTAAGAATTTTATTATTGTGATAAACTTTTGTCGGAATAATGGTTCGTAATTACTTCGAAGTCGAAACGCATTCTCTTGTTGCTGGAAAAGGGGGACGAGTTAAGTCGACGGTGCCAAACTTAACAAGAAAAGGAAACTGAGGAAAAGATAGGCTTTTGAAAGCGCTCGACGACGCAAACGTTTCGAATCCAACAGCTTCGATCACTATTTTAACTTTTATTTCTCGGCCATAAAAGATTTTATTTTATTCTTCATAATTACTTCCATTTCGTTTTATCAATTTTCTCCAATGTGTTTTAGTTTTTGTTTTCATTCGATTACATTTTAAAGCGTTTTCTTTAATGGAAGTTATTTTTTATTGCCAGTATATAATTTTAATTACCAAACGTCGACGTGGCTAGAACCTGATTTGTAAATTATCATCGATTGTTCGGTCTCTCGATAATTGAAAGAAAAAAAGAAAAAAGAAAACAGCAAGAAAACGAAGATGAGCACCGTTCGATCAATGATAATTGCGAACTTTATTTGTCAATGCTAATTGTAGAATGTTTTGTTGAGTCAATTGTTGTCACCTGAATACATTGATGGACGCCAGACATGTACATAAGGTAGTGTTATTTTATAAATGAAAATTATTGTTATTATTAAGATACACTTTTTATTATTTTTAGCGAGCGAAGCGTGAGGTCAGAGAGAAACATTTGTCGAGAGCGAACTCATACTTATGGTACGCATGGCCAAACGTAATAAAACTACAGCAATGCATTACAACAATTGTTCTGTGTGTTTACTTGATAGACCAGTAATTTCCATCGAAGCCTTGTATGCTGTATTGATGTCAAACCGAATTAGATTCTTCGGATTCATTCACGCATAATCGTTTAATATTAAACTATGAAAGAATGACATTATCCATTTTTATCTTGTAATATATTTATTAACAATGTTTACAAGTGTTCACTCGCGTTACTCGCGCGAATGCCCCTACAGTCTATAATTATAACTCGAAACTGTCTTCTAGACAAATATTAATCCGAGTGCTCTAGAAATTTAGAATTATATACACGGAGAAACACATACAGAGTATACTCGCAGCTACACTGTGAAATCATTTCGCGAATCGAGTTCCACAGAAAACATATTCGTAGAAACGACGTCGTTCCTTCGATGGGATATAATTGTCGCGTCACAGTGTAACGAGTTCAGGAATAGCTAGCAATTCTCTTTAAATTTTTTTCCCTCTATGATAGTCACTCTCGTTTGAAGAAATAAAATGATAATAAATGGTAGAAAACGTGCAGCATATACGCAAATTATGCAGTCTCTTTACAGTAATCCTAAGAAGGGTAAAGACTAAAAAATTGTTTAGTATTCTAAGGTATGAAGGTTGTACCTGTTTCTTTGTGGAAATTAAATGTTACCGTACTTTACTCTTTACAAACATATACAGAAGTCTTTATTACATGATTTCGGATAAAATATACAGGGGCGATGTTATATCGCTTCGCATTCGAAAACAGAAAGTTGACAAAGAAGATCCTACACGAACGTGACGATATTGCATCAGTTTAAATCTTTTCGAGTTCCTTCTTGGCTGAATTAAAACACGTTCATGACGAAATGCATGTAAAATACCTTAGAATATAAACGAAACACGTACGAAACTGACGGTGTTTGCGAGGAAAGGAATTTATTGCGTGTACAAATCTTTGTTTTCGCTTAGTCTTATAAAAATTCCATTGAAAACTGGGGCACCTGAAAGTGCTCTTTAAGAATTTCTCTGTTGCTTGTTACACGGTATACAAAATACTTTCCCGAAATTGAAGCTAGATATCAATATCATCGTTCATTATCCTTTTCAGCCAGTCGTCCCGACTCGCATATCATTTTTATCTAATTCGCACGTCTAAGGAATCGTTAATTTATCGATCTCCCTCTTCGTTTCTTTACCACAGTTTAACATTCACAGACGCGGATAACATGGTACATTAACAGGTTCGAAGTTCGCCTAGCTACATTTAACTAAAATTACGCATCAAATCACAGTTCACATTTTGTGGCATCCTCCTATAAAAATTCTCCCTAACGAGTGGAAAATTCCTCCTCGCTTTCGTATCGATCGATCACGAAGTTCAGCCAAACGTACGTTTGCACATTTTCTCGCTCGAATAAAAGCAGTTATATACAATAAAACTAATTATACAATTAAAATGCTGGCTCAATAAAAGCATTAAACACGTGTATCTATAGGTATAAAAGAAGAAAATGATCTTGATGGGGTGCCCAGGTAAATTCTACAATTTCAAATCTTCTTGCCTAAACAGTTTGGTAACTTGTAAAATCCTCTTTTACTAATTAAAATCACGTAATGAGATAACAGAGCCGAGGAGAAACTAAATGTTAAAAAAACCAACCTTCTCAGGTATCCGGGTGCCCCATACATTTAATCATTTTCATCATTTTGCAGTACTAACGCACAATGAACTGAAAAAAAGAATAAAAGAAAATAGAAAAAGATTGGAAACGCGCGAAGTACAATCGAATTTTGATAAACGTGATATGTAGGCGTTGTACAACGAGCAATCAGACACTTGACGTTCCTGACGAAGCAATAGCGTCACTGCAGCTATCACGGCCAGTTATCTAGTTTTCTTTTTTTTTAGTTTGTCTAGTTTGTCGTGAAAAATATGTACCGGATTACGTAAATCCCTGCTACTTCTCTACAAATTGTAAGACGAAAGTCGCGAGGCTTCTTCCGAATCACCTACAGCAGAAGCAGCTGCTCCGTCTCACGACGTTCCGCCGATTATGTCAGTGCTCATTAGCAGAACGCCTCGTTACAAAGGAAACACTGAAACACTAAGAGCGATTGTAATGCAGACACCGAATATCAGTTTTTAATAGACATTTAACTATGATGGAAAGAGTGCGTGAACTCATTTTAATATTTTGCAAATAAAAACGCACTGCTCGCCTACGAGTTGTCAGATTGTATTCTAAATTACAGGGGAATAAATAAATAATAATAATTTACACGAGGAAAGAACGGAAGCCACGGTTGAGAAGCGCGGAAAGAAATTTTCTAGAAAAACCTCCACAGAAGCTTTCCATATATGATAAATTGCACATTAAAATTATATTTCCATTTGATTTCATAATTACATTTGCGCTTTCCTTCAACGATAATATCTCTTATAAAAGTTCTTACGAAAGTATAAATAATAATGATAAAAATTTGCAACAGTGTAACAATGGTTTAAACCACCGGATGATACAAAGGTCAGAGAATCGACAAAAATGATCCTGTCATACTTTTCTCGCGCGCTCTTCAAACGTCGAAGTCTGCGAAGATATACTTACTTCTCCTTTCTTTGGTCCATAGACAAGGAATTTTACTAGCAATGACTGATCTCCTTTCCACGTGGCAGTTTGTGCCCTTGGTCGTGGCTCATACGTAGTTGCCTCGTGGCCATTCCACCACCGCAATGACTGCTCCAGTCGGTGGTTGATACTTGAGTTCGATAAAACTTGGAGGAAGTCTTGTTGAAGATTGGTAACAGCTCGTTGGCTTCGTTCGACAATGCCTGTCGATCGGGACGTCGATTCAATAGACGAAGAACAAGACAATATTATACCACGTTATGAAATTACAATACACGGCCCTTACCTTAAGATATATAATAGCATCGGTACCATAACCATCGCAACTTTGCAGCACGAGATCACCGTGGAAATATCTAGCGTATAATCGTGATACTGGAAGACCGTAGCCGTATCCAGCAAGTGGAACGGTGTGAGCATCGGTTCTGGTTGGCTTAGGCGCAGTACTGTACATGTACTTGAACAAATGGTCCATTTGCGAGCGTGGAATACCACCACCTTTGTCAGACATCTACAAGAATTTTCCATGTAATGTAATTAGACCACGGACATTCATGCAAACTTATATTTTTACCAAGATAATTAAAAATTTGGAACCTGGGTGGAAAATTATTTTTGCCTATTAAATGTTATATAACGTCTACTATACTTTGGATATTTTAGTTATTTCAATTAATTAAGTAATTAATTCATTAAGGATTAATATCGCGGTAGCGTAACATTTCATTCGCGATTTTTCTCTTCGATCAATCTACATTATCGAATTCTGCTTTCTAAAACTGTGACAATGCAAGGTAATTGTAAGAATTCAATTTTTCTACTTTCTTCGCCGCTTCTTACATCCAGATCTTACGATTGTTCCCACATTTTGATGATATTTTATATTAGTGTTAACACGCTCTGATTGCGAGCATGTTTCGTATCGAATATCTGACGCACCGATATTCGATATCAATGTTGGCGAAACGTCTGACTCAATTTCCACGCAGACTATGTTTATTGATAGATCCGATTGTCGTAATTCACGCGTCGGTCTGGCTACATGCTCTAACTGCTATAATTGTTTGCAAAATTTAAAAATGATTCGTAAATCGTACTTTGACGCAAATATCTTCTTCGCCGCGGGACACGATCACTTCTATCGCCGGGTACTCCTCGCTAGAGCTATGATGCTCCATAATAGCTCGCATGCTGTTCTTGAAAAGTTCGAACAGCATATGGAACAAATGGCTCGGTACGTAAACTATTCTAATTTGACTACATCGTTCCAGCTCTGAAAAGAAAAAAAAAAAAAAAATAATAATAACGAACAGTAAAATAAGAAATTTTTTCATAGAAGGATTCTCCTTTTATCGTTCTTTCTATGTCACTGTCTATATAAAAAACACGATAATAATTGCCACATTGAAAGCTTCTCATTATTATATGTCTTTCGTCTATCTTGCGTACATTATCTTTGATCGCAAAGTTCAAAGGTTTCACCGTGGCAACTCTATAAACTATACCTACTATAAAAAATTGATTATGTTATACTACTTACTAGCAATACTCTAGTACAATCAACATTTTTCAAACTTGCCGTTATGTTGCTGGACTATCAATTCCGGACTAGCCAGATAATATTGATCGCACAGCAATCTCGCTTTGTCATACGCGTCTCTCACAACGCTGATAATCTCGCAAGACGGGTCTATGGATCCCACGTGTGTACTGTGCCCATTCAATTCACTGCCAAACAGAAGAGCTGTAACAGAAGATGTGCTTGTTTCAACAACCATACCCGTAACATCTCCGAGTACGTTAGATAATAGACGAAGATCGCAGGAAAGAACATGGCAAGACACATTTCCTATTTTTATTTTTACACAGAAGCGGTTTTAAATTGTCTCTTCGCTCGTTTTCAGAGCTAAGCACGTGTTTTCTCGTTCCCTTGAAAATTATCAAATCGTCTTAACAATTATACCTTTGGCATCTGCAAAACTTCGACCTATTAAATATTTTTTAGAGATTCTCATTTTCGAATCTAACAAGTTACTTTCATTTTCAATGTTGTATTAAAATTCACCTGTTCAATCATAAAGTGACTATCGTGTCTTCCTTCTATAATTCACACGAAATGCATCGATAAACTTACTGTGTTGGTTGATGAGCATACGAATGGAGATTCGGGACATTAGAAATCTGTCCAAGAAATACTGGATGTTGTTCTCCGTTTGAACATCAACGTCGTGGGCTTCTTTCAATTCCAGCACACCCTGCGCCATCGTCTCCACGATATCCTTGTGTCTGTTGCGGATTTTAACCAAAGTCTGACAGAATCTATGAGGCAGAAGCGAACTTAATTTAACCATATTTTACTTATACCCATGTGAATGAAAATATTGATTTTTTTATCGAAACTGGACACGAAGAGCATTATCTTTATACGAGATATCGTAACGAACGAATGGAAAGTAAATCCCTCGAGAGATTTTTCTAACGTTGAAGACTCACTTGTCTAAAGTGGTCTCGTTCACTTCAACCTTCTCGAACTGCATGATATCTTCAAACGAAGTGGCATACAAGTTATTAACTATACCCATACTAGGCATTTTCAACAAATTCTCTGGTAGCAAATGGATCTCTTTCATAATATTGGCCAATCGGACAGGTAGCTCCTTCCTTAAGAATATAAAAGACTTCCTCTCACAGGCACTTAGACCTGAAACGTTCAACATTTTCCATAATTAGAAATTCAATAACGAATCACTTATTCCTTTGCTTCTTTTTTTCTTTTTCATTATTCTGCAAATATATTTTGTTATTGCCAAGTTTGCCTGTCTCGTGATCGATAGACCAGGCTGTTCGCCAATGAATCTAAGAAATAAACGTACAAAAAGTCCGCGATAATGACTTGGCATAAAATCTTTATCAGGAAGAAACGTTTCGGAGTTGTTTTGATGCATCGAAGAGAGGCGGAACGATGAACTCTATAAACAGAGTCTGGTTGCGTAAGCTCGATTGCTCTATAGGAAAGGAAGAACGATTTCATGGAAAACATAGCTTATTTCGTGCCAACGACGATACGCGATATCTTACAATGCGTTTGTTTTATTTGCGTCAGTCAAGAAGTTTGCGTTAACTTCTCTCTCCTCTTTCTTTTTCTTCTTTTGCGTTTCGAGACATTCTGCTAAATATCATAAATTGTCATAGCATATAAAAATAATTGGAACATCGATTGCTCGTCGACGGAACAAAGATCAATACATATCTAGAAACTTAGATTAGGAAATAATGCGTCGCGTTGGTAAAGAAAATTTATTTCTTCTCTTTCATTTACTCCTTTATGTTTCGATAAATCTCATGCATTTACGAAATATGTGAAAATGGTTGTAACGTGGATTCTTCGTCGGTGAAACAGAAATCATTTAGAGTGTTAAATTATCATAGATTAGAAAGGTATGCGGTCGAGTCACTGGAAAAGCCATTTTGCAGTAATATCGAGTTTTAGGAAGCTATAAGTAGGTCGTAGATCAACCTTCCTACATGCATATATTATACTTGCATCTGCGCTTACGTGTATGCGTTTCCTTGCCACTTCGATCGTGTTGGCACGAGCCTGGCAAGATTGATACGTTTTATCAATTCTGGCAAGGCGTTGGCCTCATATCGCCATGGTACAGACGCTTTTCATATTCCAGTTACGCGCACGTCTCTTGGAAAATTTCATTTATCGGTTGATCGATAGAATATAATTTTAACTAAACTTGTTGTCACAATAGTCGTGATAATAAGAACCGAGATTCTCGATTACAACCAAAACTAACATTTTTACGCACGATTTAAGGAGTGGTCTATCGATAGCGATTGTCTCAAAGAAATTGGCTTATTGCGTCGTGTATTATCTGTGAAACGTCATTCGATCGATCGTATTGTTTACGTGGTTTATAGACTTAGTAACCTAAATAACAAATGTGTATCAATATTGATAATACTAATTCCACGTCTAATTGTATACATTGCATCAAGTACAATAAGGCTATCCTTGAGTTTCTCTTCACAACCGAGCCGCAATTGTTTAATTATTTAACTTTCAATTAAAGCGGGACTGCTTAATCACCATGGCGTTGAGTTGACGAAGGGTAATTCAGAATACGGAAGAAAGAGACTGAGATACGTCTGGGTAAATTTGTTTAGCCGAAGCAGCGGCTTTAATGGATTCCAAAAGTATCTTTCGGTTAAAAGTGGCTGACATTTATTCCTGCAGGTATTGACTCTGATGAATAAACCGCTGATTTTTATGTATTTCTGGGTTTCAAAGGGCAAATATGCACATAAGAAGGTACATGCCTTCTTTCATAATATGCAAAAATACATAAATTATTCAAAGCATCGTGCTCTTTCTAATATTTTATAGATAAAAGAATTCTCTGTACGTTCGGTAAAGTATATCGACAGACGAGGTTGTGTTTTACTGTCTCTTCTGTTTGATCAAGAATATAAATATTTGTGATAAAGTAGTGGTCGGTTAACAGAGGTGGGATTTGACCAGCATTTACGTCATCGGCGATATCGCATTTCCATCGAACAATAACTTGATCTCATTGCTCAATTGGATTAAATTTGTCTCGTATTCGTTGAGTGATTTTACGAGATTGTATATACATGCATCACGTATACTAGTAAGTTTCATAATCTGCTCACGAGATCGTTCAATCTGTCAACGATATTAGAATTTTAACCAGAAATGTCTATTATTACAAATGAAAATTTAATAGTAATAAGCTATTTGCCAGGCTTATAATACTTTCACATGCTTGTAGATCCTTCCAGTATCTGAATAATTCACCACTAAATGCACCGAGACATCCATCGGAATTCCTTTGAACAATTCTTCAAATTTTAAAACCTGAGTTTCGACTATCAGCGAGTTTAATCGATAATAAGAGCATTTCTATTGGAATTTTTTCAAATGTCACGTTTTCTATTACAGGAAATTGCATTTCTTTCTAATTGGATAGAGTGGTGAGCAGCTGATATACTACCAAGATAACAAATTGCCGTGAAATCACCTATTGGTTTTATCAGCACCGAGCAGACTGAACAAGATAGAGGGTATTTTTTTATGAGAGTTCTCTATGATCGAAATTGATCAAAACAAACTGGTTTTCGTTGAGTTATCTGTTCACGCAAAGATCCGTCGGATGAACCATAAAATGATCCCTTTCGATATCTATATCAGTATCATTATCATTCGATCGTAACATCAAAACAACGTGGAGATTATTCTTAAATCAATTACTAGGAATATGTGCGTTTTATTGCTTTCGTGGATTAATTAAGAAACATTATCGAAAGGGGATTAGCAGGATTATAATAGATATATAGACAAAATAATTTTTTATTAATTATTTTTATGAAACTGTTATTTATCTTACAGATATAAAAGAAATAAAATTTGTTAAGAGCTTCGTAAACTGGTTATAATGTTCATACAGAGGACGAAAGGTTTCTTTGTAAATCGTATCTTGTTCATTGCGTTTACATAAATATAAATTTACATAAATATCAGGATATTCCACGTTATCCAACAAATATAAATTCAACTGTAGCTAATATTAAAAGAAAAGCTAGAACCGAAACTTAACGCAATTTATTACTCGGTTAATTATTTTGTTTGATATTCCTTTCCCAGAGAATTCCTTAAATGGAGTTTCCATAAATATCGAGAAACGATGCATTGCGTCTTTTAAGAATAACAATTTTCAAATATTGCAAGTAGTCGCTTGTTTGGCAATATTATCTTTTTCTTTCCGGTTCACGTGTCTGCGGTGTTGAAAAACTTTCCAATTATCAACATCTTTCGCGTTCGTTTCTTTTTTTTTTTTTAGTATGAGATCGCAGTAATTAGGAAAGAACCAGACGATCGTAAAAAACCTTCTGCCAGATAAAACACGCGAATCGTAGTTAGAAAAAATAATCGCTACGTGTTTTGGTAAAAAGTACTTTCTACGAAACTCGTTCCGTTCGAGATAAACAAAAAATGCTGCAAGTTCCATTCAACCGATAACGCGATCCAGACAAAGAAAAAAAACGTGCCTAATTGATACAATATTGCGGAATCGGATCGACATGTTTTGAAAGCAAACAGAACGTGAACAACAACGTGAAAGAATGGAGATTTGTTTACACATTTCGTGCGATTATATATTTCGCAGACGGACTCTGTACGTCGATCGTTCTTCTTATGCATGTCATTAACGAAACAGCGCTTCACCTTGCGTACAGAGGTGCACAGTCCATTGGCCGATTTGCCAAGGAGTTCATCGCGATTGTTCGCAAGGTCAGACACTGCATCGAATTGTAGCGAAGCATGCGATGTCTCTCAATGGATTGTTCTCTGTACATTCGAGAACGTTATACGTTCTCTATAGCAGTTCAATCGGATCATTGAGAACCTGCAGGGACATTTTGAAGGAAAGAAGACGACAAGTGCAGCTGCATAATACAGAAACGACAATGATGATTCTACGATCGACGGCGTTACTTATTTCAAATATCAATGTGATCGATTCTCTTTCCTTGGTAGCTAATTCATAAATGAAACCTATCGAATGAATTTCCGTTCAAGGAGCAAACCTAATCGGTAGACGGCAAACATATTCATGTAACAGGCCGTAATAAACTTCGACAAACGATAAAAAGAGAATGAAATACAACCATTTGTTAAGTTCCTAACGAACAGTACGCCATAATCGAATGCACGTGACACGATTTTTCCTCGAGTGAAAAGTGAATTAACTTCTGTTCGACAGCGAACAGCTTGACCCACATGCGCCGTATCATTGAGAATCTTTAGCGAATTGAAGAACAGCTAACGAAGAAACGAATGAAGCTTAACCCAGTCGCCTGGAGCAAATCGCGTAATTAGTAGCTTTGATCTAATGAGAATGCGATGGATTCTCAAGCTTCCAAAGGAGTCTTTTATTTCACGGAGCTGTCCGAGAATTAAAAGGATTATATTCAATCATCCTTTCTTTTAATAGAACCGCGTTGCTTTGTCGAATAAGGAAATATTGCGCGAAAGTATTTCTGTAATTTTTTACCTCGTGATTACCAGATGATACAACGCTCGTTTTAAAAGTATATGTCCTCGATTCATAAACTATGGATGTTTATGCATTTATGAAAAAATTAAGATCCCAGAAATATAAGGATATACACAGTAAAGTGTTGGAAACGTACGCGGTATATATTTTGCAGAGACATATTTCATACACAGTTTATATTTAGTATTCGTTGCGATATTTAGATAAAATAAATCATTGTTTGTATACTATTTCTTTAACTGTATTCTTATCATGACGACATGCATTTTCATAAGAAATGCTATTAATATCTATCTTCTATTGATAAGGTTCTCCTATTTTAATTCTGACCAAGTAGATCCGGATGTACTAGGCCAGATACACGAGTATTCCCTTCAGAATTTTATATCTCGTATCATCTCGTGTCTTTTCTGTATCCCCAATTAAATTTGCCAATTTTCTACGATTCTTATTAGAAAAATTAATCTGTCTATTGATTTACCGTGATACTAATTATTTTATTAGCTACCTATAAAAATCGATCGCGCGAGCGTTTACTTTTTTAAAGAACATTTCTATTTGCTAAAAACCAAAAAGAATATATGGTATAGCGTACTAACTAATTTTCCAATTTTCAGATAATGTTTAAAGGCTTTTAGCGTTAGACAGATAATATAAAAGTTACACTGACATTTACAAAAGTGCATACATACATGTGTATGACTTTTACACAGAAGCAATAACGCAGTACGTGATACAGGCAACGATAAACGTAAATGGTGACGCATCGTGGCCATGTTTCAATACAACACGTTGCCACAAAGTCTGTCTGTCCAGACTCGTACAGATCGATCCGCCTTTCTAATAATTTTATTTACATTCGTTCGTTGTTTTTCCGAGGATCAGAACGAAGCAACGGGATATCGAGAAACAGACATTTCCGATGAAAAGAGCGAGCTTTCAAACCAATCGCACCGACGCCCTTCATCCGAGCAACATGAATTGAATCGCTGTAAATCATTCAGCCTGCAAACGAAGATAGAAACGATTTTCTCCACCCGTTATCTATTTGCGGACCGATATTTCCATTTCCGCAGAGAACGAATTTGCACATGTACTCTAATCCACGAAGTCATTCGAACGCTCACGATTTACCGTATTGAGACGCGACTGTCATAATTATATCGGTAAAAATAGTCAGTCTACAGGTGCATGTGTAATATATTTAATTAAAGATCACTTCATTAAATATCTTATATTTTCTACGTACAGTTTCAGATTTGTTTCAAGAACTTTACTGATACGTATGTGAAATTTGGAGACGTAAAAATGCACAGGATACGTACAGTGTACAAAAATACTAATGTAATATATTTTTCGCATATTTTGGAATATTATTAAACTTATATTGTGTATCCGAAAATATCGAAATTTACAGACAGTAGAGTAAATTACTAATTATACAAAAATATATAAAATATCCAAGGTATTAAAATTTCATTGAAATATAAATTTGCTCACAAATTTGTTGTCTAATCATGATACCGCGATTATCTTTCGCGTAATATATGTATACATAATATATTCATAGAATCTTTTTATCTGTTTCCGAATAATTTCGTGAGTCATTGTAGTTATAGGAGAAAAATCGTTTCATTTCAGATAATTGGTCGTTTAATATCCACAGGATAAAACTGAACAGGAAACGTTACGTAAGATAGAAAACGAGCTTGCAACGTGCTGCTGAACACGCTTCGAGAACGTAATTATTGTTGATTAACAGCATTAACTCTGATGTTAACACTACACACACGCCTTATGTAACGCGAGAAAGATGAAATTAAACGTTCTCGTTTTTATTGGAAAACTCGACGTGACGAAGTGGAAAATGACTTTCCGACCAGGAGGTCGAGGTTCAAACGACGGCAACGAATATACACATCGATCGATCGATCGATCGATCCTGCGGCGATCGAGCATTAGAATTAGAAGACGCGAGCTTTTTCAATTCGAAGAAACAACTAGCATTATAAACTTGTTAACTGGCTTGAGAAACAGTATCTACGTCATATCTCGACTGTTCGTGCTATTTTAAATCAATTTCCTTCGGCGACACGAAGTTCTCATTTTCGTTCTCATCTTCTTCCAATTATCTTGATCCTCGACCTTCGAGATATCCCAAGAGTCACATTACGGCAGATTTAACAAATATACGCGAAGTCTGTTTATAAATACATCCGTACATTCGATTTGTTCCTTCATTATTTTATTATTTGAAATCAGATTTAGTCACCTCTTTATTTATTCTGATTCCGTGACAGTAAATGCTTTATCCCGGTCTAGTTTACTTTACGAATCGAACAAGGTAGGTACTTTCGTAAAAATAGATCTATTTCCGGCGGACGTTATAGGCCGGTATCGTATAACGGCGACGCATTAATAAAATTGGAGGACGCGAAGTAGCGTCCGATTTATGTACACGCGAGAGTGTAAGGAACATTTTCTCGATGATAATAAAAGTGCAAACATGGTACAAAGTGGCCTACGAGAAAGCTATCTTATCCATCCCAAGGCCTATGTTAGTCCCGATGAACTTGACCATCGATGGTTACCGAAATTTCATTGACAAAGACCTTCAAGAATATTTGATACTTCCTCGAGTTGCTCAAACTACCGCAGGGGAAATAGAAGCGTACACTTTTCATTTCCGTCTGGAAAATCACGAAATATTACGAAATCTTACGAAATATTTTTAGGACGATCGACAAAACTGATTTCGATGGTTCTAGGAAAGTCGACAGCTTGAACGGTCGCTTAATGTGGAACTCGTAAACCCTATATTGTTGTCATGTTCTTGAATACCAATGGTTGCGTCGCTTTTTTTCGCAAAATATCGCCGAGTATTTCATGGCTACTGATAACTCCAAGCGAAATAAAAATTTATCAAAAAAATGTTAATTGCCAATTACGTGTTGCGTCACATTGTAACATGCCATGATATCTGATACTTACGTATAAACAATCCACGTGTCGAGGGATTATATAAGCATAGTGGATAAGTCGTTGTTTGGTAACAACGTAGAAAGTTTGTCTTATCGTCGGAAAATAAATAAAAAAATTCTCACCGTATTATTTTCATTGTATGTATGTGGAAATACATTTCTATCATATAGGGTTGCATAGAAATATATCTTCTATTACTTTTATATTTCTTTTTTCCAAGTAATAACTTGAAATTGAAATTGATGGATGTTTGTATGTAGTCCGGAAGAGAGAAAACACCTATTTTCTCAAGGCTAGACTTTATTTAGTAGTCGGATTTCAAGGAATGGATGAACGATACTTTTACCAGTGTAAACCAGTCTCGGAGTAAAAACTCAGCCAGACTACATCCCAGTTACTCCTCTGGCGAAGAACTTGCTGGAAGCATCCTAATCGTTTTTTCGAGCGATGCATCTCCCATGTGGGAATTGTGAGTGCAATGATTCACCATTGTATGTAAATTAACAAGTGTCTCGTAATTTTCCGCTCGTTTCAAAACAATTGTCTACTTCAAACGTGAATCTAACGTGAACACGCATTTGCAACTTGAATTTAACCTGTTAATCGAGTCGCTTTTTAACGAGAAATTGCTACAGCAATGGAATTGAACTTAAAACGTAACATTAATACTTAATAATGACAAATTAATTTCCGTCATATTGGTTAAAAAGAAGAAACAAAAAAAAAAAAAAAAAGAAAAGGATTTCAATTGTGATATGTTGAAAGGAAAATTTTTTAATTACTTTATTATCTAATCTACTATATTTAATTTAAAAGATTTTTAATAATTTAATTCAACGTATTCTTGTCTGCTAATTTTACATCTCAGTAATGTCCTTCCTAACTCATATCTTCCGGTTAGCAAAGAAATAATTACCGAGGAATTTATTTACTCAATTTCGACGAATTGGAAATAAATTATTCAACAAATCAACGAGAAAAATACTATTGTTGGTAAGAAAACAATTGTCACTCATCGGTCATCGGTATTTTTTTACTGTACGTTGTTGCACGTGATAAGCATTGTCCCATAGGTAGTTCTAGAACGGTCGACGAGCATCTATGATCGGTCAGAGGAAGCAGCTGTTTAGTTTTAAAAGTTTCAATCTCAATGTGCAACAGTAGGCACGTAGATACACGCGCTTCATAGGGCAATGCGCGTCTCGTGACTTACGCCGGCTACGTACATACAGAAAACACGTTCGCTAAATGAATTAGATAACGCTTGGTAAATGTCGAATTAATGTCAATTTATTTTAGGGGCAATTAAAAACAAGAAAGGAATATCGCAAATTTACAACGTTGGGTAATCAACGTTTCGATCCGGGTGAAAGGAACCAAAAGCACGACGAATAAATTGAAAATATTATGAAATCGAAGTAACTTGTTACTGCTTTAGATGGAGGCCGTCGATAACAGAAATTCTTGCTACGTGTTTGGCGTTCATAACGTTTAACCATTGCTGTCCTACAGAACAAAAAGATCGATAGAAAGGCAAATATCAAGTGGTGTAACGTAGGAAATGTTGAATTTTTAATAACTCTCACTTTACAGAATCCTAAAAGGAATGCGTTTATGCACGCTTATATGAATAGACAAAAGAGCTGTATTATGAAAGAGAAAATTCTCAGCTTGAAAATTTACCAAAGGAAAAAGAATAGATACAACGAGAACGAATATTTTACGACTTAAACTCGCGGCAAAAATCTTTTACACGTCGCTGTATATTTTAAAATGCATCGTTATTTTGGTCCATTATTTAGTCAAGAATAGTAGTAGTAATATTTATTAAATTTCTTCCTCACGGCCGAAAAATTGTGTATTCTCTTTCGCTCTATATCGTTAATGGGTCTACATTATTATTTACTCAAGAGTATAAATGGTAACAGCAGGCAAATAGTGGACAGAAAATAAGAGCTAAAGTCACAAATAATTCCTAGAAAGTTGATTTTCAGAGACCACGACTTAACACTGTACCTGCAACCTTATTTTTACTTACGTCAATTGCATACTGGTTCGTTTAAGTACACGCAGTTTTCGTTAGGTTTTTGTATTTCTATATCTATAATCATCCAACAGTTTTTACCGCAACACGTTATCTCAATTATTTTAAACGCAGTAAAATTTAAACAAAGATACGAAGAAAATAAAAAACTACTTAAAATTGCTGGTGGAAGACGATACGATATGCAAATGGAAGATTGACGATGCCCTCAAGCCTTCCCAAACATTCTTCATGGCATATCCTCAAGTTTGAAACAAAGAGCACGACCCTATTGTTAAATTAGAAACTTCGGCATCGAATAAAGTCGACAGAGGAAAGAGACGATAAGTAATTTCCAAGTTCGATAATCAATGTCATATTATTAAGTAACTAAATATATATCTTTGCATCTTGTTGCACATTTCATAATAATACCAGATATATCCTTAACTGCTGGCAAAATTTCATAGCTTCGTCGCTTATTTACGAGAGTTATTATATCTTTCAACACGTAAACAATTATAATGACAAACTTTCGGGAAATTAGTATGGAATTACGAACAATTTCCGGGTAAAAAATAGTAACAGGGTTTGTCTACGTGAAAATTGCGCTGGCGCGAATTTAAAACGGAATGTATTGAAAGTTCAAATTCCAAAGGTTTTCGCGCCCACGTTGATCGAATGACGTGACAAAGTGGCAGCATTCCAGCGTTCCATTCGTACTACTAATGTATATGTTACTCTATTTTCGCGAAAGTCGCCAGAAACCATTGACAGTAGCCGAATTCGATGTAAGAATTGCCCTTTCGAAGTTGGTTGGTCAACTTTGACTTTTTGTAGAATGCAACCTGATCAAAATCTACAGTCGACGATCTACAGCGTAGACGCGTTACGAAATCATCAAGATACTATGCTTTATCCTGTTTTTTAATTTTGTATAAATGCAATTTGTTCTTAATTCGTTCGTTAATTTGCACATCTTGAATAAATTTAAATATATATATAATTATAGTTATCGTTTGCGAATAGTGTACAAAATGCGAAATACAAGCACAAGAACTAGTTTGTTCGTCCCATTGATGATAATTTGAGGAATTGCAACGCGTTATTCATGGATCAAAAGACCCATAAATTGTTTGCTACGTCCTGAAAAGCGGCTTAAGCAGCTTCCACGTGAAAGAAGACACTGTGACAGAAAGTACCTCTGTTTAGAGTACCACTTTGCTATACAGTGCAGTTAAAGCGATCTATGTGAACCAGATTCGCCAAGGTCTGATCTTAGCGCAACACTCAAAAGGCAAACAACGCGACAATATTTATTCTGACTGAAGATTCCCGTTATCAGCGAGTCTGGGTTTAATTTTCATTCGATATTGGCCAAACTTATTTTCATCAGAAAACGATAGACACGAGCAGGCGCGTGACTGAAT
This sequence comes from Bombus terrestris, assembly GCF_910591885.1. Classification (NCBI taxonomy): domain Eukaryota; kingdom Metazoa; phylum Arthropoda; class Insecta; order Hymenoptera; family Apidae; genus Bombus; species Bombus terrestris. The sequence continues at coordinate 10,475,292 of NC_063281.1, read as the reverse complement.
ATGTGAATAAAAAAACAACGAATGCACATCCGTTAATTCCAGACTGTAGACGGTGCGGATAAAAAGCGAAACAGGATGTTATTGCGCCTCGTGACTCGTGCCATTGGCATTATTTATCAGCCGCGTAATCAACTTAACAAACAAAACGCTGCATAGAATTCTTGATAGTAATGTAGCTAAATTGCTCGCCGTGTGAAGCCGCTTGAGTCCTGATCTCTGTTTTGAAAATCAAGCGTCGTTACTAATTTTAAACAAACCAAACGTTTGCGATGACGACGGTAACGCAGCGGACGTCAGAATGTATCAGTAATGTCAAGGAAAAATCCGACAACCTTTTAAAAAGTTACGAATCTCGTAACGATAGTTGCTTCTCTAGAAATATGTTCATTCGACGGTCAATTAAATTTATATTATATCGATTCCATAATATAAAATATTCGACATTTTAGATAATGTCTATTTCTCCATATGAGTTCCTCAATTCGTATAGATCGCACTTTTTGTCATTGCGTTGACATACATATGAATATGGTGACTGTACAGTTGTCGACTCATTAACAAGAATGAACAATAGCGTAATGTTGAAATACGAGACACGCTCAACTCTGTGATGTCTGGCACGTCTGACAGTTCGACAACAAAGTTAATCGACAGACGAAATATATATATAAATACAGTGTTAACGAAATAAGGAAAGAATGCAATGGGCATTATGTTTGTTATTGTCGAGGAAGGTTTTTATTCTGAAAATAAACGCTGGCAAATGGAGACAAATTTGTTTGCGACGATGTTTGGAAGTTTTCATTTCTTTTCTTGTTTATTTATTCTTTGTAAAATATAACTTTTGGGTTGGAAATATAACAGGAATGGAAACGTTACAATATTAATTTCGGGTTTTAAAACGATTATATCGCATTTTTATTCTAAATAATCCTTATAAAGGGGCGTTTCTGTTTTGGTCTTTTGGTTTGGTCTAAAACGACTCTCGAGCCGATTCTTGCATCGATTTTACAACAATTCCAATCTCATAGATTATTGATAATTTATTATGAGTCTTGTGAACAAAAGTCCATTACGTATTACTCCCTCAAATTAAACAAATCCTTAACCATAATAAACCATGATATTACTTAAACTTTAACCTTCGACATTATATTTTACAAAGAATCTTATGTTTACAGATTTATGTGGTAGTTTCTAAGAAGATTTGTTCTATCCGAATCTTCTTTTCCATTAAGCCAGACATATAAAATTTAAAACAAGTGATTTCATATCTTATATAGAGGTATAAATGGAAGAGTAATTGATCATTTTTTCATTCCTCAAACTCATAATTTTTTTAGTAATCTCGCTAATAAATGATGAAAGCTTAAATTCGTACGATTTTATGGGCTAATCTCAGCTTAATGCGACCTCGGTGACCAAATGATTACGATATTGGATTCACTGTGCTGAAATCGATATCGCATCAACTAATCAAAGACGCCGAATAATTCAAGAATCGAAGACATTAGGCGCGCCGAAATTAAGAAAACTGTTACGAATCTGACTTTTGCACGAGTGCAGTGACATTTGGGGATCGATAAAAGGAAAGCCGAGAGTAACATCGTCTTAATGTCTTTGGAAATTTCAAGCGTGCGGTTTTCTTCGAATCTTTCGCGAGGGAAGCTCCAATTTATTTTATTTTTAGAAATTCGTGGTACTCGTTAAATTGCTGTAGCTGAAATGCGTAAATATGGATGTAAAAAGTAAATATGGATTGTAAATGGCTTTTCTACTGAAAAATCTGTGTAACAATTTCGAGCCCTATTTTCTTACCGACCTTTAGGTATCTGATATCAAAAATATTAATATTTTTGATTCAATTTCATATGAAAAAAAGAAAGCAAATTTGGGAAGATTACACTCAGTAATCTTGTAGTAAGTTATACGTACTTGGCATTATTCTTTAAGTAATCAATCATTCAGCGCTGTAATTAATTACAGAACTAATCATCAAGGTCGAACAGAGAGGGAATTTACGTTGCGATGACTACTTTTGTTTACTCGTATGACTATTACATCATGTCACATTTTCAATTCTATACTTTGCAACAAGAGCATCGATCACGTATAATTTGAATGACGCAGCTGAATTATTAATTGCAACTGAACAGAAATGGCTTATTCGCGAAAGTATCAGTTTTTGTATTTAATTTTTGGTTTGCAACAAGCCACGAAAACAAAAGGAGCAGTAACGCCATCACTGGCATTCAATCGTCGCTGCTGACTGAGAATATAAACTAGCTATGGGGACGATGCCCCGAGATCATTGCAAGATTTTACCGAAGCGACCCTGAAGATGATATCCCGTGCTCTATCGAGGTCGTTGTTCGATCGATTCCATTCTCGTCCCTCCTAACTAAACAACGACACGAGAAAACAAAAACAAAAAGCGAGGAGTAGGTAAAAGGAGATACAGTCTACTACGTCTCTCGACACTTGAGGCTCAGAATTGGATGAGGTGTGTAAAGTTGCCAATAAAAGCGAGCTCCTCACACTCACCGAAATCGATGAACTGTTTTATCGAAAGCGGCGAGGGGTTGAATTGCGAGTAAAAATCCAGCATCTTGCTGATGTTCCCGAAACACTTTTGCGTGAGCTTCATCTCGTCGTACGTCGTAACACATGAACTTAATGAGCCGTCGACTTGGTTTTCCTTCGACTTTTTCCTCTCGAAATTTGAAAGCTTATTCTGAGAATTTTTTACTGTCGTTTAAAAGACACGGGAATACTGTCAGAATCTACTGCAGGCAGGTTGAACAGCGAGGCCTCTTTGAGTAGTACGCCGGTACGAGGATAGGAGACACCTCCGACCGCAATGGTTCGTGGCAAGACTAGACACGATTACTGGCGTTTCAAGAAAGGGATCCTCTATATGTTCGCTCCTGATCGCGCGACTGCGTACCCCTTCATGACTCCTATCAAGTAGAGAAAAGTGGGGCTGACCGAGGCGCCACATTCAAAATATCCTTCCCCTTTGTCGTTTTCTTTATTTCGTGATTTTTCGGTCACGAAAAATTTCTTACGTGGCGAATTTTATAATAATACACCTTTGGCAAAATCAGTGATAAGAAATGAAAAATTGATAAAGATAAAACTCATTGAATGAAAACATTCTAAGGTATATTTTTTTAAAAATGTATAAATTCATTCTGCTTCAGTTTTCCTTAAACATTTCTACGTAACAATTATATAATATATAATCTGCTTAATCAGATAAATGATTTTTTCGCACTTTGTTTAAATACGATATTACCATGCGGGATTCTCTTTTTGTTCACCTAGGTAATGAGTGTCCGAGTTGAAGCGTCATTTCGTATTCCGGAAGTGGCGAAATAGAACACGTGGCGCCGCCATCGGTGCACGTCGTATACATTAACCGTAGATCAATTAACCTGTATATAAATTATATTTTTAGTACATATTACCCCTTTCTACGATTTCTCAAGTCCCAGTTTTAATTCGTAAGTAATCTATCATGCCAACTATTTTTATGTTTTACTGAATAACTCGAATGATGCGATAATTTTGAAACACACGACCACGTTTCTAGGTTAGGTAACCCTTGGATTTTTTTGTGTTGGTCTTCTGCTAGACAGTCAGCGCCACATATTCATCGTCGAGAAAAGTATTTCTCGGTATTTTATGAAGTTAAAACGATATACAGCGTTAAAAAGGTTATATTATCGATTTCTATGATTTCTTTGCGTATTTTTTACGGTGTAAATCGGCTCTTGGAAAAGTTGAGTCCGTATTTGGAAATTCTATTGACTTCAAAGTGATTGCCTGACTTCCGGCCAAGACAAGCCCATGTGGACAGCAGCAGCGGTGCCTCCGATCATTTCGTGCTGAGGCTGCCCCTCGTGTTTCTGTGAAAAAAACTTGTCCGACGAATAATCACGCGTGCACCGCGTAAGTCATCGCAGCATGGCTGATTTGGACGATTTCTTTGCGAAAAAAGATCGTAAAAAAGCGAAGGGAAAGAAATTCACAACTACGGAGGAGATAGCAAAGAAATTGGAAGAAACGGGCAAACGGTTGGGGAAGAAATCAAAAGACAAACCAGTGAACCCGGAGGGGGAAGAGACT